>NC_060119.1:23815109-25131180 GCF_021461395.2 Schistocerca americana | reverse complement strand
AAATTTGCAGAAGGGCGTTCGGCCTGCCCCACCGGCAACCCCAGCAGCTCTGCAGGGAAGGGTGCAAAGAAGACAACCGCCATGCCAACGGTATCAGCAGCAACGTCGACCGCCGTGGGGGCAGCCTCTGCAAGAGATCGAGAAGTCGAAAGGGGCAGCCTACATAGCGCATGTGTGAGAGAACGGCCTGCGGCTCTCCAATGATACTGCGATGCAGTACGCCGAGCGAGCAGAGCTGCTCGAGGACCAGCTGCGGCAGAACTGTGCCACGCCGACCGACAGCGAGCTGCCGCCGTTCAGCTCCAGCCTGATGGAGCTGTGCCAAGTCACTGACGACATGGCACAGAAGAGAGTGTAAGGCAACGCACTGCATTGCAAATGGTTAACCGTAACGAGATGTATGCAAACGTCGCAGTACCCACATCCTGCGACATCTCACTTTAGTGACAACCAACCCTTATGCGCAGATGGCAGTAGACCTTTAGAGTTGGCCATCGTGATGGTGTGGCCGCGGAGGGGCTCCACCTCATAAGAAAAAGGCAGCCCTGTTCCCAGTGGCCCACAGCACTTTTGTCGGTATGTGTGTGGCAAGCATTGGGAGCCCATTCCAGTACTCCTTCCTTTCCTGTGGTGCAATCCTATTCTCTGACTGCACTTTCTCTCTGACATGTCCTATAGAACAGCTTTCATGCTGACAGCCTGGCTTTCCTCTTGGAAACTGAGCAAGGTTGCTTATGTTTACTTTTTTTCCCATCTTTCCCACACTTTTTCAGAAAATGTATTTTGGTACCCAGAAGGGATTTGATCTCCATTACCCCCCCCCCCTCCCTCCCCCCCCCCCCAACCCTCCACCCCACCGCCCCCCAAAGTTTTGCAGTGGTGTGGGCTGTGCGAGAGCGAGAGAGGTCAACCCATCACAGCACACATTCCACCCACTGTGCAATTCTGTGTGGAGCATCTCTTGTGTGAGTGGTCGAATTAGGCTCCCATAGCCTAACACTGTAGCCATTGCATTCAGGGGGGGGGGGGGGGGAGGATGGTTGTCAGGTCTACATTTCAGTTGAAGCAAACCCCCTGCCCCCCTCTCCTCCCAACAACGTAGGGAATCTGCTGTCAGGCCAGACCTGCAACATTTGATGCGTGCTGAGAAGTACGTGCCTGTCAGATCTGGAGAATGGGGACTCCAGGCAGTGGTCACTGTGGCCGTCTTGCACACAGGGGGGAGAGTTTCTAGCCAAAGTGTTTGGCACTGCAGTAAACAATCCACAACAGACTTTCGCACATCACGAGCCGCAAGTCCCCAGTGATCTCACCGAACACGATGAAATTGTTCGGTGTAGAAATGTATGACCTGAAGGCATGCCCTTCCCTGGCTGTGGAACGGGCGGGGAATAATTTCAACAGAAACGTGAGAAATACTCCTGTCAGAACCTAGTTTGTACTTGAACTATTGACGAGTCCTAAGTACAAAATCATCGATCTTCACCGAACGTATTGAAGAAAAAATTGAGGAGGTAGCATCCGTTGGCAAAATACTGAGAGGGTACAGCTCTCAACGGAACGTCGGAGAGTTATAAAATGCAGACGCGACATGTGCACGTTGCATGTTTACATGAGAGTGGGCACCACTGATCTAGCTTGACTGGTTGAAAACTAAAGAAGCTCGAGTTTTGATGGGGCTGTGGGCAGAAGAGCCAGTAGGCAGCACTGATAGACATGTCTGAAACAGGGTCATTGGTGGACACAGTCAGTATGAGAAACGTGTGTCCTCGCTCTCAGCCGAAGTCTGCGACTGCCCCTGGTGATGTCACAGCCCAACTGCTGTACACGGCCTCAAGCGCAGTGGCATTAGCAGTTCACGGTGCCATTGCCAGTTGGAAGTTTCGGTGCAAATGTGTAAACTGTCGTAAATTATATACCTCTAGCAGATTACATAACAGGTGGAAAGAACTGAGAAAGGGGAATTGAAATTATAACCACTTTCAGCAATATTGGTGAAACTTAGCTCAAAGCCAGTTACTTAAAAAGTTTGCTTTATTTTCGAGCATTTGTGCAATGTGCAATAGTTGAACTTCATCTGATGTCGAAAATACTATTTTTACATCGTGTGGACAAACAAAGCAAACACTCAAAAAAATTTGAAAAGAAAACGCACACCACTCTGCTTGCATTTGGAAAATTTAAGTAACTTACATTCGTTGTTGGTTACAAGGTGGATGTTCATTATTTTAGAATAATTGTTCATGAACATCTTTCCCAGAAAGTGACATGTTTTTGAAATAATTTTTTTTTCGTGTCTTTACCACAAGTGCATGTCTTTGAAAAGCGATAACAGTCATCTGTAATTTTTAGAAGTTGTTTGAGCACTTCTCTGTGATTTATGCTGCTTAGAAACAATACTTTTAAAAGAAAGTGTCTGAAAACAATTGTTATCCTTCAACAATAATTTGAAACATAAAATCAGATGGTTGCTTTAAGGCACCTCGGCACAGGTTAAGTATAAATTAACCCCACTGTTAATGGTGCTTGCGGTGAACACATCAGCACTAACAATAATTGCTTTGCATTTATTGCATTTTCTCATTGTTTGTCCTATAATTTACAGTGCAGCCCGGTAGACAACAAGTATGTAAGTACTCATGATTAAGGAAAGATTATTTGTGTTTACCTCTTACCTCCATCAGTTTGTGGAATGCTCCCTAATATGAAGACACACATATGTAAAACAAATTCATCTGAAGAAAAGCTCGCATACAGGCGATGGTCCTCACATCATTGCTAAAAGCTTCCAGACTGCATGAATCCTGGGCTGGAAGCATAGGAATTACCCCATGGTTCTGCACTCAGTTCGTGACGTCACATGGACTATTTTCTCTTGTTACATGCTCTATATACCGTAGGCTACTCGTAAGGCCCGTCAGTTTCTTTTTAGAGTGTAAAACCTGTGAAACTGACGCATGGTAACATGGACCACGCATTTGTCTGTAGCAACCAAACCCACTCTCTTGAGGATCTATCTCAAATTTACCTAAAAACAAATATTTGCAGCCCTCAACAATGATGAGAAGGTATTCAGTTAAATACAAATACTAATATACAAAATCGAATGTTTTTTACATCTAGATGGTGTCTATAGGCAATAGAGTGATTTTATATGTAGACAATTGAGAGACATTTCATGTCTTGTAGACAAGCTATTGCAACAAAATCTCAGAACTTTAGAATCTGATTTGAAATGGGAGACATGAGACAATTCGTAGACAATGTGTGGATATGTTGGTAGACATGGCCTCCAGCTATTCTCTCGGAATCTGGAAAATGCTTAGTCGCTTCTTTATTATTTTTGTTTTTCGTGTTGTTAAGCATCGCTTATCAAGATGTGGCCAACAGTGAAAGTGTTGCAGGTGACTCAAGAATTTCATGTGGCATCATATTTATGGAAAGTTAATAATTCCGACTATAAAAATCAGAACAAGGAGAAGCTGGTTATCAAAGAGCTGGTCAAAAAATATTGAGTATCTATGATGGAAAATCCAGGATGGAATGTAACAATATTAAAAAAAGTGTAGTTGTTACTCGCCATATAGCAGAGATACTGAGTCACAGGTAGGCACTACAAAAAGATTGTCACATTTCAAAACTAGAGTTTTTTGTTTTGTTTTACGGACTACTGATTTTTAAATAAAATTTCATCCACAGAATAGGAAGAGTTGTGTGGGATAAATGATTTCAAGTTAGATTTAAATATTATTTTCTTACCTGTCAGACATTCTGTGGTATTGGGCAAATGGTCAAAACTTTTTGCTCTGAGCCACTGCCAACTTCAGTAACGGGTAACAAATGTCATTTTGTCCTCTAATGGTGTAGGTATGGACATGACTATTCTTCTCAAATGGTGATGAAGTATTGTGATGGTTCAGTTAAAATACCTAGCTTCTTGAAAAGACACCTACATGACGATTGCAGAAACACCACACATTATTCTTACTGCTGAATTTTGAGTGATCAATACTTTCTTTCCTAGTGATCAGCTACCCAAGAAAATTATTCCGTAGCACATGTTGAGTGGAAATATTCAAAATATGTCAGTAGATTGATATGATTGTTTCCAAGAGTAGCAATTATATGAAGAGAAAAAGTAGCTAAACTTAATCATTTGATCTGCTCATTAATGTGCTTCTTCCATCTTTCTTCATCAGTATGTACAGTTAAATATTTGGAGCATTCTACTCTGTTTATTGACACTGCCTTAAAATTCGATATCCAGCTTTGGTATCTATGTCTGACATAATTTAATACATCCAAAATCTACCCGCACCTCCAAGCGTTTTGCAATTATACCTCCCCCTTTTGTAATTTTTGAGTTGTGTATTCTCTGTTATTACTTGACATTTATTGCTGAACTCAATTAGTCTTTCTCTTCTCTTATTCCTAATGCTGATCCCATATTGACACATAACTGCTCATCATGACAGCACATACTAAACGGGCAAAATAAAACTGGCCCAGAAAATATTTATAAGGCTGACACAGAATTGAGACTTAACGATAGGTGGTGATCGCTGTCTGCGTGGATCAACTCACAGAAGATGAATGGTTGAATGGATGTTTTCAGCAAGGTGGGTTGACGACACGCACCACCTGAACAACCCTGTGCCGAGTGTGTGAGGTGTTTGGTGAGGAGAGGACAGTCAGCAGATACAGTGCTATCTCCAGGCCACATTAATTACCTGTTCTCTCTCCCTGTGATTTTCAACTGTGTGGCAAATTATACTCAAATAATCCTCACACACTGGAAGAGGTACGGCAGAACATTTAAAACACTATTGCCACTATCACTCTGGAAGAGCTGCTGTACATATCTTGCAGCTCGATAAATTAAGTGTAGCAATCATCGACATCAGTAGTGGCCATTTCCAGCATCTCCTGAGATATTCTATAACAAGGGTCAATCCTACATCAGTCGTGCTGTAGATATTTTGTGGTCCAGTTTGAAGATGCCCACTGTATGTAACTGAACTGTTATTGTCATTTGTTTGCTGTTCATTCTAAAGAGAATAATCCTGTCACTCATACTTTGCTGTGCCTTCATTTCCATAAAAATTCCTACTCCCCACACCATTTTCTACTGCTATTGATACTACCATTTATTTATATCACCAGAAACCCATTTTTTTCCATATCACTTTACTGGCTCCATCTAAATTTTCCATTGGTGGTTAAAGTAAGTACTCTCCTCGACAAATATACTGTCACAGAAATAATGTCACCCTTAAACAGAAATAATGTCACCCTTTCAACAATTAATAATGGTTCGTGGGCAAGATGTCAGATGTCATTGTGATAATTCCACAATATTTCATCAGCACAGCTGACCGACATTTTCAGCTGCAGCAAACTCACTGCTCAGGCTGTGACCCATGAACACACCAAATGTTGGTGACCAATAGTGCAAATATGCAGATCGGTAGTGAGAGAGACAGCTGTGCCACTTGTCAGATGATGAACGCACGCACAGATGCTGTCAGTCATACCGTGCACTCCAGTCGGCCAACTCAGTGCCCCCTGTCGGGAGCTGTCTGCCGATATATGTGTCCACACTGGCATGTGCCCGTCCTCACCGTTGTCAGCCAGATACCTATGTCACGACTGCAGCGTCATCCCCAGTACGACTAACAGTTCTTTGTGTGTTCACTGTGATTTTAACATGGCCAGGGCTCGATCCCAGCCCTGCTGAGCTGGTATCCCATGTCCTTGTTAAGCAAATTAGTCAAGCTGCGAATTTCCACCTGCTTCTTTAATAACGCTGTCCCAGTACGAAATGTCAATGACAGAATTTCGTGGCGCTTGCTGTGCCCGAGCAGTTCTAGGCGCTTCAGTCCAGAAACACGCAGCTGCTACGGTTGCAGGTTCGAATCCTACCTCGGGCATGGATGTGTGTGATGTCCTTAGGTTAGTTAGGTTTAAGTAGTTGTAAGTCTAGGGGACTGATGACCTTAGGTGTTAAGTCCCATAGTGCATATAGCCATTTCATTTCAACAGAATTTCGGTGTTTGTGTATTCCATACAGTGTCCTGTACTGAGACAATGCTTGATCACTGCAGACATCTCTGACCGGTCCAGGCACACGTTTCGCCGATGTTCGACACATCTGTCCTCCACAGTGCAGCAAGTTTGTCCAATATACATCCTGCAGCTACAAGGTATCTTATAAACACCAGGCCTTCTTAAACAAAGATCATCTTTCACTGAGCCTAAAAGAGCTCTGAGTTTCGTTGGTGGATGAGAGATGCATTTAACTTTATATTTTTCCAATAATCTTTCTATTTTCAAAGAAACATTGTCAGACTATGGCAAAACAACCATTCCTCTTTGTTCATCAATTTCTTCCAGTTTCTCACTTTCTCTAGCATGCGCCAGATGTAAGATATGGCAAATCTCCTGCTCAGAATGTCCATTCTCTGAAAATACAGTACACAGGTGGCGTAGCTCGTAGATGAGCTGTCAGAATCTAATATGGCTCATGTTCTGTGTAACAACGTCCTGAGCATGCCACTTCATCATGCAAGATGGTGACAGTTGGTAACCTGTAAGTGTATGTCTATGTATGTTGGTTTACGGTACACACCGTGAGCTGAGCTGCCGTCCTCTTTTCTCTGCACCTGTTTTCTCCATCCTCATTGTGAAATTGATGTTTCAGTGAAGATAATTTAGGTGTTGCAAAAATGAATCTAATGACACAATGCCGTCGGGCCAGATGACAAAGGTGTCATCCACGTATCGCCAGAAGCATGTACGTTTCAAATCCACAGACTGGAGTGCTCTGTCCTCGAAATCTTCCGAAAAAAAGGTTCGGTGAAAGATGATCTTTGTTTAAGAAGGCCTGGTGTCTATAAGATTCCCTGTAGCTGCAGGATGTAATACATCGGGCAAACTTGTCGCATGTGGAGGACAGGTGTGTCGAACATCAGCAACACACACGTCTGGACCGGCCAGAGATGTCTGCAGTAGTCAAGCATTGTCTCAGTACAGACCACTGTATGGAATGCATGAACACCGAAATTCTGTTGTCGATGTCTTCATACTGGGACAGTGTTATTAAAGAAGCAGGAAGAAATTTGCAGCTTGACTAATTTGCGTAACAGGTACACAGGATACCAGCTCAGCACTGCACGGGATCCGGCACTGGCCGTGTTAAAATCATAGCAACCACAAGAAGGAGCTGTCAGTCGTATGAGGGATGACACTGTGGTGGTGACACAGGTAGCTGTTCGACAATGGCGAGGATGGGCACGTGCCAGTGTGGACACACATTTCAACAAGCGGGTCCTGACAGGGGGGCGCTGAGGTGGCCGACTGGAGTGCACAGTACAACTGACAGCCCCTCTGTGTGCGTTCTTTGTCCGACAAGTTCTAAAGGCTTTGGATGATGATTTAAGTGCAAAGTAAATATACTAACTTCCACTTCCTTCACGTGATGACTTACTTGAGATGCTCGGCCAACTTTCCTTGCTGGTTAGCCTGCTGCTGCAAACTCACTTTCATTTTCTTCTCCAAAGTATGCTCCTAGGTACAGGAATTTCTTAAGATTATCTCTACTTATAAAAATTTCATTTGCTTCAACTAACGACGTATATTTGAACTTCAGACATACCACAAATCTCACTCTTCATATAAATATATACTGCTTCGTAACCCTCCTGTGTCTCCAAATGTTAGAAACAAACTAATTTACATACAAGAGAAATTCGCTGCTTGACTAATTTGCTTAACAAGATAAGATCTGTAGGATCACCAGTGGTGCAAGTACATCCCATTATGTCCAATGCTGGGATGTTTGCCAATATCAGATGAGCCCTGGCAGTAGTAACAGTATGTAAGGGAGAAAGAATTGAGGTTTGTGTTGGGGAGGACACTAAGCTTAGGTAGTTTGTGCAGCAATGTTGACCGTTGTACTGCAGTGGTGTAATGATTAGCATTTCTGCCTAGCAAGCAAGAAGACCTGGGTTCGAGTCCCGGCTACAGCACAAATTTTAATTCATTTCATCTGCTTCGATCATTATCATAGATAATAAAAAGAGACTTTAATGTCTCAGGGAAACATTTAGTTATAAGATATATAAGAGAAAGTTGGCTTAAACACCATGTCCAGTCTCAACATGAACCATCAACAAGGCCAAGACAAAAGTTTTTCTCAAGAGTGCCTTCTCAGCTGTTCTCGTTATTATAACAATGGCCACTGATACAATTAGCACAGAATAACATAGAAGCTCCACGGTTCGTCCGTGCACTTTCACTTAAACTTCCACGGATCGCCCGACAAGTACTTGTCATTGCCGTTTGATTGCCGCGTCCACGTTTTTCTCGTGACTGAATTTCAAACCTGCACACACAAACATGTGACGCGCAGTAGGTAGGATTCATAAAAGGTATAAAATACTCTATACAAAATAGAAAATTTATACACTATGGTATCACAGTTGTTTAATTATTCACCTCATATTATATTATCCATAAATATAATACTCTATTCATTTTATTTTATCTCTATATCACTTTCTTTCTTATTCTGTGATTCTCCTAAGTTTTCTTTATCTTGTAGTCATATCCAGTTTTCCAAACACTATGATTATAGGATAGTTTAAAATGTCAAGTGTAGATGCAGAATAGTTTTAAAATATTAGAGGAATTCGGTGCAGGAAAACTATTTTGGAAGAAACATCGAAAACAACTTGAGATCCAATGGTCGTCACTCCACCCGTTAACTCAGAATGTTGACATCCCTGGGGGAACATATGACTCCGCCCAGGTCCCATGGATCTGATATGAACATTTCTTGTGCACTGGCAGACCAGTATTTCTCTTTAAATTTCTTTTGGAAGTCTCCCCAAGAAGAAAAATTCTCAATATTCACAGTTCCCCAGTCTGAGGCTTCTCCCTGAAGGTAACCCACAGCAAATTCAATTTTTTTAGAGTCTTCCCAATTTTTCGGCAAAGCTTGGTTAAACCTTTTCAAGAAATGGGTCGGATGTACATCTCCATGGGGCTTAAATTTGGGGAATTGTGTGGATAACCCTGAATTAGCCCCCCATCGCATTTCAGTCATCACTTCACTAGTTAATACCTTACCACATTAGGTGAAGTTACCCTTTTGTCTACTTTATCCTGGATAAGCTTGAATTCTTTCCACAGGTCATCTATACCTTTCCTGGTATCATTCAATCTATAATTGCTTCAACCTGTTCCTCCAAACTGCTTATATTTATGATATTAGAGTTCACTAATTTCTCTTTGAAGTTCCTTTCCACATTATCTACTCGTGTATTAACACCTGTAATTTGCGATTGAATCATTGGCATTAATTTATCCTGCTTATCGACACTCTCTTTCAAAGTACTCAACCCTTGCTTTACAGCATTAAATTTAACATTACACACAGTTTCAAAGGTCCTAACTTTTCATTAAGCTCTAATTCTACACTAGTACATTTGTCTTCAATATTAAATTCTAACCTTTTTATCAAATTCTGAAAATTATCATTCTGTTTCTGGCTGAAGTCGGTAAACATTTGATTCACATGAATAGTCAAGGAACTAGTCAATTCATTCTTTAAATCTAATTTCAAATTTTCTACTTTAAGGCATCAAATTCAGTCTTTAAAGCATCCATGCCTTCGCATAGATAACTAAAATTTGTTGTTTGGGCATTTAATTGAGAATTTGCTCATTCTAGTTTTTCACTTAGATTCGCATTTTAAGTTTTGATTAAATTTACTACCTCAGACCAGTCAGGCACTCCATTACTAACTATCATAGCCATAGCTGGTTCTTGAGTTTCTCAACTTGTTGTATGCAAGCTTTTGATCTTGTAAGCATTTAACTAACTATAAGTATGGTAACTACACTAACGAAGTTCACTGAACAGTTTGTATCCTAAAACAATAAAGTTATGTTTTACGCTCACCTGGCAGAGAATCTGCGCTGCGTCGGTGAGCGGAAGTGGAGGCAGGTCAGCACTGGTGAACAGAAACTGGTGCCAGTAGTCCCGGGTGTTGGTTTCCGCTTCTGTGTACTCCCTATGTGTGTGTGAGAGCTCTACACTCCCTTCACCAGATCTTCATAACCGAAGTGTTCTAGGCGTTTTTCTTCTTAGAGAAACACACTGGGATCTTCTTCTCTATTTCTCAATTCAAGATTTTGCTCTTTTAAATACTTGAGCATGTTCTGTTGTCTCGGAATAAATTCTTTGTCATATTTGGTCTAGTTCCTATGGCAACATACAACAGCTTCTTTGCTCATTTTTTGGTCTTATAATTCCTGTTTATCCAGTCCTTTCTCACTGGTAGCCACTTTCTATCAGCTTTGGATGATGATTTAAGTGCGAAATAAATATACTAACTTCCACTTCCTTTACGAGATGACTTAATTGACATGCTCAGCCGACTTTCCTTGCTGGTTAGCCTACTGCTGCAAACTCTCTTTCAGTTTCTTCTCCAAAGGATGCTGCTAGGTACAGGAATTTCTTAAGACTCTCTCTACTTATAACAATAAGTGTTGTTGTTGTTGTGGTGGTCTTCAGTCCTGAGACTGGTTTGATGCAGCTCTCCATGCTACTCTATCCTGTGCAAGCTCCTTCATCTCCCAGTACCTACTGCAACCTACATCCTTCTGAATCTGCTTAGTGTATTCATCTCTTGGTCTCCCTCTACGATTTTTACCCTCCACACTGCCCTCCAATGCTAAATTTGTGATCCCTTGATGCCTCAGAACATGTCCTACCAACTGATCCCTTCTTCTAGTCACGTTGTACCACAAACTCCTCTTCTCCCCAATCCTATTCAATACTTCCTCATTAGTTATGTGATCTACCCATCTAATCTTCAACATTCTTCTGTAGCACCACATTTCGAAAGCTTCTATTCTCTTCTTGTCCAAACTATTTATCGTCCATGTTTCACTTCCATACATGGCTACACTCCATACAAATACTTTCAGAAACGACTTCCTGACACTTAAATCTACACTCAATGTTAACAAATTTCTCTTCTTCAGAAAAGCTTTCCTTGCCAATGCCAGTCGACATTTTATATCCTCTCTACTTCGACCATCATCAATTATTTTGCTCCCCAAATAGCAAAACTCCTTTACTGCTTTAAGTGTCTCATTTCCTAATCTAAGTCTCTAACCATCACCAGACTTGATTTGACTACATTCTATTATCCTCGTTTTGCTTTTGTTGATGTTCATCTTATATCCTCCTTTCAAGACACTGTCCGTTCCGTTCAACTGCTCTTTCAAGTCCTTTGCTGTCTCTGATAGAATTACAATGTCATCGGCGAACCTTAAAGTTTTAATTTCTTCTCCCTGGATTTTAATACCTACTCCAAATTTTTCTTTTGTTTCCTTTAATGCTTTCTCAATATACAGATTGAATAACATCGGGGAGAGGCTACAACCCTGACTCACTCCCTCACTGCTTCCCTTTCATGCCCCTCGAGTCTTATAACTGCCATCTGTTTTCTGTACAAATTGTAAGTAGCCTTTTGCTCCCTATATTTTACCCCTGTCACCTTTAGAATTTGAAAGAGTATTCCAGTCAACATTGTCAAAAGCTTTCTCTAAGTCTACAAATGCTAGAAACATAGGATTGCCTTTCCTTAATCTTTCTTCTGCGATAAGTCGTAAGGTCAGTATTGCCTCTCATGTTCCAACATTTCTACGGAATCCAAACTGATTTTCCCCGAGGTTGGTTTCTACCAGTTTTTCCATTTGTCTGTAAAGAATTCGTGTTAGTATTTTGCAGCTGTGACTTATTAAACTGATAGTTTGGTAATTTTCACATCTGTCAACACCTGCTTTCTTTGGGATTGGAATTACTATATTCTTCTTGAAGTCTGAGGGTATTTCGCCTGTTTCGTGCATCTTGCTCACCAGATGGTAGAGTTTTGTGAGGGCTGGCTCTCCCAAGGCTGTCAGTAGTTTTAATGGAATGTTGTGTACTCCCGGCACCTTGTTTCGACTCAGGTCTTTTAGTGCTCTGTCAAACTCTTCACGCAGTATCGTATCTCCCATTTCATCTTTATCTACATTCTCTTCCATTTCCATAATATTGTCCTCAAGTACATCGCCCTTGTATAGACCCTCTATATACTCCTTCCACCTTTCTGCTTTCCCTTATTTGCTTAGAACTGGGTTTCCATCTGAGCATCTGAGCTCTTGATATTCATACAAGTGGCTCTCTTTTCCCCAAAGGTCTCTTTAATTTTCCTGTAGGCAGTATCTATCTTACCCCTAGTGAGATAAGCCTCTACATCGTTACATTTGTCCTCTAACCATGCCTGCTTAGCCATTTTGCACTTCCTGTCGATCTCATTTTTGAGACGTTTGTATTCCTTTTTGCCTGCTTCATTTACTGCATTTTTATATTTTCTCCTTTCATCAGTTAAATTCAATATTTCTTCTGTTACCCAAGGATTTCTACTAGCCTTCGTCTTTTTACCTTCTTGATCCTCTGCTGCCTTCACTACTTCATCCCTCAAAGCTGCCCATTCTTCTTCTACTGTATTTCTTTCCCCCGTTCCTGTCAATTGTTCCCTTATGCTCTCCCTGAAACCCTGTACAACCTCTGGTTCTTTCAGTTTATCCAGGTCCCATCTCCTTAAATTCCCACCTTTTTGCAATTTCTTCAGTTTTAATCTACAGTTCATAACCAATAGATTGTGGTCATAGTCCACATCTGCCCCTGGAAATGTCTTACAATTTAAAACCTGGTTCCTAAATCTCTGTCTTACCATTATATAATCTATCTGATATCTGTCAGTATCTCCAGGATTCTTCCATGTATACAGTCATCTTTTATGATTCTTGAACCAAGTGTTAGCTATGATTAAGTTGTGCTCTGTGCAAAATTCTACCAGGTGGCTTCCTTTTTCATTTCTTACCCCCAATCCATATTCACCTACTACGTTTCCTTCTCTCCCTTTTCCTACTACCGAATTCCAGTCAACCATGACACTTAAATTTTCATCTCCCTTCACTATCTGAATAATTTCTTTTATTTCATCATACATTTCTTCAATTTCTTCGTCATCTGCAGAGCTAGTAGGCATATAAACTTGTACTACTGTAGTAGGCATGGGCTTCATGTCTACCTTGGCCACAATAATGCATTCACTATGCTGTTTGTAGTAGCTTACCGGCACTCCCATTTTTTTTATTCATTATTAAACCTACTCCTGCATTACCCCTATTTGATTTTGTATTTATAACCCTGTATTCACCTGACCACCGAACTTCAGTAATTCCCACTATATCTAACTTTAACCTATCCATTTCCCTTTTTAAATTTTCTAACCTACCTGCCCGATTAAGGGATCTGACATTCCACGCTCCGATCCGTAGAACGCCAGTTTTCTTTCTCCTGATAAGAACGTCCTCTTGAGTAGTCCCCACCTGGAGATCCGAATGGGGTACTATTTTACCTCCGGAATATTTTACCCAAGAGGACGCCATCATCATTTAATCATGCAGTAAAGCTACATGCCCTCGGGGAAAATTACGGCTGTAGTTTCCCCTTGCTTTCACCCGTTCGCAGTAGCAGCACAGCAAGGCCGTTTTGGTTAGTGTTACGAGGCCAGATCAGTCAATCATCCAGACTGTTGCCCCTGCAACTACTGAAAAGGCTGCTGCCCCTCTTCAGGAACCACATGTGTGTCTGGCCTCTCAACAGATACCCCTCCGTTGTGGTTGCACCTACGGTACGGCTATCTGTATCGCTGAGGCACGCAAGCCTCCCCACCAACGGCAAGGTCCATGGTTCATTGGGGGGGGGGGGGGAGAAAAAGTAAACATACCAATTTCATTTGCTTCAACTAACAATGTATATTTGATATTTGAACTACTTCAGACATATTACAAATCTCACTCTTCATATAAATATATACTGCTTTATAAGACTCCCGTGTCTCCAAACATTAGAAACAAACTAATTTACATATAAGAGAAAGTTGTCTTAAACACCATGTCCAGGCTCAGCATGAACCATAATACCCTTCAACAATGATAAGGCAAAAGTTTTTCTCAAGGGTACCTTCTCAACTGTTCTCGGTATTATAACAATGGTCACTGACACAATTAGCACATTACAATATAGAAGCTCCATGATTCTTCCATGCACTTTCTCTAAAACATCCATGGATCGCCTGACAAGTACTTGTCATTGCCGTTTGATCACCACGTCTACATTCTTGTCGCGACTGAATTTCAAGCCAAACATGTGATATGCAGTAAGTAGGATTCTATCGTCCCACACTCACTTCTAAAATATCATTTGTTCGAGATAGTAGAAGGCTGAGTGGTTCTAGAATTTACACCGAAATTCTTGAAACACTACTAATCTGTGTATTTGCGCTACTGGTCACCAATATTTCGCGTGTTCACACCTGCGCAGTTTCTTCCTTGAGTGTCATAATAGGAGGCTTTGGTCACAGTCTGAGCAGTGAGTTCACTGCAGCTGAAGGTGTTGCGCATCACAATTTACAACAAATGTGGAACCAAACCTGAAAATCTATCTTAACCGATTGCATCTCATACAAAATACATTATGGCCCGTAACAATCTATGTGAAGACTTTTTAAAATTTTCTTTCATTGTGCTTGTGTGCTTTAGCTCTGTGCCTTTGTTAATCCACTGCAAGCAATTTTAAATTTTTTTTAATAGGTGTCTACTTCATTCGTGTCCTTTTGCAGTGCTCCACATTTCACTTACATGTTCTTTTGACATCTGCACATCTTGTAAACTCCTGTTCTATGGAAATACTCCAGTGAGTCAAAAGAAGTGTGTGTTGTTTTTTCTTTTATGCTATACCCACTCAAATATCAGTTTCATTTTACTCAAATATCAGTTTCATTTTTGGGAAAAAGATTTAAGACATTCCCTTATTGGTAGATGTTAGTTTATAAAGACATATACTGAAAGCTATGAACTTCAGCCAAGTGGTTGGGCACCTGTTCTTGCCACTAGCTGAGAAGCAAGCGATGTTCTTGTGGCAGATTGATAGGTAGGACCCTCGAAACATGGATCCAATAAGAGGGTTGAGAATAGATATGCTTTGGATAAATTTAAAAAAATAAGTTTTTGGGTCAACATGGAATAAGGGACAGCACGTTCTAGGTGCACCTGATCTCTCCCCACTGTAGGGGTTCACAAAGAAGTGCACTGGTGTGGTAAAGCATTTGCAGATGAAACAGAGCTAACTATAAATGAGTGCATGAAAGAGAACAAATCTCACACACTCATGTAACATTGATTGTGTAATGTAGCACCATTAGAACTGTGGGATAGATATAGATATTAACAGCATGTGGATTGTCAACATAGTGGATGCTGTTGGACTCTGTGACTGTTGTCTAAAGGGTAATGTCAATGAAATCCACTACCAATCACGATTGAAAGTGATTTATCTGAAACACATCGTAATCTTACCCTCCCACATCACCACTGAATTTTTTCTTAGTTTCTTCATTATTTTCAAAAGCTTCAAGAGGCGTAAGATACACAAAAGAAAAACTTTTTACTTATCTTCATTTTCTCTTGTTGTTGGCTGCAGTTCTCACATATAGGGGTACATTCTTGAGGCTGTAATTTTTTTTTAACGTTATGGGTTCCAGTAGACTAAAAAATTGATGAAGTACTATCTGTCGCTATGATTTTCTTTTATTTTATCCCATTCTTCTCTATAACACTTCAGAAAACCATCAATTATACCATTAGGGACAGCCGGCCGCGGTGGCCTAGTGGTTCTAGGCGCTACAGTCTGGAACCGCGCTACCGCTACGGTCACAGGTTCGAATCCTGCCTCAGGCATGGATGTGTGTGATGTCCTTAGGTTAGTTAGGTTTAAGTAGTTCTAAGTTCTAGGGGACTGATGACCTCAGCAGTTAAGTCCCATAGTGCTCAGAGCCATTTGAACCATTTTTGAACACCGTTAGGGACAAAATTAAAAAAAAAAATTACGTGTATTTCCATCAGAGGCATGCCCACTACTCCTTACATTCTGCGCAACTAACTATATTCCGAAGAGTTTACAAAGCAAAAGATTTTACAAACTTTCTTGACAAAAGAAGAATCTGTACTAATTTATATAATTATTTTATAAATGAGTCTAGAAATAAATTTAATAATTAGCATTAGATCATGCAGTTAATAATATGAATTTTAAGTATGCCAGGTATTTCGTAATTTCAAATATTTCTAAAAGAAGAATAATTTTAGCTGTATCAATTGCAACAAATTTTAGCGTGAAATATAGTACATTGTATACAAAAATAAGTGAAAGTGTTGAAAGAGAGAAAGTGACAAGAATTGAATATGCTAATGTACTTATGTGTGGATCGAGCATCCAAATGGTAATTGCATGTTTGACTCCAAAATGACAGTAATTTCACTTAAAATGTTGTAAACTGGACAAAACACAACTCACAGCATCCAGTGTGTTTACATTCAGTCTCACAATTTATATACCGATGGAGCCTTTTTTTGACAATGTTCATGTGAAGTACTCCTGAAGTGTATCTCGGAGTGAAATTGGAACATTCAGTTACTGAAGAAGAAAATGAAGAAACATTATGTAGTCTAGCAATATAGAAGCTTTGATATGCAAAGGAAGATTTTGTTGTAGAGAATTCTAATAGGACTAAATATAGCCATCAAGACTTATAGAATTCAAATGAGACATATTCATACTATGAAATTTTTGTCTTGCTGCTATTTTCTTAGTGTATTTAGATACCCGGTGTGTATAGTTGATCAAAAAACACATCCAAAGCAATCAGGGCTCTTTTCTCCCAAAAAATGCTGGAGTGGATGTTTGTGAAGGAAGTGACTGGTATCTTCGACATGAGAGGCTAGATAACAGGCCATTGGTTGGAGGTGTTGCTCAATGATGACCAAAATTCTTTCAGTGGGGGCTCAGGAATGAGCCACAGTGGGGCATACAGGATTGTTGGGGTTTATGGATTTTAGGGATCGTGTAGAAGGTGGGTGTGCGGGGTGTCATAGGGGTGAGGAGGGAATTGGATTCAGAGGAGAGGTTCTGGGGAAGGCCTAAGGCTTTAAGTGGGGATAGGGTTATGTTGCAGTTCTGGGATCACTCTAGCAGAGTTTATTGGTGGAGGAGTCAGATAATTGGCAGAAGCCTTCTGCCAGGTTGTCACTACGATTCATAACCGTGGTGGATCCTATGTCTGCATGTAGGGCGATTATGTCAGGATTAGTTCTGAGGCTGTGTATAGCTATACTTCCTTGTGCTAAAAGGTTGGTGTACTGAGGAAGGGACCAGGGGAAGGATATTATGGCTAAGTTGGAGGTAAGGAATTCCCAGGAGGTGACCAGTGGGTGGTCTGGTGGGAGGGGGCTGGGACCACGGTTGGATGGTGGTATGACCAGGGAGAGGCAGGGTTGAATGTTGGAATTAGGTTGGCTTTGGTTGGAGGGATTGGTGGCAAAGAAGTGTTGTCCATTGCAGGAATCAGGAGAAGAATAGTAGGTCTTTGACAAGTCCAGCATCGTTAAAGGCGCTAAAGGTGATGTCTTTAGATACGACTGAAACTTCTTAGGAGCTGAGGGTTTAGATGGAAAAGTTAAAAACAATGCCCACCAAATCACGCAGGGCTAACAGGTAATTAGAGTTGTGGAAAGGCCCAAGTGAGTTGTGGTCGGATTCATTTCACAATTGATATTTATTACCATTTAGTTCACTAATACACTTTTGAAAGAATTAAATTTGCTTCGTGGCTGAAGGCCTTCAAACAGATGCTTTAGAATAAGTTCAATTTTGAAAAGACAAGACACACAATTAAATTTACAAATAAGATAAATTGTATACATATATGAGATCAGCATGCGGAGCGGATGAAGGCCGCCGGATTAAATCTTCAAAATTCCAAATATACTAAGATTATTACTGAAGGCAGAAGGCCACAATGTTTTAAGATGCTAACAGGGCTGATGTCCCACAAGGTGCACAGAAAGAGATAATCAAATGCAATAAGATGGCTGAAGGCCGCAAAGTCAAATTGTGCAAATTAAGGAAATATACATATTCAACAATCGGTAAAACAATACATTAAGTTTAACAATTTCCTTTTTGCAACACCACAATAACTTGTAAAATCTTTCAGAGGAAATTACATAATAACCTTTCAAGAGCAGAAGGAGATAATGTTTGGACTTGAATGAAACTCTGAGAACATATTTCCAGGGCTGAAGGCCCACAACTAATGTTGCCAAATTAAAAATATAAAATACAGCTAAATTACAACAACATTAACAATGCCAAAAGGATAATCAAGAGAACGGCACTCTGAACTCTCCAGTGGATCAGACTGCCCTCGTTCACTTAGGAGAGACAGGTGGTGAGTCCAACTACACTTAATACGTGCGAACCCAACCAAGAGACAGTCACGAACCGACTGACCAACCACTTGCTTGCCACAATGGAGTAAACGAGAATTCAAGGCCCCAAAAATATACAAGTATCACTATCCTCAAACAAACACGTATGTCAAATGAGCTGCCCAAACTACACACCATGTTGGGCAGCAACAGGTGGGAAAAAGACACTGCCTAAAAATAATGTTAGCGGCCAGGGCAGGTAACTGGAACACTAAAGGCCACAAGGCAGAAAATTCCGCTGGTGCTCTCGAATTGTAGTCAATCGATATAGTTAATTGCACAACATGGCGGCTAAATTTCAGCAATAGAAACACTTGGTGTTGCTCACAGGAAAACTTCCCCAGCAGAAAACCACACCAACAAGGATGGACATGGTTGGGGTAGTTGAAAGCACTACTCAACTATGACGTCCTGGGTAGGTGAACCACGAAGCTCTTAGCAATCGGACAGCTCCACACATGCTCCGACACTGCGCAGGGATTGGCAGCAGACCCAGTCGATTGCACCGCGTGGAGATAACTTCCCTGATCCGCAGCAACTGAGTGACTCCTCTCAGAATGCCGACAACATGTGTAATAAGTTGTCAGTGGAAATAACGCCAAGTACACGCACAACCTGACAAACACTTGCACGAAGACCTGAATGATACCCAACAGTAACTAAGCACACACGAAGACACATTGAGAGTAGATGCGCGCCAGCGCGTGAACACACACACACACACACACACACACACACACACACACACACACACACACACACACACACACACTCAGAGCCAACTGATGAATGATCGGCAAGCCAAAACTCGTCGTCCGGTAGTACGACTGACCGACGATCCACCAAGACCATGGCCCGGCTCAAGTGATGTGTTGCGGCCATGGTCAGGCAAGCCATGTCGAGGCAGGCCTCACTGCTTCTCCAACCCGACTGCACTAGTGCCGCATTGCAACTCCCCGACTGGCAGGTCCGGACTGCACTCCAGACGCATTCAAACTGACTGGCAGCCCAAACTCAAGGCGACTCGAACTCGCTATCCGAACTCCCTTATGACAGACAACGACCGGGAAGTAATAGCAGTCCAGCAAAGATACTACGAGAGGGGATATATCAATACGCGCTGCTAATGCCGCTCACGGTCAGGCAAAGCAACAACTCAGTGATAGTAGTAATTTAATTAACGTATTGAGGTGGAAGTACGTTAAAAACAGGGTGTAAAATACATGACGGCTGGAACATGAGCCACACACGGTTCAGTTAAAGGTGCTAAAGGTGACGTATTTAGATACGACTGAAACTTCTTTGGAGCTGAGGGTTTTGATGGAAAAGTTAACAACAGTGTTATGGAAATGTTTCGGCTGTGGATTTGCTATGGAGGTTCTGGAGATGTGTTATTTTGGAAACTTAGCTAAGCAGGGTTTAGATGCTATGAGGGGTGTATGAGGAGGAACACTGTGGGTTGGAGGTTGGAAAGTGGTTCACTGAGGTAGCAGTAGGATGACAGCAGGTTGGATAATTATGGAGGTGGTGTCTGGAAAGCTCGTCCTGGTGCTGGAGAGTGAAGGGATGTATTCAGATGCTTGTATTTTCTTTCTTATATTAGATGTGTATTGAAATCTTGCTGGATAACCACCTGATAACTGGCATAAAAAAATAACTAAAATTAATGCAGATAGTCATTTGTTCCCAAAAAGATATTTAGAATGTGCATAGTGTGTAAGATGTTTATGGGACCATCCTAAAGTCAATTTCAGTATAATGCTGAAAGTACATTTTTATCAGAATAATTTTCAGCATAAAAACAATGTGAGTCCTGAGCTGGACAGTTTTGCCTTGAAAATGACAGTGGTCGTCAATGATGTCGCCCTGCTCCAATCCCATAAGTTATCATATGAACATATTAACAACAGCCCGGGACAAGTCACTATTATTTCATGCCATTTACTGTAGTTTCTTTCTTTTTTTGTTTACAGGAAGAAAATATGTCTTGGCATCCAGGGGATACAATAGGAGTAATTCCACAAAATCCAGTGGAGGAAGTAGAGGAGCTGTTGGAATTGTTGGGTGTTAGAGACAAAGCAAATATCCCAGCAAAAATATTTGTTAGAACTGACTCTCTGGAAAAGAATTTTGTTGTACCACCATATTTACCATCAGTTTCAACACTGAAACACATTTTCTGTACGTGTTTAGATATACGAAGCCTACCCAGAAAGGTAAGTTAAACAGTTCTTTAATATTTACGTTCACTCACATAATGTATATGCACATTATAACTTTTATTGTCTTATAACCCCTCTCCCTCCCCTTTTCTCCTTTTCTGTCTGTATTTCTGTTTGTCCCAAAATGAGTTCTAAGAACAACTGTGGTCTAGTGGTGGGGTCTTTGATTAGTAATCAAAACATCCTTGATCCTGGTTTTGAACCCCATCACCACTTAAATTGTGAATAAAAATCATCAGCAATGGTGGCTGAAGATTTCCAGGTTAAGAAGTCATCCCATTCAGCTGATGGCCTTGGCTAAGAGGGTGGAGAAGTGGACAGAGGTTCAGGGCACTCTTGCCTGTGGAGTGGGAAACTAAGGGCAGAAGAATCAGATGATCAACAGCATGAGGATCAGAAGGCAACGGAAATGACAGCATTAAAAACACATGTATGTGATCTGTAATTCAGGAAGTGTCATGATGATCTCTCCATTGGCAAAAGATTCTGGACTAGTCTCCCATTCCGGTCTCCAGGAGGTGACTGTGAGAAAAAGATTGAATAACCAATGAAAGGATAACGTTCTACAAGTTGTGGGATGTGGAATGTCAGAAATTTGAAGGTGATAGGAAACTAGAAAATCTGCAAAGGGAGATGTTAAGGCTCAGTCTAGATATAGTAGGGGTCAATGAAGTGGAATAGAAAGAAGACAAGGAATTCTGGTCAGACGAACATAGGGTAATATCAAAAGCAGCAGAAAATGATATAATGAGAGTAGAATTCATTATGAATGGGAAGATAGGACAGAGAGTGAGTTACTGTGAAAAATTCAGTGACAGGGTTGTTCTCATCAGTATCAACAGCAAACAATCGCCGACAACGATATTCCAAGTATGCATTCTGTCATAGCAAGCTTAAGATGATGAGAGAGAGAAAATATGTGAGGGAGACGAAAATATAATAGTCGTTGGGGGACTGGAATGCGGTTGTAGGGGAAGGAGTAGAAGAAAGGGTTGAGGGAGGATATGGGTTTGGTGCTAGGAACGAGAGAGGAGAAAGCCTAATTCAGTTCTGCATAAAATTTCAGCTAGTAATAGTGAATATTCTGTTCAAGAATCACAAGAGAAGGAGGTGTACATGGAAAAGGCCAGGAGATATGGGAAGATTTCAGTTGGATTACAATCCTGGTCAGGCAGAGATTCCAAAATCAGATACCGAGTTGTAAGGTGTGCACAGGAGCAGATATGGACTCAGATTACAATTTAATATTGATGAAGTTTGAGACTAATTAGGAAGAATCAAGGTGCAAAGAAGTGGGATAAGGAAGTACTAAGGAGTGAAGAGCTATGTTTGAAATTCTCTAAAGCTATAGACACTGTGATAGGGAATAGCTCAGCAGGCAGTTCAGTTGAAGAGGAATTGACTTCTCTAAATATGTCAAACGCAGAAGTTGGAAAGAACAACATAAGTATAAATAAGGTAACTGCAAACCAACCATGGGTAACAGAAGAAATACTTCAGTTCATCAATAAGAGAAGGAAGTACAAAAATGTTCAGAGAAATTCAGGAATACAGAAGAAATAAAAGTCATTTAGGAATGAATAAATCAGAATTGCAGGGAAGCTAAAGCAAAATGGTTGCATGAAAAATGTGAAGAAATCAAAAAATAAAAGACTGTTAGGACTGACTCAGCATGTAGAAAAGTCAAAACAGCCTTCAGTGAAGTTAAACACAAGGGCGGTGACATTAAGAGTGCAAGGGGAACTCCACTGCTAAGTGCAGAGGAGAGAGCAGATAGGCGGAAAGAGTATGTTGAAGGCCATATGAGGGGGAGGACTTGTCTGATGACGTGATAGAAGAAGAAGCAGGAGTAGATATGGAAGAGATGGGGGATGTGGTATTAGAATCAGAATTTTAAAGAGCTTAGGAGGCAGAAGGGAGGGATAACATTCCATCAGAATTTCTAAAATCATTGGGTAAGCGGCAACAAAATGGCTATTCACATTGGTGTGTAGAATGTGTGAATATATTGATATACTATCAGACTTTTTGGAAAACATCATCCACACAGTTCGTGCAACAGCTGACAAGTGCGAGAATTCTCACAGTCAGCTTAATAGCTGATGCATTCAAGCTGCTGACAATAATAATAATAAACTAATATACAGAACAATGGAAAAGAAAATTGAGGATGTGTTAGATGACCATCAGTTTGGCTCTAGTAAAGGTAAAGGCACAAGAGAGGCAATTCTGACATTGTGATTGATAATGACCTGGAAAAAGTGTTTGAGATGTCAAATTCTGCAAGATGTTTGAAATTCTGAGAAAAATAGGGATAAGATATAGAGAAAGATGGGTAATATACAATATGTACAAGAGCCAAGACAGAACAACAAAAGTGGAAGACCAAGAACAAAGTGCTGAGATTAAAAAGGATGTAAGGTGGGGATGAAGTCTTTCACACCCTACTGTTCAAACCATACATTGAAGAAGCAGTGACAGAAATAAATGAAAGGTTCAAGACTGGGATTAAAAGCCAAAGTGAAAGGATATCGTTGTTAAGATTGGCTGATGATATTGCTGTCCTCAGTGAAAGTGAAGAAGAATAAATTACAGAATCTGTTGAATAGAATGAACAGTCCATGGGTACAGAATATGGACTGAAAGTAAACAGAAGAAAGACAAAAAGTAATGAGAATTAGCAGAAATGAGAACAGTAAGAAACATAACATTAGGATTGGTGGTCACGAAGCAGATGAATTTAAGGAATTCTGCTACCAAAGTAACCCATGATGTATGGAACAAGGAGGACATAACAAGCAAACTAGCCATGGCATAAAGGGAATTCCTGGCCAAGAGAAGTGTACTAGTATCAAACATAGTCCTTGATTTGCTGAAGAAATTTCTAAGAATGTACATTTGGAGCACAGCATTATATGACAGTGAAACATGGACTGTGGGAAAACAGGAACAGAAGAGAATCAAAGCATATGAGATGTGGTGCTGCAGAAGAACGTTGAAGATTAGGTGCACTGATAAGGTATGCAATGAGGAGGTTCTCCGCAAAATCAGTGAGGAAAAGAAGGTATGGAAAATGAAAAGAGGAAGGGATTGGGTGGTAGGATGTCTTTAACTTCCATGGTACTAAAGAGAGCTGTAGAGGGTTAAACTTGTGGAGGAAGACAGAGATTGCAATACATCCAACAAATAATTGTGGACGTAGGTTGCAAGTGCTTCTCTGAGATGAAGAGGTTGGCAGTGGATAGGAATTGAACAAGCACTTTTGCTATTTTAGTCAGAAAGTAATTGTTTTGAGCTCCATATTGTGCAGGAAATTTTGTCTCCTTTGTGCATGTTATGAGAGCAACAGTGGATGCAACGTATCTGCAAGGCATGGGTGACGGGCACCTGGATCCTGCGCGTGGTGACAGCAGCTCATCGGGAAAGTTGTTCCGAGAGAATGCTGTGCAAGACAGTGGTCATGAGTCATTTGTCAACGGAACCTCATAGAAGATGGACAGAGCTACATAAGAAAGGCCTATTTTTGTTGTAAGCATTATTAAAGCTCTGGTTTCATAAAATCTAATATGGAATGTAATAACTGAGATAAAATACATGCACAATAAAGAAGCAGCAAGTGAATTTATTTTGTAGTGACTAGTGTTTGACATTTCCAGCTGGCGTGGACTTGGCATCTTCAAGGACGGAGTCTACTGCCTCAAAATAGAGCAACACGGTCCAGTCAAAACGGTTAATAGAGATAAGAAACAGTGTGTTACATTCCAACCTTTCATTATTCATGAGGTCAAAACTTCAGTGTCTCAAGTCTTGACACCAGAGACACATTCCTCACATGCCAGTTGCACTTTGATCTTAACTTTGCCCACATTGATAGAAAACAATCATTATATGAGTAAAGCAGCTATTGTGCCATCAAAACTGTGAAGAAAACATTGAGATGTCTTGCCGAGCTGATATCGGTCCCCGTGTCTAGTATTTTTTCTTGTGATGCTATGGAAATGCAATCAGTCAGTGATGTGAGGGATAGTTGCGGCCCGACTAATAAATATATAAGAGGAGGGAAAAACAGACATCCCTCAAGGGCTCCTTAATTAATTGACAAAGGAAGTCTCTTGAGAGGAAGGTATTAGAGAAAATTTTGTCCTAAAAAAGACAATTGTGTAACTGTATGTGTGTTTCCAAGTGACATTTTGAATAGCGATCTCAAATATACATTGTTGAATTGCATTAGGCACATTGTGAATACTGCAGTTACACTGTTTTAAAGTTTGCATCAGTCTTCGAACAGTACGAGGCTCAAATACATCATTCTGTGGAATGTGTTCATGTAGAGCTCAGATATTTTGCAGGAGAGGGAAGTGTCTGCATGTGTGCTTGTCTGTCATGTCACCTCTCAGTCTGTTACTCGAGATGCAACATGAATTGCATCCGATTGCTTCAGGTAAGAAACTGCTTTGACATTTGTCAGCAGTCGCTATTCCGGAGATTTCTAATATTTCACTAAAGGTTCATAGGGTAAAATGGACTTTAAAGAGGAAACAGTAAGACTAAAGAAAGCTGCAGTTGTACAGTGGACTGCTCAGTTGGGTGAGCTCAGACTGTATGCGTGGTACAGGGTTTGAGTCCTGCCAGTTGCAGGAATGGCAGCAACATGGTGTGTGGTTTGGCATTGCCAGCACAATATACTTCGTCAGTGCGAGTGTGCTGGCAGCAGTCTGTTGGCCATTGGCTGCGGCTTTAGCTCACTGGATGCAGGAAGTAAGCAGGCCACAACATATGAAACAGTTGCTAGCAAAGTGAGATACTGCACCTAGGAGAAATCAGTGTATCTAAAAGAACATTAATGTATTGTTTTCCATCCAAATAGAAGTAGTTTTGTGAGTAAAAAAGGAGTAATATCTATACAGCATAAATACAGGGAAATGGAAGGGCAGTGGAATAATAACACATGTGTTCCCCTTATTTGCACATTACTTGACAACTACTGAAACTGAACATATAAAGCTGAACAAATATGAGTGAATAGCGTTCTATTGTAAGACTAATAAAGAAAAAGGGTGAGTGGCTGTATATGCGTGGATCACTGTATAGTCTCATAGTTAGGAGAGTAAATATCGTGTAGAACAGTTTTTAAATCTTTGCAACAATTGTTGTTCAGGAAACACCATAACCTATTGTATTAACAGTTCACATGTAATTGGCAGGGTAAACTGTTTGGGACCAGACAGTTTTACAGTTTGTCGAAACAGCCTTGCTGTGTCTCATTTACATGGAATCCGTGTACATTTATTAAAATTTGTTGCTGTTATCTATTGTCATTGAAAGAGCAGTCTTTGAAAATGACACTGTACTACTGACATATTGACTGTCTATTCTCTTAAAAGCTCCAATTCCTACTCAACACATGCAACAGTCTCTCAGGAAGTCTGCACTGGATGGAAAAATCTGGGCAACCACAAGCCAAAACACCAACAGCGACCCTCTCTGGCATCAACCAAGCCGACTTCTGATTTAAGTCCAAACCTGTGCACCCAACATCAGATGCTGTAGTGTCTTCATGAATGGCTCAATGTGAGAAAACCAGTACAACTGAGACAAATGTAGAGTTCCGTGGCACGCCTAAGAATAGAACTGGCACGGAATGTGGTACCTAGGGCCCATAAAAATTTATACCTCATCTAGAGATGAAGCCAAACGCTGTAAAATTTTAAGTAGAGACAGTCATCAGTGTCGTCAGTCAACAGAGTACTTTTGTGTTGCTTATTATGCCAACATGGTCTACATCTGGGCTCAGATTGTTGAGTTAGAATGATTAGCAGGTCTCTATTGAAGGTTCTTTTCAATTGGGATGACATACAGAAAGTAATGTGGAGTTCCATTGGTAGTGTTGTCATTGTGACACAGAACGTGTGTGGCCTCAGTGCATTTAGAATTCCCAAAAGTGTAAACCTGTTATTACTGTAATTACGCCATATATTTGAGAAGCTATTCAGCTGCACCTCATTTCTTTCAAGTGTAACCAAAGTGCGACCGCATTTGTTGTGGACTTTGGAAATATTAAATTTTTTATCAACCTGTCATGTGGAAAAATAATTGAAGGCTGCTGCCAGTTCCCAAATATTAAGTGATTCCTGCCCCTTGCTGTATCCTGCGGACTAATTTATGAAGTTGACGATTCAGGTATTTATTCACTGCTCGCTTTGGATGGGGAAAATGGGGCATTCTGTGATTGCACTGTTAATTTCCCCTTTCGTCTGGTACTGTGAGCATCTAGCCATTATCAACTCTTCTTACCATATTCCCATTGTGCTCACCAATGGCATTTAAATTGACAGTGTGATAGTAAATAGTACGCATAGGCAACAGTGTACTTTGATGCCTGTATGCAGTGAGCCATTTTCCCAGTTTGAGGTAGCACCCTGCCTGGCATTGTATACAGCTAGAATCTACCAGTTTTAGCACTAGTGGTCCACAGCACAGCATTTGGGCAATTATTCTCCAGAGAGATGGAAAAGGGTCGGACACCTCTTTCTGTATGCATCCAGATACTGACTGAGGAAGAGGGAATTTATTCACAGATCTTTTTGTCTTTTTTAAAAGGAAACTTTAATTGTGTAAAATTTCTGTTAGTGAGCAACCCAAAGCCTTTAATCAAACGGTGCAGGCAGAAAGCCATTTTACCTGTGAAGATGTGAAAATGGTAGCCATTATTTTAGGAAGTGATTACCAAATTTGGCACAGGCTGAGAAGAAAAAAATGCATCACAAATGTGCCATCCCTATCCCATCTTAAAGTGGACTCAGACCCACTTGTAATATCAAATTTGTATCTCGGTGATGAGCTGGTCCACCCATTCCAAATGTTCCCAGCTGCTGCCACCCGAGTAGTGCCCTTGTCCGAGCAGCCAAACGGCAGCTGAGGTCACTCGGGATGTGTCCCGTTGACCAATCCCTTTTTTTAGTCAAGTTGTGGCATATCTTTTCTTGATTCTATACCACCTCATTAGTTAGTTAGTCTATTCATCTGATCTTCAGCATTCTCTTCACCTGTAGCACCATTTCAAAAGCTTCTATTCTGTTATCAGCTAAACTGTTTTTTTTTTTTTTTCCTTTCTTATGTAAGTAATTCATGTAAGTATCATGCAAGAATGATTTCCTAAACTGAAAGTCACCTCTGTGAGCACCTCCTTCTTTTGAATTTGAATTATTAAATTATTTTTGAAGACCATATTTTTTTAAATGTATATTACATAATAATATGATGTGGCTCTTTTTAGGCAGCAGGTCGTGGGCAGAGTTAGCCGATTCAGTTCGGCCCAATTGTGGCTTGCAGCTGCCCAGACCTGCTGCTTCCTCACCTAGCACTCTGTCTGCCCGACCGACCCCCCCCCCCCCCTTTTCTCTCCTTCCCCTGTGTCTCATCTGCACCCTCACCTCAGCTCAAAGTGGCAAGGTCTTTGTGATAAAGCACACCTCTCTGTCCCCACGTCACAGTGTCCCACTCGTGTGAGCCACCCTCAACTTACTGCATATAAAATCAATGAACTTGTCTATTGTTGACACTTCATTTTAATCATATTTATTTTATTAAACAATGGAATCCCCAGGTAGGCATACCAACAATGTAGGAAAAGACAGATTGCTGTGTACTATAAAGAAGGTACGTCAAGTTGCGGACGGGCACAACTAAAGACACTCACATATAGCTTTCAGCCATAGCCTTTGTCAGTAAAAGAGACACATGCACATATGAACGCGCACGCACACACACACACACACACACACACACACACACACACACACACACACGCTAACTCCAACATCACTTCTGTTCTGGAGGTTGCAGATGCGTTAAAGATGTACATCTTAATAAAATTTACTTACATTCTTACCTTCCATTGTGTATAACTACCGTATTTACTCGAATCTAAGCCGCACTTTTTTTCCGGTTTTTGTAATCCAAAAAACCGCCCTGCGGGTTAGAATTGAGTGCAAAGTAAGCGGAAGTTCTGAAAAATGCTGGCAAGTGCCGCCACAACTAACTTCTGCTGTCGAATATATGTAGCGCTACACAGGCATGCTTTGCAGGCACAAAGATAAATACTGGTGCCAAAACCTCTGCGTCAGTAAATAAATTTAAAAAAAAAGGTGGAAGATGAGCTTTTTTCTCCGCCTCAGTTTTAGACCACTGCATTTTCATACATTATCCAATGAAGTAAATTCAAATTCCGTATTGTTAATCTTCGAATGTAGCAGCATTTCAATGTACTACAAAAATCCGACTGGCAAGGCTGTTTGGGATGTTTGTCAATATGGCCAACTCTACGTTCTGAATTTTTTCCTACCGATGAGAAGAGATGGTTGCTAATATGAACTTTTATGAATTGTGAATCACATGCAGTATTCTCTTCACTATAAGTATAATAAAAATATAAACATTTTGCCATGTATTCTTTTGTGTTTGCTGCTATATCATTTAAATCCTGTCTGCCTAATAAACTACGAAACTAGAGTGAGACAGCAGCAAACGCGGAAGAATATACATATCATGTCATGTTTATATTCGTATTATTCTTATGCCTATTAGTGATACAGTCAGAAATGAAGCACGGCAATTGACTAGATTTTGAAATCTAAGATGACTCTTATTTCTGTGCAGAATGTAATGTACTGAAGAGGTGTCTGCAAAGATTTCAAACGGAGAAAAATTTTTGCTAAACTCTCATTCAGAACATCATCTATCATACGCAGTTTATTATTTGGTTCTTGTTGATCATTATCAAAGAAAGCTGCAGTGTAAGTGACAACAAATAGCAGTCTCTTGCCATTGTTTCGCTAATGAGACGATTCCTCTCTTTTTTTTTTTTTAATTGTAAGCGGCGGTAGCGTGCACAAAAGCAAGCCATGCCGTGAGCGGCGACAGGCTGTAAACACTCATTATCAGAATGCGACAAACAATGCGTGACACAGTACAGTAATGCATTGTCAGCTTAGAGTGACGTAAACACCTATAACAAAGAGAACGGCACTTATCGGATCAAAGAAAAATAAGCAATCAATTCAAACCAGACGAAGCACGTGAAAAAGGAAGGGTACCTGTAGAAATACGGACGGAGTGCCTGACGCATAGCAATGGGTACCTGGTAAAGCTTAACTGTTAAGCTTACGACTCGAACCAAACTACTGCAGCTGTATCGTCATTCATTCGACCTAAATTGTGTCTCATATTACAAAGGACCAACTTTGTTTCGATTTGGAGGTTCGGCCTAAAATTTTTCTCTCCCCTTGAATTTCGAGTCTCAAATTTCAGGTGCGGCTTAGATTCGGGAAAATTTTTTTTCCTTGATTTCGAGTGTCATTTTTCAGGTGCAGCTTAGATTCGAGTGCAGCTTAGATTCGAGTAAATGCGGTACTAAAATAAACAACAGTTTTAGTTATAATTGACTACAGGATTAAAAATGTGACAGACTGCCTCATTCTTACTACTTCTCTTTATACATTAAAATCACAGAAAATAGGTTCCTATTACACTTAAATTACACAGTTGCACACTTATCACATCGATCTGGTCTCACCGTTCGTTTTATTCGACCCGACAGGTCCTGCTCAGAGTGTTGGCGGGGCACGCCTCCCTGCCGGAGGAACGCCTCCGGCTGGAGCAGCTGTGCAGCCGGCAGGGCACGCGCGACTACGACGCCTGCATTGTGGGGACGGGGGCCACCCTGGTGACACTACTTCGTGCGTTTCCGTCGTGTCGGCCCCCGGTCACCCGTCTCCTCCAGCTCCTGCCGCGCCTTACTCCGAGGCCGTACTCGCTCGCCTGCTCGGAGGCTCCCCCGCGTGTGGTGTTCGGCGTCATTCCTCGCGGCCTGTGCACCGACTGGCTGAGAAGTCGACTAGAAATATTTTGCGACCTGAGTAAAAGGCTCTCGGCTGTGGAACTCGAAGACAGTGTGGAACAGGATGTTCGGGTAAATAATTTTGAATAAAATCTGTGATTGTGTTATATCAGTTCACATTGTCATAGGTAAACTAGAGTCAAAACATAAAATCTGTTTTTTACCTCACAAACTATTATCTACTTCCTCCAATTGGCATTCTGTTTAGTGGACCTTAAATTCTTAGTAGCTAAATGATGAATATGTCTTAGCTTCCCAAGACGTGACTCTCATCTACTGCTTTGGAAAATACCACCAGAATTCCATCCACTTCCACCCAGTGTTTGACATCTGTGAGATGATGATAATATTTTCATACAACAAACTGGAATTGTTGGTGGAAAATAATATCCATCATTTGTATAGTACAAGAAATAAAGATAATTTTATGATTCTCATTTGTCCGTTAAAACTACATGCCGAAGACTCCCTAAATTATGGAAAAAAATCTTCAACAGACTAAAACATAAGGACATTCTGGACACGAAGTCATGTTACTGGAAAAATACTACACTATACTCTGATGTAGATATAGTGTTACTCAGTGGAAGCGTTCGTGACAGGTGAACTGATAATTTGAGCGCGGTGTCATAATTAATAGCCTTGTTACGTAAGCATATTTAGGAAAAAAATTAAGTTTCACACCAGTGAATTATATTGCTAATTTCTGATGAGTCTCGTGTTCCCTTTTCAGGTAAGTAATTAGTGCGTGTTTCGAGATGGATAGATCATTATTCACAGTTGGTCTCCATAGTATGAAGAGTGTCGGTCCAACCTTGGGTGCTGTTGCACCTGTTGTTCAGGTAACATCCAAAATATAGTACACAGACAGAAGAGTAAGAGAGATATAATAACATTTATTCCCATCTCTTTGTGTATATGTGTGTATCTCGATTACAGTGTAAAAAAACCCTCTCGAGAAAGCTGTGAAATTATGAGAGAGAACTGCAGGCCAGTACTACTTTTGACATACACAAGGCCAGTATTACTTTTGAAATGTCACTGCTGCCAACATACATGTGCCTAGTCCTATCACTCAGAACTGAAAATGGGGCGGCTGGGGGCACATTACAGAGAATGTGAGGTCAGACGTAAAAAAATTCGTAAATACTGTGCCAGTCTCAGTCCAGACATGATGAAAAGTTTGGATTAAGAGCAACAGAAATGAAACGAAAAAGCATAGGAGACTATCAGGGGCCTAGTACCATTGGCTGGGGGAATCCAAGTAGCCAGAGCTGTGTAACAAACACTTGTGTCGCTGAACGTATTCTGTTCAGCAATTGTATACTTGGTGTCCCAATGCAGATAGTTCCTGTATGTCCATTTTTACTCTCATGCAGTTTTGTGGCAGTCATACCTAAATAAAAACCTGTACAGTGGCCACGAGATAGTTTGCCACTTTCTCCTGTCAGAATTCTGATCTCCTTCAAGCATTAGTTTCCCCAAATCTCTCCCTTTGTTGTTGCATGAAGAGCATTGCCTATTATTGCATCGGTATACATATAACTTATCATTATGCATATAATAACAACAGTCAACTCAACTCCTCTGTCTCTGTATTGCAACAGTTACAATGCTGAGTGGTCAGCATGACGGAATGTCATGCCTAATGGCCCGGGTTTGACTCCTTGCTGGGTTGGAGATTTTCTCCACTCAGGGACTGGGTGTTGTGTTGTCCTTATCATCATCATTTCATCCCCATCAACACGCAGGTAGCCTAAGTGGCGTCAACTCGAAAGACTTGCACCAGGTAAACGGTCTACCCGACGGGAGGCTCTAGCCACACAACATTTATTTATTGAAAGAAATTCTGAAGGATGTTTTTCGACACGCATCATTAAACGTTGTGCTCACTCCAAATGCAAAAATTATCCAAAATATGTTGCTATGAAAAGTTTACAGAAGCTATGTAAACAACAACTCCAGACCTGGCCAATACATTTTACAGAAACATTGACAGGCTCTACAGCCCTGCAGTTTCTGGTGCAAAGCTATATTCAAAAGACAAACTGGCTGTTGTCTTCTGTCTCAGGTTCTTCAGCCAATATTTCTTTGAGCATCAAACAAACATCGATCAAAGAACGCGTGATGGAAACCAACAGCCAGTCTGTCAATAAGTGGCCACAAAAGTCTTAACAATTTTGTATATTTGAAAGAGTCTGCTGTTATTAATATAGCAAAAAGATTCCATAATTTGAAAGCATTCCATCTGACAGTTTTTTTGGAGCATATTCATCATTCCATTGACACCTTGTTAACTGTTTGAGACATGATGAGAAGTCTGATAAAGTGCAGCTTCTACTCTGTGAAAAGCTTAAATACAATGAATTTGGAAGACCTGATTTATCTGCAATTTGAGCACCTGTCAATAGTGTGGAAGTGGAGAGGTACTTCTCAATATACTATTTAGTTCTAAGTGACAGAAAGAGATCAGTGAAGCCAGACACTATTGAAACAGCTTCAGTGATTGCATTGAATAGATAAACATTTGTATATAGGCCTACATGAATGAGAACTAGCGTTATGGTGTTGTGTTAAAGAAAGATAATAATAATAATAATAATAATAATAATAATAACCCTGTGAATAGTGAAAAAGAAAAAGTTACTTTGTATGTACACATTTGGGATGTACACTACTGGCCATTAAAATTGCTACACCACGATGATGACTACAGACACTAAATTTAACTGACAGGAAGAAGAAGCTGTGATATGCAAATGATTAGCTTTTCAGAGCATTCACACAAGGTTGGCGCCGGTGGCGACACCTACAACATGCTGACATGAGAAAGTTTCCATACACAAACACTAGTTGACGGGCGTTGCCCAGTGAAACGTTGTTGTGATATCTCGTGTAAGGGGGAGAAATGCGTACCACCACGTTTCCGACTTTGATAAAGGTTGGATTGTAGATTGTTGCGATTGCGGTTTATCGTATCGCGACATTGCTGCTTGCGTTGGTCGAGATCCAATGACTCTTAGCAGAATATGGAATCGGTGGGTTCAGGAGGGTAATACGGAAGGCCGTGCTGGATCCCAATGGCCTTGTATCACTAGCAGTCAAGAAGACAGGCATCTTATCCACATGGCTGTAACGGATCGTGCAGCCACGTCTCGATCCCTGAGTCAACAGATGGGGATGTTTGCAAGACAACAACCATCTGCACAAACAGTTCGATGACGTTTGCAGCAGCATGGACTATCAGCTCGGAAACCATGGCTGCGGTTACCCTTGACGCTGCATCACAGACAGGAGCACCTGTGATGGTGTACTCAACGGCGAACGTGGGTGCAAGAATGGCAAAACGTCATTTTTTCGGATAAATCCAGGTTCTGTTTACAGCATCATGATGGTCGCATCCATAATTGGCGACTTCGCGGTGAACGCACATTGGAAGTGTGTATTCGTCATTGCCATAGTGATGTATCACCTGGCGTGATGGTATGGGGTGCCATTGGTTACACATCTTGGTCACCTTTTGTTCGCATTGAACAGTGGTCGTTACATTTCAGATGGGTTACGACCCGTGGCTCTACCCTTCATTCGATTCCTGCGAAACCCTACGTTTCAACCAGATTCTGCACAACCGCATGTTGCAGGTCCTGTACGGACCTTTTTGGATACAGAAAATGTTCGACTGCTGCCCTGGCCAGCACATTCTCCAGATCTCTCACCAACTGTAAACATCTGGTCAATGGTGGCTGAGCAACTGGCTCGTCACAATATGCCAGTCACTACTCTTGATGAACTATGGTATCGTGTTGAAGATGTATGGGCAGCTGTACCTGTACATGCCATTCAAGCTCTGTTTGACTCAATGCCCAGGCATATCAAGGCCGTTATTACGGCCAGAGGTGGTTGTTCTGGGTACTGATTTCTCAGGATCCATGCACCCAAATTGCGTGAAAATGTAATCACATGTCAGTTGTAGTATAATATATTTGTCCCATGAATACCCGTTTATCATCTGAATTTTCTTCTTGGTGTAGAAATTTTAATGGCCAGTAGTGTATACACACACATGAAAAACAGAAATGCTAAATTGAAATATTAAAATTCTAAACTTTCAAATTTTGTTTGCTAATTTCACATAGCTCTAGTCATAAAATCCTTTGTGATGAATAGTGGCCTGGATAACAATAATGTTTAGTTTCAATATGGGGTAATAATTCTGTGTGATTTAAAATTGTCTACCATATATTTATTGATTTCCTGGTGCATGCTTGTGTTTGCTGTATTCCTCACCAAAATGTTTTATGATAAAAATAAATGACACACACCTCACAGTTCTTTAAAGCATTCTCTCTACAGTCGAGTTTTGTAAAATATGTAATAATCTATATTTCTTGTCTTCAATATATCATTCTTCTCGTAAAAGTAGAATAATGTTTGTAAATCCTCTAGATGGGAGACCAGTGCTGAGGTAGGTAGTGTAATAAATAATAATTGATATTACAATATATTTTGTGCGATGTCCTTTAGAAATGAGATATGATAAGCTTACAATATAGTCACAATTATGAAGAAACCTGCACGACATCAGAGAATGGGGGTTTTATCTTGGTCATGTGGTTTAGACACGGAAAAAAGATCAGTTAGTTCAAAATTTGTCTGATTAATCATAATTGGTTTATCACTGCTGTTATAGTATACCACTAAATTATGCATTTATCAAATTTCCCAAGTTGTCACTACAGTTGAGTTTTGCAAAGTATGTAGTATATCAATATTTCTTGTCTTCAATATGTCCTCCTTGCAGTAGTGTGTGTGTGTGTGTGTGTGTGAGAGAGAGAGAGAGAGAGAGAGAGAGAGAGAGAGAGATTGTTAAAATTATTCAAAATCGTAACTACTCTTTAATGTTGTGAAAGTAACAGCTATATTCTTTATTAGATTCCAGTGTATTTTAGGAAGGCGAGCAATTTTCGCATGCCTCATTGTCATGAGAAACCACTGATACTTATTGGTCCTGGAACTGGAATTGCTCCATTTATTGGTAAGTTAAATATGTTTAATACATCTTTAAAGTTTTTTGATCTTTCGTACAACTAAAAAAATCAATTTTGCTTATTTATTTTTTCAGGGTTTCTCCAACAAAGAGAAACTGAACAGTTAAAGTTTCAAAATAAGAAACTCGGCACAATCTGGCTATTTTTTGGTTGTCGCTATTCTTCACGAGATTTTATTTATAGGTATGTGCAAATAAAAAATTCTGGAGTTTCTAGTGCAGTTTAAAGACCAGGAGGAGCATATTTATTAATTCTCTGTTTTAAACTTTCAGGTCAGTACTTCAGCAGTTTGTGGAGAAACAGATCCTGTCACGCTTATTTGTTTCGTTTTCCCGTGAAAGTGATGAAACTAGTCCAAAATATGTTCAGGTAAATGCAGATGTTCTCAGTCGAGAACCTTGCCGCTGCTGTACTTGTAAGTTTGCACCACAAATGAAGAATTGCTTTCTGCTGTACCCCAGTGAAGAATCATATTTATTTTAACATCACATCTCACAAAAGAGAAGCTCCTGCTTGCAATTGTCACAAATAGAATAGCTACAGCAGAGACAAGAAGCCTGAAAGCCACAAAGACTCAACACAAGTCTTGCTGGACAGCTGAGTGGATATGAGGACGTAGTGAAGAATCTCTTGTAAATCTCTGCCAGCTACATACCTTTTTTTTTTTAATAATTTCAGGGACAGACGAACAAGGTGAAGAATAATAGGGGTCAGTCTTTTAGCTTTAGAGGCAATGACTTTGCATTCCCATGTTTGCGATGCTGCCTTTATTTTCAGTTGAATTGTAGATGATTTTCTCTATTTCCCTCCTTGAGCACACACTGATACGAGTACAGTTGATACCCCAGCCCATCCCCCATCTTGAGTTCACGCAAGACAAATATATGACTCTAGTATACATTTATTTATGACTGTATTTGGACCTGTTTTGACTTTTCCATTGTCTGACCAATCTTCCACTATTACACAACAATATAAGGAAAAGATAGATTGGTACTCAGTCAGGGTGTATGCGACCCGGAACAACTGGGAGATCCGGGAAAAACTGGGGAATTTTTTTGTCCGGGAGAAAACCGGGAAAAACCCAGTAATTTTTTACAATTCCGGGAATTTTTCATTGTTTTAGTTTTCAGTTACATTTTTGTAGTTTTGGCTGGTAAGAACTGATGGTCTAACAAAGGATATTACTGTATCCTGCTGCAGCAGAATAATACTGCAGCAATAAAACATGAACAAGATAAAAAAAAAAACGAAAATAAAATTTCAGCTGCAAAGGAAATGCGCCACGAATAACAAAACACAGTGCTCATACAAGCGTCTGCCAACAGCAAAATGTGTTGAAGGCTTTAGGAAGACTATGCAATGCTTCATAACAACAAATTGCCGCCTATGAGCATGACGTCATAACTATTTACATTAAATTAGTTCGAGCAGCTGCAAGTGGGCTCACGCACATGCGCAATTGAATCCCGCTTCTGGCTGCAAGTTTGTGGCTGTTAGCTGTACAAGCAGTAGCAGCAAGTAGCCAGAGGCTACATGGAAAATTTTACTGGTGCGGGCACCCCCCTGCGGGTTCGGGGGTTAGAATAGGCCCGCGGTATTCCTGCCTGTCGTAAGAGGCGACTAAAAGGAGTCTCCAACGTTTCGGCCTTCTGTGATGGTCCCCTCTCGGGTTTGACCTCCATCTATCCAAATTATTCCGAAGAGCGAGCCAATTGGGGAAGGGCACCTTACATGGTGCACTGTATCCTTCGTGCAATTAGACCTATTGCCGTCTTTCTCGTCGTTGCGATGGTGTCCCGCTCGTTTTCGATCTCATGGGCGATTACCACGCTGCACTCTGCAGTGTTTCTTTTAACTGTGACGACGACCTTGGCCATTTTTGCACCTAAGATCCAGCACGGTAGCCAGTCCGTTGTGGTGGGGTCGCCATGTACCCTCTTGGTTGTAGCCCCCTGACAACACAGGGATCGCTCTACTGATGCCTGCGCCGTTCACTCCCCACGTATGCCAAGGAGTAGATGCCCATCTCCCTGGGGCATCGGGACTCCCGGCAATGGCCATCCTGCCAGGTGGCCTTTGCTGTGGCTGGGTGGCGCCCGTGGGGAGGGCCCTTGGTCGGAGTAGGTGGCATCAGGGCGGATGACCCGCAATGAAGCGTGGTACATCATCTCTTGCTGGCGGCCAGCCGTCAGCAGTCTCTAAGCGTTCCAAGGCTCACTTCAAGGCTAATGTGTATGACCCCAAATCGTTCCCCTCCCTGGCCACACCATGGGAGGAACGAAGGGCTATGAATGAGAGCGAAAGATACTCGCCCCGGTATCTCGTCTGTACCAGAGCTGACGGGGAATCTTTTATGTCCGTGAAGCCTCAGTTCTTCGTAGAGCATTTGGAGGACAAGTTTGGGGAGGTGGAGGGCTTGTCTAAAATGCGCTCTGGGTCAGTACTGATACAAACGGCATCCTCCGCCCAGTCCCGCAGGTTACTTGCTTGTGACAAGTTGGGGGATGTTAACGTTTCTATTACGCCACATAAGAGTTTAAATATGGTCCAGGGTGTTATTTTCCATAGGGATCTCCTTTTGCAGTCTGATGACGAGCTGCGTGCCAACTTAGAACGTAGAGGTGTTCATTTCGTCCGGCGCGTTCATCGGGGTCCGAGGGACAATCAGGTTGCTACCGGTGCCTTCATCTTGGCCTTCGAGGGTGATACGTTACCGGAAAAGGTCAAGGTGATGGTCTACCGATGTGACGTCAAGCCCTATATCCCTCCCCCGATGCGGTGCTTCAAGTGCTGGAAGTTCGGCCATATGTCTTCCCGCTGCACTTCCAGCCTCACATGTCGAGATTGCGGACGCCCGTCTCATCCCGATACTCCATGTGCCCCGCCTCCCATCTGCGTCAACTGCGGGGAGCACCATTCACCTTGCTCGCCTGACTGCACAGTCTTTCAGAAAGAGCGCAAAATCATGGAATATAAGACCCTGGACCGGCTGACCTATACTGAGGCCAAACGGAAATATGACAGACTCCATCCTGTGAGAATGACATCTTCGTATGCAGCTGCTACAACAACTGTGCTAGCTCCATCAGTTGCGAGACTTCCAGCCAGCTCGATCAGCAGTACGACTCCTTCTGCCCCCTTGCCCGTGGGGGGCTCTCCCCAACCGGTTGCTCCTGCACCACCTACCTCAGGGGCAACCTCCTCCCACCCGTCGGGGACGTCCGTCCCCGCTTCTCAGCCGGAGAAGCGCCTAACTTCTTCGGCTACTCTCGCCCGTAAGAGTTCCCTTGGGACGCTCCCTTCCCAGGGTTCCCCCAGCGGGAAGGATGACGGCCACCAGTGGCATAAGTCCTCACCGGCAGCCGGGCGTAGGGCTTCACGATCCTCCTCTGTCCCGGAGACTGAATCGGTGAAGCCTTCCCAGCCGGTGAAACCCAAGGTTCAGCGAGAGAAGTCCAAGAGAAAGACCTCTAAGGCTAAAGAACTTGCGGTGGCACCAACCCCACCGCACCTTTCGCGGTCTGCGTCTGAGGATGAAGTCGAGATTCTGGCGTCCGCTGAGGACCTTGATCTCGCTGGTCCCTCAGACGCCATGGATGCCTCTCGTCCGGGTACTGAATCGGTGGCAGTGAGTGAACAAGCGGCGTAAATTGCCTTCCCAGTCCTTTCACGCCTTTCTCAGCCATGGACAATACCATCCTCCAGTGGAACTGCGGCGGTTTTTTCCACCATTTCGCTGAGCTCCGCCAACTTCTCAGCCTTCGCCCTTTCTTCTGCATTGCTCTCCAGGAAACTTGGTTTCCGGCGATGCGAACCCCCGCCCTCCGTGGCTATCGGGGTTATTACAAGAACCGAGCAGCTTATGAAAGGGTGTCTGGTGGCGTCTGCATATATGTCCTTCACACTCTGCACAGCGAGTCTGTCCCTCTCCAGACGCCTTTAGAGGCTGTCGCTGTACGCGTGTGGACGCCACAGGCTGTTACCGTCTGCAGTCTTTACATTCCACCGGATGGTGATGTCTCGCAGCATGTCCTGGCTGCACTGGTCGCCCAATTGCCGCCACCTTTCTTGCTATTGGGCGACTTCAACGCTCATAACCCTCTGTGGGGTGGGTCAGTGGCAACAGGTCGAGGCGCCATCATTGAGCATTTATTGTCGCAGCTCGATCTCTCGCTGTTAAATGATGGTGCCTTCACACACTTCAGTGTGGCGCATGGCACCTACTCCGCCATTGACCTTTCAATCTGTAGCCATAGCCTCTTACCGTCTGTCCAATGGAGTGTGCATGACGACCTGTGTGGTAGTGACCATTTTCCGATCTTTTTGTCACTACCACAGCGCCACTCTTCTGGGCGCCCTAGCAGATGGGCTATGAATAAGGCTGCCTCTTTTGAGCCTCTCTCTACCGATGACATTGATGCGGTGGTTCAATCGGTCACCACCGGCATCGTTACTGCCGCCGAATCTGCCATTCCCGATTCCTGTGGGTCCCCTCGGCGGAAGGCTGTGCCTTGGTGGTCGCCTGAGATCGCTGAAGCGATTAAAGATCGCCGGCGGGCGCTCCAGCGTCACAAGCGACACCCCTCCCTCGACCACCTTATCGCCTTCAAACGGCTGCGTGCGCGGGCCCGCCTCCTTATCCGCCAAGGCAAGAAGGAGTGCTGGGAGCGGTATGTGTCCACCATTGGCCTCCATGTCACTCCCTCGCAGGTCTGGGCCAAGATTCGACGCGTCTACGGCTATCGGCCACCTGCCAGCGTCCCTGCGCTCTCACTGAATGGAGCAGTTTGTACTGACTCCGACGTCATTGCCAATCGCTTAGCAGAGCATTTTGCTATGAGTTCCGCTTCTGCGAATTACCCCCAGGCCTTCCGCTCCATTAAAGAGTGGATGGAACGTCGGAGCCTCTCGTTTCGCACCAACCACCCAGAATCTTACAATGCTCCATTTAGTGAGTGGGAATTTCGCAGTGCCCTCGCTGCTTGCCCTGATACCGCTCCTGGGCCAGATGGCATCCACTGTCAGATGCTGAAACACCTTTCAGTGGACTGCCAGCGGCGCCTTCTCGATCTTTACAACCGTCTTTGGGTCGAGGGGGAGTTTCCGTCGCAATGGCGGGAAGGCATTGTCATCCCCGTTTTGAAACCTGGAAAGAACCCTCTGGAGGTGGACAGCTACCGCCCCATTAGCCTCACCAACGTTCTTTGCAAGTTGCTTGAACGGATGGTGAGCCGGCGCTTGCATTGGGTACTGGAGTCTCGGGGCCTTCTGGCTCCGTCTCAGGGTGGGTTCCGTAAAGGCCGCTCCGCCACCGACAATCTGGTGAGCCTGGAGTCGGCCATCCGTACTGCCTTTTCCCGCCGTCAGCACCTGGTCGCTGTCTTTTTCGACATACGGAAGGCGTACGATACGACATGGCGTCATCACATTCTTTCTACGCTTCATGGATGGGGTCTTCGGGGTCCTCTGCCGATTTTTATCCGCAATTTTCTGTCGTGTCGTACCTTCCGCGTGCAAGTCGCGGCCTCGTATAGTTGAGCCACACCCGCTGGGGAGCCGACCGCTCTACCCTGCTACGGCTCTACCAGGCGTTAATCCAGTCCCGTCTGGATTATGGGTGCCTGGCATATGGCTCAGCCTCCCCGTCTGCGTTGCGGGTGCTGGACCCACTTCTCCACAGCGGGATACGCCTTGCCACTGGTGCTTTCTGCACCAGCCCTGTGGACAGCTTACTCGTGGAGGCAGGTGTCCCTCCCCTGCGGTTCCGACGCCAACGTTTGCTGGCCGCTTATGCTGCCCATGTTCTCAGCTCGCCTGGCCATCCAAATTATCGTCTCCTGTTCCCGCGATCGGTCGTCCATCTGCCAGATCGTCGGCCCCGGTCTGGTTGTACAATAGCGGTCCGCGTCAAAGAGCTTCTCTCTGGGCTTCAGGTTTTCACTGTTCCACCTACTTTCCAGGCTACTTTGCATACACCCCCATGGTGTGTTCGTCGCCCTTGCCTTCGGCTGGACCTGGCACAGGGCCCGAAGGACTCAGTCCCTCCAGAGGCCTTCCGCCGCCGCTTTTATTCTATCCTGGCCACGTATCAGGGCTCTGGTGTTGTCCACACTGACGGTTCGATGGTTGCTGGTCGTGTCGGGTATGCGCTCACTCTAGGGGACCGTTCCGAACAACGTTCCTTGCAGGATGGCTGCAGCGTTTACACTGCTGAATTGGTTGCCATCTTTCGTGCCCTAGAGTATATCCGCTCCTGCTCAGGTGAGTCCTTCGTTATCTGTAGCGATTCCCTGAGCGGTTTACGAGCTCTCGACCAGTGTTTCCCTCGTTCTCGTCTGGTGATGGCTATCCACGAGTCTCTGCATACTCTTGCCTGTTGCGGCCGCTCTGTGGTCTTTGTGTGGACCCCCGGTCATGTCGGTATCCCGGGTAACGAACATGTTGACCGCCTGGCGAAAGAGGCCACCAGCAAGCCATCTCTGGACCTTGGCCTCCCAGAAACTGATTTGCGGGCAGTCTTCCGCCGCAAAATCTTGGCGCTATGGGACGATGAATGGCGCGAACTGCCAATGTCCAATAAACTCCGTGCTGTCAAGGAGACGACGGCTGTGTGGCGGTCATCCATGCGAGCCAACCGCAGGGACTCCGTCGTCCTTTGTCGGCTCCGCATTGGCCACTCCCGGCTAACACACGGTTATTTACTGCGCCGGGAGGACCCTCCTCTATGTCGCTGTGGGGCAGCTTTGACAGTGGCCCACATTTTGCTGGCCTGCCCCCTTTTAGCTGTGGTCAGGCAGACATTTGCGCTGCCTGCTACGCTCCCTGCCCTTTTAACAGACGACTCCACTATGGCTGACTTAGTTTTACATTTTATTCGGGCAGGGGGATTTTATCATTTACTCTGAGTGTTTATGTTTTATTTTATTGTTTTGTATTGATTCTGGCCTTTGGCTTATGGTTTTACACTGATTTTTTAATGTGTTTCTACGTTGTTGGCCTTTCCTTTTTTCTGTCTATGGTCGGCCAACCACCGTCACACTCTGTGTGGTTTTAGTTTGTTTTGTCTTGTCTTGTCTTTGTCTCAGTATCTCTTGTTCTGTCTCGTCTGTGATCTCTTCTGTTCCTTGTTTTTATTCTCTGTGGGTGTTCTTTGTCTTTGGAAAAAGGGACCGATGACCATGGCAGTCTGGTCCCTTTAATCCCCCCAAACCAACCAACCAACCAACTGGTGCGGGCAAGCTGCCAGATTCACGCATGTGCAGCAGGCCCAAATCTGTGTGTGTGTGGGGGGGGGGGGGGGGAGGAGGGGGGGGGAGACCAGTGTGTCCCGGGCGGCAGTTTCACGAGGGTGGGGGGGGGGGGGGGCAAATTCGTATTCTTGAGGAAAAAAACCTTGTTTCACAAAGCACATAGCATCCAGCGCACGTTGATCTAGCGATTATTCATATGATTTTGAAACGCATCCATGTTGTGGTTTTTTAACATTTTTGAACACATTCCTTGTTGATTTCCGAATAAATCATAAGTTGATTTTTGTAGAGGTGCATGGTGTGCGTGATGTCTCTGTCAGAGGAATCCCGGTCGCATATAGAAATAAACTTTCCTGCAGACAAAAAGGGGTCGGGGCTGTACAAGCTGAACGGAGTGAAGCCGAACAGGTGAATGCCAATTGCTGTTTGTTATGGTGTTGACTGGGTTTGCAAATGATCAGTTTTGTTATAATTACTAGCGAAATCCATAGATTTGGACTACCAGAGTCGAAGTAAGTGACAAACAGGAATAACAGATAAGAAAGATCACCTATTACCTTCTTCCGATCCATGTGTGGCACACAGCAAACCAGTGCTTAGCAGTACTGGTTATGCTTTCCACCCGAGCCCTCACCTTACTCTGTTACTCACTCCTGTGAATGGGAACGCGCTATGCAGATCTTGGTGCGTCTCGCGTCCATCTAGAAAAGATAACCTGAAGATGCCTAAATAAGGCAAAACGCGTCGTTGAAAAATAAAAAACTAAAATTGCAACCGTGACTGTTTTTAACCAATATGTATTATCTTCTCGGTGTCTCCAAGAAAATGAAATTTTGACAGAAAAGTTTTCGCCAGATCGCTACACTAGGAAGGGCCGGTTGTACAGTCCCTGACTAACAGCCACTTAAGTTCAGTTCTGGGAGTAGCAAGGGAAACGCGTTGTACAAACACGTAATAAAGCCTAACTGGAGAATAAAAACAGGATAACTACTGTATTTACGCGAATCTAAGCCGCACCTGAAAAATAAAACTCGAAATCAAGGAAAAAAAAATTTCCCGAATCTAAGCCGCACCTGAAATTTGAGACTCGAAATTCAAGGGGAGAGAAAAAAATTAGGCCGCATCTCCAAATCGAAACAAAGTTGGTCCACTGTAATATGAGACACAATTTAGGTTGAATGAGTGACGATACAGCTGCAGTAGTTTGGTTCGAGTCGTAAGCTTAGCAGTTACGCTTTACCAGGTAGCCACTGCTATGCGTCAGGCTCTCTGTCTGTATTTATACGGGTACCCTTCCTTTTTCGTGTACTTCGTCTGGTTTGAACTGATTGCTTATTTTTCTTTCATCTGATAAGAGCCATTCTCTTTGTTATAGGTGTTTATGTCACTCTAAAATAAAACTGCATTGTTTTAATGTGTCACGCATTGTTTGTCGCATTCCGATAATGAATGTTTACGACCTGTCGCTGCTCGCGGCATGGCTTGCTCTTGTGTGCGCTACCGCTGCTTTTTTTAAAAAAAAAAAAAAAAAAAAAAAAAAAAAAAAAAAAAAAAAAAAAAAGAGAGAGAGAGAGAGAAATTGTCCCACTAGCAAAACAATGGCAAGAGACTGCTATTTGTTGTTACTTATACTGTTGCTTTCTTTGATAAAGATCAACAAGGAGCAAATAATAGGCTGCATATGACAGAAGATGCTCACAACGAGAGTTTATCGAAAATTTTTCTGCGTTTGAAAATCTTTGCAGACGCCTCTTTAGTAGATTACATTCTGTACAGAAATTAGAGTCATCTTAGCTTTACAATTCTAGTCAATTGCCGTGCTTCATTTCTGACTGTGTCACTGTAAGGCATAAGAATAATACGAATATAAACATGACATGATATGATATGTTTATTCTTCCGCGTTTGCTGTTGTCTCACTAGTTTCGTAGTTTATTAGGCAGACAGGATTTAAATGAGATAGCAGCAAACACGAAAGAATACATGGCAAAATGTTTATATTCGTATTATTCTTATGGTGAAGAGAATACTGCATGTGATTCACAATTCATGACAGTTCCTATCAGCAACCATCTCTTCTCATAGGTAGGTAGGAAAAAAAATCAGAATGTAGAGTTGGCCATATTGACAAACATCCCAAACAGTCTTGCCAGTCAGATTTTAGTAGTACTTTGAAATGCTGCTACATTCGAAGACGAACAATACGGAATTTGTATTTATTTTGTTGGATAATGTATAAAAATGCAGTGGTCGAAACTCGGGGCGGAGAAAAAAGCTCGTCTTCCACCCTTTTTTTAAATTTATTTAGTGACGCAGAGGTTTTGGCGCCAATATTTATCTTTGTGCCTGCAAAGCATGCCTGTGTAGCGCTACATATATTCGACGGCAGAAGTTAGTTGTGGCGGCACCTACCAATATTTTTCAGAATTTCCGCTTACTTTGCACTCGATTCTAACCCGCAGGCAGTTTTAGGCTTACAAAAACTGGAAAAAAAAGTGCGGCTTAGATTCGAGTAAATACGGTAAATCGGTGATTGTGGCAGGGTTGGTGAAGTTAACAGAGAATGAGTCTTGACACTGACAGGAATAGTTACAAAATTAGTAATAACAAAATTGTTTGTTAGAAAGAGGAAGGAGAAGAAATGGGGACATCACACAAATTATGGAAGAACGTGACGATTCCAAATTTACACAGAAATTTTGTACTACTACTTTTCGATCTCATGCTTGAGAAGCTGGAGCGTATGAATGAATGAAATGTGAAACTATTTCCTAACATAAAGTTTTTTGCCTTTTGCAGGCCTAATACGCACTTATATTACGTTCTGATTTTTTTCCTACCTACCTATGAGAAGAGATGGTTGCTGATAGGAACTGTCATGAATTGTGAATCACATGCAGTATTCTCTTCACCATAAGAATAATACGAATATAAACATTATGAATTATATTCTGTCATGCTACAAAAATGACCATTTGTGGCAAAACAGTCTCATTTATTTGGTGTGTGTTACAATTGCTGCAATATTAGACAGGCCTATGTAGTTTCATCTAGCAGACAGGCGTAATCAGATCGAGAAACCACACCAGCCTTGGGTACTATTTGTATTAACAGCTTTTTCAATATTAGACAACGACATTTCGATTTTTTGTGTAGCAAAATGTTAGACGAACTTTGATGAAGTAATAGATTCTTTCACAGAAAGGAATGCGCGCCATGTAAAGCTGTAGCAAGATTAGAGAGGAAAAAATGCTAGGACCTAAGGATTGAACAAATGTGTACTACCTTGCTTGTCTCTTGTCTTTATGGTTTTATGTATCCCATATTTAATTCTATGTCACACAAAATAGCAAGTTATTAGCGAATAGGCAATAAAGAGTGCAAATTTTCTGAAGAGTTCTTGTTCTCCCAGTTACAAATAATCCCATCCAGTATTAATTGCGAGTTGTTTTTTTTAAGAGGGGCAGGATGTCAAATGGACCGATTGAGAACAGGAGAGCCTCCACAGGACATTTCAGTTTTCACTCTCGTGAATATAATTTGATGGCATCCATTAGAAAATATTCACATTTGAATTCCAAGAGTGAAATACAGTGACACATGATAGAAGAATGCTATGTGAAGAGGTGTGGCATTCCACTTTGGCACACTTGAGACCAAATAACATCTTACATTTTCTCAAACATTTTTGCTTTATGTATCAGACTGTTCAGAAAGGTGTGCGCTACAAAATTATGAACATTTTTTGAAAAGCCAGTTTTTTTAAATTTTTGGCGTCCTATCTCAAACAATTTGGGGGGATGCACAGTGCAGTCTGAATTCTAGTGGGGAGATGGGTAGTCTCCACATGACCTGTGTTTACGTTTAGTGATTTTGCTGTTTTCTCTTCGTTTACTACTCTCACGTCAAATGAAAATGAAATACATCCATATAATTATGAAGGGCTAAAATAATATTACTTTCAGATCTTATTTTATTTCCACCTTTCTGACAGTCACACGTTAATCACCTTGCAGAACAATTAAGTTATTTTTGTCGGTTTTCTGAAGAAATTTGGCTTTTATTAATCTTTTGTGCCGAGGCAGTCAATTATTTGAAACGAAGTGTTTAATTCCGTGCTATTGGCTAGTTTCAACTGTTCACTACATTTCAAGTGCACCTTTTCATCTTCTAGCTCGTGTTCAGTATGACATAATAACCAAACATGAGATAATACAGTACTGGTACTCCAAAAAAATTTACATCCCGAAAACCACACTGAAAAGCTTAATGTCAGGTCGAGGCCTACTTCATTGGGAATCTGGACATGCAAATGTGCACTATAAGCCGAATTATGCATTTTAGTATGGTTCACAAAATTGCGATGCTCTTGGAGTACCCTCTGATGTCTTGTTTCTTTTAGGACGTAATGTAAGATCTTTAATGTACGAACATGCAGGCTTGCTGCATCATGGTAGCTGCGCGAGCACGTTGACGCCTGTCATCTGGAGCTTTCTGCCAACTGCTGAAATGAACCTATTTCTAACAGGTCACGGGAAAATATTGCAAATGGTGGCCTGAAAAGCATTTATAAGACGACATTGGGTTGTGCCACTCGTTGCGTGGAATGAGTTGCACGCAAATGGTTTTATATAGGCTGGCAACACCAGTATACACTTCAGTTTTGTCGTTTTGTGGGTTCCTGAGTCATGTCTGAAATGAAAGTTTTGGCAGCTGCATGCCGCACGAGTTGTGATGGAGTTAAAGCTTGTTGTGTGGAATCGCTGCATAAGAAAAAAAATAAGAAATGTGTTTCGATTGGTGACTGGATGAAGAAAAGATGTCAGCTCGGTTGCTCAGCAAACTTGCTACAATAATTTATAATGGGAGATCCAAGAAGTTCTTTTAATTATCTTAGAATGTCACCAGAACTGTTCACGTTTCTTCTAAATAGAGTTAATTGTGCGATAAGGAAAAAATACTGTAATACACGAAGCACTGTCAAAACTGAAATTACATATCACATTGCGTGCATTACAATCGAGAACACTCGGCATGCTAGAAGATGCAGTTTTAGTCCGTGATGATGTCTTTTCATTAACACCAATAAATAACACCAATAATTATTAACATTAACTAAGAATTATTAAAATTAACAGTTACTCAAAGCAGGCCGCATTTTTACAGAATAGTTTGCAAACTACTGTCTTGGAGATAGATCTGTACAGTTGCATTATTTCATAATTCAGACAAATGTGAATGGGGAGCACTGCTGTGACATTTTAAATAGATGAATATTGAATAAAGAACACAACTTCTTGATTTGTGTACCCTTACCTCCTGTCAACAATATTCCTTAAAAAAGAGTCGGTCAACTCTAACGATGAAATTTTAGTCTTGTAGAGGAGAGCATTTCCACAGCCAGAATACTACTTGCTTGTATTTTTGTTTGTTCAATTGTATATGTGCTCCTAATTCAATAAATTTTGCCCTGCAGCTCAGATATTGTCAAACCATTTGTGTTCTGATCGCACATGACGGTCTCAGGAGCAGCAATATGCTGCTTATTTATGTAATCAGCATCAGTGAAGTCCCACAAACACCTATGCAAAGCGTATATATCCAAGAAGTGAACATTATTTTCCGTTCCCCACTTCATAATTCAGTTTGTCCACACACTATGAACACATGTAGCCTCAAAACTCTTGTAACTAGTGTCGCTGAAGTTGGAACACACCAAAAGTGTTTAATTTCACCAACGAGTCGGACAAACACGCGGCGAGCATTTGCAGTGGCCAGTAGTGCAGTTGCCTGCAATCTAGTGTCTTGTAAACTAGGCTTTACTTTCAAAGTAAATTTCCTTTTGCGTAAGATGAACTATGTACAATGTATCTTAAAGCGTAACACTAGGAAAAAAGCAACATTAAATGTGAAATCTTAGCTCTTGCAGCTTATTAATCTGTAGGTAGTGGAGAGTGGGTGTGGTAATTACGACCATAAATAATCACTTGCACTTCCGTCAATTACTATGAATACTTTTACTCTCGCAGCATGTACACAATACGTGTAGTATAGAGCGCGTTCTGCAGAGAACTGATCTGGCAAAGTTACGATTGTTCTCGCTGCGGTAGGGTAGTGATATTATTGGGAGATGAGCCAGTGGTTCTACGTCCCCACAAATCTTAGAGACCAATATTGTATGTGGAAGCATTGCTTTTCTTGTAGCAACACTATGTATATTAATTTAAACCATTAACTCTTCTAATTTGTGTGTTCGCGCTACTTAACAGTGGTTGCAATTGGCTGACTACATCACATATCCTATACTCTGAATATCCGCTGTCATCGGCTGACGAGATCATGTGACATGAGCTGTGATGCTTACAAGAGCGCATTTCAATCTCAATTTCAATGCTTTGGAAAGTAACGTGCGGTATTTGGTGGAATTTGCAATTATACTTTTGTAATACGAAAATATGTAGCATACATGTTGCTACACATCTAAGATCTTTCCAAAATGTGTTCTCCTATCCCCCCCCCCCCCCCCCCCCCCCCCCTCCCTCCTGTTTCGTTTTCTAAAGTACTGGGAAATTCCGCGCTGGTGTATAAAACCATAGCCATTCAAAGGACTGACAGCTTTTACAGTTCCGAAGGAAAGTATACTGTCACTTAACATGGAGAAAGTGTATTTTTACCCAGAAGAAAATGTATTTTTAACTGGGAAATCGGAATAATATGGGAATTTTTTTTCCTTGTCCATGTATACACTCTGTCAGTGTTAAGATGACATATTGAGTGGCAGACAGGAACAACGAAAAGACATTTCAGTCAAAGCCTTCTTCAGAGAAGAAAACATGCATCTATTCATTCATTCATTCATTCATTCAAGCACGGGTCATGAACACGATTGTCATCTCTGGCAGCTTGGATCGGAATGCAACTGTCACATAGGGGCTTGTGGGGAAATGACACAGGAAATATGTTTGTTGACTAGCTTGGAGACTAGGTCCAGGGGATAGTGCGTATCTATGAAGGCTTGGTGAGACCTTTAGCATACTGGGAAAGGGAGTTCTTGTCACTGCAGATATGCCATCCCCAGGTGGCAAGGCTGTATGGGAGGGATTTTTTGGAGAGGAAGAGATGCCACTAATCAAAATGTAGGTACTGTTCGTGGGTTTGTTGTGGACAGATCATGAAGATATCATCAGGGGTTTGGAGTTTTGGGAGACTAGGATGGTCTCCTCTAAGTGGCCCATGAAAGGTTGGCATAGAAGGGTGCCATGTGGGTGTCACAGATTTGTTTGCATATCTGCCTTTCAAAGGAAAAGTAGTTGTGGGTGAATTATAGAGTTAGTAATGTGTATGAAGAATGAAGTAGTGGGTTTGGAGGACGTTGGGAAAGGTCGTGTTCAATGGCAGTAAGATTGTGAGGATGATGGTTGTTGGTTTACGAGGAGGTGGCATCAACAGTGACCAGTACAGATCCAGGAGGTAAAGTGGTGGGGATGGTGGAGAATGGGTGAAGGAAGTGATTAGTATCTTTGACATTATGGGCAGTTGGTTGGAGGTGTTGGTCAATGAGTGTTGAAATTCTTTCAGTGTGGGCACAGTAATCAGTTACATTGGGTCACCCAGAATTGTTGGGTTTATGGATTTTGGGGAATATGTAGAATGTGGGTGTGTGGGGTGACATTGAGGTGAGGAGGGAAATGGATTCAGGGGAGAGGTCCTGGGAAGGCCGTAAGCATTAAACAGGGATTGGAGGTTATATTGAACTTCTGGGATGGGAGCAGTCTGATACAGTTTATAGAAGGAGGATTTAGATAATTGGCAGGGACCTTTGGCCAACCTGTATCTGCAGGTAGAGTGATTAGGTCAGGATTTGCTTTGAGATTTTGTTTGGCTGCCCTTCTTTTACTGAAAGGCTGATGTTATGAGGAAGGGACCTGGGAAAGAATTCTGAGACCAAGTTGGAGGTAAGAACTTCCTGGAAGGTGTCCGGGGGCAATTTATGCGGGAGGAGGGGAGGATGAACTATGAAAGTCAGTATTCATTATTGGGATTATGTTAGCTTTGGTTGGAGGGACTGGTGGCAAAGAATTGTTTCTATTGCAGGGATCAGGAGGAGGGGAGTAGGTCATTGACAAGTCCAACATGGTTAAATTTGTGTATAGGACTAAAGGTGAGGCGTTTGGATGGGACAGGAACTTCTGTTGGGCTGAGTGCTTTTGTGGAAAGGTTAACAATAGTGTTAGATGAACATTTCAGCTCTGGTTTTGGTGGAGTGTTGTCAGGGAAGTTTGGAGGATGAGGCAAGTTGAAAAGGTCAGTTAGGTGCTGTGAGGGGTTGCCGAGGAGGAACACTGGTTAGGTTGAATATGGATAGTGGTGCCCCAAGGCAGTAGTAGGTTGTAAGCAGGTTGGATAACTCATGGAGGTGGTGTCTGGAATGTTCCTCCAGTTGCCAGAGAGCAAGGGATTCAGTTTCAGAGATTTGACGATATAGCAAGGATTGTACAGTGGCAGTATGTGTGGAGGGAGCAGAGACATTTCTGGGATGCCTGTGGCACGGAGATGTGTTTTTGCAGTACCAAGTTTGTGAGGACCAGAGACTAACAGAATCTGGAAACGTGAAGATCTTTGCAAAAGGAAGGGTGGGATCCAGTGAAAGAAATTTTTATGGTTAGGCTGTTGGGGGGAAGGGGGCATTCCATGGTTTAGGCTGCATTTAAGAAATAGGATGTGGAGCTGGGTTCTAGCCAGGGAAAGGGATACTTTCCTGAACTGATTTCAAATAGGTACCTAACTCATGCAATTGGTGGTGACTTCAGTGTACCCTCGATATGTTGCCAAAATACATGTTTAAAGCTGGTGATAGGCATAAAACATCGTCAGAAATTGTATTGAATGCTTTCTCAGAAAATTATTTTGAACAATTAGTTCAGGAGTGCACTTAAAGTGTAAATGATTGTAAAGTTAGGGGAAGTTTATGAGGGACTTCTGCAAACAATGTGAAGTTATACGGATGCTAACATCCCACTCCTGACTCCAATTGTAAAGCAGTTCATGCCAGGAAGGGGGATATAATTGTTACATCCCACTTCCGACACCACTTGTAAAAGAGTATGTGGTTTGGGGATGGGGAGAGAAACGTCTGACAGCAATGGTAATGTATAAAATGGCAGGGAAGGGTGAAGAAGGTCGTTAAATATGCCTCGTGGCGGCAGTATGCAGGAGGTGGAGTGGTCAGGATTTGATAGTGGGCATCCAGAGCTGCTGTTAAATGAGAAAACAGGAAATTAAGTACAATAAAGAGGATATATTTCAATATACGGAGTACAAAGGGTGTGCCTAGGGTCAGAAGTTAGCAGGTTTGTTTAGGCCAGTCTAGGAGGTTGAACAATTAATTAAAATGGGCAACGGACGGGGAAGCAGTTCATGTTGACTTATGTTGGTGGGCGGTCGTGAAGAGCAGAGCCAGAGGCTCTGCCTTCCAAGAAGACGTCTGTTCTGCTCGAAGTCTGGATTCCAAGAGAGAGAAGCAACTGTGTTAGGCACTGCAGAAGACTCCAGCATGCACACACGTGATCAGTATCCCATGCACGCTATTGGCTAAAACCAGTGGCGCGAATTCACTAGCAGTTTCAGCAGAGGTCTCAGGGCATCTCCTTTCATCAGCTTTATCTGGACAGAACTGCCTCGGTTGTGAAAGGCAAGTGACTTGTGTCACATAGACAAGGCATGAATTACTGTGGGAGAAAACTTGTAAAGATTCCACTGGGCCTTTGAAATACATTTTTTAAACTAATTCCCTAAAATATTCCTTGACTGGCTGCCATCCTGGACATGACTGTGAAAAGACACTTGACGTCTTTGCAACAAATAATCTGGAACAAATAGGCAGCATCATGGTGGAGAGAGGGATTAGTGATCACAAGACAGTTGTAGCTAGATTGAATACTGTGACATCAAAACCAACCAGAAATAAAGACAAAATACATCATTGTAAAAAGTGGATAAAAATTCACATTATGCATTTCTAAGAGACAGTTTACACTCCTTCCAATCTGACTCTGTAAGTGTAGATATGCAACACATAAATTAATAAGATCAAACAATGGAAACTCTAGGTGGGAATATCAAAAATGTGGGAAAAGACAGATTGGTACTTACTGTGAAGGAGACATCCAAGATGCAGACAGGCACAATTAAGACACTGACATAAATCTTTTGGTCACACCCTTTGTCAGCAAAAGAGCGAGAGACACCATTTACACACATAAGTGAACACACCTCAAGCACACACGACTGCCAACTCCAGCATCTCAGGCTGGAATGCAGCTATCACGTAGGATGCAAGCAGCAGTCTGGAGGTGGCAGAGCAGGGGAAGGGATAGTAGTGTATGGGTGATTACAGAAGTGAACGCTGTCTGGTGGGGTGTGCAGGGACTACATTGCCAACATTGTGACAAAAAATAAAAACGTGCAGCTGTCCTTATGATTTAATTTTATTTTGTCGCTGCCAGTTTTGACGCTTCATTCCTTCATCTTCAGGCTGTGGTGACAAAAGAAAATAAAATCATATGGATGGCTGCAGGTGTTTCTATTTTTTGTCACGATAGTAAATGGCCGTCGTCCCAGAGATGTCCTGCTAAAAGGATGGACATACAAAAAATATTGCCAACAGGTGCAGTGTCAGGAGGTCATGGAACAGGGGGTGGGGGAATAAAGGAACAAAAATCGGAGAGGAGCAGGGAAAGACAAGTGGATTTGTTGGCAGAGGACTGCAGTTAAATAGGGTGGAACATGAGAGTGGAGAGTAGATGATGTACTTGTCTCCTCCCCATTCTCATCTTCCACCCTGTTTATCTGCAGCCGTCTGCCTTTCCCCACTCCTCTCCTTTTTTCCTCACCTCCCTGCCCCACAACCTCATGTGCTGTTCATGTTGGCAGTCTAGTGTCTGCACAATCCACCAGATAGCATTAGTCTCTTTCTCTCCCCACCCGTACGTTACTGCCCCTTCCCCTGCCCCTGCCGCACCACCTCCAGATTGCTGCTTGCAGCCCATGTGATAGTTGCAATCTGGCCTGAGATGCTGTAGTTGGCAGTCACGTGTGCCTGAGGTGTGCCTGCTTGTGTGTTTCACTGATGAAGCCTGTGGCCGAAAGCTTTATGTAAGTGTTTTAATTGTACCCACCTGCAACTTGATGTGTCTTTTTTATGGTAGACAGCAATCTGTCTTTTCCTACTTATAAATTAACAAGACATGGTACTGATGCTCCATGGTACACAAGACAAGTCAGAACACTGTTGTGGAAGCAACAAAGTAAAAAGCATGCCAAATTTAAAAGAATGCAAAATCCACAAGATTGGTGAAGTTTTACAGAAGCTTGAAATTTAGTGCAAACATCAATGAAACTCTGTCTCAAAATCTTACAGAAAGCCCAAAGAGATTCTGGTCATATGTAAAGTACACCAGCAGCGAGATGCAATCAATGCCTTTACTTCATGATAACAATGGTAATGTGACTTATGACAGTGCTATTGAAGCAGAGATATTAAACATGGTGTTCTGAAACTCCTTCACCAAAGAAGATGAAGTGAATATTCCAGAATTCGATTCTAGAACAAATGCTAACACGAGTAACTTAAAAGTGGATATCCTCGGTCTAGTGCAGCAGTTTAAATCTCTTAATAAAGATGAGGCCTTTGGTCCCGATTGGATGCCAGTCAAGTTCCTTTCAGAGTATGCTGGTACAGTACTTCTTACTTAGCAATCACGTACAACCACTCACGTCGAGAGTGCAAAATTGCACAAGTCACATCAATACACTAGAAAGGAAATAAGAATGTTGTTGTTGTTGTTTTTGTTGTGGTCTTCTACTGTTGTGCTACTCTATCCTGTGCAAGCTTCTTCGTCTCCCAGTACCTACTGCAGCCTACATCCTTCTGAATCTGCTTAGTGTATTCATCTCTTGGTCTCCCTCTACGGTTTTTACCCTCCACGCTGCCCTCCAGTACCAAATTGGTGATCCCTTGATGCCTCAGAACATGTCCTACCAACCAATCCCTTCTTCTAGTCAAGTTGTGCCACAAACTCCTCTTCTCCCCAATTCTATTCAATACCTCCTCATTAGTTATGTGATCTACCCATCTAATCTTCAGCATTCTTCTGTAGCACCACATTTGAAATAGGAATAATCCACTGAATTACAGGCCAATACCACTAACGTCAATTTTCAGTATAATTTTGGAACATATACTGTTTTTGAAATTTATGAATTATCTTGAAGGAAACGAATAGTTGGCACAGATTCAGAAAATATCGCTCTTGTGAAACACAACTAGCTCTTTTTTTCTCGTGAAATAATGAGTGCTGTCAGCAGGGGCTGTCAAATTGCTTCCATATTTTTAGATTTCCAGAAGGCTTTTGACACTGTTCCTCACAAGTGTCTACTAATGAAATTTCGAGCCTGTGGAGTATTCCCTCAGTTGTGTGACTAGACTCATGACTTCCTATCAGAAAGGTCACAGTTCATAGTAACTGTTTGAAAGTCATCAAGTAAAACAGAAATAATACCTAGCTTTCCTTTGAGGACATAGGAGACAATCTGAGCAGCCCTCACAGATTGTTTACAAATGATGCAGTCATTTACCATCTTGTAAAGTCATCATGATCAAAACCAATTGCAAAATGATTTACACAAGATATTTGTATGATCCAAAAATGGCAGTTGACTCTAAATAATGGGAAGTGTGAAGTCATCCACATGACTATGAAAAGAAATTCACTTAATTTTGGTTACACAATAAATCACACAAATCTAAAGGCTGTAAATTCAGATAAAACTTTGGGATAACAATTACAAATAACTGATGGTGAAAAGATCACATAGGGGGTAAAGCAAACCAAAGACTGTGATTTATTGGCAGAATAACTGGAAAGTGCAACAGATCTGCTAAAAAGAACCTCCACACTTGTCTGATTCGTGAATATGGGTGGCAGTCTATAAAACAAAGGTGTTTTTTGTTGCGGCAGGATCTTCTCAGAATTTTCAAGCACCAGTTTTCTTCTCAGGTCGCAAAAATATTCTTTTGGCACCCACATACATTGGGAGAAATGATCATTGTGATAAAATAAATCAGAGCACAGACAATAAGATTTATGTGCTTGTTTTTCCCGCATACAATTCGAGAGAGTAATGGTAGATAAATAGCTTGATGAAATCTCTGCTAGGAACTTAATTGTAAATTGCAGAGAATCATGTAGATATAGATCCCTTCCTCTTCCCCGCCCCTTCCAGATTGCTGCTTTCATTCTATATGACACTTGCATTCTGGTCTGAGCTGCTGGAGATGGTGGTTATCTGTGTTTGTGGTCAAAAGCTAAATATGTAACTGTCTTTTTCATTGTGCCTGTCTTGCAACTCAGTGTGTTATCTTTATGGTGAGTAGCAATCATTAGTTACCCAATCGTGATATCGAACCTTCAGCATTATTCTGTAGCACCACATTTCAAATGCTTCATGTCTGCAGTGTGTATTGTCCACCTTTAACTTCCATACATGGGTACACTCCAAACAAACATCCCGCCAGGGAGCTCATGGTTCTTTCATGAGTATGTGCACATGGGGCCCCAAGCTATTGCAGCCCATTCTTCTTTCCTGGGCTGCATTTCCTTCACTGTGCACGTCCCCCATCATCCTTGCTCCTTTCTTGTTGCCCCCTCCTTCCCCTCTCTCAGTGTTCTTATTTATGTCGACTTGGCTATCCACCTGGCCCCTTGTATTCCTTGTGGTTCTATTTGGCTTGCCTGTTTTCTTTCATCCATTTTTGCCCCCCCCCCCCTCCCCCTTGGGGTTTGACCTCCACTTACAAATTTTCTGTGTTTAGTGTGAGCCATTTGGCGAAGAACTCCCTTCCTAGCATCTACAGCATTGATTCCTCTCCCCCCTTCCTTCCCTGGTGTAACCTGTCTCTGCCCCGCTAGGTCACAAGCACATGTAGCCAGTCCCTGTGGTGGAACTGTTATGTAAACATCTGGCAGAGGGCCCTGACAGCACAGGGATCATACTCCTGATACCTGAGCAGTTGTCTCCCCATGTATGCCAAGGAGTGGCCACTTTGTCATCCTGGAGCATTGGAGCTGCTGTGCCAGACAGCCCTTGCTGTGGCTGGGTGGCACTCAGTGGGAGAGCCCCTGATCAGAGTGGGTGCTTGGCACATTAAGTGTATCAAGTTGCAAAAATATCGCCGTTCTCAGATAGCCATCTCTTCTCGTGATTCCGGGTCACTGAATACTGTTTGTTATTACCCTGCAACCTTCCCTTCCCTGGCTGCACCCTGGGAAGAGGACCAGACTTGCTGTCTTGAGTTGAAATGCTTTCCTCGCAACCTGGTCTGTACAAGGACGGCCGGGGACATATTGACTACCACAGAGTTGTTTTTTTGTGAAGAAAATTGAGGACAAGTTTGGCAAAGTGGAGTCTCTCAGTAAGATATGGTTGGGCTCCCTGTCGATCGAAGCTTCCTCTGTCACCCAGTGTGCAGCCCTTTGTGCTTATGATAGTCTTGGCAATGTCTCGGTGTCTGTTGCCCCTTACCAGCCTCTGAATATGGCCCAGGTTGTGATTTTTCATAGAGCATAGGGACCTCATCCTTCAAACTGATGAGGAACTCTGGGCTAATCTGTACCTGACCCAGCCTTCATGTATTTCGATGTGTGCAGAAGGGTTGCACTGACACCAGCACCTTCATTCTAGCTTTGAAGGGAGGTACCCTCCCAGAGAAGGTCAAGATTATGTGCCACAGATGTGATGTGAAGCCGTACGTCCTGCCACCCATGAGGTGCTTTCATGACCGCCACTCTCCATGCTCGCCAGATTACACAGCTGACAAAAAAGGAAAGAAGATCCAAGGGTATAAGTTGCTGAATCGTCTATCTTATTCTGAGACTCGTCAACTGTATGACCGACTCCACCCAGTGTCGATGTCCTCTGCTTTTGCATCTGTTACATCCTTCCCCCACCTATCTCTTCCTTACTCCATATCTGTCCCCCTTTCCCCTCTCCCTCCCCTGTGGTTCCCCCTTCCCTTTCCTGCCCCCCCCACCCCCCCACCCCACAGTTTCTGTCCCTTCCTCTCAAGGAACCACTCCTCCTCCTTCTCCCCCCTCCTCCTCAGCCAGGCAAGAAATCCTCTTCTTTGTCTCCTGCCAGGTACAGGGCTCCTTCCACGGTGTTCTCAAGATAGGAAGCCTGTGGCTGGACGAGGGACCCATTCTCGAAGGCTCCTGCCGCTCGCTTTCTGTCCGATCCAGACATCACTGCCACCTCTTCCCACACTGATAACATCTCCTCCCTTCCTCTGAGGGAGAAGAAGAAGCAGCAGCACATGTCCAAGGACAAGACTTCCCCGGCATCCCAGGCACGTTCACCCCCTCCTTCTCACTCCGAATCAGACCCAGTTTTTATGAATGTCACCCCATCCTCGCCGGTGATGACCTCTGACCCAGTAACGTGACCTCACCTTGGTTTCTTTATGTCTAACCTGAACTCTCGCCACACAATAATCCAGTGGAACTGCAATGAATATTACTGTCACCTACCAGAAATACAACAACTTGTTTCCACTTATTCTGAATTATGTGTTGCTCTTCAAGAAATGCATTTCCAGGATGACCACTCTCCAATGTTTCATGGTTATTGCACGTTCTGTCAAAACCGTGCTGGCCCTAAGGTAGCATCTAGAGGTGTCTGCACTTTGGTTCGCACTGGTGTTATTAGTGTCTAGATCCCCGTTCATACCAACCTGGAAGCAATAGTGGTACAAGTGTGAACGACCCCGCAATCACTATTTGCGGTGTCTGCCTCTCTCCAAGTAGGCCTCTTCCTTATGTTGAACTGCCAACCTTAATACACCTCCTCTGGGACTTCACTGCATGCCACCCCCCCAAGGGGGAGTGCCGCATCGGCGGGTGGGGTCTTCTAATTGACCAAATAATTAAATACTTTGATTTGTGTCTCCTCAATAACAGTTCTCCTACACACTTCAGTTCTGCTCGTGGCACCTTTTCTGCCATCGATTTCACGATCTCCTCCCCTGTTCTCATGCCATCACTACATTCATCACCCCGTGATGATCTTGGTGACAGTGACCACTTTCCAGTGATTCTATTGTTCCCCTGCCACTGCCAGGCAGACAGGCCCCCATGTTGGGCATTCCACAGAGCCAGTTTGCTGTGCACTTCACACCTCTCTCTCAGATTGCATTGATACAGTTGTGCAAGACATCATTGACACTATTCTCCATGCTGCAGACACTACTATACCTCCATCCACACCTCCCCCTCATTATCAACTGGGACTTTGGTGGACCAAGGATGTAGCAATCCATATCCAGGATCACCGATAGGTGCTGCAATGATTTAAACGGCACCCTTCAAGACTAACCTTATCACTTTGAAATGCCTTTGTGCTAAGGCTTGCTACCTTATTAAGCAGAGTAAAAAGTAATGCTGTGAGCACTACGTTTTCTCCCTGGGGATGTATGCCGCTTCATTGCAGGTTCGGCCCTGCAAAAGTATTGGTGTCCTCTTCCTATCCTGCTATTTGTCTCCGGCAGAAATGCAAGTTGAAGAATCCTCCCCCTGTTTCAGTATCCCCCCTCCAAGATGAAGCCTATAATGAACCCTTCGCTGAATGAGAGTTCTTGCAGGGTCTTACCTCTTCACATGACTTGGCCCCAGGCATGGATTCTATCCACAATCAGATGATCCAACACTTGGACCCTACCCAGAGGCAACATCTACTCAGTGTCTTCAACCACATTTATCTCACAGGTATCTTCCCATCGCAATGGTGAGACAGCATAGTTATCCCCATACTTAAGCCCAGGAAGAACCCACCATCTCTCAATAGCTATCAACCCATTCTCTTGACCAACTTACTTTGTAAACTGCACAGGAGGATGGTTAACTGCCATTTATGATGGGCACTCGAATCTTGGGCTTTTTGTTGCTGTATCAGTGTAGCTTCCAGGAAGGATGATCTACAACTTATCATTTACTCAGGTTGGAAACAGTAATCGAACAGGTTTTTGCTAAATGCTGACACCTTGTCACAGTCTACTTTGACCCACATATGGAATATGACATGGCTTGGTGCCATCACATTTTGGTTACCATCTGTGACTGGGACGTTCATGGCCCCCTTCTGATTTTTATCCACAAGTTTTTTCCCACTGCTCTTCCAGGCTGGAGTCAGAGCTTCACTCAGCACCTCTCAGATCCAGGAGAAGAGTATCCCCCAGGGTTCTGTGTTAAATGTCTCACTCTTCCTCATCACCATCAATGGAATTGCAACCTCTGTTGGGCCTGTGGTTACCTCGGTGTTGTATGTCAAAGGTTTTTTGCATCTGGTGCAGCTCCCACTTGGTAACATCTGCCAGCTCCAAGGCGTCATCTGGCAGGTCTCTGCATGGGCCCTTTCCCATGGCTCCCAATTTCTCACTTCAAAACGTGGGTTATGCATTTCTGCTGTCGGCCCACAGTGCACCCTGATCCAGAACTTTATTTAGGCAACCAGAGCCTAGATATTGTAGCACAGTCCCTTTTCTTGGGCCTTATTTTTGATAAAAAGCTGACATGGGTGCCCATATTCACCACCTGAAAACTACCTCCATGCAGAAGCTTAATGCTCTCTACCTCCTGGCCCACACATCTTGGGGTGCAGACCATGTTACTCTTCTAGATTTTTACCACACTCTGGTTTTATATAGACTAGATTATTGTTGTCAGGCTTATGGCTCAGTTGCTCCTTCCATGCACTAGTCTCGTTGACAGTCTCCTCGCAGAAGCAGGGATTCCCCATCTACATGTACAACGGAGCCAACTCCTGGTTTGTTAAACAATCACCATTTGACGATTCGTGACCATTCCCTGTACTCCGTCCTCTTTGCAAACAAGGGATATCTTCCACCTGATACCTGCCCTTGGGTGGGATTTCAGTTGGAATGCATCTCAATTCCCCCCATCGGGATGTCCATCTCCACTCTCTGGAATGTGCCCTGTGTATTTCCTCTCGCATCCTGCATGGGTGGTGCCAGGACCACGGATTAGGATCGACTTATTCCAGGGTCCTAAAGTTTCTGTTGCCCCTACGATAGTCTAGTGTCTTGTATATTCCACACTTGAAGAGTTCCAGTGTGCTACAATCTTCTTCACTGATGGTTCTAAAATGATGGATAAGACGGGATACACTTTTATGTCTCCTACTGGAATGGAACACCATTTACTGCCGCAGAAATGTAGTGTGTTCACAGCAGAGCTGCTAGCCATTAACAGGGCCCTCCATTTTGTTACTGAGACCTCCTTCCATAGTATTTTAATATGTACCAACTTGGTGAGCATCCTGCAGGTTGTAGTCTGTTGCTGCTCTCATCAACCTTTGGTCTCTGTTGTCCATGACCTACTCTCTGCTCTTGACCATGCTGCCTGCTCAGTTGTCTTTCCCTGGGTCCCATCATGTGGGCCTCCTGGGGAATGAATGGCCACCCATTTGGCTAGAGAGACAGATACTTCCTCTCATTTCCTTTCATGATTCCAGGTGCAGATATGCAGATATACATTAAATCTCTCGCTGCTCGAAAGTGGAGTGATATCTGGTGTAATACTGCTGTCAGTAATAAAATCCATGCAATCGAGGAGACTACTGCAGTTTGGTGGTCTTTCTTTCACTCCTCTCAGGAGTAGTAGCCCACTGTTTTATGCTGTCTATGCCTTGATCATACTAGGCTCGCCCATTGCTCTTTCTTCCATAATGAGACACCCCTACAGTGGTAGAATATCTCCATCTTTTGGCCCTTCGTACTATGTATAACCTTCCAGATTCTTTGTCTTTAATGTTAGCAGACGTTTCACGAATGGTTGAACTGATCCTCAGTTTTCTTTGTGAAAGTGGTTTTTATTTTAAGTTATAAGGGTTTGCTTTAGTCCTGGAGGCCTGGGGCTGGGTGATTGTGGTTGGGGCCTGTCTTTGCGTTTTCTGGGTCTGGCACCCATGACCACTTGTCCTTGCTAAAACCACTCTTTTATCCCTTTGTTTTTCCAGTTTTTAGATTTGACCTTCCCTTTTTATGCCTTCTGCTTTGTGTGTTTTTAGCTTCCTCACTTTATAGTTTGACCCCTCTGACTGGATGCGCCTCCTTTCAGCAGACACCTCTTCTATCTTACACAAGTAATTTTTGAATTGTGAGACTGATGACCTCACCATTTAGTCCCATAACCTTCCTAAATCAATCAGTCCAAACAAACCTATGTAGAACACTTAAATTTATATTCTAAATTAATAAATTTCTCATTTGAGAGATACTTTTCTTCCTAGTGCCAATTTGTATTTTTATAATCCTCTCCAAATCAGCTGTAGTCAGTTATTTTGCTGCCCAAGTAAGAAAACTAACCTACTTTTAATGTCTCATTTCATAATCTAATTCCCCTCACCATCACATAATTTAATTCTCAGATATATGGCATTTTGTTGCAGGAGAAGTCAGTAATCTTGTTCATAAAATGATTTAATTCTATTACATACATTACTCTTGTTTCACTTACATTGCTATTCATCTTATCATCCCCCTTCAAGACACTATATATTCTGTTGAACTGGCCTTCTAAATCCTTTGACTTCTCAGACTGAACTATAGTAGCCCTTGGGATTGTTTGTTTGCTGGGTATGTGCTTGGCAACTCCAGGGTTCCTGAACTGGGAACTGGTAAGTGCCATCATTCCACTGTCACTGTAAGCTCTGAGCATGCTTCAGCAACCACCATGGGCCGCAACGGTGGTCTCGGCTCGACCACCTGGATCGTGAGGAAGGTTAAAACTCTATATAAAAAAAACCCTCAGTCTCATGCACTGATGAGATGCATGGTTGTTGAGGTGAAACAGTCATTATTGGTCAACATCTGGGGAACCTGCCTTACCTCACCTGTATAAGACTTACTCAGGCGCATGGGGGGCTCTCTGAGTGGATCCATAATTCCCTAGCTGATCCTTATTTCCCTAGCTGCCCATGGGACCAAGATGGAACCTTCGAAATCTTCCTCTTCACCTCCCAGGATGACGGGTGTACTGCCTGGGAGTACTTAACACCCATTTATCCAAACGAATGACAGGGGCTAGTCCTCCTGATAATCAACTTGTCATTAGTAACGGGGTTCATGAATCAGAACTTTTTTGTAGTGATCAGGAGGAAGGAGGGGATGTTTGAAAAGTGTCTCCCTTCTATATCCATAAAGGTTTAGAAGGACTTGCTGTATCAAGCAGTTGCAAAATGTTTCCTTGGTGGTTGAGACTAACTGGGCAAAGCTGGTGGAACATCTTAGGGAGTCACAAAAATTAGATGATTATGACTTCATTGTTGAGCTGCATAACTCCCTTCGTTCCAGCAAAGGTGCGGTCATCTGCCACGACATTATGGACATCAATGTTGCTGAATGCAAACAAGATAGGCATACGGGGCATAGTGGATGTGGAGCAAAGTACTTGTAGGAATAATGGCGAAATTGATAAGACAACAACCTTCGTTGTGATCTTCAGTCTCCCGACGCTGCCTGAACACGTCATAGCAGGTTTCCTCTGACCTAGGGTTAGCCCCTGTGTCCCTAAGCCTGTATGTTGCTTCAAATGCCAGTGTGTTGGCCATACAGTGCTGAGTTGCAGAGGCAAAGCAACCCGTTGTAAGTGAGGAAAGGCAGCCCCACAACCCCACCTTGCTCTGCAAGAGCCTCAGCACTGTGGTCCAAAGATAGGGATAAATCAAAACCACACATATAAATAAAAAGGCTCCCATACTCCACTGGAATATGAATGGATACAGGACTCATCTGGAGGAATAGAGACTCATTGTACAGGACAGATCCTTTTGCCCTTGTCTTCAAGAGACTCAGTTTAAAGAGACTGACATGCCTGCACTTGGAGGCTATCACTTATACAGAAAAGATGACCTTAGTGGTGACAGATTGAGAGGTGGGGTAGCAATGTTCTTCAAGGACAACTTTCACTCCTCACGTGTGCCCTTAACCACAGCACTACAAGCAGTTGGTATTTGGACAGCGGCCCAGGTTGCCATCATGATGGCGAACCTACCACCACATGAGCCTCTTGACAGTGGAGTCCTCACTCATCTTGTTGATGAACTGCCCTGTTCCTCTTTCCTTTTAGGAGACTTCAGCACACACAGTGTGCTATAGGGTTCAGATAATTGAGGATCTGATACGCACTACAGTTATACTGATGATCACGGGTCAGGCTACACATCTTAGCACTCCTACAGGTTCGTCTGCAGCCGTAGATCTCTCCTCCTGCTCGCCTGCCCTTGGAGACACTGTTCAGTGGGGAGTGGACGATGACCTTCATGGTAATGACCACTACCCTAGCTGGATCCATCTGCCTGATGGAGCAGATTCTGAAAGGAAGCTGCTGAGATGGTTGTTCAAAAAGGCTAACTGGATGCTTTCCAGGCAGTTAAATGTTTTCGAACAGTGTGACGGTTGTCAGAACTGGGTTGATCCCCCCAGGGAGCTCGCCACTCTTCGGCAGCTTCATGCTTGACTACCATGAGGCCACAGCATTTGCAGCCTCTTTTCCCTTCTGTGCTGCATGTCTATCCTCTTGATATTCTTTTTCTCCTCTCTTGAGGAACATGTCTGGGATTTTTTGGAAATGTGTTCTGCATTTTCAGTAACCGATATCAGAACACTCTCTCCACTGTTTTTCATTCCTTTTTTCTTTCTTTGTTCTACTTCTTCTGTCCTTCCTCAGCTTTGGCATTTGAGGTTCCCCTTTTGCTTCTTCCTCTCTATGTGCTCCTGAAGGCCATCCCATGCATCTGAAGGTGACTCGGTAAACGCATAATTCCCAGTCCAGGGTCGACAGGTAGGGTTCACATGTACCCCCTGGTACAGGCCAGGCACGGGGAGTGGTGACTGCCTGAGCCGCTACCTTACCAAATTGCTGATTGGTCCCTTCGTCAGGTGTTCGAGAGGTGTGACCTGAGGTGTGAACAATCACCTAAGATGGGTGCACCCGGCTCTAAGGGGCCTCCCAGTTGGAAGAAGCAGGCCATTGAAGACTCTGGCACTCATGGGGGATTTTCTTGCAATAAGCCAATCATCATCTTTGCAGTCAATGTCTACTAAATGTAAACAAAATGAGGTTAATGATTCAAAGACCCTCCCAGCTACACCACAGTTCCTCGTGGTTTCACGAACTGAAGACACTCAGTCCATTGATATCGTAAATCCATTTATTATTCAGAAGGGTGTTGATGCAATTGCTGGCTCTGTGAAATCCTGCTCTCGTTTATGCAATGGCACTTTGCTTTTGGAGACTACTACTGATTCTGAAGCATATTAACTGCTTGCTGCGTCACTCCTCTGTGGCTATGCTGCTCAATGGTCTGGCTGAGGCACAAATTGAAATGTATCTCTCTGATCAGGGTGTCAGTGCAGTCTGTTGGGTGGTTGTTCTCTCTTTTGATAGAGTGGTGCTTCCATCAAATATCAAAGCAGGCTATGAAGTTATCACAGTCCGACCGTACATTCCAAACCCGACGCGCTGACGTGCACGAAATCATTAAAGCCGCTCTCGAATGACCTGTTGACACCCAGCAAATGTGTAACCTGTGATAGGGATGCTCATTAGGGCAATTGTCTACCTCCTCCTCCCCGCTGTATCAATTGCAATGGCAACGATGCCGCCGCCTCTTAAGATTGTTCCACTTATCTTCATGGGTGGGCTGTCCAGGAGAACCAGGTGAAGGAAGAAGTGCCTTAGACTGTCACTCGCAAGTTGTCGGCTAGTCGGAGACTCTGAAATCTACCGAGCGGTACCTACAGTACTGTTCTTCCTTAGTCTCAATCCACAAAGGACTCGGCCATGCAGACATGCAACCTCAAATTCAGCACTGTGGTTGAAAAATTGCCCAGTGTCATAGCAGCATCCCCGTCTCCTCCTCCAGCTGTGCAACAGGCCACCAGACTTCCTCCTCATAGGGTGACATCACCTGCTACACACAATCGACAGACCGGAAAGTACAGAAGGAATACTCCCTTGAAGACTTCTTATGCCCCTCTGGCCAACAAACATCTGAATCTCCCTCTGCCAACTGGAAAAACTTCAAGAAATCAAACAAAGGCAAACAGTCGTCTCTTTTGCCGTCTCGAAGATTCTCTTTGATGGTGTCACCATGTGATATCCTTGCCCATCGACCTCCATGTCGCCACTACGCACCGCCAACCGTTTTTCTGCCCTGGACTCCGCAGGCTGACAGAGGGAAAATGCTGACACCTCTGGAGATCTCATGGAGCAGGATCCTCCAGCCTCTGCACCCTGTACCAGTGAGTCTTCAAAGGCTGGCATTCGTCAGCCACCCAGGTGACACTCCTTCATTTTTTCCATCCTCCCCTTTCCTTGTTGTGACTCTCCTCCAGTGGAACGTTTGCGGCCTTCGGCCCAACAAAGAGGACTTAATGCTTCTCTTGGAATCACAGAATCCATTTGTTCTCTGCCTCTAGCAAACACAAATGCGTCCTCACGACTGCTTTGAGCTCTTGCATTTCTTCTCGATTCGCTTTGACCTTCCCCCAGATGATGGTATTCCATCTCATGGGGATGTCATGTTGCTCCTCCGGGATGACATTCATAGTCAACCCTCTCACTGACCACCTGGCTTCAAGCCATTCAAGTCCGCATTTTCCTTCCTGACATGATCTTTTCACTTTGTGCCATTTACATCTCTCGGTGATTCAGTGTCACCAGGGCAGACTTCCTCCATCTTACTGGGCAACTCCCTCACCCATTTCTGCTGCTCAGTGACTTTAATCTACACCATCTCCTTTGGGGTTCCTCCAGAACCTGTCGGAGAGGTGCCCTCTTGGCTGACTTTCTCAGTCACCTTAACCTCGCAGACAATATTACGGAAAGGGAAGTGGAGGTCTATAACAATGAGATGCGAGACATGATACTGTTATAAGAATTACACAGAGCATAGAAAGACCGAAGTTGAAATGTGGCACCTGGAATAGATTCTGTGCCCTCGAGTTAATTGAGATCCTACAGAGAATGTACCACGACAACATTACTCCACGTAGTATGAGATATATGACATGAGCAAAATATGCTCAGACTTTGGGAAAAATGTAGTGATTCCTAAGAAGGTAGGTGGGAATATTACTGAAACATCAGTGTAATATGTAAGAGATACAAAATAGTGACAATATATGCACAGAAGACTGGAAAACAGTTGGAAAATATGACCTTGGGGAAGATCAGTCTGGGTTCCAGAGAAATGCAGGAACAGACCAGGAAATACTGCCCCTATACATTTATAGCATCTGTTAGCAGAAGTAAAAACTTTGAAGTTTTGCCAATGATGCTGTAGTTCAGATTATTATTATTGTTATTGTTATTATTATTATTATTTATGGCTGAGGGCACTAAGCAGCAAGGTCACCAGCACCCTCGCATCAATGATTGGGGAATACAACCAGTCATTCTCTCTGTGGGTGTTGGATTCTGCATTGTCAATAGCTTGTGATACGACACCTGGAAATGACCTGATAACATACAGCATGTTGAAATAATTGCACGCGTGGACGGAGGGCGTCCTTCTTCAGTTCTAATAAAATTTGGATGATGGCAGACTTTCCCAGGTTGTGCAAAGAATTTATTTTAATCCAAGTTTTAAAGCCAGGAAGGATCGGACATATCCCTAATAGTTGTCATAGCATTAGCCTGACAAGCTGCGTAGGAAAGAGACTGGAGCATATGGTCAGTCGACGCCTAGTGTGGATTCTGGAAACCAGGCCCTACTTAATCGCTTTGAGTGTATCACTCCACGTTCGATAACCTGGCGCTGCTGGAAGCAGCAATTCAACAAACTTTTCTTCGTAAGCAACACCTTATCGATGTTTTCTTTGGTTTGGAAAAGGCTTACGATACTGCCTGGACGCCGTGTCACAGCTTTATCAGTGGGAATTCTGTGAACATTGACCCATCATCATACAGTCCTTTGTCTTGGACAGGTATTTTAGATACAAGGTTGGGAATGTACTGTCTGACCATTTTAAGCAGGAGAATGTTGTCCCTCAAGGGAGTGTTTTAAGTTTCACGGCATTTGCCATTGCAAGCGGTATTACATTCACAGTGCGACGTCACATACAGTGTTCCTTGTTTGTGGATGGCTTCACCTTCTGTGCGTCCTCCAGTCTCATGACGACTACTTAGCAATTGCCACTGATGATCAGGTGGTTGGAGGAACTGTCTTACACCACAGGTTTTAAATTCTCTTTGGAGAAAACTGCTTGTGTTGATTTTAAGTGTTCCTACTCTCTCTTTAACTTATCAGTTTTAAAACTGAGTGACCCCGTTCTCACTTTTGAAGAAAGCTGAAGTATCTGGGTCTTACTTTTGATGGGAGGTTAACATGGCTGCCACACCTTAAAGAACTGAAACTGAGATGTCTCAAAGCCTTAAAAATCCTTAAATGCACGAGTAGTAGGTCTTGGGGAGCCAACAGGACTTTCTGCTCCAACTTTATAAGGTTTTTGTGTAATCTTGGCTTGAATGCAGAATCCAGTTTTATGGGTCAGCAAGGCCTTCATACTTAAAAATCCTTAAATGCACGAGTAGTAGGTCTTGGGGAGCCAACAGGACTTTCTGCTCCAACTTTATGAGGTTTTTGTGTAATCTTGGCTTGAATGCAGAATCCAGTTTTATGGGTCAGCAAGGCCTTCATACTTTAAAATGCTGGATGTGATTCACCATGAGGGTATTAGGCTGTCAACAGCGGCCTGTCTCACAAGCCCTGTCTGGAGACTGACGAGACTCTGTTGCGTATTCAACATCGTCTTCTCGTGGTACACTGAGCATATAGAGCTTTGTCTCTTCCTACATGGCCAACATCCAACTATGTTGCACGGCTGCCACTGGAATGGCTATTTGATCATCATCCACTGGCAACAAGGCCATTTGGGATCCCTGCTACTGCTGAGACCCAGATCCTTTTAAAACTGACTGTTTACAGAAAGCATTGCATCCCAGACTATATTTTTACATTTGAATTTTAATGATATTTTATATTGCCACCATACTGATTTTGTTACTGGGTGGGGCTAATCAGTGAGATTTTTTCAGTTGTTCTGTTGTGTCCCCTGACATTGCCTGTAGGACAGGACTCCCAGAGCAGTTTTCAGTTTATTATGTGGAATTGTTTGCTATCCTCAGGGCAGTGGAGCAGATGAGATGATGTCATGACAAGAAATTCCTCATCTGCTCAGATTCTCGCTATTGGACAGATGTACCCTGCAGATTGAACATTCTCCTTCTCTTGCAAAGGCAAGACAAGGTAATCGTTTTCTGGTCGGTTCCGGGTCATATAGGACTCCCAGAATTCTTCCCAAAATATTGGGTGTGGGATTTTAGTGTCACTGAGTGGCTGGGTCACTCATTATTTATAAGTAGTCAACCAGCTGCAGTTATCTGTCTTGTTTTTACAGTTATTTTATCCATAGCTTTAATTGTTATTCTGCTGTGTGTCATTGGGATTTTATTATGGGCTTTTCTGAAACTCACCTTATTGGGGTTGCCTTGCCATTACATTGTGTGTGTGTGTGTGTGTGTGTGTGTGTGTGTAAAACTCTGTTTTCTGTTTTATTGACCTTTCTCATAGATTTTCACTACGCTCATAGGTTTATCATTAATGTGAGGGCACTGATGACCTTGCTGTTTAGTGCCCTCAGCCATAAGTAATCATCATCATCATAACTACAGCATCATTGGCAAAACTTCAAAGTTTTTACTTCCACCAACAGATTTCTACAAATGCTATAAATGTATAGGGGCAGTATTGCCTGTTCTGTTTTTACATTTCTCTGGAATCCAGACTGATCTTCCCAAGGTCAACTTTTATATCTGTTTTCCAGTCTTCTGTGAATATATTGTCACTGTTTTGTCTCTCTTACATATTACACTGTTGTTTCAGTAATATTCCCACCTACCTTCTTTGGAATTACTAAATTTTTTTCAAAGTCTATTTTGCTCATGTCATATATCTCACATACTACATGGAGTAATGTTGTTGTGGTACATTCTCTGTAGGATCTTATAATTCTTATAACAGTATCATGTCTCGCATCTCATTTTTATATACATCCTCTTCCCTTTCTGTAATATTGTCTGCAAGTTTGTTTGAGTCTCACTCACAGAAAACAAAAATAAATAAAATAAGGAATGATGGTGATTGACAGCAGATAATATTGGAGAGAGAACTCCCGGACAGCCTTGAACTGAAATAACTGTGGTGGTATGATAGCGTGGGTTTTGCAAGGGATTGAGCGACACGGTTCGTGAAAGGGATTTAGCCGGTTGACCATAGTGAGAGGGAGGCTTTGATCTGGCTAAGCTGTTGAAATCTCCGGTGTGAAGATACAATGCTAGGAAGTGGATGGAATTAAACTCTTGCGAACGTTAGACAAGTTCTAGTTTATTCAGAAAGAAATACAGATCACCCTAACTGCATAGTGATTGTACCTGCAGAATGGCCAAGTCTATTACAGAGACTGTGACTAACTTCACCGTTCCCACTGCCTGATAGAAGCTCTTCAGTACTTTCTGTCCACACTAGCACCCCACATCAGAGTCCCGTTGCTATGCCCTAAACGTTCATCACAACCACCTGCCTGCATACAGCCCGCTCCTCAGCCCAAGTCAGCTGCTGCTATCCACACTGACTACTGTCGCTACTGGGAGCCTAACCGAGAGAGAGAGAGAGAGAGAGAGAGAGAGAGAGAGAGCGAGCCCGGAGCAGCGTGCTCCCAAGTTTTGTTAGCTTTCCCCCCTTTGACCCCGCCAGCACTCGGCACGACGTAGCGTTGAATGCAGCTTGTCCTTATTTGGTATTGTTTAAGCATTAATTTCATTATTTTTCTTCAGAAGCTGGGTGGAGGGATAGAGTTGCCTCTCCCTATATGGTCATGCACTGTGCCCTGAGCCCTTCATTGGCTCCTCATGACTTAGTGCTGTCCCCACCGAGGGCTCTCTTTCTTTCTTTCTTTCTTTCTCTCTCTGCTCTCAGACTTCTCTCTCTAACCAGAAGTGTTCTCTGTTGATGCTCCTAATTGACTGCTTATCACTGGTCCCCTACACAGAGCTTCTTTGTCTCTTTGTAACTTGGAGTCTGTTTACTTTCTTATCACGCGCAGCTGCCTGACAGTTTGGACTTCCACCTGGGCTATCCAGCTGTGTCATGTTTCTTTATGACCCCTCTGCCACGCCCAGCTTTACATTTTACATTTTAACTCAATGTTTACGTACCATTTCCGTCGTACTGCCTGAGAATGATTATAATTAGACTTAGCTTTTGCCTGCGGTTACACCACCTCCCCCACCAGGGAAATTGGCATTACTCCTCAGAGTAGCGTCAATTGTGATTTTTTTTTCTTCTTCTCTTTATTACATGGTTTACAGATTTTACACTCGGTTGTTACATCAGCACTTGACATGTTATATTTTCATTACACCCTTGGTTTACTCAAGTCCATTAAACCTTAGGAAACCACAATTACATTATACATGGGTAACATATATTAGTACATAAAGTTATATCAAATTACAGTTTCATTAAACATTGGTTAATACAATTACAACTTCATTAAGCATGGATAAGAACATTGATACAGTGACATTGCACATTTTATAAGGCAACTTTTACTTTACAATTTTTGGTATACATATTTTTATTATTTATCTTTGTTTAATGTCTGTTTCTGAACAAGACTGCCTCTTCTTGGCTTTTTCCACCCCTTTCCTATATTACTAGTTTCTGGGTATTGGTTTACAATGGTGTTCCTTATGCGTACTTTACTACAACAATCACTGTCTTCAAAATATTTCCATATACTCTTAAAACAGTCTCTGCAACATCTGCATTGTTTGCAACAGCATGTTATAATAAGGATAATTTTTACTACTGACATACCTGGTTATGGAATAGTGTGTGAAATACGTGGAATATTTAAATTCTTCCTCCTGTCTCTCTGCTATTCTCTGGACATCATCCTATCTTTTCCCTGCGATTTTTAAATCGCCTAACTGCGTTACTACATGATCCAATGGTAAATCTGATGTTAACATTGAGACATTTCGCTTTTCTTCATTTACAACGCAACAATTGAATTCTAGATTAATCTGCGGTATTATATATTTCTTTGTAACATTACTGTGAATTACTCTGTCTGTTTGTATGAACACTCTGGTTCCATATCCCTTACATTTACCATAGAAACTTATTTTGCCTGCCCCCTTTCATTGTTAGGTCCTTCGGTGGTTCCTTTCCACATGGTACCATTAAGGTCCTTAGGAGCTACGTATAACCATTCATTACTATTTAGATGTGTCCATAGGCTCTGATTCAGTGTAACTACTTTTCGCACACAATCATCTGGAATTTCTCTTACTAGTTGAACTTGCCTTCACACTGTTCATGGCCAAATGTTGATAGTAAGGCAATGACTGTCTGCACAGTCACTTATTCTTCCTTAGTTCTTTGCATTTTAGCTGATCTGCATTCTGCCGTTTGGATTCATTTATTAGTAAGAATTCTTTTTCTGGCTGTATGTAAACGTATCTCTCTTTCTCATCTATGGGATCTCTTTAGGTAATGGAAGTACTCTGTACAGGTTGAAATTATTATTATCTATCAAAGGAATGTTAATTACATACCCTAGTATGCCACCTGAGATGAAAAAAATCTAAATCAATTATTCTTAATAGTAGGTGACCTGAGGATTCAACTAGAGGAACAGGAAACTTTACATCTTTTAGTTCATCTCATATTAAACTTAAGTATGTTACAATTTGTGCTGGGTTAATGACGTGAGGCCGCAGTATTCCCTTTTGAGCATTTACAGTAGTGTTTATCATTTGTTCATATACCTCCTCAATTTGGCCATAAACGGCTGATAATTGTAATACCTGTTCTGTCACTGTGGCAAAGGACGCTACATATATGAAACCCGTGTCTGTTTCTTTTACATATTCTCTCATTAACTGCTCTAATCTTTGCATGCCTGTTTGTTAAAACATGTTCATTTGATTCTAACATATACACTGTCCTGTTCACTCCTGCCAATGTGACTCTTACCACACTGCCAATGTGACTCTTACCACACTGCCAATGTGACTCTTACCACACTGCCAATGTGACTCTTACCACAGCCACCTGTTCCTTTGTTAACCTCAGCAACCCTTCCGAGTTTCTCTGCATAGCATCTATTCTTTCTTTATGCCTGCTTCATCCAATGTCCCAAACAGTATTTTACTCACCTGCCCAATGAAGTTCAATACCCCTCTCTTCCTTCTGGTTTCATGTTTTCTCAGCTGTTGTACTAATTGTTGCAAATCCGTGATCTTTTCCACATGATATGTTACTTGTTAATCTAGTAACCTACACTCTATTAATCCTACGTTTAGTTGTTTTAGTGTTTCTCGGGACCTTTGTACCGCTGCCCTACCATACCTTTCTGCCTTCTGAAACCTCTCTGTTATTGCATCCAGATTCACATATGCAACAATTCTCCATGTAATACTATATATTTCTCCTTGTCCTGTATTATCATAATATAATGCTGATGAGCTTGGAAACTGTGTCACTTGGAAATCGTTCCTTGCTTACTCTGATGCAGTGGTGTTGTATGTTGCTACCACTATGATGAATTGCACAACTTGCCACTTGAGTACCATACCTGAAATTTAAAAGAACTGTTTCAACCTATGGGCATGTACTTTTGTTTCCTTATTTCTCTTAATTTTTATTACTACATTAGGACCTTCCAGATTTAATACTTCAAATGGACTTCTCCGTTGCGAATCTAATTTCCGAGCTCTACCACGTCTCGTTGACTCATCATGCAGTAACACTTTATATCCTACCGTGAATTCTTCTGGATTCTGCTTTGTGTCATACTGTCCTTTACCGATTTTCTTACTCCTTATAATCGAGTCTCTAGCCACTCTGTGAGCTTCCTGCATTCTCGCTCTTGGCCTATTTACATACAATTCATAATCGTAACTTACCTGTTGTGTTTCCTGCTGCAGTACTCCTGGTATGTTGATCTTTCTTCCATACAATAGCTCGAATGGTGTGTAACTTGTGTTGCGGTGTGGTGTGGTGTAGTGTTTAACATAAACATAGCATATGGCACCCATTTGCCCCTAGAACTTTGATCACCTGGTACAAAGTGTCTGAGATACTCTATAAGTGTTCTATGAATTCTTTCTAGTGCACCATTTGATTCTGGGTGGTAAGCTGTGGTATGTATATGCTGAACCCTCAACAATTTACATTCTCTTTTAAAAATGTCACTCAGAAAATTCGAATCCTGATCTGTTAACAAGACTGTTGGAATTCCATATCTTAATATAATGTTTTCCACAAATGCTTGAGCTACCATTTCGGCATCTTGTTTTTCAATTGAGACTGCTAACGTAAACTTACTTAAATCATCCTGAAATGTTAACATGTACCTTTTTCCTGTACTGGATACATCTAGAGGACCCACTATACACATTGCGCATTTTTCAAGTACTGTTTCTGCTGTGTCTGTAATTTCTAATGGCATCCTTGTTTTCATCTCTGTGTTTTTATTCTTTTGACATGATGAACATTTCCTGATGTAATTTTCAATGTCACGTTTCATTCTGCTCCACTGCTTGTGCGCCTTGACTCTTTCGAGTGTCCTGTGCATTCCCTGGTGCCCTCCCAAGGGATTATCAGGCATCTCTTTTAGTATATCCTCCTTTTCCTCAGGACTAATTTCCTCTTCGCTATTAGTTTCCTGTTCTATTTCAGCCGACACTTGTGCTTGCTGCATGTTTACGGCACTTTGTTCCCCACTTGCTTGTGCTACAGAGATCTTCTCTGACTCCATATTCTGCTTCACATCTATCTCTTCCTTCCCTTCATGCCTTATTCTGCTTAGCGCATCTGCATTACTATTTAGCTTTTCTGTCTTGTGTATTACCTCATAATCATACTCCTCGAGCTTCAATCTCCACTTCAGGAGTCTCGAACTCTGATCTTTGACATTAAATATCCACGTTAGTGGCTTATGGTCCATCACCACAGTAAACTTTCGGCCATATAAATATGGTCTAAACTGTTTTACCGCATACACTATAGCCAACAATTCCTTTTCAGTTGTACTATAGTTCAGTTCCGCTTTGTTCAGTGCTCTGGATGCATATGCAATGGGCAAGTCTTCACCAACCCTCTTTCCTTGCAATAACACGTCTCCCAAGGCTGCGTTACTTTTGTCTGTTGTGATGATAAATGGTTTCATAAAATCAAGGTACTAAAGTAGCGGATGATTTATCAGTTTCTTATTCAGCTCCTCGAACGCATTGTTCTGTCATTCGCCCAATTGGTACTCCACTCCTTTCTTTAAGAGCTCATTAGTGGTTTCGCAGTGTTGCTAAAGTTTGCAATGGAATGCCGGTAATAACCTATTAATCTGAGAAACCCTTTTAATTCTTTGGTTGTTCTTGGTTGTGGGAAGAACTTCACCTTCTCTACCTTTGCCATATCCGGTGATATTCCTTTGTCAGTAATACAATGACCTAGGAAGATTACCTCCTTCCTCAGGTATTCACACTTGTCTGGTTGCAGCTTCAAATTGTGCTCTCGCAACCTGTCAAATATTTTCCGGAGCTTTTCGTGTTATGCTCCTGCAGGTTTTTCCCATAGCATACTATGTCATCTGAATATACAAAACATTTCACACCTTGGAAACCTGCCACGACTGTACTCATCAGTCTCTGGAAACATCCTGGGGCTCGCTTCAGTCCCATCAGCATTCTCTTATATTCATAATGTTGATAGTTCGAACTGAATGCAGTTTTTTTCTCTGTCTTTCTCATCCGTGAATATCTGGTGGTATCCGCTTGCAAGGTCAAGTGTCGAGAAGTGTTTAGCTTGCCCTAGCTGGTCCAAAATATCAGAGACATTCGGTAGTGGAAACGCATCGCCTACAGTGATGTCATTTAATTGTCTGTAGTCCACTACGATTCTCCATTTCTGCTTGCCACTGGCATCTAACTTCTTAGGAACCAATAGTAATGGTGTGTTCCAGGCACTCGTACGACAATTATGTTATCTTTTAACATCTGTTCTATTTGCTCCTTTAGCACTTCCTTCTGTGCTTCAGGGATCCTAAACGGCCTAGCATTTACTACCTTTCCTGCATGTTCCAGCACAATTGGTATTCTGTGCTTCACTGCAGAAGTATAGGACAGTTTGTCTCCTGGTCGATGAAATACATGTCCATACTCCGCGAAATCCTCTACTAGAGCACTTTTCTCTTCAGCGTTCAAGTGATCCACTCATAATTGCCTTTGCAACATACTAGCACGACCTTCTGTCTTACCTATGACGTCCGTGCTACCTTTGACTTTGCATACTTTTACGAGTCTTTCTAATTCTTCCGTCACGAACCTGACATTTCGTAACTGAACTTTGTCCTCTGACAAGTTCAATGCACTCCCTATGCATTTACCATTTTGCACTTTTACTAAAGATTCAGGTACATGCACCCCTTGTGCATATCCGTTTGGTTCCTCCTCTACTATTAAGAGTATATCTCGCCCTTTCAGTCTTATTACTTTACCTGCGTAATCTAGCTTGACTCTATGCTCTGTCAAGAAATTTCTGCCTATCAATCCATTGTACGGAATGTCTAGTCCTCTCCCATACAAATGAAATTTCTGTCCTACTTTTTCTGCACCATCCACACTTAAGTGCACGTGTACTGTGCCTATTGTATTGACGGCTCCACTGGTCACGCCTTTTAGCTGAAACCTTTCTGCTTCATTGATCCTAAGTGTTCTTTTTACCGGGATGCTTGTTCTCTTGAGCAAACACAACTTCAAATACCTCTTTAACTCTATGCAATACAATATTAAAACATCATTCTCTGTTGCACAGTCGATTACCCTAACTGTGGGTTTACCTATCGCATCGCAACAAGGCCCGACTGTACGGCCTTTCGCCTCTTAGTTTCCCTGCACCACTTTGCCAGTTTTACTAGATACTGGCACCCTACCTTTTCTCCAGGCGTGCCAGAGCCCTTCTGCATCTACATCTACATCTACATGATTACTCTGCAATTCACATTTAAGTGCTTGGCAGAGGGTTCATCGAACCACACTCATACTATCTCCCTACCATTCCACTCCAGAACAGTGCGCGGGAAAAACGAACACCTAAACCTTTCTGTTCAAGCTCTGATTTCTCTTATTTCATTTTGATGATCATTCCTACCTATGTAGGTTGGGCTCAACAAAATATTTTCGCATTCGGAAGAGAAAGTTGGTGACTGAAATTTCGTAAATAGATCTCGCCGCAATGAAAAACGTCTTTGCTTTAATGACTTCCATCCCAACTCGTGTATCATATCTGCCACACTCTCTTCCCTATTACGTGATAATACAAAACGAGCTGCCCTTTTTTGCACCCTTTCGATGTCCTCCGTCAATCCCACCAGCTAAGTATCCCACACCGCGCAGCAATATTCTAACCGAAGACGAACGAGTGTAGTGTAAGCTGTCTCTTTAGTGGACTTGTTGCATCTTCTAGGTGGCCTGCCAATGAAATGCAACCTTTGGCTCCCCTTCCCCACAATATTATCTATGTGGTCTTTCCAACTGAAGTTGTTTGTAATTTTAACACCCAGGTACTTAGTTGAATTGACAGCCTTGAGAATTGTACTATTTATCGAGTAATCGAATTCCAATGGATTTCTTTTGGAACTCATGTGGATCACCTCACACTTCTCGTTATTTTGCATCAACTGCCACCTACCACACCATACAGCAATCTTTTCTAAATCGCTTTGCGACTGATACTGGTCTTTGGATGACCTTACTAGACGGTAAATTACAGCATCACCTGCGAGCAACCTAAGAGAACTGCTCAGATTGTCACCCAGGTCATTTATATAGATCAGGAACAGCAGAGGTCCCAGGACGCTTCACTGGGAAACACCTGATATCACTTCAGTTTTACTCGATTTGCCGTCTTTACTACGAACTGCAACCTTCCTGACAGGAAATCACGAATCCAGTCGCACAACTGAGACGATACCCCATAGGCCCGCACCTTGATTAGAAGTCGCTTGTGAGGAATGGTGTCAAAAGCTTTCCGGAAATCTAGAAATACGGAATCGACTTGAGATCCCCTGTCGATAGCGGCCATTACTTCGTGTGAATAAAGAGCTAGCACAGGAACGATGTTTTCTGAAACCATGCTGATTACGTATCAATAGATCGTTCCCTTCGAGGTGATTCATAATGTTTGAATACAGTATATGCTCCAAAACCCTACTGCAAACCGACTTCAATGATGTAGGTCTGTAGTTCGATGGATTACTCTTACTACCATTCTTAAACACTGGTGCGACCTGCGCAATTTTCCAGTCTGCAGGTGCAGATCTATCGATGAGCGAGCGGTTGTATATGATTGCTAAGTAGGGAGCTATTGTATCAGCGTAATCTGAAAGGAACCTAATCGGTATACAATCTGGACCTGAAGACTTGCCCGTATCAAGCGACTTGAGTTGCTTCGCAACCCCTAAGGTATCTACTTCTAAGAAACTCATGCTAGCAGCTGTTCGTGTTTCAAATTCTGGAATATTCCATACGTCTTCCCTGGTGAAGGAATTTTGGAAAACTGCGTTCAACAACTCCGCTTCAGTGGCACAGTCGTCGGTAACAGTACCATCGGCACTGCGCAGCGAAGGTATTGACTGCATCTTGCCGCTTGTGTACTTTACATACGACCAGAATTTCCTCGGATTTTCTGCCAAATTTCGAGACAAGTGGCAGTCTTTAGCGTAGTCGCCCTGCTGCTTACACTTGAAGCAGGCTATGTCTTTTACCCTTGTACACAGGACTCCACAGTTCCCTGGTAGGTTACATTGCAGGCATCTCCACTCCCGTAACCCTCCATTGGTTTTTCTACAATTTCCTCTGAAATCTCTTACGTCTATTGGATGAACCTTTCTTAACCTCACCTGGCATTCTGCGTCTGTATGTCCCGGCTTGTCGCACCCATAGCAAAAGTTCGTAAATTCTTTGCCCGTCATTGCCTGTACTCTGCCCTCTTCTTCCTACACTTGCTTGCAATGTGACCTCTCAACTTACATGTGAAACATTTCAATTCTTTAGTATCTCTAGTGCTCTTCACCACTTCCTTTCCTCTGTTTAAGTTATCCTCGGGGCTAGTTCCCGCTCTTTCATGGACAATATTGCACTTTATTCTTGCAGTGCTAACTAGTGTAATTTCATCCCCTCTACTTCTCACTACTGTTTGGATTCTATCGTTGCTTATACCTTGTATAAAACAGGCTCTTCCTAATCAATCGACCAGTTCTATTGTGCCTTTTAAATTATCTCTAGCCATGACTGTTTGGTGCCTCCCTAAAATATCTCTACATCTTGTCAATTTGGCTTGCCCATATCGCAATTGGCTCTCCCTGTCCCTGTCTTTCTTGAAAAATCTTGCACGCGTAATAGTCTATGGTACGCTTACTCGCATAGTTTTCTTTTAGAACATGTTTCACGTCCTGCCACGTACCCGTGTGTTCACGTACTTGCAGTCTTGATCTGGTCTCACTGGTTATTTTTGCTGTAATAAATTTCAGTAATGTTTCATGTTCCTTCAGATTTACTAGCTCAAATGCTGCATCCACATTCTCAATAAATTCTCTGAGATCCCTTTTATTCCCTTTGAACACTTCTGACGTGATACACAATGCCTCCTTAACTGACATCTTACCGCTATTGGAGGATGACGGAACTTCGTTAGTCTGGGGTATCTTACCACTTAACTATGGTAACACTTTAACGCTACAATATTCTTCAATACTCTTAATACAAAATTTATAAGTACCGCACTTCCCTTGTGGTGCATCGTCTGGTCTATTGATCCTTGTTGTCCCACGCTGTCTTTGTGCCTGCACTGCTGCATGCGTCGGCTGCCGCTTGCCTTGGCTGCTGCTGCTGCTGCTGTTCTGCCCAGACGCTCTGTCTTGAACGCTGGCTGCTTAGGCACCTCTGTGCCGTGTCACGCTGCTGCTGTCCTGCGTTGCCCTGCACCCGCAAGGACTGCCTTTCTGGACTGTGCCATAGTGGGGCTACTAATGCAGAATGTTGCGAGTCACCACAACTTCCTGCCAATTGCCAGTTGCTGTAGCAAAATCTGCTGGCCTCCTACCTCCTATGTGCCTTTGTGGTACCCCACATTCTAGGCTTGCATTCTTCTAAATGGCCATCCTCAAATAGTTGATTTTTAAATGAGAGTCAAACGCTTTGTGATTTGAGAAATTCATCGTACATCTCGCACATAGTTTATCTTGCGTAAAAGGAAATCTGCTTTGAATGTAATGCTTTTCAAACCACCATTCACAATATTTTCCCGCAATCTGTTAGAAATAGGTTTGTTTCAGCAGTTGCAAGAGAGCTCAGATAACAGGCATCACCGCGCTTGCACAGCTACGATGACGCAGGAAGCCCGTGTGTTCGTATTTGTAAAACGTTAAAAGATCTTACATTATGACATAAAAGAAAAGAGGCAAAAATGCATAATTCGGCTTAAAATGCACATTCGTATGTAAATTTTCTTGGAGTAGCAGTAATTTATTATGGCGTAATGCCATTGTGCACTTTAAATGCAGCGAACAGTTGAAACTAGCCAATAGTGTGAAATTAAACACTTCGTTTCAAATAAATTGACTGCCTTGGCAGAAAAGATCAATAAAAACCTAATCTCTTTAGCAAACCGCCAAAAATAACTTCGTTGTTCTGTAAGACGATTAATGCTTGACTGTCAGAAAGGTGGGAATAAACTCTGAAACTAACAACATATTTTACCCTTCCGTAATTATGCGCACGTATTTTAATTCATTTGATAGCTCCCACAAAAATCCGTTTTGTTATCATTTAACGTGAGAACAATAAACAAAGAGGAAACAACAAAATTACTGAACGTAAACACAGGTCACGTGGAGACGACCCACCTCTCCACCACAACTCTGACTGCTCTGTGCATCAGCACCGGATCTACGATATTTCCGAACAGGGGCAAAATTAAGTAGTGGCGCGCAGCCACACTTCTGTAACCAGAAGCGGGAGAAGGTACTAATCATACGCGACTCACCTGCGCATGCGCAAGAGTCTAATTTAAACAGTTGTCACGTCACACTCATAGGAGGCAATTTGTTGTTATAAAGCATTGCATAGTCTTCCTGAAGCCTTTGACACACTGCTGTTGGCAGACGTTTGTATGAGCATTGTTTTGATGTTGTATACGGCGCATTTCCTTTGCAACTTAAGTTTTATTTTCCATGGATTTTATTACCTACTCTGAATTTCTCTTTTGTTTTCTTTACTGCTTGCTCAATATACAGATTGAATAACATCGGGGATAGGCTACAACCCTGTCTCACTCCCTTCCCCAACCACTGCTATCCTTTCATGCCCCTCGACTCTTATAACTGCCATCTGGTTTCTGTACAAATTGTAAATAGCCTTTTGCTCCCTGTATTTTACCCCTGCCACCTTTAGAATTTGAAAGAGAGTATTCCATTGAACATTGTCAAAAGCTTTCTCTAAGTCTACTTGAAGTCTGAGGGTTTTTCACCTGTCCCACACATCTTGCTCACCAGATGGTAGAGTTTTGCCAGGACTGGCTCTCCCAAGGCTGTCAGTAGTTCTAATGGAATGTTGTTTACTCCCGGGGCCTAGCTTCGACTTATGTCTTTCAGTGCTGTCAAACTCTTCATACAGTATCATATCTCCCATTTCATCTTCATCTACATCCTCTTCCATTTCCATAATATTGTCCTCAAATACATCGCATATGTATAGAACCTCTATATATGCCTTCCACCTTTCTGCTTTTTCCTCTATGCTTAGAACTGGGTTTTCCATCTGAGCTCTTGATATTCGTACAAGTGGTTCTCTTTTCTCCAAAGGTGTCTTTCATTTTCCTGTAGGCAGTATGTATCTTACCCCTAGTGATATATGCCCCTACATCCTTACATTTGTCCTCTAGGCATCCCTGCTTAGCCATTTTGCACTTCCTGTCGACCTCATTTTTGAGACATTTGTATTCCTTTTTGCCTGCTTCATTTACTGCATTTATATATTTTCTCCTTTCATCAATTAAATTCACTGTTTCTTCTGTTACCTAAGGATTTCTACTAGCCCTCGTCTTTTTACCTACTTGATCCTCTGCTGGCCTCACTACTTCATCCCTCAAAGCTACCCATTCTTCTTCTTCTGTATTTCTTTCCCCCATTCCTGTCAGTCGTTCCCATATGCCCTCCCTGAAACTCTGTACAACGTCTGGTTTAGTCATTTTATCCAATTCCCACCTTTTTGCAGTTTCTTCACTTTTAATCTACAGTCCAGAGCCAATAGATTGTAGTCAGAGTCCACATCTGCCCCTGGAAATGTCTACAACTTAAAACCTGGTTCCTAAATCGCTGTCTTACCATTATATAATCTATCTGAAACCTTCCAGTATCTCCAGGCTTCTTCCATGTATACAACGTCCTTTTGTGATTCTTGAACCAAGTGTTAGCTATGATTAAGTTATGCTCTGCGCAAAATTCTACCAGGCAGCTTCCTCTTTCATTTCTTACTCCAAATCCATATTCACCTACTACGTTTCCTTCTCTTCCTTTTCCTACTATCGAATTTCAGTCAGCCATGACTATTAAATTTTCATCTCCCTTCACTATCTGAATAAATTCTTGTATGTCATCATACATTTTATCAATCTCTTTGTCATCTGCAGAGCTAGTTGGCTTATAAACTTGTACTACTGTAGTAAGTGTGGGCTTCGTGTCTATCTTTGCCACAATAATGCGTTTACTATGCTGTTTGTAGTAGCTTACCCGCACTCTTATTTTTTAAATTCATTATTAAACCTACTCCAGCATTTCCTCTATTTGATTTAGTATTTATAACCCTGTATTCACCTGACCAGAAGTCTTGTTCCTCTTGCCAGCGAACTTCACTAATTCCCCTCTATATCTAACTTAAACCTTTCCTTTTCCTTTTTTAAATTTTCTAACCTACCTGCCCAATTAAGGGATCTGACAATCCACACTTCGGTCCGTAGAATGCTAGTTTTCTTTCTCCTGATAATGATGTCCTCTTGAGTAGTCCCCACATGGAGATCTGAATGGGGGACTATTTTACCTCCAGAATATTTTACCCGAGAGGACGCCATCATCATTTAACCGTACAGTAAAGCTGCATGCCCTCGGGAAAAATTACGGCTGTAGTTTCCCCTTGCTTTCAGCCGTTTGCAGTACCAGCACAGCAAGGCTGTTTTGGTTAGTGTTACAAGGCTAGATCACTCAATCATCCAGACTGTTGCCCCTGCAGCTACTGAAAAAGCTGCTGCCCTCTTCAGGAACCACACGTTTGTCTGGCCTCTCAACAGATACCCCTCCGTTGTGGCTGCACCTACGGTACGGCTATCTGTATCGCTGAGACATGCAAACCTCCCCACCAACGGCAAGGTCCATGGTTCATAGGGGGGTGGGGGTGTATATATGCATATATGCACACTAGTTTCTTGTAATCCTTCTTAATAACAGTCAGACAAAAATGTGAAATATTTCAATTCATTACACTGGACATTTCTTGCACACGTACGTTGGAATCCACAAAATATTTTTGCTTTTAGAGCAAAAACACAGTGACTGTAATTTTGTGATAAAATCTTACCACAATGAAACTGAACTTTGTTTCAATTATTGCCACCCCAACTAGAGTATCGTGTCCCTTACACTCGCTCCACTATTTTGTGATAATACGAAACACTGAGCTGCACTCTATACTGTTCTTTCTGTGGAACTTCCATTGCACTGTCATATTCTGCCCGCCCTGTTCCACCCCTCCTTAACAGCTATCGTACATTACGTCTTTTGGATATGCCTCGGTGAGCTTCTACGCTCTCGCCTTATTGTCTTTCATCCCACCTTCACCTCGTCTCCCCACCTACTCCACCAGACAGAAGCCCCCATCCCAGACAGGCTAGAGCCACAGGGTACTGTAGCTGCAATGTTTAATCTTTCAAGTGCCTTGTTATCTACACAATATTGACCTGTATTGTATGAAATGCACAATTTATTTATATTTTAAGACTTATTTACACGTTAATATGATACCACTGCTTCAAGTCCTCTAGATATCTAATATTCCTTTTCAGGATAATGTGAGACTTTATGGGAAAGATTTTGTAACAAAACTAATCGATGAAGGTGGTTCCGTATTCATCTGTGGCGATGCAAAAAATATGGCTAAAGATGTTCAGGAAGCAATTTCATATGTTATCCAGAAAGAAAAAGGTACTGTTTGCGACATGGAAAAAGTGATTACTTTTAGTATTAGTGCTTATTTAATAGTACAAATTTAATTCCATAGTTTTATTGTAGGAATATCTGAAGAAGCAGCTCAAAACTGTATAAAACAACTGAAAAATTCCGCAAGATATGTGCAAGATGTATGGAGATAACTTAGTATTCAATTTAAGTGAGTATTTTTGTAATTTTTAAATTTTGCTACAGTTCCAGTCTCGCTTTCTACATTCTTTGTCGAACAGACTTAAAGGGTAGACATTGCACATTTTCAGACATTCAATCACAGACGATACTGCAGTTCTCTCTCCTGATGACCAGAGGTCCCTGCTGAGTAAGAGATCTGTGCCTTAATCACTTGTCTTGGCAACTGAGGCAACTCTATTTATGAGATAAACACATAAAATAAAATTAAATATACGAAGCAGTTGTAAATGTAATCCTTCGTCTATTTCTTGTTTCCAACATGCATAAATATTTTGCTGTTACGAAAGTTCTGGCACAATGTAAATAATTTAGACATAAAGGAGACAGCTGGCTGAATTGTGGAAGTATTGAGTCATAGAAAGGAATGAAAAGTATAGATCGCTGCTCACAGGCGCATGCACACGCCCATGCTGGAACTGCAATTGGGGTGGAGGCAGGCAGCAGGGGGATGGGCACAGGATACAACACACAATTGTGAAGGTGACGACAATGTAGAGTGCGTGCTGGACCGGAAGAGAGGAGCTGATGGGTAGGGGTGTGGGTAAAGATCTTAGCCCAGGGCCACCCATGAAAGGAGCCATGCCATGTCATGTGGAAATCCCTGCACAGCATTTTATGCGGGCACAATCACCAATTCCTTTTCCACCAGAAAGTATGGTAACTGCAAAACTAGGCCAAAGGCAGTGTTGTTGGAACATGCTGCTACGTGCAACATGCTCAGGGTCAGTGGCCGCTTTCCTTCACTATGCATATTTGAGTTGGCCTTGCACTGCATATTTATATGTGTGTGTACACTTTTACTATTTAGTAAGTTGTCTCCTTTACTCCTAAGTTATATAAATATATGTTGTGAAAATTACAGCCATTGACTAAATATCCAATTTTCCATTAAACACACATCTCGTTTCCATGTCACTTGGATAGTCATATGAGGAAAAAAAATTGTAACATCTTCATAAGCCAGGAGATGCTAAATATCCATAAATTGGAATAAAAATACAAAAGAGATTTGTTTGTTAAAACTTTATTTTTAGTTTAAGGGTACCAAAAAATGAACTCAATGAATTTCTTTCAGTATTTAATTTGTTTCTCAAAAATATGTCGTTCACTACAGAATATGAAACTGATCATCATATCAATTTCCTAGGAAACAGTTTTCACATCTACAGGGAACATAGTGCACTGATATAGCAGTACACAGTTCATCTCGTTTTACAATTACAGTGGGTACTCAGTGAAAGTAATTGACAGGTTGTCAAATAGAATACTGTCTAACAATGTTAATGAAGGCACTAAGCAAAAGACAGTGACACAGAACAGATGCATCCAAGTAAAACATACCTAAGTATATGTTGGCTTGTTTAAAAATATTACTGTCCACAAACAACAAAATTTGTTATGACTTACCTAGCACAACTAAACACTATTGTCAGATCCCTAATAGAACACAGTGAAGTATGTAAATTAAAGTGCAACAATTTCCCAAGAAGAGCTTATTAAATGTGTTACAAACAGTCTAATGATTCTCTCAGACTGAACCACTGTGAAAATGGCTTACCATGTGCATCAAGACACATGCGCGTGCGCACGCGCACACACACACCTAGACCTGTTCTTACAACTTGAGACAATGTTGCTCAGAGAAATATTTTCTCAAAAACATTATAAATGAGCAAACTGATTTCAACAGCCACAGTTTCTTCAACAGTTTTGTAGACTGAAATCTTAACAATCTTACCATATACAGCATGCACCACATCTCTATAATCTACAAAAAGAAAAAGTATCATCACAGAATAGAAATAAATGCAACTCTAAGTGTACCTGAATTGTACAAGATAGAAAACACAGAATTACTTTCATTTTGATATCCAAAGGACTATATGGGCACTTCATGATGGGCAGCAGAGACTACAGAGAGGAAGGTCAGCCGACTTACCTGTAGACCTTAAAACTTGGGTGACTGTTACCAGTGTTGTACAGGACACCACTATGGATACCCACGATATGGTAACGTCGAGAAGAGACAAGCAGAAATGGAAAAGATGATACCAGATACGTGCACAGTATCAGCAGCTACTCAGAGCTCGGATAAGATCTATTCTAATCCAGTCAGTGATAGATGAGATGGATTTTCAAGAGATGACAGAAGATGCTAAGATGAAACTTGACATTGACAAAAGGACAAAAAATAAAAGAATGGGGAAAAATGGCAAGTAGAGGTAACTAATGTGCATACTGTTGAACCTAACCGACAAGAAGTCGTTAACCGTGTGGAGACATGCAGCTGCTTCCAGTACACAAAGCAATAACAACAGATAGACAGCTCACAGGCCTTTAATTGTTTTTGTGGAAGTAAATGTGGCAATACGCATTCAGTAGGTATTTGCATGGAAGAAGTGCCTTCTCGTTTATGTTGTTGCAGCCCACGTCGACCTGAGCTTATAAACATCAACAAGAAATATAACACAGTATGGCCTATGCTAAGAATGTAGGAGATAACAGGCCACATACACAGAAACTTTAAATGAGCCTCCTGCACGTGATAGTTACACAGAATTTCCATCCCTATATCAACGGGTATCTGAGAGGAGTGCCAGTAGCTCAAGTTCAATTAGCTGACGTAATCCAAACACTGCAACAACAGTGTAGAGAATCGGCAGGGCAGTGACCGAGCCCACCAGCAAACTCGAAATCACATAGTTGTAATGGTGCTTGGCATCAGGATTATGCACAGATGAATTAAAAAATATACATGCAACATTGTATCCCTATCTTACATCGCCTGTATTCTCCTCAACCTTGTAATCAGAAAATCTTTCAGAGTAGAAGTGAATTCTTAATAGTAAAAAAATAATAATTAGGTTTACAATAAACTCAATAGATGAAGCTATGTCCATGCTGTCAGGGGCCATTTATATGAAACCAAACCAACAGTTACTTGCTAGCTTCTTATCTACAATCAGCAGAATGTACTAAGTATGAAAAACAAAATTTTGCAGTGGAACTAAAGATGGCATGCATCTGTGAAACATAGTTCAAACTAGGATCTTTGGCTTTCCTGTATTTAGACATGATTGGGAAGAAGAAAGATGAGGTGTAGCTATTCCAGTAAGTTTTCATTTACCTTGTGAGGAAATAAAAATTGATAAGTTGAGCATTAATCATCTTCAGGTGGTGGCTATTAGGACCAGAATAACTGACTGAGAAATATCGATAGTATCACTTTACTGTTGGCAGAAAACTGTCATATCGAGAAGGGCATTGTACAATGAGCCAGATAGAAACACCATTAATTATTTGTGGAGATTTTAATGCCTACAGCTATGCTTGGGGATGTGAATATCGAGACAGTTATTGAGCAGCTTTACTAGAAATTATGGATGGATTTGGTCTTTATATCTTGAATGCCAACACTGATTCTGAAACAAGAAAAATAGCTATCCACAGTCCACATAGCTCTACGTTCACTAAACTTTCCTGCAGACCTCCACTGGAATATCAGACCACAATGCTTTAGAAACACAGAGGATTGTCATTCAAACCCCACTACCCCAGCAGGAAAGTAGAAAGTTAACAAAGCAGACTGGATGAAATGTCATGGAACAATTGAGGACCAGATTAAGATTCTAACCACATCATCCTTGCTGATGGAGACACTATAAATATTTTAGTATTATCAATGATGCAGCGACTGCACGAGTTCTTGCAAGCAATCCAGCTCACCTACCGTGAAGAACATCGGTACCCTAGTGGAATAAAGATTGCAATTTCAATATTAGAAAGCAGAAAGAAGCCTTTCATATGTTTAAAGAAACTTCTACTTTGAAAACTTTAAAAACAAACACGCAAAACACACATTTGAGCACTCTGTCCGATTCTTGTCTATGATTTAACATATGAAGAAGAAACCAAATAAACACTGTTAAGGTATTAGATTTCTAGAATTCGCTGCTAGATTCGCACATGCAATGACCTCCTGCAGGATGCCTACATGTGAGCCATGTAAGCTGTGGTGGCTGGTTACCATTTGTTAATATGCTGCAGCACACTGTAAATATCACACTAAAATATGTAATTTCTCTTTAGATTCACGCTAGCACACAAATAAAATAGCTGAAAAATAGTACTCTCTCCAAACAAAAACCAGTGTCAAGTGCTGAAATGGTCAACCACACTACGGTCAACTCTGAGAAGGGACGCAGCTATTTGTTTTCGACTGTCGTCCTTTTCAGCATCAGCACTGTGAGTGCCATGTTGCTCACAGCTCCAGGTCAGTATTTTTCTGTGAAGGTGCCTGTAACTTACTGTGCAAGCGTGGAGTATGTGGGATTTTTGAGGAACAGTTAACATAATGATGTTGTGGTCAAGCACACTGACTGCCAATTTGTCGGTTCTGGTTTGATTTCCACTGCTACCATAATACCTCTTTTTATTCCTTTCAATGTTAAACAGTTCAATTTTAGATATGGAAAATAATATACTCAATTTCATCACAATACTACCACTGTAAGTCAAAAGGCTTTAGGCCCACACATTGGTAAAATTTGCATGAGCTGTCACTGCATGGACAGTGAGCACAGAGTTTGGAAAAATCCATTTACTATAGCCGAGTTGGAGCAAGTGCTGAAGTCAATTACCCACCTAACCTACTCAGTAATCCTTAGGCTGTCAAGATCTGCCTAAAACTGCTCATCAAAATCTTTGCTGTACTGGGGAGTACCACTACATTTCCAAAGGAGTGGAGCATACCCTGCAACCAAGAAACAGTCCCCCCCCCCCCCCCCACCCCCCCCCCCCCCCCCCCCCACCCCCGTAGCCTCTTCCTAGTGACCCATTTCCCTATCGTCGAGTGTCTATAAGATGTTTTGAATGGAACATCAACAGGGATCACCCAAGTTTCCCCAAGTGAAATTCCCTGATTTCCAGACAAGTTTAAGCATTCTTCCCTGCCAAATTTTGAGATCTCAAGGGTATTTTAAGACATAAGTTGACAATCTGTCTTTGCAGCTATGGTACAAGAAACAATAGTGCAAACAAAGAAATATCTAAAAAAAAATCTTGCAGGCAGACGGCATTTCCCGATGTGAACAAAAATCTTAAGCACTTATTATCAACATCTTTTGTAGCAAACTGGTTTTAGATGGTGAAAGCAAGCCAAATGGTTTGTGTGTTTCATTAAGACCACTGATTGTGATTTAAATAAGACGAAATACATCTACATCTACATACATTCTCCACAATCCACCATACGGTGCATGGCGGAGGGTACCTCGTACCACAACTAGTATCTTCTCCCTCCTGTTCCACTTCCAAACAGAGCGAGGGAAAAAGACTGCCTTATGCCTCTGTACGAGCCCTAATCTCTCTATCTTTGTGGTCCTTCTGCAAAATGTAAGTTGGTGGCAGTAAAATTGTACTGCAGTCAGCCTCAAATGCTGGTTCTCTAAATTTCCTCAGTAGCGATTCACGAAAAGAATGCCTCCTTTCCTCTAGAGACTCCCACCCGAGTTCCTGAAGCATTTCCGTAACACTCGCGTGATGATCAAACCTACCAGTAACAAATCTAGCAGCCCGCCTCTGAATTGCTTCTATGTGCTCCCTCAATCCGACCTGACAGGGATCCCAAACACTCGACCAGTACTCAAGAATAGGTCGTATTAGTGTTTTATAAGCGGTCTCCTTTACAGATAAACCACATCTTCCCAAAATTCTACCAATGAACCGAAGACGACTACCAGCCTTCCCCACAACTGCCATTACATGCTTGTCCCACTTCATATCGCTCTGTAATGTTACGCCCAAATATTTAATCGACGTGATTGTGTCAAGCGCTACACTACTAATGGAGTATTCAAACATTACAGGATTCTTTTTCCTATTCATCTGCATTAATTTACATTTATCTATATTTAGAGTTAGCTGCCATTCTTTACACCAATCACAAATCCTGTCCAAGTCATCTTGTATCCTCCTACAGTCACTCAACGATGACACATTGCTATCCACCCTATCCAAAAGATCATTTATGTAGATAGAAAACAACAGCGGACCTACCACACTTCCCTGGGGCACTCCAGATTATACCCTCACCTCCGATGACAACGTACTGGAGTCTATTACTTAAGAAGTCTTTGAGCCACTCACATATTTGGGAACCAATCCCATATGCTCGTACCTTAGGAGTCTGCAGTGAGGCACCGAGACAAACGCTTTCCGGAAGTCAAGGAATATGGCATCCGTCTGACACCCTTCATCCATGGTTCGCAAGATATTACGTGAAAAAAGGGCGAGTTGCGTTTCACAGGAGCGATGCTTTCTAAAGCCGCATGGACAGCAACTTCTCTGTCTCAAGGAAATTCATTATATTCGAACTGAGAATATGTTCGAGAATCCTGCAACAAACTGATGCTAAGGATATTGGTCAGTAATTTTGAGGATCCGTCCTTCTACCCTTCTTATATACAGGCGTCACCTGCGCTTTTTTCCAGTCGCTCGGGACTTTATGTTGGGCAAGAGATTTTGGTGACAAAAATTCACATTTTCTTGGAGTTGCATAACAGATTTAAAATACCTTCACAGATTTCAGAAATAATCCCAGAAAAAAGTAGGCCTCTTGAAAGAAGTGTACAAGGCGAGAAAGAATTGTGTAAACTAACACTGTAGGTGACCGCCAATAAAATGTTGGTTCTATTATGTTTGTTATTGTTGGTTATTACCCACTGTGTTATATCGATTGTTTTACAGGTATTTTGTTATTTTTATTTTGAGAAATATATGAGTACATAGTGTACAAACTGCCAGCAACTGATGCAATTTCCTTCTTCTTATCGTCCATACTTTCTAACATATAAACTACTCTTGAAGCTCCAAAATGTACTAGAATAAATAAAATGTCTGTAAAACGACACACTGTACAATGTACTTGTGGTGAGACACTGAGACTCAATAATAATGAAAGTATGTGCCCATGACAGCCGTCTCTGACCTCTGGGTCTACAGTCTGTGAATCAGATCCAAACAAACCACTTGTCATAACACACGGCCTCTCATCAGCAGCTGCTAGGCTAGCAGCAAGAAGTAGTGGCATTACTGACTACAAGCTGGGGGGAGTGGTAGGAAGGGGAGAAGCAGTAAGAATGAGGGAGTAGCCAAGTGGCACGCATACTCAGCTGCAATCAGCCAGCGATGATGCATGACACCTCAGTAAACAAACCATTTCATCTGCTGAGACAAAACGAGACTTTTCTAGTGTGTGTGGGGTCATAAAAGAAGCACATTTAAATTATGTTACACCTACCCTCACTAAACACTAAGTTGTATAAATACCATGTGTATTAACTTTGTAAATACCAATTAGTATTAGAAATACAGTTCTACCCATGCAAATACCAACAAGTTAATCTTTTTCCCAAGTGAAATTACTTATAAGCCAATTTCTAATATAAGGAACTTGTTGTAAATGATTACAAATAACACTGGAAAACCAAGAAAAAGATAATCTCTGCCATTTACAACTAAGGATGAAGGTGAGTGGCTTTATTCAATTTTTTTAAGCACGTTTATTACCAATTAAAATGTGTTCACTCCCTTCTGATGCATAGTTAAAAGAATCATGAACATTAAATTAAAACAACACTGTATCATTTAATGAATTAACAAACAATGAGAGGGTAATGCTGCATAAAAAGGCTAACATAATAATTTAAGTTTGTTAGAATTACATAGGCCTACCTTAGTATTCATAGCTGTATCATTTAATGAATTAACAAACAATGAGAGGGTAATGCTGCATAAAAAGGCTAACATAATAATTTAAGTTTGTTAGAATTACATAGGCCTACCTTAGTATTCATAGCCTAGAAATAGTCTGCTTTTCACCTCACTAGTGTATATTGCGGTAGTAAAATATTATTTGATACAAGAAACCATTAAGATCCCATCTTGAAATTTTGCATGCATGTAGTCAGCCAGACTGGTCAACACACACAATTTTTATTTAAAAATCTGAAGGTACATATTTTGGAAATTTCAAAAAATGTTTTTTTGGAATAGTTTAAAATGTTCAGATTTAGGTAGCATAGTCATGTTACATATCAAATTGAAGGGAATTTTTAGAGGAACACAATGGTGCAAGTTTGAGCTCTCTAGGTTGTATAGTTTTTTAGCTACAGCATTTTAAAACAATCATCGACTGATCAAAAACAGAGCTTTTTTTTAATTTTTAAACCCTTGAAACTCAAAAACCAAATTTCAAATTTAAACTAGTGTTAGTGGGTAAATTACCTGAAAAAAAAATCATCCAAATCTGAGGGGTCATAGTTCAAATTATGTAGTACAATTGGTTGATTTGACATAGAATGACCCAGATGCCATGCTGCTATAGGAATCAACTGTGTCTCCACAAGCCACTGATATCAGTTTTCAGTCGCACCAACCTGCATACTTAAACAAATGTAATATGCCGTAGGAAAAGATTTATAATCGGTTTATAATAATGACTTGTAACACGACCCAGTTGAACTTCAGGAGGGAGGTCAGAGGAATGAAAAGGCACTGAGAGAGAGGTAGAAAACCGGTATGTACATTTTGTTGACAAGCAGAGTTTTGCCAGTTTTATTTGTTAAATGTGAGACGCTTCTTTCATATATCTGTACCACCTTGTTATGTGACAAATCCTGGCACTAACAATATTCTGTGCACATAGTTGTAGGAAATGTCAGTGGACACTTGCTGCCCCGTATCTGATTTCTCTTTCAAACTGTTCAGCTTTCAGTGTACCATCTATTGACTCACAGTTTGGATTGAAAACTGAGTATGCACTTATTTCTCCTTTCTTCTTAGGACCAACTCTTGTGTTTAGCCAAATAAGACACAATGCTGACACAATGAGGTATATAACACCAAACTCCATCTGCACAGCTACTGCATACAGTGTACACCACAAAAGAATATATATAATACGAATTACAGTAGTGTACCACCGCAACACTGTCCCTTCACCCTCTGCTATTTCCACATCCAGGCTACTTGTGCTCGAATGCAAGCTGTCAGCTGAAGGGGATTCTGGTCTATCAGCAGTCACATTAATCTGTAAATTGAAACAAAAGTGAGCATTAAATAAATTTCAATGGGTCTGAATAGTATTTCTAAACAGAACACAACATGATAAAAAGCAGTTCCTGTTACCGAGTTATAGCCCTTCTCACTTGATGTGATGTTTAAAGCTTTCCTGTCACAACAGCTCTTCTCACTAGTCTTGCATGTGTACAGAACAGTACATCTGATGTGTCTATCCTGATTATACATTATATTGCCACACAGTCAGTGTAAGAGGTCAGACAAAATACTGGTCACATTTCTAAGGAACTACTTTTCACATTTTATTAGTGAGTGTTTCTCAACCCAGAACTGTATCTTCATGCTGTGACAAGTTTCACCAAATGGATGAACAGTTAACTATCAGTACGCAACAGTGCTCAGGAAGTGTAGTCTAATACATACAGCTCGGCATTAGGTATCTGCTCTACTTTCAATATTCAACAAGCTGTCACCTAACAAACAGCGATTCTACTGATTTTCAGAGGATTAAATTCGCAACTTCTTGACTTTTCCCCTCTTTAGTTAAATTCATTACCTCTTGAAAATGTGCTTGGTACAATCATAAACAATGTAACTATATAAATCTTTTACTATATCATTTATCAAATACCAAATGCTATAAAAATATTTAACTCTCACCTAGGATGGGGTACGACTATTTTCACACATATTTTTTCCATTACACCAATTAAAATACATTTAGTTTTAACATAGTAATGCAGTGACATTCTACAATTTTCCTTAAGACAATACATCAATTATCAAAATACAATATTTGCCAAATGCTACATTTTGCAGTAAAACGTTCACTGTTTAAGTACCTTAGCCACTTGAAATTTCATCTACAACTTCAGCTTCTCCCTTTGCCTTTTCTACACCCCCCCCCCCCCCCCCCCTATTTTTTTTTTTTTTTTGCTTCGAAGTCTTATTTCTGGAACAGTTCTCCTTGTAATATTGGCCACTACACTTTCATCAGATTTCTTCTCTTTTTAAGGCTTGTAATCTTTCTGATGAAGCATTCTTCACAGCTAGTATATATGATATTGTAATGCCCACATTCAGTTGTTTCTCACTATTACGTAAACAACCCGTCGTAACCGCAACCATTCTGGTCACAGGGTTGCTGAGAGCAAAGTGCGGCAGGGCCCACAAACAAACAAACGGGAAAGGATGGATGACCGACCAAGATCTTATGAACAATAACAAACAAGAAGCAACGGGGACACAAGAGACAACCTCACGAATCCACAATGTCCACTTGTACACGGAAACAAATTAATGTAAACACGCTGTCTGTAGGGCAGATGTCAATAGACCAAGCGAATATCAGACTGCTTCGCTGAGCGAGAGGCAGGCACTTAAATACAGGATAGGGTACGTCGCTATTGGCTGCTGCAACCATGTGCTCCACTGTAGCGCCCTCACGTTACATGCGAGCCAGAAACGTGCGTGGCCACGGCTTACGGCTGCCTCTAGTAGTAATCGTGGTCCGTGTTGTCTGGCACGGATTTGAAACCTGCGGTGCTCGGTACCAGACAACCTAACAGTTTTATTGCATTGCAGACACTTATTTCTACGAAAATTGTATCTTCTAATTTTTCAACTAAACCTCCTTTGCTAACAGAAAAGCCTCTTTCAGCGGCAGCATTTCCATGAAACAATCATAAAAGGTTGTGGTTCGCACTTTGCAGTAAATTCATCAGTAAGTGATCAAGTTTGTTCTTGAATTAAATTGTTTTAGTTGTTTTTCAGAATATTTACAAAATTTAAAATACTCTCCCTTTACTACTTCAGCTGTTGACTCTTTTTCTCAGTGGTCACTTGAAAATTTCTCAAAATGGAGCTGTGCATAACGTCAGGTGGTAAACATGTGCTGCCTTTGACAGTCTTTAATTTCAAAGGAGTTTTCTCAGTAATTTTTAGATACAGACTTTTTCAGAATACTTGTGCACTTATTTCTGAAGATAAGGATATCCAGTTCCATGTAGTGCTTGCTAGCAGCAATGGCACCAAATTCAGTATCTACATGATGACTTGTTTTAGAATCACACCTACATGTTTTGGTAATATCAATAGTACGTCATTTGCTAAAATTTACCAGCATTTCCATAACAGTTTTCTTCATGTAGTGAGAGTCATAAGGCTGATACCTACTTAAAAACTCATCATGTTCATTTGACAATAACATAAGAAACTGAAGTTTTGCACAGAGCAATTTGTCTCTTAAATGTTGTTTAACTTTTTCAAAGCTCATAGTTTCTTGTGGTATTTTATGTACTTCGCCAACATACTTCTTCAAATGCGGAACAAATTCCAGAGCTCTTTACATGACCTCAAAATCTCCAACCCATCTTATACAAGAGAATTTGAGAGGAAACTTTGAAAACTCAGTGATGTTCAGAAGGTTGCACTCCTTTAAGGAAAATCCTTCGATTTTCTCCTCTAATGACCTACAGGAAAATGCTTATAAATCATACTACTTATAGGATTTATTTCATTCAAAGTAAATTATTATTATTATCCTTTTCTCAGACGTTATTTCTGGTTAAAAATGGAAAGTGACGCGGACCTTGATCAAGCGTGACTTCCTTTTAACTGTATGGTATATGTTACATTGCATTTAGGATCTTTCGGGTAATTGAACATGTATCAATAATTACAGATGTAGCTGTATTGTGTTGATGTACTGGTGGATATTGCGTGGTATGACACCTGTAGTTGAAAGTATAATTGGTATAATGTCAACTTTATCCTTATGCCACATGTCCTTGACTTCTTCAGCCAGTTGGGTGTATTTTTCAATTTTTTCACCTCTTTTCTTCTGTACTATTATTATTATTATTATTATTATTATTATTATTATTATTACACCATTTGTGTTTTGAAATACACTAACATGACACCTGGCATGAAGAAATCTAAGCTTTCGTCAAGAAAGAAAGACAGAAAAGAAAAGAGTAGAAACAGAAGGTACAACTACAAGCTACTGTGTGGTAATATAGCAGGGATACCTTTTGGCCATTAACAATTCAGTTTTACTCTGGTTGGCCTTAAGGCTTTAAATAAGACTGAAATTGCAGTAGTTTGATATTAATTATTAAAAACCTTTAAAGAAATGCGTTTCCAAGAAAGACATGAATTAAAGAGATTTAAATAGAAAAGGGAGTGGACAGAAATAAAGAAACAACTGTAGCAACTGAAACTCCTCCAGAAGCACATTAGATGGCTGCATTGTCTTAAGCGGAGCAACAGTTTACACATTATTTCCACTAGGGGCATACATCACCTATAGCTCTCTGTTAACAAAGCCTCACCTCCAAATTTCTCCCTCCATATCTCCTGCTCAAGGTTCCAAATCACAATAGCAGTTGGAGAATATACAAATGCCATACAGATAACAGAGTTCCGGCGAATCTTTACTATTAAATGGATTACTGGATTAAACATTTTTGGTGGTATCTCTAACTTGTTACACCCTTCAAGAACTGAACCTGATCGACACAAAAAACAGCATTCATGACAACTCAGTCAATTTCATTACCTTTTCATTACTTTCATGACAATTTGTTCATTTTTATTACTTTTTCATCACTTTTGTGACTTGCAGACAATGAAATAAGAAACTGGGAATCCCAAACAATTCAAAAGAAAATTATCAAGAAACCTCATTAATGACATCCCATGTAGGCTTTCACGGCCGGCGTCTTCATCAGTAAACACTTCCGGGCTAAGTTGCCGTGGTCGGTCTGTAGAAATTCTTCTCCCTGACGTTTCATTCTCAACTACGGAGAACATCTTCCGAGGTGAGTCGACAACTGGCTGCTAGGAGCTGGGGCCGCCGCTTATATGGAGATCGTAGAGGGCGCCACCAAACGTCACGTGGCGTCGATGTGTGGCTATCCCTGGCTATCTTCTGTTCTCTCTCATTAATGACACTTTCTACAAATTACCTGAATACTTAGATTCAATGATTTAACAGTTCTGTTAGGTATATGGCAACCAGAAGTGTTTACTGCAATGTTCCGTGACAAGCAGTACTGTATCGTACCAGTGTAATTGAGGAAATAGTAAGCTACCAATAGGGAATTAATATAAATTATTTAACATAACTGAGGAGGCAGCAGCTTTTTGAATGGCTCTGTACCAGTACATAACTACCCTCTGAACTCTAGACCAGGAGGCCAAATCTGCATCAAAATTACTTTTTGTTTCTTATTTTGCTTGTGCAGATTAGAGGTCAGCCAAAACAGATTTAAATTATCAACAACAAAACCCATTAAGGGGTAAATGTATTAGGAAGTAAGTGCAGGAATTTCAAGAACCTTAATATTCTTTTTCAAGATGTGCGGTTATCTTTCTTACAGTGTTCACAGTGCTGAATTAACACTGCCCCAAAATATAATTACTTAAGACAACAAAGAGTAAAAATGTACCAATACTATGAAAAGAACAGTTGCCACTCGCCATACAGTGGTGATGCTGAGTCCCGGATAGGCACAATAAACAGACTGTCACAAAATAAGCTTCTGGCCAACAAGGCACAAGGCCTTTGTAAAAAAAAAAAACCCACACACACAAAAGGTGTAAAAATGTGCAGCATATGCCAATACACTTGTCTTTAGTTCAACACAATAAGTGATGCTTCTAAGGCAGGATGCACTCAACTGACCTTCACGATTAGTTTGTATACGAGTTAAAATGGTGTCAACGCTTTATGTGACTAGATCCCGAGGAATTTTACACAGCATCTTTCATTAGGTATTCAGCCAGCTACTACTTCTGGTGCTGACAGGCAATTTTGGTTGGCTTGCAACCACATAACATATATCCACATATGTAATCCACATGCTGCTGTGAACACTTGGCAGAGAGTACGTATCGTCCTGTTTCAATTGTGTACACACTGCAGGAACAATGGCTGTTAGACTCCACCTCTGTGTGCTGTAACTAGTCTAGTGTTGCTTTCATGGTCCCTTTGGGAGCAATGCATGACAATGGTTGTGTGGCAGCACCATAGAAAATTAATAGCCACATGCACATATTTAGGAGGGTGACATCTACAAAAGCGTCCTGTACATACTGTTTGCACATATCATTGTAATCACATACTTTGTAATTTAGATGTGTGGTTTGAGAATGGGTGTGTCAGCCCGAAACCGGTAACCACTAAAGTGCGCGTCATTTATGTTGGCGGCCGAGTTTAGGTTCGTTCTGCGCATCTGACGTCACAAAACACAGTCAGCCAATGAACAGACAACAACGTTGCCACATCTCGACTGAAGTGTAGAGCATGGACGAGTGTCTTCAGTTTTAGAAACATTCAGTCATAAACAAAGTAATAGAACAAAAGCAATGTCTTGATAGCAGACATTATTTTATAGAAAGTTTGGAAAAAACATTCTTTATACCAATTGCTTCATATTCTATTAATTAATTAAACCAAACAAGCAATAAGACTCCTAATTCAGGCGACAGCAAGGAAAGGTGTTTGTATCACTCTCACGAACCGCTTTTTCGCAATAAAGAACAGTGGTAATTGTTTATTTCCTATTGTATTTCGAGGAAGCTTGAGTAATTCATAGTCATACCAACAGTGTTTGTCAGTATTCTGCACGCCGTGTTATAGTCCTAATGGCGTTATGTTGTCAGACGTGGTGTGTTAGCGTAACGGATAAGGTGTCGAACTGCTGTGCGGAAGGTTATGAGTTCAAACCTTGTGTGGTGCTTAATATTTTCATTATTTAAAAATAATATCGAAGTGCCTTACTTCACGAATTTTATTCGTTTGAATGCAATTTTTTGAAATTTGTAGTGCTTTGTCTCTTCATTAACCCTTTCGCTGCTGCAGACACGTGCGCACCGCATTCCGCGCTGTGCGCGATTTTGTCATCACTGCACTGCTCGCCTGTACAGACACATGGTGTTCCCACTGCTTTGACACACTTATCATTTGATTTCACAAAAACTATTTGGCCCAAAAATTTGATTTTTACACGTCTTCTTGACTGATACCTTCCCCCCATAAATGACTTAATTTTGTTTCGATGTTCAACGCAGTTATTATGCAGCATTAAATGTAGTAAACAATTGCACGAAATTTTGAAGAGTTTGCAGAGGTAGAAGTCCATAGCGTACACTTTCTGTATGCTCGATTTTAGTTGCCACAATGTTGAGAATGAAATGTGGACAAGATACCTAAATTTCATATAAAATTTACTGTATAACAATATCTCATTTAATAAGTACGACATAGGTGTTGTATGTAATATTGAGAAATATTCCGTCTTTCGCGACTGTAATAAAAGTATTATTTACACCGGACGCGTTTGGATTTATTTTAAAGAACTTCAATCAAGGAAAGGTATGGCACATACACAATGGTACTCATGTTCTCTTTCTTGTTTTTGTTCCACAGTCGCAGTTTTACCAATGGTACTGCAATATATTCCTCTTCTGCAACTGTAATAAGGGGCTTATTTAGACCAGACCCATTTCTCTCTTTTGAAGCATCTTCAGTGGACAGTATTTTGTCTCCTCCATTGCCAAGTCACCTTTCGTAGTTTTGTGCTGCGGTAACACAATATTCAACGTTTGTGTTGGCAGATCAGTGTTTTAGCAAATAAATGATGTTTGTGTGCGCCACACACAAAAATTATATTTGACATAGCTCAGAACACTTCACTGATAGACGGTATATTCAAGTCCTAATGTTTTTGTAAGTCCACAGTTTTGTTTAATGTATTTTGTCTACTTCCTTTTGATTGATTGAAGTGCTTTAAAATAAAGCCAAACGTGCTAGGCGTAAATAAAACTTTTGTTACAGTCGCGAAAGACAGAATATTTCTCAATATTACATACGACACCTATGTGGTACTTAAATGAGCTATTGTTATACAGTAAATTTTATATGAAATTTAGATATCTTGTCCACATTTAATTCTCAACATTGTGGCAACTAAAATCGAGCGTACGGAAAGTATACTCTATGGACTTCTACCTCTGCAAACTCTTCAAAATTTCGTGCAATGGTTTACTATACTTAATGCTGCATAATAACTGCGTTGAACATCGAAACACAATTAAGTCATTTATGGGGGGAAGGTATCAGTCAAGAAGATGTGTAAAAATCTAATTTTTGGGCCAAATAGTTATTGTGGAATCGATTGATAAGAGTGTCAAAGAAGTCGGAACACGATGTGTCTGCACAGGTGAGCAGTGCAGTGACAAAATCGCGCACAGCGCGGAATGCAGGGAGCAAGTCTTTGTAGCAGCGAAAGGGTTAATGCGGCCGTGGTGGCTTTACTTCATCAACTGCGCACTCCCCCCTAAACGTAAGCTTGCGAACTATGCTATACTATGACGCTGCTTCTATTGGCGCGTGCGTCGTGTGCAACTGGCAATGCAGCAATCTCCCGCGTCTGGGCGGGCATGCGCGAGCCGCCAAGATAAAAGAATTGAACTATAGAGTTGAATTTTATATCAATGCAATTGATACAGACAAGATAAAAATTAGCCTATTTCCTCAATACATAGAGAGATGAAGTGTTGTGACAGTGCCACGACATTCAAAAGTGCCGCTACGTTAGTACGCGAACACGGCGATAGAGGCGCTCCGCAGCTCGGCCGAGCGCGGGAGCGCCACCTGGTTATGAACGGCGCCGGCCGCATGTCACGGCCCGGCAGTCGAATGACAGATACGGAGTTAGTAACATGTAACCCGCGAGTGTTTCTACTTTTGTATCTCCACGCACTTTAGTAGTGATTAAAGGTTATAACACTTTTTGGCGACGAGGTCGGATATTTTTTTTCCTGCGTTGTGGACTTGTGTGTTCGTGTCGGGGCAGACATGGAACAGCTTATGCAAGCGCTTATTGAACAACAAACACAGCTGACGGCTGCTATTCAGGCGTTGTCGACGTCGCTTACTCATCGTCTGTCTTCCTCTTCTCCGCCTCCGTTCCCTCCTTATGACGAGGCCGCTGAAGACTGGGAGGATTATGAGAAGCGTTTGCGGCAACACTTCTTGGCTTTCGGCGTTGTCGACGCTCCTATGTGTAAGTCGTTATTTCTATCTTGGATTTCCCCACGGATCTATCAGCTGCTATCTCAGTTAGCCCCTCTGCGGGAACCTGCCTCTCTGTCCTTCCAAGAAATGTGTGACTTATTGTCTAACTATTACCGAAAAAACACCCATGTAGTTGCCGCCCGCGTGGCTTTTTACCGGTGTCGTAAACAGCCCCATCAATCTTATCGGGCTTGGGCGGCGGAACTCCACGGTCTGAGTCGGAAATGTCAGTTTGTCACGGACACTCATCATGAGTCTTACGCTGATTCAATGGTTCGGGACGCTATTTTACGGCTTGCTCCTGATAAAGAAGTTCGGCAACGTGCCTTACAATTGCCAAACCCGTCGTTGTCGGAAGTTCTCAGCATCGCTCAATCCTTTGAAGTGTCTCACGCTGCTGGTGCGCAAATAGACGCGTGGTGTGATGTAGGCGCTGTCCAGACCACTTTCGACGCAGACAATGTGCCGGTTTCACAGGGAAACGACGATGTGGCGGCGGTGCACTCGCGTCAACAACGTCGCGTTGGGCCGCCACGCTCGCAGCGAAAACAGCAACCACAGAAGCAGGTTCGTTCCGCCCTTCCTTCTTGTCCACGTTGTTTCGTACAGCATGACAGAACCGCGTGTCCAAAACGTTGGGCCACGTGTAATTCATGTAGGAAAAGAGGCCACATTGCTTCTGTGTGTCAGTCCCCTAAAGTTCCTGTCGACGAGGACGAGGCATCGGACATGGATGTTAACTGTGTGCTTTCTCAAACGAATAAGTTGTTTGTTACTGTTCGTGTTCTGGATAAAGACATTCGCATGCAAGTGGACACTGGCTCTGCAGTAACTCTCATTAATTCTCGCACGTATTTGGAGTTGGGCTCCCCTCCCTTGTCTCCCGTTACGCGAAATCTACGAACCTATAATAAGCAGAAAATTCCTATTGTTGGCCAGTTTGATGCTTCCACTGCCTACAAGTCTGTTGTTAGGCCCCTCACGTTTTATGTGGTGGATCATGCGGGCACTGAAAACCTGTTCGGTTATGATGCTTTCCAGTTGTTCGGGTTTTCCATTGATGATGATGTGCACCTCATATCTGAGGACATTCCGTATCCACAGCTGGATGGCCTGTGTTCTGAATTCTCGTCCGTGTTCTCTGCTGGTCTGGGTCGTGCCAAGGAGTTTGAAGCCCACATTACTCTTAAACCTACGGCTCGCCCTAAGTTTTTCCGGGCACGCCCTATTCCAATGGCGTTGCGTGCGCCTGTCAAAGCTGAGATAGACAGGTTAACAGCTTCGGGGATTCTCCTTCCTGTTACCTCCAGCGAATGGGCATCGCCCATCGTGGTGGTTTCTAAACCAAACGGGAGTCTGCGATTGTGTGGTGATTTTAAAGCCACTGTCAACGCTCAAAGCCTCATTGACACTTATCCTCTTCCCCGTCCTGAGGAGTTATTTACCAAGCTCGCTGGGGGCCAGTTCTTTTCCAAACTTGACTTATCGGAGGCGTACCATCAGTTGCCGTTGGATGCATCTTCCAAGGAATTTCTCGTCATCAACACTCCTTGTGGGTTGTATCAGTACCAGCGGTTACCATTTGGCGTCGCTAGCGCGCCGGCCATTTTTCAGCGGTTTTTGGAACAGCTCACGGCTTCCGTTCCCGGCTGCATCAACTACCTGGATGACATTGTTGTCACGGGGGCCTCCACTGAGGAGCACCTTCGCAATTTGCGTTCACTGTTTCGGGTTCTGCATTCAGCAGGGTTGAAGTGCAATCTGGACAAGTCTCAGTTCTTCCAACCCTCCATTGTGTATCTTGGTTTCCACTTGTCCCGTGAGGGTATACGCCCTCTACGACAGCACGTTGCGGCCATTACCGCTCTACCCCGGCCGTCTACGGTCAAAGAACTTCAGGCGTTTCTAGGCAAGGTTGCTTATTATCACAAATTCATTCCCTCCGCGGCGGCGGTGGCTCATCCTCTGCATCAGCTGTTACGCAAAAACGTTCCTTTCTGTTGGACCGCCGAGTGTGAGCAGGCTTTTGTCCGCCTGAAGGCTCATTTGCAGTCGGCGCCTTGTCTTGCCACATTCCGTCCGGGTCAGCACTTGGTTCTGGCGACTGACGCGTCACAGTATGGCCTAGGGGCTGTTCTCGCCCATCGGTATGAGGATGGGTCGGAACGACCCATCGCCTACGCTTCCAAGACCCTCAACGATGCCCAACGGCGTTACTCTCAAATAGAAAAGGAGGCGCTCGCTATCATTTATGCTCTGAAAAAGTTCAGCGTTTTTTTGTATGGTTCTAAGTTTCACCTCATCACCGACCACAAGCCGCTGGTCTCTCTGTTCAGCCCCTCGGCGTCGCTTCCGGATAAGGCAGCTCACCGCCTGCAACGTTGGGCTTTATACTTGTCTCGTTTTCACTATGAGATTCACTATCGCCCCACGGCCCAGCACGCCAACGCTGACGCGTTGTCGCGTTTGCCGATGGGCCCCGACCCGGTTTTCGATCGCGATGAACTCCTCTGTTTCCACATTGATGAGGAAGAACGTCGTGCGGTCGAGGGTTTTCCACTTACAGGTTCGCAGGTCGCGTCGGCTACTGCGCGGGATCCGGTCCTGCGTCAGGTGATCAGTTTTGTTCAGCGTGGTTGGCCGGACAGGACCAAGGGCCGGGCGTCGGATCCCCTTCGCAACTACCATGCCTTGCGCCTTCGTCTGTCTGTTCGTGAGGGTGTTGTTCTTCTGGCCACGGATGGCGCATCTCCACGGGTTGTGGTGCCCGCCTCTCTTCGCAAAGCTGTTCTCAAACTATTGCATGGGGGCCATTGGGGGATTTCTCGGACTAAGTCCCTGGCCCGCAGGCACGTTTATTGGCCCGGTATCGATTCGGACATCGCCCACATGGTCGCTGCGTGTGATCAGTGTGTTCACCAACTGGCTGCGCCTCGTACTCTGCCCTCTCCGTGGCCTGATCCGGCGCAGCCGTGGGAACGGGTGCACGCTGACTTTGCCGGCCCCTTCCTCGGCACTTATTGGCTACTGTTGATTGACGCCTTCTCGAAGTTTCCGTTTGTTGTTCGCTGTCCGTCGCCCACCACTGCGGCGACGACGCTGGCTTTGTCAAAAATCTTTGCGCTAGAAGGTCTTCCATCCACGATTGTCACGGACAATGGCCCTCAGTTCTCTTCGCAGGCCTTCCGTGATTTTTGTACTGGACAAGGGATTCATCATGTTACAGCACCGCCCTTCCATCCGCAATCGAATGGGGAGGTCGAGCGCCTTGTCCGCACTTTCAAAAGCCAAATGAAAAAATTCCTTAGTGATTTTTCCACAGATGACGCTCTGTTGCAATTTCTGAGTTCTTATCGCTTCACGCCTCTGGGTGATCGCAGCCCTGCTGAACTCTTGCATGGCCGCCAACCGCGCACTCTACTGCACCTGCTTCACCCTGTCAGGCCTTGTGCTGTGTCCCCTAGTGCGGGAAAATACCAGGTGGGCGCCGACGTGTGGGCACGGGGGTATGGATCTCGCCCTAAATGGATTCCAGGGGTGGTCCAGGCTCTTCGCGGCCGCCGGCTTTGTGAAATACGTACGGACGACGGCATGGTTGTTCGCCATTACGACCAGATGCGCCCACGAGTGGTGGCCACGCCGGTACCACCGCCACTTTTTTCGTCTCCACCAGCCCGAGAAGCCAGTCCTGTCGCTGCTGCCGATCTTCCGGGCGTGTTGCTGCCGCCGCCGTCGCTACCGTTTCCGAGTACGCCGGAACCGGCCCCAGTCGCGACGCCGCCTTCTCCGGGACCCATCTCGCTGGAGCACACCCCCAGGTCCACGACACCTATGGATGCTGCTCCGGAGTTTTCACCCATCATCTCGTCCAGGAGGCACGTTCCACGCGCCAGCTTCCGTCCTGGACATTTTCGACCATACTCTCGTGTTTCTCCGCGGGATCTTCTCGGGACCTCCCAAGAGGCCATGGATGTCTCCGCACTGTCCGTGTCTCCACGAAAGTGAGCGTTTTTTTTTCAAGGGGGGAAAAGTGTTGTGACAGTGCCACGACATTCAAAAGTGCCGCTACGTTAGTACGCGAACACGGCGATAGAGGCGCTCCGCAGCTCGGCCGAGCGCGGGAGCGCCACCTGGTTATGAACGGCGCCGGCCGCATGTCACGGCCCGGCAGTCGAATGACAGATACGGAGTTAGTAACATGTAACCCGCGAGTGTTTCTACTTTTGTATCTCCACGCACTTTAGTAGTGATTAAAGGTTATAACATGAAGGATACCTCTAAATTTTTCACTTAGCACTAGTATCTGAAAACCTGCAAGTAAGCTTTCACATGATTACTGGCATCTCTATCCGAGTATCTGCCAATACAGGTTTTTCAACATTTCTGTAAAGGCCCTGTGTGAGCCATACAAATCTGTGACCATTCGTGCCATTTTTCATTGTGTATGTCAAATACCTCCTGTTAGTCCTTTTTGGTATGAGTCCCACACACACTACTAATATTCTCAGATGGGATGCATGAGTGTTCTGCAGGCAGCCCCCTTTGTAGATCGATATTTTAACAGTATCCTGCTAATGAACCTGCTTACCTAAGCGATCATTCCATTTTTTAATCTTACAAATTGCTACACCGAGGGCCAATTGTGGCTGCTTCTTCTTCAGTAGCACTACAGCCCTTGGTGAGCCTTGGCTTCTTCAACAATCTTCCTCCACAATTCTCGTTTAATTGCCGCTCTTTTCCATCGCCGGACATCCATACTGGTGAGATCCATTATTATGTCATCAATCCATCTTCTTCTAGGTCTCCCTTTTCGCCTAGCTGAATGGATCACACCTTTCATCATTTTCTTTCCTCTGCCATTCTCTCCAAGTGTTCTAGCCATCTTATTCGCTGTGATTTCACAAATTTTACTATGTCCCTACCTTATGTTAACTCTTGTAATTCAGCACTGTAGTGTATTCTCCAGCCTTCTTTCTCCCTTATTGGCCCATAGACTTTGTATAGTATTTTCCACTCAGTGGTTCTTAATACATTGTCATCATGTTCTGTCAACGTCCACACCTATGTCCTGTATGTGATAACTGGGTGGACTAGGGAATTATAACTTAGCAGTTTTGTTTTTCTTGTAACAAGGCTATTTCTGAAAAGATGCATATTTGCAAAGTGAGCTCTGTTTCCTGCTAGTATCCATTCCCTTATAGCCTTTCCAATTGTTTTATCATTTGTTATGAGGGCTCCCAAGTAGTCAAAAGAGGACACTCCTTTGAAACATTTCCCATTGATGTTTAGGTTTCTGGGGGTTCTTCTGGCTTCAGAAAGTGATATTACCATATCTTTTGTTTTCTTTTCATTTACTATGAGGCCAGTTTTTAAGGCTTTGCTTCCATTGCCCGGTATGTTTATTGGAGTGTACTGATATTTCTTCCTCCTATAGCATGTCATCATCGTATGCAGATATCTGGCTAGTTTTCATAAATATGGTGCCTCTTTTTTTGATTTTATTTACTACACTATGCAGTGCGATATTGAGTATGACAGTGGAGAGACTATCACCTTGCTTCATGCCTTTATTAAAGTCAAAGCTTTCACTTGTTCTGCTAAGGACCTTTACTTTTGCTCTTGTCTCTGTCATTGCCATTCTGATTACTCTTATTAGTTTAGCACATATACCAACTTCTTCCAGTACTCTGTATATTTCTTGCCAATTTATGCTGTCAAAGGCATGTTTGAAGTCTATGAATAGGAAATGCAGATCTACATCACATTCATAGAACTTTTCCATCATTTGTCTTATCACAAATATTTAATCAGTTGTTCCTCTCTCTGGTCGAAAGCCACACTGATATTCCCCTAGTATGCCTTCTGCATGCTTCTGTATCCTTTCGTTTAACGTACTTGTGAAGATCTTATAAGCTGTGCTTAGGAGTGTTATACCTCTATAGTTTTCACAAGCTGTTCTGCCCCCTTTCTTATAAACGGGGATTATTATTCCAGATTTCGAATTATCTGGCATAGTTTCTGTTTCCCACATATCTGATATTAATGCGTGCAGTTCCTTTATTACAGCCTCACCACCAGTTCTTATTAATTCAGCAATTATGCTGTCTTCCCCAGGCACTCTATTGTTTTTTGACTTGTGCACAGCCTGGGAGGCCTGTTTTAATGTTAGCTTTCTTGCCTCATTGATATCATTGCCTACTTCCAGCTCCACTCTTTCCTCCTGTGCGGCTGTCTCTTCATCTTCTAGCCTGGTGCTGAGTGTATCTTTGAAAGACTCTGCTCATCTTCCCATTATCTGTTCTTCCTCTCTTATCATTTTCCCATCTTTACTGGAACAGGCCATAGTTTTTGGCTGGAATCTATTCTTCATTTTGCCTACAGCATTATAGAACTTTATTGTTTCACTCTGTTCCTTTAACTCTTCTAGTTCTTGAAATTTCTTCTTAGTCCACACTCTTTTCTTTCTCTTGCACAGTCTGTTAGCTCTTCTCCTTCATTCTCTATATTGTTCCACATTATTTCTGGTTTCTCTCTGTAGCCCTTCAGTTCTTGCCCTGTTCTTTTCCTCTATTGCTGACCTGCAATCTTCGTTAAACAATGCCTGGGTTCTTCTATTCATTCTTATGCCTATTATTTCCTCTGCAGCATCTTTAATGGATTTTTCAATCCTGTTCCACTTTTCGTCTACTCCTACTGCGCTCTCTTCATTGCTCAACTTCCTGCTTAGTGTTACTTGGTATTTTTTCCTTCATCAGGGATTTTCAGTTTGTCTGTATTCCATTTCACAATCTTTTTTATTCTGTTGTCATTTGTTAGTGATAGTTTCTCTTTCAAGACTGATTTTATCACAAAGTGGTCTGAGTCACAGATTGGTCCTCTGCAGCTCCATACATCTGTAACTGACATGGAGTGGCGTGCAATCACTAAAATATGGCCAACCTGATTGACTGTTCCATTGACTGCAGGTTTCCATGTACCCACATGGTTCCTTTTGTGTGGGAAGCAGGTACTTTTAATCTACTTGCTGTGAATTGGCATACCAATCAGTACTCAGGTTTATCTATCTGCCCATTCCCTTGCCATCTTATTTCCTGTAGCCCTATAACATCATATTTACATTTTAAAATTTCATTGGCTATTTCTTTCATTTTCCAGGCTGAAGCATTGTCCTCACATTCCATGATGCTACTGTCAGATCCTTTACCCTTTTCCTTTGCTGGGATGGTGATGCACGTTTTCCATCCAGTTTCTGAGGCTTCTGTTGAATTTCTTTAATATTCTATTTTTACATGATGGGGTTATTAGCCCCATGCCCAACCCTTAAACTGGAAGACCAGGATTTGTATTAGGTTTACCCATCTAGGGAAGCTCGCTTCACTAAGTCTCTAGGGCCCTCCCTGCCCTATGTTGTGGGACACACTTCGTCTGGCTCCTCAGTCGAGACCAATCCAGTTTGGGTGTCTCTGCCAGTAGCTACACTACTGCTGGCATAGCTCTCGACTCCAACGAAGTATGCGAACCCTCCCACCAGGCACTGAAGATGCCTACTATAAGGCGGTGTCCCCTACTGATGTACAATAGTATTTTTTCAATTTTATCCTCGCTTGCTTTTAGAGAAAACTAGACTCGTAGTGATCTTGAAACATGTTTAGTCAAGAGTTGAATTTTCTACCTATACTGTTTGCTTTATTCTCTCCAGCATTTATCCATAATTTCTCTCTAAACATTGTGATGGGATCACTGTTTATGATATATTCACACCTGTCAGCACACACCTACTCTGGAGCTGAAATTATTACATTCTCAAACTTTTATCCATAACGGATATGGAATACAGTGACTGTGCTAAATAAAGGTTTTGAGAAATTACTGCAACCAGTCACCTTTTGTTTTATTCTCCAATATTTATTTTCCATTACCGGCTTGAAATCGCCTAGTGGTTCATCATCAAGTGGCACATATTTATTGCAGGTTTGCAGCATTGTGGAGGCATGTAGGGTTATTAGTATCTGTTGGTTTGTTCTTGGTGCACACATTATTTTGGAAAACACAATGTATATTCTCCAGTGACATTAATTTTACAGCACTCCACAAATTTAGACACAGGTAACAACTTCAGCTGGCACCTGACATTCAAGGTCAAAAACAATGACTTTATCATGTCAAGTACCACCTGCAGTCAACTGCCACTGGGCTTTATTCTCCATGGCACCAGGAAACTGCTGTAAAGCATCTGTCTTCAACAAAAATAGAGTAAAAAATCTCAGTATAGAACTGTATACCATCTTTGAGAATTTCAAAAACCTATTCTTTACTTTCATTAGGAACAGAGTTATCTTAACTATTTGAAGCAGATGAATTTTCCAGTTCGTAAACAGCTTCAAACTTATACCATATCCTATCTCAAAAACTGTTGATCTTACCGCAATATTTCTTTTGTCAATCACCAAAATACCTTGCTTAGCTATAAATCTTTCCGAAGTTACTTACTACATTCGGTTTCCTACATAAGAGCTTCTGAAAATGGTTTTTGTGTCAATATTTAACTCTTGATAAGTACAGTCTCTGTCTCCTTAAAAAATCTTAGTTTCTACACAAAATGATATCTACTTAAAATGCAGTCTAACTTACAACAAAGAGGTGATGTTAGCTGGCTAAACAGTATTCCTCAGTCTCACGACAGGAAAGAGAAATTGACTGACAGAAACTGAAAAGCACAAGATTTATTAGAAGTAAGTGGTTCAGTACAGTACACCAAAAACTAGCAACACAGCAGGAAGTACCACTTTCAAGCCACATTCAGAGTCAGTGAAACTACCAGTGTCACTGCTCGTAATGACAGAGACAATCAAGTTTTCGAGGCACTGTTGTAGTATACCTACATTATTTCTTACTTCCTGCAACATTTGTTTCACATACTTCACTACTTCCACTACTTTTTGCCTGTGTTGAAGAGTCACTTTTTCAACTGTCTACTGTAAAATGCTATCCACTTTGGTCATTGTGATTTTTTAATTCTCTGTATCAATATATCACATGACTTGAGCCCAAGTGAGTTCTACTGCATTGAAACGACAATGGTTGGGAGGCAGTTGGAACACTTTATGTCCATACTTTTAACCCATTTTATCCACAAGATAAACTGGGTGCTTCAGCTTGTGTTGTTACACAAATTCTAATAATTCTGCCCTTTTCAAGTTACAGTTAATCAGTATGTTATGTTTCTCCAGCCAGCAGGCAACTTTTTTTTTTCACTCTACATTTGTGGACATCTTATCTTGTAAACAAGAATGATGTAAAGAACAATCAGAGGATTTTTCATTATGTATCTAAGCATAGAGTACTGAAACCATTTTACAGAAGTATTATGGCTCATCTCATTTCTGTAGTTGGAGGTCTTAGTTGAACTGAATAACAGCCGACAATAAGGAATAAAACTTTTTATATTCTAGGCATGTGCTACAATTATTCTCTTCCTTTTGGTGGTCATGAGTCAAACTACTAGAGGCCCATCTGGTCACCTGTGCTACATACAGGCACGGACCACAGCTTGCCAGAGCCACAATGCACAGCCAGCACAACCACTGGAGATTGTATACAAACAGCACACTGAAGGCAAGCACATCGCAGTACACGGCACTGCGATCGCGGACACCTCTTTTCTTCACAAGATCACGTGCCTACCGTACGCACGCCCGTGTTCTTACGCCGTGTGAGTGTTTAGGGCAGCACCTGGCCGATCTCTGGTAGTGTGCTTTGCCCAGTACGTTCACCGTCGAGCCGGTCGAGGATCGAGCACCGCCGCGTCCGAGTCATCATCGAGTGCCGCCTCTGTGCTGCACTGCGTCACCTCACCGGACTTCGCCTGTGTCCTAAGAAGGTGAGGGGTCACGAAACATACTGTCCTGAGGGTGGCAGAACTGAATTGGGGCAGTGTAAACTGTGTCAGAGCGGAAGAGAGACAACAGGGTGGCTGGCACAGAAAACTGTCCTCTTCCTTTTGCTTTTCACAGTGGAGACAGATAATACAATGACACGAGTGGCAAGACAGGTAGGAGACAGGGTAACAGCAATGTTGTTTCTTGTTTATTTCTTAATGTAAAAGTATTTAGTTGGGAATATAGTGCATCAGCAACACAGCTATGACATAACAATCATATACCACCCAGACAACAGTCTACTGAAGTCAGTAGAGCTGCAGCCGTAGCTGAAAACAGGAGTCTCTTACTCTCTATCCCGGTGACTGCGATGTTCGGTCTGTCGAAGTTTCTCTGTGCACAAGCCGTAGCACCTGTCAAAATTAATTGTCAAGTGTACACCACAATGATCGAGAGCAAAAAGTTGGTGCATTGCTGGTGTAGGTAATTTTCTAATGGTCGTCAGAATGTTTGTACTGAAGAGGGCCGTGGGTGACAATCTCTCCTCAATCACAGCCTCCTGCAGCTGGTATGGCAGCCCATTACGGAAAAATGTCACTCCACGGTTACGGGTCTCAGCAGAAATTCTCCGAAGATGCCGTGGTTCTCAATGTGCAAAATTGTTGCTAAGCATCTGCTGGTCACTAAGCATCTGTTATTCGAGAAAGTACATGCCTAGTGGGAAAGTACACGGCTCACACCCGAAACACTAAATGAGACATTTCTGCAGTAGTACCACAATGACAACACCAAGTTTCTCGACAGGGTTGAGACGGGCGATGAAATGTGGGCTGCTCATTTTACCACAGAAACCAAACAACAGTCAGTGCATTAATGTCACACTGGATCTTTAGTCAGGACAAAATTAAAAAAACTGTGTCAGTGTAGAATGTGACGTGCACGGTGTTCAGGGACAGGAAGAGAGGCTGCTCGCTGACTTCCCGCCTAAAGGTGAAATCCTGGACATTGCTTACTACTGTGGAGCACTGCCATTACTGCAATGGGCCACTCAAAGCAAAAGGCACGTAATGCTTAGGAACTCACCAATGACCCTAATTCCAACACGAACCAGAACACACAATACAAACAAATAATAGGAATACTTGATACACATAAATACTAGGAGCACCCAATGCTGTACATGTTGCCAAGGCAGAGTTTCTTATAATTACTTTTTTTGTAAAAAGAAGGAAAGGGGAACTTAATTTCTGGACGACTTCATAGATCTACATCTACATCTATACTCTGCAAACCACTGCAAAGTGCACGGCAGATCGACCAACTGTACCGGCCTTTTCCTATTCGATTCACGTACAGAACATCGGAAGAATGACTGTTTAAATGCCTCTGTACATGCGGCAAATGATATAACCTTATCCTCAAGAACTCCGTACCTATCAACTGACAACTGCTTTAAATCTGACTGCAATGCAGAGGAAGGAAATTTGAACTCTAGAAGACTTGAAGGAGGGAACACCAAAAAATTTCAAAAACTGTATTGGGCATTACTCTTATGTCCCTTGCACTTGGAAAATTAGGACAGACAGACATGTCACCCTGCATAGTGTGGGAAGATTGCTATTCCACAGTTAGAGGAGATCCCATTTGCCGAGCCAAGATGTGAACAGAGAAATCTGAATGTCATGAGAAGTGAGCCAATATAAAAATCCAGTACGGTCACCGAGGAGGGAACCTAAAAAAATTTCAAAAATTATAGCTGGCATTACCCGTATGTCCCACTGTGCCAATATTTATGAGATGATTCTGGAGGAAAAGTTCAGCAAAAATGAGGAAGAGTAGTTGAGAGAAAAATACTCTCATGAGTATATTACCTGACACACAAAAATACTTCAGAAATCATATAAATTTTGGCCTTCTTTTGTATTATTAAATAAATTACAGAAAATTATTTCACTCAGGTACAAGTATACTAAAATACACCACAAGAAAATATTTTAAAATGTGAAAAGATGTGTTCAATTTAATTTTTGAAAGGAACTTTTGAAATGATTCATTTTGTTATTATTAATATTTAAAAAATAGATTATAATTTGAAGAACTTCAGTAATTTTAATGTCATAAAATATTTCCGAGATATACAGTTTATTTTTCGATGTAAAAAAGCGATGTGTAAATGTACCATCTCCGAGTTGCAATGTGACATGAGCACCATCATCACTTTGTATCCGAGTTGGTTTTTAGTATGATATAATGTTGGTCAGTAGTCTGGAGTCTGTTCGGTTCTGTTGTAAGAAGCAGCACATTCTTGTTCTACTTGTGAATTTTGACTGGAAATAAACATGTTAGGAACATCTGCAACTTTCAGTGCAGAAAGTAAACGTCTTTATTGCCCTGCAACCGATAGCAAGTACCTAATTATCTCTGTCAAGCCTACATAAAGAAGAAATTATAGTTGATTACAACAGTAAAGTTAAGTAGATCTTACAATGCTCAGTCGTTATTATCCCACTGATATACAAACAGTAATGTACGCCTTTTCATACTCCAGTTGTTTGCCGTAATGAAGATCTGCGGAACAAACCAGCTTAAATGAAGTTTACAAGTTCATTTTTACAAAGCAATGAACTTTAGTTGAAGTAAAGGTGGGAAGTATTAGAAGTTGTGGTGACTTGTGACAATGGTCAGCCACATGTGCATTGGCACACAACTGTTCTGGAGGTGTTGGGCCTGTCACTGTTTAATCATCCACCGTGCAGTCCTGTTTCTTGTGACATACAGAATTCTCTGTTTACATCTCGGCTTGGCATGTGGGATACCCTCTAACCTTCCCACACTCTGCAGAGTGACATTTTAGTCAAGCCTCATTTTTCGTAGTACACGGGGCATCCAATGAGTAATGAAATTACAGTATAACCCCACTTTTACATTCCCAGAATCAATGTTTTCCCGCCGTTTACAATATACTTTGTCACTCCCGTCAAAGTTCATATGTCCACAATGCTAATTTACACCCGATTTTGCGTCAACATACTTATAATTTTCCCACAATTTACGCTTTATGAAAAAATGTTCCCGGGGGAAAAACTGACATAAAATGACGCTGGCATGATGTTGGCTGTCAAGTAGAGTTTACACACATTATGTGGTTACATTTCTTGACACCAGCATGCTCTACTTCGTGCATTTAAACCGGTAAATGTGTAAAAGCTGGAACAATTCATGCTGTATGCCCTGTTGCTGCCATCTCTACTCTGCATGGTGGCTGATAGGAGTAACTAGATTCTTACAAATAATGGTATTATGACGAATCACAACCATTTCAAAACTATCTCTACAGCACATACACAGTTTTGTGATTGTTGTAATCATCATTACACCTCTGACAAACCATATTTTGTGTGTTTTGTCTTTTGGTTGCTTGTAGCACTAGGTGATACCTTCATTCAGTTTGCATTTCTCGAATGTTTTTGGTTTAAACACAGCACGAATTACGTATATTCTCATGCTGAGCAAAACGTGTTTCAAGGATTTATTCTCTCTGTTAACTGCAGTATTTACATATATATTTTTTGTGATGTTACCCAAAAAACCAACAAGTAATAGTTCGCGCGTGCTTCCAGGAAAAAAAAAAAAAAAAAGTTTCATTACTTGTTGAACAACCGTCGTACCTGGGTTCCTGAGAAGACTGCTCTGCAGCAAAAGGTGGCCCAGAGGTTATCCGATGGTCACATATGATCAATGGGGGAGACACTCTAAGACATTCCGGCAAACTTACAGAGAATAGCATCCGGTATCTCGGGTGGTCAAGCTGAGACCCGGCCCTCGTTAAAAGCCATCGACGGGCAATTTTGGCTGTCCACAGTGAAACTGCCTGCTATGTTTGCTCTCGTGGCACTGTCCTGCTAAGCCAGAAATATTGCAACAAATGCACTTCAGAAACCCCCACCCCAGAACTCCTTCTGGGGGATCTTCTCCCAGTCCCTGCTGGTTAGTGAAACTATGGTTTTCATTGGCTGATGCATGTTAAATTATGTGGTGGGAGAGAGAACCAATTTCCAGCTCTGGGACTGACAGTTCACTTAGGCCTTTTTGCTGATTAGTCAGAGTTTTCTGCAAGGGCTATTCTGAGGTTTGGAGGAAGGTCATGCACACTGTTATAGCGAGAACGAACATGATTTATGGAACACAGTACTTAACAGAGCCAATGTAAGATATAATGAAGTACAGGTTGGGCGTAACACTGTATACATTGAATGGACAACAGTAATGCATGTTATAGGACAGGCCAAGCACTCATTTGCAACTGCTTAAATAACTGTTTCTTTGGCAGCTCACCAGAGCGCGCCTGACCGAGGTGGCCTCTATCAGACCCCGCCATGTGCAGCTCTAACTGGCCAAATTGACAGGACGTCCACCCATCAGGAGTGTGGACAACACACAGGCACCAGTTCTGGCGATGTTCAATGACTGCAGAATCCCAGTTTGGCCCGTGGCCGAAACTACGAGTGCAGATAGGCACATTCAGCCAGAATTGTTGCAGAGAATGGTTCATGGTTTGCGTACATGTAGCAGCTCCATCGTGCTCTTGTCCCCATTGTAGTGAAATGGTACAAACTCAAAAAACGGTCTAAAGCAGCTTCAGGAGACCTGCCCGATACATGCTTCTGAATCTGAGTTTTAAACCATGCATTTGGCCTCACCAATAGATTGAGGATGAGATGGGGGAGATGTGAGATGGCAAACAACTTTTGCTTGACAAAAAGACGCAAACTGTCAAGAAGCAAACTGGGTGCCACTGTCGGTAACTAAGGTACATGGATGCAATTATGCAAGGAATCCGAGACAAGGCCCAAGGGTTTTTCCAGCCACTAGTGCTGCACAAAACAGAGGACAATGGCCGATGCTATTGTTGCACTAGTGACTCTAAACCATCGACCACATTCTGGTTCTCAGTATCTAACTAAAAACAAAGCAACTTGGCCTGACTGAACTCCAGGTCTGGCCCAATTGGAAGGCGAGTTAAGGGACTTGAGTTGGCGTGTTGAATTGTCAACTGGTAATGGATCTGACAATGATAATGGGAGAGGAAGGGAGCCCACGGCTACAGGTCTGACGTGGAAGCCTAGGATTTTAAAAGAGCAACCAACAGAAACATAGAAGAAGACATAAAATTTCTTGAGGGTAAACACAATTGCCAAAGCCTCCTTTCAATCTGAGAATACTGCTGCCGAGTGGGAGTTTAAGTTTTAGAAGTTTAAGCATTGGGTTGTTCAGACCCGTCCACGTATTTGTGCACCAACATCATTCCGAGACCACACTGAGAAGCATCTGTAGCCAACACAAAATGCTGGCCCAATTGAAAAGTAGTCAGACATGGGGCAGATTGAAGCTTAGATTTAAGCAAATCGAACACTCAGTCACAAGCTGAGTACCAGAAAATAGGAACATTTTTACGCAAAAGGGCGTGCAGAGGCTGAACGACAGTGGGCGAGTCTGGTAAAAATTTATGGTGCTAGGTACTCAATTGATGGCTGGGGGGAAAAAAAACAGATTTTGCAAGATTCCCCTCGAGACCTACAGACTACAAAACAGAAACTAACGATTGGAGATTGCTAAGGTGGTCTTCAGTGGAAGAACTCAAAACAATGATACCATTGAGGTAATTGGTGCAGACAGGCACAAAGGCTGTCAGTTGTTCTGAAAAAAACTGGAAAATCATGAGCATGCTAGCAACACCAGAAGGAAAGTATTGATACTGCAATAGGCCAAAAGGTGTATTGACAGTGAGAAAGTGCCTAGTGGCCTCATTCGAGGGGAACTGGAGGTAAGCTTCCAACAAATCAGTTTTGGAAAAGTAGTGGCCGCCCGATAATTTTGCGAGCAACACTTCAGGGCAGGGAAAAGGGTATGTATCCACCACGGACAGTACATTAATCACAAGACTGAAGTCACCGCAGAGGCAAAGCTTACCTGTCAAGTCTTAATGGTGAACAGTAGTGTAGCCCTTCACTGCAAGAAATAGACCAAATGACATCGTGCAACATCAAATGGTCTAACGTGGACCTGACAGAGTTGTGCAACGCTACAGGCACCAGCTGCATGCAAAAGAAACAAGGGCGGGCAGACTCCTTCGTGGAAATGTGAGCCTGAAAACCAACAGCACAATCGAGCCCATGGGAAAACAGCAATGAAAACTCCTGCAGTTGCCGATACAGAACTCGACCCGACACTAAATGTACTTCATCGACAATAGGGAAATGCGTCTAACCCAGACAGGTCTGCGGTGAGGGAATGATCTACAAAAATGAAGGTGAGATGTTGAACAACAGATTTGTGAGATACAAGAGTGGAGAACTGACCTACAATCTCAATTTGCTGTTTAATGTAGCTAACCGTGTTCCGTGAAACCTGTGCGAGGGGAGGGGAGCTGAAGTTCACATACTTTTTTGTGTTTACTGCAGCTCCAGTGACCAGTTGCATTTTTAGCAGTTATTTAACACACCCAAGTCAATGACCAACTTGTGTGGAGAGACAGTCACTGTAGAGATACAGTTTATGTCCATCAGTGGTACTGTGTCCACCATGTTTGAAGAGGAGTTGCACACCCATACAATGTGGCCTTTCTTTTGACAATTGGTGCTAACAGCCCAAGACTTAGATCACGCAGCACGCTCGTGTCGGGCGAAGCAGTACGGGCACAACATAACGTGGCTGCTGCTGTGGCAGCTCGTTGCTGCCGTGTCCGTAACTGGTGCCGCCCCGAGCGATGCCGAGTCAAAGGTCGTTCAGCTGCAACAGCTTCCTATCGTCCTGAACACTTGCAGCATGCGTAACAGGGATCGACTGAGGCGTCGCTCAAGTTAACTGAAGTCTTGCATTTTTTCCCCTATAAAGCAGCTTCTCTTTTCTTGGGGATTTTCGGGCACTAACCACTTACAAATGAATTAATTGCTGCTGTTATCAGCTGCAGGTATCATGGTTACTCTAACGATTTTGCAACTCTGATTCCAAATTCCATTCCTGTTGTGTACACTGTTGAGGGCGTGCCAATTTGATTCTTTTTCTACCACAGTTGAAATAATTATTTTATTGCCATCATTTCAACTGACTTCTCTAGTGTAAAGCTGGTGGTGATCCTTTGTGATTAATTGCTCAAAATATATCTTGTTAAAGTTATATTTTAATAGCTCTTGTGTTTCCAAACTATTCACGAAGTTTTCTGTTGCCCCTAGTTTCTTCTTTAATCCGCATCAGAAAGAGATCTAAAATAGGAGAAGCACAGTTGAGAGTTGTGTTTAGAAGGAAACTGCCACCTCCTTCTTTCTCTTAGCCAAAGAAAGCAAGAGGAAGAAGCCCTTAATATGAGAAGTGTAAAATAATTAATAGCCTTTCACCAAAACGTTCAGTCCAAAGGAATAAGAGTTTTGATTTTAAAATTAGCTTCATATGTGACAATTTTTTAGTTAAACTCTACTGTCACTGATGTCTAAGGAAAAGACAAGTTTACTGTTCCAGTCTCATAGCCCCTTTCTGTGTTCACAAAGTGTGGTCGTGTATGTGACGCAACACTACAAAAAGAGGAACCTCTCAGAATGGGAACAGTGCCACGCGCTACCACAAAGGCCTACACAACACCCACATCATTTTAATACAAACAAATCCATCTGATGACAGAGGTTTAAACCTCTGAAACAAATCTTGACTGATAACAATTAACTTGTCTCATTCTTTAAAGTATGTTACAGTAACATTCTAGGAGTAAATGATAGAGAATTAATTGTGAATTATTTTGGACTAGAGAATCAGCTATATTTTTTTGTGACTACTTACTGTTATTGAATCTGATAGTTATTCTATATTTTTATTTATTTCATGTTCTGTAGATCCAGGTAGTGAGTGAATTGTTAAGATATGGAATGTGTCAAATTGTACAGAGTTCAAGTGTAACTTACACAATAATAAAAGATACAATGTAAACAAAATATCGGTACGGCAGAAAATATACTGAATTAATGGAAAACTGTGTTTCAATATGGAAGGATGAGTAACATCACAGGAAACAAACTAAATGGATGATGATGATGATGTTTGGCATGTGGGTCGCTCAACTGGGTAGTTATCAGCGCCCACACAAATTCCCAATCATTGCTCAACCCAATTTCGCCACTTTCATGAACGATGATGAAATGATGAGGACAACACAAACACCCAGTCATCAAGAGGCACGGGAAAATCCCTACCCCGCCGGTAATCGAACCCGGGACCCCGTGCTTGGGAAGCGAGAATGCGACCGTGAGACCACGAGCTGCGGACTACAATAAATGGATACACAAATACAGAAATGCCTACGATAGTACCCAAAATAATATAATAGTGATAAAAATTACATTTGAACATATGCAAGAAAAAACAGATGAAAAATATGATACAGGCATTGTAGGTTGCACTGTTATCGAGTGACACATCACAACCATTCTGAATACAGAATTTCTGACATAAAATAAATTAAAATTCTTAAACAGTTGTACGTTTAGCAGTGATACTCATTTTGTCTCAGAGATTCGCCAACCGTATAGAAAGATCTCTCTATTTTGTGCTCATTGAGAATTTGTTTGAATAAAAACAGTTACTGCAAAAAAAATTGCACGAAAGAGGAGAGACGATGCGTCAGTTTATCAGTCATACAATAAATAATGGCCCAATTCATTTTTACAGCCATTAATGTATACAGGAAAACATACTGTTAGGAGCTTCGTATTTGTGGTACCCATAAGTCAAGGGGTCTGAGTGACATTAAAACAAAAGTAATTAGTAGCAGTTTACACGGTAAAGAGCATCAAGGGATTTTCTTGACAATCTCTGCTACCTAATGTGATGCCCCTTCATTACTTGGATCGTTATAGTTCAACTTTGGAAAACTAGAGGTCCGATATCACAAGGACTGCTTCCCCACCAGATAGTGCAAACGATTCTGTAAGTGGAAGCAGACAGCTTTTCATCTTATTATCTTTGTTATACAAGTAGCTGACACGTGGATTTTTCAAGCCATGTTTAGTTGTATTTTAGTGTCCCATACAAGTTGGTTGTTAAAAGTAAATACATCATTTGTGCAAAATCAATTTGAACGAGAAAGAAGGTCAACTTAACCTTCAACTTATTGGTAAGTTTTTAAATACAATACTATTTTTTTACGTGCTTGCTTATTTATATATCATCAATAGTTTATTTAGTAGTAGTAGTAGTAGTAGTAGTAGTAGTAGTGGTGGTGGTGGTGGTGGTGGCAGTACGTCTATTATGTGTATTATTTAGGCCTATCAGAAATTCAAAGTGTTGCAACTGGCGGAAGCCGGTTTTGACGCTCCAAGAAAGGAGGCGATCGAGACATCCTTGAAGACATCGTTCAAGAAGGCTGGTCTGTTGAGAGCTGTAGTAGACCGCAAAATCGTCCACAAAGAGGGAGCCCGAGACATAGGGAAGGAGACAATCCATAATTGGATTTATGGCAATGACAAACAGTACAACAATTAGCATGGAGCCCTGGGGTACCCCGTTTTCTTGGGAGAAAGTATGGGAGAGTAGTGTCCACCCGCACTTCAAATGTGCGCTCTGCCATAAATTCACGAAGAAAAAGGGGCAGCCGACCTCGAAAGCCCCAAGAGAACAGTGTGCGGAGGATGCCTGTCCTCCAACAGGTATCGTATGCTCTCTCCAGATCAAAAAAAATATTGCTACTGTTTGGCATTTCCTGAGAAAATTGTTCATGATATAAGTGGAGAGAGCAACAAGATGGTCAATGGCAGAACGATGCTTTCGGAAACCGCATTGGGCAGGTGTTAAAAGGCTTTGGGACTACAGCCACCAAGCTAAATGCAATCCACCATACGCTCCAAAACCTTACATACACTACTCGTGAAAGAAATGGGACGACAGCTACATGGGAGATGTTTGTCCTTTCCAGGTTTCGGAACAGGAACGACGACAGCTTCCCGCCATCTTCTGGGAAAAGTACTGACGGTCCAAATTCGATTATAAAGGCGAAGGAGGTAGCGCAGACTATGGTATGATAAATGCAGCAACATTTGGATGTGGATACCATCCGGTCCTGGGGCAGAAGAGCAAGAAGAAGAGAGTGCGTGTTGGAGTTCCCGCATGGAGAAAACAGTATTATAGCTTTCGCTATTTTGAGAGGAGAAAGCAAGAGGTTTCACTTCCACTGCACGTTTCTTTGGGAGAAAGGCTGGCTGGTAATTTGAAGAACTCAAAATTTCAGCAAAGTGTTGACCCAAGGAGTTAGAAATTGCAATGGGGTCCACTAAGGTATCATGCGCGACAGCGAGCCCAGAGATCGGGGAGAAACTAGGCATGCGAGATATCCATCGAATTCGACTCCAAACTTCGGAGGAGGGAATGAAGGTGTTAAAAGAGCTAGTAAAGAAGTCCCGGCTTACCTTCTTGCTATTGTGGATGACGCGACGGCATCGCACACGTAACAGCTTATAGCGGATACAGTTGGCCAAAGAATGAAAACGCGAAGAGCACATCGCCGCTCACGTATTGCGTCATGGCACGCCTCGTTCCACCAAGGAATTGGGGGGCACTGGGGCAAATCTGGGGTGTGAGGTATTCAACGTTCCGTGGCTGTAAGAATAACTTCTCTAATATGAGTGACCTGATCATCGACGCTAGGAAACTGATGGTCATCGAATCTCGCTAAAGACGAAAAAGTGTCCAATTGGCTTAGGCAAACTTCCAGCGTTTCGGGCGCATAGATGGTAGTTGTTGCTGCAATCAAAGGACACATGGAAAATGGTCACTTGAGTGTGTATCAGCAAGAGCGAACCATTCAAAGTGCCGAGCTAGCTGAACAGTACCAACCGGAAGGTCCAAATGAAAGAAATTTGTCATGGAGGCAGACAAAAATGTAGGGTCCCCAGTGGTGAGGCAAACAAGATCCGCTTGGTGGAAGACATCAATCAATAGGGAGCCTTGCGGACAAGGACGCAGAGTTCCCCATAGCAGGTGGTGGGCATTGAAGTCCCCAAACAGCAAATAGAGGGGTGGGAGCTGACCAAGGAGATGAAGGAGATCAGCTCTTGCCATCGTTGTGGACGATAGAATCTATACAGTACAAAGAGAGAAGGTGTATCCAGAAAGGGAGAGATGGACAGCAACAGCTTGGAAAGAACTGTTTCAGGGGATTGGGTGATAATGGACACTATCATGGTGAAGAACCATGAGTCCTCCATGTGCTGGAGTGCCATCAACAGAGGGGAGATCAAACCAGACTGACTGAAAATGGGTGAAAACAAAGTGATTGTGGGAACGCAGCTTTGTTTCCTGAAGACAGAAGGTGCGGTCAGGATCGACAATTCATCCTGACTGGCTCTAATGCCACAGGTATTCCAATGGATAATGGACATGGGGTGGAGAGAAAAGGGAAGAATCTCACCACGGTTGCTCTCAACTCAACAACTGCTGAGAGCCGGTGGCGAACAGCGTGGAACGGCATTCAGCCAAAGGCAGAAGATCCTGATCCATAGGTTGTTCAGGAGCAGCTCCTGCCACCAGCAATCGGCCGTTTGATAGGCCGCCAGCAGTTCGCCTTGGCGACAGGGAAGACGGCCGAGGGCGGTTACCGCCAGGTGGCGCTGTACATGAGACACATCATGGCGGAGAAGGAGAGGAACTGAGTTTCTTATGAGCCTTCTTGGAAACATGACATTGAGATGAGGAAGGAATCGATGGTTGTGAAGTCAGGGTACATAAAAAATCTTCGCAAGTAGGCTCTTTTTTGGAAGTCCGGGAGTCTGATTTTGGGGCTCGTGATTTAGCAGAAGCCAATGAAGGGTGAGCTGTAGAGTGAGCACGTGATAGTGGTGAGGCTGAACAGGCGATCTTTGCACTGGCCAATCTGACGACTGTGGCACTAAAGGTGAGATCACAAGTCTGCGTGGCAGCCTCCTTAGTAGGCCGAGGAGATGGAAGGGCAGTGCTATATATACCTGCAGGAAGCACCGTGGGCTTTCGACTGGCGAGTATCTTACGAGCAGCAAATGTCGACATCTTTTCCTTTCTTCACTCTGATTTCCTAAATGAGCTTTTCGTCTTTAAAAATGGGGCAATCTCTAGAGGAAGCAGCGTGGTCACCCATACAGTTGATGCAACGAAGGGATGGAGGTGGACAAGCACCCTCATGGGCATCCATGCCACAGATAACGCATTTGGCCAGATTGGAACACAACTGGCGGGTATGATTGAACCGTTGACACCGATAGCAATGCGTAGGGTTGGGGATGTAAGGGCGAACTGAAAATAACTCATAATGTTCGATGGAAGTTGAACTCTGTCAAATGTCAAGAAGATAGTATGGGTTGGAACCAATCCCTTGTCAACCCTTTTCATGACACGATGAACAGCCGTTATGCCCTGGTCAGACAGGTAGTTTTGAATTTCCTCATCGACAATCCGACGAGGGAGCATGTATAAACCATCCCACATGATGAATTTAAAGTGCGGTGTGCTCCCACCCAGACAGGGAAGGTGTGTAGCAGTGAAGTTTGCCGCAATTTTTGTACCTGGAGGGAACTGACTGCTTCTAACAACAAGGTGCCATTTCATAATTGGGAACAAGACTTTACAGGACCTGTAACTGCGTTGACACCTTTCTGAATAATGAAAGGGTTGACTGTGGAGAAGTCTTGACCTTCGTCCGACCGAGAAACAACAAGGAACTGTGGCACTGATGGACGAATTGTCCATGGTTGAGACTCATTTAACTTCCGCTTGTGAGCAGACATAGTAGATGATGAGGAAACCATTGCGTAAGTATCCCCCATGATTACTGGCATCTCCGATGGCACACTCCTTCCTTGTGGGGGTCCTCTCTGAGGGCACTCCCGCCCCAGGTGATTGTTCACACCTCAGGTCACACCTCCTGAGAAACGGACGGAGGGACCAATCGGCACTTTCGGAAGGTACCAGGTGGGGTAATCACCCCTCCCTGGGCCTAGCCGTTACCAGGGGGTACGTACATGTCCTATCTGTCTATGCGGGGCGGGGAATTACCCATTACCCGGTATCACCGGCTACGTGTGGGGATGCGTGGGTCGGGCTTCAGACACGCACAGGGAGGAAAAAAGAGAAAGGGAGGAACAAAGAAAAGGAAAGGAAAGAAGAGAGGTCTCAAATGCCACAGTGGAGAAAAGGGTAAAGAGAAGAGGCAAGGAAAAGAGAAGGACGAAGGACGGACAGAGACTTTTCAGGATAGAAAGTGAAGAAGAGAGACTGTCTTACAGTTACAAGTGTCCTTTTCCGGACGTAGGCACAAACCGTACTCCCAGAGGAGGAGAAGGGGAAGGGAAGAGGCAGAGATGGGGGGGGGGAGTGGGCGGAGGGGGGGGGGGGATGGGGAAGGATGCGGAAAAGGAAGGTATGCAGCCCGGAAAGGAAAGAGAGCCACACTAGCTCGGGGTCCCGTGCTTGCTATGCACATATCCACAAAAGAGTTGTGGACCCCTGGGGGGGAGGGGGTATTGGGATGTGAAGGATGTCCACAATCCCGACAGGTGACGCTGGAAGTACAGCGAGAAGACACATGGCTGAACTTCCAGCACTCAAAGCGCTGCTTCAGGGGAAGGCTATGTGGCTTTATGCCACAGCAGTAGACCCCCACCCTGACCTTCTCGGATAATGTGCGACTCTCAAAGGCCAAGATGAAGGCATCGATGGCAACCTGATTATCCCTCGGACCCCAGTGGACGCGCCGGAGGAAATGGACACCTTGCCGCTATAAATTTGCGCGCACCTCATTACCAGACTGCAAAAGAAAGTCCCTGTTAAATATGATACCCTGCACCATATTTAAGCTCTTATGGGGCGTGATGGAAACAGAAACATCCCACAGCTTGTGACAGGTGAGTAGTGCCGGTGACTAGGCAGATGATGCTGTTTTGATCAAGTCCGAGCCTGGCCGCATTTTGGACTAGCCCTCCACCTCCACAAACTTGTCCTCTAAATTCTCCACAAAAAACTGAGGTTTCTTTGACAAGAAAGATTCCCCATCAACTCTCGTACATACGAGGTACAGGGGTGAATAAGCTTCGCTGCCATTCTTCCATTCTTAGCCTGGCATTCCTCCCATGGTGTGCCCGGAGCAGGGGAGGGGGGGGGGGGGGGGGGAATGATTTGGGCCAGTATTTCTTAGCAATAAAGTTTGACTTTGATCGCTTACAGACTGCTGGTGTTTGAACACCACCAAGAGGTGACGTAATACGCTTCATGGTGTGTCATCCGCCATGATGCCACCCACTCTGACCAGGGGCCCTCCCCAAGGGCACCACCCTGCAGCAAAGGCCACCTGGCAGCATGGCCATTGCCGGCAGTGCCGGTGCCCCAGGGTGACGGGCATCTGCTCTTCGGCATATGTGGGGAGTTAACGGTGCAGGCATCAGGAGAGCAATCCGTTTGTGGTCAGGGGGCTACAACCAACAGGGTACATGGCAGCCCCACCACAATGGACTGCCTACCATGCTGGATATCAGGTGCAACAAAGCAAACAGGCCCATTACCATCATCAGTGTGGAAAACGATACTGCGCAGTTGATGGAAAAATACGCACCCAAGAGGGTAACCTCGCCCAACATTTGGAGAATGAGCAGAAGTGCAGATCCACGTCGACGAAGAATGCGATAGGTCACAGCGCAAAACGGACACTATGCACCACGTAAGGCACCATTAGCAATTGACTTCCTCTTCGGGACAATTTTGACAAATGGAGGTCAAACCCTAAAGGGGACCATCACATAAAGGCTGAAACGTGTGAGACTCCTATTAGTTGTCTCTTATGACAGGCAGGAATACCTCGGGCCTATTCTAACGCCCGGACCTGTGGGGAATAGTAGTGTGTGTGTGTGTGTGTGTGTGTGTGTGTGTGTGTGTGTGGTAGAGACATGAGAGGAGTGGGGGTAGGTTGTCAGTTTTTTTTTTAGTGTGAAAAAACAACTAATCGTATGTGTCCACGTCAAAACTGTGAAACAGGAAGAAAAAGAGAGGAGTTAAAAACGACTATATGTCAATCCCAATAGATGGAAAATGAGGATGGTAAGACAGCTAAAAACAGGGACGTGGTGAAAGGTCTATAAAATTCACCATAGAGAAATGTAGATCAACAAGTAAAAATTAAATGACTTTTTCGATATTGCTACAACAGATAAAAAGTAAAACACGGTTGACAGCCTGCATGTCGTTCGCTAAAACAGCTGATAACTCACACGGTAAACACAAATGGGAGCATAAACAGTTCCAAAAAGGGTATTCCATCAGGAAATAATGGACAGTTAAAAGCTGGGCACAATGAGCACAAAGTGTTGCAGGAGCACCACTTAACAAATGGTGATGGGTAAACGGCAGTGCCCAATATGCAATCTAGTTAAAATGGCTTCCTCACGGTGGGAGGGCCGAGAGAAGTTTGTCCGAGCCGAGGTTTAATAACCCCGAGATTATGCCCATGAAGGGAGGTCCATTGGTGATGACAGTGACACCACCTCCTGACACACAGCAACACAGAGATCATTAGAGGGAATATAAGAAATAGTGGGATGAGGTATGAGGACCGCAACCTTGGCAGCAGCACCAGCAGCCTCATTTCCTGTCAGACCGACATGACCAGGAACCCACATAAACATCTCAGTGGCTGCATTAAGGGTGAGCAAGTGACCATTTTCCTGGACCTGTTGCACTAAGGGGTGGACAATGTACAGCACACAGAGGCTTTGAAGGGCACTGAGAGAGTATGAGCAGATGACAATTGAAAAGAAAGCCCGTGTCGTCAGACGTACTCTGTGGCCTGATACAGGGCGAAGAGCTCGGCTGTAAATATTGTGCAGTTTGCCAGAAGCCGATACCGAAAAACGTCGGCGCCAATGACGAAGGCACACCCCACACCACGGTCGGTCAGAGAGCCATCAGTGTACACAAAGGTACTATCGCAAATTTCCATGCAAAGGTCGTGAAACTGAAGGCGATCGAGTGAGGCTTGAGTAGTGCTCTTAGAAAGTGAATGGAGGCCAAGGTGAACACCGGCCGCCACACAAAGTCAAGATGGTGGAGGGTTCAAACCCAGCGGGGAAGTTGCAGAGAGCATGAAGTTAATCTGCCACAGCAAGAGCTGAGAGCAAACTACGGGACATAACAGAGAAGAAGGGTGCATCCCATACTGGTGATCAAAGGAGTCATCGAAGAAGGAGGCAGCATAGGATGGGTGGATATGCATGGCACACAAATGGCATGCATATCTGTCAAAGAGAAAGTCACTGTGGTAGGACAACGATAGTTCAGCAGCTTCTGCATACAGACTCTCAACCGAGCTACTGTAAAAGGTTCCAGTTGCACAAAACGGATGCCACGATGGTGGATAGTATTGAGACGGTCTAAGAGGGACGGACATGCAGATGGATAAACAAAGCACCCATAGTCTAGCTTTGAATGGACAAGGGACCGATACAAACTGAGGAGGGTGGTTCGATCTGCACTTCAGGAAGCACCATTTAGGAAGTGTAGACACTGAGTGGCCACATACAGCGGGTTGCCAGGTAAGACACATGGGAGGACCAAGATAGTTTCCTATCGAGCAGGAGGCCCAGGAATTTCATAGTTTGAACAAACAGAAGAGCAACAGGGCCAAGACGTAAAGATGGTGGGAGAAACCAACTGTGCCACCAGAAATTCATACAACCAGCTTTGTCAGTAGAAAAACTAAAGTCATTGTCAATGCTCCATGAGTAAAGACGATCGAAATAGTGCTGAAGACACTGTTCAGTGAGAAAGGTCCATGGAGAACTGCAATAGATGGCAAAATCGTCAACAAAAAGGGAGCCTGAGATGCCCAGCAGAAGACAGGCCATTACTGGGTTAATGGAGATAGGAAAGAAGACGATGCTCAGGACGGAACCCTTAGGCACACCGTTTTCCTGGCTCAAGGTGTCCGACAAGGAAGAACCGACACGTATCTTGAAAACTCTATCTTTTAAAAGTTCCTCAAGAAAACGGGGCAGGCGGCCATGGAAACCCCATATGTAGAGTGTACAAAAGATACTAGTCCTCCAGCAGGTGTCGTTGGCTTTCTCAAAATCGAAAAACATGGGCACAGTAGGGATTTCAACAGAAAAACATTCACGACATGGGTAGACAAAGTGACAAGATGGTCAACTGCAGAATGGCGCACTCTAAATCCATGCTGTGCATTGGTTAGTAAATTGCAAGACTCGATCCACCATACCAGCTGGGTATGAATCATACGTTCCATCACCTTGCAAATTCAGCTGGTGAGAGAGATGGGGCGGTAGCTGGAAGGAAGGTGTTTGTCCTTACCAGGCTTAGGTGTGGGTACGACAGCAGCTTCACGGCAGCATCTGGGAAACATGCCCTCTGCCCAGATGTGGTTGTACATATTAAACAGAATGTGCTTGCTCGCAAGAGAAACGTGTTGCAACATCTGAATGTGAACAGCGTCTGGCCCTCGGGCAGAGGATCAGGACGAAATGAGAGCATGATCTAGCTCCCTCACAGTAAAGTCTGCATTGTAGCTTTCAGGATTCTGAGAAGAGAAGGGTATAGCCCGAGCTGCCTCCACTTGTTTCTGAAGGAGTCAGGCAGTATGACAGTGGGAGCAGCTTGAAATCTCTGCAAAATGGCAGCCCAAGGTGTTGGAGGAAGCAATAGGGTCCATGATGACATCGTCTGCTATATTCATGCTGGAAATTCGGGAATGGACTTTGGTCCCACAGGGCCGTTGGGGGTTGGCTCACACGACTGAAGAGGGAGTGGAACTGTTGAAAGAAATCTAGTTACATTTTTTGTATCCTGAAGAATGTGACGACACAGTGCACACAACTGTTTATAACCAATGCAGGTTGCTATTGTAGGATGACAGTTAAAAACAAGGAGAGCACATCTCCATGTGCTAACTGTGTCACGGCACACCCCAGTCCACCAGGGGACTGGGACGGGTAATGTTAGTAGGATATTGTACATGGTCATCACAACTGGGGAAATGTTTGTGAAAGGTCGCCAAGGAGAAGTACAGTCCCCAGTCGGCCTTAGTAAGCTGCCATTTGGGTGTGCACGAAGGTGGGGTAGGAGTCTGGAAACAGATTGCACATGGGAAATGGTCACTTGACTATGTGTGAGAGAGAATGGACCACTCAAGACAATGGGCAAGATCGGCAGTGCAAAAGGATAGGTCCAAATGGGAATAGTTGTGTGAGCAGTCTGAAAGGAACGTGTGTGCTCCTGTGTTAAAGCAGAAGAGATTAAGTTGATTAAGAAAGTCAACCAAGTGGGCATTCTTTGACAGGTTCTGGGAGAACCCCAAACGAGATGATGCGCATTAAAGTCACTGAGCAGCAGGAATGGGTGAGGTAGCTGCCAAATAAGCAGGAGGAAGTCTGCCATGGTGACATCAAATGATGGAGGGATGTAAACGGTACAAAGGGAAAAGATCAAGTGAGGAAGGAAAAGGCAAACACAATAGCTTGATAATGGGTAGCCAGGGTGATGGGTTGACTATGAACATCATTCCGTATGAGGAGCACGACTCCCCCACGAGATGGAATGTCGACCTTGGGGTGATGGTCAAAACGGACCGGGAAGACATGTGAAAACTAAAAGCGACTGTGACGACACAATTTCGATTCCTGAAGGCAGAGAACAAGTGGATGCTGTGACTCTAAAACCACCCATAAATCTCTTTGTTGGATTGAAGGCCGATAACGTACCATTGGAGAATTCATGATGAGGAAAAAATGAAGGGGTGTCACCTTGGCAGCTGCTGAGTGCCAGCCTGTGAAGACTCGCTCCTGCAGGGCACAGAGGCAGGAAAATCCTGCTCTATGAAACCCACAAAAGTGTCACCATTCTTATGCTGTTGGCCTGTGGAGTTCAACGCAGAAAAACAGTTGGAGATGCACACTGGCGACACGGAGGCCAGCCAGGCGAGGGTATCACGTTGTGACGCTGTCAACGGGGGTCTTCAAGTTGGTGAAGGAGACGACCGTTTGCCTTTGCTGGACTACTTCAAATCTTTCCAGTTAGCAGAGGAAGACTCACGTGCTGGTTGGCTGGAGGAATATAGGAAGTCTTCACGGGGTCATTCCTTCTGTCCTTTCCAGCCTGCCTGTCATGTAGCTCGTGACTTCGCCCCATGAGGCGAGAGTTTTATGGCTTGTTGCACAGCTGGACAAGGAGAGCTGAATTTGAGGTCACATGTCTGCTTGGCCATGTCCTTCATGTAGTGAGTAGAAGCAAGAACAGTACTAAAAGCACCAGACGGTAGAATGTAGGGTTTGCGACTAGCCAATAACTTGTAAGCGACCAGGTAAGATACTTTTTCATTTACCCGGATCTCGTGGACAGCCCACTCATCAAGATACATGGGAAAATCTCGAGAGAAGGCAGCATGATCACCACTGCAGTTGACACAGCAGGGAGAATGAGACAGACAATCACCCTCATGAGCATCCCTACCACAAGTTACACATTTGGCTGGGTGTCGACACGACATTCGAGTGTGGTTGAAACAATGACATTGGTAGCAGCGCATCAAGTTCCGAATGTACGGCCGGACTGTGGTAATTTCGTAGCGAAAATTCCCAAAAACATCCCAGACATGTTTCCCACGGGAGGGGGAAAAGAATAGCAAGAGGATAAACATGCAGCACGGAGGGGAAAAGATGCTGCAAAGGCTGGGGGGCCCATGGTAGCCAAGCACAAACCCGCCAAAGAGCAGCGATTCGAATGGGAAGGGGGGGGGGGGGGGGGGGGTGTCTTACATAAGACCCAAATTAACACAATCCTGTGCCAAAATGTTCATATGAGAGATAACTGTTGTAACAAACTTCCCAAAAACCTAAAAGCAAATACTGAGATCAAAACCTTTGTGAGCCATGGCGGGACTGGCACCAGTAGTATCTCTGACATAAGTACGATCGATTTCCTAGTACAGAGGTTTGTCTTCGGGCTTGGGCCAGCTCGGGATATAAGCGAGTGCCGACCACGAGTAAGGGGAACAACGCTTTGAGAACAGAAGGCGGCGGTGCGCGAGTTGACGACTGGCTGGTGGGCAGAAACGAAGACGGGTGTCTGAGGCTGGGCGGTGGTTATCATGTGGTTATACTGGAGGTGGTGGGAGTTGCCCGGTGCTGTGGATTCTCCGGCAAACTCGTGAGCTGTGGATGTGGCCCCCTTCCTTTGAGGGACACACTGTTAAAGTCTTGCGAAGTGATGGGCTGACATCCGCAAAATCGCCCCGCATCAAGACATCTACTTAGGTACTCTTAATTACAAAGAGCACTTAGTTAACTATGATTGTAATCGCTCTTGGTACAGTAAGAGATTGCTGGACGCGTGATGTTATGTGTGTTCGATTTCATTTGATGCCTCTTACTAAGCGTGTGCTCTGCTTCCACATAATATTGATGTATTTGCAGAATGTTAGCTCATTAGCTATTATTAGCAAGTGTTTAATTTGCTTACGATATCTGTTAATCCATGTCAACATGTCCTCAGAGGGCAATATGAGTTTTTATTTCTAAAGATTACCATGTTGAGCTTTGCAGGCCCACTTAAGGTGGCCAATATGTGTGTCATTAACTTCTAGTGAGTGTCAGTTGTTGTTTAGCCTTGATTTTATTGTGTTAATTTACTGGTCAATTTTGAATGTTAAAGTTAAGAAAATTTTTTTTTGGCCTCCAGTTGTCGGGTACAGTCTGTGTTTCAGTGAGCTGAGACAGCGGGCAACTGAAGCGCAGAGCTTCCCTTTAGATTACAAGTTTGGCTTACGGGCGGTGGACTTCACCTGAGCTCGTGTGTTCCTCTTCGGTAGCGTTTGTTGGGTTCACATTTTGGTGGCCTACTCGATGTGGGGTTGCAAATGGAGCCACATCTTGGTTTGAAGTTAAGTATTACTACCCTCAGTCAGTTCCACCGCCTGTGGTTAAACTTCAACCTTACAAGCTTGGGCCTTACTTCTGTTATTACACACATTTATGATTGTACAAAGCAGTAACTTTCTATGCCCTAAAAGCCCATCTTACAAGCCAATGGGCATTTGAATAATTTTGTGGTTCGCTCTTTAAGGTTCTCTAGCCTAGTAATTTGCAAGATTGCCCAAGTTACGTTTTAATAAATATGTTCTAAGTATCTGTGTTAAAATTGAGGCTGTGTGCCCACTATTATTTTACATGTAATGTTGAAGTATCGGAATTGAAAGGATTTTAAATAACACGTATTAACTAGAGTTTTTTTGTTAAAGTTATGGTCAAGTTCAGCCTTAGTGTCTTCTGTCAATACTTACATGAGAGTGTTGCTAATGGTTTATTAGTTTATTAATGATTTTGTGCAATGAGTGTTTTGTAAATAATCTTGCTCGAGTGGGATCTGTCAGGTTTTATGTGAAATTATTTTTGGTAGTTAATAAACACAATGGAATTGAAATGTTCACATCTTGGGTCAGCCCTCCCACTCCTTTTAGATTTGAAGGTTAAACAAAGCAGGTGTTAAGTAAAAATGTTCCACGTTGGAAAATCTTTAGAGTCATATTTACAGCCTCACTGTTTTTACTCAACTAAAGAATATTGAAAAGTGTATTGTTTGTAATCTTAAATATGTATGCATATAATTCATTTTCACCTCTGTATATATTTGAATAGACTTGCCCAATGTCTTATGCAAAATATGCTTCTGTATAGAAAATGACCAGTAAATAAATACAACACAATACCATCAGAAGAATAATAATACTACAAGAAGATTGGGCAACTACAAACCACTTTTCAAAGAAGTTGAAATTTTATCTCCCCACATTATGTATAAATATAAAATATTGCTATTTACATGTATATAAAAAAACAATTTCAATGACAATGAAGAGACGCACAGCCAGAAACTGTGTAAATTATGGAGCACCTCTACATAACATAGCTGGACTGCTTAGATGGCAAACTGCACAGCTGTTAACCACTTCGTATTTCAAATACCAGCTTAAAAGAGAAACTTAAGCAAATCATACAAGTACTCCTCGTAGGAAAACCTTTCTGTTCAGTCAGTGAGTACATACTAAATGCAAAAGGCATAATCCGTATCACTTCAGCCGCGCGCGCGTGCGCAGGGGGCAGGGGGCGGGGGGCGTCGGATGTTATTTAATTTAGCATATGTAAAAACTCAGAAGTAAGGAAGAAACACTTTTTTTTTATTTTCTCCAAAAAAATTCCTGCCCTGAGGTACAGGGCTCCAAAGATGGCACTGCAAACTCCATTTTGAAGATGCGAATTTCGGAAAAAAATTTTAAATGCTGTATATCTGTAGAAGTTCTAGATATTTTATTATAGTTAATTTTTATTTGAAAGATAATTGCTCTATAATTACAATGGTATGCTCATTGGACGTATCTGTCAAAATTCTTTTACTGTAGCCTTTTGAATTTTTTTTAATTTACTGAAATTTTTTTTTTTGACTATGCCAATCCAGAAAAGTTGAGTTTTTTTCTGTTTATTAGTACCATGTAGTACTATATTCTCTGTCAAGGAGAGCTTCCACTTTTAAGTTGGACAGGTTTTATTTTAATTTTTAACTTTCAAGGGTATGTATGTCTTCACTGAAGTTGTTTCTTACTAATTTCTTTGTTACAATGTTTATTTCTATTGTCTTTGTTGCAGTTATTTCTTATCACTTTCTTTGTTGCAGTTATTTCTTTTTACTTCCATTGTTGCAGATTTTCTTACACTTTGTTGCAGTTTCTTGTCAGTTTCTTTGAAGTGGTTGCTCATTGCAAGTTTCTGTATTGTAGTTGTTCAGTGCTAATTTGTTTACTGAAGAGATTTCTAAAAACTCTGAGATCATCGAGTGAGTTGTGTGTTTTCGTAAGGAATTTGCCAATTGACACAGTTGCAGTGTGTGTTGTGGAAATGACTGAAAAGTCTTCTGACTGGGACCACAGGAGACTGAAGTATGCTGACTATTTGCATATCCATAACAGAGTGATATATGTTGTTGTTGTGGTCTTCAGTCCTGAGACTGGTTTGATGCAGCTCTCCATGCTACTCTATCCTGTGCAAGCTTCTTCATCTCCCAGTACCTACTGCAACCTACGTCCTTCTGTATCTGTTTAGCGTATTCATCTCTTGGTCTCCCTCTACGATTTTTACCCTCCATGCTGCCCTCCAATACCAAATTGGTGATCCCTAGATGCCTCAGAACATGTCCTACCAACCAATCCCTCCTTCTAGTCAAGTTGTGCCACAAACTTCTCTTCTCCCCAATCCTATTCAATACCTCCTCATTAGTTATGAGGTTTACCCATCTAATCTTCAGCATTCTTCTGTAGCACCACATTTCGAAAGCTTCTGTTCTCTTCTTGTCCAAACTATTTATTGTCCATGTTTCACTTCCATACATGGCTACACTCCATACAAATACTTTCAGAAATGACTTCCAGACAATTAAATCTATACTTGATGTTAACAAATTTCTCTTCTTCAGAAACGCTTCCTTGCCATTGCCAGTCTACATTTTATATCCTCTCTACTTCGACCATCATCAGTTATTTTGCTCCCCAAATAGCAAAACTCCTTTACTACTGTGTGTCATTTCCTAATCTAATTCCCTCAGCATCGCCCGACTTAATTCGACTACATTCCATTATCCTCGTTTTGCTTTTGTTGATGCTCATTTTATACCCTTGTTTCATGACACTGTCCATTCCGTTCAACTGCTCTTCCAAGTCCTTTGCTGTCTCTGACAGAATTACAATGTCATCGGCGAACCTCAAAGTTTTTATTTCTTCTCCATGGATTTTAATACCTACTCTGAATTTTTCTTTTGTTTCCTTCACTGCTTGCTCAATATACAGATTGAATAACATTGGGGAGAGGCTACAACCCTGTCTCACTCCCTTCCCAACCACTGCTTCCCTTTCATGTGATATATATATATATATATATATATAAAAAAACCACCACTTTGTTCAGGTTGGGAATAAGTGTTCTCATTGGAAAACTCTGTTTCAAAGTGAAGATGTTTCCAGTGACGGCTTTGTGTGTTCTAAATGTTTTGGAGAATAACAACAATGGTAGTATCTGAACAAGGTGATACCTCCCATGGTGCATATGACGCAGATTTTGCATCAATACAGGGAGAATTAAATACCCTGAATCAGTCAGCTACAGAGGTAGGTGTTAGTCCTGTTAAGAAACCGTGGTCAGTGAAGTTGAATCATAAGCTCTATGCATCAAGAAAGCACAGAGAAATTACTAAAGCTATTGATGAATACTCTACAGCAAAACTGACCACACTCTTCAAAGTGGAAATTCCATCTTCAGAAGAAAATGAGCCAAAGCGCTCTTGTACTTCTTGCCAGGAATTTTTCAGAAACATCAATTCAGCTATAGAATATCGTGCATCCTACAGTGAAAAGGTGCAAGTTTTAACTACTATTCCAGAGAAATTTTCAAAGAAAGCAACGAATCAAGAAATGTGAGGTCTGTAAAAGAAGTCTTTGGAAGACCAGATCGCTCTTATGGTCATCCCATAGAAGCAGCTCAAGTTCAAATAATGCAGTCATTTTATCTGGAAGATAAATGGGATTGTTCTCGCCAGAGTGCCAACAAAAAAGACACTATAACTGTAACAGCTAAAGGTCAAAAAGATGTGAAAGTGAAGAGGTACATGACTCGCAGTATTAAAGAAACTTTAGTAAGTTATAAGACCAACTAACAAACTATACAACTTCACATATTGGAAGATGAAAATTTTATGCACTACGACTTAAGTGGGTAGTTCCACACCCACATCGAGATGTCCGTTTGTGTGTGTGTACTGAGCGAATTTTGAACTTTGTGTGGTAACTTTGAAGAACTTACTGGAGCACGTGACATATGACACCTTGGTTGTGTGTGTGAAGTCATTAGTAGTCTGTGACGTAAAGTGAGAGACTTGTTTGTTTCAAGAACGTGGTTTCTGCCCTGGAAAGGGAGGACTATCTTTACAGACACTTGGTCTGGAAGAAATGGCAGATAACTCTGCAGGAATTACACATGCGACATGGCAGGAAAATAAACTAACTATGAAAACTGTTGCCTTTGACAGTTTCCTTGATGAACTTGATAAATGGTCAGTGATAACAGTAACACACTAATATCTTAAGAAATTGCAACAACACATTACAGAAGTGAAAGGGTGTATGTACAGGCTGAAGAACTATGTTTAGTGCTTCACTGTGATTTTACTGAGAACTGGTCTGTAATTCCCCCACAAGAAGTACAAGGGTATCATTGGAGTATTGAACAGGTTTCAATCTTTACAGGAGTGACATAGTTTCAAAACAAGACCACAATGTTGCAGTTACAAGTGATGACACAGGACATGACTTAGCACAGCTTAGCTATCAAAATTCTTCTGCTGCAAACAGGGCCAGAGAAGATCATCATTATTTCTGATGGTGCTCCTATTCGTTCTGAAAATCGTTACCAGCTGTTTGAATCGAGTAAGTCACTTGTGCCAACTGACCGCGTACACAGAGCTACTGGTCACGGAAAGGGGCCTTGTGACAGTGTAGCAGGCCTGCTGAAGCGCCATGCTACAAAATATAATCTTTCCAGACCAAATACAGCCGCAATGCAGAATGCTGAGGATTTTACGAGAGTCGTGCGATCTTACACATCCACAGCCCTAATTCTTCTGTCCAAAGAGGAAATCGAAGAATTCTGTGAGCATAAAAAAAAAGTAGATTGGTCTAAACAAACAACTCCTGTGAAAGGAATTCAGAAGACATATATTTGGACTCAAAATTATGGGCGAACTCATAATGCACGAGCTTTCGTTCGTCCGGCCAACACCTCAGAAACACCAGGATAATATTCAGATTCACGACCTGAGAAGGTGGATATTTGTGGCATGTGTGTACGACAGACTGTGTCAATTGCAGAGATTCTAGGCACCAATTATGAGTTACATGTAACTGTAGTGAACTTCATGCTACCACATGGACCAACTGCTGGAATAGCACCATGGACCTTGCCGTTGGTGGGGAGGATTGCATGCCTCAATGATATAGATAGCCGTACCGTAGGTGCAACCATAATGGAGGGGTATCTGTTGAGAGGCCAGACAAATGTATGGTTCCTGAAGAGGGGCAGCAGCCTTTTCAGTAGTTGCAGGGGCAACAGTCTCGATGATTGGCTGATCTGGCCTTGTAACACTAGCCAAAATGGCCTCGCTGTTCTGGTACTGCGAACAGCTGAAAGCAAGGGGAAACTACAGCCGTAATTTTTCCCGAGGGCATGCAGCTTTACTGTATGATTAAATGATGATAGCATCCTCTTGGGTAAAATATTTCGGAGGTAAAATAGTCCCCCATTCGGATCTCTGGGCGGGGACTACTCGAGAGGATATCATTATCAGGAGAAAGAAAACTGGCGTTCTACGGAAAGGAGTGTGGAATGTCAGATCCCTTAATCGGGCAGGTAGGTCAGAAAATTTAAAAAGGGAAATGGATAGGTTAAAGTTAGATATAGTGGGAATTAGTGAAGTTCTGTGGCAGGCGGAACAAGACTTTTGGTCAGGTGAATACAGGGTTATAAATACAAAATCAAATAGGGGTAATGCAGGAGTAGGTTTAATAATGAATAAAAAAGTAGGAGTACGGGTAAGCTACTACAAACAGCATAGTGAACACATTATTGTGGCCAAGATAGACACGAAGCCCACGCCTACTACAGTAGTACAAGTTTATACGGCAACTAGCTCTGCAGATGATGAAAAAATTGAAGAAATGTATGAGGAGATAAAAGAAATTATTCAAGTAGTGAAGGGAGGCGAAAATTTAATAGTCATGGGTGACTGGAATTCGAGAGTAGGAAAAGGGAGAGAAGGAAACATACTAGGTGAATATGGATTGGGGCTAAGAAATGAAAGAGGAAGCCGCCTGGTAGAATTTTGTACAGAGCATAACTTAATCATAGCAAACACTTGGTTCAAGAATCATGAAAGAACGTTGTATACATGGAAGAACCCTGGAGATACTAGAAGATATCAGATAGATTATATAATGGTACGACAGAGATTTAGGAACCAGGTTTTAAATTGTAAGACAATTCCAGGGGCAGATGTTGACTCTGACCACAATCTATTGGTTATGAACTGTAGATTAAAACTGAAGAAACCGCAAAAAGGTGGGAATTTAAGGAGATGGGACCTGGATAAACTGAGAGAACCAGAGGTTGTACAGGGTTTCAGGGAGAGCATAAGGGAACAATTGACAGGAATGGGGGAAAGAAATACAGTAGAAGAAGAATGGGCAGCTTTGAGGGATGAAGTAATGAAGGCAGCAGAGGATCAAGAAGGTAAAAAGACGAAGGCTAGTAGAAATCCTGGGGTAACAAAAGAAATATTGAATTTAATTGATGAAAGGAGAATATATAAAAATGCAGTAAATGAAGCAGGCAAAAAGGAATACAAACGTCTCAAAAATGAGATTGACAGGAAGTGCAAAATGGCTAAGCAGGGATGGCTAGAGGACAAATCTAAGGATGTAGAGGCTTATCTCACTAGAGGTAAGATAGATACTGCCTACAGGAAAATTAAAGAGACCTCTGGAGAAAAAAGAACCGTTTGCATGAATATCAAGAGCTTTGATGGAAACCCAGTTCTAAGCAAAGAAGGGAAAGCAGAAAGGTGGAAGGAGTATACAGAGGGTCTATACAAGGGCGATGTACTTGAGGACAATATTGTGGAACTGGAAGAGGATGTAGATGAAGATGAAATGGGAGATATGATACTGCGTGAAGAGTTCAACAGAGTGCTGAAAGACCAGAGTCGAAACAAGGCCCCGGGAGTAGACAACATTCCATTAGAACTACTGACAGCCTTGGGAGAGCCGGTCCTGACAAAACTCTACCATCTGGTGAGCAAGATGTATGAGACAGGCGAAATACCCTCAGACTTCAAGAAGAATATAATAATTCCAATCCAAAAGAAAGCAGGTGTTGACAGATGTGAAAATTACCGAACTATCAGTTTAATAAGTCATAGTTGCAAAATACTAACGCAAATTCTTTACAGATGAATGGAAAAACTTGTTGAAGCCGACCTCGGAGAAGATCAGTTTGGATTCCATAGAAATTTTGGAACATGTGAGGCAATACTGACCCTACGACTTATCTTAGAAGAAAGATTAAGGAAAGGCAAACCTACATTTCTACCATTTGTAGACTTAACGAAAGCTTTTGACAATGTTGACTGGAATACCCTCTTTCAAATTCTGAAAGTGGCAGGGGTAAAATGCAGGGAGCGAAAGGCTACTTACAATTTGTACAGAAAGCAGATGGCAGCTATAAGAGTCGAGGGGCACGAAAGGGAGGCAGTGGTTGGGAAGGGAGTGTGACAGGGTTGTAGCCTCTCCCCGATGTTATTCAATCTGTATATTGAGCAAGCAGTGAAGGAAACAAAAGAAAAGTTCGGAGAAGAAATAAAAACTTTGAGGTTCGCTGATGACATTGTAATTCTGTCAGAGACAGCAAAGGACTTGGAAGAGCAACTGAACAGAATGGACAGTGTCTAGAAAGGAGGGTATAAGATGAAAATCAACAAAAGCAAAACGAGGATAATGGAATGTAGTCGAATTAAGTCGGGTGATGCTGAGGGAATTAGATTAGACACTTAAAGTAGTAAAGGAGTTTTGCTATTTGGGGGGCAAAATAACTGATGATGGTCGAAGTAGAGAGGATATAAAATGTAGACTGGCAATGGCAAGGAAAGCGTTTCTGAAGAAGAAAAATTTGTTAACATCAAGTCTAGATTTAAATGTCAGGAAATCGTTTCTGGAAGTATTTGTATGGAGTGTAGCCATGTATGGAAGTGAAACGTGGACGATAAACAGTTGAGATAAGAAGAGAATAGAAGCTTTCGAAATGTGGTGCTACAGAAGAATTATGAAGATTAGATGGGTAGATCACATAACTAATGAGGAGGTATTGAATAGAATTTGGGAGAAGAGGAGTTTGTGGCACAACTTGACTAGAAGAAGGGATCGGTTGGTAGGACACGTTCTAAGACATCGACGGATCACCAATTTAGTATTGGAGGGCAGCGTGGAGGGTAAAAATCGAAGAGGGAGACCAAGAGATGAGGGCTGCAGTAGGTACTGGGAGATGAAGAAGCTTGCACAGGAAAGAGTTCCATGGACAGCTCCATCAAATCAGTCTCAGAACTGACGACCACAACAACAACATATATCACTCTGTTATGGATATGCAAATAGTCAGCATACTTCAGTCTCCTGTGGTCCCAGTCAGAAGACATTTCAGTCATTTCCACAACACACACTGCAACTGTGTCAATTGGCAAATTCCTCACGAAAACACAAAGAGGAACCAGCAAAATATATTAGAACTGTTCCAGAGATACAGCATTTTAAAAATTTTTCCAAAATTTGCATCTTCAAACTGGTATGCGTATTGTCACTTTGGAGGGCTGTATTTCGGAGCAGAAAGTTTTTAGGAGGAAACAAAGAAATATGTGTTCCTTACTTAGGCCTTCATTTTAAAATAAGCTAAATGCAATAACATCCAATACTATGAAGGTAAGATTTTTTCCTTAGCCTGCCTGGCTTGATATGGATGATGCCAAAAATTTTGATATAAGCATCCAGTGTGTGAATAGGCAGATTACGTAGTAGAATTGAAATGTTTACTTATGTACAGTGTTATTTTATTTAAAAATAACACAATTATGATATTGAACTGTATATGGACAGGTATTTTGAAAAACTGACAATGCAAATATGTAGTTAGATCTGATGCATGTATGTACATCCGAAGCTGCTAAATAGATAAATAAAAATCAATAGTTTCCAATACAGTTGGCAGAGTGATAATATGCTGACACTCTCCATCAGGTACCAACAAAAAATACAAAAATCTGCATCATGCATTTAAGACCCAATGTGGCATCAGAACTAGGTGAAGTGAAGTAGTCAAGTGCTGACAAAGTGACCATTAGCGATCACTCACAAGTGCATCCGTTACATTTTACGAAACAAGGAACACAAAGTATACTAGAACAATGCAAACAACGATATGTTGCAAGTGCACTCACACAAACAAGTGAACATTATTACTCAAATGTCTAAACTGTGCCAAATAATGTGGAAACAATTGAACACTGTGATCCAAATATCAAAATTGCAAATAATAGTGCAGAAGAAAACAGTCACAATCACCAGCAAAATGCATCACTCTTGCCCGATTGCTTGGGGAAACGTAATGAAGAGGCTATGTAAAGCTGCACTATGCTGCCTGTTGTACGTACACATGCTTCTCAAACCTCTATTGTCGATTTACTTGAGAATTCAAAAATTACTGATAATCCTTGTAAATCAAATGACCCGTCAAAAGAAAACTGGCAAGAGGTATGCAACATGAAAAAGCGAAGACCTCCCAGAATGTCTCAAACAAACAATAATAACAAAGGAACAATAAGTGTTATAGGAATTGGATGAGAAATTGATATTTTTGTAGAGAGGAGGCAGCCTGGTTCCATTTGCACGGAGTAAAAAATGGCACAACAACTGAAAATGGAACTGTTTTCTTGGAAAAGCGTTTCCCCCAGACCAGAAGAACTTCGCAGTTAAGAAAGCAAGCGCAAACGGATTTAATTGCATTTTTAAACCAGGTGTTGACTATAAACTACAGGATACTGTGTGGCCTAAAAATGTATTTATGCAGTGTTTTTTTATTCAAGAGGAAGTACAACGCGCCAGTTCAATAATTATCTCACAAGAAACTGTCCCTATTGTTGTAGCAAACATAAATATCCTGTGCATCAGACAAAACTGAACAATTTAACCACCTTGGTAGACCAAGTCAAACCAGATGTTCTGCACATCAGTGAACACTGGATAGCTGAGCAGGAAGGGGAATATTATAGATATGTGGAATATCTTGAAATGATAAGTGCTTGGTATCGTAAAACTACTTGTGGTGTGGTATCTGCCTATGCAAATAACTGTCTTATTATCCGCGAAGTTGACCTAAAAACGTTTTGTGTTGACCTGCATTTAGAGTCAGTTCCATTAAAACTGTGTTATGTACATATTGTTGGATCTGTGGACCATGTACCTAGAGGAGACTTTGTAACTTTCTCACCAAGATGGACAGCTGTTTGTGCTACCTAATGTGTAAGACTTCTAAAATTACGTTGTGTTGTGACTTCAACTTCCATTTAGGAGAAGACAGTAAGTTACTAAGGAGAAAATGTTCAAGTACTTACTGATCAGCTATGGATTTGTAACAGCTAACCATGAAACGATGACAGGAGAAGCTTGCCTCGACATGGTCATCACACATCTAAACACCCAGGACTACAAAATAAGTGCTGTGGATCCACTGACAGCAAATCAAAATGCATTAGTTGTCCACTTAAACAGTCAAAGGAACCTTCATCGAAAAACCAGTATGTATACCTGCAATAAAAGAATTATAATGAGGGAAGCATTAACATCTTAAAAAATGTGCTTGCCAGGATTGACTGGAAGTTTGAAGGTGTAGGGCTGTGACCAAGTGATCCTTTTAAAGGTATTTTCCAGCTCCTGATAATAAATTTTTACAACTGTTTTTCCAGCAGTAACCATAAAGAATCCCTTCGATAAACTACAAATTACAAGAAAAATTGGCACAGACAAAGCACGGTACATTCCCAAGCTGGGAAACAAAGTGTGATGTTTTGCTGCCAAATGACAGAGTTAAAACAGCAACAGATACCAGGGCCAAAGATTTGTTTCATTACTATTATATGAAAGTTAAAACAATCTGCAGGAACGAAGTAGACACAGCGAAGAACATTACATATGTCAGGTTCATTTCTGAAGCCCACAACCCACGCAAAACGGCTGAGGAATTGGTTAACGAAAACAAAAAAAGACTGAATGCCCCATTAAATGTTGTAACCTTGATGATTTTAACAAATAGTTTATTGATGTTGTTGGGGATAATCATGGACTAATTTCTATAATACCTACTCTAGCAAAAGTGATTGACATTGTCATGAAGCACCAACTGTTAGGTTATTTTGAACCCAACAACCTCTTCATGGATAACATGCACAGATTTTGAAAAGGGAAATCTACACTTACTGCAATTCTTAACGTAATAACAGAAATAATAGAAGCATTTGATGAAAAGAACTGCACTGTTTTAGTTCTTTGGGATTGAAGCAAGGCATTTGATTGCATCTCTTGTACTGTTGGAAAATTTAAAATTTTATGGCATAGAGGGTGTCGTTTTCGAGCCTCTGTCATGTTATAGAAGAGACAGGCAGCAGAATGTTTTCATCCACGTAGCAATGTCTCGTGAAATAGCACTAGAACATGGTGTACCACAGGACTCCGTACTTGTCCTTCTGCTCTTGATGATAACTGTCAATGACTAAAGTTGTGATTGTCATACCCTGCTCTTTTGCAGATGATACAACACTAAAGGATGTTGAAATTTTGTCTAAAGCAGCCAAAGAGTGGTTCAAAGCAAACAAAATGAAATTAAATGAAGACAAAATGCAGAAAATATTGTGCAGCATTGGTGACAGTGGAGACACAGCAAATGCTGATAGTGGCAAACTCCTAGGAATCACAACTGACAATAAGCTGACATGTACTGAACACACTGCAAATGTGTGTTCCAAGTTCTCAAAAGTAATTTATCTCCTCAAGAAGTTCAAATGTGCAATAACAGATCAGCACTTAATCACAATATATTATGCATTGTTCCACAATGGCATAACATATTGATTGTTGCTGTGGGGACACACTACTGGAAGTAAAAACAGATTATTCCTACACAAGAAGGCTGTAAGAATAATATCTTCCAGCAAGAAATTTGACCAGTGTACACCCATTTCCAAGCAGTTGGGAATAATGACCATATTTAGCCAGTATGTTTTCAACTCTCTTGTCTATATGAAAGAAAATCAATTATCCTTCTGCAACAGACAAGAGATTCACAACTACAACACACGAATAAAGCCGACATTGATATTCTGAGCTGTCGTGTAAGTAAGACACTGGACAGTTTTCCCACAGCAGCCCTGAAGATGTTCAACGACCTACCACTTTATCTTCAAACATTGGCACTGAGGATGTTATAACTAGGCTAACATGTATGCTCAAGCAACAGTCACTACATAAATTTTTCTCTACAAGTGGAATATTAGGTTGGTCAACATGATAATGTCACATATGAAACCATAAACTGGAAACATCTAAGAGCTGTAAAGTGTTGCTTATAACATTAGAGTTCTTGCTTCTTGTCTGTTATCTTAATTTCAGTAGTAGTTTTTATAGATAATCACAACGATGTGACACAATCGGTCAAGCCATGGCTGATGAATGATGACACAGGAATAGTAATGGTTACAGTATAGCAACAATGGATAAGATGGTGATGTGTGATGCACACAATAGAAGCACAGTACAACGTTATTACACTTTATACATACTACACACTCAGTAATTCATACATCATGTTCCATAAATCCAACCATGAAGAAAAGCCTTCGCGGGAAGTGGAATGACTCACGACTTATGCTGACAAATGGAAGCAGCCACACCTCGCTACTTCTGTAAGTATACCAACAGCAACCTATATCCAGGTCTAGTGGTAATCTGCTCTCAGTGGTAATGACAGGGATTACTCCCAGGTTACTGTATGTGCTTGCATCAGATGAGAAAAACAACTACTATGAAAAAAAGCCACTGTTCTTTCTCTTGCCACATCTAGGACCTATCCGGATGTTGTTTTATCGAAGCCTCCAAACCAAACATCTATGTAACTTCCACAACACCTTCCAAAACTGCTCATATTTTTTTATTGCTAATTTCATAGGCCTATTTATTTGTGTATCTACAACGTAGCCAGAGGAATGATAAGTACAATATCTACATTCTACAGTAATGTTATGTTCTCTGAAAAATCTGACAAATCCTTGGGCACCGATGTTCAACAAATCAACAAGCAGAAACGTGATTACAGAATATACAGGTTTTTAATCAATAACTGTTTTAATATAGTTCGCTTTTATCATTAACTACACGAGGTTGGAGCACTAAACTGTTATCAAACTACGAAAGAAGAAAGAGAGAGAGAGAGAGAGAGAGAGAGAGAGAGAGAGAGAGAGAGAGAGAGAAGTGTAAAGAATTTGGTCTGCATCTTTTCATTCATTTTATGAGCAGACTCGATATGTACCGCACAATTTATATGTAAATGAAAGAAAACATATAGTCAACACATGCATCACAACACTTTCAACAGAAATTGTGGAGTTAAGCGTACCTGTCGTTCATCGACCAAAATTGAACTTTTAATAGATTGTTTCTCTTTGTTGTACATGCCAAATGAAACCATTGTCAACAATCTTTCTTTCGCAGACAAGTAAAGCTCTCTACGTCTCCTACGAGCCCTTATTTCTTGAAGTTTCTGCTGCAGTTCTGCCGATGTCATGTCTTCATGTTTCGCAAAACAGTAAACACTGCAAACGATAGCTCCACACTGCGAGTCAGTTGTCAATATCGGCTAGTTAGTCGTCCGCGTTTGCTACAGACGCTGTGTCCAACTTAATGCAATACGACTCCAAGTACGTCAGACACTGAATGAGGGTCATTACTTAAGGTATCTTAAACATTCACATTTTTTTGTTCTTTAATTTTTAAGTGTTTGCGTATTCATTAGTGAAGTCGCTGCTGATAATTGGTTAACTATTGATACCGCGGAAAAGGAAAACTCTCGAAGCACCGAATTTTTGCGATACGCGGTAAATCAACAAGAAATACGCACCAAAGAGGCTGCTAAATACCGTATAAAGCTCTTTCATTTAAAAGTTGGTTATATTTCATAAAATGTTGTGAGCCTACACACTTGTGTAAACCAGTGCACTCAATCTCCGTTTCAGTGTGGGGCGCTTAACATCATATGTTTCTGCTCATCATTTGTTTACGTCCTTGAAGAAGACGTCAGATAAATTTTCCTGTAGAAATTAGGCTTCAGCTTCATATGATACGGCATCAAGAAGAATAACTATGGGTTTAACTTTGCAAATGTTCATCCATGCCATTTTACCAACGTAAAAAACATTATTTTTGGTACGATTTAAGTTAATAATATCGGAAAAGATTATTTGTACTGTTAACATGTTACCTGAGTTTAGTAGGATTGATGCTGCACAGAGTAGGTATCATGCGGTAGCTTTGCCCTTTTTGAAAAATATTATGACGAATGAATTCGAGAGATGAAGCTGCTAATGCTATAGTGATCAGCTGTCGTGTGCACGACACAAGGTTTACAGAATATTTCTTATTTAAATGTGAAATGGGTTTCAATATTTTGAGTAAGTCAGCTGTCGCAAATAATTACAATGCAGTTCACTGTCTTCATTACATTTATTGCCAATTCTGTCATTCACCAGCCACAGCCGGACAGCATCAAGATACAACATTATCAAAATACATGAATACAATTCTACTATGACAGTAATATAATACCGCAAGACATATTTAAGTTATAAATTAGAGTACAATAATATCACAACTATAAAATAGATACAAGTATATAATGAAATTAAATATAAGGGTTGCTGTTGGAGTCATTGAACTGAGCTGCAGCTCAAGTAAACATTGTGCTATTACTGGAGAAGAATTCTTGAATATTGTAGAATGGTTGCTCTTTTAGCTTACACAAAATAGTAGTTTTAAACTGGACCAGGACCTTTTCTTTTATAGAGTGGAAACAGTGACACAGCAAATAAGACTTAATAACTTTACAAAATTTTGTATTGCTTTTAGTATACTTTATGCTTGTGGGAAGCTTATTGAACAGCTGAAGACCCACGTGCAATGGGGAAAACTTGTTAGCAAATGTGAAATTCACGTAAGCAATATATGTTGTTTACTACCTGAATTAGAGACGGGAGAGCGTTATACAGGAGCAGTTGGGTGTAGGATGCAGCAGAACAATGCTAGGAAACTTTCAGCTCAGCTGAATGAAAAACTCAACAGCAAAAGAAGAGTTCTGCCACTAGGTACCAGCCATGGGAAGGATATAGGCCTGTAGTTACAGGAAGAGTTAGGTGCAGTGTTCCAGGCCACGGGTTTTGTGAAAACAAGTGCTGGTTTTAGCCAAGTATCAGAAGATTTTGGGTAAATGTATAATGATTTTAACAAAGAAAATCAGGTGGTAATGGTTGGGGGAGCTAGAAATAGCCTTTATAAATACAAAAAATACAGTAATAATGGTGATCTGGACGAGAAAGGAGCATCTGTTGAGCAAACAAATGTGGTTTTTATGGAGATTCTGGAGTGCTATGACCAGTTGGGTTAACTCTGCTGCTATGTGTGTAAACATAGAGACAGTGGGGCTCCTTTGGACAGATACAAAGTCTCATGTTGGTGCTTTCCAGTAGTTGCTATGGTGAGATGGGGATACACTTATCATAGCATACATCAGGCAAATCCCTTTGGTTATTGGGGTCAAGTGTGACACCCACTTTAGGAAAGAGTCAGACAGACAATATTAAAGGAAATTAAATTAACAAGGACTCCCAATTCATCTTACAATAATTGATGGAAATGTGACATTAAATTGCTTCTTCAGAATATAAGGGAAGGGGCAAAAAATAAAGTAAATGAGCTGTTAATTTCTCAGCAAAATGATAGTAACAGGAAAGCAATTGATGTCATTTGTCTTTGTGAACACTATACAATCACTGGGATAGAAAATGTAAGTAGTTACAAATTAATCACATATTCTTGTACGTGGCTGAACTTGTCTCATCCACAAAAAAGAATATAAATATAAAAAGAAACAAGTAAATACTGTAGAAATCAGGATATAGAAGCATGTGCTTCCTCTAGTAGACGGTAAGGATGTCCACATTCAGACTTAATCTTCCATAGGCTCAATGGTCAAAAGCCTTCTCAAGGTCGCTAAAGGCCCTATGGATTTTTATATCAAATCCTGCATTTTCTTCTGTAAATTTTTTAATTACAAACACATTTCCTGTGCATTGAATGACCTGATCTATATCCATTTTGTTCTCCAGAAATAGGCCTAATAGTTTTAATGACTTTCTTCTTCATTCGGTTACCGATTATCTTTGAATACAGTTTGTAACCAGTGTTTAGAAGACTGATGCCATGATAGTTTTTACAGTCATTACGTTTCCTTTATTTGAAAAGAGAGATTACTTCTGCTGTAAACCAAGGGTCTGGGAGCTTGCAGTTCATCCATCATTCATTTATTAATTGTAAAAGTCTTTATTTAGTGATAACCATCCGTATCTAATTAGTTCAGCATTTATTCCATCTATTCCAGTAACTTTTCTGTTCTTCGTGGCTTCCAAAGCCTGTAGTGGTTCCCCCTTAGTAAGTGGATCTACTGTTTCATAGTACGTACTTTCTCTAGCATCATCTTTGGCTTTCTGTGTACACCACTAGTTTGTGTATAGTGATTTATCCATTGTCCATTGGGTATAATGTTCAGTGAGGCAGTGTCTTTTTCTTCCTTGTTGAGGGCTTCTGCGATCTTGTATGCACATTGCTGTCCACCGTGTATGTCGTGTTTTAAGACTCTTATGAGTGATCCCCACGACCCTTGATGTGCTTTGTGCACTATTTGTTTCACAGCATTCCTTTTTATTTTGTGTGTTTCCCAGTTCTCTGATGTTTCTGTCTGTAGAAACTTCAAGTAAGCTATTTGTTTTTCTTTAATGACTTCATTAATCTCTGTGCTCCAAATTCTGAGTCATTTTTCCCATCTTTTTTCTTCCTTTTACCAAGTGCTTTAAAGGCTGTTTTAATGATGCAGATGTTGATATTATTCCATGCTCTGCCGATGTCCTTATTGACTGATAGTGAAGCGAGCTTTACTTGGAGCCAGTGCTGATAGTTTCCTAATACTGCATTCTGACAGGATGCACTGCATTCTCACAGGATGTACTTTGTATAACTTGTGTTGTGTCTCCATGTGGAGTTTCTTTGTTTTCTTCCATTTTAGTTGTAACCTTATCTTATTGTCTAAAGGGAAGTGGTCACTACCTATGTCATTTCCTCTATAAATATGTATATGTATTCATTAATTAGTGTAATCAATCACAGACATGCACTGCATTTAAACTTATGACTGTCTTTCTTTCTGTAGAATGGGTTAGCAATTTTAAAATTATTGAAGGAGGCAAAGTGGTGTACTTCCTGTCCATTATGAACAAAAGTATTTTCTCCAAATAGTCCTCCTATTCCTGGTATAGGTAGATTTCCAACTCTTACATTAAGATCACCAACCATAACAACATGGTCTGTCTTGTTGATTTTGTGGACTGCATGGCAGACTGTACATCCCATTGTACCAGTTATTACTGTTTCTTCCTGTTCCATTCATGTACGGAGCATGTAAAGAATGATTGTTTAAATGCCTCTGTAATTGATGTAATCTTGTCCCGGGACGGTTTTTTTCTATTTTCGAGAGTCTGCCAGTTCAGTTTCCTCAGCACCTCTCTAGCACTTTCCCTGGGTCAAACAAATCTCTGAACATTTGTGCTGCCCTTCTCTGTATACACTCAGTATTCCCTATTTGTTCTGTTTGGTATGCGCACCAAATGCTTGATCGGTATTCTACAATAGGTCACCCAAGTGATTTGTAAGCAATCTTTTTTATTGTAGACTGACTGCATTTCCACGGTACTCTACCAATAAACCAAATTCTACCGCCAGTTTTGGCCGTAATTGAGCTTAGAATTCTACCCATAAACCAAAGTCTACCATCAACTTTACCTATAACTAAGACTATGTTATCATTCCATTTCATATGCCTACATCCCCCTGTGGGTCCGAGGGTTACAATAGGCCCAAGGTATTCCTGCCTGTCATAAGAGGCAACCAAAAGGAGTCTCTCACGTTTCGGCCATTATGTGATGGTCCCCTGTCTGGTTTGACCTCCATCTTTCTAAATTTTCCCAAAAAGTGAGCCAATTGGGGAAGGATGCCTTACATGGTGCATCATGTCCACAGTGCATTGAGATCTTTAGCCTTATTTCTCATCGTCGCATTGCAGTACCGCTCATTCTCCATCTCTTGGCTGAGGATGCCTTCCTGGATGCGTTTTCCACCATGCACTATGCGGTGTAGATTTCTTCGCCGACAATGACCATGGACTTCTTAGCACCTCATATCCAGCACGGTAGCCAGTCGTGGGGCCACCATGTATCCTGTTGGTTGTAGCCCCCTGACAACACAGGGATTGCTTTGCTGATGCTTGCAACGTTAACTCCCCACATATGCCTTGGAGTAGATGCCCATTTCCCTGGGGCTTCGGGGCTCCCGGCAATGGCCATGCTGCCAGGTGGCCTTCCTGAGGCTGGGTGGCACCTGTGTGGGGGGCGCCCTGGTCAGAGTGGGTGGCATCAGGGAGAAGACACGCAGTGAAGTGTACCACACCATCACTTGCTGGTGATCAAACGTCAGCAGTCTCAAAGCATTCCAAGTCTCAGTACAATGCAAGAAAGTATGATCCTAAATCGTTCCCCCTCCCTGGCCACACGAGACGAGGAATTCTAGGCTAAGGATGTCAGCGAACCTTATTCGCCCCGGTACCTCATATGTACGAGAGTTGATGGGGAATCTTTCATGTCTGTGAAGTCTCAGTTTTTTGTGGAGAATTTGGAAGACTAGTTTGGGGAGGTGGAGGGTTTGTCCAAAATGCACTCTAGGTCAGTCTTGATAAAAGCAGCATCCTCTGCCCAGTCATGGGCATTACTTGCTTGTGACAAGTTGGGGAATATTTCTGTTACCATCATGCCCCATAAGAGCTTAAATATGGTCCAGGGTAATGTATTCCACAGGGACCTTCTTTTGCAGTCTGACGATGAGCTGCGCACAAATTTAGATCGGTGAGGTGTTCATTTAGTCCAGCACACCCATCAAGGTCCGAGAGATAATCAGGTTGCAACCGGTGCCTTCATCTTGGCCTTCGAGGGTGACACATTGCCCGAGAAGGTAAAGGTGATGGTCTGCCGCTGTGACGTCAAGCCATATATCCCTCCCCCGATGTGGTGCTTTAAGTGCCGGAAGTTCAGGCATATGTCTTAGCACTGTGCTTCCAGTGTCACATGTCGACATCCATCACATTCCAGTACTCCATTTGCCCCACCTCCCATCTGTGTGAACCGCAGAGAGCATCATTCATCTTGCTCGCCAGACTGCAGGATTTTACAGAAAGAGAGGAAAATCGATTAATATAAGACTCTGAACCGACTGACCTACGCTGAGGCTAAGAGGAAATTTGAGCGCCTACATGCCGCCGCTACGAGAACAGTTGTCGCCCCATCAGTTCCTCGCATTCCTGTCACCTCTCAGAACCAGAAGACTACGCCTGCCCCCTTGATGGTGGGGGCCACTTCCCTCCCTGTTGCTCGTGCACAACCTACTTCCGGAGCCCCCCAACCATCAGGGATATCAGTCCCCACTTCTGAGCCAGAGAAATGCAAGTCTTCTTCAGCTCCTCTCGGTAGGAAGGTGTCCCTCCTTTCCCAGGTTTCTGCTAGTTGGAAAGATGACACTCGCCAGTGGCTGAAGAGCCCAAAAGCAGCTTGTCGTAATGCTTCATGTTCATCCTCAGTTCTGGAGACTGAATCAGTGAAGTCCTCCCAGCCAGGGAAACCCAAGGAGCAGCGAGAGAAATCCTAAAAGAAGGTCCCCTAGAACAAGGAAATTGCGGTGGCACCCACAACACCGCTACCTACAAGCTATGCAGATGAGTTGGAGATTCTGGCATGTGCTGAGGACCTAGATCTCACCGGATCCTCAGACACAATGGGTATAGACTGCTCAGGCAAATAGTCAGTGGCAGCAGGTGACCCTGAGGCATAAACTGCCTCATTGAATGTTCCATGCCTTCGCAGTTTCACAGTGACATCATCCTCAAGTGAAATTGTGGCGGTTTTTCCACTACTTGTCTGAGCAACTGTTAAGCTTCACATCTGCTATCTGCATTGCCCTCCAGGAAACCTGGTTCCTGGCAATGTGGACCCCTGCCCTCCGTGGCCATAAGGGATATTACAGGAACCATAGTGACTATAACCAATTGTCAGTTGGAGATTGTGTTCGTGTCCTAAACTCAGTCTGTAGTGAAACTGTGCCCCTTCAAACCCCTCTTGAAGCTGCGGCTGTCAGAATAAGGATGACACAGTAAATAACTGTTAACGCGCATAACCCCTTGTGGGGTGGCACAGTGCTTACTGGCCCAGGTAGAGATGTCGAAACTTTACTGTCTCAGTTCGACCTCTGCCTCTTAGATACTGGGGCTGTCAGACATTTCATTGTAGTTCATGGTAGTTAGTCGGCCACTGATTTATCAATTTGCAGACCAGGACTTATCCCATCTATCCACTGGAGAGCACATGACGACTTGTGCGGTAGTGACCATTTCCCCATCTTCCTGTCACTGCCCCAGCATCAGGCCCATGGACGCCTGCCTAGATGGGCTTTAAACAAGGCAGACTGGGAAACTTTCACTGCTGCTGTGACCGTTGAATCTCCCCCACATAACAACATCGATGTGATGGTTGTGGAGGTACCTACAACAATTGTTTCTGGGGCAGAAAACGCAATCCCTTGCTCTTTAGGATGCCCCCAACGGAGGCAGTCCCTTGGTGGTCACTGGAAGTTGCTGAAGCAATTAAGCAGTGTAGGCGAGATCTACAGCGGCATAAGCAGCACCCTTCCCTGGAGCACCTTGTAGCCTTTAAAAGGCTCCGTGCCCGTGTTCGCCAACTTATGAAACACCATAAGCAGGAGTGTTGGGAGAGTTATGTCTAGACCATTGGGTATACGTCACCTTCTCAAGGTTGGGCAAAGGAAAAACATGTTTTCAGGTACCAGACCCTAACAGGTGTTCCCGGTGATAACATAAATGGCGTGTTATCTACTGACACAAATGCCAATGCCGAGCACTTTGCTGAGGACTATTTTCGACCTCTGCATTGGAGAATTACCCTCCAGCCTTCGCACTCTTAAACGGCAGGTGGAAGGGAAAGTCCTCTCATTCTTTACACACGACAGTGATTCCTATAATGCCCCATTTACAAAGTTGGAGCTCCTCAGTGCCCATGCACATTGCCCTGACACAGCCCCTGGGCCAGATTGGATCCACAGACATCTCCTTGTCTTCAATTGGATTTGGTGCGATGGTGTCTTTCCATCGCAGTGTCAGGAGAGCACCATAATGCCGGTGCTCAAACCCGGTAAAATCCCACTTGATGTGGATAACTATCGACCCAACAGCCTCACCAACATTCTCTGTAAGCTGCTGGAACGTATGGTGTGTCTGCAGTTGGGTTGGGTCCTGGAGTCACGTGGCCTACTGGCTACGTGTCAGGGTGGCTTCCACCAAGGTCGCTCTACCACTGATAATCTTGTGTCCCTCAAGTCTGCCATCTGAACAGCCTTTACCAGACGCCAACAGCTGGTTGCTGTCTTTATCGATTTATGAAAAGCGTGTGACAGAACTGGCGACATCATATCCTTGCCACATTATATGAGTCGGGTCTTGGACCCCCACTCCCGATTTTTATCCTTGACTTCCTGTTGCTTCATTCTTTCTGTTTCGAAGTTGGTGCCCCACTTGTTCTCGCGTATCTAGGAGAATGAGATCCCGCAGGGCTCTGTATTGAGTGTATCTCTATTTTTAGTGGCCGTTAATGGTCTGGCAGCAGCTGTAGGGCCGTCCATCCCGCTTTCTCTGTATGCAGACGACTTCTGCATTTCGTACTGCTCCACCAGTACTGGTGTTGCTGAGCCATGCCTGCAGGGAGCCATCCACACGTCGCAGTCGTGGGCTTTAGCCCATGGTTTCCAGTTTTCGGCCACAAAGTCGTGTGTTATGCACTTCTGTCGGCAACGTACTGTTCATCCAGAACCAGAACTTCACCTTAATGACGATCCACTCACTGTAGTGGTGACGTATCGATTCTTAGGACTGGTTTTTGACACCCGATTGATTTGGCTTCCTCACCTTTGCCAGCTTAAGCAAAAGTGATGGCAGCACTTGAATGTCCTCCACTGCCTGAGGAACACCAACTGGAGTGCAGATCGCTCTATGCTGCTGCAGCTCTACAGAGCCCATTTTAAATCCCGCCTTGACTATGGATGTCTGGTTTATGGTTGAGCAGCGCCCTCAGTTTGCGTTTACTCGACCCAGTGCCCCACTGTGGCGTTTGCCTAGCAACAGGAGCTCTTAGGACGAGTCCAGTGACCAGCGTCCTGGTGGAGGCCGGAGTCCCTCCATTGCAGGTTAGGCGTGCACAACTGCTGGCCAGTTACTTTGCACGCATTCATAGTTCTCCTGCGCATCTGAATCACTGTCTCTTTTTCCCACCCACGATAGTTCATCTCCCGCATGGGCAGGCCAGGGCTTCCAATTGCAGTTCGTGTCCGATCCCTTCTTTCCGAACTGGAGTCCTTGCCTTTACCACCTATACTTGGGTTCCATTCATGTACACCTCCACGGTTTATGCCTAGGCCACTGCTTTTTCTGGATCTTTCACATGGCCCTAAGGGCTCAGTTAACCCTGCTGCCACTCGACGCTGCCACTTCCTCTCGATTCTTGACATCTACCGTGCCCACGTAGTGGTTTACACCGACGGCTTGATGGCTGATGCTCACGCTGGCTTTGTGTATGTCTATGGAAGATGTATTGAACAGCATTCCTTGCCCGATGACTGCAGTGTTTTCACTTCTGAGCTGGTGGTTATATCTCGTGCTCTTGAGCATATCCGTTCGTGCCCTGGGTAGTTGTTTTTTCTGTGTACTGACTTCTTGAGCAGCCTGCAAGCTATCGACCAGTGCTATCCTCGCCATCCTTTGGTAACGAACCTCCAGGAGTCCATCTATGCCCTGGAAGAGTCCAGTCGTTCAGTGGTGTTTGTCTGCAATTGACCTGCGTTCAGTACTATGCCGCAAGGTTGTGCGGCTTTGGGTGACGAAATGACGTGACCTTAGCATGCACAACAAACTGCATGCCATTAAGGAGACCACGAATGTGTGTCAGTCCTCCATGCAGGCCTCTCGCAGGGACTCTGTGGTTCTCTGCCAGCTCTGCATTGGCCACGCTTGGGTGACACACGACTACCTCCTGCGCTGTGATGACCCACCTCAGCGTCAGTGAGGCGCCCGGCTGACAGTGGCCCATATTTTGGTGAGCTGTCCTCCTTTGGCTGCCTGCGACAGACTCTTCAGTTACCGGACTTGTTGCCATTAATTTTAGCTGACAACGCTTCAGCGGCTAATTTAGTTTTAAATTTTACGTGTGACAGTGGGTTTTAACATTCTATGTAAGTTTTTGCACATGTCCTTTGTCCCTTTGTATTCTCCACTCTAATGCTTTTAGGGAGGATGTTTTAATATGTCGCAGAGTGGTTGGCTTTTCCTTTTTATTCTCATGGTTGGCCAGCCACGGTCGTCTGCTCTCTTGTTTCCACCCCTCCTACCTGTTTCTTGCTTCTCTCTGTGGTATTCTTTTCCTGTTTTGTCCATAGTAGTATTGGTTGCCATTCTGTCATTCTTCTGGTTCTTCCTTTCTCCAATCCTGTTATTGTGCTGTACGTCCCCTTTCTTTTCTTCTTACCCTTCTGTAATTATTTTACCAGGAACAAGGGACCAATGACCTCGCAGTTTGGTCCCCCCCCCCCCCCCCCCCTCCCTCCCTTTCAAACCAACCATCCAACCATATCCCATATCCCTACAAACTGTTACACCCAAATATTTTTATTATGTGGCCTATTGCAACTGACTCATTGGTGTTATTATCATAGCACACTATTTTCTTTTCTTTTTGTGAAGTCATAATTTTACATTTCTGAGCATTTATGAAAATCTGACCAAATATTTATGTAGCTTCTTTCAGACAGTACTTCATTATAGATAACTACAATATCTGAGGTTACTATTAATATTCTCAGCAACGTCATTAACATGAACTGATGTTCACTGATGTCCCGCCAGGCTTCCCTGGGGTACACCCAAAGTTACTTCTTCATTTAATGGAGACTCTCCATTTAAAATAACACACTGCATTTTCCCTACCAAAAATCCTTAATCCACTCACATATTATGAGTGGTACCCCATATGATAGTATGTTTAAGCGTAGATGTGGCACTGTGTTGAACACTACTTGGAAATGAAGAAATACTGCATCTGGTTGAGTGCTTTGATCCAAAGCTTTCACTATGTCATGCGAGAAAAGTGCAAGTTAGCTTTCACATGGTCGATGTTTTTGGAATCCATGGTGGTTGGCATGGAGGAGTTCATACTATTTGAGATGCCTCATTATGTTTGAACTCAGTGTCAAGGATGTGATGGTAGTTTTGTGGTTCACTTCTGCTACCCTTCTTGTAAACTGGTGTGATCCGTCATTTTTCCAAGAACTGGGAAAGGTTTCTTGTTCCAGAAATCTACAATAAATTATACTTAGAAGAGAGGCTAACTCGGTCGCAAATTCAGTAGAGGATCTGCTTGGGATTCTATTGGGCTTTGGAGCTCTGTTCAATTTTAATGATTTTAGTTGTTTCTCAAACACTTACTTCACTCATCTTTTTGTAGTATGGGAATTAAGTTGGGGCAGTTCTCCTGGGTTTTCCTTTGTAAGGGAGTATTTCAAAACAGTGTTAAGCACTTAAGCTGTTGCTTTGCTACCCACAATTTCAGTGACTGTATCGTTCACCAGTAAGTGGATACTAACTTTGATGCCATTAACAGCCTTTACATACACCAGAATTTCTTTGGCATTTGTGAAAAACATTTGACAGTATTCTGTGTACTGAGTCGGGATTTGGTGACACTAGATATTGGGCATCAGTGACAGAGGGGAGCAAAGGTCATTATTCTGTCAGGGATCGAGGGAACGAAGCAACACTTTGTGGGCGGTGGAGTGGGCTCTTTCCCTGGATAAGTAGGTGAGATGTGAGTGAAACATTGATGGCTCCACTAAAAGTCATTTATTGAGACACAAGACTCTTTAAACAAACAGACTAATACATCGTGCTTTTAACTCGGTCGGATTCCGGTGACAGCTTGTGCAGTGACGGCTCGTGTTGCAGTGGCGCCAGCAGCTTATTCTTCCATTCAGTAAAGTGCCCATGACTCAGCGCGGTGGCGGCATGGTCTTCGCCGTGTTAATTCACTCGTTGCTTTATTAACAGGCGGCTACAGTGTGATGTGGAGTGCTCTGTTCCAGAATCAAACAAGCAACCCACAGGTTCAGCATCTTGTGGTGGAATTCATCGGCCTCTAAGTTCAAAGGTGACACATTTGGTGAGGCTGCAGTCCCTTTGTCCTCACCAGCCACCTGGGCAAGTACCACATGAACTTCTTTCTGGTAACTTCTGGGATGGCACCTTCTGCATTGACCTAGTGGCACGGTACCGACATCATCTTCTGTCGAGCACCGTAGTGGCTAAGTCGTCGTAGCGAAGTATGACGTTTGCTGACTACTGTGCAACGTTTCTTCGTGTCTTCTCTCTGCCCTCGAAGGACCTCTCCGAAGGACCACCTCAGCCCCGTTTTTTGAAGGTATTTATTCTGTTTTTTTGCCAATGTCCCGAAGTTTCTAGGGCCGCAACTGACTCTTTAAGTCATTGATCTATGCTTCTCACGTTGGGCAGAAACGTGACCAATGTCGATACACATGCCGGCTTTCCATTATTTTACATCTATGCTGGCGTGGTCTGGCATTGCCCTCTCGTCTCCTCCACATTGCCTAATACATCACGCATGTGAGTTCACTATGCTGAGAGCTCCTGGAACATTGACCACTGATGTGCAAACAGCACTGGTCGTTGTTCTCCTTGGGAGCATTGCCTGTCTGCTCGCTCGTTGATCTGTTGAAGTGCTGACTGGTGCCGCACAAACTCTGCTGGTCATCGTCCTTCTCACGTTGGCTAGAAATGTCTCTAAAATGTTCACTAAACCTGTAATAAGTCTTTCTGCTGTGAACAACCATAAATAACATGCAATTATTATACACCCTACATCTGCTGTGGTAGTCATTGAAGCCATCACGCATTACTCTCTTGACAGCCAAATGCATTTCATTCACCATTTCTCTGTCTATAGCCCTGTGCTTTGTTTTACACCTATTATAAGTGATCTCTGTTTCTTTATAGTGCTGTATACCACGACGTTACCCTCTCACTGTGAACAGTACTCATTTAAGCACACGGTGTCTAGTCATATGCCAGTGCTGCCTATTATTTAAAATCCAGAAGCCCTTTAGTATAGTTTCTAATTTCCTTTTCTGTACCTGATTCCCTGTTAGTACATTATCGCTATAATCTGTAGCCAGGGTTGCCACAAGTTCTGGAAATCGGGGAGTTTCAAACGTGTCATGGAAATCAGGGAAATATCAAGTAAATTTGAAAAAATAAATAAATAAAACACTGGATAAATCTCACTTTTGTCTCCGTAGTTGAAATGGTTTGTTTACTGAGATATCATGCACTGTCGCTGGCAGGGCGCAGCTGAGTATGTGCACTGCTTCCCTACTCCCTCATTATTACTGCCCTCCCCTTTCTACCACTCCCCTCAGCTTGCAGTCACTGCTGCCACCACTTCTTGCCACTAGCCTAGCAACTGCCGAAGAGAGGCACGCAGGCTTGAGGAGTGGTTTGTGTGGACCTGATTCTCAGAGAATGTTGACACAGCAGCCAGAGATGGTGGTCATGTCTGCATGAGTTGTGTCTCAGTGATTGTGTATGTGCTCTCATTTCCTGACAAAAGCCGTGGCCAGAAATTTAGTTGTGGGAGTGTGATTGTCTTTTCTATGTGCCTATCTGCAACTCGGCAATCATCGGTACAGTGAGTTGCTACGTATCGTCATTAGTATTGATTCTCAGAGTATTCGCATGAGTTATCTGTTGCATGGATTGATAACCGCGTCTCATTTTGTGGTGTCACCGCCAGACACCACACTTGCTAGGTGGTAGCCTTTAAATCGGCCGCGATCCGGCAGTATACGTCAGACCCGTGTGTCGCCACTATCAGTGATTGCAGACCGAGCGCCGCCACACGGCAGGTCTAGAGACACTTCCTAGCACTCGTCCCAGTTGTACAACCAACTTCGCTAGTGATGGTTCACTGACAAAATACGCTCTCATTTGCCGAGACGATAGTTAGCATAGCCTTCAGCTACGTCATTTGCTACGACCTAGCAAGGCGCCATTATCAGTTGCTATTGATCTTGTTAATCATGTACCGTCAGACCGACGTTCACCTTTAATGGATTAAAGTTAAGTATTCCTCCAGCTACGTCCGTTTTTCTAAATTCTAATTTCCCTGTCCTGTTCCAGACCTCACGCCATCCTGCGTGAGCCAAAACGCGTGCCTTTCGGCTTCCTCTAGTATTCCTGGGTTGGACCTCCTGCCAACCCACAACACATTTCATCAACTTGATGTCCGTGACATGTGAATAGCTGGATACACAAGTGGAGTTCAAGACGGGCCAAAACCGCATGCCTTTTTTTTTGGGTATCTCTAATGGATTGGGCCTGCTGATTTGAAGCCCATCGTTTTCCACTAATGTGCAGGTCCTGCCCGTCGGATCTAGTATCACCGATCTGCCCACAGACTGGGTATGTTTGTGTATGGCTGCAGCAGATTTTCGTGGTTTATCCATGGACCCAGGACTGTGCTACTCCTGAGCAGGCCAGAGGCCATGGGCGATGGATTTTAGAAATTGCGAGTATGTTGTACAGTGTGGTGTTTTATAGACATTTTGTTTGTTCTAGTACATTTTGACACTTCGAAAGTAGTTTATATATTTGGAAATATGGACGATAAGAAGAAGAAAATTGTGGTGGTCACTGGCAGTTTGCACAGTGTGTACTCATGTATTTCTTAATATAAAAATCACGCAATACCTGTAAAATAATACCCATAACACAGTGAGTAATAACTGACAATAATGAACATAGTAACCAACATTTTATTGGCGGTTACCTATAGTGATGGTTTTACAAAAGTCTACCCCGCTTTGTGCCTTATACACATAATTCAAGAGGCCTACTTTTTACTGAGTTACTTCTGAAATCAGTGAACGTATTTTAAATCTGTCTTCCGACTCCAAGGAAATGTGTGTTTTTGTCACCACATGTGTTTCATTTTATGGAAATAAAATATCAATGATCTTAAGGAAACATATATACCATTTGGCTTGCTTTCTCCATCTAAATACAGTTCATTACGAAAGATGTTGCTGTTTGTAGTTAAAATTTTTGCTCACACGTTTAGAAATACAGACGTCCTTACATTTTTTTGTCAACTTATGTCTTTACATAATGAAAATCGGGGAATTTTACTTGGGGAAACTTGTGGCAACCCTGGTAGTATATGAAGCTTATTTACATTTGCATTAGAATGGTAGATTTTGTACTGTTGATGTAAAATTAACTGTGCATGGCCAAGTGCGTGTTCTGTGTTGGTGGATCAGCAGTCTTTCGTTTCTGCCATCCAGCACGCTTCGGAACAGCATTTGCTACCATTGGTGGCATCACATCTGTTACTTCCTTAGAAGATTTTCAAATGGCTTGCATGAACAATAGTTGTTTTTGTGGGTAACTTTAACTTGATGCTAACTGGTGATGTGATTTTGACAAGTTGGTGAGGGCCCGGATAATTTTACACAAATTTTTTCGTCTTTTCTTTAGCAACGTAGCAAGTGGATAAGAAAACTAATTGAAATCCAGTTACTTAGTGTGTACATTGCCTAATTTCTCTTGCCGTTCTAATGCTCTGGTATTTGCTTTCTGAATTTTTTTCCACATGTCCTTAATGATTAAAGCAAATTCCCTAACTGCTTCTCCGTTCTTCCCTTCTTTGGGCTTAATAACATTGAATGGCGGCAGCGTCTTCTTTTCATAAATATTTTCATAGGGCGACATGCCCATTCCTTCGTGTGTTTTGGTGTTGTATGTGGTTACACAGTAGAATGAGGCTACCCAATTGTATTGCTGGTCATTGATAAACTAGCTTAGCACAGTGCGGTGGACCCTTTCTGTCCGTACGTTTGCCTGTGGGTGCAATGGGATGGTGTGCAATTTACACACTTTGAGCAAACAGCACAGTTGTTCACGAGTTCGGATATGAAGTTACTACTTTGGTCAGTCATAAGTGCTTCTCGTACACCGAATTTTAAAATCCAATTATTAATCACAACCTGTGCAATGATGTTTGCTTGTTGATCAGAGAGACTTGCCATGGTTAGATATCGTGAGAAATGCTCTATAATTGTTAATACATAGCTAATTCTGGCTTTTGTTTTATTAAGAGGACCATATATGTCCATTCCTGTGACTTGAAATGGACATGACACTTCTTTGTAACGGTATGCGTTGATGGCAGTAGCCTGCTCGCTGGGCACACGGTATGCAATTGTGCACATATTGTGCTACATCGTGCTTTCTTGTCTCCCACGAGAAACATTCAGCAACATGTATTTCAGTAGTTCTTTGACCGCTGTGACCTGAACGAATGTGATCATGGGTCTCTTGCACGACTTCCTGTCGGAGGTGTTTGGGAACCACTACTCTCGGACCGAGTTTAGTTGTTCGACACAGGACCCCATCCTGTACGCAAAACTGCTGTTGTGTCGCATATCTTTTGCAATCTGCATCTGAAGCCTGTGCTTTTCGCCATTCTTCTGCATAGTAACATACTGGTTCAAATACTGTTACCTTTCTACTAAGACAATCTGCATTGGAATATTTCTTCCTCGGTTTATGAATGACTTCCAAGTCCATTTCGGAGAGGCGTAGGAACCATCGCGTCAAATGACTTGATGAGTCCTTTAGCCCAAGTAACCACTCGAGAGCAGCATGTTCCATGATTATCTTGAATTCATTCTCATACAAATAGCACCTGAAATATTTGGTACCATGGATAACAGTCAGTAACTCCTTTTCTGTTGTTGAGTAATTCTTTTCTGCTGTATTTAATTGTCTGGATGCATTGGCTACTGAATGTTCTGCACCATTAATGTTTTGACCCAAAACGGCTCTGATAGTATGTCCAGATGCACCGCAGGACCGCATGAATTCTTTGTCGAAATCTGGATAGGTTAATACAGGACTGTATGTTAATTTGTATTTCAGTGTTGCAAATACTGTGCCACATTCTGTTTTTCTGTGAAATTTAGTACCTTTTTTTAAATAACTATGAGAGGTCGTGCTATTCTGCATAGTCTTTTACAAATTTTCGATAATAATTTGAGAGGCCTAGAAATTGCTGTACTTTGATAGATTGCTGTGTGGATAACCTTTAATGGTGATTATTAGCCGTGGATCAGTTTTGATTCCGTATTTGCTGATAACATGGCCTAAATATGTCACTTTCTTTAATGTGAAGTGACACTTTTCCACATTTAATGTTAATTTAGCATCCTTGAGACATTGGAAAACTTCTCATAAGTGAATCGCATACTCTTTGATGTCTTTTGAAAATACGTTTATGTCATAGAGATGTATCATGTATTGTCAAGGTTTTAATCCACGTACCACACCATCTAGCAATCTTGTTTAATCCAAAAGGCATCCTTAAGAATTACCAATGACCTGAAGGTGTGGAAAAAAGCAGTTTTATGTCTGTCCTGTGGTGCAACTTCTATGTCACGGTACCCTCGCCTCAAGTCAGTCGTGGAGAAATATTTACTGTTGCTGAGATGGCCAATGCTATCTACGATAATCAGTAATGGATACACGTCCGAAATTGTTTTTCTATTTAAATGCCTGTAATCACTACAGATATCTATAAAGTTTTCACCATCAGATGATTTCTTTGGCACAATTATGACATTTTCACTGCATGGCAAATCCAAAGGCTCTATTATACCGACCTTTAATTGGTGATCTATGAATTAGTTGTTATAACTGGTGAGGAGCTCTGTATGGTCTCCTATAAACTGGGTCGTTATCTTTTGTTGGAATCGTGTGTTGTACGATGTTCGTTGCTGGTGAACTAAACAGATCCTGAATCTCGTGCAACACTGCTTCTATCATATCCTGTTCGTTTCCTTTTAAGTGTGATATCTTGTGGAACAATGCAATTTTGTAGGCGGCTGCTTTGTCACTTTGTCTATGTCAAACCATTGAAAATCATCCTCCTCTAAGGCGCTTATGTTAGCTAATAACATTCCCATTCATAACTTCTTGTCTTCTGTCCCAAAATTATCTATATGCACAGATATCGTCTGTACTCCATCAATTGTTGTGGCACGAACTAAACTCCTGCACACAAAACAATGTGCTGTGTCCTAATTTAGCATTTTCCTCTAACAGTTCCACTATACATAGTGTGTGGGCGGGTAAAGCAGCATTACTGTCCAATCAACGTAGCTTTCCTGTACCGAATGGTATTTTGTCCAATGAATCTACCTTCAAGGACATTGCTCGCAGTTTAGTTGATTCCCCTTTCCAGGGAGAGGGATCTTGCGGCAGAGTGTCTTTGGCAGCTGTGCCACCTTATCAAAACAGTGTTCTGTGAAGCTTCACTGTTTGCTGCCCGAGGTTGGTTATGGTGTGAATTTTATTCAGGAAATCTAACCTTAGGTCAGCATCACATTCATCTCTTACCCTTGATACTCCTTCCAAACCTCCTGGAATCTTACACCCTCAATGTGAAAGGTCAGTGATGTATAGCCTGCTGAACGTATGTACCTCTGCTTGTACCACTTAACTTATATCTTGAAGGGTCATATCTCCTGGCCTCCGTACACTGTTTACTTATGACTGACACACCTCTGCATGCGCTCTAATAGCATGGAATTTCAATGGAAACGCTTGGCAGCTGTTCCAGGGTTCCCATTCCTGTTTAATGGACCCCTGTTTGCAAATTTCCCAGTACTGCTACACTCATAATATACGAGGGTCATCCACAAAGTAACTTCTGTTTGGTTATATAAAACAAACGTGTACAGATACAGAAAAAATATTTACTGTACAAAAGTCTCCAACTGTTAAACTACTTTCCTACATAGCTTCCGAAATTTTGTAGGCACTTGTCATAGTGTGGCACAAGTTTTTGTATGCCTTCTTCACAGCAGGTTGCCGCCTGTGTATCATTGAAGTGTTGACCACCATGGACAGATTTTAGGTGTAAGAAGAGATGAAAGTCGCTAGGAAACTTACGGTTGTGCTTAATCTTCTCTTCAATTGTGTGAACCATTTCATCAGCAACCACAGACGGGCATCCACTTCATTCTTCATCGTGCGCTTCATCATGCCCTTCATTGAACAGTCTGACCCATCTTCTAACCATTGAATCACTCATAGCATTTTGTCCATAAACCTTGCAGATTTTCCAATGAATTTCCTTTGGTTTAACTTTCTTTGCATTTATAAAACGAATCACAGATCTGATTTCATATGCGGCGGCATTTTCAATTACGGTTGACATTATAAAGAAGCACTACAAAGCACACGTTGGCAGCAGCGATCTGAAAATGGCGTACATATCTTCTCCTCGAGTCAGAGTAACTGCCGCGCATGCTCGGAACTTCGATCGTAGTGCTGCCGCAGATAGAAATATAAACGGAACTTACTTTGTGGACGACCCTCATATATGGCTCATCCTTCGAGAGTTTGTACACTGTGGTTAGCGACAGTTGTTCGCCGTGTGTTCCTGCCAATCCAATCTGAAGCAGCAAACCCCTGTGGAAAATACATTTTGTCTTTCCTTGCACCTCGTCACAACGTCTATTTCCTCTGATGCTGTAGCAATGCTGACTGCATCAGTTAAATTCTTCAAAAATCCTGCTCTAACACAGCGCGATGTTTCGGGTGGCAATCCTCACAAAAAAGTATCTAAGGCCCTATTCTCTGCTTCTCATAGGATATATTTATTGGCCGCATCACTCACTGACAGTGGGTAAGTGTTACTATTAACTTTTCGTATTCTATCCACAAAGATTTCAATTGTTTTGTTGTGCCTTGGGGACATGGTGTTCAATTGCTCCTTATAGAAACAGCAGTTGTTCTGATTTTTAAACCTTTTGAGCAAACTTTGTTTCAATTCTCAAAAGTTTATGCATTTTGTAACTACTTGTGATATAGTACATGCGCCTTAGCTTCCCCGATTAACAGTAAATTTGTCATTTGCAACATCTGTTTATCTGACCAGGAATCAAGTTTAGAGGCTGCTAACAAATCAGCAAAAACTGCTTCTATTTCCTCACCTGGCTTGCCAGAGAAGGGAGTCACAAGAGTGGCTGCTGATGAATGGGAGGGGTTGCTCTGGATTTCGACGTATACTTGGATAATAGATTCAACAATTCATTATTGTCAGACTTCAGTTGGGCTACCTGATAAAGTGGGGTCTGAATAGCCTTGTGGGTGGAAACTCCTTGTGTCTTACTTTCTCTCATTGTAATGCTTTCCTATTTAACAAATGTTTATTCCCCAAAATATACCTCCTATGACCACAAGAACATAGACTCAGCTACAGGACAAGTAGCATTAGAAATCTAATTACAATTTCGATCAAAATAACAAGAACATCTAACACCATCGGAATAATTTTATTTGAAAGAGTGAGAGCTTTACGTCATTGTTTTTTACACTGCAAAATCGTTACTTGAAAAGGAAAAACCAATTTGCACTCGCCAATGTACTGAAATACTGTCCGCTGGCTGCTGGTTGTCTTCTGCTGTCTGTAGGTAGTTCGTGACCTGTCGCTGGTGATGGCAATGTGAATTTCTTGTACCACAAATTCCCTGCCACATACACCTCGAAATAAAGCCGAGGTTATCTGACACGAAATGTATCAGGTCGGGATTTAGTGACACTAGATATTGAGTGTCAGTGACAGAGGGGAGCAAAGGTCATTATTCTGTCAGGGATGGTGGGAAGCAAGTAACACTTTGCGGGCGGTGGAGTGAGCTCTTTCCTTGGCTCGGTTGGTGAGGTGTGAGTGAAACATTGGTGGTTTGACTAGCAGACATTTATTGAGACATAAAACCATTTAAACAAACATACTAATACATTGTGTTTTAACTTGCTCAATTCCTCACACCAGCAGAGTGGCGAAGTTGTAGCGTGCAGATTCCGGTGACAGCTGAGGTGGCGACGTCTCGTGTTGCAGTGGCACACCAGTGGATTATTCTTCCATTCAGTACAGTGCCGATGATTCACTGCAGCAGCGGCACGGTCTTCTCCTTGTGAATTCACTCGTTGCTTTATTAACAAGCAGCTAAGGTGTGACACAGAGTGCTCCGTTCCTAAATCGAACCAGAGACCCTCAGATTCAGCATCTTCTGGCAGAGTTCACAGGTGAACTCTGCCAGGTGGTGAGGCTGCAGTCCCTTTGTCCTCACCAGCCACCTGGGCAAGTACCACACGAACTTCTTTCTGGTAACATTTGGGATGGCATCTTCTGCGTTGACCTGTTGGCATGGTACTAACATCATCTTCTGTGGAGCAGCATATCGGCCAAGTCATTGTAGCAAAATATGACATTCGCTGACTAACTATCGTTAGGGCAGTCCACGCAACATTTCTTTGTGTCTTCTTTCTGCCCTCGAAGGAGCTCTTCAAAGGACAACCTCACACCTGTTTGTCAGAGGTATTTATTTGACGTTTTTGCCAATGTCGTGAAGTTTTTAGGGTGGTGACTGACTCATCGCTCGTTGATGTATGCTTCTCACGTTGGGCAGAAACGTGACCAATGTCGATACACATGCCGGCTTTCCATTATTTTACATCTATGCTGGCGTGGTCTGGCATTGCCCTCTCATCTCCTCCACATCACCTAATACATCATGCACGTGAGTTCAGTGTGCTGAGAGTTCCTGGAACATTGACCACTGATGTGCAAACAGTGCTGGTCATTGTTCTCCTCGGAAGCATTGCCTGTCTGTTCGCTCGTTGATCTGTTGAAGTGCTGACAGGTGCTGTGCAAACTCTGCTGATCATTGGCCTTCTCATGTTGGCTAGAAATGTCTCTAAAATGTTCACTTAACATATAATAAGTCTTTCTGCTTTGAACAACCATAAATAACATGCAATTATTATACACCCTACTTCTGCTGTGGTAGTCATTGAAGGCATCATGCATTACTCTCTTGACAGCCAAACGCATTTCATTCACCAACTTTCTGTCTGTAGCCCTATGTTTTACACCTATTATACAGTGATCTCTGTTTCTTTATAAGTTTCTTTACAGTGATGCATACCATGAAGTTACCCTCCCACTACGAGCTGTTCTATTGGGTACATATCTATCCCATGCATTGTCAACTATTCTTTTAAACTTGAGCCATAGTTCCTCTGCATGCTTCTGCCCTGTGTTGGAAGTTTCAAGTTCATTATTGAGATATGACACTACTACTTTTTTACCTAATTTACTGAACGTAAATATCTTCTTACTTGTTTTAGTTGTCATTTGTATGTTGGCAATCATTGTTGCCTTAACCACCTCATGGTCACTGTTAGCAGTTTTGATGTAGACATGTTCAAAGAGGTTGGGTCTGTTTGTTGCCATTAGATCTGACATATTTCTCTCATGAGTGGGATTCTAAACTATCTGTTCTAGGCGTTTTTCAGAGAAGCAATTTAATAACGTTTCACAGGAAATCTTGTTACGCACACCACTAACAAAATTGTAATTTTCTCAATTGATTGTTGGATGATTAATGTCTCTACCAATGATTACAGTATGACTGGGGAACTTACGTACAAGCGAACTGAGGTTTTTCTAAACTTCCTATTATATTAATGAGTGAGACTGGTAGAAGATAAAAGGATTCAGTTACCATTTTGTGTCCACCCTTGATACTGTGTCTTGCCTAGAAAATCTCGCATGCAGCTTCAATTTCTATCTTGGTGGATTTGAATTTCTTGTCTGTTGAGCCAAATATACCACCACCATTCCTCCATTTGCCATTAGCCCATGCTTTCGATAAATGCTTAAATTTTCCCCAAAAATCTCATTGGTATCAGCTTCAGGTTTCAATCAGCTTTCTGTACCTAGTATTATATGAGCTTCACAGCTTTTCAGAAGCACTTCAAACTCTGGCACTTTATTGTGAATGTTTGGGCAGTTAGCTACTAGCATTTTAATACTATCAGCTGTGGGAGGCATTTCTTTCAATCTTATACTTGTACTTCTGTGTCATTTACAGCCATTTTTACCTGGACTGAATGGAGAGGTGCCTAACCTAAAAAATCTGTGTGTACACCCCAGAAACAGTCAGCTGTCTGTGCAGCAACCTCTGATATGTAGTGCACATCTGATTCATTTAGGAAGACCGTACAGTTCTTAGCCCTATGTAGAAATTCAAGGAAGTCGGAGCATAGCTTGTCGCAGAACCCTCGAAGTCTGTAGTTCCATCCTTTGACGCAACTCTGAACCAGGGGGCCAGGATCAGTTCTGGAGACAAAACTGCAAACTGTGAGCTTCATTGAAACTCCATGCTGATTAATGACTAAACTGTTGAAGATTTTAGAGACAGCTTACAAAATGTTGACAAGGATTAATTTTATTAGGAGCCTAATGCTAGCTCTGGGTGTCCCATTTCATAGTAGGGGAAAAAATTATATGTTATTAATGGAGTTCATTAAAGAAACCTTTGATCACTAGAGGCATCAGTATCTTCAAAATAAAAAAGTAACATGCACAGAATAACAAAAACAAGTAATGATCTAGAAATTACTTGCTAGTATAAACAGTTTTGCAACATACTAAGAAAAGTTGCTAAAAACAGGAGTATGCACATCTTATCTGAAATAATTACCTTTCACAAAAAGCTGCAAAAAGAAGGGAAAGTAAAATAGTATGGTGAAGAAACAATAAGAGGACATTTGATGAAATAAAAATTAGTCTCACATCCCCATCTGAGGTAGATCATCAAAAACACAATTAAAAAAGGTATAGGCTGTTTGAGTAATATAAAGAGGGACGCTGCATCATTTTTTGTATGGGAAGAAATTACATAGGGTGTTCCATAGGACTTGATCATTGGCCCACTATTGTTTTTGGTTTATGTTAATGATTGGCCATGTTATTTGCATTAGGAGGCAGAATTAGTCCTGCATGCAGATAATAATTTATGATTGTTAGTTGTGAAGCTGGGCAAAGAAGCGTCAATAGAGCAAATAGTAAATGATGTTCCTATGACTAGTTCTGCACAAATGGGCTAGCTTTAAACACAGAACGCAGCTCATCTGTTTTTGTACTGTCAGAAATGTTCCACTACCTATTAACCTTGTATATCAACAAGCAAATCAGAATCAGCAGATATGATGAATTGTTTATCACGACACAAAAAAGGCACCTAAACAATATCTCTGATACTGTGGCCACAGCAGTAAAGTATGTAATTGCATCAGGTATTCTCCCAAACAATCAAAAAATAGCACAAGTAACCCCAAGTTACAAAAAAGAAGATAAATCTAAAACTGAAAACTGTTGACACATCTCAGTCTTATCTTCATTTTCTAAGTGAACTGAAAAATTTATTAACACTAGACCCTTTGCCCGGCTGCCATAGTGGTTTGCAGAGTATGGATGTGGATGTAGGTGACATTCCTGAGTCAGCGCAACCTTCTGCTAGAAAATCAGAATGGCTTACAAAAAACAAGTCAACATAAGTAGCCTCAGTATGCTTAAAAGATGAAATAATAACTGCAGAAACTCCAGATAGGAGTTTTGACAAACTCGTCAAGTTGCAGACAGGCAGTTCTTTTATTTCTGTCTCTCTGCTACTTAACGTGTCTCCTGAACAATAAGCAGCAATCTGTCTTTTCCTGCTAACTACCGTAGAAAGTGAGGAGTATGTTACTGGAATGTTTCTTGAGCTTGAGAAACCATTTGACTGTGTTAACATCACCATATTACTTGGCAAGAATGGAAGCTGAGTGTTAGAGGAACTGGCTGTCGGTTGATAAAATTGTACAGGAACAAGAGCCAACATTTTGTGTTGCTTAAAACAAACAATGTTGCATTCAAATCCAAACTTACTAATATCAGATACAGAGTGTCTCTAGGTTCCTTCTTTCGACGATTAATATAAATCGTAAAAAGTACTGTTCTCCTAAATCCAAACAATACTGTATGCGTGATATGTTAATTATGTGCAAACACAAGGTCTCTGACACTCTAAAGGAACTGCACAACAGTGTTACCAGAGAAATGGTCAAGTGTTTCAGTGAAATCTGTGTACTTCAGAGACTGCGATAACACCAGTGAACAACACAGGACATTCTGACTGGGCACCAATATGAAACTTCCTGGCAGAGTAAAACCTTGTACTGAACCAGGAGTCAAAACGAGGAGCTTTGCCTTTCACTGGCAAGTGCTCACTGACTGAGCTATCTGAGTGTGACTCACAACCTGTCCTCACAGCTTTATTTCTTCTGGTACTTTGTCTCCTACCTTCCAGATTACACAAAAGTTCTTTAGTGTAACTAGTGGGACTAGCACTCTTGGAAGACACAGTTTATCCATATCCTGGAGGATTGTTTCTGTGTCCATTGGTCTAATGAGGTAGATTAACACTCGTAGAATACATCAAATGTTATAGAGGGTTTAACACACAAATGCGTTTATTTGCAATGTATTTCATAAGAAGCATGCATAACATTGTATATCTCTCTCTCTCTCTCTCTCTCTCTCTCTCTCTCTCTCTCTCTCTCTCTCTCGTGCGCCCTTCCCCCCTCCCTCCCTCTCTCTCGTTCTTTAGTACAGGATTTACAATATTCACTAGCAGTCATAGTAGCACAAGTGTCGACCTAGGTTTGTCAGAGCTTGGCACACTGTCGTCTGTACACTCGGTGTGATTAGAGAGTAGTTTGATGATTTGATTTGAACAGGGAGGTTAAAAACAGTAGCGACTCTAGTGTACTATTGCCTGCACTAAAACAGGGTTTACTGTGCAGTTCCACTCCCTGTGATTCTAGCCAGGCCAACCATTCTCCTTCTACATCTACATCTACATCCATACTCCGCAAGCCACCTGACGGTGTGTGGCGGAGGGTACCTTCAGTACCTCTATCGGTTCTCCCTTCTATTCCAGTCTCGTATTGTTCGTGGAAAGAAGGATTGTCGGTATGCTTCTGTGTGGGCTCTAATCTCTCTGATTTTATCCTCATGGTCTCTTCGCGAGATATACGTAGGAGGGAGTAATATACTGTTTGACTCTTCGGTGAAGGTATGTTCTCGAAACTTTGACAAAAGCCCGTACCGAGCTACTGAGCGTCTCTCCTGCAGAGTCTTCCACTGGAGTTTATCTATCATCTCCGTAACGCTTTTGCGATTACTAAATGATCCTGTAACGAAGTGCGCTGCTCTCTGTTGGATCTTCTCTATGTTTTGTGTCAACCCTATCTGGTACGGATCCCACACTGCTGAGCAGTATTCAAGCAGAGGGCGAACAAGCGTACTGTAACCTACTTCCTTTGTTTTCGGATTGCATTTCCTTAGGATTCTTCCAATGAATCTCAGTCTGGCATCTGCTTTACCGACGATCAACATTATATGATCATTCCATTTTAAATCACTCCTAATGCGTACTCCCAGATAATTTATGGTATTAACTGCTTCCAGTTGCTGACCTGCTATTTTGTAGCTAAATGATAAAGGATCTATCTTTCTGTGTATTCGCAGCACATTACACTTGTCTACATTGAGATTCAATTGCCATTCCCTGCACCATGCGTCAATTCGCTGCAGATCCTCCTGCATTTCAGTACAATTTTCCATTGTTAAAGAGTAGTAGGAGACTCTTTACCTGTTCTTTATTAGACACACTTTCATCAGGACTTGATGAACCAAATATTCTATGCGTAGGTGTTTCTTAAAGTTCCCATGCCCTGTCATTAATCCTACCATGAGTTTAGTGTCTCTACTGTTCAAGCCCAGGATTGCAGAACTATTCTTAAAACATGGCTTTGGCGGCATTAGCTAGCTGTGTTTTTGCTCTTGGATTGTAGTCCAGTATTTTGCACGCTGCCTTCCTGTAAATAGTTTTGATTTAACTGTTGCCTTAGTGATTCCAGTCCAGTAAATGGAGTCGTCACACTTGTCCTATCCAGCCTGTCAGCTTGTTTGTTGCCATTGATTTCTGAGTGACCTAGGCTGTAACCTGGCACCAACGTCTTTGTTTTTGACCCGTCAGTAGACAAGATTACATCCCCTGTACAATGTCGTGGTTTGTTCTTTCACTGCTCCCTACTTCCAATTCTTACATTTGAAAGAGCTGCAAGTTATTGTACGGTCGGCTGGCATATCCTCCATCATTCCCATATTTACCACATTCACTATATCGGTATGAAATTCTCGATGTCCTAAAGGAATCCAGTTATTTCCAGTTTTTAGCTTGTATGCCTCTTCCATTGCGTGCATTTTGACCTCACAGGTGTAATTGGGGCATGTCCAGTATAGTGTCCATCTCAGCAGTGGGTGTGCTGCTAATTCTGCCTGTTACGGCTAAGCAGACAAATCTCTGCAACTTGCCAAACTCCTTAGCAGCTACTTTCTGTTCTACTTTGTTTCCTGGTACTGAAGCCCCATAAATTATCGCAGGTCTTATTGCAGTGATGTATGCCCAGTACATACTCTTAGGGTTTAGATCCCATTTTTTTCAAGTCTCTTCTAGCACTCATGAGAGTACCTTTTGCGTGTAGCATACATTCCGTATATGAGGGGTTCATGGCAGTTTTGCATTCAGGGTTGTCCCTAGATACTTCACTGCCCCCTCTACAGGTAAAATTTCCTCAAGAAGCTGAAGTCTCTGGTACACGTACTGAATATGCTTCCTTGTAAATGGTTCTACAACAGTTTTCTTGGGGCTGACCCACAGATCCTGTTTCATGGACTAGATTTGTGCAATGATCGATGCACATCGTGCCATTGCTCTAACAGTAATGTCAAATCCTCCAAGTATTACTAAGTCATCTGTGTATCCTAGCTCTTCAAAAAGTTCATTTGCCATTAGTTTCCAAAGTAGTCAGGACATAACCCCTCTTACAGACACCTTCTGGTGGTGCGATTAGGTAGATTTATCCAGCGTAATAAATGTTGATGCTCTTCATGGGTATGCAGCTGAATTTCATCATCTTGAGGACATATTTTAACAACATGATGAAAAAGAAAATTGCCACTCACCATATAGCAGAGATAGGCACAATAAAAATATTGTCACAAATAAGCTTTCAGCCAGTGATGCCTTCATCAAAAACACACACACACACACACACACACACACACACACACACACACACACGTGCAAACGCAACTCACACACACGACTGCACTCTCTGTCAACTGAAGCCACACTGCGAGCAGCAGCACCATTGCATGATGGGAATGGTAACTGGGTTGTGGTAAGGAGGAGGCTGGGGCTGGGAGGGAGGGATTGTGGCTAGGGGTGGGGGACACTGAAGTGCTGCTGGTTTGCACGGAGAGACGAGGTGGAGAGAGGGTATGGGTAGCTATGTGCAGTTGAGAGGTTAGACAGAGGGCAGGAGATAGGTTTGGGGGGAGGGGGTTAGCAGAAAAGGAGAGGAGTAAGAAGACTGGCTGCAGTAGTGGAATGAGGGCTGTGTAGCACTGGAATGAGAACAGAGAAGGGGCTGGATCGGTGAGGACAGTGACTAACGGAGGTTGAGGTCAGGAGGGTTACAGGAACAGAGGATGTATTGCAGGGAAAGTTCCCACCTGCACAGTTCAGAAAAGTTAGTGTTGGTGGGAAGGATCCATATGACACAGTCTGTGAAGCAGTCATTGAAATGAAGGATGTCGTGTTGGGCAGCGTGCTCAGCAAGAGGGTGATCCACTTGTTTTTTGGCTACTGTTTGTCGGTGGCCATTCATGTGGACAGACAGCTTGTTGGTTGTCACGCCCACATAGAATGCAACACAGTGGTTGCAACCGAGCTTATAGATCACGATTCGTTTCACAGGTAGCCCTGCCTTTGATGGAATAGGTGTTGTTTGTGACTGGACTGGTGTATGTGGTGGTGGGAGGATGTATGGGGCACGTCTTGCATCCAGGTCTATTACAGGGGTATGAGCCATGAGGTAAGGGGCTGCGAGTAGGGGTTATGTAGGGGCAGGTGAGTATATTGTGTAGGCAGCTGTGTGGTGGAATACCACTCTGGGAAGGGTGGGAAGGATAGTGGGAAGGACATTTGTCATTTCAGGGCATGTCGAGAGGTGTTCAAAATCCTGGTGGAGAATGTAATACAGTTGTTCCAGTCCTAGGTGGTACTGATTTACGAGGGGAATGCTCCTCTATGGCCGGACGGTGAGACTTTGGAAGGTGGTGGGAGACTGGAATGATTAAGCACAAGGGATTTGTTTTTTATACAAGGTTTGGAGGATAATAACTGTCAGTAAAGGCTTCAGTGAGAGACTCAGTATACTTCGAGAGGGACTGTTCATCACTGCAAATGTGATGACGTAGGGTGGCTAGGCTGTATGGAAGGGATTTCTTCATATAGAACAGATGGCAGCTGTGGAGGTACTACTGGCGGTTAGTAGGTTTGATATGGACAGAGGAACTGATGTAGCCATCTTTGAGGTGGAGGTCAACATCTAGGAAGGTGACTTGTTTTTTAGAGTAGGACCAGGCGTAATAAATGGGGGGGAAGCTGTTGAGGTTCTGGAGGAATGTGGGTAGGTGTCCTCACCTTCGATCCAGATTGCAAAGATGTTATCCGTGAATCTGAACCAGGCGAGGGCTTTAGGATTCTGGGTGTTCAGGAAGGCTTCCTCTAGATGGCCCATGAATACGTTGGCATAGGATGGTGCTATGTGAGTGCCCATAGCCTTACCCCGAATTTGTTTGTAGGTGATGCCTTCAAAGGAGACGTAATGTGGGTGAGGATATAGTGGGTCAATAGGAAGGAGGTTGTCGGTTTGGAATCTGTCGGGTGTTTGGAAAGGAAGTGTTCAATAGCAGTAAGGCCATGGGCATTACAGATGTTAGTGTAAAGGGAGGTGACATCAGTTATGACAAACAGGATCCCGTGTGGTAAAGGAACAGGAACTGTCGAGAGTCAGTGGAGCAAATTGTTGGTATCTTTTATATCAAGAGGTAGGTTCCAGGTAATAGGTTGAAGGTGTTGGTCTGCGAGAGCAGAGATCCTTTCAGTAGAGGCACAGTAACCGGCCATATTGGGGCATACTGGATGGTTGGGTTTATAGACTTAGGAAGCATGTAGAAGGTAGTAGTGCGGGGAGTGGTTTGGGTGTGCAGAGAGACAGACTCTGGGGAGATGTTCTGGGATGGCCCTAAGGATTTGAGGAGTGACGGGAGATCCTGCTGGACTTCTGGAATGGGGTCATTGTGGTAAGGTTTGTAGGTGGATGTATCTGACAGCTGGTGGAGTCCTGCCAGGTAATCCTTGCAGTTCAAAACAACAGTGGTGGATCCTTTGTACCCAGGTAGGATTATAAGGTCGGGATCAGTTTTTTGATGGTAGACTGCAGTTCTTTCTGCGGATTTAAGGTTAGGTTGCATGTTGAAGGATTTGGGGAATGATGGTGAGGCAAGGTTCGAGGTTAGGAAAGTCTGGAAAATAAACAGGTAGTGGTGTTGGGGCAGCAGGGGTGGATCACCGTTGGATGGGGAAGTGAACTGAGTTAGGCAGGGTTCGACATTGGCCTTCTTTCCATCTGCAGAATTCTCTGCGTATGCAATCCCAAATTTCTGAAACCCTTGCCCTCCAAGAACTAGAGCATTTCCTACTCCCACCTTGGAGTACCACTTTGCACCACATCTACAATAACCTCCAAGTCTCCCCCAAGTCCCCTCATAGCTGACAAACCCTGTCTTGCAGACCAGCTACATTTACCCCACCCTCCAAAACTCCCTCCCACAGCTACACAGAATTCAGAACATAAACTGTCCTGAAACACAGTCATGAATGTATCGTCCAGAAACCTTAGCCCCACAGAAATACCAGTCTTTTCTGAAGGCCTCACCTTTTTCTCCACTTCCAAATTCAGTCATGCAGGACTTGTTAAAATCTTCTCCCCTTCTCCCAGTCCCTACAATGGAAACACTTTTTCGCCACCAACCCTACCAGTCAGACTCAACCAAAGACCAATGTTGAATCCTGCCTGACTTTGTTCATTCCTCCATCCAACTGTGATCCATCCCCACTGCCCACAAATCACCCCCTGTTAACTTTCCAGAATTTCTTAACCTTGAATCTTGCCTCACTGTCATTTCCCAAATCTCTCAACATGCAAACTAACCTTACATCTGCAGAAAAAACTGCAGTCCACCATCTAAAAAGTGATCCTGACCTTATAATCCCACTTGCAGGCAAAGGCTCCACTGCAATTGTTTTGAACTGCAAGGATTACCTGGTAGAAGGACTCTGCCAGCTGTCAGATACATCCACCTACAAACTGTGCCACAATGACTCCATTCCAGAAATCCAGTAGGATCTGCAGTCACTCCTCAAATCCTTAGGCCCATCCCAGAACATCTCCCTGGAGTCTGTCTCTCTGCTCACCCCTACCACTCCCCACACTCCTACCTTCTTCATGCTTGCTAAAGTCCATAAACCCAACCACTCAGGATGCTCCATTGTGGGCGGTTACTGTGCCCCTACTGAGAGAATCTCTGCTCTCATAGACCAACACCTTCAACCTATTACCCACAACCTACCCTCCTATATAAAAAAAAAAAATCTGGTACCTAGGCCCGCGGGTTTCGAATGTGCACCAGATGACATGAAAGTCGATGACCACTAGAAGTCCCTGCAGAGTCACGCCATAAGCCGTGGCTGCGTGTGCTCCTGGCCCGAGTCTAACGTGAGGGCATCACCGTGGAGCACGTGGTCCCAGCAGCCAATAGCGACATACCCTGTCATGTATTTAGGTGGCTGCCTCTCACTCAGCGAGTCAGTCTGGTATTCACGTTGAGTCGGTTCATATCTCGCTTACAGACATCGTGTTTACATTGTGTGTGCTTACTTCCCGTTTATGAGTGGACGTTGTTTTCATTTCGTGAGGTTATCTCTTGTGACCTGTTGCTTAATACTTTGTTGTTGATCTTGGTATCTTGCTCTGTTGTCTGTCGTCGTGCTTGTCCTTCCCTTGTCGTTCATCGGTCTTGTTTGTTCACGTGCCACTCCCGTCCAGTCCTGCCGCGTTTTTTTTAGTGGAAACCCCGCGACCATTCCTGTCGCGGTTACAACAAAAAATATCAACAATTTCCTCCACCGAATCTCCACAGTTCCTGTTCCTTTACCATACAGTGCCCTGCATGTCACACCCTTTACACTAACATCCAGCGCCTTACCGCTATTGAACACTACCTTTCCCAATGCCCGACAGGTTCCAAACCGACAACCTCCTCCCTTGTTGTCATGACCAACTGTATGTTCAGCCACAACTACTTCTCCTTTGAAGGTATTACCTACAAACAAATGCGGGGTACGGCTACAGGCACCTGCATGGTACCATCCTGTGTCAGCCTATTCCTGGGCCATCTAATGGAATCCTTCATAAACACCCAGAATCCTAAACCCCTCACCAGATTCAGATTCATTGATGATATATTTGCGATCAGGATCGAGGGTGAGGACACCCTATTCATGTTCCTCCAGAACTTTAACAGCTTCTCCCCCATTTGTTACGCCTGGTCCTACTCTACCAAATAAGTCACCTTCCTAGATGTTGACCTCCACCTCAAAGATGGCTACATCAGTACCTCTGTCCATAACAAACCCACTAACCACCAGCAATACCTAAACTTCGACAGTTGCCATCTGTTCCATACCAAGAAGTACCATCTAGGACTGAAGCAACTGAATTTTACATTCTCTGCCAGAATTTCAACAACCTCTTATCATGCCCTGAAATGAGAAATGCCCTGCCCACTATCCTTCCCACCCTTCCCACAGTGGTATTCCGCTGTCCACCAAACCTACACAATATACTCGTCCACCCCTGCACAAGCCCTGCTCACAACCCCTTATCTCATGGCTCTTATCCCTGTAGTAGATGTAGATGCAAGACCTGTCCCATACATCCGCCCACCACCAGCTGTTCCTGTCACAAACATCACCTGCCCCTTCAAAGGCATGGCTACCTGTGAAACCAGTTGTGATCTACAAGCTAAGCTGCAACCACTGTGCTGCATTCTATGAGGGCATGACAACCAACAAGCTGTCTGTCCACATGAGTGGCCACCGACGAACTGTGGCCAAGAAACAAGTGGATCACCCTCTTGCTGAGCATGCAGGCCAAGACATTCTTCATTTTAATGACTGCTTCATAGCCTGTACCATATGGATCCTTCCCACCAACACTGGCTTTCCGGAACTCTGCAGGTGGGAACTTCTCCTGCAATATATCCTCTGCCCGTGTAACACTCCTGGCCTCAACCTTCGACAGTCATTGTCCTCATCGATCCAGCCTGTTCCCTGTTCCAATTCCAGCACTACACAGCCCTCATTCCACCATCACAGCCAGTCTTTTTACTTCTCTCCTTTCCCCCTAACCCCCTTCCACCCCCCTCTCCCCCCCCCCCCACCCCCCACCATACACACACACACACCTCTCTTCTGCCCTCGTCTAACCTCTCAACTGCACATAGCTACCCTTTCCCCTGTTCACCTCATCCCTGCACACTCCCCAGCAACACTTCAGGGTCCCCCACCCGTACTGACTATCCCTCCCCCTCCCCACCCCAGCCTCCTCGTTACCCCCACCCAGTTACCACTCCCATCACTCACTGGTGCTGCTGCTCCCAGTGTGGCTTCAGTTGCCAGAGACTGCAATCATGTGTGTGTGGGTCGTGTTAGCGCACGCGCACGCGCGCATGTGTGTGCGTGTATCATCTGTTGTTGATGAAGGCCTTAATGGCCGAAAGCTTTAATTGTGTGAGTCTTTTTGTTGTGTCTATCTGTGACTCAGCATCTTTCCTTTACATAATATTGTTACATTCCATCTTGGATTTTCCATTGTTTAAAGACATTTTTCGATGGTCCAAGTGGCTGCCATCTTCAGGTGAGATTGCAGGTGCACAAGCACGTTGAACTGAGGTACCGTCGGATATGGTGCACACTTTATACCCCAGAAAGATGCCATTGCGCATCCACGAGAAGCAAAAGGGCTCTGTGAAGTGAACTGCAGTGCCACCAGCAGTAGAAACTAACAGAAGTGATGAATCACAAATTAACATGCAGCCAGTCAAAAACCAGACCACTATTGTTTTATATCTGGTAAAATGGAATTCCATATTGTAATGAAAGACAACTTTTATCTCCACTAATAATGCCATTGGGTAATTGTATTTCAATGGATTTCTTAAGTATTCAATCCCAGTAATAGGAAGCCAGAATAGTAATTTGTGTCTGTTAAATGATATTTTATGCCGTTCATTGAGACAATGTTCAGTAATGGCAGATTCTTCAGGCCGGAGCAAACAATTGTGATGTCGATATTCTACATATCGGTCATAAACTGTAAGCTCTTCTGCAGTAACAGGAAATTTTATACACTCCCAGCTTCGTCAGTCCCAAATCGTCTTTAACAGATTCAAAAATGGCTGTAGTTTTGGCCAGAGGCTGAAGGACGCTTTTAATATTGTATTTTCTGTGGATTCTTGAAATTTTCGAAGAAATATTCCCCACAAAGAGTAAAACCAGCAACTGATGTACGAGTGTTCATTGTTGGTTCACATAATGGTCCAAACTATAAAGCATGAACAATGTGATGATCAGTACATCCAGTTTGCCTGAAAACAACCTTAGGATAATCCAGTCTCGACGTCAAATTATGAGGATCTGAAATAGCACAAGCTCTCTTGACCAGTGTACATAAAACTTCTGTTCATTGATGCAATGGTTGACGACTATTTAGCATGGAGATAATGGTCTGCATCCATGGGTTTATGAAATGCACTGTGTCCTTAAGCCCTGTTTTGTTTTTTGTACTAAAACATCCAAAAAAGGTGATTTGCCACCTTTTTCAATTTGCATAAAAAATTTGATGTATGGGCGAAGGCAGTTAAAACAGTCTAAAAACCAACAAAGAGCTTCCGTCCAAATGATAAAAATGTCATTCATGTCTCGCAAAAACATGTGTTTAAGAGCAGTTGTCCTGAGTGCGGTATCTTCAAAATCATCCATGGAATGATTGGCAACAATAGGGGAAAGAGGAGTGCACAGAGCCACAGCATCAATTTGTTCAAAAAAGGAGTCTTGAATAAAAAATATATTAATGTCAGTATGTGGTGACATAACTCAGTAGTTTTATCATCCAAAAGCTGTCCAATTAACGACAAGGACTCTCCAAGGATACCTGAGCAAAAAGTGAAACAACGTCAAAACTGACTACGTCAGATGATCCGAGGCATAGAGACTTCAAGTGTCAAGTAAAATCAGTCGAGTTGGATATGTGATGTTCACATTTCCCCACCAGAGGCTAAGAATAGAAGCAAGATATTTGGCCAAATTATAAGTGGGACTGTCCATATTGCCGACAATCGGACAAAGGGAAGTTCCAGGTTTATGAACCTTATGTAAGCCATACAACCTGGGTGGTTCTGCCACCCCTGGATGAAGTTTTTGTAATGATATCATCAGGTAAGGAGCTCTTCTTAATAAGTGAAATGGTCTTCGACTTGATCCAGTCTGTAGGATCGCTCTGTATTTTACAAATGCAGAATCCTCCAAGGAACAGGCCACTATTACCAAATAATCTTCACGAGGGAGAAGAAAAGTGGCACTGCCTTTATCAGCAGGAGGAACTAAAAGATCCTTATCTTTCCTCAATGACCAAATGGTCCTAGTTTCAGTAAAAGAAATTTTACACCATGGTGGTGGTGGTGCTCGAAGATGATGATGAGAGATTTCCTTTCTAATTTCTTCTGCCTGATCTTCAGGAAAGTGAGTGATGACCTGCTCCACACCACTAATAAGATCGATGGTAGGCATATTCCTCGGTGTGGGAACAAATTTTGTGCCTTTCTCCAAAACCAATATCTTGTTGGTAAAATAAATAATAATCCGCCAGTGTGTGATATCATCAGATATGGATGATTATTGGTGAAGTTGATTGACTTGGCAGATTATTGCTCTGGCTTCCTGTTATCCAATAACATTATTAACGGAGATAAAGGTTTTCCTTTAAGCAAGACATAGCACTCTATTTCATCAGGTATAAAATGATGATGGTCTGGTTTTTAACAGTCACGTCTTAATTTGTGATTCACTGCTTTTGTTAGTTTCTACCACTGACGGCACTGCAATTCTTCATCTTGCAGAGGGCAGCTCTTTCGATTATTGTGCAAGTGCAGCAGCCTGTTCCTGGGATATGAAGGAGATGCATAGACGATGGTACCTCAGTTCTGGTGTGAGTGTGCACCAGAAATCTCATCTGAAGATGAGCCAAGTGGACCATCTAGATATTGTGTCCTCAGAATGATACCAACTACATACCCATGAAGAGCATCAACCCTCTGGTGGTGTTGACCATGTTTTTAATTTGTCATGGTGGCTTCTACCTTTCTTCTGCTCAACATCATCTTAATCGACCTACATATAGTGGTCTCAGTGCTATGCTTTTCTGCAGCTCTAACCGTGGATTTGAAGCTAGATAGCTAAAAGCCCCCTTGATATCCTGGAAGATGCAGAAAATAATTTCCTGAAAGTGTAGTGCTTTGCCTCCTTCCCAACAAGTTTGTGGCGTGCTGTTTCACATGATTAGCCTGGTTTATATGTATGTTGGTTTACATGCAGGGTAACCACAGTTAACTGCTTTTCCCTAGCTTGTACATCAGCCAATTTTTGAAACATTCTCACTGCCTGCTGGATTATTTTGAAATCAGCACTCTCGCCGGAAAATTCCCAGTTCTCCCTTTGATTACCCATAAAACAGTGCCCCACAGGGACTAAATCTTGATCTGTGTTGTCTGTCAGAGTGTACTGAGTGATAAGAGTCTTGAGGAGCACATCTGGCGTCTCACTCATGTCTTCTATACTCACCATCTTTCCTCCTTATAGTTCCTCTTGGGTTAGCTGGTATACTCGTGGGGGTTTTGTGAAGTCTGACACAAGTAGCTGTACCTTCCACATCCGTACAGAATACCTTCCAGAATGATAGTCTCACTTGGTTAATCACACAGTTGTATTTGACAAGGGCCTCTTGATATTTTTCCAATTGTTCTTGCCTTCTTGAGATGTTGACAGTCTTCTTAATCGCTTCCCTTGCAGTTCCAGGTTACTGTTCCACCAAGATACACGGACAAGCCAAAACATTATGACCACCTGCTTAATAGCTTGTTGGGCCATCAGTGTAACACCGATTCTGCATATCATCGTTTTTACAGTTCGTTGGTAGATTTGAGGAGCTATATGACATCAGATGTCTATGCTCAAGTCATGCAATTCCCAAAAATAACTGGCTGCTGATTTGTGTACACGGTGATGGTGCTTGATTATGATCGAGATGGGAATCATCAGATTCACATGAGACAATTTTGGTGGCCAAGACATTAACGTGATTTTGCTATCGTGCTCCTCGAACCATTGTAGTGTGATTCTGGCTTTGTGACATGGACGATTATACTGCTGAAAGGTGACATTATCATCAGGAAAGACGTCGAGGACAGAGGTGTCTGCAGCTGACCTAGTGGAAGCCCAGCAGAATGTCTTATCATAGCGCAATACTGCTCCCACCAGCCTGCATCCTTGGTGCAGTGCACGTTTTGAGCAGCCATTCGCCTAGATGGTTGCTTTTGTGGAGATGACCATCAACCTGGTGTGGCTAAAACAAGTTTCATCTGAAGAGCAGACATGTTTCCAGTGATACACTACAATTGTAACTTACGATGTCATTGGGCCAACGTGTCAACAGCAGGTGTCATCTGCAGTGGCTCTGCATGATAATAATTTGCCGTTTGTCAGGGTCGCTTATGTCAGTGGATTTCTCCGTCTGCAGCCCATTTCTGTGCTAGGATAATCAAATCTGTCTCTGCTCAGTTTTCATACTTTCCTTACTACGTCATGTATCCACAATGCCACGAAGAGGCATCCAACCTTGCTGAGGGCAGTGGTCATAATGTGTTGGTTTATCAGTGTACATTCCTATTTGTGCACTTTACGGCGATTGCACTGTTTTATAAATATAAGGTCATATGGCAGACTTCACTGCATCTGACATTTCCTCAAAATCTACTGGATTCCTTATTGAAGTTCTAACTCCAGATAAATGGGGGTTGAGATATTTCCTATAAAAGACATAGTCTGTTTTCCTAGGATTACTAAAGGCCATAATCTGCTTAACGCCCATTTCAACCTCAAAATTAATATACATGTGGTCAGGTAAGGATGGCTCCAGTGCCATGTGCAATTGTTTGACATAGCTACCCATTAGGATGGGCCCAGAGGTATGTCAGTTACTTCTTCCCTTCTTATGTTCCTTAATGTAGGTTCCCTCTCCCTATTCATGATCTCCAAGTTGCTTTTGATTAAAAATGCAAGAAAGTACTCTCCTCTGCTGTTTGTATCGCTGCTTTCTCGCAACAGGTAGAGGGTGTTGGCACACAACCAACTAGCAGTTGTTTGCTTTTCTGTGGGCAACCATCTACCAGTCTCCTCATTTCCTGCGAAGGAGTAGTACTGTCCTCATAAGGAAGGTAAGCCAGGCCAATGCAACTTCCCTTATGCTTCCCTCCTCATGCTGTTTCATTCTGATGGTCACCAAGTCCTTGGAACGGAAGTCAGACATGGGCACGAATGAAATTCCATTCTTAACATAAGTGCATGTTCTGGAGTTCTTTAGATTCCTTGCATAAATCAGCTTACCTCCAGTTCCTGTGAGGCCTGGAATGCCCCCTTTATACAGATAGGGTTCCTGGATCAGGGCCAAGACCACCTCCTGTTTTCATAGACGACAACTCAGGTGTCAGCTGTCTGTTTACTATGTTGCAGGTTTACCTACAGCAGTTGCAGCCTCCACCTTGCTGCCACGGTCACTTCTGATGCCGTTGATTATCCTGATGACAGTCTGCAAGAATCTTAAGTACAACTTCAGGTCCTGCTTTCGTGTAGCTGTCAGGGATTTTTTGATGACTTCCACCAGGATTTGGCCAACCGATACAACCTTTCTGTTGATTAACCTCCAGTTCTCTATCAATACCTTGTGGTTCTGCTTGCATACTTTCTCAAACAGTCTTAAGAGGAGTAGCTCTTCATCAGTAGCTTCACCTCCTTTCGCGGAGGTATCTTGGGCAGCACCTCCTTAAGCCAATTCACTGTTTCCATCCCCTCACAGACAGAGGGCCAAAGCACCAGTGTCCAGATAGAGTCCTCTCTCAAAGAGAGCCATCTGAACAAGCTCCACCTGCTGCTGTGAAGTTATGTTGACCAGTGGATATCCCTGTGGGGTAACCTCCATCCTGCAAACTGAGACTGCAATACTATAGATCTGCTTCCACATTTCTTGCTTTAATTTTTATCTGCCTCCATTTATCCTTAGTAATGAGAGTATCGGACTACTCCATTGCTCTCTTGATCCTCGTCTTAGAGGTATACGGCATCGGATTGCCCCCTTTCACTCTCAGACAGCCCTTTTTTTAAATCTTAGGTTCAAGACTTTTGGTTCCCTTCTTTTACATTTTTCATAATCCTCCTTTTCTTTCTGTTCTTTGAGAAATTTCCTCCTCTGAGCCTCAGACAAGGATTTGATCTTGACCTGGTCCAACTTTTCATTAACAGTTTTCACTTGGAATAGTACATTACCCTATCCAATTGCGAAAACAACTTCCATCAGTTCCATTCCCCGTGTTTGAGGTCACATCAAATCCCTCAGTTTTGGTTTTGTTTTCCATGTTCTCCAGTTTGGTTCCATGAGAATTGGGTATCTATTCACTCGACACTATGGAACCCCACACAGTGCAATGCGAATTACTCAGGGAGGTCACCTGTTGTCTCTGAGGCACCTTTAATTACACATCTTCCCTTGTGCCACGCACCCCTCAGCATACACTGCATTGTACCTTCGGTTGGGTATCTGACGAATTGGGGAAGGAAATGGGAGTGGATAAGGAAAAGATGGGGCATTGTGGGACACTTTTCATCTGATTCATCCCCTGAAGCCTGTCCAGCAGAGGAGACCCTGCCAGTAGCTGTGCTACAGCTGGCATAGGCCTCAGCTTTATGTGAACATGCAAAACTTCTCCACCCGCGTGCTAAGTACTTCAGTGTTGTGGAGTGTGATAATAGTCTGAATATAATCTAGTGCGGAGCTCTGAGTGTGGTGACTCAAAAAGACTCGCAGACCAATCACAAGTGCAGGCAGTGAGGTGGTGCGAATTCAGCATCCTGTGGATGGTATGTGTAGCACTATGTGGTGGCATTTGGTGAGCCCTCTCTAGCAGCAGCACATGACAGACAATGTGAATGTTTCTTATGTGAAGATGAAAGCGGCAAGTGTCGTGCTGAGTACAGTCAATGAAGACACTGTTTGTACTGCTGTTTGCAGAGTACGGGTAACTCAGTCAGTGAGTAGTTGCATGCAAAAGGCAAATTTCTGGGTTCGAGCTCTGGTCCAGCACATAGTTTTAATCTGCCAGGAAATTTCATATCGGTGCTTACTCCACTGAAGAGTGGAATATTAATTCTAGAAATTAACCCCAGTGCCATGGCTAAACCACATCTTCACAGTATCCTTTCATCTAGAAGTGGTGGTCCCACAAGTTATGCAGGAGAACTTCTGTGAAGTTTCTGAGTTCAGAGAAGAGGTACTAGTCAAAGTAAAGCTGTGAGATGGATCAGGGATCGTGCTTGGGTAGCTCCGTCCATCACACAGTTGTAGGCATATTCCTCGGTGTGGGAACAAAATTTGTGCCTTTCTCCAAAACCAATATCTTGTTGGTAAAATAAGAGGTTTTAAACATGGTTTGGTACAAAATTACCCATCGGAAATGACACTGTAAGAAAGAAAAATTTAACAAAATGTATGACAATCAAATTCCTGAAGAACCTCAAGTGGGACATGCCTATAGACTCCTTTACATGTAAGCTATCTAAAATGTGTTTGCTCATGGATCTCTTACGGATTCTGTTTTCCAGTCGGTAAATGTTTGCAGAACACTCAAGGCATGGCAGCCAGTTCTTATTTTAGCATTTACTTGACCAATTTGTTCATTCCATTTCAGATAATCATGTAGCCATAGGCCCAGCATTTTGAATCCTGTTCTAGTTTCAGTTGTTTGCTTATTAACTGTTCCAAATGGTTGAGATGGATTTGTATTTTTTGTGGTGTGGAAGTTCTTGGATATGGTCTTGTTTCTGTTGGTGGTTAGTCTGTGGTTTATAGCTCAGTTGCCGAGTTGTTCAGTAGCCAAGTTCACTGCTTTCTGTACTGCTATAGTGTTATCGCCTTTGAGGATTAAAGTTATGTCATGAAGTGACCTGCTGTTACAACTCTTGCAAATCACTGTGTTATGCTGCACCTTAAGACCAACTTAAGGTTTACTAAAGTCTTTGGAGTCGAGAGGATATAATGTGTCTCCCCTTTCACTGAAATGCTTGATTTTATCAGGTGAAGCAATCAGAGGAAGTTCAAGGTTGAAATAGATTCAACAGACCTTGGTTATCTCAATTTCATTTGAGTAAACAATCTACATTAACGTGTAGTTTTCATAGCTTCAGAGAAACTCTAATATATATGTACTACTTCTTCAGAAGAGGCACAATGTCTTTTCCCTAGATTATATTCCTTGACTTCTTAAAGCAATCAAATTTTGTTACTGAAGTGTTTTCTGTGTAGACAGATAGTGTAACTGCTTCTGTTCTATCTCAAATTAAACTCTAAATTTTAACAGGGATATAAGGACTTAATGACACTCATTCTGAATACTAAACAGAAAATATCAGTGATCGAGAGTTAGTCATTTGCTTCAATCATCTACAGAATGCTTACTGTTTTAAACAGGGTATTGGAGACGTCTGTACTTATCATCTGTCTGTAGGTTGAGTTCCCATTTCATATCATGAGTTCAGTATCAGCTTAATTCTCCGACGCCAGTACAAATGGGCTTCCCTTAAGCCTCTCAGAAATCTCTCTTTTTGTTGCGTATGAATTCTCTCTCTTTTTTATATTTTTAAAATTTTTTTATATATATAAATTGATTGGAGTTCAATCTCTGATGGTTGTGTGAGCTAATATAGTGTGCTCTGTACTTCTCGCCTCTTGGACCTCTTGGATTAGTCTAACTTTTATGGTGCAAGTACGCTAAACTAATTACATCAGCATCAGCCATGGTAGTGTGTGACAATCCTTGTGCCACTGGTCTCAGAGAAATTTCCTACTTACAGGGTAGCCAGTTCTAAGATGTTGTTATGTGGAGTTAAAGTTCAGTTTCTCTTGACAGTCCAAGTGATTCCTGTTTTCTTATCAGCTCCAGCTTCATCTTACTTGTGAATTTTAATTTTTTTTTTTAAATGTCCTTGGCAATTTGAATGTTCAAACAAATGTTTTGCTTGCAGCCACTCGTTGTGTAATTCGTCTCATGATATTTTGACTGTGCACCTGCCAGTCATCTTCAGGTGAGCCATCGAAGACTGACAAAGTCCTGCTGTGGTCTGCACTGCGAGTATTCCGTACTTGTATCAATATCAAGTTGGCAGGCAGACCTCACTTCGAGGCAGCAGTGCCCGTACTGGTGGAGCTGCGGAACTCAGCTGTCCTCTGCATTACAACTCTCCATAGCCATTGGTGCACTCTGTTGTCTTCAAGTAGAACAAATTGTGGAGATGATGGAGTTACATACATTGTCCAACTGGTAGCTACTATCACAGCTCATCAGCTTTTCCACCAGGTGTATTTCCACAGAATCTTTAATGATGGAATCCCATAAAAGATGTTCGTGTGGTCAGAATCATAGTTCTGTCATAACCCATTGAATGTCTGTTGGTAATATAGTGTTTGGCAATAGCAGACTTGCTTGGTGGCAAAAGGCAAATGCAATGTTGATATTCAATGCAGCATTCTTTTAAGTGTGTGCAGTCTGTCCACATCGACAAGGTATTTTGTGAATTCCAGCCTTCCATGTTAATATGTCATCCTATATTGATCCCGAAAGGTCTGCAGTCTCAGATGGTGGACGGAAAATCACTTTCACCTTGCAACTTCCTGGCAGATTAAAACTGTGTGCCGGACCGAGACTCGAACTCGGGACCTTCTGCAAGGTTCGTAGGAGAGCTTCGGTTAATTTTGGAAGGTAGGAGACGAGGTACTGGCAGAAGTAAAGCTGTGAGGATGGGGCGTGAGTCATGCTTGGGTAGCTCAGTTGGTACAGCACTTGCCCGCAGAAGGCAAAGGTCCTGAGTTCGAGTCTCGGTCCGGCACACAGTTTTAATCTTCCAGGAAGTTTCATATCAGCGCACACTCCGCTGCAGAGTGAAAATCTCATTCTGCACTTTCAACTTGCGTTTACAGATAATTCTTGCTATTTTAAATAAAATGTTGTCCTTAAAAGCAAGAAAAGCTAAAGATTTTGCTGGCATGCTCTCCTCTCTATTCACTTCCTGGTTATTCCTTTTAACTGACAGTGCACCATTAATCTGCTGAGTGGAATATCCATTTTTTTTCAAACACTGTCTTTAGGTGGGCTATCTATTTAGGCAAACTGTCTATCCTAAGACTGTGTGAGCTCTGTGTACAGGAGTTGTAAGCACACTCACAGTTTGGGATTGGTGATGTCAATTTGACACTTGCAAATACAGATCAGTGTGAGTGGGCTTACTGTAAACTGAATGACCCAGAGAGCCTTAACCGAGACATCCAAGAAAGGCAGATCACCACCTCTCTCTGTTTCCTTAATGAAGCAAATGATGTTATGAGTGGAGTTGAGGTGGTGAAGGAACTCCATCAATTTATCTTATCCATGAGACCAACACATACCTCCAGAATACAGTTGGTTTAAGAGTAGCTAATTCAAGTGCTCTCCCCTTGAAATCCCCCCTAAAAATATTGGCCACCAATGGAGACAAAGAGCTGCTTACGGCAATGCCTTCAATCTGTTTAAAATATTCTTGGTTGAACATAAAATAGTTTGAGAATAGAGCATGCTGGAATAAGGCAGTGATGTCCACGTGAAGCTTTTTACCAATTAGTGCCAAAGCGTCTGTGAGTTAGCGTTTGTAAAAAGTCATACCACATCAAAGCTAAGCAAAGTGTCAGAACTGTTTAGATGGTGACCACCCAAGTCTGTTGATAAAGTCAGCCGAGTTACAGATATGACGTGAGCATGTGCCCACCAATGGTCTCAGCAAAGATGTGAAATGTTTGGCTAAATCATATGTAGGAACTCTAGTGTTGCTCAATATTGGGAATATTGAATTTTTTGAAGGCCATGAAGTCTTAGTGGCACACAACCGTGCGATATTAATCTCTTGATGATGTCTTGAGGTAAGGAGGATGAATTTAGATCTGCACAAGTTTTCTGTTGGCGAGGTAACAAAACATTTGCATTACCTCAACAAGCCTTCAGTACCAATACACCAGGGTCTTATCATAGATTTTGTAGTGCAGTCCTTTCTGCAGAGGTTAAGTTACTATGTAGTGTACACTGAGGCAGAGCTTTCAAAAGAACATGGAAAGTTTCCTTTCTTATTTATTTTGCAGTATATGAAGGAAGGCCTCATACAGTCTCTTCAACACCACTCACAAAAATTATTAACGGCTGTACTCTAGGTGTAGGTACAAAATTGAGTACCTCGCTTAATACAGAGAGCATCGTGACATCAAAAATTTTCTCCGTGAAATTGACACTGGAACGTCACGCAGTTACCTCTTGTGGCGACAGTTGCTGTGACAACAAACGACCCAATTGTGATGTCGAGTAAAAACTTGCATGTAAGGCCTTTTGTGATTTTTTTTTTTTTTTTTTTTTTTTTTTTTTTTTTTTTTTTTTTTTTTTCCCCTACCTATTTAACTTTTTGGTAATAAAATTATCATATGTTACTTCCCGATCTTGCCTCATGTGTTGCAGGATGGAACAAGTCTTTGTCAGTCTTCAATGCTTCACAGGAAGACGACAGGAAGGTGCCCAGTTGAGATATTGTGTGATGAAATAAATGAACTGGAAATTTGTTTGAACATTCAATTCACTGGGAAAATTTTAAAATTCACATCAGATGCCTTTATATGGAGAAGATGGCCTCGTGTGTTTGAAGTTTCGACAGAGTGGTAAGAGAGCAAAACTGTTAAGTTTTCTAACTTTTTAATTGGCACCGTGACATAGTAAAAAAATTTGCCAAAGTGATGCATTTTTAGTAAGACTGCTGCTGCATGAAAGATTACTGATAAGGCTAGTCATGCTATTGTGAAAGAGAGGACTTGCTATACAAGACAAAAAAACATTTCAGAAGAATTGTACAAATTATATCTACAGGTTGCATCACATCATTCTCCTATATCATGGCATTGGGTTGATGGAATGACTTCAGCCAAATTTGATCGGATCCATGAGGACGCAAGTTTTTGGCATATGTAAAAATTTGATCACGTGTTGCCACAGCATTCGTCACCACAAGAGTTTAATGAATGACATTCCGTTGTCAATTTCATGAAGAAAAATTTGGATGATGCAATTCTGTCTGTATAAACCGAGGGACTCAATTTTGCATCTATATCTAGAGCACTATCTTTAATAAAATTTGTGAGTCGTGTTGAAGAAGCTGTACAATGCCTACCTTTGTATGCTGCAGAAGAACTAAGGTGGGAAACTGACTGGGCTCCTTTGAAAGCTCCTCTTCAGTGTCATAACTTAACCTCTGCAGATGGAGCTGCATTGCAAAATCTATGAGAGGACCCTCATGTAGTGGTACTGGAAGCTGATAAAGGTAATGTAAGTGTTTTGTTACTTTGTAGTGCATATGATGATAAGATAAATGGTCTGCTAAGTGACTCTCCCTATAGGAGGATTGATTACGACCCTACAGGACTCGTGCAATGGAATAGTTCTGCATTACGGAATTTCTCCTCTTGACTTAGAGTTCATCACGAAGTTAAGACCAAACGGTTTGTGTACCACAAAGACCATATGGCCTTCCAAAAATTCATAACGCTTGCTCTGTTATGTCCAACAATAAGCAACATTGCTGCTTCTACGTATGATTTAGCTGAAAGACTTGCATCTTTGCTGAGGCCGTTGGTGTGCAATTGCTCAGGTCACATCTGTAACTCAGCTGACTTTATCAATAGGCTGGGGACTCTCCATTTAAACAGTACTGACAGTATGGTTAGCATTGATGTGGTAACACATGTAACAAAAGTCCCTCTCGCAGATTCTTTGGCACTAATTGGTAAAAAGTTTCAAGTGCATCACTGCTTTATTTTGGGATGCTCTATCTTCAACCAATTTTATGTTCAACCAGGAATATTTTGAACAGGCTGATGGCATTGCCATGGGTAGCCCTTTATCACTCTTGGTGGTCACTGCTTTTATGGAGGATTTCGAGGGGAGAGTGCTTGAATCAGTTGCTATTAAGCTAACTGTATTTTGGAGGTTTGTGGATGGTACTTTCATAGTGTGGCCTCATAGAAAAGATAAAATCATGTATAGACATGGACCTACACCAATAAACAGAATACACATAGCATCTACCGTGCAAGGTGATGCAGTGGTTAGCACACGGGACTTGCATCTGTGAGGATGACGGTTCAGACCCTTGTCTGACTGTACTGATTTAGGTTTTCCGTGATTTCCCTAAATCGCTTCAGGCATGTGCCTGGATGGTTTCTTAGAAAGGGCATGGCCGATTTCTTCCCCATCCTTCCCCAATCCGATGGGACCAATGACTTCGCTGTTTGGTCCTCTCTCCCAAATCAACCAACTAAGCCACCAACCACATAGCATGTAATTAATAAATGAAACTCTTTATTAGTTTAAACCTTGCCAAAATTATTTAATGACAAGAAGAATCTACAAATACTAAGAAATTACATAACATGATAACAAAGATAAAAAATAACATCCACCAGAGAAACATCTCATGCACTCTGACATCACGTTGTTAGCAGTACACAGAAACCTTCCCCCCCCCCCCCCCCCCCTCCCTATTGTTCCTTAAAGTGCGGAAGCTGTGGAAGGTCTTGATACTCAGATATAATCCAGCAGACAGCTACTGTGTGTGTCAGGTGTCTAGGGAGTAATGACAGTGTTGTTTGCAGCGGTGATGCACCAATTATTTGTTGTTGCTGCCTTGAACAAGATGCTAGGTCAGGTCGTTCGCTGTGGCTTGATGCATAAGATGTCTGAGGCCGGCACAGTTAAACCCTTGTTGGATGATGCAGTCACACAAAATCTCTTTTCAAATGCCATTGTATAAAATGTCCGCGATGTGCATATCTGAACCCAGCACCAGAAAAGTGGCAGTATATGGCAGTTGTAGGGTTGGCTTGGCTCAGTTTGTTCATAACATTACATGTGAGCAATAATGTAAGTCTTAATTCACACAAACACCTTATGCCCACCATGGCAGGAAGGTATATATTTGTGCACCCCCTCTGCGGGCCTGGGGGTTAGAATAGGCCCGACGTATTCCTGCCTGTCGTAAGAGGCGACTAAAAGGAGTCTCTCACATTTCAGCCTTTATGTGGTGGTCCCTGTAGGGTTTGACCTCCTTTTTTCAAAATTTTCCTGAAGAGCAAGCCAATTGGAGAAGGGTGCCTTACATGGTGCATTGTGTCCATCACGCAACCTATCGCAACCTCCATCGATGTGGATCTGCACTTCTGCTCATTCTCCAACTGTTGGACGAGGTCACCCTCCTGGGTGCATATTTTTCCATCAACTGTGCAGTATCGTTTTCTACGCTGACGATGATAATGGAATTGTTTGCATTGTTGCACCTGATATCCAGCGCGGTAGCCAGTCTGTTGTGGTGGGGCTGCCATGTACTCTGTTGGTTGTAGCCCCCTGACCACACAGGGATCCCTCTGCTGATGCCTGCACCATTAACTCCCCATGTATGCCAAGGAGTAGATGCCCATCTTCCTGGGGCATCAGGACTCCCGGCAATGGCCATCGTGCCAGGTAGCCTTTACTGCGGTTGGGTGATGCCTGTGGGGAGGGCCCCTGGTCGGAGTGGGTGGCATCAGGGCGGATGGCGTGCGTTGAAGTGTACCAGCAGTCTCTAAGCGTTCCAAGTATCAGTACAGTGCAAGGAAGTATGATCCTAAATCGTTCCCCTCCCTGACCACAAAACGGGAGGAATGCCAGTCTGAGGATGGCAGCGAACCTTATTCACCTCGTTACCTCATATGTATGAGAGCTTATGGAGTCTCCTCTGTCTCGATAAAGCCTCAGTTTTTGTAGAGCATTTCAAGGACAAGTTTGTGGAAGTGGAGGGCTTGTCCGAAATGTGGTCAGGGTCTGTTTTGAAAAAAATGGCATCCTCTGCCCAGTCACGGGCATTACTCACTTGTGACAAGCTGGGGGATGTTTCCGTTACCATCATGCCTCATTAGAGCTTAAATATGATCTCGAGTATTATATTCCACGGGGACCTTTTTTTGCAGTCTGATGACGAGCTGCGTGCCAGCTTAGAGTGGCGAGGAGTTCATTTCGTCAGGCGCGTCCATCAGGGTCTGAGGGATAATCAGGTTGCCACCGGTGCCTTCATCTTGGCCTTCGAGGGTGGAGGGTGACACATTATCCGAGAAGGTCAGGGTGATGATCTACTGCTGTGATGTCAAGCCGTATATCCCCCCCCCCCCCCCCCCCCCCCCAAAGTGGTGCTTCATGTGCTGGAAGTTTGGGCATAAGACTTCCCGCTGTACTTCCAGCGTTACATTTCGAGATTGTGGATGTCCATCCCATCCCATTACTCCTTGTGCCCCGCTTCCCATCTGTGTCAACTGCGGAGAGCATCCTCCCCCTTGCTTACAAGACTGCTGGATTTTACAGCTTACAAGACTGCAGGATTTTACAGCGAGAAAGGAAAATCATGGAATACGAGACCCTGGACTGGCTGACCTACACTGAGGCCTAGAAGAAATTTGAGCGCCTGATCCTGTGGCTATGACCTCCTCTTATGCCGCCACCATGAGAACAGTAGTAGCCTCGTCAGTTCCGCGAGTTCCAGTTGGCTCTCAGAATTGGAAGACTACACCTGCCCCATTGACGGTGGGTGGCACTTCCCTCTGTTGCTCCTGAATCACCACCTCGAGAGCACTATCCCACCAACCATCGGGGACACCAGTCCCCACTTCTCAGCTGGACAGGCATACGTCTTCTTCAGCTCTTCTCGCTAGGAAGAGGTCCCTGTCCCTCGCTTCCCAGGTTCCTGCTAGTGGGAAAGATGACACCCGGCAGTGGCCAAAGTGCCCAAAAGCAGCTGGTCGTAGGGCTTCACGATCGTCCACAGTCCAGGAGACTGAATCAGAGATGCCCTCCCGGCCAGAGAAACTCGAGGATCAGTCCAGAAAGAAGACCCTCAAGACGAGGGAATTGCGGTGGCACCCTCTTCACGGCTGCCTACGATATCTGTGTCTGGGGATGAGGTGAAGATTCTGGCACCCGCAGAGAATCTAGATCTCGCCAGACCCTCAGACACATTGGATATAGCCTGTTCAGGAAATAAGTTGGCGACAGCAGGTGACCCTGAGGCATAATCTGCCTCCTTGCACGCTTCATGCCTTCCCAGCCTCGTTCTTCAGTGGAATTGCAGCTGTTTTTTCCACCACCTGGCTACGGCAACACTTAAGCTTTACATCTGCTTTCTGCATTGCCCTTCAGGAAACCTATTTGCAGAAACGCAGACCCTGCACACCGCGGCCATAGCAGATATTACAAGAACGGTAGTGACTATAATAGAGTGTCAGGTGGAGTTTGTTTCTATGTCCTAAACTAAGTATGTTGTGAACCTGTGCCCTTTCAAACCCCTCTTGTAACTGTGGCTGTCAGGATAAGGACGACGCAGGAAATAACTGTCTGCAAATTCCTCCAGATGGTTCTGTACCCCTGAACGTATTGGCTACACTGATTGATCAGCTCCCTAAACCTTTTCTATTTTTGGGAGATTTTAACGAGCACGGTGAATTGCTGAATGAAAGAAAATTTTCATATGAGATTGAGGGTGTGTCGAGTCTGCAGGTATTGTATGATCAGTACTCGTGGGTTTGTGAAAAATGTCAAAAATTATTTTATTCTCTATTATCGCCAACTTCACCGTGCCGTGGTTACTCCCTTATCACCAGAAAAACTGCAGAAAGAAATTGATGTAATTAAGACAATGGCCATGAACCCTCACTAGTGGAAAACATCCTTAAAGAAAAAACTAAAGAAAGAGTCACCACTTTAGGTACTGGTCAAACTAATAATAAAGATAAAAAGTACATCTCAGTACCATTTTTAGGTAACATATCGTATAGGATTCAGCGTCTGTTAACTAAAAAATACGGCTGCAAGGTTGCTTTCTCCACACACAATAGTTTACAAAAAAATTTAATTCATAATCTAAAAGCTTCAAACGAACCTTTACGTGGCTCAGGGGTATATAAAATTTGCTGTAATATCTACATCTACATTTATACTCCGCAAGCCACCCAACGGTGTGTGGCGGAGGGCACTTTACGTGCCACGGTAATACATGTCCAGCATTTTATATTGGACAGACAGGCAGAGCTTTCAACGTAAGATACAAAGAACATATTTTAGGCAAAAAAGGCACTAATGTGCACAATTCAACATTTGCAGAACATCTTCTCATAACAGGGCATAACCCTAAAGAATTGAACGAAATGACAATTCTGCGTAGAGAAAAGAAAGGGAGAAAACTTGATGTCTTGGAAGAACTTGAAATTTTCAGGCACACACCGAATAAAGATGGCATGTTGAATGAACAAGTGCAGTTGAAAAATAGAAATTTATTTAATGCTTTTAAACCAGTGCTCTCAGTTTTATGATACTTATGATCCAGGTTCTCTCCTCCTTTTCAGAAACATTATTTTACCTCTGTTAAGTTACGCTCATTACTAACACTCCAGATGACCTCTGTGCCCTAGTTATGCAAGCTTTCTTTTCAAATTTTGTGTCATATAATGAACTGATGTTCTTCATTACGTATGTAATTCCAGTCGTATTGAACTCTGATTCTACCTGTGCTACGTAAAACGTAGCGAACTTTGTACTATTTTCTCCCGTTTGAATCTAATTTATAAATGTTACTCAATAATTTGTAAAATTAATTTTTGTTAAAAGCTATATTGGCTATACGTATGATTTATTTTAGAAAATGTGTGATATACAGAACTGTTTTGCTCATGTTACTAGAGGCCCGCTTGTGGCGCGCCCTACATTACGTTTACTTGGCAGCGTGACTAGTTGCCACACAGTCTCCTCACACCACACCGGTGTTACTTAGTTATGTTTTAATGTTTGACTTTTGAAGAACATTATGTCTTACATTTTAATATATGACTTGAGCAACACAGCTCTTAAATCACTGTACATCAGTGACGGTTTGTTCATGTAAGTACTATTTGTTTTACACTCGCTTACATTAATGTAACTTTTATTAGATAAGATATTTAATCTGACATATTCATTTAGGTAATTACCTTATCTTTTGATGAAGTCACCCTTAGAGGTGACGAAACCTGGTCAAGGTATATAGAAAACCTATGCAACCGGTTGGCAGATTTTTACGTATTTAAAAAAAACAAAAAACCTACCGAATAGAACTGAGGAGAAGAGGAATTTGTGGCACAATTTGACTAGAAGAAGAGATCGGTTAGTAGGACATGTTCTGAGGCATCAAGGTATCACCAATTTAGTATTGGAGGGCAGCATGGAGTGTAAAAATCGTAGAGGGGGACGAAGAGATGAATACACTAAGCAGAATCGCAAGGACGTAGGTTGCAGTAATTACTTGGAGATGAAGAAGCTTGCGCAGGATAGAGTAGCTTGGAGAGCAGCATCAAACCAGTCTCTGGACTGAAGACCACAACAAAACAATAGTGAAGGTGTTGCCTGTGCAAAAGTTTGTGCACGAACTGACCTCTCGATTGTTGTTGTTGTTGTTGTTGTTGTGGTTTTCAGTCCTGAGACTGGCTTGATGTCCCATAAATGTTCGGTAGGATTCATGTCGGGCGATCTGGGTGGCCGAATCATTTGCTCGAACTGTCCAGAATGTTCTTGAAACTTATCGCGAACAGTTGTGGCTCAGTGACATGACGCATTACCATCCGTAAAATTCCATTATTGTTTGGGAGCATGAAGTCTGCGAGTGGCTGCAAGTGGTTTCCAAATAGCCGAACATAACCAGAACCAAGTCCGTTCCATCTAGAAACAGCGCACACTTTTATAGAGTCACTACCAGCTTGGGCAGTGTCTCGGTGACCACTGGGTCTGCGCCACACTCGAACGCCACCATCTGCTTTTACGAACTGAAATCGGGACTCATCTGACCACGCTACGGTTTCCCAGTCACCTAGCGTCAAACAGACAGGGTCAAGAGCCCGGGAGGGGCGCTGTAGTGCTGTTAAGGCCGGTATTACACTATCAAATTTCTTTGTCCAATATCTTTGTCCAATATCTTTGTCAAAGATATTTGATAGTGTAATAGGGATCTTTGACAAATGTCGTCCAATATTTGATCAAATCTAGGCCGAGGCCGTATATTTGATCAAAGAAATCGCTTGTCTTCTGTTCACTGCAATGCGATATGTTACCACGCGGAGCGCTAGCATCGCTGCAGCGTTCTGTCGTCTGTAGTGTTTTTATAACCATTGCCGGTAAATACAATTGGTGTGTGCCGACAACTACAGAATTAATAGAGATGTCTGAAGCTTATCAGGCGCTTTACAACGTGAGGCACCCTGAATAAAAAATAGATTAAGAAGATTGGAGACCTAACCTGACCTAACTTAACCTAACATAACATAACCCTCTCCTGTAGCAAGGAATCGGAGTGTTATAGTGAGCCTGTCTTCTGAAGATGTAGCAGTTCTTAAGTGAAAATTGTGCTTTGTGATATGAGGATACACTTCATTGAGCACATACAGAAATGTATGCTCATCCATTCTTAAGTAATTGATGTACGACTTGACGTCTTCCACTGTAAGCTCACGTAACAAGTTTTGTTGAATGCTTTTATCGTGTCGTCGTAAAACCCACGGCTTCACCCAGATTAGATTAGTTTTTCGTTCCATAGATCCGTGCTGAGGAGATCCTCGTGGATGTGGAACATGTCGATTTTTTTTAAGCTGAAATAAAAATACTAATAGTATGAATAAATACATCATTTGTTTCTATTAAAAATTTCGCCAATGGAGTAGAAGGAGTTTGCCAGTAGTAAGTCTTTCAGGCTCCTTTTAAACTGATCTTTATTTCTAACTAAATTTTTTATGTTTCCTGGCAAATTATTGAAGATGAGTGTTCCTGAGTAGTGGACCCCTTTTTGAACTGAAGTAAGTGTTTTTAAGTCCTTGTGCAGATCATTTTTGTTCCTGGTATTGTATGTATGAACTGAGTTGTTTGTTGGAAAAAGAGATATATTATTTACGACAAATTTTATTAAGAAGTAAATATACTGAGAGGCAGTAGTTAACCTGCGAGCCGGAAGTATAGTGAGACTGTCATTTGGGCCTACGAGAGTTATAGTTTTTTTTGTTTGTTTCTCATGCCTAGATAACTGTACAAACATATCGTTGCATGTATTGTAATAATCATTACATATAATGATCCACATGCAACAATATCTCTACGGAAGTATCTAGGCATGAAATACAAAACAAAAAAGCTAACCTGCAAATCTCGTACGTCCAAACGACAGTCTCACTGTACTTCTGGCCCGCCAACAGTTTCATTTTCTTTCTTATTTTCCCCCGTACCAATGCAAGAATCTGAAGTACCCAGTTCTTTGAAGAGGTTTCTGCAGGAGGTCCGTGAATTTACTCCACAAATAATACGTATTACACGCTTTTGGACCTTGGAAACTTTTGTTTGACTTCAAGATTTACCCCAAAATATTATCCCATATGACAATGAAAGTATGCAAGCTTTTTCATTTTTATGTTGCCTATGTCTGCTAACACTCGAATTGCAAATACAGATTTGTTAAGGCGTTCTGCAGTTCTGTGGTGTGCTCCTCCCAACTGAATTTATTATCAAGTTGTAATCCCAGGACTTTTAAGACTGTCAACCTCGTATGTATGGTTCCATTTTCTCCCCCCACTTCTTTTCCGCATGTGCACACAATGCAATTGGAGTACGTAGAACTGCTGCGGTTAATAACAAGTTGTTGTCAGCCATCTTGAACTTTGACGAAAAATTTGATGACAGTGTAATACCCCTCGTAGCGCTACGTCAAAGATCTTTGTCCAATATATTGGACGGAATATTGGATCACATCTTTGATCAAATCTTTGACAAAGAAATTTGATAGTGTAATACCGGCCTAACGAAGCCACTCGCATCGGTCATCCGCTGCCATAGCCCATGAACGCCAGATATCGCTCCACTGTCCTGACGGATACGTCCGTCGTACCTCCCACATTGTTTTCTGCTGTTACTTCACTCAGTGTTGCTTGTTTGTTGGCACTAACAACTCTACGTAGCCGCCGCTGCTCTCGGTCGTCGAGTGAAGACTGCCGACCACTGCGTCGTCCGTGGTGAGAGGTAATGCCTGAAATTAGGTATTCTCGGCACACTCTCGACACTGTGGATCTCGGAATATTGGATTCCGTAACGATTTCCGAAATGCTTCAACTACCATTCCGCGTTCATAGTCTATTAATTCCCTTCGTGCGGCCATAATCACGCAGGAAAGCTAGTCATATGAAACACCTGTATACAATTGACCGCCAGTGCATTGACGTTTGACATCTTGCGTATGCGATACCACCGCCCTCTATAAATGTGCATATCGCTATCGCACGACTTCTGTCAAAAAAATTGTTCAAATGGCTCTGAGCACTATGGGACTTAACTGCTGAGGTCATCAGTCCCCTAGAACTTAGAACTACTTAAACCTAACTAACCTAAGGACATCACACACATCCATGCCCGAAGCAGGATTCGAACCTGCGACCGTAGCGGTCGCGCGGTTCCAGACTGGAGCGCCTATAATCGCTCGGCCACACTGGCCGGCCGACTTTTGTCACCTTTGTTTTTAACATAAACTGTATAAATAAGAAAAACACGTGGCTTTCGTGTCAGCTTTCAGCGGTCACAAAGAGTCAGAAGATTCCCTGAATCCCAGAAATTGCAGAGCTATTTTTAAACTCGTGCTAAACAGAAATGAAGATTTGCAAGTACGTTGGAAGAAAGTGGAGTATTTCCGGGGATTTTGGAAAACTATGCGGAACGAACTGGTTAAATGTATAAAAGCAATTTGCGAATTCAAGTTTGGACAGAACCTCGTTTTAGGCGTCATTGTGAACGAAGCAACGGACATTTCAGACCAGTCACAGTGCTCTATTGTTATGAGCCTGTTGAACTCCAACGGCAAAATTCAAGAACTTTTCTCGGATTCCACGATGTTAGCGAAGCTGGAAGTGCAGCTGCTTTATTCTCTGTGTTGAGCGACGTGTTTCGAAATTGTGATAGGAAGAAAAAAACTAGTGGCCCAAACCGATGATGGAACTTCCGTTCTGGCTAAGGTCTGTGAAACTGCTTCTCAAGCTCTTTTTGCTCACTGTTTTCCATATCGTTCAGATTTAGTTTTGCAGCCGAGCTGTTCTTGTATAAAACCGGTGAGGCCATTTTTCCACGCGTGACGCTGTTACTTCGTTCTTCCACCGGTGTTTCAAACGCAGAGCAATCTCCACTGTATTGTTAGCAAACGCGTTGCTGTGAACTGTGACGCGAGATGGAACTGTAGCACCAGAATAATATCTGCCATTCACAGAAGTCGTCCGGGACTAATTGAGGTTTTAATTGAAATAATCGACAGTCCAGACTCAAGTGCAACGATTACAAGAGAAGCCGGTGTGTCCGAAAATAGCCTCTTAGACTTTGGCTTTGTTCTTCTTCTCTCTGTTTTTAAAAACATATTTCAAAGACTGAACTGTTTTTCAACGTTCTGCAGAAAAAGAGAACAACGATGTACAGTTTTGCACCAATGCTGCTTCATAGTGGATAGATTTCACGAAAAACTAAAAAACAAGGTAAATTGATGGACTTTTTAAATTCCACGAAGCACTCGACTAGCTCACCAGCTGAAGCTTCCATCCTAGAGCCTAAATTGTGCATGAACACATTGGCAATCCATCGACGTAAAAATACAAATAGCTGTACTATGAGATACTGGATAAAATTCTAACGCGACTGGAAACAAGAGTTTCACATAAAAATGTGGTAACTGCGCTTCCTTAAATTACACAATGCTGCTGAGATTGCCAATTATGTCGATTCATTGCTACAACGGTACGGTGCGTCCTTTAGTAGGTCGCACTTACGTGTAGGACTGGAGACCATATTTTCTTCCCTGCGTAAAGAAACATTTCACTCTGTCAGTTTGGGGGGCGCTATCAAAAGAATGATTGAGAATGAAACGGACCAAATTCTTATACTATTTTGTTTATCTCACGAGGTGTCGTCTCTCAGACCGCGCGAAAATTTTCGAACTCGCTCTCCAAGGCCAGTTGTGGTGGAACGCTTCTATACTCACCCTACCCTCCTTAAACTGCCAAGCCCATGATGTTTTGTTGTTGGTTGCGTTATCGCCTTGTGTTTATTGTTGACATGTGTTATTGATAGGTGCTGGAGTCTCCTAGGCCGCCCCTCGAGAATTACGTTCGATGAAATTCTTAGTCGGTCTATGGAGGAAGGTGTCAGTGATATAGATCAAGAAATAAACGAGAAAGACGAAGATTTTACATTGGTCAGTGATCACAGTTCCGCTAACGAACAAGAGTATCATTCCGAGGAAGAATGGGGATCTGTCTGTTTCTTCAATGAAATACTTAAAGTGTCTGTTAAAATCGAATGTGTTCTGCGTGGTGATACGAAAAATGTAGTTCCCAGCAATCCGTGTGAATCTGACAGAGTTTCTTTTTTGTAGCTATCGGGTGGAATCTTTATGCGCAAATTTAAACCTTGGAATTTAATTCTATATGGAAATTTATGTGCTACAGAGATTGTATAATTTTTCAGAATGTAAAATTCAGTACAGTCCACTTATATGTACTACTTAAAATAACCCCACAAAATTATGAGCTTTTATGTGATAAATAGTAAAATGCTACAGGCTTTGTTTAGTGCAATAAAATAAACAAGAAGCATTTAAAAACACTTAAATAATCGTGAACATAAAAGTCATGTAGTATAAATTAAAAATTTCATACCATTTTAGCCTTAAATATCGGTTTAAACATAGTCGTCCCAGAGACTCCACCTCGTGGTACATGTTTCAGAAAAGTCACCTCGCGGGTTAAGGATTTACTGCTGCCATTCCTGGATCAAGCGGCTTCAGGTGAAAGGACTTTTCTTGTCCTAAACGCATAAAATCGTATTTGAGGAACAGCATGATCCAGGACAGCTTATCAGCTCTTGCTTGTTGTACCTCAATCGAAAAACCAGACCTGCGAGTACCTGAAAGCCGAGACACGTGGTATGACGGTGTGTCGTCGAGAAGGTTCCGGAAGAAGGTTCGTCGAGTTAACTCGTTTCACGAGCAGGGCCGTTGTTAAGTGTTTTGTCGCCCTGAGTGAGAACTGAAAAATGACGGCCCTTCTTTTTCTTTTGTTTTACTACCTTCGGTCTTTTCAAGTCCCACCCCCTCCCACCTCCACCTCCACCACCACCACCACCACCACCACCACCACCACCACCAACATCCAACGGCACAACAATTCAAATCTCGCACTGTGCTTTTAATCATTAAAGGAGGTGACCAGACGTTCTCGTTTTCTGGGGACAGTCCTCAGTTTTTATGTTTTGTATTCAATTCCTTTGGTTTGAAACTAATTTTCTCTGCCTTTCGCCGTCCCTAAAATTCTGCCGCCCAAGGCGGCCGCCTATTCTTGCCTAATGGTAGAAACGGCCCTGTTCACAGGTAGCAACGGTCAACCAGTTCGTTTGTAAATGAAAGTTAGTGTCGTTATTATTGTTGTTATTACAGTACTGGCAGTGGTGGTGATGGAATTTAGACCAATGGTCCGCCACTGTAAGATATTAACAGCTACTTTCAAACATTTAATATTAGTGTGTGTACATTATTCAACGTGCTACTGATCGTTTAAATAGGTAATACTGTGTGAGAAAAGCATATTTCTTTTCGCATCTGTAGCTTAATATTACGTGCAAAAAAGTTCATAAATTATCAGGTAATTAGTACTTCACTATATGTACCGTTTTTCTTTAATTGAATGTACTTTTACAGTTTAGGAAGACCGGCCAGCCTACTTCACTATATGTACCGTTTTTCTTTAATTGAATGTACTTTTACAGTTTAGGAAGACCGGCCAGCCATGTGCAGTAGGTGCTAAACTGAAAGCATCTTTATTATAATTGGGCCCATTCATTCGTGCATTCATTCACTTATCGTGTCCTGTAGATCACATCATGGATGTGAAATGCGGCACTCATCAACAGAAAACAAGCAAATCGTTTTTTTTTTTTTTTTTGTCATCAGTCTACTGACTGGTTTGATGCGGCCCGCCACGAATTCCTTTCCTGTGCTAACCTCTTCATCTCAGAGTAGCACTTGCAACAACCTACGTCCTCAATTATTTGCTTGATGTATTCCAATCTCTGTCTTCCTCTACAGTTTTTGCCCTCTACAGCTCCCTCTAGTACCATGGAAGTCATTCCCTCATGTCTTAGCAGATGTCCTATCATCCTGTCCCTTCTCCTTATCAGTGTTTTCCACATATTCCTTTCCTCCCCGATTCTGCGTAGAACCTCCTCATTCCTTACCTTATCAGTCCACCTAATTTTCAACATTCGTCTATAGCACCACATCTCAAATGCTTCGATTATCTTCTGTTCCGGTTTTCCCACAGTCCATGTTTCACTACCATACAATGCTGTACTGCAGACGTACATCCTCAGAAATTTCTTCCTCAAATTAAGGCCGGTATTTGATATTAGTAGACTTCTCGTGGCCAGAAATGCCTTTTTTGCCATAGCGAGTCTGCTTTTGATGTCGTCCTTTCTCCGTCCGTCATTGGTTATTTTATTGCCTAGGTAGCAGAATTCCTTAACTTCATTGACTTCGTGACCATCAATCCTGATGTTAAATTTCTCGCTGTTCTCATTTCTACTACTTCTCATTACCTTCGTCTTTCTCCGATTTACTCTCAAACCATACTGTGTACTCATTAGACTGTTCATTCCGTTCAGCAGATCATTTAATTCTTCTTCACTTTCACTCAGGATAGCAATGTCATCACCGAGCGAGGTGGCGCAGTGGTTAGACACTGGTGTCGCATTCGGGAGGACGACGGTTCAATCCCGCGTCCGGCCATCCTGATTTAGGTTTTCCGTGATTTCCCTAAATCGCTCCAGGCAAATGCCGGGATGGTTCCTTTCAAAGGGCACGGCCGACTTCCTTCCCCGTCCTTCCCTAACCCGATGAGACCGATGACCTCGCTGTCTGGTCTCCTTCCCCGAAACAACCAACCAGCAATGTCATCAGCGAATCGTATCATTGATATCCTTTCACCTTGTATTTTAATTCCACTCCTGAACCTTTCTTTTATTTCCATCATTGCTTTCTCGATGTACAGATTGAAGAGTAGGGGTGAAAGGCTACAGCCTTGTCTTACACCCTTCTTAATACGAGCACTTCGTTCTTGATAGTCCACTCTTATATTATTCCCTCTTGGTTGTTGTACATATTGTATATGACCCGTCTCTCCCTATAGCTTACCCCTACTTTTTTCAGAATTTCGAACAGCTTGCACCATTTTATATTGTCGAACGCTTTTTCCAGGTCGACAAATCCTATGAAAGTGTCCTGATTTTTCTTTACCCTTGCTTCCATTCTTAGCCGTAACGTCAGAATTGCCTCTCTCGTCCCTTTACTTTTCCTAAAGCCAAACTGATCGTCACCTAGCGCATTCTCAATTTTGTTTTCCATTCTTCTGTATATTATTCTTGTAAGCAGCTTCGATGCATGAGCTATTAAGCTGATTGTGCGATAATTCTCGCACTTGTCAGCTCTTGCCGTCTTCGGAATTGTGTGGATGATGCTTTTCCGAAAGTCAGATGGTATGTCGCCAGACTCATATATTCTACACACCAACGTGAATAGTCGTTTTGTTGCCACTTCCCCCAATGATTTTAGAAATTCTGATGGAATGTTATCTATCCCTTCTGCCTTATTTGACCGTAAGTCCTCCAAAGCTCTTGTAAATTCCGATTCTAATACTGGATCGCCAATCTCTTCTAAATCGACTCCTGTTTCTTCTTCTATCACATCAGACAAATCTTCACCCTCAAAGAGGCTTTCAATGTATTCTTTCCACCTGTCTGTTCTCTCTTCTGCTTTTAACAGTGGAATTCCCGTTGCACTCTTAATGTTACCCCCGTTGCTTTTAATGTCACCAAAGGTTGACTTTCCTGTATGCTGAGTCTGTCCTTCCGACAATCACATCTTTTTCGATGTCTTCACATTTTTCCTGCAGCCATTTCGTCTTAGCTTCCCTGCACTTCCTATTTATTTCATTCCTCAGCGACTTGTATTTCTGTATTCCTGATTTTCCCGGAACATGTTTGTACTTCCTCCTTTCATCAGTCAGCTGAAGTATTTCTTCTGTTACCCATGGTTTCTTCGCAGCTACCTTCTTTGTACCTATGTTTTCCTTCCTAACTTCTGTGATGGCCCTTTTTAGAGATGCCCATTCCTCTTCAGCTGTACTGCCTACTGCGCTGTTCCTTATTGCTGTATCTATAGCGTTAGAGAACTTCAAACGTCTGATTTCGGAATCTCTGTCTGACCATGATGTAATCTAATTGAAATCTTCCCGTATCTCCCGGCCTTTTCCAAGTATACCTCCTCCTCTTGTGATTCTTGAACAGGGTATTCGCTATTACTAGCTGAAACTTGTTACCGAACTCAGTTAGTCTTTCTCTTCTTTCGTTCCTTGTCCCAAGCCCATATTCTCCTGTAACCTTTTCTTCTGCTCCTTCCCCTACAACGGCATTCCAGTCGCCCATGACTATTAGATTTTCGTCCCCCTTTACATACTGCATTACCCTTTCAATATCCTCATACACTTTCTCTACCTCTTCATCTTCAGCTTGCGACGTCGGCATGTATACCTGAACTATCGTTGTCGGTGTTGGTCTGCTGTCGATTCTGATTAGAACAACCCGGTCACTGAACTGTTCACAGTAATACATCCTCTGCCCTACCTTCCGATTCATAACGAATCCTACACCTGTTATACCATTTTCTGCTGCTGTTGATATTACCCGACACTCATCTGACCAGAAATCCTTGTCTTCCTTCCACTTCACTTCACTGACCCCTACTATATCTAGATTGAGCCTTTGCATTTCCCTTTTCAGATTTTCTAGTTTCCCTACCACGATCAAGCTTCTGACATTCCACGCCCCGACTCGTAGAACGTTATCCTTTCGTTGATTATTCAATCTTTTTCTCATGGTAACCTCTCCCTTGGCAGTCCCCTCCCGGAGATCCGAATGGGGGACTATTCCGGAATCTTTTGCCAATGGAGAGATCATCATGACACTTCTTCAGTTACAGGCCACATGTCCAGTGGACACACGTTACGTGTCTTTAATGCAGTGGTTTCCATTGCCTTCTGCATCCTCATGTCGTTGAGCATTGCTGATTCTTCCGCCTTTAGGGGCAATTTCCCACCCCTAGGACAAGAGATTGCCCTGAACCTCTATCCGCTCCTCCGCCCTCTTTGACAAGGCCGTTGGCAGAATGAGGCTGACTTCTTATGCCGGAAGTCTTCGGCCGCCAATGCTGATTACTTATCAAAATTTAGGCAGTGGCGGGGATCGAACCCGGGACCGAAGACGTTTTGATTATGAATCAAAGACGCTACCCCTAGACCACGGGTACAAACGCAAATCGTATATAGGCTATTTAATCTGTGTTGACAATAAAAATATCACTTTCTTTCTTAAAGACGTACATGCTTATGCCAGATAAATTTAATCAAGTGAATTTGAAATAAGTAAGAAAGGTATTAGAGGAGTAAATATAGTCATAAACTGAAGACGTATCTTGGTCGCTTAATAAATGATAATTGGGATAACTCGCAAGAAATAGACACACATCAGGAAATCAAGAAGTGTGCTTCAGAAAAAAAGAGTGCTGTCTTAAAAAACCATAACCTAACCCTAAGATCAAAAGTCATACTTTTGCACTGTTATGTATATTCTGTCCTCCTACTTGGTATAGAGACATGGACCTTAATAAAATCATGGAGAAGCAGCTGGAGGCCTTTGAATTGTGGTTTTGTTGGCGGATCCTGAGAATGCCTTGGACACAAGAGAGTGACAAAGGTAGAAATTTCGAGAACAATGAACGCAACACCTAAATTAATCAAGATAGTGGAATACCCGAAAGTGGCAATATCTAGGACCTATGCGTGATACAAACACGTACACACATCAGAAAAAGTTTTGCATCACCCCAGTTCCCAGAACTCCTGAAGATAAACGTTGACTGTGGATATTGTATCACAGACACAGTCCCATTGACTGTTCGGAGATATCATTAAACCTGCCCACAGATGTAAACAACCGTGAATGAGCAGCGTTTATTAGACGGAGGGGGTCCGACAGCCGATCAGTTCCAGTCATTTCACTAGGAAGGAGGTACAGGACTCGTCTGTAGTTCAACCATGCCTAGACGGTCAATACCGCGGTTCGATCGCGTCCGCGTAGTTACTTTGTGCTAGGAAGACTCTCAACAAGGGAAGTGTCCAGGCGTCTCGGAGTGAACCAAAGCGATGTTGTATGGACATGGAGGAGATACAGAGAGACAGGAACTGTCGATGACATGCCTCGCTCAGGCCACCCAAGGGCTACTACTGCAGTGGATGACCGCTACCTACGGATTATGGCTCGGAGGAACCCTGGCAGCAACGACAACATGTTGAATAATGCTTTTCGTGCAGCCACAGGACGTCGTGTTATGACTCAAACTGTGCGCAATAGGCTGCATGGTGCACAGCTTTACTCTCGACGTCCATGGCGAGGTCCGCCTTTGCAACCACGACACCGTGCAGTGCGGTACAGATGGGCCCAACAACATGCCAAATGGACCGCTCAGGATTGGCATCACGTTCTCTTCGCCCATGAGTGTCGCATATGCCTTCAACCAGACAATCGTCGGAGACGTGTTTGGAGGCAACGCGGTCAGGCTGAACGCCTTAGACACACTGTCCAGCGAGTGCAACAAGGTGGAGGTTCCCTGATGTTTTGGGGTGGCATTATGTGAGGCGGACGTACGCAGCTGGTGGTCATGGAGGGCGCTGCAACTGTTGTACGATACATGAATGCCACCCTCCGACCGTTAGCGCAACCATATCGGCAGCATATTGGCGAGGCATTCGCCTTCACAGTCGACAATCCGCGCCCCCATCGTGCACATCGTGTAAATTACTTCCTTCAGGATAACGACATCGCTCGACTAGAGTGGCCAGCATGTTCTCCAGACATGAACCCTATCGACAATGCCTGGGAGAGATTGAAAAGGGCTGTTTATGCACGACGTCACCCACCAACCACCCTGCCTTTGAGGAGTGGGACGATCTGGACCAACAGTGCCTTGATGAACTTACGGATAGTATACCACGACGAATAGAGGCATGCATCAATGCAAGATGATGTGCTACTGGGTATTGAGGTACCGTTGTGTACAGCAATCTGGACCACCACCTCTGAAGGTCTCGCTGTATGGTGGTACAACATGCAATGTGTGGTTTTCATAAGCAATAAAAAGGGTGGAAATGATGTTATGTTCATCTCTATTCCAATTTTCTGTACAGGTCCCGGAACTCTCGTAACCGAGGTGATGCAAACCTTTTTTTGGTGTGTATGATTTGCTACAAAAAATACTTCAAGGGAAAGTCAGCAGCAAAAGAGGTCCTGGAAGGAGACGAATGTCTTGGTTTGCGGACCTTAGATGCTGGTTTAGTATGTTTTCAACAGAACTATTCCGTGTTGCTAGCAACAAGAGGAGAATAGCCATCATGATCGCCAACACCCGAACCGCAAAGGCGTCGGAAGAAGTAGAAGAAACTGTTTGACAAAAGCTGCTCTTCCTCAGTTATATTACACAGCTGCCGGTTTTCTTCTATTTTTAGTTTAGTGGCTACTCGATTACATTTGAATATATTAAAGAAACAGTGGAGACCAGTACACAGTATATTAGTATTTGTCATGCAGATTTGTAACCATCAGTGTTATATGCAGTGTGGCAAACAGAACTTTTTAGTCCTTGAATACAGATGTTCAGATAATTTGTAGAAAAGGGCGTAAATGAGATACCGTATGTTTTTTAATGTTTCTTTGAACTGGTTAAGGCTCTCACTTTCGTGCTGTATGTTGGAGGAGAGCTTGCTGGATGTCCTTGCATCACATCTCGTTAACTCCTACTGTGAACGCTTGACAAGGGGGCAAAATCGACGTGAAAATTATTTTTGTGCCTCGTATTTTGATTGCCTAAATCACCGTTCATCTGAAATTAGTTTTTATTATATTGAAAGAAATTAAGGAGTACGAATATAGGGAAGTGAGATTTCGAAGAACCTTAACAAAGTTTCTGGAACATGTGTGTTAGTCTTAAGTTACACAATATTCTTACTGTTTGCTCCTGCTGAATAAATACTTCATTTACTTTACCGTTCTGGAGTAAAGTATAAGGAAGTGGGATTTAGAAGAGCCTTGAAAAGGTGTTCGGAATGTGCTCGATAATCTTAAGTTCCGATGTGTTTGTATTGGTCTGCTCGCTTCTACTGAATAAACACCATATTTACTTTGCGTTCACTGCCCCAGAAGATAAGATTGTGATGAGGAAGGAAATGACATACTAGGTAAGGTTCTTTCGCGGAAGTATAGCTTACACCAGGAAAAAAAAAAGGAGGGAGACATTTGTGCCGTTCATTCAGAGTTAGAACATGAAAAATATTACTTACAACAGTTAATGGGAGGAAAAACGAAAGGTGCTGGAAAGTGAAGGCAAGAAAATGACATGCAAAATAAGTCTGTTTGCGACTTTGAATTTCAGTTAACCAACAGATTCAGTTTACTGTTAGGCGGATCGTCATTCAGACGCGCAGTGGATCAGAACAGTGCTTGGAATCTGGCGGATAAGTTGGGGAAAAAAAACAGAAGAAGAAAAACAGAGAGTTTCGTCTTTGTCGCAGTCACGGGAAGCGCTGTAGGCGAGTAGGAAAAGTGAGGTAATTGTATCGAGCCACGACATCTATGAAGCTAAGTGCTAGTTCCAGACAGGTGACGGAAAACCTAGGAAAATTTGTAAAACTTTTAGCAAAGGTTGTTAGTTGGGGGACGTGGAAACAGCCTGGCTAAGGCCTAATGGCCACTGGGAGCGTAAACTTGCGACAAAGTGTCGCATGATTTTGTAAGACAAGCGCGGCTAAAATAAAACACGAGCCGTCAAATGGGGGCTCTACTACTGAGAGGGAACCGGTCGTGCGTTCTCGCGCGACCGTGCTGCACGAGCCTCTGTTCAGTTTGAATTTTCCCAGTCAGTTGTGCGACAATGTGATGGACTGCGAAAAGCTATTCAGCGTACTGCAACCACGAACATGCCCGTCGGACCTAGAGACGCCGCCGTATCACATGAGGAATTTTACTTCCAATTTGTGGGAGGAGGTAGCAATGGAATTAGAAGAGGCGGGTAATTTTCTTGGTTTTCGAGTTTTTAGTGACCAATGAAGACGCTACTGCACTGCAGAGCCAACGAAGCTGGTACACTTGCCTAATATCATGTAGGGCGCCCGCGAGCACGTAGTGCTCTTCCCAACAGCACTTTACAAGGCGTCACAGATGTGCTCAATAATGTTCGTGTCTGGGGAGCTTGGTGGCCAGTGGAAGTGTTTAAACTCAAAACAGTGTTCCTGGATCCACTTTGTAGCAATTCTGGACGTGTGGGGTGTCGCATTGTCCTGCTGGAATTGTCCAAGTCCGTCGGAATGCACAATGGACATGAATGGATGCAGGTGATCAGACAGGATGCTAACGTACGTGTCACCTGTCAGAGTCGTATCTAGACGTATCAGGGGTCCCATATCACTCTAACTGCACACGCCCCATAACATTACAGAGCATCCACCAGCTTGAACTGTCCCCTCCTGACATGCAGGGTCAATGGGTCCATGAGGTTGTCTCCATATCCGTACACGTCCATCCGTTCGATACAATTTGAAACGAGACTAGTTCGACCAGGCAACATGTTTCCAGTCATCAGCAGTCCAAGGTCGGTGTTGACAGACTCACGCGAGGCGTAAAGCTTTGTGTCGTGCAGTCGTGATGGATACACGAGTGGGTATTCGGCTCCGAAAGCCCATACTGATGATGTTTCGTTGAACGGTTCACACGCTGACACTTGTTGATGGCCCAGCATTGAAATCTGCAGCAATTTGCGGAAGGGTTGCACTTCTGTCACGTTGAACGATTCTCTTCAGTCGCCGTTGGTCCCGTTTTTGCAGGATCTTTTTCCGGCAGCAGCGATGTCGGAGATTTGATGTTTCACCGGATTCCTGATATTCACGGTACACTCGTGAAACGGTCGTACGGGAAAATCTCCACTTCATTGCGCCTGGGAGATGCTGTGTCCCATCGCTCGTGCGCCGACTATAACACCACGTTCAAACTCATTTAAATTTTGACAACCTGCCATTGTAGCAGCAGTAAACGATCGAACAACTGCACCAGACATTTGTTGCCTTATACAGGCGTTGCCGACCGCAGCACCGTATTTTACGCATGCGTGTGATTTTCCCTAGTTTGCCCCAAATTATTTAAATCATTTTGTGTTATAGTCAAAGAATTATTACTGCGACAGTATTCTTGCTGCTGTTAATAGCCACGTGTAGTCTGACGAGTTCTCCTCCCCTTTCCTGTACACTATCGTTAGCAGAAACTAACTAGTGATGGAGGTTGAGCTTGCTAATGTGACATATTATACTCGAAGACGAGTATGCAAGTGGCTTCATTGGCATGTAGTTTCTTAGGCCACTTCTGAGGGAATTTGACAAGTTTGTGTTGAATGCCATGTGTTTCTAGACCGGAAAATGCCAGAGGAATTTTGTAATGACAAAAATGAAGACAAGTGAAATAAGATTTTAAGTTTAATTAAGAGATACGTTTGCATAAGCAATCTAATTATGCAATTTTGCTGATGCGAGAATTAACGGTCTTGTAAAACCATTGGTGCAGTAACTTGTCCCAGTATTCTATTTTACGTATCGTTTTCAGTACCTTACAGATGTAAATGACAATATTACTTAATAATACAGTACATTGTTGAGTGTCTGGTACTTAAGAGTATATTTATAAGTATTCTTTACACAGGATTTTCGACAAATAATATTGTAAGCTTTTCTCTCATTTCCGATGCCACAGCAGTACTTAATTCTGTTGTTATGTCTACGGAGTTGTAAATGTCTGTTCGGATTATTTATTTCAGCCGAAATAATTTGAAAGCCTGCAAAGCGTTCTTTGTCTACCACAATGTTGTGTTGCAACTTAATATGTTTTACAATAGTCTCTGCTTCGTTACGACCAACTTCAATTTCTTTATGTAATAGACGCCATTTATTTGCCGTAATTCCAAAAGAACATTTAATCACTTGTCTTGCGGTCGACGATCGTTTGTTGAATAACTCACGCTGATGTAAGATGGAATATGACCCATGAGATACTTTTCCGATGGAAAACCTACTTCGCCTAGCAAGACATTTGCTAATCTTTGTTCACTTCCAAGAAGATATTTCTCACTGTTAAGTTACGAAGCATCACGGTCGACCAGTTTGCATAACTTTGAGTTGCCCAGTACGCCACTGTCACTCTGTTTGCCATAGGTACCAAGATTGAATCAGGTGGTCTTGTAGTCATCTCCCACGACTGCTTGCAACACAACTGAGAAACATTTCCTGTAGTTGTAGTACATACTTCGTGAATGCTTGAGGCACTTGACTCTAATATGTTTGTCGCCACAGTTGGCAAATTTCCAACTGTCCACTTCTTGGATTCATGATGGAAGTGGCTTGGGTTCATTGTGTAAGACTTCCCATTCACACTACAAGTTTCGTCAACGATCCTCCCATCTGCAACAATGGAGAGCCGACACCAATAACCGAAAGTTTTGAATGACAAATTGGTGAGGAGCTACCTGGAAAACCATAAATTGTATCAATAACATATGTAACAGGCATCACACCAGAATTATCATTTTGTTTTAGATGGCGAAACGCGAGGGATTGTTTCCGGAGAGAATGAAAAAAAAATGTAATGATAATACACCTGACAAAGGTACGAATACATCTAAACAGTGGCCTTTCTTTACTCATATGATCTTCCTAACGGACGCCATTAATCCAAACCATACTCAGAGGAGCATCAGCGATGAAACGCAAAGCACTCCTTCTGATGAAGAAGATGTAAGGAATAATGAAGCTAACTGGAATAAAACCTGCATGTCCGGGGATTAGAATAGGCCCGAGGTATTCCTACCTGTCATAAGAGGCGACTAAAAGGCGTCTCACACATTTCGGCCTTTATGTGATGGTCCCCTGTAAGAAGGGCGCCTTACATGGTGCACAGTGTCCATCATGCGCTGAAACCTCTCACATCCTTTATCGACGTGGATCTTCACTTCCGCTCATTCTCCAGCTGTTGGGCGAGGTCACCCTCGTGGGTGCGTTTTCCTCCATCCTCTGTGCAGTACAGCATTCTGCACTGTTGGCGATAATGCACTTCTTAGCTCGTTTACGCCTGATATCCAGCACGGTAGCCAGTTCGTTGTGGTGGGGCCACCATGTACCCTGTTGGTTGTAGCCCCCGACCACAAAGGGATCGCTCTGCTGATGCCTGCGCCGTTAACTCCCTTCGTGTACCAAGGGGTAGATGCCCGTCCCCCTGGGGCATCGGGACTCCAGGTGGCCTTTGCTGCGGCTGGGTGGCGCCCGTGAGGAGCACCACTGGTTGGAATGGGTGGCATCAGGGTGGATGACGCGCGCTGAAGCGTAGTACATTATCTCTTGCTGGTAGTCAAACACCAGCAGTCTCTAAGCTGTGAAGGTCTAACACCAACAGTCTCTAAGCAGTGAAGGTCTTACTTCAATGCTAAGAAATCTCTCCCCCCCCCCCCCCCCCCATGGGGCCACACCATGGGAGTACGCCAGGCTAAGGATTGCAGTGAAGCTTATTCACTCCAGTACCTCGTATGTACGAGAGTTGATGGGGAACCTTTATTTTCAATGAAACCTCAGTTTTTTGTGGAGCATTTAGAGAACAAGTTTGAGGAGGTGGAGGGCTTGTACAAAATGCAGTCAGGGTCGGTCTTGATCAAAACGCCATCCTCTGCCCAGTCACAGGCAATACTCGCCTGTGACAAGCTGGGGGAAGTTTCTGTTTCCATCACGCCTCATAAGAGCTTAAATATGGTCCAGGGTATCACATTTCACCGGGACCTTCTTTTGTAGTCTGACTATGAGCAGTCAGCTGGTTTAGAGTGGCGGGGTGTCCATTTCGTCCAGCGCGTCCATGGGGCTCCGAGGGATAATTAAGTTGCCACCAGTGCCTTCATCTTGGCCTTCGAGGGTGACACATTACACGAGAAGGTCAAGATGATGGTCTACCGCTGTGACGTAAAGCCATATATATATCCCTCCCCCGATGTGGTGCTTTGAGGGCTGGAAGTTCGGCTATATGTCTTCCCACTGTACTTCCAGGGTCACCTGTCGGGATTGTGGACGTCCTTCACATCCCAATACTCCCTGTGCCCCGCCTCTCATCTGCGTCAACTGTGGAGAGCTCCATTCGGCTTGCTCGCCAGAATGCAGGATTCTCCAGAAAGAAAGAAAAATAATGAAGACCCTGGACTGGCTGCCCTACACTGAAGCTAAGAGAAGATATGAGAGGCTACATCATGTGCATATGACATCAACCTACGCTGCTGCTATGACAACGGTTCTGACATCTTCTGTTTCACCGCATACAGTTGGCTCCACCTGTCCCCTTACTGTTAGGGTAGGGGGGGGGGGCGGACACTTCCGTTCCTGTTGCTCTTGCACAACCTACTTTAGGAGCTACACCCCCACTTCTCCCCCCAGGGGATCCACAACTCTTTTGTGGATACGTGCGTAGCGAGCACGGGGCCCCGAGCTAATGTGGCCTTCCTTCCTTTCCGGGCTGCATACCTTCCCTTTCCGCATCCTTCCCCATCCCCTGTCTTCACCCCCCCCCCTCACCTCTGGCTCTTTCCTTCACTTTCTCCCCCTCTGGGAGTATGGTTTGTGCCTACGTCCGGAGACGGACGCTTGTAAATGTACCGCACTCTTCACTTTCCTTGCTTGTATGTCTTCATCTTTCTTCGTCCTTCTCTTTTCCTTACCTCTTCTCTTTACCTCTTCTCTTAACCCTTTTCTCCGCTGCGGCGTTTGAGACCCCTCTTCTTTCCTTTCCCTGTCTCTTTCTTCCTCCCTGTGCGTGTCTGAAGGCCGACCCACGCACTTCCATGCGTAGCCGGTGACGGGGTAACGCGTAATTCCCCGCCCCGGGTAGACAGGTAGGACACGTACGTACCCCCTGGTAAAGGCCAGGCCCAGGGAGGGGTGATTACCCGAGCTGATACCTTCCGAAAGTGCCGATTGGTCCCTCCGTCCGTTTGTCGGGAGGTGTGACCTGAGGTGTGAACAATCACCTAAGGCGGGTGTGCCCTCGGTGAGGGCCCCCACAAGGGAGGAGCGCGCCATCGGAGACGCCGGTAATCATGGGGGATTCTTCCGCAATGGTTTCCTCACCTTCCACTATGTCTGCTCACAAACGTAAGTTCACTGAGTCTCAGCCACAGACGGTTCTTCCATCGTTGCCACAGTTCCTTGTTGTTTCTCGGTCTGACGAAGGTCACGACTTTTCCACGGTCAACCCTTTCATTATTCAGAAAGGTGTCGACGCAATTGCGGGTCCTGTAAAGTCTTGTTCCAGATTACGGAATGGTACCCTGTTGTTAGAAACACACAGTGCCCTCCAGGCTCAAAAATTGCTGCGTACTTCTCTGCTCCACACCTTCCCTGTCCGGGTGGAACCGCACCGTACCTTAAATTCCTCGCGTGGAGTCGTTTATACACGCTCCCTCGATGGATTGTCTGACGAAGAAATTCAGCACTACCTGTCTGACCAGGGCGTCACCGCTGTTCATCGGGTTATGAAAAGGGTTGACTCGAACATCATTCCAACCCGCACTGTCTTCTTGACATTTGACAAAGTTCAACTCCCATCAAAAATCAAAGCAGGCTATGAGATAATTTCCGTTCGCCCTTATGTCCCAAACCCTACGCATTGCTATCGATGTCAGCGGTTCAATCACACCAGCCAGTCCTGTTCCAATCCGGCCAAATGTGTTACGTGTGGCAAGGATGCCCATGAGGGTGCTTGTCCACCTCCATCCCCTCACTGCATCAACTGTATGGGTGACCACGCTGCTTCCTCTCGAGATTGCCCCGTTTTTAAGGATGAAAAGCTCATCCAGGAAATAAGAGTGAAGGAAAAGGTGTCGACCTTTGCTGCTCGAAAGTTACTCGCCAGTCGACAGCCCACCGTGCCTCAGAAGGGAAAATACAGCACTGTCCTTGCTTCTCCTCGGCCAACAAAGGAGGCGGCCACGCAGACTTGCGACCTCACATTTAGTACCACGGTCGTCAGATCGGCCAGCGCAAAGATCGCCCGTTCAACCTCACCACTTTCGCCTGCCCACTCTATGGCTCACCCTTCGTCGGGTTCTGCTAAATCTCGAGCCCAAAAGTCAGACGCCAAGTCTTCGAAAAAAGAGCATTCTCGTGAAGAGTTTTTACGTACTGCAACTTCACAACCATCGGTTCCTCCTTCATCTAAACATCATACCTCCAAGAAGGCTACGAAGAAACACAGTTCCTCTCCTTCTCCGCCAAGGCGTGTCCCAACTACAGCACCACCTGGCGGAAATCGCCCTCGGCCATCTTCCGTGTCGCCGAGGCGCACTGCTGGTGGCCGGTCAACTGGCCGATCGTTGGTGGCAGGAGCTGCTCCTGACCAACCTATGGATCAGGATCTTCTGCCTTCGACTGAATGCCATTCCATGCTGTCGGTCGCAAGCTCTGAGCAGTCGTTGAGTTGACAGCACCCTTGGTCACGTTTCTCCATTTTCTGTTCACCCTATGTCCATTATCCACTGGAATATCCGCGGCATTCGCGCCAATCGGGATGAATTGTCGATCCTCTTACGATCCTACTCGCCGGTCATCTTCTGTCTTCAGGAAACAAAGCTGCGTCCCCATGACCGCTTTGTTCTCCCTCATTTTCAGTCCGTCCGATATGACCTCCCCTCTGTTGAAGGCACTCCAGCCCATGGAGGACTCATGATTCTGCTCCATGATACTCTCCATTATCACCCAATCCCCTTAAACAGTTCCTTCCAAGCTGTCGCCGTCCGTCTTTCCCTTTCTGGATACACGTTCTCTCTATGTACGGTATACATTCCATCGTCTACACCACTGGCACGAGCTGATCTCCTTCATCTTCTTGATCAGCTTCCACCCCCCTATTTGCTGGTTGGGGACTTCAATGCCCACCACCCGCTTTGGGGATCTCCACATCCTTGTCCACGTGGCTCACTATTGCTAGACGTCTTCCACCAAGCGGATCTAGTCTGCCTCAACACTGGGGTCCCCACGTTTTTGTCTGCCTCCACGGCAAATTTATCTCATTTGGACCTTGCGGTCGGTACTGTTCCGCTAGCCCGGCGCTTCGAATGGTTCGCCCTTGATGATACACACTCGAGTGACCACTTTCCATGTGTCCTTCGACTGCAGCCTCAACTGCCATATCTGCGCTCGCGACGCTGGAAGTTTGCCCAAGCCGATTGGACACTTTTTTCGTCTCTAGCGACATTCGATGACCGTCGCTTTCCCAGCGTCGACGATGAGGTCACACATTTTACCGACGTTATTCTCACAGCTGCGGAACATTCAATACCACGCACCTCCGAATTGCCCCGGCGCCCCCCAGTTCCTTGGTGGAACGAGGCATGCCGTGACGCAATACGTGAGCGGCGACGTGCTCTTCGCATTTTCCGTCACCATCCAACTTTGGCCAACTGTATCCGGTATAAGCAGCTCCGTGCGCGATGCCGTCGCGTCATCCGAGATAGCAAGAAGGCAAGCTGGCAATTCTTTATTAGCTCATTTAACACCTTCACTCCCTCCTCGGAAGTTTGGAGTCGGCTTCGACGGTTCTCAGGCGCGCCTAGTTTCTCCCCGGTCTCTAGGCTCACTGTCGCGCATGATACCTTAGTGGACCCCGTCGCAATTTCTAACTCATTGGGTCAGCACTTTGCTGAGATTTCGAGCTCTTCAAATTACCCGCCAGCGTTTCTCCCGAAGAAACGTGCAGCGGAAGTGCGACATCTTGCTTTCTCCTCTCAAAATCGCGAAAGCTACAATACTGTTTTCTCCATGCGCGAACTCCAACATGCACTCTCTTCTTCTCGCTCCTCCGCCCCAGGACCGGATGGTATCCATGTCCAAATGTTGCTGCATTTATCAACCCATAGCCTGCGCTACCTCCTTCGCCTTTATAATCGAATTTGGACCGACAGTACCTTTCCCAGGCGATGGCGGGAAGCTATTGTCGTTCCCGTTCCGAAACCTGGAAAGGACAAACATCTCCCCTCTAGCTATCGCCCCATTTCTCTCACGAGTAGTGTCTGTAAGGTTTTGGAGCGTATGGTGAATTACCGTTTAGCTTGGTGGCTGGAATCCCGCAGTCTTTTAACACCAGCCCAATGCGGATTCCGACAACATCGTTCTGCCGTTGACCATCTTGTTGCTCTCTCCACTTATATCATGAACAATTTCCTCCGGAAACGCCAAACGGTAGCAATATTTTTTGATCTGGAGAGAGCATACGATACCTGTTGGAGGACAGGCATCCTCCGCACACTGTTCTCTTGGGGCTTTCGAGGCCGGCTGCCCCTTTTTCTTCGCGAATTTATGGCAGAGCGCACATTTAGGGTGCGGGTGAACACTACTCTATCCCGTATTTTCTCCCAAGAAAACGGGGTACCCCAGGGCTCCGTGCTGAGTGTTGTACTGTTTGCCATTGCCATTAATCCAATTATGGATTGTCTCCTTCCTGATGTCTCGGGCTCCCTCTTTGTGGACGATTTTGCGATCTACTACAGCTCTCAACGGACCAGCCTTCTTGAAAGACGTCTTCAAGGATGTCTCGATCGACTCCACTCGTGGAGCATCGAAACCGGCTTCCGTTTCTCACCCAGTAAGACCGTTTGTGTTAATTTTTGGCGACGTAAGGAGTTTCTTCCGCCCTCCTTACATCTAGGTCCTGTCAACCTTCCGTTCTCCGACGTCGCTAAATTCTTGGGTCTTATGTTTGACAGAAAACTGTGCTGGTCCTCCCACGTTTCCTATCTTTCGGCTCGCTGTCTGCGTTCCCTTAACACCCTCCGTGTCCTGAATGGCACCTCTTGGGGAGCGGACCGAGTGGTCCTTCTCCGCCTCTATCGCGCCTTAGTGCGCTCGAAATTGGATTATGGAAGCATAGTCTACTCCTCTGCTCGGCCGTCTATTCTTCGGCGTCTCGACTCTATCCACCACCGTGGATTACGTTTAGTGTCTGGAGCTTTTTACACCAGCCCTGTGGAAAGCCTTTATGCTGAGACTGCTGAACCTCCGCTATCCAATCGGCGGGCAGTCCTTCTGAGTAGTTATGCTAGCCATTTGTCTTCCATGCCTGCTAATCCAGCCCATGACCTTTTTTTCGACGCCTCCCTAGATGTCGGGTATGCAGGCCGCTCCTCCTCCCTACTACCCCCGGGAGTCCGCTTCCGTCAACTGCTCCATTCTCTTTCCTTCCGCTTTCCTAAAACCTTCTTGACAACTTGGGGTACGGCACCGCCTTGGCTCCGTCCCCGGATCGACTTGCTCAGAGACCTATGTCAATTTCCCAAGGATGGTACCCCTACACTTGTTTACCGTCGGGCATTTGCTGCTCTATGTGCACACATGACGGAAGCCACATTTATTTACACCGATGGCTCGAAAACATCGTTAGGTGTAGGGAGTGCCTATATTGTTGGCGACACCCCAAATCACTTTCGGCTTCCCGACCAGTGTTCGGTTTATACTGCGGAGCTTTACGCTATTCTCCAGGCTGTCCACTACATCCGCCGCCATCAGCGGATACAGTACGTAATCTGCTCAGATTCTCTCAGCTCTCTCCTAAGTCTCCAAGCTCTTTACCCTGTGCACCCTCTGGTCCACCGGATTCAGGACTGTCTGCGCTTGCTCCACCTGGGGGGCGTCTCAGTGGCGTTCCTCTGGCTCCCAGGACACGCTGGTATCTGTGGAAATGAGGCGGCCGATATAGCGGCCAAGGCTGCAGTCTCTCTTCCTCGGCCAGCTATTCAGTCTCTTCCGTTTACCGATCTACGGAGCGGTTTATGTCGCCAAGTTGCTCATTTATGGCATGCGCATTGGTCAACACTTCCCCATAATAAATTGCGGGAAGTGAAAGCCCTTCCTTGCGCATGGACCTCTTCCTCCCGATCGCGTCGTCGGGAGGAGGTAATTTTAGCTAGACTCCGGATAGGGCACTGTCTTTTTAGTCATCGACATCTTTTAAGCGGTGATCCTCCCCCACTCTGTCCCCACTGCTCTCAGCCGTGGACGGTCAGACACCTTTTAATTGAATGCCCCTATTTTAATCCGTTACGCTCCCGTCTACAGCTATCGCCTGATCTATCGTCGATTTTAGCAGATGACACGCGCTCAAATGACCGCGTTCTACAGTTTATTAGTGACAGTGAAATGACGTCAGTCATTTGAAGCCTTTTTTTTGGGGGGACAACCAACCCCTTTCTATAGTGGATTTTTAAGCATTCCTTCTGCCTTTAGTTCCTCAAATTTTATGACTTTGTTCCCATTGCTGCTGATTTTAAATTTCGTTTTTTTCCTGTTTTCTACGTCACGGGCTGGGCGCTAATGACCATAGAAGTTTTGCGCCCTAAAACCACAAAAAAAAAAAAACCCACTTCTCAGCTGGTGAAGTGTAAGTCTGAGACTGAATCAGAGAAGCCTTTCCAGCCAGACAAACCTAAGGAGCAGTAAGAGAAACCTTAAAAGAAAAAGACCCCCAAGAAGCAAGGCACTGCGGTGGCAGCCACACCACCACTACCTACAAGCTCTGTGTCTGAAGATGAGATGGAGATTCTGGCATGCCCTGAGGACCTGGATATCGCTGGGCCCTCATAAACAATGGATATCGATCGCACAGATACTCATCTGGTGGCACCAGTTACCCTGAGGCGTAGACTGCCTCATTGGGTGTTTCATGCCTTCCCAGTCTCACGATAACATAATCCTCCAGAGGAATTGCGGCGGTTTTTTCCATCTGGCTGAGCTAAGGCAACTCTTAAGCATTACACCTGCTTTCTGCGTTGCCCTTCTGGAAACCTGTTTCCTATCAATGCGGGCCCCTGCCCTCTGCGGCTATAAAGGATATTACAGGAACCGTTTGCGACTATATTATAGTGGAGTTTGCATCCATGTCCTGAAATCAGTATGTCGTGAACCTGTGTCCCTTCAAACCCCTCTTGAAGCTGTGGCTGTCAGGATAAGGACGACGCAGGAAATAACTGTCTGCAGTGTATATCTTCCTCCAGATGGTCAACACCCCTGTACGTATTGGCTACACTGATTAATCAACTCCCTAAATCTTTCCTACTTGTGGGAGATTTTAACGAGCATAACCCGTTGTGGGGTGGCACCATGCTTATTGGCCGAGGTAGGGAGGTCGAAAATTTACTGTCACAACTCGACCTCTGCCTCTTAAATACAGGTGCCCCCACACATTTCAGTGCGGCACATGGATCATATTCGGCCACTGATCCCTCGGTTTGCAGTCCTGGCCTTCTGCCATCTATCCACTGGAGAGTACATGATGACCTGTGTGGTAGTGACCACTTCCCCATCTCCCTGTCACTGCCCTGGCGTCATGCCCATGGATGCCTACCCAGATGGGCCTTAAACAAGGTAGACTGGCAAGCCTTCTCCTCTGCTGTCACTGATGAATCTCCTCCACATGGTGCCATCGATGTTGTTATTGAGCAGGTAACTACAACGATCGTTTCGGCGGTGGAAAACGCGATCCCTCGTTCTTTAGGGTGCCCCCAACGAAAGACAGTTCCTTGGTGGTCGCCGGAAGTCGCTGAGGCAATTAAAGAGCGTCGGCGAGCTTCAGCGACATAAGCGGCACCCTTCCCTAGAGCACGTAATAGCCTTTAAGCGGCTCTGTGCCCGCGTTCGTCAGCTTATGAAACGACGAAAACAGGAGTGTTGGGAGAGGTACATGTCGACCATTATGTGCCATACGTCACCTTCGCAAGTCTGGACGAAGATCAGACATCTTTTTGGGTACCAGATCCCAAAAGGTGTCCGTGGCATTAACAAAAGTGGCGTGTTATCTACCGACGGAAACGCGATTGCTGAGCACTATACTAGAGCCTCTGCATCAGAGAACTACCCCACAGCCTTTCGCACCCACAAACAGCGAATGGAAAGGAAAGTCCTCTCGTTCACTAGACGCTACAGTGAACCCTATAACACCCCATTTACAGAGTGGGAGCTCCTCAGCACCCTTCCACATTGCCCCAACACAGCTCCTGGGGCGGATCGGATGCGCAGTCAGATGATTAAACATCTCTAGTCTAACTGCAAGTGGCATCTCCTTGTGATCTTCAACCAGATCTGGTGCGATGGCGTCTTTCCACCGCAATGGCGGAAGAGCACCATCATTCCAGTGGCCAGAGCTGGTCAAAACCCGCTTGATGTGGATAACTATCAGCCTCACCAACTTTCTTTGTAAGCTGCTGGAATGTATGGATTATCGGCAGTTGGGTTTGGGTCCTGGAGTCACATGGCTTACTGGTTCCATGTCAGGGCAGCTTCCGCCAGGGTCGCTCTGCCACTGATAATCTTGTGTCCCTCGAAACTGCCATCCGAACAGCCTTTTCCAGACGCCGACATCTGATTGCCGTCTGTTTTGACATACGTAAAGCATACGATACGACCTGGTGTCGTGATATCCTTGCCACATTGTATGAGTGGGGTCTCTGGAGCCCTCTCCCGACTTTTATCCAAAACTTCCTGTCGCTCCGTACTTTTCGTGACCAAGTCAGTGTCTCCCATAGTCCCCCGCCCCATATTCAGGAGAATGGCATTCTGCAGGGCTCCGTATTGAGTGTGTCTCTGTTTTTAGTGGCTATTAACGGTCTAGCAGCAGCTGTAGCGCCGTCACTCACCTTCTCTGTATGCGGATGACTTCTGCATTTCATACTGATGCTCCAGTACTGGTGTTGCTGAGCGGCGCCTAAAGGGACCCATTCACAAGGCGCAGTCATGAACTCTAGCCCATGTGGTCCAGTTTTCGGCCGCTAAGTCGTATGTCATGCATTTCTGTGTGTCCAACTGTTCATCCAGAATCAGAACTTTACCCTAATGACGATCCACTCACTGTAGTGGAGACAAATCGATTGTTAGGACTGGTTTTCGACGCCCAATTGACTTGGCTACCTCTCACCTTCGTCAGCTTAAGCAGAATTTCTGGCAGCACCTCAATGCCCTCCGCTGCTTGAGCAACACCAACTGGGGTGAAGATTGCTCTAAGCTGCTCTACAGAGCCCTTGTTCAATCCCGCATTGACCATGACAGTCTGGTTTGGCGGCGACTTCAGCATTGCATTTACTCGACCCAGTGCACCACTGCGGCGTTCGCCTAGCGAGAGGAGCTTTCAGAACGTGTGAGGTGACCAGTGGCCTGGTGGAGGCCAGAGTCCCTCCATTGAAGGTTAGGCGTGCACAACTGCTCGCCAGTTGCGTTGCACACGTTCATAGTTCTGTGCATCCAAATTACCGTCTCCTTTTCCCAACCAAGGCGGATTCCCTCCCGCATCGGCGGCCCAGGTCAGGGCGTACGATTGGGGTTCGCATCCGGTCCCTTCTGTCTGATCTGGAGGCCTTCCTGTTACCACCTTTCCTCGAGGTCCATTCACATACACCTCCATGATCTACACCTTGGCTGCAGACTCTTCTGGACCTTTCACTTGACCCTAAGGACTCTGTTAACCCTGCGGCTCTCCGCTTTCACTTCCTCTCGATTCTCGACCTTTACCGGGGCCATTGAAGTGGTTTACACGGACGGCTCGATGGCTGATGGTCATGTAGGCTTTGCGTATGTTCGTGGAGGACATATTGAACAGCACCCCTTGCCAGATGGCTGCAGTGTTTTCACTGCAGAGCTGGCGGCCGTATCTCGTGTTCTTGAGCACATCCGCTCATACCCTGGCTAGTCATTTCTCCTGTCTACTGACTCCTTGAGCAGCCTACAAGTTATCGATCAGTGCTATCCACACCATCCTTTAGTAGTGTCCATTCAGGAGTCCATCGCCGGCCGGGGTGGCCGAGCGGTTCTAGGCGCTACAGTCTGGAACCGCGCGACCGCTGCGGTCGCAGGTTCGAATCCTGCCTGGGGCATGGATGTGTGTGATGTCCTTGGGTTGGTTGGGTTTGGGTAGTTCTAGGTTCTAGGGGACTGATGACCTCAGATGTTAAGTCCCATAGTGTTCAGAGCCAGGAGTCCATCTATGCACTGGAACGGTCCCGTTGTTCACTGGTCAGAATCTCAGGCAACAAACTTGCCGACAGGCTGGCCAAACAGGCTACGCGGGAATCGCTTCTGGGGATGGGCAGCTCCAAAACTGACCTGCGTTCTGTCTTACGCCGCAGGGTTTTTCGGCTTTGGGAGACAGAATGGCATAAGAGTACGCCCAACAAACTGCGTGTCATTAAGGAGACTACGAATGTGTGGAAGTCTTCCATTCGGTCCTCTCGCAGAGAGTCACTTGTCCCCTGTCGGCTCCGCATTGGCCATACGTGGCTAACGCGCGGTTGCCTCCTACGTCGTGAGGACCCACCTCGGTGTCGCTGTGGCTCACAAATTACGGTTGCCCATTTCTTGTTGGACTGCCCACTTTTAGCCGCTCTGCCGCGGATTTTTAGCTTTCCCAGCACCCTGCCTTCGGTTTTGGGCGCCATTGCCTCAACAGCAGTTTTAGTTTTACGTTTTATTCGTGACGGTGGGTTTTATCATTTGATGTAAGTTTTAGCGCATGTCTTTTGTCCCTCTGTGTCGTCCACCGTAGTGCTTTTGGGGTGGAGATTTTAATGTGTTACAGACTGACTGGCTTCTCCTTTTTCTTCTCATGGTCAGCCAGCCATGGTAATCTGCTCTCATGTTTTGATCTCTTCTATATGTTTCTCGCCTTTCTCTGTAGTTTTCTTGTCCAGTGTTGTCCATTTTAGTGTTTGTTGCCCTTCTGTCATTCTGATGCTTTTCTCCTTTCTTCATCTGCGTTTTGTATGTCCCGATTATTTTACTCCCACCCTTGTGGAATTATTTTAATCGGAACGAGGGACCGATGACCTAGCATTTTGGTCCCTCCCCCCTCCCCCTCCTCTTTTAAACCAACCAAAACCATATAGTGAACATGAAATTTTAATGAGTATATTTTCGTATCTGCGTGAGGTTCCTCCACATAACACGCTAAAACATACGTGCAGAGCTACTGAACGTCATTATGAGGGAAAAAGAACCCGGATGTTCGTTCAACAGTATTCAAGTTCGTCATCAGAAACATTTATGGCTTCTGGATATATCACTCCAGGCGACGACAGCTACAGTATGGGATTGTGCTACAGTGAATTTAATCCTCAGTAAAAGGGTTGTTTTTACAAATACAGTTTCACATTACTTTTAAACGATTTGTTTTGTAATTTGCAATTTTTGTATACGAACATTGCAGCGAGTAGAGCATTTATCTTAAAGTAACAGCTAGACGTTCTCCGTGTGTCATAGTTTCTCTGTAGTTTCTGTATTTCTTCAGCCGATACTCGATATGGGTCGGTAAATACCGAAAAGTATATTTACTCATTCTAAAGTAGGCGAAATGGTGCTCATCATTTTCTTGGAGGTCTTTATATGAGTGAGGAAATTCTCTATAGAAACTTCTTTTGGGTAAGATATCGGTCACCCATTCTTGGAAATTTGTGGTACGATCTTACGGGAGCAAACTGCTGAGGTCCTCGGTCCCTAAGCTTACACAATACTTAATCTAACTTTAACTAACTTACGTTAAGAACGACACACACACACACACACACACAGCAATGCCCGAGGGAGGACTCGAACCTCCGACAGAGGGAGCCACGCGGACCGTGACTAGAAGCCAGAGTCCATTCGGTTACCACGTGCGGCACCCATTCTTGCTTCCGTCTTTTGTTTTTTCGCGTAGGAAGCCGTGGTGTGTCTGATGCATACACAAAAAGTAAACCGGAGAGAGACACGACAACCTCACTAGCCAAAAGCCTGTACTGTCAAATTATTTCGGCATCCTCTGGAGGTATGATAGAGACCCATTTGCGTCAGCACGCTGGGCCTACTCAGACGGCTGTCATTATCAGGAAAGAAAGCCAGGCATTTTGCAGGTCGCAGTGTCGAATGCTTCTGCTGAGTGAGTGTTTAACGAGAGCAGCTAAGGTCTTTATTCCCATATTACCCCCGAGGACACAAACAGTGTGCCCGACGTGTCTGTGTGTCGATTAAATTCGGTGCGCTAGTGTGAGAAAGTGTTCTAAATATTTGTGTAGCGTGTATCTGAGACAGAACGTGAGAACCAGGCCGATGTTCATCTAGTGCAATGGCTCTCTGCTGCGCGACCGGTGTGGGGGGAGGAGGAGGAGGAGGAGGAGGAGGTGAGCCTATGACGTCACCCGACGTCAGACGCGGTCGTCGACAGTGTGAATCTGCGGCCGTATCGTCAGCATTGTTGGTAGTGCCGGGGCGGCGGCGCCTGCGCTGTGACTGGCGGACCGGCTCGTATTCCATCCAGCCTACGGTCACCGCGCGCCCTGCCAGCTTTGCCCACTTCACAGTCTTTCAGACTTCACGAGCAAGTCTCCACTGCAGTGTGGAGGAGTTCCTGGTTTTTTTGAAGTACACGAGAATCGTCAATATAATGTACCCCAGTTACATCACAACGTATCGAACAAAAAAAAAAAAAAAAAAACACTACCTTAATTTTCAAAAATCATTACAAATTTGTTTCATTACTCTACAAAGAAATCTTCATGACAATTTTTGCTCTAGGATGACGCGTAATTTTATCTGCAGTAAATCTAGTTCCATACTATGAAAGTTTTTTATTTTTAATTTATTATAAATTTCCCACTCATGTGTATGGAGTCTGGAAGTAAAGTTTTAGTGTATGAAATGGCAACATGAAATTTTCTTTGTTTCTTGTGTCGTCCATTCCACCGTAGGAGACTAAATCTGATCTACTGTATATCGTACACACAATAAATTCTTACCTAACCTGACCTCCTTGACCGCGCTAAAAAGTGACGAATGACATCGGACACACTGTGACTAATCTACATCCACATCTAAATCTGCATCGATTCTCCGCAACCCTTGGTACGGTGCGTGGTGGAGGGTACCCTGTACCACTCTAGTCATTTCCTTTCCTGTTTCGCTCGCAGGTAGAGCGAGGGAAAAAAGACTGCCTATTTGCCACCATATGATCCCTAATTTCTCGTATCTTTTCTTCGTGGATCTTTGCACAATGTATATTTCCAGCTGGTTCTCTAAATTTCTATAGTGTTTCACGAGAAGAATGTTGCTTTCCGTCCAGAGATTCCCATTTGAGCCCCCAAAGCATCTCCGTAACGCTTATGTCTTGTTCGAGCCTACCGGTCACAAAGCCCGCCTCGGAACTGCTTCGATGTCTTCATTCAGTCCGGCGTGGTATGAACCCCCAAACACTCGAGCAGCGCTCAAGAATAGGTCGCACCAGCATCACATGTACGGTCTCCTTTACAGGTGAACCACTCTTTCCTAAAATTCTCCCCACAAACCGAAGTCGTCCATTCGCCTTCCATACCGCAGTTCTCACACGCTCGTTCCATTTCACGTAGCTCTGCAACCTTACGCCCAGATATTTAAACGACTTGACGCTGTCAGGCAGACACTAGTAATTATCCGAACATTACACCTTTGATCTTCTTACTCATCCGCATTAACATATATTTTTGCTATTCATCAGACAAACTGGAAATTTTGCCTAAGTCGTCTCGTATCTTCCTACAGTCACTCAACGTTGACATCTTACCGCACACCACAGCATCATCTGGAGGCAATCTCAGATTGCTGCCCAGCGTGTCCGCCAAATCATTTGTGTATACAGGGAACAACAGCGATCCTGTCACACTTCCCTGGGGCACTCCCTGACGACTCCCTTGCCTCTGATGAACACTCGCCGTCGAGGACAATATACTGGCTTCTATTGTTTAAGAAGTCTTGGAGCCACTCACATATGTGTGAACTTATTCCACATGCTCGTACCTTCGTCAACAGCCTGCAATGGGGCACCGTGTCAAATGCTTTCCGGAAGTCTAGAAATATGGATTCTACGTGTTGCCCTTCATCCATAAATCGCAGTATATCATGAGAATGAAAGAGGAAGCCGCCTGATAGAATTTTGTACAGAGCATAAATTAATCATAGCTTGGTTCGAGAATGATAAAAGAAGGTTGTATACGTGGAAGAAGCCTGGAGATACTGACAGGTTTCAGATAGATTATATAATGCTAAGACAGAGATTTAGGAACCAGGTTTTAAATTTTAAGACATTTCCAGGGGCAGATGTGGACTCTGACCACAATCTATTGATTATGAACTGTAGATTAAAACTGCAGAAACTGGAAAAAGGTGAGAATTTAAGGAGATGGGACCTGGATAAACTGAAAGAACCAGAGGTTGTACAGAGTTTCATGGAGAGGATAAGGGAAAAATTGACAGAAATGGGGGAAAGAAATACAGTAGACGAAGAATGAGTACCTCTGAGGGATGAAGTAGTGAAGGCAGCAGAGGATCAAGTAGGTAAAAAAACGAGGGCTAGTAGAAATCCTTGGGTAACAGAAGAAAAATTGAATTTAATTGATGAAAGGAGAAAATATAAAAATGCAGTAAGTGAAGCAGGCAAAAAGGAATACAAACGTCTCAAAAATGAGATCGATAGGAAGTGCAAAATGGCTAAGCAGGGATGGCTAGAGGACAAATGTAAGGATGTAGAGGGTTATCTTCACTAGGCGTAAGATAGATACTGCCTACAGGAAAATTAAAGAGACCTTTGGAAAACAGAGAACCACTTATATGAATATCAAGAGCTCAGATGGAAACCCAGTTCTAAGCAAAGAAGGGAAAGCGGAAAGGTGGTGGGGTTATATAGAGGGCCTATACAAGGGAAATGTACTTGAGGACAATATTATGGAAATGGAAAGGATGTAGATGAAGATGAAATGGGAGATATGATACTGCGTGAAGAGTTTGACAGAGCACTGAAAGACCTGGGTGGAAACAAAGCCCCGGGAGTAGACAACATTCCATTAGAACTACTGTCGGCCTTGGGAGAGCCAGTCCTGACAAAACTCTACCATCTGTTGAGCAAGATGTATGAGACAGGCGAAATACCCTCAGACTTCAACAAGAATATAGTAATTCCAATCCCAAAGAAAGCAGGTGCTGACAGATGTGAAAATTACCGAACTATCAGTTTAATAAGTCACAGCTGCAAAATACTAAAGCGTATTCTCTACAGACGAATGGAAAAACTGGTAGAAGCTAACCTCGGGGAAGATCAGTTTGGATTCCGTAGAAATGTTGGAACACTTGAGGCAATACTGACCCTACGGCTTATCTTAGAAGCTAGATTAAGGAACGGCAAACCTACTTTTCTAGCATTTATAGACTTAGAGAAAGCTTTTGACAATGTTGACTGGAATACTCTCTTTCAAATTCTGAAGGTGGCCGGGGTAAAATACAGGGAGCGAAAGGCTATTTACAATTTGTACAGAAACCAGATGGCAGCTATAAGAGTCGAGGGGCACGAAAGGGAAGCAGTGGTTGGGAAGTGAGTGAGACAGGGTTGTAGCCTATCCCCGATGTTATTCAACCTGTATATTGAGCAAGCAGTGAAGGAGACAAGAGAAAAATTCGGAGTAGGTATTAAAATCCATGCAGAAGAAATAAAAACTTTGAGGTTCGCCGATGACATTGTAATTCTGTCAGAGACAGCAAAGGACTTGGAAGAGCAGTTGAACGGAATGGACAGTGTCATGAAACAAGGGTATAAAATGAACATCAACAAAAGCAAAACGAGGATAATGGAATGTAGTCGAATTAAGTCGGGTGATGCTGAGGGAATTACATTAGGAAGTGAGACACTTAAAGTAGTAAAGGTGGTTTGCTATTTGGGGAGCAAAATAACTGATGATGGTCGAAGTAGAGAGGATATAAAATGTAGACTGGCAATGGCAAGGAAAGCGTTTCTGAAGAAGAGAAATTTGTTAACATCGAGTATTGATTTAAGTGTCCGGAAGCCGTTTCTGAAAGTATTTGTATGGAGTGTAGCCATGTATGGAAGTGAAACATGGACGATAACTAGTTTGGGCAAGAAGAGAATAGAAGCTTTCGAAATGTGGTGCTACAGAAGAATGCTGAAGATAAGGTGGGTAGATCATATAACTAATGAGGAGGTATTGAATAGAATTGGGGAGAAGAGAAGTTTGTGGCACAACTTGACCAGAAGTAGGGATCAGTTGGTAGGACATGTTTTGAGACATCAAGGGATCACCAATTCAGTATTGGAGAGCAGCGTGGAGGGTAAAACTCGTAGAGGGAGACCAAGAGATGAATACACTAAACAGATTCAGAAGGATGTAGGTTGCAGTGGGTACTGGGAGATGAAGAAGCTTGCACAGGATAGAGTAGCATGGAGAGCAGCATCAAACCAGTCTCAGGACTGAAGACCACAACAACAACATCACGAGAACAAAAGGCAAGCCAAATTTCGCACGAGCAATGTTTTCTAAAACAATTCTGAGTCGTGTACATCAGCTTTTCGGTCTCAAAAAAAATTATTACATTCGAACTAAGAATATGTTCAAGAATTCTTTAGCAAACAGAAGATAAGGATATTGGTCTGTAATTCTGCGGGCCCGTTCTTTTATCCTTCATATATAGTGGAGTCACCTGCGCTTTTTTTTCAGTCGATTTTGACTTAGTGCTGGTCGAGAAATTCACGATTAATGCAAGCTGCTTAAGGGGCCAGTGCCGTGGAGTACTGTTTGTAAAATCGAATTGGGATTCCATCAGGACCTGGTGATATATTTGCTATTAAAAACTTTCAGTTGTACACCAGGAGTGCTTGTTACTTTGTCGTCCATATGGGAGTCTGTCCGATGGTCAAACGACGATATGTTTGTACGATACTTCTGTGTGAACGATTTCTTGAACGTGAAATTTGAAACGTCGGGTATCGTTTTGTTATCTTCAAGTGACACATCAGAGTGGTCAACAAAGGACTGAGTGGAAGCCTTAGACTCGCTTAGCGATTTTACATACGAGCAGAATTTTCTCGAGTTGTCTGTTAGATCGTTTGCTCAGGTATGACGGTGGTGGTTGTTGTATGCTTCGCGCATAGATCTTTTCACAGACGTACGAATCTCTGCCTGTCTGTACACTCGCAATGAATCCATCGACATCTCAGTCCATACTCGGCAGGTTAATGTCACCTCCAGTTAGTACTGCATGATCGTTGACTTTCTTTGAATGACTACATATCTGTCACAGCCGAATCGGGTGGCCAGTAAAAACAGCCAACAATTATAAAAGATATCATGTTTACGCAAGTGACTGTAGCACTTTCTTTATTTCATGATTTCAATTTCGGCCTTAGGCCAGTATCAAGTGAAGATGTTATGGCTATTAGGCCACGTCAACCTAAAATGAGCTGACACATTTATATGTCGTTGTCATTACTATTAAATACCGTATGATCAAAAAGTCAATATAAATTTGAAAACTTAATAAACGACGGAATAATGTACATAGAGAGGTAAAAATTGACACACATGCTTGGAATGACATGGGGTTTTATTAGAACAAAAAAGAACCACCCCATATTGCTAGACGCGTGAAAGATCTCTTGCGCGCGTCATTTGGTGATGATCGTGTGCTCAGCCGCCACTTTCGTCTTGCTTGGCCTCCCAGGTCCCCAGACCTCAGTCCGTGCGATTATTGGCTTTGGAGTTACCTGAATTCGCAAGTGTGTTGTGATTGACCGACTTCTCTAGGGATGCTGAAAGACAACATCCGACGCCAATGCCACACCATAACTCCGGACATGTTTTACAGTGCTGTTCACAACATTATTCCTCGACTACAGTTATTGTTGAGGAATTATGGTGGACATATTGAGCATTTCCTGTAAAGAACATCAACTTTGCTTTGTCTTACTTTGTTATGCTAACTATCGCTATTCTGATCAGATGAAGCGCCATCTGTCGGACATTTTTTGAACGTTTGTATTTTTTTGGTTCTAATAAAACTCCATGTCATTCCAAGCATGTGTGTCAATTTGTACCTCTGTATCTACATTATTCCGTGATTTATTCAGTTTTCAAATTTATACTGACTTTTTGATCAGCCGGTACATTGGTGTCGCTGTTACATATTGCGAGCATACGTATCCATATGTCATAAAACAACATAGTCTGTAGACACTCATGTTCGTTAGCCCATCACTGGTCACATATGCACTAAACTGCAGCGGCAGATTTTAAACAGTAATCTGCCGCTGCAGTTTAGTGCATATGTCTCTTATAAAGTTCTACATGACTGAGAATCCCAGGTATAAAAAGTTAATCCAATAATTAACTTGATTTTACCTACACCTATTGTGCACGGCCAAACGACATTTGTGTCACACTCAACTTCGACCTCAGTAGAGAGAATAGTTTTGTCAACTGCAATTAACACGCCTCCTGCTATGTCCTCTAATCTGTCTTTCTGATATGTGTTCCATGACTTAATAAATACCTCAGAGCTTTCCACTTCGGGTTTCAGCCAGCTCTCGGTCCCAAGAATAATTTGAGCGCGAGAACTTTTGTGGAGGGCAGTAAATTTCAGAACTGTATTACGAATACTTTGACACTTTACTGATAAAATTATGACAGTCGAAGTGTCTTTATTCCGAACGCCGTTTGACTTCCCTTGCTGCTTATCGACTGGCGAGTGTTCATCAGAGCACCTCGAACTATTGCCTAGCCTAAAAAATCCTCATGTACACTCCACAAGTACTCTGCTACCCTAGTAGCTGCTTCCTTTGTGTAGCAAGGCCGGTGTTACCGTGCGACGTTTGGCGACGGCGTGTGGCGACCTCTTCCGGTGCAACTGTGAAAGCAGATTACTCACATTTCCCGCAAGATGGGGTGAAACCCATCCGCCCACGCTATTTGCCTTAGCGCGCATGCGCCGTGTAGCTCAAGTCATATGGACTGCTAGTATATCTTTCCAGCCCGTCGTGCTCACATTAGTGAAGGTGTCGCTCGCTCCGTGTTAAGTGGTACCCCCTCTACATACGGTCCTTGGGTGGGATTCCACCCGAATGTATGCACGTGGCAATGGCTCGGTGGCCTTCTCCCCAATCTTGTTAATATTGTTAGTATTTTGCTCTATTTTAGGGCATGCCACAACAACCCAAAAAACTGTGTTCACCGCCACAGAAGAGGTTTTAGAAGAGATGGATTCTGATGATGAGGATGAAGACAATTTTGATGAATCGTGCTCAGGGACATCGGATGACGTAATATCTGACGTTAAGGCCGTCGACGTTGACTTTGAATCCGAGGAGGTATTCCTTCAGGAAGGAGGACAGTACTCAAAGACAACGGCAAAGAAGATAGATATTTTACGCTAGCGAAAGATTTAGAAACAGTATGGAGCAACACACCTATGCCAAAATGTCTGCAAACAATACAGTATTACACGATACTTAATTTATCACCAAAGCCACGGCGGATGAGGGAAAACTATTTGCGTAGTTTGTAAATGAGGGAGTGATTGATATGGTGGTGAAATACACAAATCAGGCAATCAAACGAATAGCCGGGCGATTCAGTTCTGTCCGATGGTATAGCGCACCCACAGACAAAATTGAAGTGAAGGCATCCTGTTGGTCACTATACAGGAGAGGACACACAAAAATTCCCATTTGAACACCAAGGAAATGTTTTCAAAAATTGTCGGACCCACGATTTTTCGATTTACGATATCTAAAAACCAGTCTGAATTTGTTTTGCGTGCCATTAGATTTGTCGACAAGAAAAAACGTGATCAAAGGAAACAAAACTATAAATTTTCGACCTATTGAGAGTTCTGCACTCTTTTTACCAGTGAATGTAAAAGCTATTATACGCTATCCAAATACTTGACTGGAGATGAAACGTTACTTAGCTTCAGAAGACGGTGTCCTTTCAAAATGTTTGCGCCGTAAAAACCTGGCAAATATACCTCGAAAATTGTGAGCACGTGTAACGAAACCATTTTATTTTTTGGATACAATTCTTTACGTTGGGAAGGAACCAAAGAAAAAAGAACCAATAAGCCTTCAATGCCGACAAGGGATATCCCACGGTTTTCGAATTTTTTTTTATTTTTTAAAAAAAAACGAGGCACGGCAGTTGCTTTACAGTAGTCGGAACGTTACGTGGAAATAAACCGCATATTACCAGAAAAATTATCAACCTCAAGAACGCCGGCCGCAGTGGCCGTACGGTTCTGGGCGCTACAGTCTGGAGCCGAGCGACCGCTACGGTCGCAGGTTCAAATCCTGCCTCGGGCATGGATGTGTGTGATGTCCTTAGGTTAGTTAGGTTTAATTACGAGTAGTTCTAAGTTCTAGGCGACTGATGACCTCAGAAGTTAAGTCGCATAGTGCTCAGAGCCAACCTCAAGAACATACCTCCTATGTCGTCTCGTTTTCTCTAAGACCCTGATAAAATTCTCATTTCTTTCACATCAGAGAAGTACAAAAATTTTATTATTTTATCATTCATGCAAGATTCACCTGGCATAGATGCGCACTCGCAAAAACCTGAACTTATCGAATTCAACCATATAACGAGATGCGGAGCGGACGTTTTCGACAAACTGTGCCACGATAAGAGCACCAAACGCAAAACTCGGAGATGACCGTTCTGGTATTTTCACTGGATGCTGTTTGCTGCCGATGTGAAATGATTTTTGTACTTTCAAAATGGCATCGCCCCCATACACAGGGTGTCTCCAGCGGGGAACGAGGCCGGCTCCTTAAATGACGTCCCTTCACTTAAAGGAGCCACTTAGAAGAAGAGATTTTATAATTTTCGTCTCCAAAGAAAACTTCGACTTTCTATCCAGGATTATCTCGGCGAGGAAGGAGGTGAGACAGAATATGGGAAGCTGACATTATTTATTTATTTGCTGCCATTTACAAATGACCTGCCACCTTGTTACTACACACACCAAAAAAAGTTTCGCATCACCCCGGTTCCGAGACTTCCGGAACCTGTAAAGAAAATTGGAATAGAGTTGAACATAAACATCATTTACATCCTTTTTATTGCTCATGAAAACCACAAATTTCATGTTGTACCACCATACAGCGAGACCTTCAGAGGTGGTGGTCCAGATTGCTGTACACACAGGTACCTCTAATGCCCAGTAGCACATCCTCTTGCATCGATGCATGCCTCTATTCGTCGTCGCGTACTATCCACAAGTTCATCAAGGCACTGTAGGTCCAGATTGTCCCACTACTCAAAGGCGATTTGGCGTAGATCCCTCAGAGTGGTTGGTGGGTGACGTGGTTTACAAACAGCCCTTTTCAGTCTATCCCAGGCATTGTCGATAGGGTTCATGTCTGGAGAACATGCTGGCCACTCTAGTCGAGCGATGTCGTTATCCTGAAGGAAGTCATTCACAAGCTGTGCACGACGGGGCCACGGATTGTCGACTGTGAAGACGAATGCCTCTCCAGTATGCTGCCGATATGGTTGCACTAACGGTCGGAGGATGGCATTCATATATTGTAAAACAGTTGCAGCGCCTTCCATGACCACCAGTTGCGTAAGTCTGCCCCACACAATGTCACCCCAAAACATCAGGGAACATCCATCCACCTGGCTGCACTCGCTGGACAGTGCGTCTAACGCGTCCAGCCTGACCGCGTTGCCTCCGAACACGTCTCCGACGATTGTCTGGTTGAAGGCAAGTGCGACACTCATGGGCGAAGAGAACGTGATGCCAATCCTGAGCGGTCCATTCGGCATGTTGTTGGGCCCATCTGTACCGCGCTGCATGGTGTCGCGTTTACAAAGATGGACCTTGCCAGAGATGTCGGTAGTGACGTTGTGCATCATGCAGCCTATTGCGTACAGTTTGAGTCATAACACGACGTCCTGTGGCTGCATTAAAAGCGTTATTCAACATGGCGGCGTTGCCATCAGGCTTCCTCCGAACCATAATCCGTAGGTAGCGGTCATCCACTGGCTCTGGGGCAGCCTGTACGAGGCATGTCATTGGCAGCTCCTATCTCTCTGTATCTCCTCCTTGTCCGAACAACATCACTTTGGTTCACTCCGAGACGCCTGGACACTTCCCTTGTTGAGAGTCTTCCTGGCACAAAGTAACAACGCCGACGCGATCGAACCGCGGTATTGACCGTCTACGCATGATTGAACTACAGACGAAACGAGCCGTGTGGTGGAATGACTGGAACTGATTGGCTGTCGGACCCCCTCCATCTAATAGGCGCTGCACATGCATGGTTGTTTACATCTTTGGTCGGGTTTACTGACATCACTGAACAGTCAAAGGGACTGTGTCTGTGATACAGTATCGACAGTCAACGTCTATCTTCAGGTGTTCTGGCAACTGGGGTGATGCAAAACTTTTGTTGTTGTTGTAACACAGGTCGTGCTTTCACAATACGAAATTTTACATGTACAGAATGTGATACTTATTTGTTATATCTTATTTTTAAGAAGGATTAATAATATTGCAGCTTTAAATACTTACAACATTAAAAGTATCTAAGAAACGGAAATCTTAAAATTAGCGATTGATGAACGGAAGAAAGGAATTTATGAAGACAGGGAAGAGGTTATGGACATACAGGATGTCCATTAAGTCCGGGAACAATTTCAATTATTTACTGCACAAGAACCAAACATTGTACAGACATCATACATATGTCGTTTTGAAGAGAAACCCTGAAAGTTTTATTCATGTATACCGCCACAACGTAGTTTGGCAATTTGCCTATAGTTAGCGCTAGTCTCAAACATGGCGAGTCCAGGTGCGGAGCGAGCTTTCTGTGTGTTGGAGTTCGACAAAAATAAGTGCGCTACAGCTGCTCAGCGGATGTTTAGAACCAAGTACGGTAAGAAGCCACCAACAAGGAAGGCCATTTACCACTGGCACAACAAATTCGTTACGGCGGGTTGCTTGTGCCCAGCAAAGAGAAGCGGACGTCCCAGTGCGAGTGAAGTGAATGTGGAGCGCGTACGAGAGACATTCATAAGGAGTCCAAAGAAATCGGTGCATCGTGCATCGTGCATCGTGCATCCCGCGAACTCGAAATGGCTCCAATGGTTGAAAATCCTGCGACAGAAGCTGTGTATGAAACAATTGAAATTGGAGCTAGTGCAGAAGCTCAATGACAATGACAGAGATAAGCTGTTTGAGTTTCGTTCGCAATTGCAACAATTGAATGAGGATGGGGATGGCATTGTTGTTCGCTTAATTTGTAGTGAAGAAGCCACTTTTCACACTAATGGGAAAGTGAACAGGCATAATTCTAGAATCTCGGATACAAAGCATCCACAAACATGCATCGAATTTGAGCGCGATTTCCCAAAGGTATATATTTTTTGTGCCTCGTCATGTCGCAAATTCAACTGTCCATTTTTCTCCGCTGAGAGCACTGTCACTGGATATTCTTACTTGGACGTGTTGCAGTAATGGCTGATGCCTCAAATGCAATGGGACTCTCCTTTCATCTTTCAGCAGGATGGGGCTCCACCCCATTTTCATCATGAAGTTCATGGCTACCTGAACACGGAGCTGCCGCATCGATAGATCGGTCGTGCTACAGGAGGTCACAGCTGTTTCATGAAATGGCCTCCCCGACTACCAGATCTCACTCTGTGTCCTTTTTTCTGTGGGGACACATTAAGGGGACATGCCCCTGAACAGGCTGCATTTTTAGCATTATCTTCACCCTCATAGTGAAACTGATGAGAGATGGCTCTAAATTCTTTACACACAATTAGGGTCATTAGTCGAAGCATTTCCAAAAAATCATTGAGATATGTATTATATTTTGGCACTGACAACAATATTTATAGTAGTAAAATAACGGAACACTATTTCACTGACTGCACAGCTTAGAAAAAGAGTCAGAGTACAGACAACATTCACAGAAGTGTTTTATGCGTCTAATTTCGTGCCCTGATGCTGATCTGTGAAAAAGACAAGTAATTTATTTTACTACAACAAAAAATTTAAAAATGCAGCTCAAATATCACCGACATCATCATCATGTTATGAGTTTTTTCAGGAAATAGTAGGCTAAGGAGGTAGAGGTGGTCATTCTAAATATCTATTCCAATTTTTGTGTGTTTAGCTTCAGTCATTTAGGAGAAAAGTGTACCTGAATGACGAAAATTCAAGTTTTCGGTAAACTGCAAGAGAATATTTACAGATTTATTAACTTACCGCTACGCTCGTTTAGAACATTCCAGCTGCATACTTAATTTGTCCTCCTGTTTCCTTATCTTCCAAACTCTTTCTCTTCATTCTTTTTCTTATCTTTGACTCCTTGGTAGTAGCTTCTGCTGCTGTCTCTACCTCGATTACTGCCGCTTATCAATAGTAGTTAGAGCTGAAGCCATATTCCTTCCTGTCTGGATGTTCAATTTCTTCATAACATTGATCCTTGAAATTGCACCACTGTTAAATTGCATCCATTCCACCAATCTTCATCACTGTCAGCCCAACAAATGCAGTTTTGGATATTCCCTCCCATGTACAGCTGTTGAAGCTTTCATTTTCATTCTGAGAGAGACCATGCATACATTTCCCAAGTGGAATTTTATTTGCCAGATCCCTATACAGGGTGTTACAAAAACGTACGGCCAAACTTTCAGGAAACATTCCTCACACACAAATACAGAAAAGATGTTATGTGGACATGCGTCCGGAAACGCTTAATTTCCATGTTGGAGTTCATTTTAGTTTCGTCAGTATGTACTGTACTTCCTCGATTCACCGCCAGTTGGCCCAATTGAAGGAAGGTAATGTTGACTTCGGTGCTTGTGTTGACATGCGCCTCATTGCTCTACGGTACTAGCACGATGGAGCTCCTGCACATTTCAGTCGAAATGTTCGTACGCTTCTCAACAACAGATTCGGTGACCGATGGATTGGTAGAGGCGGACCAATTCCATGGCCTCCACGCTCTCCTGACCTCAACCCTCTTGACTTTCATTTATGGGGGCATTTGAAAGCTCTTGTCTACGCAACCCCGGTACCAAACGTAGAGACTCTTCGTGCTCGTATTGTGGACGGCTGTGATACAATGCCCTATTCTCCAGGGCTGCATCAGCGATTCCATGCGACGGAGGGTGGATGCATGTATCCTCGCTAACGGAGGACATTTTGAACATTTCCTGTAACAAAGTGTTTGAAGTCACGCTGGTACGTTCTGTTGCTGTGTGTTTCCATTCCATGATTAATGTGATTTGAAGAGAAGTAATAAAATGAGCTCTAACATGGAAAGTAAGCGTTTCCGGACACATGTCCACATAACATATTTTCTTTCTTCGTGTGTGAGGAATGTTTCCTGAAAGTTTGGCCGTACCTTTTTGTAACACCCTGTATATAGGCCTAATTGTCTCCATTACAGCAAGTGGTAAGGAATGCTTGTGGGTATATTATATGCCTGTAGCATTGCTCAACCAGTAGTTCACCATGAATCTACCTCTTTTGGACACAAACCATGCTGTGGGTTTCATCTGTTGACACTCTGTGAAACCATGTTGCCCAAATATCTCGTCTCATGTTCTCCAAATCTCCTACATTTCTTCTTTTGCTAGTCCATAATATTGAGTCAAAGAATCAATTTCACTTTTTGTAAGACGAGCTGGACGACTTGTGTGTTTTCTGTCTGACAGTTTTTCCCAGTGAAGTCTTTACATAATTTTCTCAGTCGACCTCCCATTCTTTTTGTACATGCCCAACATATTCAAGCTTTTCTATCAGTGTGTCCCATATGGTCTGTCATTAACAACAGTAGTGTGTCCTTTACAGTCACCATCCCCAAGGTAGCCTACCTACCTCACACCACGTCTGACCTCTGATCTTCTAAAAATGTTTTGAACGCCTTTCATTTCCATGTTTCCACTTGGGCCATCAAAATTCTTTACACAAACATGGCTGCCAATAAATTTATTTGAACAAACCTGGTAGTGCTTTGTTAGACATTCTTAATCTAGTATCTTACCAATTTCAATAAATGTGGCAGTTACAACCCCATTCAGAGATGTATGACCTCTCTTCTGCCAAGATCCATTAAATGCTGCTACAATGTCTGTTTATTCTCAGACAAGGCTACTGCTTCTTCTGCTGCTCTTTTCATTGAATGTTCGCATACACCACATAAAGCATTATATGTTAATTTATTGTATCTATCAAACCTCAGTGGAGGTGGAGGCAAATCCATCACGGCACAAAAAGTCTGGGCAGGTCTCCTTCCCCTTCCAATACATCGCATTGCATAAGCAAGCTAAATATTTACACTCTAATGTCGACTATCGGTTACTGGCGATGTCATAGTATCACTGTGCATCTTACACGAGTTACAGTCAATCACTAACCCACTTGAAAGACCCTTTCTTGCTGAAATATCCTCAGAAACGTCAATATTATCTTCACAATTGCAATACTTACATTTCACAGCACTCTTCAAAAGTCTTGAGAGCGTATTTAGGTTCACAATAACATTCCCGTAGTTACTGCTGCTCACAATACTACTAGCCTTGTTGTTATTACATTCAGAAAGCGAAAGTTTACGTCTAGAAGCACTGCCTGTAGACACAGTTTCTGCGGGCAACTTTTGTGTGTTATTCGGTTGTGTTTGGAACTGGCCTTGGACAAGAACGAATTAAACTGTGGAATATTCTTAGATTTATCTAAAGCATTTGATTTAATCAGCCATGACTTATTGCTTATGAAACTAGAATGTTATGGGGTCCGTGGACTTGCCTTCAAATGGTTCAAGTCTTCTCTCTCAGATAGGCAACAGAAAGTACAAATACATCATGAAGGCAAAGAGTATCTTTCAGATTTAAAAAAAAACTAGCTATGGAGTGCCCCAGGGTTCTGTGTTAGGCCCTCTGTTGTTCTTGGCGTACATAAACGATTTGCCAAACCATCTGACAGTTGCAGAAACGGTGATGTTCGCTGATGACACTAGCATTTTTATGAAAGGATACACTGAGGAGGATCTACAGCAGAGTGTCTCTAGGACAATAAATGAGACAGGGAAATGGTGCAGTGATAATGCTTTGATAATAAATGAGGATAAAACTGTATTGATGAATTTCAGTAATATTAAAAGTAAAGCTAGAAGAAGAAGAGTAAAAGCTGAGTTAGGGAACTATGTTATTGCACAAGCTCCATACACATAATTCATCGGTATATGGGTGGATGAGCACTTGAGATGGGAAAAGCATCTAGAAGTTTTGAGTAAAAAATGAAGTAAATGCCGCTATGTGCTAAGTTTGCTTCGGGAATGCTGCAACACTGAATCATTGCTGTGTGCCTATTATGCTTACATGAACAGTTTGCTTAGATACGGTGTGATCTTCTGGGGAAATACAGGTATGGCAAAACAAGCTTTCAAACTTCAAAAAAGGGCTATGAGAGTAATGAAGAGGGTTCCCTGCAGAGTGTGATGCAGGGAAATAGTTAAAGAATTTGAAATAATGACTCTCCCTAGCTTATACATCTATGAATGTGTATGCTTTCTGAAAACTCACCAGGAGTTTTCAACTTTAAATAATCACCATAATAACCACGAAACAAGGAATAGGGATGATTTTCACAGAGACATCCACAAAGGAGCACTCTACCAAAAAAGTGTAAACTACCAGCCCAAAATACTTTTTAGTGCATTGTCTTCTACAGTAAAGAAAATTAAAGAATTTCATAAATTCGAGGTAGATCTTAAACAATTTTTACTAACACATAGTTTTTATAGCATTGAGGAATATGTAAAAGTAATATTATTTATATATACTGATATAAAATATCTCTATTTATTATACAAGTTTTTGAAACAAATTAAAGATAAGAAACTATATTGTAATTGACTGCATCCATACAATATATATTATTAACAGATGAATAAAGGGATTGACTGGTTGATTGGTTGCCGCGAAACTTCCGTTTGGGGTCAAATTTCTTTACTCTCGGCATTTGTAGCACAGGAAACACACACACAGAAACAAAGCAACACAGAATAACTACAAAACCACACGCATATGAAATTCCAAAATCATATATTCGCAGATCTTTGTTTACCTTCGAACCACAGCCGTCTATACATGCCCGTATTTTGGTACTGGGAGTAAGTGCCTTCTAGAATACACCTGTGTTAACGATCCGTAAGTAACGCCGGAAAAAACGGAAGAACAAAAAAAGCATCACGTATTCTGACGCACTTCAGACTGACAGATGGGCGTCCCCTGTGTGCAACATTACGTTCAACATCAGTTTTAGAATGAACGCAAAATGATAATGCCCATAAACAATACATTTTGGAAATCAGCATGAAATGCTCTTTTATATAGACGAAGAAAGTTTTTTTTTCAAATTTTTGGACATTTTCAAGAACATGTCCCCTTAAAGATGTGTATGTACCGCCTCTACCACGTGATGTAGCAGAGCTGCGGGAGAGAATACAGGAAGCGACTGCCACAGTCGACGATGCCATGCTGGGACGCGTATGACAAGAATTCGATTACCGTGTTGACGTCTGCTGGGTCACTCATGGTTCGCATATCGAATGTTTGTAAAAAAAAAAACTTTCAGAGTTTCTCTCCAAAATGCAATATGTATGACACCTGTACAACTTTTAGTTCGTGTAAAGAGAATTGGGAAGCGGCAACAGGCAACAGGAGGAACAGGCCTAGAACTTTGTCTGACAGCTTTGTGGTGAATTTGGAAAACAGATTTGAACTGTTGCTTCAGTTAGAAGCTGGTGAGGCTCAAGCAGTTACAGGTGTAGATAGGGCACTACAAACTTTTAGTACAAATTGAAAAGTAAGAATGTAGGGAAATCAGTAAAGAGAAAGAAAGTGTTGTTGTTAGGTAGTTCCCATGGAAGAGGTGTTGGCCAGCTTTTGCAGGATGAACTAGGATCAGAATACCAGGCCACCAATTTTTTTAAACCAAGTGCTGGTCTGGAGCGGGTGACAGAGGATTTAGGATAACTTTGCAAAGATTTCACTAAGGAAGACACCGAAGGTTATAGTGGGTGGGATTGGTAATAATATTGACAGAGATCCTGGGTACAGTATAGTGTGTGACCTTGCAAAGATTGCATCAGCATCGAGGCATATTAGTGTTGAGTTTGTATCTGTTCTTGGACGCCATGACCGACCTTATTTGAACTGTTCTGTCAAGAGAGTTAATTTGGAGCTGGAACGGCTTCTTATGTTGGGTGCAGGGCCACACATTGGTGTGGTTCCTGTTGATTCTCTCAATAGGTGGGATTATACCAGGCATAGCCTTCACCTCGACAGGAAAGGGAAGGGTAAACTGGCTGATAAAATAGCAGGAAAGTCAAAAGGGGGAGGTACTGTCATGAGTGATAAAATACCAGTGGTTATAGGGTTCAGAAAAGACCCTTTTTTAGGGTAGGGAGGACAGAAAGAAACCAAATCTTAAGAGAGGTTAGAACTGAGACAAACCTTCAGTTTGAGAAAAAAAAACATAATTCTAGCTTATTACATCAGCATAAACAGCTATTGGTTAAGAATTTTCAACAGTTAGCAGATATTGCAACTCTACCCAATTGTAACTCAGTCAGAGTGAAATGTCAGCTATCTTTATTGCATCAAAATATTCGTGGACTGAGAAATAAAATTAATGAATTAATTTCTGCTTAGATGAATTAGTGGCCTCAAACCCAGCTGACATAATCTGCCTCTCTGAACATCATGTGACCACTGGTATAGAACTTTTTTAAGTGTTACAGGGTTTAGGTTAGCACCTCACTTTTGTAGAGCAGAAATGGAGAAAGGAGGGGTTGCTACGTTCATCAGGAACTGTCATAAATTTAAGAACACAGACATTCATAAATTTTGCCTAGAACAGCATATGGAAGCATATGCAACAAATGGTGCAACGATCGACTCTGAAGGGTATTGTGCTACGCTGAGGAAATTGGCGAAACGACTTCAGCCTGTTCGCCGCCACAAAAATGTGTGCCAACCCAAGGCTTCACACAGTTCTGCACACCCGAGAACTGCCCACAAAACTTCCTTAGTGTGTTATTCGTCATCCACCCTACAGCCCGGATCTCGCACCTTCCTACTTTCCTGCAGCCTGCAGGAAGCAGTACGTGAGCGATGGAGAGGCTGGTGCTGAGGCAGCCACGTCGGCCAGTAGGGTGGCTCCGTGCAGTGCAGGCGTACACGCCTTCCCAGTAAGGCTGAATGCAGATTATGTTGAAAATAAGGTTTTGTAGGCAAAAGAGCGGGAATAATATGATGTATTGAAATCCTGAATGAAACTAATCTGCTTTCAGAAAAAAGAAGTGTGTTGCCTTGCTTATTAAATGCTCCTCATAATAATGAAAGAAAATGTTATTCCTTTTGTAAAAAATACCATAGATGCTTGTGTGGTGAACTTATGAATGTGGCTTGTTCCAGTTGTGTTCACATGCAGCCAATAGTGATTCTTACTTTGTTTTTAGTTATTTTTTAATGAATTTATAATAAATTGTGTATCTGATTGGGATGTACTTTTCTAGTCAAACGATGTGATGAAAGTTCCTAGCTGTCTGTAATTTGACAGTTGTAAAATAATACATATAAGGCTGAAGATTTTTTGGCAAACAGATACAGGTTGCCTGCTTGAATAAAATGTTGCTTTTTTGTTTCTTTCTTTTTCCAAGAATGTCAAAGAACATTTGATTAATTAATATGAATTATAGTATATTTTAATTATGCTTAAAAATACTGATGTATTTCAGTGGGTGATAATCCAGCCAACCTTGTTTTTAACGTCCGTCCAGTCCACCTTGTGGGCAGAGTATGTTGGTATCTTCTGAATACGGTATAGTTGCGTAGTTTGTTCTTGTAGAACAAGTAAACAAGGAAAATATGGTGATATTATATGTTATTCTTTATTTAAGTTCGAAATAGTTGTTTGGCAAATAAATTTGTTTGAATGATGTACTTAGTAGTATATTATCCAAAATACCTTGCACATTCTTCCACTTTGTGGTCACTGCGGTTAATATTGTCAATTGTAACGAGTCCTATTAGTTCATTTGCTCGATTCACTCTCGAGAGCCTACAGTGTAGCTGGATTGAAACTTTTTCTGACTTACAAACAAAGTAGACAATTATAACCAGTTGCCATGTCCGTCAAAATAATGTGTCTCAGTGTCAGAGCAATTTGAGCGACAAACTGAATGTGAGCAGTATTTCATCAACTTGCATTGACACTAATTTAGATTTCCACAGCTAAACCAATGACTTTAGACAACAGTCACTATTCAATTACTACTTTACGTATCATTGTACGTACTCCTATTCAGTCGCTGTGGTAATAGTTGATGAATCTCATTTATACAGCATTCACTTTCTCCATAGAAAATATGGACAATCGACAGCTAAAAAGAAATTGTAATTCTAAATGCATTCCAACACTTGTCGGATACATTAGTGGCACTGCATTGTGACAGAGCTGTATAGAGTTAATGTTTCCTAGCAGCATGGGAGGACCATGTAGAGTTTTGTACTGCAAGGAAGCAAACAAGGAAGAGGATGTTGTTAAGGGGGCCGGTATCCTCTGTCTACAACACAAATGAACACTCGGATTAATACAGTTCTTTATTTACATGAACTGGAACCTTAACTTGAATAGAGCCCATGTTTTGTAGTACAAGCTCTTCAGTAATACTCCTCTTGCAGATAATATCGGTAATCTCGCTATTACAAACTTTAGTTCTCACTGCTAGTCCCGCTACAGTCGCTAATCTGGTCGCTATGTACTCTCGTTGCCTGTGTCGAATTAAATCCCCTCTGCGATTATACTGACAGGTGTAAACTGGATAAGTGAGTCAGTGAGTCCCTTCAGTCAGCAGCGGTGGCCTAAATACTTCCTATCGAGAGGGCGTTGGCGGCTTGTTACTTGTCAGTCTGTCTCTGGCCTCTATCGTGATAGGTGTGCTTGAACCAGTACCTACTAACCGACCTTTGCTTCATCTTTGCCGACTGGTGTGCTGGCGGCAGCTTACGCCAGCACCGACCAAGTACTCGCAGTGAGAGGGTAGTGCGTGATACCGAGTGCGGGAACTGCCGGCCGCGGAGCGAGTAGTGGCCAGAGAGAGGGATAGCATATAGCGTGATGGTAGTGCATGGAGTTACAACAGGTTCACAGCTAACAGCGTAACTGTTACTCTATGCAATTACAAAATGGAAGACGATGTAGATGAAGATGAAATGGGAGACACTATACTGCGTGAAGAGCTTGACAGAGCACTGAAAGACCTGACTCGAAACAAGGCCCCGGGAGTAGACAACATTCCATTAGAACTACTGACAGCCTTGGGAGAGCCAGTCCTGACAAAACTCTACCATATGGTGAGCAAGATATATGAAACAGGCGAAATACCCTCAGACTTCAAGAAGAATATAATAATTCCGATCCCAAAGAAAGCAGGTGTTGACAGATGTGAAAATTACCGAACTATCAGTTTAATAAGTCACGGCTGCAAAATACTAACACGAATTCTTTACAGACGAATGGAAAAAGTAGTAGAAGCCAACCTCGGGGAAGATCAGTTTGGATTCCATAGAAACACTGGAACACGTGAGGCAATACTGACCTTACGACTTATCTTAGAAGAAAGATTAAGGAAAGACAAACCTACGTTTCTAGCATTTGTAGACTTGGAGAAAGCTTTTGACAATGTTGACTGGAATACTCTCTTTCAAATTCTAAAGGTGGCAGGGGTAAAACACAGGGAGCGAAAGGCTATTTACAATTTGTACAGAAAGCAGATGGCAGTTATAAGAGTCGAGGGGTATGAAAGGGAAGCAGTGGTTGGGGAGAGAGTGCGACAGTGTTGTAGCCTATCCCCGATGTTATTCAATCTGTATATTGGGCAAGCAGTAAAGGAAACAAAAGAAAAATTCGGAGTAGGTATTAAAATCCATGGAGAAGAAATACAAACTTTGAGGTTCGCCGATGACACTGTAATTCTGTCAGAGACAGCAAAGAACTTGTAAGAGCAGTTGAACGAAACAGACAGTGTCTTGAAGGGAGGGTATAAGATGAACATCAACAAAAACAAAACGAGGATAATGGAATGTAGTCGAATTAAGTCGGGTGATGCTGAGGGAATTAGATTAGGAAATGAGACACTTAAAGTGGTAAAGGAGTTTTGCTATTTGGGGAGCAAAATAACTGATGATGGTCGAAGTAGAGAGGATATAAAATGTAGACTGGCAATGGCAAGGAAAGTGTTTCTGAAGAAGAGAAATTTGTTAACATCGAGTATAGATTTAAGTGTCAGGAAGTCGTTTCTGAAACTATTTGTATGGAGTGTAGCCATGTATGGAAGTGAAACATGGACGATAAGTAGTTTGGACAAGAAGAGAATAGAAGCTTTCGAAACGTGGTGCTACAGAAGAATGCTGAAGATTAGATGGGTAGATCACATAACTAATGAGGAAGTATTGAACAGAATTGGGGAGAAGAGGAGTTTGTGGCACAACTTGACTAGAAGAAGGGATCGGTTGGTAGGACATGTTCTGAGGCATCGAGGGATCACCAATTTAGTGCTGGAGGGCAGCGTGGAGAGTAAAAATCGTAGAGAGAGGCCAAGAGATGAATACACTAAGCAGATTCAGAAGGATGTAGGCTGCAGTAGGTACTGGGAGATGAAGGAGCTTGCACAGGATAGAGTAGCATGGACAGCTGCATCAAACCAGTCTCAGGACTGAAGACAACAACAACACATGCAATTACAGGCAGATAAAATGACTTACTTGTACCACAAACAGACATAAATGGTTCAAATGGCTCTGTGCACTATGGGACTTAACATCTATGGTCATCAGTCCCCTAGAACTTAGAACTTCTTAAACCTAACTAACCTAAGGACATCACACAACACCCAGCCATCACGAGGCAGAGAAAATCCCTGACCCCGCCGGGAATCGAACCCGGGAACCCGGGCGTGGGAAGCGAGAACGCTACCGCACGACCACGAGATGCGGGCACAGACATAAATGGACAACACTAAATGCAACTATGTTCGTCATTATATTCCGCTGTAGCAAGCTGTGTGCATTGTACATAAGGCACTTCCAACTTACCTTGCCCCTCCATGTCAGTCTGCTCATTTATTTGTTGCCAGGTAGCACATTGAATTTTGAGAATGTGAAAATCTGTTTCTCCTAGCTGTCAAGAAACCTTTGTCTCAGTCCCTTTTTACTTGGCATGTTTTGGTCAAAGTAAGCGTGAATTACTAATAGACCCCAAACCTGCTGTCTTGAATTTGCGAATTTCGAGATCCATTTTCATGATTTCGTTATGCCAAAGACTGAGTTTTGTTTGCACTGCCACTTCTATCATGCCTTAAACTTTATATCGTTGGCAGAGACTAAGCTGTCAGCCGTTGCGTCTTTTCTTTTGACTGTTTTTAAATCTTCGCCCTTCACAATTGTAAAGAGAAGTGCTGAAAGACAACATCCTTGTTGGACTCCAGTCTATGTTTTGAATGAAGCGGAACTTTCGTTTCTGATCTATATACGTCTGTCATTTCATCAAACAGTCATCTTAGTTATGGAATACCGGTGACGAGTGGTCTGGCGCCAGGAGGCAGCCTGCCGGGGTGGCGCCAGTGCTCAGTTCAGAAAGTGAACACCATCGTGGGTATAAGTGCGTCTTACCGTCTGAACAGATTCTTCTGTCATTCCGTGAAATAACTTTTAGTTTGCTGGAGCTAGCTAGATGTTTGCACGTCCTATTATCATACTTGCGATTTGACACTGTGAAGTGAAGGTAGTCAGGCTTACGATGTTCTAGTAGACTTTCTCAGAGACTTGCTGAACATTACTTGAGTTCTCAGGTTCCAATTTTTTAAAAATAATTAGCTACATGGAAACAATGATTTGTAGTTAACTATGTTCATAAATTGTGATGTATTGCAAGAGTGTATTTTGTTACAAACCAGTTGTTAGCACATGACCCATTGTGAGTAAATGACTAACTAGTATCCATAAAGACGTTAGCAAGCAAATAAACAAAACTTTGAAAACTACAGATACGACAAAGTCCATAGTGCCTGTCGTAACCGTAGGTCAGAAATGATACAAAAACTAGTTCACGTTTTTAGAGCCTCGACACCATAGTCACAGCCCATTGTTACTTCCAAGGTTTTAAACATTGGTTCAGATGTGTGAACTGTCGTCTTATCGGTGCTATTCAACTGTTATCCAGTTATGAGCTACTAAAGTGAACACCAGTTTCTTACAAAATAAATTGTAAATAATTTGCTTTTCATCCGTAAATGGGTATTTATATATAATATGCTGTACGTGGCAGTTGACGAAAATATCAGTGCATTCTGTTGGCTAATTAATTGTTAGTGATAAGGATCATCGGTCTCTGGTAATAAGTTGGCAGCACGGAAAAGAGAGGGAGCGCTGAGGTCTGTGTAGAGTGGGGAGGCTGAGGGAAATTCTGGTGACGGCCCTCCACATCTCCCATGTAGTCCTCTTCAGCCAGTACAATCGTAGTAAGATGGCGTAGCGAAGCAATGCCACTGGCTTGCACAGTGAATATCCAGAACGGGCATACGTTGCTGCTCAGGGTTTGTCACTCTGATATGGTGCTCAGCGGATTTTGAATTTTATAACATTGCCAGTAAGGACAAATGCCTCTGAGCACTGTGGGACTCAACTTCTGAGGTCATCAGTCCCCTAGAACTTAGAACTACTTGAACCTAACTAACCCAAGGACATCACACACATCCATGCCCGAGGCAGAATTCGAACCTGCGACCGTAGAGGTCGCGCGGTTCCGGACTGAAGCGCCTAGAACCGCTCTTCCACACCGGCCCGCAGTAAGGACAAAAACTATTCTAAAGCACATGTGTTTCTTAGGCATCTTAATTATTTGCATTGGATATCTGTAATGAAACTAGTGCAAAGCTATGAAGAGATAAATACAAGGGCAAGTTACTTGTGCGCAAGCGTGAGAGCTCAGATGTTGCTATTTTTTTGCTATTAGAAAATAAGCGATAGCCACGGTGGATTTTTTTGTTTTAGTTTTTATCCTGGACGTAACTGTATTTGGGAGCTTATGTCTTAATGAGCAGCAGCAGTATTGACATATGGGTTTGTAGTACACCAAATGAAAGTGTCCTGAAAAACATTGAATTCACAGCTGTGACATGCCGCAAATTATCATTCTGCAATATCCACTGCGAGGTGTCTACTTCATTAAGGTGCTGCCAGCGTCAGTGTGATTGGGGTGTTACTCCCAATTACACATTAGCCATGCTGCCCATAAGACAAGTACCAAAACGATAAAAGTACAATGTTCCAATTACATATTTTATTACGAGAACTCAAATGCTCAACTTCAAGTCCAGTGTACAGTGGGAGTCCTGTCAGGGACTAAGTCCAACCTCACACTGCAGTCCCTATCCCGCTGTAAACACTGTTGAAGAGTGTCCCACTTCAGTCCGGCGCACCGTGTGACTGGGGCGATTGTGATCGGCTGTGGACCCACTCAAAGGCTCTCGGCGATCTCTTGGCTCATGAACTCCAGAACTGCATTCGGGAACTGCGGGCTAGGCTGTGCAGTGCGACTTATACAGGGTGAAAATTATTTAAACCAACAGACTGTTGGAGGTTGCTCGGGATATCAAAACAGATATTTTTCTCTAATGCCATATTTTCTGAGAGGATTCCTGAACTACTACATCTACATCTACATTGATACTCCGCAAGCCACCCAACGGTGTGTGGCGGAGGGCACTTTACGTGCCACTGTCATTACCTCCCTTTCCTGTTCCAGTCGCGTATGGCTCGCGGGAAGAACGACTGTCTGAAAGCCTCCGTGCGCGCTCTAATCTCTCTAATTTTACATTCGTGATCTCCTCGGGAGGTATAAGTAGGGGGAAGCAATATATTCGATACCTCATCCAGAAACGCACCCTCTCGAAACCTGGACAGCAAGCTACACCGCGATGCAGAGCGCCTCTCTTGCAGAGTCTGCCACTTGAGTTTATTAAACATCTCCGTAACGCTATCACGGTTACCAAATAACCCGGTGACGAAACGCGCCGCTCTTCTTTGGATCTTTTCTATCTCCTCCGTCAACCCGACCTGGTACGGATCCCACACTGATGAGCAATACTCAAGTATAGGTCGAACGAGTGTTTTGTAAGCCACCTCCTTTGTTGATGGACTACATTTTCTAAGCACTCTCCCAATGAATCTCAACCTGGTACCCGCCTTACCAACAATTAATTTTATATGATCATTCCACTTCAAATCGTTCCGTACGCATACTCCCAGATATTTTACAGAAGTAACTGCTACCAGTGTTTGTTCCGCTATCATATAATCATACAATAAAGGATCCTTCTTTCTATGTATTCGCAATACATTACATTTGTTTATGTTAAGGGTCAGTTGCCACTCCCTGCACCAAGTGCCTATCCGCTGCAGATCTTCCTGTATTTCGCTACAATTTTCTAATGCAGCAACTTCTCTGTATACCACAGCATCATCCGCGAAAAGCCGCATGGAACTTCCGACACTATCTACTAAGTCATTTATATATATTGTGAAAAGCAATGGTCCCATAACACTCCCCTGTGGCACGCCAGAGGTTACTTTAACGTCTGTAGACGTCTCTCCATTGATAACAACATGCTGTGTTCTGTTTGCTAAAAACTCTTCAATCCAGCCACACAGCTGGTCTGATATTCCGTAGGCTCTTACTTTGTTTATCAGGCGACAGTGCGGAACTGTATCGAACGCCTTCCGGAAGTCAAGAAAAATAGCATCTACCTGGGAGCCTGTATCTAATATTTTCTGGGTCTCATGAACAAATAAGGCGAGTTGGGTCTCACACGATCGCTGTTTCCGGAATCCATGTTGATTCCTACATAGTAGATTCTGGGTTTCCAGAAATGACATGATACGCGAGCAAAAAACATGTTCTAAAATTCTACAAGAGATCGACGTAAGAGATATAGGTCTATAGTTTTGCGCATCTGCTCGACGACCCTTCTTGAAGACTGGGACTATCTGTGCTCTTTTCCAATCATTTGGAACCCTCCGTTCCTCTAGAGACTTGCGGTACACGGCTGTTAGAAGGGGGGCAAGTTCTTTCGCGTACTCTGTGTAGAATCGAATTGGTATCCCGTCAGGTCCAGTGGACTTTCCTCTATTGAGTGATTCCAGTTGCTTTTCTATTCCTTGGACACTTATTTCGATGTCAGCCATTTTTTCGTTTGTGCGAGGATTTAGAGAAGGAACTGCAGTGCGGTCTTCCTCTGTGAAACAGCTTTGGAAAAAGGTGTTTAGTATTTCAGCTTTACGCGTGTCATCCTCTGTTTCAATGCCATCATCATCCCGTAGTGTCTGGATATGCTGTTTCGAGCCACTTACTGATTTAACGTAAGACCAGAACTTCCTAGGATTTTCTGTCAAGTCGGTACATAGAATTTTACTTTCGAATTCAATGAACGCTTCACGCATAGCCCTCCTTACGCTAACTTTGACATCGTTTAGCTTCTGTTTGTCTGAGAGGTTTTGGCTGCGTTTAAACTTGGAGTGGAGCTCTCTTTGCTTTCGCAGTAGTTTCCTAACTTTGTTGTTGTACCACGGTGGGTTTTTCCCGTCCCTCACAGTTTTACTCGGCACGTACCTGTCTAAAACGCATTTTACGATTGCCTTGAACTTTTTCCATAAACACTCAACATTGTCAGTGTCGGAACAGAAATTTTCGTTTTGATCTGTTAGGTAGTCTGAAATCTGCCTTCTATTACTCTTGCTAAACAGATAAACCTTCCTCCCTTTTTTTATATTCCTATTAACTTCCATATTCAGGGATGCTGCAACGGTCTTATGATCACTGATTCCCTGTTCTGTACATACAGAGTCGAAAAGTTCGGGTCTGTTTGTTATCAGTAGGTCCAAGATGTTATCTCCACGAGTCGGTTCTCTGTTTAATTGCTCGAGGTAATTTTCGGCAAACGGTAGAAGGAGTTTTCTCTGGGTGAAAATTAATTAAAGTAACAAACTCTGTGCGGTCGCATTCTAATGTGTTTTCCTATGAAGCACCTTTATATGAGCACTTCAAATCTTACTTACAGTAGACAAAAAGTAACACACACAATTTTTAATTCTTTATTACCAAGAGAAAACAGCATTAACGCAGTTCGGTTACACCAAAAATACTTCCACTGACTTGTAAGCAAAGGTTACACTCTTCAATCCAGCCACACAGCTGGTCTGATATTCCGTAGGCTCTTACTTTGTTTATCAGGCGACAGTGCGGAACTGTATCGAACGCCTTCCGGAAGTCAAGAAAAATAGCATCTACCTGGGAGCCTGTATCTAATATTTTCTGGGTCTCATGAACAAATAAGGCGAGTTGGGTCTCACACGATCGCTGTTTCCGGAATCCATGTTGATTCCTACATAGTAGATTCTGGGTTTCCAGAAATGACATGATACGCGAGCAAAAAACATGTTCTAAAATTCTACAAGAGATCGACGTAAGAGATATAGGTCTATAGTTTTGCGCATCTGCTCGACGACCCTTCTTGAAGACTGGGACTATCTGTGCTCTTTTCCAATCATTTGGAACCCTCCGTTCCTCTAGAGACTTGCGGTACACGGCTGTTAGAAGGGGGGCAAGTTCTTTCGCGTACTCTGTGTAGAATCGAATTGGTATCCCGTCAGGTCCAGTGGACTTTCCTCTATTGAGTGATTCCAGTTGCTTTTCTATTCCTTGGACACTTATTTCGATGTCAGCCATTTTTTCGTTTGTGCGAGGATTTAGAGAAGGAACTGCAGTGCGGTCTTCCTCTGTGAAACAGCTTTGGAAAAAGGTGTTTAGTATTTCAGCTTTACGCGTGTCATCCTCTGTTTCAATGCCATCATCATCCCGTAGTGTCTGGATATGCTGTTTCGAGCCACTTACTGATTTAACGTAAGACCAGAACTTCCTAGGATTTTCTGTCAAGTCGGTACATAGAATTTTACTTTCGAATTCAATGAACGCTTCACGCATAGCCCTCCTTACGCTAACTTTGACATCGTTTAGCTTCTGTTTGTCTGAGAGGTTTTGGCTGCGTTTAAACTTGGAGTGGAGCTCTCTTTGCTTTCGCAGTAGTTTCCTAACTTTGTTGTTGTACCACGGTGGGTTTTTCCCGTCCCTCACAGTTTTACTCGGCACGTACCTGTCTAAAACGCATTTTACGATTGCCTTGAACTTTTTCCATAAACACCCAACATTGTCAGTGTCGGAACAGAAATTTTCGTTTTGATCTGTTAGGTAGTCTGAAATCTGCCTTCTATTACTCTTGCTAAACAGATAAACCTTCCTCCCTTTTTTTATATTCCTATTAACTTCCATATTCAGGGATGCTGCAACGGCCTTATGATCACTGATTCCCTGTTCTGTACATACAGAGTCGAAAAGTTCGGGTCTGTTTGTTATCAGTAGGTCCAAGATGTTATCTCCACGAGTCGGTTCTCTGTTTAATTGCTCGAGGTAATTTTCGGAAAACGGTAGAAGGAGTTTTCTCTGGGTGAAAATTAATTAAAATAACAAACTCTGTGCGGTCGCATTCTAATGTGTTTTCCTATGAAGCACCTTTATATGAGCACTTCAAATCTTACTTACAGTAGACAAAAAGTAACACACACAATTTTTAATTCTTTATTACCAAGAGAAAACAGCATTAACGCAGTTCGTTTACACCAAAAATACTTCCACTGACTTGTAACCAAAGGTTACACCGCTCAGCCATGTTCTTTCTAACACAGTCACAGACTGCAGGAGTGTCGCTAATTTCTCCTACTGCTGCTGCTACTATCTGGACAACCAGTTTCTCTTGTGATTCGACAATGGGTTTTGTAGATCCAAAAAAGTCCAGAGGTGTCAAATCAGAGGATCGAGTAGGCCATGGTGCAGGACCATCTCTGACAGTCCACTTTTCTGGAAACTCTCGGTTCAAGAATCGATGCACTGGACGACTGAAAAGTGCTGGTGTGCCGTCGTGCTGGAACCGAATCCGCCGTCTCGTAGCTAGTGGCATGTCAACCAGCAGTTCTGGCAATGCAGTGACGAGGAAATCGTAATAATTTCGGCCATTTAATGGCCTAGGTAGGAGATATGGCCTAATTAAACAGTCACTAACAACACCTACCCCCCCCCCCCCCCCCACACACACACACATTCACATAGTACCGCGCATGATGAGCATCAGTGAATGTGGTAGGTTGATTAAACTCACTCCAAATAAGTTTATTATGGATACTGAGGACCCCATCGGTATTTAGCGAGCACCAACCATATCAGTGTACTCATTCCAGGTGTATCGCTCCATTAGTAAACGGGTACTGTGCCGGATGAATCTGAAACAGCTAATGTAATTTGGTGTGCAGAATCCAAATCTATCTTTGAACATTTTCTAGCACGTGGTATTTAATGTTTATGTTTAGTTTTCATATGTATTTTGCCATATACTGTTCTTTTGCTTATATGTCCTTAAATAAAACAGCAGTGCCAGTAGATCTTCAAATTGTCGCTAGATGGCACGTGTGTTAAAGATTAGAAACTTTACTAACCTAATGGCAAGATAATCCATAGTAGAAAAGAGACTTTGTGATGCAGTGCATGTAGCAACATACACGGTGCAATTCTAGCCGCATTTACCGCGCCCAACTTATCTCAGATGGATGGATGGATGGATGGATGGATGGATGGATGCAAGATGCCGTATTTCTTGGCTTCCAAAAAGTGCTTGACTCGATACCACAATGATGAGTATCATCAAAAGTTCAGTCCTGTGTAACTTCGAGTGAAACATGCGGTAGGATTGAGCATGCAGCATGTCATGTTGGATGGAAGCTCATTGACAGATGTAAAAGTATCTTTAGTTGTATCCCAGGGCGACTCTTGCTGTTTATGTTATTAGTGGCCATGCAGACAGTATTAATAGTAAGCTCGGATGACGCAGTTGTCTAGAATGAAGACTGCCTGAAAGTCTTTGTTACCTCAGTGAGTGTTGGTGGTAACAGCCTGGTTGAAAATATATAAAATGAATTTGGGTGTAACCTGGAGCAGCCACTGAGCACGTGAATGTGGGTTTTCTAGAGGTTCTGTGGCACCGTGGTCAGCCTTGGTTAACTGTGCTGCAAAGCGAATGAATGTGCAGCTACATGGCTGTGAGCTCTTGTACTGGTGCCATTCCAGGTGTATAAGTTGGTTTCACGTGATTGATGTTTTGGAATAAATGCTCGTTTAGGGGGTTATTCTGTTTGAAGTACCCGATTGCATTTGAGCTCAAAGTATATTCAAAGATATAGGCCGGTACTTTTGTGGATCGCTTTGTCACCATTGGTGTAGACAGGTGTGGCCTGCACCTCCATCTAGGTCCTGGGCACAGTTTTTGCTTCGGTGGATCTCTGATACATTAAGGTTATAAGAAGGGCTAACTCCGGAACGAATTCTGTACAGAATTTGATAGGGATTTTGTGGGGCCCTGGAGCTTTGTTAAATTTTAGTGATTTCTTCTGTTTGTCAACGCCATTACCATTAGTAGTCTATATAATTCATTGGTGCAATGGTGCAAAAACAAAAGTGAGATAAAACTCATAAATTTTCCTCTAAGTAGGACATTTGGAAATGGGGTTTAGCATTTTTGCATTTGCTTTGCTGCACTGAATATCAGTTCCTGTGTTATCTATAAGTTTATGAACACTGACTTTGGCACCATCGACAGTCTTTACATAAGCCAAGAATCTTTTTGGGATTTTGAGAAGTATTTCGATAAGATTCTGTTGCGGTAATTGTCATTAGCTTCGCCCACTGCCTTTCTGACAGCTAAATGGTTTTCAAGTAGCAATTCCTTATCTTTGCTACCATAATGTGTTTTACATCTGTTGTGCAGTAGTCACTGTTTTATCGGAAGTTTCTTTACAGAGGAAGTGTACAATGGGCAGTTCCTCCTATCACAGACTGCAGGTACATATGTGAATTAGGTATATATTCATCCAGTGCTTGGTCATCTGGTCTTCTAAACTTTTTGAATGTTTCACATTCCTGATTGAAATATAACACTACTGCCCCTTTGTGTATTGTGTTAAGGACCTAGATGTTTCCCTTTTTTGGGCTGCCTTTTGTACTTCATTAATCATTGTTGTTACAAGTGTCTTACGCTCGCTGATACCAGTTGCTGTGTGGACATCGTCTAGGAGGTCAGCTGCAATTTGTCCCCTTAGAACCAATATATCTCCATCAAGAACGCACTTCCAAAGTATCTATTCTAGATAACTTTCACAGAAAGCATTTAGCAATGTTTCACAGGGTGTCTTGTCACTCGTACCACATATAAAAATTTAATTATTCCAATTGATTGTAGGATCATTAAGGTCTCGTCCGATGATGGCAGAACACAAACTGATGTGCCGAAATGTAATGACCGCTCCCCCCCCCCCACCCCCACCCCCTTTCCATCCGCCACCACCAGCAGGCCGAATGTCACTCAGTGGCGTTGCGGGTGCATTACACGGTGAGGGGTGTACGTAAGCGGATCACAAACAAACGGGAATCAGTGTAATGATACGCAGCACAAATGGGGAAAACCTCTGACATAAGCGACTTTGACGGGTGGCAGATTGTTATGGCTCGGCTTCTGGAAACGAGCGTCTCGGAAATGCTGAAGCAGATCGTTTCTGCAAGCGCTGCTGTCGAGAGGATCTGTGGAAAGTTGTTAAGCGATGTGGAAACCACAAGTAAGCGACAAGGTGTCGGACATCCACGTCTCGTCGCCGAATGTTGAGGTCGGAGACTCTCCATTCTGTGAAGCAGGACAGGTGTGACTTGGGGCAGACCTGATGGCGGAGTACAGCGCTGGCTGGTGCACACGGGGCTCTGCAGCAGGTGGCCCCTACATGTTCCCACCTCGTTCCAACTGCAGTGAGCACTTTGTCACCAAGGTTGGACCACGGATCAATGGGAATGTTTTTCGTGGTTGGAGGAGTCACGCTTCTTACTACATCAGCTCGACGATCTCGTCCGTGTACACTGTCGTGCAGGGAAACGGCCGCTCAAAATACACTACTGGCCGTTAAAATTGCTACACCAAGAAGAAATGCAGATGATAAACGGGCGTTAATTGGACAAATATTTTATACTAGAACTGACATGTGATTACGCAATTTGGAGGCATAGATCCTGAGAAATTAGTACCCAGAACAACCACCTCTGGCCGTAATAACGGCCTTGATACGCCTGGGCATTGAGTCAAACAGAGCTTGGATGCCGTGCACAGGTACAGCTGCCCATGCAGCTTCAACACGATACCACAGTTCATCAAGGGTAGTGACTGGCGTATTGTGACGAGCCAGTTGCTTGGCCAGCATTGACCAGACATTTACAATTGGTGAGATATCTGGAGAATGTGCTGGCCTGGGCAGCAGTCGAATATTTTCTGTATCCAAAAAGGCCTGTACAGGCCGTGCAACATGCGGTCATGCATTATCCTTCTGAAATGTACGGTTTCGCAGGGATCGAATGCAGTGTAGAGCCACGGGTCGTAACACATCTGAAATATAACGTCCACTGTTCAAAGTGCCGTCAACGCCAACAAGAGGTGACCGAGACGTGTAACTAATGGCACCTTATACCATCACGCCAGGTGATACGCAGTATGGCGATGACGAATACACGCTTCCAATGTGCGTTCTCCGCGATGTCGCCAAACACGGATGCGACCATCATGATGCTGTAAACGAACCTGGATTCATCCGAAAAAATGACTTTTGCCATTCGTGCACCCAGGTTCGTCGTCGAGTACTCCATCGCAGGCGCTCCTGTCTGTGATGCAGCGTCAAGGGTAACCGCAACCATGGTCTCCGAGCTGATAGTCCATACTGCTGCAAACGTCGTCGAACTGTTCGTGCAGATGGTTGTTGTCTTGCAAATGTCCCCATCTGTTGACTCAGGAATCGAGACGTGACTGCACGATCCGTTACAGCCATGTGCATAAGATTCCTGTCATCTCGCCTGCTAGCGATACGAGGCCGTTGGGATCCAGCACGGCGTTCCGTATTACCCTCCTGAACCCACCGATTCCATATTCTGCTAACAGTCATTGGATCTCGACCAGCGCGAGCATAAATGTCGCGATATGATAAACCGCAATCGCAATAGGCTACAATCCGACCTTTATCAAAGTCGGAAACGAAATGGTACGCATTTCTCCTCCTTACACGAGGCATCACAACAACGTTTCACCAGGCAACGCCGGTCAACTGCTGTTTGTGTATGAGAAATCGGTTGGAAACTTTCCTCATGTCAGCACGTTGTAGGTGTCGCCACCGGCGCCAATCTAGTGTGAATGCTATGAAAAGCTAATCATTTGCATATCACAGCATATTCTTCCTGTCGGTTTAATTTCGCGTCTGTAGCACGTCATCTTCGTGATGTTGCAATTTTAATGGCCAGTAGTGTATGTACCGCACTGTGGACACAGGCCAACAAGAACACTATTTATTTTTTTTATTTATTTATTTATTGTTCCGTGGGACCACATTTAGGAGAAGTCTCCATGGTCATGGAACGAGTCAATACATGAAATTATAACACGATTGTAGAACACATAAAATGAAACAAGTCGTTAGTTTAAATAAAGAAAATCAAGAATGTAACACTGGAATTTGCTTAATTTTTTATCTCTTCCAGGAGCTCCTCGACAGAATAGAAGGAGTGAGCCATGAGGAAACTCTTCAGTTTAGACTTAAAAGTGTTTGGGCTACTGCTAAGATTTTTGAGTTCTTGTGGTAGCTTATTGAAAATGGATGCAGCAGAATACTGCACTCCTTTCTGCACAAGAGTCAAGGAAGTGCATTCCACATGCAGATTTGATTTCTGCCTAGTATTAACTGAGTGAAAGCTGCTAACTCTTGGGAATAAGCTAATATTGCTAACAACAAACGACATTAAAGAAAATACATACTGTGAGGGCAATGTCAAAATTCCCAGACTATTGAATAGGGGTCGACAAGAGGTTTTCGAACTTACACCATACATAGCTCGAACAGCCCGTTTTTGAGCCAAAAATACCCTTTTTGAATCAGAAGAATTACCCCAAAAAATAATACCATATGACATAAGCGTATGAAAATATGCGAAGTATACTACTTTTCGTGTTGAAATGTCACTTATTTCAGATACTGTTCTAATGGTAAATAAAGCGGCATTTAGTTTCTGAACAAGATCCTGAACATGGGCTTTCCACAACAGCTTACTATCTATCCGTACGCCTAGGAACTTGAACTGTTCCGTCTCGCTTATAACATGCCCATTCTGTCTGATTAAAATGTCAGTTCTTGTTGAATTGTGGGTTAGAAACTGTAAAAACTGAGTCTTACTGTGATTTAGCATCAAATTATTTTCCACAAGCCACGAACTTACTTCATGAACTACATTATTTGATAATGTTTCAATATTACACACAAGATCCTTCACTACCAAGGTGGTGTCATCAGCAAACAGAAATATTTTTGAATCACCTGTAATACTAGAAGGCATATCATTTACATAAATAAGGAACAGCAGTGGCCCCAGCACCGACCCTTGGGGAACGCCCCATTTAACAGTGCCCCATTGGGACTGAACATCATTACCACTCTCAATATTGCGGAGGATTACCTTCTGCTTTCTGTTCTTAAAGTAGGAGGCGAACCAATTGTAAGCTACTCCCCTTACTCCATAATGTTCCAACTTCTGCAGTAATATTTTGTGGTCAACACAGTCAAAAGCCTTCGTTAAATCAAAGAAAACACCTAACGTTCTCAACCTTTTATTTAATCCGTCCAAAACCTCACAGAGAAAAGAGAATATAGCATTTTCAGTTGTTAAGCCATTTCTAAAACCAAACTGTACATTTGACAGCAAATTATGTGAATTTAAATGCTGCAGTAACCTTGTATATACAAGCCTCTCGATAACTTTAGCAAACACCGATGGCATAGAAATAGGTCTATAATTGTCAACATTATCCCTGTCTCCCTTTTTATAAAGTGGCTTCACTACCGAGTACTTTAATCGGTCAGGAAACCGACCACTGCTAAAGGAAAAGTTACAGATATGGCTAAGTACTGAGCTAATATACGTGGAACAATACTTCAGTATTCTGCTAGATACCCCGTCATATCCATGAGAGTTCTTGGTCTTTAGTGATTTAATTATTAACTCAATCTCCCTCTTGTCAGTATCATGGAGGAGCATTTAAGGTAACAGTCTCGGAACACTTTTTTCTAAGAGCGCTATATGATTCCCTGTTGGGACTAGGTTTCTATTTAGTTCACTTGCTATATTCAGAAAGTGATTATTAAGTACTGTACATATATGCGACTTATCAGCAATACGGACATCCCCACTACGCACTGATTCTATATCCTCGACCTGTCTCTGCAGACCAGCCACTTCCTTTACGACTGACCATATGGTTTTAATTTTATCCTGAGACTTAGCTATTCTATCTGCATACCACATACTTTTTGCCTTCCTAATAACTTTTTTAAGCACCTTACAATACTGTTTGTAATGGGCTGCTGCATTTAGATTTTGACTGTTTCTAACGTTTTGATATAATTGCCACTTTGTTCTACAAGATATTCTTATCCCTTTAGTCAGCCACCCAGGCTGCCTGTTTGTGCTAGTACCCTGTTTTAAACGTTCTAACGGAAAGCAACTTTCAAAGTGCACGAGAAAAGTCTTGAGGAAAGCATTATATTTATCGTCTACTGTATCAGCACTATAAACATCTTGCCAATCTTGTTCCTTGATAAGGTTTACAAAAGTCTGTACAGCAACTGGATCAGCTTTCCTAAAAAGTTGGTAACTATATTTAACATGTGTTGAAGCACAAAAATCTTTTAGACTTAAAATTTGTGCATCATGATCTGAAAGGCCATTCACCTTTTTGCTAACAGAATGCCCTTCTAATAATGACGAATGAACAAAAATATTGTCTATGGTTGTTCTACTGTTCCCTTGCACTCTCGTTGGAAAGAATACGGTTTGCATAAGATTATATGAATTAGGGAGGTCTACCAGCATCCTTTTCCTTGCACAATCACTTATACAATTAATATTGAAGTCACCACATATAACTAACTTTTTGTATTTCCTATAAAGTGAACCAAGAACCTCCTCTAGCTTTAGCAAAAATGTTGTGAAATCGGAGTCTGGGGATCTATAAATAACAACAGTAAGAAGTTTAGCTCCACTAAATTTAACCACACCTGCACAACATTCAAACACCTTTTCAGTGCAGTACTTTGAAACATCAATTGACTCAAATGGGATACCGTTTTTCACATACATGGCTACTCCCCCACACCGCAAAGAGCTCCTAGAAAAGCTGCCAGCCAACCTGTATCCTGGTAAAGGAAGCCTCTGAATTATCTCCTTATTTAAGAAGTGTTCAGATATACCAATAATTTCAGAGTCAACATCTATAAGCAGTTCACTAACTTTATCTCGAATACCTTGTATATTTTGATGAAATATACTAATTCCCTCATTAATCGGATACCCAAGCTTTGTAGAAAGTGGTTTCTTTGTTAGAGAGACTTCCCTTAAGCAGGAATACCTATCAGCTGACTTCAATCTAAAAAAGGTACAGCTCTAACACCCACAACTACCGGAATTTTCCCATGAGTGATCTCACCACCCCCACCTATGCTGTCACCTATAAGTTTTGCCAACCTCCCCTTCCCATACCTGTTGAGGTGCAGGCCATGTCTAGTGAAACCCGTCCTACTGATAGACTCCACCGACACCACTGAAATGTGACTCATGCCTTCTGTCATCAGCGCACCCCCAAGTCTCATGTTATTACGCCTGACGGCTATATTAAGATGAGGCCGATCGTGACGCTGAAACAGTTCCACGAAATGCACATTCGTGTTGCCAGTCTGAGTGGCTATCTTTTCCAGGTCACCATCTATGTCATACTTCCCATCCCTACCAATACTATTACCAGCCCCACCCACAATCACTACCTGATCCTCTTTAGTAAAATCCCTACATAACCCCCCTATGTTAAAAGTCACCTGAGCCAATCCTGCATTAGGCTTCACAATGCTGGTGACCTGGTACTCACTCCCCAAAACTTCCTGCAACTGCTGGCCTACACCTCTACCATGAGAACTACCTAACAGCAGAACCTTCTTCTTTCTCTTAGACTTTGCAACTGTCCTAGCCACCGTAACTGCTGAGGTCTGCTGCATACTTCCTACATCTACAGCTACTAGAGATTCCTCTCCACTAGACTCTGACAGTTGGTCATATCTATTACAAACACCAATAGTAAAACTATCTGAAAATCTCCTTCTCCTAGCAGATCTCTTGCCAACAGCCAGCTCCCATTCCCCAACCCCCTTCTCCCTCCTCATCCTATCTAGCTCCTCCTGTGCGTTTTTCAACTGCACCTGAAGGGCACAGATCTTACGCTCCTGCTCCTCTATCAACTTACTCTTGCTACATAACCTGCAGTTCCAGGAGAGGATCTCACCAGAATGCCCACTGGCTTCCCCACTGCATTCCCCCCAGTGAAAATACTTCGAACAAGTCTCACACCGCAATCCACTACTCACGAACCTACGGCAAAGCCCACACTTCTCACTCATGGTAAAATTTTACAATTATTGAAACAAGAAAACAACTTTATCTAAGTTCCGCTACTACAATAAGAAGATGTTAAAAACTGACTACAATTATCACAAACTTGCTCTACAAGGGAAGTAACTACTATTATTGAAAGTATTAATCAACAACAAATGAGAATATAACAAAATACTAACACAGAAAGAAAATCAAACGTCTAATGACAGTAACGAAACTGAAAGCAGTTCGCAAAAATTTCTTCTGAAGTTATTTCACCGGAAAACACCAAGAACACCGGTTGAAGACCACTAAAGTTCCTAAATAAAATACTATACACAAACAATTAATTAGTACTTAGCTTTCGATGCGCCGCTACAGCTGCAACTGGTCAGCGCGGAATGTAAACACGGGTAAGAGGTTAAGTTGCTCGATACGAAACACTCACAAATATCAGGCCACAACACACGAAATGCAGAGGTGAATGAAGAAACCACTAATAAGTCACTTATATAGTAAATATTATCACAAAAACAGTTAAAATATATATCTGAAAACTAAAAATAGATGAAAACTTAGAGAGCGATCTCACACGCAGTCACGCGCTTATGACGTCACACCAAAGTATGGAATGGCTAGCTGCTGCATAATAGATGCGTACAGAGGAGATTGCTTAGCAGTTACTTGTGCATCCTACCTTAGAATACTGCTCTTGTATGTGTGAGCAATACTGAGGACGTAATGTAACATCGAACACGTTCGAAGAAGGGTGGCGTGTATTGTAAATAATTTGTTTGACTCACGGAACAGCATTGCGGATATGTTGAAGAACGTGGCTCCGCAAACGCTTGAAGATAAATGGCAGTTATACTGTGAAAACGTACTTACAAAATTGTGAATACTAGTATTAAGTGACCAGTAGAAAACCTGCTTACAAAACTGTGAATACTAGTATTAAGTGACCAGTAGTCGTCTTGCAAGTGGTGAGGAAGGGTGAGTGGGAGCAGCTCATTAAACAACCAGAGTCCGTTTCCCTCGCGATGGCAGCACACTGTCATAGCATTATAGTACACACCTCAACAGCAGCTACCACGGAGAAGCTGGATTTTGATACAGTGTCGGTGCCAGAAGACCCGTGGCGTCTGCACTGCAAAGGCTTCGGACTGCATCTTGGGCGCGACATGATTTAAACAATGGAAGGCAACGGGAAACCACGACTGTTATTTGCGTCTCCAGGGGGGGGGGGGGGGGGGGGTCTGATAGGAGCCTCACTTCAGAATGCGCAGATCAGCCTAAACCATCTGCGAATCATTTAACGCATAGCAGCCTGAATTGTGCAGACATGTAAGCTTCCTATATTGGAGGGAGAAATGCATGTTCGTGATGTAGGTGTACTTGAAACCAGCATGACAAACTGGAAATGGTGTGGTCACTTTGTGATCCATGTAAAGAATACGGTGTATTTTTTTGGAAGTGAGGGTGGTAGTATAAATTGCAAACCTGGGTAATCCAGTCATTGCTACCAGCCCATTTGTCATAGAATAATTTCCACTAAAATTAATGCTTCTCTTTACATGATCAAAATCATTCGGGTTTACGCTCCTACAGCAGATTCATCGAACTTAGAAAACGATGAGTTTCGTGAGCTGCTAGACCACCATCAGAAAGATACCGAAAAAGGAAACATTAGACTACCAGAATGATTTTAATGCGAAGACAGGGGAGACTACATACGCTGGGCATACGAGACCTGTGGCTGGGCTTCACGGCTCGGGACTGAGAAATAAACGTGAGGAGCAGATACTGGAATCTTGTGCCAACAACAACTTATCCAATCGAATACCCTTCTCCAACATCATCCACAACGTCATTGCATATAGATTTCTTCTGGCGATAGCGACAGTAATCTCACTGATTTCATTTCGGTGAGGCAACATTGCCATTGTTTAGTCCTGTATCAGTAACCATACAACGCTATCCTTGGAAATATGGATAAAATTGAAATTGATCAATAACGTAACAGTAAGACAAGTTCATGTTACAGAAAAAACAGTCTCGGAGATTTTGGTGAAAGAATAAGACCGAAAGTCAAGCAAGTAATGGAAGAAGATGTAGCCTCCCCCCCCCCCCCCCCCCCAATCGTGAGACACAATGAAGGAAATAAACACTTTGTCTCTTCCTGAGAGATCCCTCAAGCAAAGCACCCCCAGATTTCGAGCACTCCTCTACTGCTGATCAGAGAGAGGAGCGCTCTGTACAGACACGGCACACATGCTGCCCAGCTTGAAGAAGTGTACAAAGTACTTAGCTGCAAACCACAGCACAGCTGCTCAGCTGTCAAGACACAATATCTCACCGCTGTTTGTAATAATGCAGACCAGCATCATGAGGTAAAGCAAAAGCATGGCCTTTTCACGAATGTAAACAGATTTACCTGGGAGTTCAAAGCGCGCCATGGTTCATAGAAGATGTAAATGGCAATCTCAATACTGACATGACAGAAACGATAAGTGAAAACAACTCTGTGAAACCATGTATTGCAAAAGAAACAATATCGACGAAGAAAACATTTACGTGGAATCAGATACGGAACCTAATATTCTACCTCAGTGAAATTGAAAATACCATCAAGCATTTCAAAAACAACAAAGTCGCAGTTATAGATAGCGGTCCCAGGAAATGCTAACTGTGATGGAAGAAGAAGGCATACATGTTTTACATTTAATAATGTGATATGGTTCAAATGGCTCTGAGCACTATGGAACTTAGCTTCTGAGGTCATCAGTCCCCTAGAACTTAGAACTACTTAAACCACCTAACTAAGCTAAAGACATCACACACATCCATGCCCAAGGCATGATTCGAACCTGCGACCGTAGCGGTCACGCGGTTCCAGACTCCCCTTCCCATACCTGTTGAGGTGCAGGCCATGTCTAGTGAAATTGCCATGGTTTAAATCAAATGCCGCTTACAGGTCCCTTAAATGATCTTACAGGTTCCTTAAATGATCTGGAAATAGGGAATGATTGTGGATATCTAGGATCCCTCGTCAGTGACACAAGAAAATGTGATAAGGAAATAAAAAGACGAATCAGCCTTGGCTGAGTCGCAGTGGTTAAATTGACTAAGGTCTGGCAGAATTGGGTAACATCCGAAACAACAAAAATATTCTTGGTGGAATCATTGGTGTTGCTTGCGTTATTGTACGGCTGCAACACGTGAACCATGAAAGCTAGAGGCGAGAAAAAAACATGCCTTTGAGATGTGGTGCTGGCAGAAGGTTACACTTACTGTGGACAGAAAGAAGAAAGAAAGAAGAAATAATGCTTCCATTATGGAAGAGCTTAGCTCTAGGCGTAGTGTATCATCCTGTGCTAGTCAAACATAATTCCACTTCCTTGGGAACATTCGAAGGGTAGAAGGGGGATAATTTAAAAAAGGCAAAATGTAAGGCAAAAGACAACAATGAAGAGCAGCAAGTAGATCACTGGGTCAAGCAAAGAACAGTGCCGGCCTGCTGCTTCACCTTGTCTTAAGAAGAGTGGAAGATTGCTGTGGATGGCAATGTGTGATCGAAGATTCATTTATTTAAGAAATGAATAAAGAGATGAGGTTGTGATACTCAGAAATGAGTAACTTGTTGTTGTTTTTTATTATGATGTTGATGATGTTGTTATAAGAAGCAACTGCTACATCCATTTAAAGTAGTTTGGTCCATGTTTCTTCTACTACTACTACCTCCACTACTACTACTGCTGCTGCTAATAATAGTAATAATAATAATAAATATGTATAGGGGATGTAATCATATTGCAGTACCACTGCCCACCTCAGAATCGATAGCTGCCCCTTTAGAGAACGACTAGACTGTGTGTTAGTGGTTCATGCGTGAACTTTAATTGTGGGCAGTAGTAATATGACCACTGAGTGGTTTACGGAACGCTAACTGTGGCATTGCCAGAAACAACTAAAACTTCCGCTATAGTAGTTATAGCAGAAGTTATACGCAGAAGTACTGTCCAGTCTCATAGTCCATACGCTGTAGTGCTGTAGGACATATTCAGAGCTCAGACATCATGAGGTGTGTCTCACAGAAGATCACCTCCACGCCAATCAAGATGGAATCCGAAAATATCGATCAAGTTAAAGCCCGCCTGCACTTTCCTCGCATGACCTGAAAGGCGGTGTTCAGGGCAATCAGGTTATGCTGTATTTCTGAACTGCTGGGAAGAATTTGATTCTGTTCCACACTGAAGATCATCAAGAACAGCAGGGTCGTATGTGGCATCAAACAAAAATTGTAACTGGATTGAGGATTTCTTTGCAGGCTGGACACAACATATTATTTTAAGTGGAGAGTCATCAACGGAAGTAGAAGTGCTACGAAATTGATTCACTTTTCGCTACTCTGGATTGATCTCAGATGCTTGTGACAAATGAAAATTTGTGACGCAGTGGGGCTCGAACCCAGACTTCCCACTTATCGCCAGCGGTCGCCCAACCACTTCGGCTACCCGAGCACGCCTACATATCTCGTGGAGTCCGCAACCCTTATACTCTTACAGGGAGACACAAATATTTTATCGTCAATTTAGCCTGCTGAGGTATGGATACATTATTGATGATTGTAATATCTGTGTTAATACTGTGTCTGTATCTTCAAATTACAATGCCCGTGGATTTGAGTTCCAATTCGGCACAAATTATCATTCGTCACAAACAGCAGACGTCAAAACGGATTCTCAAAATGCAAATCAGTTTCGCATTATTTACGGCAACTGTAATCGTCAGAATAGTCTCTGTTCATTCAGACATGCAGGCGTGTCGAAAGGACATTGTAATGTGAAGATACAGACACTGTATAAAGACAGACATTGTAACTATGAAAAAAAGAAAAGGTAGCTTCAAGCATGGTTCGGGGATGTCTGTTCGAGATCTTTTATCAAATACTACGGAAAAAATACTCTACAAATATCCTCTCAGAGCTTGATAATGTTAGGCAACTTGTTTTAAATGTTCAGAAATAATTTCCTGTTTTGTCTCTTTGTCCATGTTCAGCAGTTTGGCTATGTTTGATACGATCAATATTTCTGTATTCTTTACATATAACCTATGAATTAAAGATGTGGTTCAACTTAGGCTACCATATTTAAGACTCAGTTTCTCCTCACGTACCAGAAGCGCGTGACCTGTTGTGAAATTCAGATTCATTTTCCCGGTGTCCTTTCTGAGCTGCATTTTCCTCTGTTCATTGTGTGAAAGCCCTTGGTTCGATATTTGTACACCAGATACTGGGCAGTGCGCATCAGTTATTTGATCTGTATGTAATTTGCTCGTTTGTACCAGAATGACTCCTTCACCTTGCACTCAAGTAGACACTGTTTCAACACTTCTAGACGGATCAGTATTGTGTCCTGGAACGGTATTTGGACGTGGGACGTGTTCTTTGCGGGTACTGAGCGATCTTACTGACTGTGAGCATCCGAGCATGATCCTACTTAGGTACGCAGAAGTACTTCTGTGAGGTTTGGGAAGTAAAAGAGCAGTACTTTCATAATTTTAGCTGTGAGGGGGAATCACGAGCCGTGACTCGCTAGCTCAGTTGGTTCAAGTGCCAGACTGAAACATGATTTTAATCCGTGAGGAAATTTCACCCACTGGTATCATCGCAGTCCTGTAAAATTTCATCAGTTGTCTTTTCTAATCTGGGTTTTTAGCACTCTACTTAAATTGTACCTCAAATTGTGTTAAATTTTAAGTTGTGCGTAATATGAGTTTCCAGGGGCAGATGTGGACTCTGACCACAATCTATTGGTTATGAACTGTAGATTAAAACTGAAGAAACTGCAAAAAGGTGGGAATTTAAGGTGCTGGGACCTGGATAAAGTCGTTTTTGAAAGTATTTGTATGGAGTGTAGCCATGTACGGAAGTGAAACATGGACTATAAACAGTTTAGACAAGAAGAGAATAGAAGCTTTCGAAATGTGGTGCTACAGAAGAATGCTGAAGATTAGATGGGTAGATCACATAACTAATGAGGAGGTATTGAACAGAATTGGGGAGAAGAGGAGTTTGTGGCACAACTTGACTAGAAGAAGGGATCGGTTGGTAGGACATGTTCTGAGGCATCAAGGGATCACCACTTTAGTTCTGGAGGGCATGGTGGAGGGTAAAAATCGTAGAGGGAGACCAAGAGATGAATACACTAAGCAGATTCAGAAGGATGTAAGTTGCAGTAGGTACTGGGAGATGAAGGAGTTTGCACAGGATAGAGTAGCATGGAGAGCTGCATCAAACCAGTCTCAGGACTGAAGACAACAACAACAACAACAACAACAACATGAATTTCGTCAAAGGGTTAAACTGTAGATTCAACAGAGATAAACTTGTCGAAATGTTTAACAGGTGTCTATTATTTACAACCAAATTGCAGCAAGCTAGTGATCTGCCACAAGAAGACGGAGAGCATAAGAAGACAGAGACTGTATTACTGATAAGAGGTATCGCGATCGTATTTTTACATTACTTTCATTAATTGAAACTGTGTTTGTTATGACATATCTTCAGAGCTCGGAACTGTTACTTGGTTGTACACACAACTAATCATGCAGTGTTTGTAAAAGCACGTTATGTGGTAGACGCAGGCCAAATGAATGTTCAATATTTATTGTTTGCAAAATGGTTTCTTAAAAGATATGTGTTGTCTAACTTATTATTTTTGCTTTCGTTTCAGATGGTTCCACTTGTTACTGTGACATCGTCCATTAATAAGATATGCAGGATGGACTCTCATCAAACTGAAAATACCCAGAATTACATTACCGTCATACCTATTGAGTACCCGAGAAGCAGGGTGTACCCTCAAACACAGGAATATGTGGTCGATCAGTACAGGTAAAGTTACAAAATCGTTATGACTTTAGTGGCCGCTTGTTAATAAACTGCCTGATGGCTTCTATCTTGAGTTCTTCGACCGACGTTCGTCTGATGAATTTCCTGACATTTCGCCAGCATGAACGGCTGGCATTCTCAAAGTTTCACCCTCCATTGCCGGTGGTGAACTGGAGCCGAGCTCGCGACCGCAGACTATATGTACCTGGCGCGCCAACGTCCGAGGGCTTCTCCGCGGTCATTTCCGGTGCGGTTCTCCTCTTGCTGCCTGCGACGGTCGTTCTCTTCAGCACGGGAAGTCAGCATCCGTTTACCTCTAGGCTTTCTTCTTTCTTGTTTAAGCTACTCTCGTGTTTGTGTATTTCTGTAGCTTCCGTGAACAAGCGCGTGTGATAGCTCTTCTCTACAGCCAGAATTTCCGTGTCGTCTAGTTTTACTACGTGGTCAGCCTCACACAGCGCTGCCACGGCCGAATTCTCCACCTTCCCCAACCTGCAAAGCCGTTGAGTTCTGTGATCCTGGGATTGATCGATCGTCCAGTCATTCCAACATAAATTTTCCGCGTGTGCGTGGTATGCGGTGTACTCCCGACATTGCAAGTGGGTCCCTTTTCTCTTTTGCCAATCTGAGACGCTCTTTGATCTTCTCAGTCGGTTTGTAAATAGTCTTTACGTCGTGTTTGAGCGATATACGGCCGATTCTGTCCGTCACGCTGGAAATGTATGGCAGAAAGCCCGTACCCGACATTTCTTTTTCTGCTTTGTCACTTGGCCCTTGTTTGGCTCTGCTATACTTCTAATTTAACTTGTGGAGTACCCATTGCTCCTCAGAACACTTTCCAGGCGTGCATTTCGCGTCTGAGTTGCTGCGACTCACATTTTCGTCTTGCTCGCGTTACGAACGTATACTGATCGTGCCTCTTTTCTGGCTCCGGTGGTGAATTGATAGTTTGTGCAGGTATCGGTCCGTATGTGTCGGTTTTCGATACGTGCTGTGTACCAGGTTTTCAGCATCCCTTGTGACCAGCACAACTAGAAATGGCAGTTTTTTGACCTTTTCTATTCCATGGTAAATTTTGTGTTGGCATGGAGGCTGTTCAGGTGTCTTAGAAAGTGAGAGAACTTGTCCTCACCATGGCTTGACACAACTAAGGTATCACCGACGTATCTGTACCACACCTTAGGTTTGCAAGATACCGAATCCAGTGCTTCTGCTTCGAAATGTTCCATGAAGAAGCTGGCCACCACTGGTCTAAAGGAATATCCATGGCGACGCCTTCCAACTGTTTGTAGAAGTTGCTATTCTGCGGGAAATAGCTCATGGCGAGACATGCATGAAAGAGCTTGGTTATATCTTGGGGGGGAAATGGAACCCATGTGCTCCACAGAGTAACCGAGTGGCACTTCCGTAAACAACATCAAACCTGGCAAAACACTTGGCCTCTCTGCTCCAGTCACGCGTGGGGAAGACTGATACATACATACATAAAGGAATCAGGCCATTTCACAGAGAAGCTGAAGAAAGTAGAAGTTGCGCAATCGTTATTAGTGGAAGAAAGAAGACGTTCAAGCTATTAAGAATTTTAACGCCGACAAGGGAATGCGACAGTCGACCGAAGATTATCCGCAGAAGATCCAGGACCTATTACACCCGCCGACGTACTGAAAACAAAGCGCACGCCTGACGTAGCATATCACACGGAATACGAATCAGTTAATCAATGCGATTTCTCTGCCAGCGCACATACGGAGGAACCTGCGCAATACAGAAGCCCTATCACCTCGGCTGTATGGATCACCTAAGATCCATGAGAATAACGTTCCACCAAGACCGACTGTCAGCGCTCCTGGCTCACCCACGTATAAACTGGCAAAACACTTGGCCTCTCTGCTGCAGCCGCACGTGGGGAAGACTGACACGTGCACAAAGGGCTCAGAGAATCTGAAGGAACTGAAACTTGCACCAAACGACGTTCTGGCCAGCTTTGATGTTGTTTCTTTGTTCACGAAAGTTCCACTTGCTGACACTCTGGAGCACGTCGGTTCCATTTTCCTTCAAGACATCACAAAGCTCTTTCATGCACGTCTCACCACGAGCTATTTCACGTGGAATGACAACTTCTACAAACAGCTGGAAGGCATCGCCATGGGTAGTCCTCTTAGCCCAATGGTGGCCAACTTCTTCACGGAACGTTTTGCAGCAGACACACTCGACTCAGCACCTTGTAAACCTAAAATGTAGTACAGAAACGTCGGTGATACCTTCGTTGTGTGGAGCCATGGTGAGGAACAATTCGGTGACTTCCTAAGACACTTGGACAGCCTCCATGCCAATATAAAATTTACCATGGAATAGAAAACGCCAAAAACTACCATTTCTAGATGTGCTTGTCACAAGGGATGGTGAAAACCTGGGACACTGTGTGTATCGAAAACCGACACATACGAACCGATACCTGCACGAATTATCAGATCATTACCCGAGCCAGAAAAGAGGCATGACCAGTGCGCTCATAACGCGAGCAGGACGAGTATGTGAGTCGCAGCAACTCAGACGCGAGATGCACACCTGGAAAGTGTTCTGAGAAGCAATGGATACTCCACAAGTTATATCAGAAGTATAACAGAGTCAAACACTCGGCGAAGTGACACATCAGAAAAAGAAATGTCGGGTACTGCCTTTCTGCCACACATTCCGAGAGCGACGGACAGAATCGGCCGTATGAAGCGCAAACACGGCGTGAAGAGTGTTTACAAACCGACAAAGATCAAAGAGTCTCTGATCGGCAGAGGAGTAAAGGGACCCACTTGCAATGTCGGGAATACACCGCATACCATGCATATGCGGAAAAGTTTATGTCGGAATGACTGGACGATCGATCAACACCAGAATCACAGAACATAAGCGGCTTTGCAGATTGGTGCAGGTGGAGAAATCGGCCGTGGCAGAGCACGCGCTGAGTGACGCCGACCGTGTAATAAAATTCACCGACACGGAAGTGCTGGCTGTAGAGACGCACTGTCACACCCGCTTGTTCAGAGAAGCTGTAGAAATACTAAAACACGGGAATAGCTTCAACAAGAAAGAAGACTGCTTTTCACCAGAAATGACTACGGAGAAGCCGTCGGACGTTGGTGCGTCAGATACATATAGTCTGTGACCGGGAGCTCCACTCCAGTCCACCACTAGCAATGGGGGATGAAACTTTGACATTGCCAGTCAATCATGCTGGCGGAATGTCAGAAAAATCATCAGACGAACGTCACTTAAGAACCCGGGACAGAAGCCAACAGGCAGTTCGTCGCAGGTAGAGTTGCGAAACGTGCAGATTATGTTAAATTTAACTATATATGCAAATATACTTCTTTCATATTTTTTTCCAACATTTTCCTGCTTCATATTTTGATATTACATATTTTAAGTTATTATCAGTGTTACAGTTCTAGATACAAATCTCATAAGAAGAAAAAAATTTATTTTATTGTCTCTAAATTAGAGATAGGCAGTCCGCTCCTGAACTGACTGAAAGAGCCAGATCTTTCTAAAGACTGGAGGATGGATGATTCAGAAAAAATGAGTGGTAGCTCTTCTGACTTTATATGCCTCTGGTGACTTGTACGAGCGGGATGAAAAGTGCAGCCTAGGCCGCTTCAAGGGCGCCCCACCCCACATCCTTAAGAAAACGTTTCCCACGCTACAAAAAATGTGTACACCATGTGCACATGTGGATTTGCATACATTACGAGTGCCTAAAGCTTTTCTCTTCCACGAAAACAGAAAAAAAGAAAGCTCCGTTTTTTTTCGATTTATTGGCTGGTGGGTAGTATCCATTCAGCCATCTCAGTAGTAATACCAATTATGACGATATGAAAGTAAACAGAACACTTTACCCTGTCTCTGGGAAATAAAAAAAAGTAAATAAGTAAGTAAATAAAATCGACCCAGCCAAGAATCGAACTTTTGTTCCTCCGCTTCAGAAAAGGTCTCCGACTCGATATCCTTGAAGAGCTGGATATTTTCCAACATCTGTCGCTTAAAGACGGTTTTGCTCTTAATGAACAATTGCAGTTGCGCAATAAAAACTTCTTTCAGTGTTTAGAGCCGTTACATACAACTGCTAGACTTTTGGAATTTTCCTGACAGTGGCGTCGGTAATGTCTGTTTCCCTTATTCAACTGTCATTGTCAGTCTTCTACTTTAAAAACTACCTGTAAAAAGGCTTATTTACTATTTTTGCAAATTTTCATATAGCCTATTATCTGGGTACTATACGTTACTTACTACTGTATACCTTCAGTTATGTACGGGCGCTGATGAGCGCGCAGTTGAGCGCCGCACAAACCAAACATCATCATCATCATCGTCACCCAACAGCTGTGTAATTTCGCTCTGAGCGCAGATGTTTGTAAGTTTGCCGCTTGGTTACTAGATGGCACTACTATTCCTCGTGTCCATCTCTTGTCAGTGTCGGCTTACGTGCCGTTTAGTCTGATGCCTCTTGCGCTGTGTACCGTAAGTGCCGGTCTTAGCCGACTACGGGAGTTAACTTGTGCCGCCGCTTGCAACTATGATTTAACTATTCTGTGATAACTGTCTATCTGTTTTGTTATTACCTATATTCTTGACTCATGGAACAAAAGCATGTCATTTGACGATAGCACTGTTGCTGAAAATTTAAAAGTTGACATGTGATTTCACGTAAGTACAGTTTTCTGCTTTTTATTTGAGAATTTTCACATATGTAACTTTGTGATCCTACCCCCATGAACCATGAACCTTGCCGTTGGTGGGGAGGCTTGCGTGTCTCAGCGATACAGATGGCAGTACCGTAGGTGCAACCACAACGGAGGCGTATCTGTTGAGAGGCCAGACAAACGTGTGGTTCCTGAAGAGCGGCAGCAGCCTTTTCAGTAGTTGCAGGGGCAAAAGTCTGGATGATTGACTGATCTGGCCTTGTAACAATAACCAAAACGGCCCCGCTGTGCTGGTACTCCGAACGGCTGAAACCAAGGGGAAACTACAACCGTAATTTTTCCCGAGGGCATGCAGCTTTACTGTATGGTTAAATGATGATGGCGTCCTCTAGGGTAAAATATTCCGGAGGTAAAATAGTCCCCCATTCGGAACTCTGGGCAGGGACTACTCAAGAGGACATCGTTATCAGGAGAAAGAAAACTGGCGTTCTCCGGATCGGAGCGTGGAATGTCACATCCCGTAATCGGGCGGGTAGGTCAGAAAATTTAAAAAGGGAAATGGTTAGGTCAAGGTTAGATATCGAGGGAATTAGTGAAGTTCGGTGGCAGGAGGAACAAGACTTTTGGTCAGGTGAATACAGGGTTATAAATACAAAATCAAATAGGGGTAATGCAGGAGTAGGTTTAATAATCAATAAAAAATAGGAGTGCGGGTAAGCTACTACAAACAGAAGAGTGAATGTATTATAGTGGCCAAATAGACACGAAGCCCATGCCTACTACAGTCCCATGCCTACTACAGTAGTACAAGTTTATATGCCAACTAGCTCTGCAGATTACGAATAAATTGATGAAATGTATGATGAGATAAAAGAAATTATTCAGGTAGTGAAGGGAGACAAAAATTTAATAGTCATGGGTGACTGGAATTCGAGAGTAGGAAAAGGGAGAGAAAGAAACATAGTGGGTGAATATGGATTGGGGGAGAGAAATGAAAGAGGAAGCCCTCTGGTAGAATTTTGCACAGAGCATAACTTAATCATTGCTAACACTTGGTTCAAGAATCATAAAAGAAGGTTGTATACATGGAAGAACCCTGGAGATACTAGAAGATATCAGATAGATTATATAATGGTAAGACAGAGATTTAGGAACCAAGTTTTAAATTGTAAAACATTTCCAGGGGCAGATGTGGACTCTGACCACAATCTATTGGTTATGAACTGTAGATTAAAACTGAAGAAACTGCAAAAATGTGGGAATTTAAGGAGATGGAACCTGGATAAACTGAAAGAACCAGAGGTTGTACAGAGTTTCAGGGAGAGCATAAGGGAACAATTGACAGGAATGTGGGAAACAAATACGATAGAAGAAGAATGGGTAGATTTGAGGGATGAAATAGTGAAGGCAGCAGAGGATCAAATAGGTAAAAACACGAGGGCTACTAGAAACCCTTGGGTAACAGAAGAAATATTGAATTTAATTGATGAAAGGGGAAAATATAAAAACGCAGTAAATGAAGCAGGCAAAAAGGAATACAAACGTCTCAAAAATGAGATTGACAGGAATCGCAAAATGGCTAAGCAGGGATGGCTAGAGGACAAATGTAAGGATGTAGAGGCTTATCTCACTATGGGTAAGATAGATACTGCCTACAGGGAAATTAAAGAGACCTTTGGAGAAAAGAGAGCTACTTGTATGAATATTAAGAGCTCAGATGGAAACCGAGTTCTAAGCAAAGACGGGAAAGCAGAAAGGTGGAAGGAGTATATAGGCATAGAGGGTCTGTACAAGGGCGATGTACTTGAGGACAATATTGTGGAAATGGAAGAGGATGTAGATGAAGATGAAATGGGAGATACTATACTGCGTGAAGAGTTTGACAGAGCACTGAAAGACCTGAGTCGAAACAAGGCCCCAGGAGTAGACAACATTCCATTAGAACTGCTGACGGCCTTGGGAGAGCCAGTCCTGACAAAATTCTACGTTTTGGAGAACAAAATGTATGAGACAGGCGAAATACCCTCAGATTGCAAAAAGAATATAATAATTCCATTCCCAAAGAAAGCATGTGCTGACAGATGTCAAAATTACGGAACAATCAGTTTAATAAGTCACAGCTGCAAAATACTAACGCGAATTCTTTACAGACGAATGGAAAAACTGGTAGAAGCCGACCTCGGCGAAGATCAATTCGGATTCCGCAGAAATGTTGGAACACGTGAGGCAATACTGACCCTACGACTTATCTTAGAAAATAGATTAAAGAAAGGCAAACTTACATTTCTAGCATTTGTAGACTTAGAGAAAGCTGTTAACAATGTTGACTGGAATACTCTCTTTCAAATTCTAAAGATGGCAGGGGTAAAATACAGGGAGCGAAAGGCTATTTACAATTTGTACAGAAACAAGATGGCAGTTATAAGAGTCGAGGGGTATGAAAGGGAAGCAGTGGTTGGGAAGGGAGTGAGACAGGGTTGTAGCCTCTCCCCGATGTTATTCAATCTGTATATTGAGCAAGCAGTAAAGGAAACAAAAGAAAAATTCGGAGTAGGTATTAAAATTCATGGAGAAGAAGTAAAAACTTTGAGGTTCGCCGATGACATTGTAATTCTGTCAGAGACAGCAAAGGACTTGGAAGAGCCGTTGAACGGAATGGACAGTGTCTTGAAAGGAGGATATAAGATGAACATCAACAAAAGAAAAACGAGGATAATGGAATGTAGTCAAATTAAATCGCATGAGGGAATTAGATTAGGAAATGAGGCACTTAAAGTAGTAAAGGAGTTTTGCTATTTGGGGAGAAAAATAACTGATGATGGTCGAAGTAGAGAGGATATAAAATGTAGACTGGCAATGGCAAGGAAAGTGTTTCTGAAGAAGAGAAATTTGTTAACATCGAGTATAGATTTAAGTGTCAGGAAGTCGTTTCTGATAGTATTTGTATGGAGTGTGGCAATGTATGGAAGTGAAACATGGACGATAACTAGTTTGGACAAGAAGAGAATAGAAGCTTTCGGAATGTGGTGCTACAGAAGAATGCTGAAGATAAGGTGGGTAGATCACGTAACTAATGAGGAGGTATTGAATAGGATTGGGGAGAAGAGAAGTTTGTGGCACAACTTGACTAGAAGAAGGGATCGGTTGGTAGGGCATGTTTTGAGGCATCAAGGGATCACAAATTTTGCATTGGAGGGCAGCGTGGAGGGTAAAAATCGTAGAGGGAGACCAAGAGATGAATACACTAAGCAGATTCAGAAGGATGTAGGTTGCAGTAAGTACTGGGAGATGAAAAAGCTTGCAGAGGATAGAGTAGCATGGAGAGCTGCATCAAACCAGTCTCAGGACTGAAGACCACAACAACAACAACAACATTGCCATATGTTAGTTTGATTGACTCTGCTTTCCGCTCGTAATCGGTTTTATTTTCCTGGATATGCGGTCGTTTGTATGCTCGATGTGCAGTGTCTCCAAGATGCCTGCACTGTTTTCGCTCTTCCATTAGCCAAGGTGAAGGTTTTCCCTTCAGCTTTCCGGTCGTTGGTGGAGCATATTTATTGTGTAATAGAGTTACTTTGGTAGTAAATCGATGGAGTTGGTCTTTCGCATCCAGAAATGGTATGGAAGTCGTGTTCCCACTTACCTCTTGTGCCTCCACTGCAAGTTAAGGCACACTGATACACGTAAAGTCTCTGTATGTTACACACGTTATTCCTTGCATATTTTAGAGAGTATGTCCTGAATAGTATGTTGTAAGCTGATATTCTCGGTACGAATTTCTTTGCTTGTGGATTTCGTGACAAATATACAGGTTATTCTAAATGATGGACCCATTTTCAATACTTCATTCTTGTTCAAGTACAAATCCAAAACGAACAAGCTTTATACCAATGAAAAGAGGAAGTATTTTTCATAATGTTTGATGTCAACTAATAAATTTAATAATTTGTAATTAATTTGTTTTTGATTATCATTTAATAATTAGAAATGTGATAAATGTTCAATGCGGCCACTGTTGGCAGCACGTCAAACATCAACGCGGTCGCCAATCTTGTCTCAACACACACGAGAGCTATCTGCTGTTGCCGAGTGCACGGCAGCAGTGGATCCGTCAAAATGAGTTGAAAGTGATGGCCAAGTATGTTCTACAGTAACAGTACAGCAGACACATTGGTAGAACTAGTGGCTGCATGAATAGACTAGTTCATGCCATCACCCTCAACCGCGTTTCATTTACAACAACCAGTAAGCAGTTTTTTTAATATTATAAAGCCGCTCACATTAAATAAAAGTATGGCATTGGATGTCAGCTTTTAAAAATGATTTGCAGAGAATACCATCCTTTCTCTATAGCTGAAGAGACAGAATATAGGGTATATACTTAGCACAGATTATAATTAGCCAAGTGGAAAAACTTTGTAAAACTCTGTAATGCCAGTTTGCTATTTTGTCAGAAACTGACATTTTGAGCCCGTGATTGTGTACAAAATATATTTTGGCTATTACATAGAAGATTACAGCAACTAGGTACTTTCTACAATGCTATTTATTTCTTTAAACAGCGCCGTTTCCGGTTTCGAACCGACAGGTTCATCTTCAGACGGCCAGCTCACCTTTTACATTAGATTTCGCCGTTTGTTTCCCCAGCTGACGAGACTTCTTTGGGGTGGTGGTGCGGATGAAGAATCCGCGCCATTTTGTACCAGTGCACTTACGGTTGTAATATCACCATCTTTATATACAACCACCCTAGATGTGACGAAACTTCTGAGTGTGTGAGTGGTGCTTTACATTATGTGCACATATATGTTACAGTCAAAACCTGTTTTTAGTTAGAACGCGTTCTTAGTAGTTAAAACTAGTTTTACTGAGCCACTTTGTCAAAACGCGATTTGCCTAGTTAAAACTAGTTTTAACCGACTTTCTCTTTTGAGCAGCAGTAAATTGTAGTTGTAACTAAGGCTATCAGTATCAGCTAGTTTGAACTAGTAAGAACGCATTCTAACTAAACTAGACAGAACTAGTTTTGACTAAATTTATTTACAGGCAAATATTAAAATTAAGAGCAACTATGTGTTAATTGAAATAAAAAAACAGCATTTTTGTGTTGTGCAATGCAATATTTATTGGAATATTGATCATACAGCCAAACACATTCCAGATAGTGAAAACAAGAGGCGCGGACACGAGAATGGCGAGTGTTGGTGCAGACTGGATGACAACGGGAGAAACATACCGAGACAAACGCGTGTGTACTGTGAGGAGTGCGATGTTGGATTGTGTGCAATACCATGCTTTGAGCTAAGAGTCAGTTCTAATAAATATTCTTCAAGAAACTTTGTTTCCTTTAGATCTACCACTAAAACCCTTCCTCATTACATAAAAATTAACAATAAATAATGTTTAATTCTGCAACAGCGTTACTGCTGTGAAAACCTTCGAATTGTTAGGTATTCAGTTGTTAGATAATCGCTTGCGCCCACAACAATGGCACATAAACGTGTCAAATACGTGCCGCTACAATGAGTGCTAGAGGCGCGGAAAGAATTACACGCGCGGCAACAGTTCTAGCCGCCTAAACTCCCCGCCCGAGCAGAGCCGCAGCGGCCGACGATAGCCCGCCCGCCACTGGCCGCTTTTCGCCACAACAAACAACACACGTAGTCCAGTCAAATAGCAGATACACCTCGCAAAAGGTGGGGTAGAAGAGTTTATTTTTTCAACTCGTTCATATGGTTGGAAAGATTAGAAAACCGAGTTTTGCCAACAAAATTTCGCTTGGCAAAGCTTTCTGCAGTCAAAAAACTTAGAAAACTTCGGCCTTTTTTCAGTTTTTTCAAAATATCTCCGTTTTTTTTGCTCCTATCGCTTTAACGTCTATTTTCTTTTTTAAAGAGCGCAAAATTCTGTACAAATTTGATTCTTGCCATTTTTTTCTACTCGCAATATCTAAGGCGCTACAGCGCCTCAAAAAATACCAATTTTTTCAAATTTTGAGCATAGTGGCAAGATACCTTATTTTTGAACACTATTTTTTCAGTTTCTGTTTGTGTAGTATAAATACGTTATACATCATGTTATAAGTTGGAATTTACTACCTCACTTTCAGGTATTCAATTTCTCTGTATGCAACATGAGGATTGCTGGGCACCCAACTATTGTGATTCTTACATCACTAGCTGAAGTTCACTATGGGCCACCTCAGCCCTGGTATTTGTAAAACTATAAATATAAAAATACATCATTAAGACACACACACACACACACACACACACACACACACACACACACACACACGCACGCAAAATAAATTTTCTCAGGTAACTGAACTATTATTAGCAGCAATAGGCAACCTAATTACGTAGGTGAGTATTCTTGTGTATAAAAGTCACACAGTTGACATTAAAAATAAGTAGCTTTATTAAAATTAAAATGCATTGTCAGTTACTAAAAAATGTTGACAGTTCTTGGTGTGTCATACTTGTAATATCGCACTTTAGCGCACTTGAGACAGGTATGAGCATCACTTCCAACGTTTTGATGGGCCAGGTTCCTCAGTGTCACCAGAAATACCTTGAGTTACGGATTCAGGGTCTGTACCTAGAGTTGATCCCAGATTGACCTCTTCTTTAAACAGCGAGTCAGCCTCAGCAAGTTCGTGGATTTCGTCAGCGGTTTCAACATCCTCCATAACATCTTCTTAACTGTCTTCGTATAAAAATTTTGGCACGGTTTCACAGTTGACCCCTATACATTTCTTGCAGATTGAAGAACATTGCAAACCCGCTTTTCTGCAGGAGCACGCTCCGCCACAGTTCAGCTTGCATGAGCATGAAACAATGTGAAGAAGTGCTTCAGGTGCTGGATCTTGGCTCATTATAACGGGTATTGGACCGTGGTCACTGTGATTCCAGCCCCATTTCTCAGGAGGTTTCCAGTTTCCCATCCAACTTTGGACTTGTTGGTGAGTCCGCAACGAATGATGTTGTGCAGCATCTTGTGTAGGTGGCAACCGTGCAAGATTCAGTTTGCTTTTTGTGGCAGACGTGGCGAATAGCTGGTACCGCAAATGGTCTAGTCTGTGGGAACTGCTGACACCCCCACTATACAATGCGATAGTAACCTGTTCTCCTGCTGTTATTATTTCTTCACGGGTAGCATGTGGTTTAGCGAACGTGCAAAGCGCTGAGGTTAGGTGTTCATTTTTCGCAACAATACTCCAAAAAAAAGTGGATGTTGTTTGACATCCGCTAAAGGCGTGAGTGAACAGAATATATTCACTGTCAGACTTGTAAGATGCAGTGGAAAACCACTTGTCTTCTGCATTTCCTCTACCTGGCTTTAAGAAAAATAAGTTTTCAATGCCTTGCCGCAAACCGGTCATGAGCACAAGCAGGTCAACAGCTTCTCCTACAGTGACAACACTTGCAAAATCTTTGGTTCTTGAAATGACAGACGTTACAGTCATAACGTCAGCACCTTCTTGTGCCTGGTGCACTTCAATGCTGCACTCCAGGAATTCCTTTTTGAGAAGTGTGATCAAACGCGTCTTGTTTCGTTCGTTGCACAAGAACTCGTCCCGAGGGACTTGGTTCACCATCTCTGATTCAACCACAACGTCAGCCGAAGGACCTACGAAGCCTCTCAGCACTCTTTGAGCTACATTTGTCTCCCTCACGTGGATACCCATTAAAAACAATAGCAAATTGAGATTCAAAATGACGTTGCAGGTAAGAAACATAGCTTTGGGCTATTGACTTGAAGCAAACATTTCGAGTCCAAGTCACTTTGTGGATTAGGTACATTCCATCAAAGACAAAAAATTTACTCGGTCCGCCTGACTTTACATCTTCCACTGGAACGAAGGCATTGTAGAATGAAGATTTTGTTTCTTTTCGCATGCCTTTTTATGAGAATAGGGACATTAGGTAAGGAGCAAGTTCATATTCCAGAAAGGCTTTTAACTCTTCTTCACTTTGTTTCATTAAAAAATCCTTTGGACAAGAGTTAAAGGATCAACAGGAGTAATTTCAGTGCTCCCAGCTTTTACAGAGAGGAGAGTCACAACTTTATCTTTTCTACGGAACTTTACATCGTGGATATTGTCACCAACTATTCTTTTCATGCCTTTTCCCCCTCTTCGTGACACATATGACAATTAACATCCGACAATCGCCTTCCGCCTGCCATAGAATAAATACGCTTTTGTCCGCTAAAGAACAATCCCTACATACTTTTTCTTATAACTGATCATTAACGTCAATCAACTGTTGAAAATGTACGGCACCTGCATGCAATCGTATTACATATTTTAACACAAATAAACTTCACCCAATCCGACGTGAATGTGTTCGTAGTTTCTGAATATAATGCTGTTTGTCTGGCTCTGCAGCAGAGTGAGATGGTAAATTCTAATGAGTAACATGAGTAATATGTTTATACTACACAAATAGAAACTGAAATAACTGTTCAAAAATTAGGTAATTTGCCCCTTTGCTCGACATTGGAAAAATTGGTATTTTTTGACGCGCTGTAGCGCCTTAGATACTGGGAGTAGAAGAAAATGGTAACAATCAAATTTGTAGAGAATGTTGTGCTCTTTAAAAAGATAATCGAACGTCAAAGGGATAGGAGCAAATGAAACTGAGATATTTTGAAAAAACTGAAAAAAGTTTTTTGACTGCAGAAAGTTTTCCCAAGAGAAATTGATGCCAAAACTTGGTTTTCTAACCTTTCCAACAATATGAACGAGTTAAAAAAATAAAATCTTCTACCCCACCTTTTGCAAGGTACAGGCTTTTTTTCTGAAAGTTTCACTGGACTAACGGTCAAGGGGTTAAGCACGCGCAGAGCAGCTTGTGCGTATTTATCATGGCAGATCTAAATCGAGAAAGACGATGGAAAGAAGAATTTGTGAGAAGGATGTTACAGATTGAAGAACGCGACAAAAGAAAAGACGATGGAAAGAAGAATTTGTGAGAAGGATGTTACAGATTGAAGAACGCGACAAAAGAGAATACCACTAAAATGTTATGACAAAAGAATCTTACGATAAATTAGTGGACGAAACTGAAGAAGCACAGTCAGCTGAGAAAAAGACACAGAAACAGCACAGAAGATTAAATCGATTCGAGGTTATTAATATTTGTGGTACCAGGAAGTTAGTAACAAGAAAAGAGCCTGTGAAGTACTAAAGCAGCTCCTCAGGACGTTGGTCATGGAGGTCGAGACAGATTAAAGGTTGAAACTTCAAGAAAATATGCAAACATAACAGTGGAGATAACAAACATTTATCTACGGTATGTTGATGATTTTCACTTATGGACCGTCTGACAGCAACTGAATAAAACACAATTTTAGTGCCATACGCGTTTCGCCTTTATTTTCTGCAAGCCATCATCAGTGGCAGGTTGCGTAGACAGTTTCTTACATATTACGCTCCTGTTGCATTTTTGGTCTTGTTCTTCTTCCTATGAGCGCCAATTTGCTGTTTTTTCTGCATTCCACAGCACTATGCAATGTTTTGCATTAAAAAAAGCGTTCAGTGCATAGTGCTGTGGAATGCAGAAAAAACAGCAAATTGGCGCTCATAGGAAGAAGAACAAGACCAAAAATGCAACAGGAGCGTAATATGTAAGAAACTGTCTACGCAACCTGCCACTGATGATGCCTTGCAGAAAATAAAGGCGAAACGCGTATGGCACTAAAATTGTGTTTTATTCAGTTGCTGTCAGACGGTCCATAAGTGAAAATCATCAACATACCGTAGTATTACGCGCAACTGAGGAGGACAGGACCAAAAAATTGAACATTTATCTGTCTATGTGTGAAACTTGTCAGTGCAAAAGGAGCATTAAGAAGGGGGGGGGGGGGCATGTTTCGAAACCTATACTTCATTCAGAAACAAACAGTCGTTGCCAAGTTGATCTGATCGACATTCGAAGTCATGAAGATCGTGGATTTAAGTATATAATGGTGTACATGCACTGCAAAGTAAGAGGGCAAAGGAAGTGGCACATCATTTAGCAGATATGTTTTTGATATTTGGTGCTCCTCGTATTGACAACGGCAGAGAATTTGCTAATTCTGTCATAAACGAGCTGGCTGTATTTTGGCCTGAGTGTAAACTGGTTCACGGAAAACAGAGATACAGCCAAAGCCAAGGTTTTGTTGAACGCGCCAACCGAGACGTTGAAAAAATATTGGCTTCGTGGCTGGAAGACAACATTACCACCAACTGGTCACGCGGTCTTCGCTTTTTACAGTTTATGAAAAACCGGACATATTCTGGTATCAAGCAAATACCCTACAAAGCTATGTTTGGCACAGAACCACGAATAGGGCTTATGACTTCGAGTTTGCCTCTAGATGTTATTAAAGAGGTACAAGATGAAGATGATCTTAAAGAGGCTTTTAATAAAATTAATGTGGTAGACGCAGTAAGTGAGACACCTGATGAACTGGAACCCTCACACGGCTCAGAGGAGACAGCGATTATGGCTAGTAGCAATGGACCAACTACAGCTGCAGCCAGACAAGAAGCTGCACGAGCTTTGCCCAGTACAAGTATACAGTCTCCATCAACAGCAGCAGCCAACCAAGAGGATCCAGAAGCCGTAGCTAGTACGAGTGCAGAGCCTCAAATAACTACAGCTTGTCACGAAGATCCAGAAGCTGAAGCTATTACGAAAAGACAGTCTCAAATACGAATAGCTAGAGAAAACGCTCATGAAAACGTGACGAAACAGGCCAAAAGAATGACGATCGCTTCAGATTAAATACACGCCACTGTAGAAATAAGTGACAATATAATTATACCGATTCCTGTTATCGACAGAGCAAAAGCAGATATCCCCCATATTATCGGAGTTGTTCTTCAGAAAGATGAACAGGGCTTGCACAAGACTGGAACGAAATATGGGATACTCGACAACTTGTGTTGCAGGTATGTATTTCTGAATTGATTTCAGTAATTAAGGACAAATGTCAGACATATTCATTACTTCATTGATTTAATTCTCTGAAAATGGTGCTAACTATTCAACTAATTAATATTTTAATATATTTTATAATATTTATTAAGTACCTAATCGCCTTTCAAACAAGCTAATTAAAAGTTCTCTTCCAGATCGTGTCCAAAGAGAAATTCTTGCTGCTGGAAGACGTGCCAGAGACAAAGGTATCATTAAGAACTGCTGCCAAGATGGCAGCCGTGGGATCAGGACAAGGATTTGTTCCCTGTGTGTGTAAGAAGGCATGTATTTCAAAAAGGTCCTTCTTTAGGAAAAAAAGGAAACGTTTGTAACTCAAAATGTCATGACAGTTTGCCTTGCACAAACAAATAATTAAAATTTGTTAAATTTTTTTGGTACGTTTCTCTTTTATTAAGATTATAGCAACTTTTGACAATGTATGAGTAATTAATATACTTTTACTGTATCATTATTTTGTTTCCACTTTCGTAACTAATACTGTTAACATGGCTCTGTAATGTTCCTTAAAATGTTTCTTCAGTGTATGGTTATTTTTGTGTTACTGTATTTAATATTAATGTCTTAGATGTATGATCAATATTCTCAATAAATATTGCATTGCACAAAACAAAAATGCTGTTTTTTTATTTCAATCAACACGGAGTTGCTCTCAATTTTAATATTTGCCCCTAAATAAATTTAGTAAAAACTAGTTCTATCTAGTTTAGTGAGAACGCGTTCTTTCTAGTTGAAACTAGTTGATACTGATAGCCTTAGTTACAACTAGAATTTACTGCTGATCAAGAGCGATAGTCAGTTAATAGTAGTTTTAACAAGGCAAAACGCTCAGTAAAAACTAGTTTTAACTAGTAAGAACGCGTTCTAATTAAAAACGGGTTTTGACTGTAACATAATAAATGTCCATTCTACAGCTTTTACTGCTGCAAGCTGCCGGCACTGGTGCATAATGGGGCGGATTCTTCATCGGCACAACCACCACAAGAAAGTTTCGTCAGCTGGGGAAACAAAATGCGAAATCTAATGTAAAGCGTGAACTAGCCATCTGAAACCTGTCGGTTCGAAACTGGTAACGTCGCCATTTAAATAAATAAATATCATTGTGAAAAGTGGCTGGCTGCTGTAATCTTCTGTGTAAGAGTCAACCTATATCTCGTATGCCCAGTCTACATCATGAGTTATTTGATAAAATTAAAAATGATTTGACCACCCCAAAGGCAGCGTGCGTTTCGTCTGATGCGTGGACGAGTGTAAATATCAATAGTTTCTATGCACCCACTGCGAATTTCATAGGTGAGAAGAAAGAACTTTTAGAGTGCACACAATTCGAAGACGGACACACTGCAGAAAACATCTCAAACTGTCTGTTATAGCAAATACAATATCAATTTTAAAATCACTTCCATAACAACAGAAGGTGCGTCAAATATGAAATTAACTGCCGTGCTTCCACATAGCCACACGTTGCACATTCCGTAAACCTCACTGCGCAGCACACAGTTCGGAAGTCCGTACAGAAGACCTTTGACGATGTCAAATGAGTTGTTGTTTTTCGTAAGGAGAGACCCTTTGCTTTAAGCAAACTCGCTGAAATGCAAGAAAATTTAAAAAAAGACCGACTGAAATTGAAACAAGATGTCGCAACCAGATGGAATTCTACTTTCGAAATGTTGCATAGATTTACGTTAAATAAGGGTCCCATTATTTCTTGCCTCGCTATTTTAGGTGGAAAATCGATCGCCTTAAAAGGCGCAGACTGGGAAATACTGCAGCGGGCTTTAAGGATTTTGAAAGTTTTAGATGAGACAACCAAAGAATTATCCTCAGGGAAAACAGTCTCACGTTTAAAAACGAAACTCTTGCCAAGATTAATGGAGCGGCAACTCAAATCTTTTAAAGATAAAAATAAAGAATATCCTCAAGAAGTAGAGTGATTGGTTCATAATTTGCGTAAAGGGCTATCATAGTAGTTTGGTGTTTTCTCCAGGCAGCGTCACTGGGCACCCGATTCAAAGGCAGGCATTTTCAGACGACAAAACTTTTCAGTATTGCTGAATAAAGGATATTCTAAAAATGAAAGCGTTGGTTGTTCAACAAGAAAAAACAGAGCTGATTTTTCAACCGGTTACCACTGTGACACATGACACTTCTGTCTGGGAGGAGTTCAATAAAACTATAAGTCAGTTTCAAGCAAGCCGCAGCTCAGAAACTGTGGCAGTTGTCGAGCAGGACAAATATTTAGTGGAAGGAAACAGCGATTCCTTAAACTGGTGGGAAACAAGAAAATTGCTGTGGCCGGCGCTATATCAACTGGTTCTAAAAGCATTATGTATCACGGCAACATCGTCAGTGGCCTGTGAACGAATATTTCCAAAAGCAGAACAAATGTGCACCAAGAAGAGAAAGAGACTCGCATCATGTGAAATGGATCCAATTTTATTTATAAATGGCAATACTGGTTAATTTTTCTTTTATGGAACTGTTCCCATAAAGGAACTGGCTGTAAGTGATAACTGCAAATAGATTTCAATTACAGTTGTTATAAATTTTATATTTTTTCCAATAAAAGTATCAAAATATAACAAGAACCTGTCTTCGTTCTTTAAATTTTTCCACTTTATAAAAAATATTTAGGATTTTGTTGTAATATTTATAATTTGTACAGCAGATGAAATTTAGAGCTATTGTATCTGAAAATTACGAGGGACATAACACAAGATTATTACTTCTCTTTATATATTCTTTCAAAATAGGACCAAATCATATAAAAATACAGGTTTATTGGCCTGAATTAAAAAGGCAATGTACTTTCCTTTTACATATTTTTGTGAGTGAATGTTTAGTGCTGAGTCATGAAAAAGAGCTAGTTCATTCCAGTGAGTGACCAGTTCTGATCCGATCTCTGAAAAGAACAGTTTTGCCCATCTCTAATTTAAATACCAAATCAGATTTTCTTGCAACAAATTGAAATTTTAGTTAAAGAAGCCTTCTGTAACAGGGTCAACCGGGAAAAACCCGGTAGTTTTATTAGGAGTCAGGGAATTTTTCATTGTTTCAGTTTTCAGTTAAATTTTTGTAATTTTGATTGGTAAGAACAGATACTGTTAGCAAATAATTTTACTGTATCCCGCTACTGCAAAATAATACTCCAGCGATAAAACATAAACGAGAGGAAAAAATAAATAAAACTTTAGTTACAACAACAAAACAGTGTACACAACACAGGCGTCTGCCAACAGCAAAATGTGTCAAAGGCTGTAGGATGAAGACTATACAATACTTCAATCAACAAACTGCTTCCTACGAGCGTGAAGTCGCAACTGTTTGCATTAGGTTCGTGTCAGCGGTTACCAGCGAGCTCATGCGCATGTACAGTTGAGTTACGTATGAGCACTACCTTTTCCCTCTTCTGTCTACTTTCAAAAAATTTCAGGCGGTGTTGCCAACACGTGATTATTTTCTCCGTCAAACCAACACGCAAAACTCCGTCAAAATGAAATATCTTCACATTTTCTTGCAAAAAAACTTATTTTAAAGCATTACACATTACTTTGTTTACGCATCGAGCAAACATTTAAAAATCCGTCAAAATGAGATATCTCCCGTATTTTCTTGCAAATAAAAAGACGAAATTAAAATTTATTTTAACCAGTATACTCATAAGTGGTTAACGAGACGGACAAACATTTAAAAATCCGAAGATCTCGGCCAAAATATGAAATGTATATTATTATATACGTAACTACATCACTTTTTAATGGAACAGTAACAAGCAAATTTAAATACGCACCATTAAATTTCGAGCGTGCAGTTGCACACATTCAGCTTCTACTGCTAATATTTCGGCTGTATAACGTCCAGTCATCTTCAGAATGAGCCGAGAGACAAGATGGCTGGACAGTATACACCCGAAATATTAGAAGAAGAAACCGGAATTATTCGCAGCACGCCCGAAATTTAATGGAGCAGTCACTACGCCACGAAAACGTGAAAATGCGCAAATTTAAAGATATTTACTCAACTGTGTTGATTAAAATAATAACAGCTCATCTACATCGTCGTCTGCCTCTTCTTCAGTTGACGTGTTCCTCGTTACGCAGCCATTATGCCAATTTGCTTCAGAGCAGGCTCTGGTAAGGCGTAATTATGGCAGCACTGGTTCACACGCCTAACGCTGGCCCGCACAGTGAGAATTGCGTTTGCCGTACTGGTTTCAAGTCTATTCCTGAGGGAGGTTTTCACATTGTTGAGCATGCTAAATCCACTTTAGACCCCAGTATTTGACCAAGGTAACACCAAAAGTATTATTGCATAATCTGAGAGCTCCTGAAGTGAATTTTGCGAACTAGCGTCTCTATATGATGCGACCTCTTGCCAAAGTTCTACTGTATTGTCGACATTTTTCCATTGAACAGTATTTAATTTTGACCACTGAAAGTCAATTTTTGTTATTTCTGTGTCAGGTAATTGAAATTCCTGAGCTAGCGGAATATTACTTTCTTTCACCACCCTCAAACACTGTTTTCGAGCAATTAGGCACACGTTTTGCGTAATCTTGACATTACTCCGCAGTCGCCTCTAGTGATCCTCTGTTAAGCAAATCAAAAAATTTTCGCATTATCTGCGAAAACGTTTTCGCTTTCTGAGTTTATTTTAGTTTATTTCATTGTATTTACCAATGAAACCTCTACTTAATGCATAAGATAAATATTAGGAGATTTATATTTTCTAACATCTACTGTTACCAAATCCCCCTCATAACCGGGGACAACAACCTACGTCGTAAGACCTACAACACGAAGAAGCTTTGAACGGTCTGCTGTACTCGATTGGAATGATTTATTGACCTTTTGACGTTCTTCTAGAGTTGATCTAAGGAACACAAGATAAAGCTTATTAATGGCATCAGAGTATATACTATTTAACAGTTGAGCTGTGTAGCACTTAGTTTGATATCTGGATATTTCAAAATGTGTGTGTAGTTCAAGTCACTGACTTCAAATGCGATTAACAGCAACGTCGATCGATAGCCACCTTGTTTCTGACTGGTGTATAATTTTAAGGCGTTCGTCTCCATCATTTATTGCTTTAAACAACTCCCTGTAATGGTTTGTAGAGAAGAAGATTTAGAAACCCAAGAATAAGTTTCCCAAATTAAGAACTCAAGATTCCTTGGTAGCATTTGGGCAGTAGAGGACACTGCAGACTGAACTGAACTGAATGGCAAACACAGGGGATCAATACAAGATCCAGTACCTTACATTTCAGTTTCAGGTAAACCCCAATGTTAATACTCACCATTACTGAGGCATTATCCGTACCAATTGCTCTCGTTTGTTTAATGTTTAGACCATAATCTGAAAGTAATCACTTTACTGCAGTAGCAATACATTCAGCATTCCCCTGTTCTAATTCAACAATTCCTAAAAAGGTGAAAATATCTCTGCTCTGTTGTTTTGAAAAATATGCGGTGCACACCGCCAACAATTTGGTGACAGAAACGTCTGTAGATACATCTGTAAGAAGACTGAAATGTCCATTACCAACCGAGCGAGGTGGCGCAGTGGTTAGCACACTGGACTCGCATTCGGGAGGACGACGGTTCAATCCCGCGTCCGGCCATCCTGATTTAGATTTTACGTGATTTCCCTAAATCGCTCCAGGCAAATGTCGGGATGGTTCCTTTGAAAGGGCACGACCGATGACCTCGCTGTTTGGGCTCCTCCCCCAAAGCCAACCCCCCCCCCCCCCCCCCAACTACCAACAACATCGTTCTGTAGTTCTCATTTAAAGTGCTGGAAGAGAATGTTCATGATCAAACACTGCTCTTCGTACGGTACAGCCGTAAAAGAGATATATGGTCAGCATGTTGAAAAAATTTGTTGGTTAGATCTGAAAGATGATCAACGGATCTAATTGCACAATGATTAAGTACAAACAAGGTAAGAGCAGCTTCTGAAGCTGCACGTTTGTACGTACGTTTCATAAACTGAGATGTCAATCTGACTGTCGTGAAGAAGAAAAAGGTTCAGCTGCTTTTAAATGTTTCTTGCTGTTTCCATGCAGAAGTAAATCTGACAAACGCACATTCAGGTTGGAGTGGCAATATTTACGCCGCGCACTACTATATTCTCAGGCACGTCTAAAAACCAATCCTTTAATTGTGTATCGCTTACCCACTCTTTCTAAAATGTCGTACATACCGCTTGACATTCTTTTCAGACATGTTCAGTCAGTCGTGAAAACAAACAAAAAGAGCACTAGACACTAGTTGTTAAACCAGTGGCGGATACAGAAAAACCTCAAGGACGGGGCGCCAAAGATATCTTGAGCTACCTTTACTCTTACCGTAATCAGGGAATCAGTGATCATAAGGCCGTTGCAGCATCCGCGAATATGGAAGTAAATAGGAATATAAAAAAAAGGGAAGAAGGTTTATCTGTTTAACAAGAGTAATAGGAGGCAGATTTCAGACTACCGAACAGATCAAAACGAAAATTTCTGTTCCGACACTGACAATGTTGAATGTTTATGGAAAAAGTTCAAGGGAATCGTAAAACGTGTTTTAGACAGGTACGTGTCGAGTAAAACTGAGAGGGACAGGAAAAACCCACCGTGGTTCAACAACAAAGTTAGGAAACTACTGCGAAAGCAAAGAGAGCGTCACTGCAAATTTAAACGCAGCCAAAACCTCTCAGACAAACAGAAGCTAAACGATGTCAAAGTTAGCGTAACGAGGGCTATGAGTGAAGCGTTCAGTGAATTCGAAAGTAAAATTCTATGTACCGACTTGACAGAAAACCCTAGGAAGTTCTGGTCTTACGTTAAATCAGTAAGTGGATCGAAACAGCATATCCAGACACTACGGGATGATGATGGCATTCAAACAGAGGATGACACGCGTAAAGCTGAAATACTAAACACCTTTTTCCAAAGCTGTTTCACAGAGGAAGACCGCATTGCAGTTCCTTCTCTAAGTCCTCGCACGAACGAAAAAATGGCTGACATCGAAATAAGTGTCCAAGGAGTAGAAAAGCAACTGAAATCACTCAACAAAGGAAAGTCCACTGGACCTGACGGGATGCTAATTCAATTCTACACAGAGTACGCGAAAGAACTTGCCCCCCTTCTAATAGCCGTGTACCGCAAGTCTCTAGAGGAAAGAAGATTCCAAATGATTGGAAAAGAGCACAGGTAGTTCAGTTTTCAAGAAGGGTCGTCGAGCAGATGCGCAAAACTATAGGCCTATATCTCTGACATCGATCTGTTGTAGAAAATTAGAACATGTTTTTTGCTCGCGTATCATGTCATTTGTGGAAACCCAGAATCTAGTCTGTAGGAACCAACATGGATTCCGGAAACAGCGATCGTGTGAGATCCAACTCGCTTTATTTGTTCATGAGACCCAGAAAATATTAGATACAGGCTCCCAGGCTCCTTGACTTCCGGAAGGCGTTCGATAAGTTCCGCACTGTCGCCTGATAAACAAAGTAAGAGCCTACGGAATATCAGACCAGCTGTGTGGCTGGATTGAAGAGTTTTTAGCAAACAGAACACAGCATGTTGTTCTCAATGAAGAGACGTCTACAGACGTTAAAGTAACCTCTGGCGTGCCACAGGGGAGTGTTATGGGACCATTGCTTTTCACAATATACATCAATGACCTAGTAGATAGTGTCGGAAGTTCCATGCGGCTTTTCGCGGATTATGCTGTAGTATACAGAGAAGTTGCAGTATTAGAAAATTGCAGCGAAATGCAGGAAGATCTGCAGCGGATAGGTACTTGGTAGAGGGAGTGGCAACTGACCCTTAACATAGACAAATGTAATGTATTGCGAATACATAGAAAGAAGGATCCTTTATTGAATGATTATATGATAGGGGAACAAACACTGGTAGCAGTTATTTCTGTAAAATATCTGGGAGTATGCGTACGGAACGATTTGAAGTGGAATGATCATACAAAATTAATTGTTGGTAAGGCGAGTGATAGGTTGAGATTCATTGGGAGAGTCCTTAGGAAATGTAGTCCATCAACAAAACACTCGTTCGAGCTGTACTTGAGTATTGCTCATCAGTGTGGGATCCCTACCGTGGTAGACTCTGCAAGAGAGGCGCTCTGCATAGCTTGCTGTCCATGTTTCGAGAGGGTGCGTTTCTGGATGAGGTATCGAATATATTGCTTCCCCCTACTTATACCTCCCGAAGAGATCACGAATGTAAAATTAGAGAGATTCGAGCGCGCACGGAGGCCTTCCGGCAGTCGTTCTTCCCGGGAACCATACGCGACTGGAACAACAAAGGGAGGTAATGACAGTGGTACGTAAAATGCCCTTCGCCAGACACCGATGGGTGGCTTGCGGAGTGTAAATGTAGATGTAGGTGTAGAAAAAATAATCGAGTCACATGCAAAGGTTAAGAAAGTCTTATTTAAACTGATTATACACTTACACAAGACAGTGCCATCTTATGATATAAAAAAGTTACAGTTGTGGTTCTCTTCCTTAAATGATGAATTCTATGCGTCTATTCTTCCTGACAAATTGGTTAATTACATCGTCAATCACTAGAATGGCCGCGACTTTTCTCGTAGGTATGTGTTAGCTATCTATGTGCCAGACAGGAAGGTATAAAATACGATGACGCAGACGCGCGTGCTACATAGGAAAGTACAGCTACTCGATAACTCGACCCAGTCGCGTCGACTGACGAAACAAACGAACGAATAGCGTGCGGGCTGACTGGCGGGGGCGGCGCGGGTGGCAACGCGTAGGGGCCCGTAATGAGGCCCCCCCCCCCCCCCCCCAATATGTATCCGCCAAGGTGTTCAACACACAGTAAGTCGCTACAACACGGTAGTCTGTAATAGAGTTGGGCAGCACGATTATTTTTCCCGATTAGATTCAATCTCACATTGCGAATCGATTCCTACGATTCATTCTAGTCTGCGATGGCACGATCCTTACGGAATGCAAAAAGTTCTACATCTTACTCACAGATGGCAGGACATGTCTGAAATTGTAAATGGGGTTAGAATCGAACTGTGTCATGATAAGATATGCCAGAAGTAGTTTATTTATGAGTAAACATGCATATGACGTTACAAGTGTGATTCTCGATTTATACGTGTAATGCCTTAATTGATGAAAGGTCACGTTTGATTTGACTGCATCTGTTGTTTTATTTCTGTATGACAGGAAAGAGGAGTCGATTTGTGCGAAAGGTGGTGCAAAATGACGTGGTCTGCCAGTTTGGTTGTGTGGCTTGAACGTATCCAACTACAGACGTCTGTTTTATAGTAACAAAATCTAGCAGTGAGGCAGACGTGGTTTGGCTCATTTCATCCTATGTTTTTCTGTGCTAAGATGTCTTTCCAAGTCCACATCACCCTTGTAATTCATAACGCAGCTGACAGCCCTCCCACACAGCAAATTTAGCTTAACTTCATTTCTTCTAAATACAAAGCATAGGTATTTTGCTTTTAATTTGTCTGAGAACTTGCCGCAGTCACTACTATTTACATGAGAAAACGACATACTTCTAAACAGTAGGATTGAATCGTATACAGCGACATTACTTCACTGAAATTTAATATGAAACTGAACACGATAACATTCGTAAACTCGAACTTGAAATTATTAATTAAAAAGTTTTCGTTTAAAGATAAACTTAAAAATCAAAATCCGTATCTAAATATAAAATTTTTATCCAAACTGTTAAAGCCGTACCCAAGAAACACGAAATCCGGGTTTTTATTTAAAAAATTCTTTTGTGTAAAATCGCGTGCTGTAAGGAAAGACACCTATATACAGATAAACATGAAAACCAAAACTTTAACTTCATTCAATACGTACTAGCAGTTTTACGAGATGGCGTTATAAAAACATGTGAAATAGCTTTTTTATAATATAAAATTGCGATTTTACGAGTGGAACTATGTAGGATATATACATTGCAAAATTGACTTTTTACGAAAGAATGGAACTATGTAGGTGAACTCAAAAAGCAAAAACCAGTCGAAATACAAAATTTCATCCAAATCGTTAGGGCTGTTTTCGAGATACGCGAAATATAATACATAATCGTGTGTATAGGAGGTGTGTGTGTTTTGCATTGCATCTGCAACAAATAAGAGGTACGTATTTATTCATCATACTTGATTTTAATCGTCTGTATTGGGAGCTGTGTACTCGCTGTATATCGTTTCTGTCATTACTAGTTCGTGCATTACTCGCGCAAACTAAGCTGACGTCGGCGCGATGGCTGATGGTAGCGATAGCAAATGGGAAATGCCTTTACGCTCGTTCCCGTCAGCCACCGCCAAGTGTCAGCTTGATTTTCACGAGTAATGTTTACGGCCCACGAACTTCGTTTGTTCGTTCCGAGTTTCCTTTGTTCACACGCATCCTCCACTTGACTGCCATCTGGCGGTCATAATCATTCGGCACGACTCGGCATGATTCGGAAGTTGCCTTCGAAACATTGCGTACTAAGAATCGATGAATCGTTGGAACTTGGAATCGTCACGACTCGGAAACACGCTATCGTTCTTACGATTCTTTTGAACGACGATTCGTCCGTATCACGATTCGATTCTTACGATTCTTTATTTAGAGTCGTTCAAATGAACGACTCATTCACGAATCGCCACAACTCAAGTCTGTAAGCTGGTACGCTGCTCCTCACTTACGATCGATAGCAGCCGGGAGAATTCGTGCCCTAGTGATTTGCAGGTGATCGTTGCCAACAGCGCAGCGTTGTCGACTCCTCGGTTGCTGAGCTGACCTGCCTGTCGCTGTATTGATTGTGATTTTTACGAAAATGAGTGATGATGCGCTTGCTGGCTCATCACGGGGGCTATTTTCCAATCCATTTCAGAAAAGGAAGCCGTTTATCAGGAGTTCGTGGGAGCTCAATACGCAGGTTTCTGTTGCCTGTACTGGGTGCTTATAAAACGCGGAGGTGGAGTTTGTTCTCACACCCCTCCCCTCCTCGCAACCCTTCACTCCGCGCAGCACAGCTTGTCCGCTCTCCCCTCTGCCGGCAAACTCCGATCAAGAGATGCCAAGTTACAATTCGCGAGAAGTACCGTACACTAAAGTGTTCTGCTCACTATCTAGAATTAGCGGCATTAACTCGTAGAGCAAAGCGTATTTTTGTTAGTGTGCTGCTGGTGTTGGAGGCACGTGTCGTATAGTTAAAGCCAGTTCGAATCCTGATGGTGGATGATACTTTCGTTGCCAGTATTTGGCTGGCCAGGGGAGGAGAGATGGTAGTTTAAACTTCCCGAACGCCAGTTTTTGCGCCAATGTCCTGGGTTAAATTACAAACCTGTGCACAATGTCTCACGAAGAGAGGACGCGTGACACTGTTGAAGGTCACGGGGACGTCGAGCTCGGCGGCCCCCCGATGCTCCGTGCCGGCACCGAGTGTCGACCTCTGCCTGCCCACAAACACGACGCCCCTCACGGCCGTCCCCCGTGTACAGGAATACTCCCGTCACTTCGTAACAAGTCAGAGGCGGTCGATGGCAAACCACCTCCACTCGGACCCTTCCCTGGACGGCGTTTCAGGATTCCTGCTTTTGCTCCCCACGCTCAGTTCGTGGGTATGGGACTCTTACTCGCTGTTGTATCTTTACTTACAACCGAAATTAGAGCCATTTGCCACCGCATTGTACTTCCTTTACTGAGTTTGCCAGTCATCCGAGGTGTCTGACACTGTTAGCTAAAAAATATGCGTGTAAATCACTCTATAGAAAGGAAATCTAAGGAGTTAATTTCAGTTCAGTTTCCGGTTATATCCAACGTGTATTTAATTTGATTGAACAGATCAGAAATACAGCCCATTTTTACAGCACACTGACTAAAACTTATGGTTTCAGTGCAATACATCCATGGCACTGTCTTGCAGGTGCACAAAGATTTGCATTCATCATAGTTTTATCGAAAATTTTTTTTTCGAAATTTAGTGGAACCAGAAAAACTTGTCAAAAAAGACCAGGTTTAATAATATCCGCCAAAAAATCCGGTAACCGTTAAAACTAAATTTTACCCGGCAAACAACATGAAATTCCGTTGAATTCGACGGGAAATCCGTCAAGCTGGCAACGCTATTTTCAGGCGCAAGAGGGCGGGGGGGGAATAGATTTTTCTGTTTCTTCTTAGAGAGCCTGTATACAGAGAGAGTGGCCTTAGGTGAAGTTGCCCCTGATTGGTTGATTAGCTTTGGCGTCATTTTTCTGCCAAACGTCTCTCGCGCTTCCTATGTTTGCCGTGATTTTGACTTGAAGTTCAGAGGACTTTTGGAAACGATTATAAGGTATCTGAATTATTGAGAGACTTTTTATGCGTTGTGCATGCATGTTCCACTTAGTTGTATATCGTTTTTAAAGCGTAATTAGCGTTTGCGCCCATACTGGTAGCATCACAAGCTTTTCTGAAGCCAGTATCTGACAGTCCTTGATGGAAACGGAAAGTTCCTGTAATTGTTCTGCCATGCTCATTCGACTTTATAGCGTCAAAATTTATTTCGTTCCGAATCAGAACACTAGGCATTATTTAGGTGTCAGTATTGTTGCCTGACTGTTGACGCAGGCAAGTTGTAAGCACGTTTTCCGCAGTTGTCGTGGTTGCTGAAACATTATTCGAAGTAAATAATTGTAGGTACTCTTCAAGACAGTTTTAATAGGCCTACTTACTGTGGGGTAGAAGGGATACGGTAGTTTTCTTGTTATATTTGGTCGTTATTACAGTAGCCTACCTGATTTTTGTAATCTTTTTCTATATATTATTATTATTCACGTTTGGGCCCTACTGGACCACGCGAAGTACAATCACGGGGCATTCAGTTATTTTCTTTTAGACTTTCTCTCTGCCCAAATTGTTTTCATTCTCTCGGAATGAGCTCTTTTCCTTTCATCAGACCATGTGGTTCCAGTTTTCTTTGGTTTTTCAGCTTGACCAACTACCCAGTCATGAATTTTTTGCCTAAATAATTTTCTGTCTTGAATTTCATCTTGTTTTATATCTGCCTCTTTCATGTCCTCTTTTATAGCAGCAATCCATTTTATTGTCTCAAATTTAGCTTTACTTCGATTTTCGTAGAATTCCACTACTTGTTTAGTTAGTCTGGTAGCATCCATTCTTTTAATATGCCCATAAAATTTTAATCTGCGTTTTTTCATATCCGAATATATGCTGGTGTATTGTTGAATTTCACTATTTGCTCTTAGCCTGTATGTTCCTTCTTCAGTATATTTTGGACCTAGAATTTTTCTGATTACTTTTCTTTCTCTTTTTTGGATTTCTTGAATGTCCTTTTTTCTGTTTAAAATTAGCGTTTCAGCCCCATAAAGGCACTCTGGTTTTATGACCGTGTTGTAATGTCTCAATTTAGAGTACCTCGAGAGACATTTTTTGTTGTAGATGTCTTTTGTAAGTCTAAAAGCTGTCGCCATCTTTTGACAACGAATTTCATTTCCAATTTTTTCTAGACCAGTCTCTGAGATTGTTTCACCTAAATATTTGAATTGCGAAACTCTTTTGATTTTTCCATACTTAGTTTCCATAAGTTTGGGTGCCAGTTTGTTGCTAGTCATATACTGTGTTTTTTCAAATGAGATTTGGAGACCTACTCTTTCTGCTGTTTCTTTAAGAATTTCTATTTGTTTCTGAGCAATTTGGATGTCCTGCGTTAGAATAACCAAGTCGTCTGCAAAGGCCAAACAGTCTATTCGAATATTTGTTCGTCCTAATTTCACTGGTTGGTCAATTTTGAACTCCAATTTTCGTTCGCGCCACTCTTGTATTACTTTTTCTAGAACGCAGTTAAATAGCAACGGAGAGAGTCCATCACCTTGCCTCACGCCTGTTTTTATTTCAAAGGATTCTGAAATTTCTCCTCTGAACTTTACTTTTGATTTTGTACCAGTTAGCGTGTCTCTGATAATTGCCGTGGTTTTAGGATCCAGGCCTTGTTCTTTCACAATTTGGAAAAGAGATTCACGATCCACTGAGTCATAAGCCTTTCTAAAATCTACAAAGGTACAAACTAGTTTTTTATTGTAAATTTTTTGATGTCTGAGAATTAGTTTGAGGACTAAAATCTGTTCTGGGCAAGATCTATTTGGCCTGAAACCTGCTTGATATTCGCCAATTTTCCATTCAAGTTGTTGTTGTGCTCGGTTCAGAAGACATTGAGAGAGGATTTTGTATGTGACTGGAAGAAGAGAAATTCCTCTGTAATTATTAACATCAGTTTTGTCTCCCTTCTTATGAAGTGGGTGAATCAAGGCGGTTTTCCATTCATCAGGAATTTTTTCAGTTTGCCAAATGTTTTGCATGATTGAAGTAATTTCTTTAACGGTTTTTGGACCAGCTGCCTTTAAAAGTTCTGCAACAATTCCATCTTCACCAGATGCTTTGTTGTTTTTCAACCTATGAATTTCTTTAATGATTTCCTCTTCATTTGGTGCAAGTGAAACTGGATTGCATTGTTGGGGAATTTTTGGTGGAAATCTTTCTGTGGGCTCGGGGCAATTTAGAAGATTCTTAAAATATTTAGAAAGTTCTTTGCAATTTTCTTGGTTGTTAAGAGCCAACTGTCCATTTTCCTTCTTCAAGCAAAGATTCTGGGGTTGGTACCCCTTTATTTTGGTTTTAAAAGTTTTATAAAAATTTCTGGTATTGTATTTCTGAAAATCTTCTTCAATTTCTAAGAGTTGACTATTCTCATATTGTCTTTTTGTTTGTCTAATTAGTTTTGAAGTAACTTTTCTAGTTGTCAGGAATGTATCATATGTGTCTTCTGTCTTGTTGCTATTCCATGCTTTAAATGTCTCTTGTCTGGCTTTGATTGCATGATCACAGTTTTCATTCCACCAAGCATGTTTCTTGTGTTTTCGTAAAGGAATTTGATGTTGAGCTGTTTTGATAATCTTGTGTTTGAGTTGTTCCCAATTTTGTGCACTTGTTTTGTCAAATTCGTCTGCTAATAATGATGGTTGGATTTTACTGGTGTCAAATTTGGGGATTAATGGTGTCCTTTTGTTGAAATTTTGGGGTTTTAGCTTTAGTTTCACACGGGTTAAGTAATGGTCTGAGTCAATATTGGCGCCTTTACGAACTTGAACATTTAAAATTTCTTTGTGACATGGATACGAGATTGCAATATGGTCAATTTGGAATTCACTTATGTCCTTGTTAGGTGATCGCCATGTCTTTTGTTTTGAAGGTTTTTTCTTAAAATGACTTGACATAATTTTGAGATTGAAATTTCTGCAAAATTCTACCAGCCTCTTTCCATTTTGATTGGTCCATTTATGTGCAGGGAATTCACTGACCGTTTTTCTAAATTTTCTCTCTTTCCCTAACTGTGCATTAAAATCACCCATTAAAATCTTTACATAATTTTGAGGAATTTTGGAGACTGTATTCTCTAACACTTCCCATGACTTATTTACTTTTTCTGGATTTGTTTTATTCTCCTGGTTGATAGGCATGTGTGCGTTAATTAAACAGTACATTTTATTTGCACATTTCATGGAAATTGTCATTAGTCTGTTGTTTACTGGATTTACTTCGATTACGGAGCCAAGAATGTCTTGCGAAATTGCGAATGCAACACCCAGATGCGGAGTGTTTTTAAGAATTCTTTTGTCTGTTTTACTTTTAAACAATCGGTAGTTTCCAAAATCCATGGTATTCTCATCAGGCAACCTTGTTTCTTGCAGGGCTAAAATTTTGATATTTTGTTCTTTTAGTGTGTCTCCTAATTTATAGAGTTTTCCTGGTGTCAAGAGAGAGTTAATATTGATAGTTCCAAAAAATGTTTCGACCTTGGGCATGAGTCGGTCAAAAGACTTCGATTTCCTCTGGTTTGGGATATAGCGTTTCAGCCTAGTCTCCCCAGAATCCGATAGACTAGTTGCGCCACTGATGGCGGAGGATTTGTTACCACCTGGGGTAATTTTGTAATTACTAAAACGCTCCATAATAGTGCTTAGAATCAAAGGGTTGAGCTCAGAAAAGCTCAGTGGTTAAGACTGGAGTGGTTAGTTCCAGAATTTGTATTACGGCCGCACCTCTGGTGAACAGACGCCGACCACAGTGCCGCTTGTTACAAGTCAGACGCAGGGTGGATTTACTGTATTATGTGCCTCTTCCGCTAGTTCCACCGTACCGAGATTCGTTCTCTCCGCCTTCACTACCGTTGGGGTCTTCGCTGTAACCCTAGCAAAGGGGCCCTGACAGAGTACTATCACCCGGGCCGGGTGAACTCTGGTTTTTTAAACGAGGTTGTTACTCCTCCCCCTCCTCCTTCCTCATCACTTGCATAATGAGGCCCCGGGCTTGGGACCGGTACAGCGGAGTTTTTCTATATATATATATATATATATATATATATATATATATATATATATGAAAGAACGTCGTAAGCAGTTGTTTACTTGTGACATGCAAAAAGTTTTAAGTCGTACTATGCAAACTGCTTACGACTTTCATTCATCTGACGTAATACAGGTACGTTAAATCTTTAGCGTTATGCGCTTCCGACACAAAGCAAATGCTATACACTATATTTTTTTTATTTACGTTACTTTCATCGCAATATGCCTAGTAAACGAACTTTAAAGGAGATAAATGCAAGTAACGAATAATTTTTACAGCCACTGTATCAAATTTTCCTGTGCTGTACGTAGTAGGCTATTATATTATAGCTGCAAAGAAAGGCATTTAACGAATGATTTCGCCATATTGTCTTGTGCTTTTGATTCGGTGAGTGTGTACTCCACTACTGGCCATTCAAAAGTGCCGCCCGCAGTTTGGCAGAAAAATGGCCACCGTATCGTCCGGTTGACCACTCTCTCCGTATACTGGCTCTCTTATTTCATTTTCGTTTACAGCTCTCACGTCAAATGAAAACAAAACGAATTTCTGTGGCCGGGAGCTATGAAGTGAATTAAAATACATTCACATAGATGAAGGTAGAAACACAATGTCTCAAAAGTTAAAAACGCTTTAACTTCGTGAAGCCGCTTTCCTTCTATCACCAGCGATTAGCGTCAGAAGAGACCATACATTAGAAATTAACCGGCCGTAATTTTTTTTTTTTCATATTTCTACGCGTGTATTACGAAATTATGTAGATTCGATGATACACTGCACTAATGATCTCTCCAAAACACGTTTTTCAGTATTTGGTTTATTGTGCTTAGAGTGGCAAGATGTGCGACTTCGATGTTATGAGCACATAATGGTTAATTAACGTGGTGAAAGTACATGTTTCTATTATATGATGCATGGATAAAATCAGTGTACGTAAGTAAATGTTATCTAATTAATGAAAGGTGGACCTGTGGTTTCACGACAGGTAACTACGTTCTAAAAGTTGTAAAAATTAATGCAGCACTGGCTGGACTTCAGACTGTGGTACACCACACTGCTCTCTACGCACCTACCCTGCGGATTTGAGAAAAGAAGTAACAGTATTCCTGGGGGCAATATTATTTCAGATTGAGTGTTGCTTTTAATAAGGAAAATCAACAGTATTACAGTGTCTTTTAGTGCATTTGCACAGCTCCAAAATTCGGTATACAATAAATTTAAAAGTTCGTAGTACAGGTATTTGAAGTGCAAGAGTGAAAATATTACATTTTAAATTAGTCTTTACACCATCGTAAGTAACATGCAACATATCACACAAAAACTTAGAAGCCGTAGTTTTCAGAACGCGGTATAGGCCTGATTATTAGAAAGATGCAATCGACAGATGTCAAATACAGAAGTGTCACTTCTAATGTTACTTGACCAGAACTGCATTTTTAATGTGAGAATCAGATTTTTTTAAAACAGACTTCGAATCACACCTGTACAACAAGTAGGGACCTACTCGAAATCTGTTTTGCAGAATTTATTAAACATTGTACAGGCATATGTCGATTAACCTCCAATGACTGTCATTCAGTATGCGTGTGAAAGACGAGGTTTAGTGAAAGCTACGCTGAACACCGGACGCAGTGAAAAGTGGAAACACATCTGTACTCCATATTTGCAAACCATTTCATGTAACACGGTCACCACCCTACTACCATAAAAACAACGCGAGTAAGTAGTAATAATAATCTCTAGACAGCGGGTGTCCACCTACCACAACCCAAAAAGATCCACTACAGCAACTTCCAGCAAAAGATAAGCCATTCTCGTCACTTGACCAAATTAAAAAATGTTCAAATGTGTGTGAATTCCTGCTGAGGTCATTGGTCCCCAGACTTACACACTACTTAAACTAACTTATGCTAAGAACAACACACACACCCGTGCCCAGGGGAGGACTCGAACCTTCAGCGAGAGGCAGGGGCGGTGGCAAGGGAGTATCATATTACACTGGATAAAATGACTTCAGCAATCAGCGAGTATATTACTCCAACAGATTCAATCATTTTTTGTAATTATGTTGCAATACAGGTTGAATGTATTTCAAACACATTTTAACAAAAGAATAAGAGCGCAAACAGCTTACTATCAAAATCAATAAATACCATTTAACTTAAAATGGGCGTCTTATCATTTATTAATATACATTTTTTTACCCTGAACTCCAAAAGTTACCAAAAACTGCTGTAAGCAACACCAAATTTTACCAATTTGTCGGTGAAGGACCCCAACTCTCCTTTTATTAGCGATGTTCCATTCCCTCAAACCCCATCCCCCACCCTCCATTAGCCCCCCCCCCCTCCCCCTTGACCGGCTTCTATAATCGTCCTTGGCGGGAGTGTCCACGCAGTCTGTGACATGGCGCCTCAAACCGTGCGGCCACTCCGCGCGGATTATTTTAACCAGGTTATAATCCACACATAAAATTTCTGATACGGATTCTGCCCACTCGCGGCTTCCAAAAAACAACGTAATGTTAGCGAGAGCCCCGGACGGTGCACAAGTCCGCCCAATCACCCCCCTCCACAACAATCCATATCATAAGCTCCGCCCATGGTCTGCGGCATGTTCCAACATCAAAGTTGTTCGTATCACAGATATGCCATTCATAACAAGGGAGAAAATCAGTAGTTAGTACGAAATACAGTTTTTCCGGTACCATTGTGAAAAGAATTAGTAATATGTTCATTGAATATGCGAGTTGAAAAATCATCAATAAGAATGAAAAATGAAAATGGTATCCACACTGTCTTTTTTATTTCATGAGCTTTCATCTGCACTATATCAAAACATCTGATATTTGTTAACTGCAGTGAGTGCAAATTTCCGTCACCTGGCGTAGTGTAAGAAATTCTGCTCGGAAATATTAATTGGTAGTATCGCCAAGGATGCTGTCCCTTATCTCCATTGTCTAAAGTCAATGTTGTGCATAAATAAGGCAAAGTCGATGTCTTGGTTTGTTTCTGATTACCTCATTAAGACTAAAGAATATGAGAGTGGGATAATGTAGAAATGCGTAATGCAAGCAGTCAGATATTTATACAGTGACGTTCTTCATTAATATTTGCCTGTGTAATGGATGAATTTTTACTTGTGAACTCTTATGACTGCTTGTTTATAGCAGACACTAGATTACTTTGAGTTCTTCTTCAGTGTTTGAGAGCTTTAGAGCTGCCTATTGTTAAACATATGTACATAATTTCGTCAGTGTCATTCCAACACATCGTACTTCAATGTCTGTTAGATATCAGTTTTGACAGCAGTTGGCCACAACAGCCAAGATTAGGTACCTTGTGTTTGCTAACTTTATTGAGAGTGCATATCTATGTTTCATTTTGACAGTATTACACAAACTGCTAAGAAGTACTAATAGCACAACACAGCTAGCATGAACAACCGCGGTAAAACAAAAAAGGACGAACAAAAACACGACAGCGACGAGGACTACCAAAGATCATATTGATGCGCTCTTGGTTGGTGTGGCGAGGATAGGCGTGGAGGGGGGTAAATGGGCGGGGCTTGTGCAAATGTCCGGGGCTGTCGCTAGCGTTTCCTAATAAACATGCGATTTCAGTCCAAAAGATCCCGAACTCCCAATTATGACATACCACGAACGCTTTTGACTAAACTTACCGGTTTAGTTCATGTTTCGAGCCGTGCCTTGTTTGGTCGGCCATTATGGCAGGAAAAAAAAGAAGAAATTTCACCGGTTGTCATTCGAAATATGTACGTTCGGACGATGAGGTCGGCTACATTGTGACCGCGCATGTACGGGCGTACTGATTTGACACGATCGGTAGTCTTCGGCCAATGTCGGTCGTTGGCAAAATCCACCGATATCGGTGCCACTGTGACCGCAGCCTTAGAAGAATTTAGTGCCCGGAAGACCAGACATTTACGTCATTACTTAAAATTTTACTGGCACATTTGTGTGATGGTTCATAAAGTGTCACACACGCAAAGGAAAGACCAGTATCACAAGTGAAAGCTTAGCTTTCCTTGCAATTTATTAATCTTCAAGCTTAGCTTTTCTTGTACCTACACTACGTGTATTAATTTAAACCTTAACTTGTGCTGTGTTTGGTGGAATTCGAATTTATACTTTCGTAATACGAGAATATGCAGCGTACATTTAGCTGCACATCAAAGGTCTTTCCTAAATGAGATTTTGTCTTTTCTTTCTGTGTTTCTTTTTCTACAGTGACAGGAAGAAGTTCTGCACCAGTGTATAAAACCCTAACCACGTAAAGTTCCGAGGGAAAGTATACAGTCAGTTATCACGGAAAAAGTATACGTTCACCTCGGGAAAAGTTTATTTTTAAGTGGAAAGTCCAGGAATTTTTTTTCGTTGTCCACGTATACACCCTGTGTAATTAAATTAATGCTTTGTGCTCGCTAGATGAGCTTGTTATAAAACCTGATCCATTAAGTAAAATTACTCTCTTTGACTGAATGAACTGTGCGCCTGAATATTAGCTACTGAGAAAAAGGTAAAAGTTTATTAGAAAGTACACAATTCTGTTCTTTATGAGCATCTTTATGAGCCAGAATTTCTGCACGCGTGCGGTGCTCCTGCACGTGTGCAACTTCCGGGTCACAGCGTGCACGCCGCAGCCGTCAGCGTCCATGTAGTGCACATTTCTACGCACAGATGTCGCTTTATCCACTTGCTGGGATACTCTGTACCGGCGCATTATAGCGCTCTTTCCACAGCTTGCAAGCCAACAATGGGAAGGTATTTCGCGTATTAAACATTTAAAATACTGTCACAGTCTACTCATTGAGACGTCTACTTTTATGTTAACAGTTTAACCCAGTAAGACATGTAATACCGTTAACAACCGTGGGTTTTTATTAATGCAGCTTGACTGACGGCACTTAAATACGCGTAATGTTTTTGAGCTAGTATTTAAGAAAGAGAGCACTTAGCGACTTCTAACGAACCTTATTCACGATTTCAAATAACATTAAACTAATGCAAGGTTTTCTATAACTAATTCTCGGTGCCCTCAGTTACACCCACATAATTTCTGTCTCACTGACCTCTGAACAGAATGATAACCGCAGACCTCTCGATGATCACCTGTTATTTCAATATCATTATTGCTATATCTTTCATCAGTTCCGTCTGAAATCTGCATAATAACCGACAGTCAGATGAATGTTATGTTTTATCGACTTCAGCTGAGCGTAGCCCTTCACACATTAAAAAAAAACCTAAATGTAAGTATACATTGAAACAATCGGTTTAATGACCAATTTTCCTCTTGCTTGTACCACATAAACAGGGAAGTGGAGCCGTCGCCGTTCATTTAGGACACATGTCTAATAACAGATGTCGCTGTCGCTCCCTGTCGCACACGTGCGCACATGTGCAGCACTTCCGCACGTCTGCACACCGTGCAGCGTTTGGCCGGCCCTGATCTAGGATATTGTCTGGCCCCGATAGCTGAGTGGTCGGTGTGACAGAATGTCAATCCCAAGAGCCCGGGTTCGAATCCCGCTCAGGGACTGGGTGTTGTGTTGTCCTAATCATCATCATTTCATCCCCATCTACGCGCAAGTCGCCGAAGTGGCGTCAGATCGAAAGACTTGCGCCTGGCGAACGGTCTACCCGACGGGAGGCCCTAGTCATACATTTCTTTTATCTAGGATATTTTAAAACGAGAAAAGGAGACGGATATCTGTAGGAGCCAAATTAATCATAGAAAGAAGTCAATATGCAATTAACAGAATCTTTAAAAAAATTGAAATCTAAAATTAAAATTAAAGCTGCACATTTATTCTGACACTGTGTGTCACATTGCAGTGAAAGGCTCTGAAACGCTGCAAAAGTGTCCTGTTTGGAGTGGAGGGAGTATGCCACCAGGGAAATTTGAAAATATGGAACTTACCACTTTCCAAGTTGTCTGTCAAGAATGTAACCTTCGGAATAGTGCACACATTTCTGTGCAGTAGTTAGAGAAACACAAATTTTGTTTCCACTGTTCACTGATCGAGTGTTGCAGTCCTGTTTGAATACATTTCATGTGAAGGAGAATATGTAAACTGATTCTGGAATCACATTTGAATAGCAGGTAGCTCAGGAATTGACTTTGTAGATCATGAACGTATGTCCCAAAGTGTAATATTTGGAGATAAAGTGAAAAAGAACATAGTAACAGGTGTCCACATTTTCATGGCAGTGACAGTGGATGTTATTCTTACTGCGAAGATACCATCGTCACGATATCGCAGATGTGGTACTTCAAAAAGGACAGCTAATTGTATTGAATAGCGAATTCACTTGAGAGTAACCGTATAACTACAGGTTACAGTCCACTGTACACCGAGGTTCATACCGCGCAATTGACAGTGCTGAGGAGCCTGCCCCACTTCTGCTCTCCCACAACTACTTACAGGAGCTCTACCGCTCACAAATCCTACAGCATCAAAGGGAAACGACGTATGTCATTCAGCCACAAACATGTTTTCTCTGGACTCTTTTGTATAAGAATGACCACCACTATACTGGCAGAATGATCTGTCTCAGGAAAACACAGTTGATGCGCACTCAGAGGGCTGCCACTGCAAGTGAATCCTCCCACCCAGTACCATTTTCCTTAACTCCAGAGACAGGAACTTACTCTCCACCCTCCTGGGCTTAAATTCCACTACACACCCTTTCCCTCATTTATTTATTTGTATTTTTCTCATATTTCTTATTATTTACGTATTTCGTTAGTTACGCAACTCTTTGCTCTATTTCTCTTATTTTTCATTTTTTTCTCCTGGCTCCTCTTATTTCCGCTTTTACCCCTTCTTCCTTTTCGCCTTTTTTTAACGTCACCTTTGCCCCCTCCCTTCCTTCTCTCTCTCTCTCTCTCTCTCTCTCTCTCTCTCTCTCTTTCTCTCTCCTCCCCCTCTCTCGCTCCCCCCTTCCCCCGCCCCCCCCCCCCACTAACTCCCCTGTGAATTGCTTCTTTTTCCTATTACGAGGAAATTGATATTTCCAAATGTTAGAATTAGTCTTATATGTGTATTGGCAGCCCTCCTTTCTCCTCCTAATTTTTTATTCTGAAGAAACCACTTCCATTTGTTTTATGTATTCATTATACTGTCGCATAAGAAGCTGAGAAGCACAGTCCCTGTAGTGTAGTGGTTATGATACTATACTGTTGCACGTAGTGGTCGTAAGTTCAAAACTCACCTTAACTGTAAAATTTTAATTTCTATATTCGGTTCGAGTACATTGTAGAAGTATCCACAAATGGCAAGAACCATTGTACTGGAATGTTCTGTAGCTGTATATATACTGTATGTGCTCTTGTATGTGCAAGTGCTGAATAAACCTTGGTTAAGTGAAGTTAGTGTTAGCCCGCATCTCGTGGTCGTGCGGTAGCGTTCTCGCTTCCCACGCCCGGGTTCCCGGGTTCGATTCCCGGCGGGGTCAGGGATTTTCTCTGCCTCGTGATGGCTGGGTGTTGTGTGATGTCCTTAGGTTAGTTAGGTTTAAGTAGTTCTAAGTTCTAGGGGACTGATGACCATAGATGTTAAGTCCCATAGTGCTCAGAGCCATTGTATTGAAGTTAGTGTTAGTCATTCATCTACTTACACCTTTCTCTACGTGACATTGTTCTGGTGGAGACGCTGGGTATTGGAACTTGTGATAGCGCACATTATCGACGACGCAGTGGCTCCCATCTGGCCACGACAAAGCCGCCGTTTACGTGGCGAGAAACCCGAGTTCGAGCCATATTCAACAGATAGCAATCCATCGGAGACAGAAGAAGAAGAAGAGGACGTTACGATAACAGCAACTGTGTGCCACCACATGAGACATCCTTCCGGGTTCTCTGGTGAGGATGGCCAAGATCCAAACAAGTGGCTGAAGGTACACGAGCGTATAGCCAAATTTAGTAAATGGGATGACACTGTGTGTTTGGCTAACGTATTTTTCTACTTGGAGGGCACTGCCAAGCAATGTTATGAGAACAACGCGGAGAAGTTCACAATCTGGGAAGTATTCCAGGTGGAACTGCGCAAGTATTTCGGCGACACACAACGACAGATTTGCAAGGCTGAAGATAAATTAAAATGCCGGGCACAACGTCCAGCAGAAACGACAGCATCCTAAATTCAGTACGTCTTGGGGCTGTGTAAAATAGTGGATCCTAGGATGGAGGAGGGAGACACAGTTGCACATGAAGGGTGTTGCTGAGGACATGTATCAAGCCCTACTCCTGAAGGAGGTTTCGACAGCAGACGACTTCATAAAGTTGTGCCAGTATATCGAGACAATGCTTCAAAAAAGAATTACATGCAAGAAGTTCGAACGACTTCGCAACGTCGTATCGATGTCCGTGATGGAGGAAGAAACTGATTTCAAAAGTGTTCTTCTCAGATAGTGAGAGAGGAAGTTCAGAAGACACTTGGATTGCACGGTGAGCAAAAAAACCGAGACGCTTCAAGAGAACCCAACCTCTCGTCCTTCATTTCCATTTAAAACGGTGACAAAGTCAAGACCCAGGCAAAGCTACGTTCCTAGAATGGTGCATGAGGAACCTGTTTGGGCACCAAGAAGAGTGACGTCTGGAGGACCTAGGATACCCAACCAGTATGTTTCCACTGCGGACGACCGGGACACGTGATGCGCTGCGCTATTGTCGAGAAAGGCGGCGGATATTTGATGACGCCCGCGCCAGAAGACAGCAGACCGATCTTAGCCGACGCCAACTACGGGACGACGAAGATGAAGGAGGAGATGTGGGTGCAGGACGACGTAGGTCACCGTCGCCACAGGCCAGCCGCTGTAGAGGACGCTCCCCAACACGCCGATCAAGGTCTCCATCGCCGTTTGGAAGCTCCAGCCGATCACCCAACCGCCGCAACCTGGAAAACTAAAGGGTGCGACCTTCTTTGGAGCAATCCTCCGCCATCGATGATAGGAAATGATAGGAAACTACTTCGATATTCGCATGGATGGCCGACCAGCCCAAGCTCTTGTGGACTCTGGAGCATCATATTCAGTCATGTCGGAAAAGTACCATCACCAGTTGCAGAAAACCGTATTCGTCGACAACAAAACATCTATGCTGAAGGTGGGTAATAGGAAATATGAAAACCTACAGGAAGATGTGTCATTCATGTGGGTATAAGTAGCCATACACAGCCCTTAGAATTCATCGTCTCACAAGAGTGTAATCATGACGTCATTCTCCAACGGGACTTTTTGAAAGCTTCTCAGGCAATTATAGATTGTCGTCGCTCTAAGATTATGCTAGACGAGATAAGGTACTATGGACAGGAAGATGCGCATCCGAGTGTGTGGAGACTATGTGTGTGCTGGAAGAAGTGATCATTCCTGCAGTCAGCGCTAGAAAGGTAACTGTCATGTGTCATGCCGTGCTCCAACCCACGGATCTTGTAATGGAATGTAAGAGAAGCGTACCACTGAAGAATAACTTAGTCATCCCAGCCTCTGTCGTCTCGTTTAGGAACGGATTCGGTGAATTGTGAATAGTTAACTGTCGCCGAGAACCGCAGATCCTTCCAAGATGCATGTGCGTAGCAAACGCTGAGCCGTTAATTGCAGAACAGCTGAGCGTCATAGAAATCTCCCATGCAGAGTGTGGGCGAAATTAGCGGTACCACTAAGAGACAAGATCTTCTAGCTCGGCTATCACCAGATCTCACTAAGGGACAACAGAAGAAGCTACTTGCTATTCTTCAAGAGTTCTCCGATGCTTCAATCCACAGGTGAAGAGTAAATTAAACAAATCGACTGTGAGGCACCGGATTAGCAATGGAGACCATCAGCCAATAAGCCAGAGAGAAACGGAACTTCGAATAATTCACGACGAGGTAAAGAAAATGATGAAGAATGACATCATTCAGCCTTCTCAGAGCTCATGGTCGTCACCAGTGTTTCTCATCAGAAAGAAGGATAGCAATTGGCACTTTTGTGTTGATTACAGGAAGCTTAATAAGATACTAAAAAGGACGTTTACCCTCTTCCACGAATTGACGACACACTAGATTGTCTGAAGAGGGCTAAGTTTTTCTCAACCATGAACATGTACTCGGAATACTGGCAAATCGAAGCAGATAAGGCTGATCGTGAGAAAACTGCATTCATTACCCCTGAGAGCCTGTATGAGGTTAAGGTCATGCGGTTTGGTTTGTGTAATGCACCAGCAACTTTTGAACGGATGATGGATAATCTTCTATAGGGTTCTCAGAGATATTTGATGATCACATAAAAAGACTGAGGGCCGTTCTTGTCTCCAACAAGGCGGACTGAAACTTAATCTAAGAAAGTGTCTCTTTGGAGCAAAAGAAATCAATATACTTGAGCACACCTTGTGTCAAGAAGGTGTGCGGCCAGACCCAGAAAAGGTGTGATCTATAACTGAATTACCTATTCCTAAAAGTATTAGAGATGTGAGAAGCTTCCTCGGATTATGTTCTTATTACCATCGTTCTATCAAAGACTTGTATCAAAGCCAGGCCACTCCAAGAGTTGTTAAAAGCCGATGCTAAATTTATCTGGGGTAGTGCTCAACAAGATTCTTTTGATGTGCTGCAAAAAGCTTTGACGACTGGCCCTGTACTTGATCTGTATGGTGAGAGAGCACCTACAGAACTTCACACAGATGCCAGTGGGTATGGGATCGGTGCTGTTCTGGTGCAGATTTCGGATGGAAAAAGGAAGGTTATAGCCTATGCTTCTAGGACTCTTACAAAAGCCGAGAGAAACTACTCAACTATAGAAAGAGAATGTCTTGCTGTGATCTGGGCCATGTTCAAATTTCAACTGTCTCTCTATGGAAGGCCATTCACAATTGTTACAGACCATCATTCACTTTGTTGGTTGACAGATCTTAAGGATCCAACAGGATGACTCGCCAAGTGGGCACTACGTCTTCAAGAGTATGACATTACCATAGTGTACAAGAGTGGAAGAAAACACCAAGTTGCCGACTGTCTCTCAGGAAACCCTGTGCAAGACCATCAAGACTTTGATGAAGATAGTGACTGTCTCGCTGCACTCCAGGATCTCTCAGCTGAGCAGAAGAAGGACGCCAAGATATCTCAAATTATGCTTGCCTTAAATCGGTCAGAGGAACTGAGAGGACAATTTAAGGTAGTTAATGGATTACTTTGCAAGAAAAACTTTGATCCGTTTGGAAAGAGATGGCTACCAGTGATTCCTAAGCACATGCGCTTAGATGTTCTACAGAAATTCCATGACACACCTGAGGCCAGACATTTAGGATTTATTAAGACATACGATAGAATCCGCAAAAGATTTTTCTGGTCAGATTTATTTAGGAGTGTCCGCCACTAGGTGTCGCACTGTCGAGAGTGCCAGAGGACAAAGGCAGTTCCTCAGAAACCACCCGGCCGGCTCATACCAATTCAACCTGCCGAAACGCCATTCCAGAGCGTTGGGATTGACCTCCTCGGACGATTTCCAACGTCTGCTAGAGGCAATAGATGGATTATTGTTTGCACTGATTATCTGACATGCTATGCCATTACAAAAGCTGTGAAAACAGCCGAAGCATTCGAGGTAGCCGAATTCATTGTAGAAGGCATTGTATTAAAACACGGTGCCCCAAGGTCGTTAATTACGGATCGAGGGAAAGTTTTTCAATCGAACCTTGGGACACAGACAAACTGTCGGTGCAGCATTACTCATCACAAGACGACTCCCTACGATCTGTATACTAACAGGCTTACTGAATGCCTTAATAAGACCTTGGCCGACATGCTATCAATGTTCAGCAGTGTTGAGCAGAGCAACTGGGATGAGGTGCTACCTTTCGTGATATTTGCCTACAACACCGCCAAACAAGACACCACAGTATTTGGGCCATTTTTCGTGGTGCATGGGCGTGAGGCGACGACGACGATGGACACTGTGTTTCCGTTACATCCTGATGACGTGGACGACGACTACACCGGCCAGGGTGCCTATTCTGTATCTTTCCGCCATTGTGCCGATCGTTTCGGTACTCAAGAGCACCGAACGGTCTAGTACTCGAATTAGAGCCCCTGCCTTATTCAGTATGCATTTCGGAAGCGATACCGTTCGGGTCTAGAGAACCGAAGCGCTGTTGTCGGTTCGTGTCGTGCAAGGCAATCAAAAGCAAGCAGCTGCAGATCGGTGCATGCGCACTGCTGCGCGTACAGCGCCACGAACACCAAGAGGATAGCAGATGACACAGGAGCGCTATTCTTCCAAGTACCGAAAATTGCGTTTACGTTGCCATAACGCATTCCATCGATGATGATGATGATGATGATGATTGGTTTGTGGGGTGCTCAACTGCGCAGTTATCAGCGCCCGTAAAAATTCCCAACCTTTGCTCAGTCCAGTTTCGCCACTTTCATGAATGATGATAAAATTATGGGGACATCACAAACACCTAGTCATCTCGAGGCAGGTGAAAATCCCTGACACCACCGGAAATCGAACCCGGTATCCTGTGCTCAGGAAGTGAGAACGAGACCACGAGCTGCAGACACAGTCCATCGAGCTGACGTGCCTGCCTTCATCGCTCTTGCCTCCCCCTTAACAGTGTCAGGCGCAGTATATCCATTTCCATGATTCTCAGCTGAAATGCATAGAAATTTTTACAGTTTCCCTGACCGCATGTTTCCATGCATGCATAATAACGATAGTGTATTTGACTGTCGTAAATGCTCCATTATGTCATCTTATTCTGATTCACACTGACATCGTGTTTTGGATTTTACGTTTCGGAAAATGAGTTAGGAATAGTGTGTAGTACCACATTGTACTAATACATCTATGAAAAACCCGAAAAATTGACTCTGAGAGTTTCAAAGAATAAGAAGATAAACAGAATGTGGTTTTAACTCGCTCCTAGAGATTCAAATGATTAAGTACCCCACTTCCGTATATGATTAGCCAACGATTTGAGTTTTAAAAATAAAATTGAAAAAAACGCATTTTCGAGAGCTCCTGCAGTTCGTCGAAGTTTATAACATGCATCTCTTGAATGAAAATGTTTCGTTTATGGTGTTATAGTCTAAAAATATTACAGTGGAGATCTTCCATCTCTGTCTACTATTGTTGAGGATTCAATCGCAGATAACTATTTGTGACAAACAAGATTATGAATATGACTGTTGCTAATTACATTCCCAGTAATTTAAATTGTGATCTTAGATTCCTGTCTAATCGCTACATATTCGGAAAAAATGGTGAATTATTTCTGACAAGAAAAAAATATAAAGATCACTGTCGGTTGTTTCACTCACAGCAACTTCATCTCCAGCAATTTCATATTTCGTTTTATAAACACACAGAAATCGCGAAATCATTACTGAGGAAGTGCGCTATTAAATGTAAGTAATAACAAATATTGCAGAAAAAGCTTAACTTTCACGAATAACAATGTCTCAGAACGTTTTGCATACATGAAGAGGAAAAAAAATGTTTTTGCACATATCCCCGCGCGAACCTGTTTCATTTCGTACCGCATTGCCGCGCGCTAACCACTTGGCCACGCCAAACAACAGAAACAAAGCGCTCAAGTCTTGTACTATTGCGTAGAGGACCGTAGGCCGACTTCGTTGCCAAATGGTGCTGCGGAAGTCACAAATGCGTGATAGTTTGGAATGCTTCGAATATCAGGCTTTACATAATTGCTTTCCATTGTTACTTGAAAGTTGTAAGCACGTTTCGATGATTGCTAACTAAACCATTTGTGGGAAAAAGTACACAAAGTCACTAGTAACGTCAGTTCACACTCATGTAATATACATAAGCAGAGCCGATGTCTTGATATTTAATTATCTTTAAACTCTTATTTCCATATAAATAACACGTAACTTGAGAGAATATTGTACTTTTTTTATGTAATCATTCACAGTAACAACCTAACCTAACCATACTTCTAATAAAGGAAAATAGTCTATTATGAACTCACTTTCCAACCGGATGTGTCCTCTGGTGATTCTTTAGTAACACAATCACTAAATACAAAGCTAACACCGCTAAATATGTTTAAAATAAATTATAGGTGTACATGAGCCACAGCTCACCGATCGACAGGGCCACACCGAAATCCAAAACCTCTCGGTACAATAGTCGTAAAATCGGTGGGAGGACCATTCGGTAACAGGTCTCAGAAGCTTACTGAATAGGATATTTGGATAAAGAATCGAAAATGACATCACTACCGAGACTAACCTACTACACCGATCGATATGAGTGATACAGGATAGGGGCCCTGGCTCGCATCATACCTTCGGCGATCGTTTTTTGAGCCTGCACCGTGCGGAATCGAGCTATCTGCCGAGCTTCCTCAGCTCTGGTTAACACCTGGGGCCTTATTCTGTATCGTTCGTGGCGATCGGTGTAGCTGGTTAGTCTCGGTAGTGACGTCATTTACGGTTCTTTACCCAAATATCCTATTCAGTAAGCTTCTGAGACCTGTTACCGAACGGTCCTTCGACCGATTTTACGACAATTGTACCAAGGGGTTTTGGATTTCGGCGTGGCCCTGTCGATCGGTGAGCTGTGGTTTATGTACACCTGTAATTGATTTTAAACATATTTAGCGGTTTTAGCTTCGGATTTAGCGATTGTGTTACTAAAGAATCACCAGAGGACACATCCAGTTCGAAAGTGAGTTCATAATAGACTATTTTCCTTTATTAGAAATATGGTTAGGTTAAGTTGTTACTGTGAATGATTACATAAAAAAAGTACAATATTCTCTCAAATTACGTGTTATTTATATGCTAATAAGAGTTTAAAGATAATTAAATATCAAGACATCGGCTCTGCTTATGTATATTACATGAGTGTGAACTGACGTTACTAGTGACTTTGTGTACTTTTTCCCACAAATGGTTTAGTTAGTAATCATCGAAACGTGCTTACAACTTTCAAGTAACAATGGAAAGCAATTATGTGAAGCCTGATATTAGAAACCTTCCAGACTATCACGCATTTGTGACTTACGCAGCACCGCTTGACAACGAAATCAGCCTGTGTTCCTCTTCGCAATAGTACGAGAATTGAGCGCTGCGTTTCTGTTGTTTGGCGTGTTCAAGTATTGAACACAGTCACTGGATCATATCAATCGAGCGTAGGAAAAGACAGGTCCATTTACCACACACTGTGCGACTACAGAGATATTATTTCCATTGCCGCAGCCTGTAAAATAAATTGCACCATCGTATCTTTGGACTTTGAGAAAGCTTCGATAGAGTCGATCATGCCTGCCTTTTTCACACCATGCATGCCATGCACTTTCTGCAAGGTTTTATCAACATTATTACAAATCTTCTGCAGAAGTCAACATCGACAGCTATGGTAAACGGTCGGTCCAGTAGGCCCATTGCAATGAAAAATTCGGTGCAACAAGGCTGCCCGATGTCTACGTCACTCTCTGCAATAGCAATAGAGCTATTACTTTTTCGCCTGAGCCACGACTTCCAAGGAATCACAACACACAGCCGTAGGATTATCTGCAAGGGCATATGCCGAAATATGAACTAGTATCTGGTGCGAAACTGAATGGAAATAGATGAATATTGGAAGTGGATTTGGAGTTCGCATTCGTGGACCAATAAAGGAAAGTGTCACCGTGACATGTCTTGGGGTGGAGTATACAAGGAATATTCAGTAAACCATCGCAATTAATTACAGAAGAACCCTCAACACCATCCGTGCTTGTATAAGTCAGCACAATCTCCGTACTCTTGATGAGATACAAAGAGTGGCTCTCGTTAACATCTATTTATACTCTAAAATAAATTACGAGGTGCAAGCCCTGCCAATGCGGGGGACCAGGATTTTGGCTGCTTTTGGCCACTTCGTCAGATGCGGCCACATCTTCAAAGTCAAGTACCAAACGTTGACTGTAACAACTGAGAACGGTGTATTGAATCTAACAGGCGTGTACAATAAAGCACACGCATTGTACGTCAGCAAAACATATAAACTGTGGAAGCAGTCAGTCAATAGTGTTGCCACATTTCTGTTAAATGAAATAGCACCGGCCATCCAGGACGCCCCAATTGACGTTCACCACATCCCAAATGAACTTAACCATCTCAAACATTTCTTTGTAGAATACATTTCTTTGTAGAATACATTAGACTGGGAACACCCGAGAAAGATGTCATCGAAGTCAAGAAAATATGCCAAAACTTAATGAACTTTCAGACCAAGAACATCATAAAACAAAAATATGTCGGTCACTCTTGGCATGATATCTGGAGGAATATACACCACCCGCATTTACCTACAAAAGTGCGGTCATTGTGGTATTATTTTGTGAATAGGAAATTTCCAACGAACTCCAGACTACATTCTATTAATCTGGCTGATTCCCCTTTGTGTACCGCTTGCAACCTGATTGACACAAATGAACATCAATTTGTCAATCAGAAAAAAATTAGCAACTATGCAGAGAAAACCGCTGTATTTGATAACGCCAACGTTCCTTTTATACCCGGAAGAAGAACTATACCCCACCTCGAAGAAAAATGCCGTCAACTGGTTGAAGGGACAGTGGTATTTTACCTACTGTCCAGTAAAGAAAGGAGCGAAGGAGATTTTTGGACGTACATCTCCGACCAGCATCACAAGCTACTTTGCATGAACAATTACTATGATAACATGCGTCAACGTCCTCAGAAGAACCGTCATGTGAACTCCATTTTCGATGATGCGATTCAGAACATGGAGAAACGAGAAAAAAATTGATCCTTGAAAAACACATACGATCAAATGACGAAAATAACTCTCTGGATAAGACTTGGATTTCTACTAAATTGCCACGGAACCTGTAATTAATTTTAGTTTGTTTTATTACGTTTAAATGTCAGTTGAAAATTATGTACGACTGTAGAATGTTATGACCAATAAATTGCAAAAAAAAAAAATAAAAAAATAAAAAATAGAGTGGTTAGCGCTCGGGAATGCGGTACCAAAGGACACGGGTTCGCGCACGGATGGGTGCAAAAAAAAATTTTTTTTCCCTCTTCATATATACAACACGTTCTGAGACATTGTTAACTTGTGAGTTAAAGATTTTTCTGCAATATTCGTTATTACTTACATGTAAGAGCGCACTTCCTCAGTAATGATTTCGTGATTTCTGTGTGATTAAAAAACGAAATATGTAATTGCTAGAGATAAATTTGCTGTGACTGAAACAACCGACAGTGATCTTTACATTTTTTCTTTGTTGTTGTTGTTGTTGTTGTGGTGGTCTTCAGTTCTGAGACTGGTTTGATGCAGCTCTCCATCCATCCTGTGCAAGCTTTTTCATCTCCCAGTAACTACTGCAACCTACATCCTTCTGAATCTGCTTGGTGTATTCATCTCTCGGTCTCCCTCTACGATTTCTTCCCTCCACGCTGCCCTCCAATACTGAATTGGTGGTCCCTTGATGCCTCAGAACATGTCCTACCAACCGATCCCTTCTTCTGGTCAAGTTGTGCCACAAACTTCTCTTCTCCCCAATCCTATTCAATACTTCCTCATTAGTTATGTGATCTACCCATCTAATCTTCAGCATTCTTCTGTAGCACCACATTTCGAAAGCTTCTTTTCTCTTCTTGTCCAAACTATTTATCGTCCATGTTTCACTTCCATACATGGCTACACTCCATACGAATACTTTCAGAAATGACTTCCTGACACTTAAATCAATACTGGATATTAACAAATTTCTCTTCTTCAGAAACGCTTTCCTTGCCATTGCCAGCCTACATTTTATATCCTCTCTACTTCGACCATCATCAGCTATTTTGCTCCCCAAATAGTAAAACTCCTTTACTACTTTAAGTGCCTCATTTCCTAATCTAATTCCCTCAGCATCACCCGACTTAATTCGACTACATTCCATTATCCTTGTTTTGCTTTTGTTGATGTTCATCTTATATCCTCCTTTCAAGACACTGTCCATTCCATTCAACTGCTCTTCCAAGTCCTTTGCTGTCTCTGACAGAATTACAATGTCATCGGCGAACCTCAAAGTTTTTATTTCTTCTCCATGAATTTTAATACCTACTCCGAATTTTTCTTTTGTTTCCTTTACTGCTTGCTCAATATACCGATTGAACAACATCGGGGAGAGGCTACAACCCTGTCTTACTCCCTTCCCAACCACTGCTTCCCTTTCATGTCCCTCGACTCTTATAACTGCCACCTGGTTTCTGTACAAATTGTAAATAGCCTTTCCCTTTCTGTATTTTACCCCTGCCACCTTCAGAATTTGAAAGAGAGAGTTTTGTCAGGACTGGCTCTCCCAAGGCCGTCAGTAGTTCCAATGGAATGTTGTCTACTCCGGGGGCCTTGTTTCGACTCAGGTCTTTCAGTGCTCTGTCAAACTCTACACGCAGTATTATATCTCCCATTTCATCTTCATCTACATCCTCTTCCATTTCCATAATATTGTCGTCAAGTTGAAACATCCCCTTTGAACAATTTATACATGACTGTGCTTAAACTGACACACAATATATTGTTAGCGCAATGCAATCTGACTTTCAAAATTCCCTACAAAAGAATGGCCCTGACTAACATTAAACTATATCTTTCACAATTCACTTACCTCACAAAAATCTTCGCTGCTCAAGCTACTGCAATACAGCGAGCGCCACTACTGCCAGCTAAATAAAAGATTCAAACTATGGAAGGCACTAACTACTGATAGGGATAGTTAGCAAATGAAAGATATTAATAGAGAACAAACAATATATTTACCTTGATATCATCATATATAAATATAGCAGTTCAACACAAATTTCAAAACTCCGCCATCTCTCTCCCCACATCCACCACTGCTGGCGGCTCACCTCCAACTGCGCAACGCTACGCGCTGTTCACAGCCAGCTGCCTAACACTACAATGGCGAGTATTACAACAATGCAAAGCAGCCACAGACTGCACACAGCACAGCCAGTGATTTTCATACAGAAGTGGCGTTACCACTAAAAAAACCTAAACAGCCTACTTACAAAGTACGTCACCCTTGTATAGACCCTCTATATACTCCTTCCACCTTTCTGCTTTCCATTCTTTGCTTAGAACTGGGTTTCCATCTGAGCTCTTGATATTCATACAAGTCGTTCTCTTATCTCCAAAGGTCTCTTTAATTTTCCTGTAGGCAGTATCTATCTTACCCCTAGTGAGATAGGCCTCTACATCCGTACATTTGTCCTCTAGCCATCCCTGCTTAGCCATTTTGCTCTTCCTGTCGATCTCATTTTTGAGACGTTTGTATTCCTTTTTGCCTGCTTCATTTATTGCATTTTTATATTTTTTCCTTTCATCAATTAAATTCAATATTTCTTCTGTTACCCAAGGATTTCTACTAGCCCTCGTCTTTTTACCTACTTGATCCTCTGCTGCCTTCACTATTTCTTCCCTCAAAGCTACCCATTCTTCTTCTACTGTATTTCTTTCTCCCATTCCTGTCAATTGTTCCCTTATGCTCTCCCTGAAACTTTGTACAACCTCTGGTTCTTTCAGTTTATCCAGGTCCCATCTCCTTAAATTCCCACCTTTTTGCAGTTTCTTCAGTTTTAATCTACAGGTCATAACCAATAGATTGTGGTCAGAGTCCACATCTGCCCCTGGAAATGTCTTACAATTTAAAACCTGGTTCCTAAATCTCTGTCTTACCATTATATAATCTATCTGATACCTTTTAGTATCTCCAGGGTTCTTCCATGTATACAACCTTCTTTCATGATTCTTAAACCAAGTGTTAGCTATGATAATGTTGTGCTCTGTGCAAAATTCTACCAGGCGGCTTCCTCTTTCATTTCTTAGCCCCAATCCATATTCACCTACTATGTTTCCTTCTCTCCCTTTTCCTACACTCGAATTTCAGTCACCCATGACTATTAAATTTTCGTCCCCCTTCACAATCTGAATAATTTCTTTTATTTAATCATACATTTCTTCAATTTCTTCGTAATCTGCAGAGCCAGTTGGCATATAAACTTGTACTACATTCCTATTTTCCTATTCATTATTAAACCTACTCCTGCATTACCCCTATTTGATTTTGTGTTTATAGCCCTGTAGTCACCTGACCAGAAGTCTTGTTCCTCCTGCCACCGAACTTCACTAATTCCCACTATATCTAACCTTGACCTAACCATTTCCCTTTTTAAATTTTCTGACCTACCCGCCCGATTAAGGGATCTGACATTCCATGCTCCGATCCGTAGAATGCCAGTTTTCTTTCTCCTGATAACGACATCCTCTTGAGTAGTCCCCGCCCGGAGATCCGAATGGGGGACTATTTTACCTCCGGAATATTTTACACAAGAGGACGCCATCATCATTTAATCGTACAGTAAAGCTGCATGCCCTCGGGAAAAATTACGGCTGTAGTTTCCCCTTGCTTTCAGCCGTTCGCAGTACCAGCACAGCAAGGCCATTTTGGTTATTGTTACAAGGCCAGATCAGTCAATCATCCAGACTGTTGCCCTTGCAACTACTGAAAAGGCTGCTGCCCCTCTTCAGGAACCACACGTTTGTCTGGCCTCTCAATAGATACCCCTCCGTTGTGGTTGCACCTACGGTACGGCTATCTGTATCGCTGAGGCACGCAAGGCTCCACACCAACGGCAAGGTCCATGGTTCATGGGGGGGGGGGGGGGGGGGGACATTTTTCTTGTCAGAAATAATTCACCGTTTTTTCCCGAGTATGCGGTTAGACAGGAATCTAAGAGCACAACTTAAATTACTGGGAATGTAACTAGCAACAGTCATATTCATAATCTTGCTTGTCATAAGTATTTATCTGCGATCGGATCCTCAACAAAATTAGACAGAGATGAATGATCTCCGCCGTAATATTTTTAGACTGTAGCACCATATACGACACATTTTCATTCATGTGATGCATGTTATAAATTTCGACGAACTGCAGGAGCTCTCGAAAATGCGTTTTTTCAATTTTGTTTTTAAGGCCCAAATCGTTGACGTGTCATATAGGGAAATGGGCTGCTTAATCATTTGGATGTTAGGAACGAGTTATAACTACATTCTGTTTATCTTCTTATTCTTTGAAACTCTCAGAATCAATTTTTCGGGTGTTTTTATAGATGTATTAATACAATGTGGTACTACACACTATTCCTAACTCATTTTCCGAAACGTAAAGCGATGAAGGCGGGCACGTCAGCTGGATGGAATGCGGCGTCATGCGTTATGGCAACGTAAACGCGCCTGTGTCGTCTGCTAGCCGCTTTGTGTTGGTGGCGCTGTGCGCGCTGCAGTGCGCATGCGCGGATCTGCGTCCGCTTGCTTTTGATTGGCTTGCACGACGCGAACCGACAACAGCGCTTCGGTTCTCTAGACCCGAACGGTATCGCTTCTATTCGAATTTGCGCAGCTGAATAAGTATTAAGGAGAAAAAAAGGACATTTTACTAATAACTATATTTGCACATTCAAGAACAAAAAAATTTACAGCGAACACAACAGAATAATTAGCACACACAAAGAGTGTTAGACAATGCCAAAGAGGTCTATTTTACACAGTGCACTTTGCGCCGTCACACACGAAATATATTGTTCACACAATTCCAACACCCCTCCTTGAACTTATATTTTGTGTGTTGCTTCCACAAGATAAACCAAATAGTCCCACAAGCTTCTCAAACTTCTCTCTTTCCAAGGGTTTGGTCAGAAGGTCAGCTAACATGTCTTCTGTGCGCAGATAGTCCACGGCAATGTTCTGTCGCTCTATGTGGTCCCGAATGAAATGGTGCCGTATATCAATATGCTTTGTCCTAGCACTAGTAACATCATTTTTAGCTAGGTTTATGGCTCCCTTATTGTCACAGAAGATGGTTGTAGGTTCCTCAATGAAATTGGGTTCTATTTCACTTATTAATGTTCGTAGCCATAATGCTTCCTGTGTGGTGTAAGATAGTGCCATATACTCGGCCTCTACGGTGCTCAATGCAACAGTTTTTTGCTTTTGACAGGACCGTGACGTGAGGCCCCCCATTAATTTAAAACAGCAGCCAGTGGTGGAGTATCTGTCTCCCAATTCACTCCCCCAGTCCGCATCGCTATATCCCTCTAGTTTTGCGTTACCATCTCTATGGTTTTTTAACTCATAGTCTGAGGTTCCTCTTAGGTATCGGAATATCCTCTTTACAGCTTTCCAGTGCTTTTCCTTTGGGTCTCTGCAATATCTGCTCACTGCATTGGTGGCAAAAGCAATGTCGGGTCGTGACGTTTGAGACAAATATAACAGACTCCCTACTGCTTCTAAATAAGGAACATTCTTGTCACATTCCACATCAGTCTCATTTACACTTAACTTCACTCCTACTTCCATTGGAGTACTTATGGGTTTGCAATCACTCATGCCAAATTTCTTTAATATTTTTTCCGTGTATGATGATTGACTTATGCTCAATTCTTGTCTTTCTTCATCCTTAGTAATCTGCATACCTAAATAACGTTTGACTTCTCCCAAATCATGCACCTTAAACTTGGTTTGCAGCTGTTTCTTGAAAATTCTCATTTGGCCTTCACTTTCAGTCAGGATAAAGTATCGTCCACCCATATCGCCATTATTATTATTTCTTCTTTTCTCCCTTTATAGTAAATGCTGGGATCTGCCGTGGATTGCTTCATATTCACATTTATTAGAGTTTCATGTAGACATCGATACCAGCAACGTCCACTTTGTTTAAGTCCATAAATACTTTTTCTCAAACGCCAAATCTTTTTACTTTCTGATCTGGTTTTTATGGCTTCCCTTGGTGGAATGATATATATCTCCTCCTCCAATTTCCCATTTAAATATGCCGTTTTAACATCCATATGATGACTTATTAAATTTCGTTTTACTGCCAAGGCTGAAAGATATCTCAATGATGCATACTTGACTACAGGTGAAAAAGTTTCTTCGTAATCTACCCCTTGTTTTTGTGAATATCCTTTTACCACAAGTCTTGCTTTGTATTTTGGTGACGAGCTTTCAGGGTTCTTCAAATTGAATACCCATCTTGCCTGCAGTGGTTTCTTATCTCCTGGCATATCTACCCATTCATAGGTTTCGTTCTGATATAAAGATTCTAATTCTCTCTTCATCACTTCTTTCCATTCTTGAGAGTTTCGGCCATTCATTGCTTCTTCTGCTGTTCTTGGCTCATCATTAAAAGACTGTGCTGTATACATCTCAAAATCTGGATATTCCTTCGGTTTTGGTACACGAGAAGAACGCCTTACACTGTTTTCTCCATTTTTTTCATCCTCTAACTCATTGTCATCATAAATTGTATCCATTTATCCTTGACTGTCGTCTTCCTCTTCTTCACTTTCTATTTCCTCACACAAGGTTTCACCTTCTGGACTAGGTGCAGTTGACTTAGTGGTTTTGCTCTCTTTTGAGTCCTTTCTATTTTCAAAGAATATTACATCTCTACTTGTGACAATCTTATAAGTCAATAGGTCCATTAATCGGTAACCCTTTGAATTTTCGCAATAGCCTACAAAAATATACTTTTTAGCTTTCGGATCCCATTTTCCTCTTAGCTGTTTTGGAATATGTGCCATTGCATCACACCCAAAAACCCTTATATTGCTTAGATCAGGTTTATTTCCTATCCATATCTCATAAGGGGTTCTATTCTTTAATGCTTTTATAGGTGATCTATTGTTCAAATATACAGCTGTTGACTCTGCCTCTGCCCAAAAATCTTTGGATAATTCAGCGTCAGTCATCATGCTCCTTGCTTTCTCAACAATGGTCCTATTAGCCCTCTCAGCAACCCCATTTTGAGATGGGCTGTACCTTATGGTAGTTTGATGCCTGATTCCCTTTTCTGCCAGAAGTTTCTTCAATTTCTGGTTAATATATTCTCTCCCATTATCAGACCTGATGATCTTGATCTTCTTTCCCGTAGACCTTTCAACCATATTGCAATATTCCTCAAAGATTTCTCTCACTTGGTCTTTAGAACTAAGAAAATAAACATGAGTATATCGTGAGTCATCATCAATAAACGTAAGAAAATAATTGCTCCCACCTATGGATTCACACTCCATCGGGCCACATACATCTGTGTGGATTAACTGTAAGACTTCTGCGGATTTACTCTTACTAGTCTTGAAGGGTAACCTTGCTTGTTTTCCCTTTATACATGTCTCACAAGGATCCTTGGACACACTAAAATTCTGTATTCCCTTTACCATATCCTTTATTATAGACATACTCTTTCTATTTAGATGTCAAAGCCTCCGGCGCCATAAAAAACCTTCTGCTGAATATACTGAATCACTAACATTTTTGTGCTTACTGTCAATGGTATACAACTTAAAAATACCCCTTTCGTTACTTGCTGTAGCTATAACTTCACCACTTTCACTGATTACTCTTGCACCCTGCATGTCAAAAGCGACTGTATTTCCTTTCTTGACAATTTCCCCTACAGACAGCAGGTTAGTTGCCACATTTTTCACATAATGAACATTGTGTGCTGTAACCATATGTGATTCACCATTTACACTTACATGTAGATCTAGTTTCCCAGCCAGGTGACACTGGAGCTTGTTGCCATCAACAGTAGATATTCCCATATGAGTCTTATCTTTGATGTCATAAAGAAGTGATTTATCTTTAACAATATGCACAGATGCACCTGAGTCTAAAATCCATTCCATATCACGATTACTCATCCCACCAAAAGAATAAAAACATGAGAGTGCCTTACCTTTGTTATTGGTCTTTCTCTCTGGGCTATCAGTAACATGCCTCTTTTGCTGAGTGTCTAATCTTGGGCTTACTTTTTCTTTGCACTGAGACGCAATATGTCCCATCTTCTGACATTTATAGCACCTCACCGGTTTCTTCTTTTTGTTTTTTGAGTAGAGAGCAGACGCACCTTCCTTCTCCAATGTACAACAGCTTGGAGCACTCTTTACGTCCTGCAGGATTTTCACCTTAACACTGTCGCCTATGATTGGTGTACCCGAGCTTTCAAGTCCCATAATCATAGGTGCATACCTTTCGGGCAGTCCTGCCAACAGCAATGTTCCTATCCATTCGTCAGCGATCTCGAATCTGATGTTTCTCAGTCGGTTCGACGTGGTTATTATTTTGTTAACGTACTCGTCTACACCCTTACATTTGTCCAGACGAGTGGTAATTAACTCGCGTAATAATCCTACATTTCTCGTAAGACCACCATCCTCGAATGCACTTCGTTAAATTGTCCCAGACTTCTTTCGCTGTAGCAGCTTTTTCAACGTGAACATAATTCACCGAATCAATCAGTAATATCAATTTTGATTTTGCTTTCCTGTCCTTATTTGAATAATTCTGATCTGTGGATTTCATTGTCCCATAGGTCGTCTAAACGTAAATACGCTTCTACTGCGAACTTCCAGGTTGCATAGTTTTCGCGACCTATGTCTTTCAATCTGTGGAATTTGTGCCGCACTCATTCTTAACGGTAACTGTATGTATACCCTATGTGTTCTGGCTGGAGGCAGTTCGCTCTGCGCTCTTGTATGTGCAGGTGCTGAATAATCCTTCATTAAGTGAAGTTAGTGTTCGTCATTCATTTAATTACACCTTTTTCTACGTGACAATACCACCCAAGGCCATTTATTTACCTGAAATGATGTAAGAAAACAGTACTCACTATCCATACCTGCCAGTTAATCCAGAACCACGAATGTGATACTGTGCCTTTTGCACAAACTTCGGTCTGTCCAGAACACTGATGCCACGACCACAGACATACTACTGTGTCCTTGTGCATACCTCCACATTCTCCTTTCGGTTCATCTGTAATACTGTTAGCAAATGGTTCAAATGGCTCTGAGCACTATGGGACTTAACATCTTAGGTCATCAGTCCCCTAGAACGTAGAACTACTTAAACCTAACTAACCTAAGGACATCACACACATCCATGCCCGAGGCAGGAATCGAAAGTACACAATATTTATGAAGCATGTTTCAGCTTCCTGTATAAATACATGTGTTTAAGCAGTCTTGTTATCTCTTTGGGAAATTTTGTTATACCGTTTTATTCTCTAATAGAAAATGCTGTTTTGAGATTTTTGTTTACTTTTCCCTGTCGAATATGTGTCCGAACTGCCTCTCATTTCCCGGTTCTGTATAGAGCTGTTAGTGAATTACTTATTTATGTTTTTCTTGAGTTGTGTAACGGATTGGTAGATGACCTCACTTCGTGGATTAAGGATATGCAATTTTTTTAAATAGCTTTTTACAATGAGCTCAACCTCTAATTACAGTATTATTCTTACAGTAATTTTCTGCAGTTTAAAATCCCGTATTTCGTTCCTTTGACACCGAGAAAAGATCCCATAGTTAAGAACTAAGTGTACGTATGTATTTACCACAAGTCATTGGCTGTTACATGCTGGTAGAACTCTTGAGAGCATAACGTGCTGATGATATTCTTTTTTGCTAGTATAATTCTGTGTCCAGCCCATGTTAACTGACAACCAGTATTTCTCCCAAAAAATATTGTATAATATACAGGCTACATCTCCGCTTGGTGTCGGGGAGTATGGTCCCTGTTTAAGCTGAAGTGCACACTATTTCTTTTATTTATGCCCACTGTAAATTTGTAATGTGCAGGAAATGTCCAATACTTGAGTGTTTCATTTGCCATCTGTATTAGGAGTTCTCATGTTTTGTGTATGACTATTACATAAAAGTGACTACGCTGATGAAATTATGAAGATAGCACCAGTGTAAATTGAAAGAAGCAGAAGTTGTTGAGAGTTTCCAGAAGCACTGCAAGACAAAAATTGCCTGAAACAGAGGAAAATGTTATAATAGAAGATGAGTGGGTACCGATGAGGGCTGAAATATTAAAGGCAGCAGATAATGAAGTAGATAAAAGGCCTAGTAGATATCCTTCAGTAACATTGAAGATATTGAATGTAATTGACGAAAGGAGAAAATATAGATAAGCAGCAAATGAAGCAGAAAAATGGAAGATAGATGTCTATGAAGGAAACTAATAAAAAGTGCAAAATGACTGAGCAGGAATGGCTACAAGACAAATGCAAGACCGTAGAAGAATGTATTGTTGTGGGATTCATGGATTCATCTGTAGTAAGATTAAGATATCTTTGAAGACAAGATTAAGATATCTTTCAAGATAAGAGGAGCACTTTCAGGAGGCAAAACGTAACGAACCGCCGACAGACACACGTGTAAAAGTGAAAGTGGCAGCAGAGGCCGAGCTTTTCGAACTGCCTGCTCCTCCCTTGGGGTGGAGAGAGGGATGGAATAGGTGTAAGGTTACTGACCTAGGTTTTACCTTGGTAATAGTGATGCTTCATTTCCGTGTTTTTGTCTTCCTCTTATTATTTGGATTAGTGACAAGTTTTTTAAATGATGAACACAACACTCAATAACATAAATTGTAGTGTTTTCACATTTATTAACATTAGTAATATATCGATGCAAGAATGTAGGTAGTTAATTTATCATAAGTCAGTACTTCGCGGAAACTACAAATGCATTTATTGTACTCGTTCATTACCTAGTTCTGACTGACGATTACCTTGAAGTCAGTTTTAATTATCATGTTAGTGCATAAGTCAATAGCATTTTTGTTTTGCATGTTGGTATTTCATTCGCTATGGGTTTACTTATCGTTTTTTATAGTTTTATTTGTAGTTCACTGTTGTTATTTGAGTTTATATACTGTCATTTTGATATCTGTAGATAGCGAGTGCCGCTGTGGACGTTAAAAAATGGTGTGTCAAGTGGGGAAATCGTAACAGTTTCAACATATTCTTCCGTTTGCTAGAAAATGGTGTGTCAAGTGCAGAAATCGTAACAGTTTCAACATATTCTTCTCTTTGTGTTAGATAGAGGGGTGAGAGCAATGGAGAAAGCCAGAGACATTTGCACGACGTAAGTGAATAATGCCATTGGACAAGAACATGGCAAAAAATTGTTTTCTCATTTTAAGGAGGACTGTTTTTACATTAGTCGCTCTCTACATTCAGGACTACCTTTGGGGCTGGATGGAGATGGTTTAAAAGCATTAAATGACAATGATCCACGTCAGCGTACTCGAGAACTGGAAAATGTGAACAGCGGTCATTCCGAATAGTACGACATTTGCATGCAGTGAGAAAGGCTCAAAAACTGGTCCATGGCTACCACATGCTCTAAGCGAAAATCACAGAAATCAGCAGGTGGCCACATGTGCATCTCTGCTTGCTCGTCATCAACTGGTCGTGAACATACTGGGTATCATTACTGGCGATGAGAAATGGTACCCTTATGCTTACGTAAGTTAAAGAATGGAATGGTTGAACCCAAACAAAGCAGCAACTTTCTGTCCAAAGACCTGCTTGTGTCTGCAAAAGATAATGTTATGCGTCTGTGAGAAGAGCAGCGGTGTGGTACAGGCACGCTACAATTTGGTTTTCCGAGGTGCAACCATCACTGGTGACATTTATTGTCCACAACAGGAAGACCGTGTGAAGTGATGTTGCTCCACGATAACACCCGGCCGCGTTCTGCTGGACTGACAAAAAGTGCTGTACAGGAGTAGGGTTGAGAAGTCATTCCACACCCACCTTGATCACCTGATCATGCACCCTCAGACTTTCATCTTTTTCACTCTCTATCGAACAACCTTCAAAGAACTTGCTTTCCAGATGAAAATGTGCTCGGAATGTGGCTCGACGAGATTTTTGCCTCAAGAGCACGTGATTCCCACAGCCAAATAAAAAAGTTACCAAAGCATTGGCAGAGTGTTGTGAACATAATATATTACTGATGATTTAGTTCTATGTTGTGTTTATTAAACTAATGGAAAAGTGCTACCGACTTATGCACCAGCCTAATAGTTAGTCACTGTACATAACAGCTGTTCACGTTGCATATTTGGTGAACTGATTGTATGTACTTTAACTCAAAACTGACTGTGCAACATTGGCATAACATAAGTTATCCTTCAAGTGACTGGTAGCGACTTGGATACATTGGCATTACAGATAATTGTCTTATAACACTAAGTTTACATTTTGGCAGCTTATCGCAGACTGCCGTGTACACCTACTTATTTGACATGCTTAGGATTAAAAATCGAAATTGGTTCTTATTTTATTATTATTAACATAGAAGAAAGCAGAAGAAGAGAGTAAAAAGTATAATAAGCAAAAGAGTAGTCCATTTAACTGTGACTCCTATTACAAGAAAAAGGACAAAATAATTGTTACTCTTTTGTGTAAATGATTTCTGCTTCTGCAATGATTCACAAGCCTGTCAAACATTCCCAAAAAAATGCTAGTGATCAGATCAAATAATTAGCAAACTGACAACTTATTTGCATGGAAGTTAGTATTTTTGTAACTAGGAAAACTACAAGACTAATATAAAGAATTGTGGAAATAGCCATTATTTAAGATTTGAGCTATCTGAAACACAAACTTTTTCAGTAGCAGTAACTTTTTAAATCAGAAGTTTTTGAAAAAAAAAAAAAAATTTTTTTATTGAAAAGAGGAAAATGAGGGCTTTCAATGAGCTACATCAATTTTGAAACAAACTGGTCTTTGCTCAGTAAAATTATCAGCCTGGCATTTTCTTTCGCAATCAAAAATAGTGACTAGCATTTTTTAACTAACCTGTTTCCAGGTAAACTAAAAGACTGTCAGTATTAATTAGGAAATGACCACTGAATAATAAAATTTATCAATATAGAGCACAAATAAAAAATTAGCCATTTTGTGAAATTATCCAGTGTACATTCTTCACAAAATGAGAGCAAATGAAATGAAAAACAATTGTACAGGTAAGGAAGGGTGCATGACAGTAGGACAGAGGGAGGATGAATGAAGATCCCCTAAACATGTCTTTACATCTCACTCTGTCCTTAAACTCTCTGCGTCGAAGCTGCTGATGGTGCTTACCAGCATACCATCTCGGACCTCGCACTCTCTCTGATGCTCCCCATCCCCACACTCACTCACATCCTCTTACACCCTCGCCCTCTCATCCAGGGTGTCTCAGAGACCTTCCCTTTCTCTTTGATCTTCCCTGCTGTAGCCCTCTCTCCTTCCTGTGAAAGAACTAACAACTGCATGTTTTATTTATTTATTTATTTAGTTTTGATCCTGTGACATCTTTTACAAATATAGGACAGGTCAATAAATGACACAGAAGGTTAAAAATTACACACACACACACACATAAATAAGATCAATACAATGCTGTGGACTACAAATATCTACATTATTACAATGTTACATGTACAACTAGTACACTTTAATAAACAAATAATTTCCATAAACTGTTTATTAATTTAACATTATAAAAGTCTGTTTCATCCTGAGAGGTATTCATTTACAGAGTAGAAACTGTGGTCCATCGGATATGACTTCAGCATTTTTTTTAACAAGCTATCTTGCTTTACCAACTTGATGTTGTTAGGAAGGCGGTTATACATTTATGTGCCTCTATGAAGGACACTCTTCTGGTAGGCTGATGGTCTGGCATATGAGACATGAATGTTATTGCCATTTCTTGTTGTGTAATTGTGCACAGAGCTGTTCAGCTGATAGACATTCGAGGTTCTTAGATATTTTCTAACAAAGACTATTGTTTCAAATATATATAGGCATGGAAGGTTCAGTATCTTTAGAGTAGGAAAAAGAGAGCGACATGAACCTTGCCTCTTTATGTTGCAGATGATTCTGATAGCTCGTTTCTGGGTTTTTAAAACAGATAGACTATCGGGTGCATTCCCCCAGAATATCATTCCATATCGGACTGCTGACTGAAAATGCGCGTGATATGCCTGTATTACTATTTCTGTATTACAGCTTGTGCTTAATATCCATGGCATGTAACAGATTGATGATAGCTTGGTTGTAAGAGCTTTAATGTGTGTATTCCACTTGAGATCACTCTGTAGATATATTCCTAGGAACTTAACATCATCAACTAATTTTACGATTTTGTTGTTTATTTTCAATTTATGTTCATTTTGTTGTTTATAGTGGGATATATGAAAGTTCATGACCGTTTTCCCAGTGTTAATTATAGGTTTATTTTTTTTTAAACCAGTGTGTTAGCTCCAGCAATGATGCATCTGTAGTTAATTGAAGCTCTTTTTGGTCTGACCCTGTAATCAAAATACCGGTATCATCTGAAAATAAAGTTTTATGTTTGGCATGGACAGTGTCATTCAGGTCATCACTATACAAAAGAAAGAGGATATGTCCAAATGCTGATCCTTGTGGCACACCTTATTTTATTGTAGTTTCTTCTGATGTGTATGTAGTTCTTCTTGAAATATTTTCAGTTATTGTGTCTTCTTTGAGAACAACTTTTTTGTTGCCGGCTAGTAAGATATGATCTAATCCATTCATTTGGAATACCTCTAATTCCCTTTCTTTCCAGCTTACATAGTAGGATACCATCATCTAAAAAGTCAAATGCTTTGGATAGGTCCAAGAATATTCCAGTGGCCATTTCCTTTTCATCTACAGCTTTTAGAATGGAGTGCAAATATTCATAGACTACTGTGGTTGTGGATCTAGTTTGCCTTAAGCCATGCTGAAGATTTGACAGCAATGAGTTTTTGTTAACAAACTATAGCAAACTAATTTGTGCTACAGGTCTGTAATTGTTAACATTGTCTGTGGCTCCCTATTTGTGCAAGGGGTAACTTTTGCAATCTTTAGAAGATTTGGAAAGGTACTTCTGGAAAAGGAGTGATTAACAATATGCTTTACAGGTTCTATAATATGATATCTTGTTTAGTTTATAATACAATCTGTAATCTCATCAAAACCACAATGAAAGTTTCTTTAATGAGCTCATTGCCAGTATGTGCTAAATCTGTGTGACCTGCTTGAGAAACATAACCCCATAGGAGGTTTACAGTTCTCAATGTAGTGCATATTAGTATTCTGAAAGTTACTTTGGACAAGATCATTTGCAGCTTTACCAAAGTACTCATTGAAAATATTAACTGCCGAGGTAGCATCAGATACTTGTTTGTTTTCCAGATTTAAGTTAATATTTTTTGCCACTGGTTTTGTGTGTGTTTCAGATCTGATGATGTTCCATGCGGTCCGTGTTTTGTTTTTTGATTTGTCGGTATATTCATCATTTCCCCTTTTCTTTGCCTCTTTAATACCTTTGTGGTAGATCTTACTGCATTCTTTGATATAATTTTGCATTTCTAATGATATGCTGTTTTTTATACAAATTTAGAAATCTTTTCCTTGCACTAGAGATTTTTATGCCTTTAGTAATCCAACTTTTGTTCCTGGTTGGTTTTAATTTACGTTGCTTTAGTGGGGAGACTATGTAAAATAGTACTTATTTGATCCATGAACATTATCAAACATTCTTTTTACATCTGTTTCATGGAACACTTCATCCCATATTTCTCAGCTTAATATGTTGCAAAAGTTTGCTATACTGCCATCGCTGAAATCCCTGCACTCAGTTATTTTAGTAGGAGATATTTTCTCTGAACATAATTCCAGCGATAACAACACAGCCTCATGATTACTGTGTCCTATCTTAACTGCTTCACTACTGTATGGAGAAAAGGTGTCTTGAATAAAAATTTGATCTGGTGCAGTTTTATTATGCCGAGTGATTAACTCTTTGTCACATATAGTAATTCATCTTTGTAGTTTGCAGGTTTCAGAAAGTCTATGTTGAAGTCTCCACAAATGATTTTATTTTTCTTCAGTTGTACAATATTTAAAATCATTTCAAATTTGCACAGGAATTCTGTGTCAGTATCATGGGATCTGTATATAGTTATAACAAGTAGTTAAATGTCAGTAAGTTCAGTAGCCGCCATTTCAAAGACTTTTTCTTTATTCAGTTCAGGATATGTTTGAATTGCTTTATACCTTAAATTCTGCTTGTCAAAGATAGCTATCCCTCCATGTTTATAATAAGACCTGCAAAATGAACTTATTAGGGAAAACCCAGGGATCTTTAGTGTTTCTATTTGCGGTTCTTCTAACCAATGTTCTGTTATGCAGATAACATCAACATTTAGGTTAGAACACAGTATTATTTCTAGTTCTTGCAATTTGTTAGTCAGAGACTGAACATTATGATACATTATATGAAATGGCAGAAGGTTGGATTTAATTTACTTACTGCAGCTACTGCTTTTAGTCATTTCTGATGAACCACTCACCTGAAATAAAGTTCCGACCCTGTTTACCTTGTGTTGCTCTTCTTTGCTCTGTTCTCTACTAAAAAATCATTCAGGTGTAAAGGCGGTACACTTTTCGTTCTGCCCTACTGGTGTTGTTTCTCCTGTATTTATAACAGAAGCTGGGACCTCTGCACCTGTATTCACAATGCTTTTTTCTTGGGTATCTTCCTTGAAAGGTATCTGGTGTTAACACTGATTATGTAGGCCTACTGTCAGTGTGGGAGCAATCTTCTGATTCTGTGGTTTGGGACACTTCACTGCACTTTTATTGACTATGATTAGCGTTCTGTGAAACTGTTAGTACTGTCTGAGGTAGAGGAATGGTTGTTAAATCAAGTGTGCAATGAGCACTTCTCAAAATTTCCACGATTTTTTTTACTGAGGAATGATTTTCCCTTCCTATTGAAAGTGCATGCCATGTCTGGTAAAGAATTCACGGCCCATGTTCCCTGTAGGGAGAAATAATGCGTTCTGAAAGGGTTGGCAGATTTTGTAGTACAATCTGTTGGGTTTCTGGATCTCTTTGTTCGCACAGGAGAAATCTGGAAGGTCGTGCCTGTGTGGAATTCCCACAACAATCGTTGTTTGCTTGTCCCGTGAACTCAGTGTTTTCATTAAGCATCTAGTGGCTTCTTTTCTTTGAGTTCATCCATCCTTTATTGGAGCAATTCTTAACGACTTCACACATAGGAGCTCCTGGTTTGATGACATTGGTGGCGTTTACACTTTGATCATTTCGTAAAATGTTCGTGATTCCTCTGCCATGACTGTCGGAATTTATACTGATTTCACGTTTATTCCTCGGCTCTTTACATAGGCAAGTGCTGCCTTGACATTCTTTGTGTTCTTTATAAGCTTTGAATTAGTTATACTAGGCGTCGAAGTTTTGTCACTGTTACGTGGTGGTACATGATCATTCATCAGTTTAAGCATAGGACGTAAATTTGAATAGCACACAGTGTCTTGCGACGGTTCATTACTTCTCGATTTCACAGAGTTTTGTGTAATATAGATTAATGTATCTTCACGCATCTTGACGTAATTTGTGGCGTCTTTTAATTTACTGAGCAGTGATTCTGACACAGAAAGTTCCGCACCTTCAATGCAACTTTTGAATTGCCACCTTCAATGCACATTTGAATTGCCGATTCACGACCATTACACTTCGTAACATTCACACACGTTATTTCCTTATTATCGACTCGCGTGAAACATTCATAGTGGCTCCATTTCTGAAATGTTAAGCATATTCGGAGTCCTTTTATAACTTTTTCAGTACACAAGAGACTCTTGGTACAGATAAAGTTATCGATAAATGCGGAGCGTTTTGCCACAGCCTGTGTACCTTCTGCCATCTTAGATTTAGATTAGATTTATTGATCCATTTTCATCTACAGCTGCACAGTGTGCAAGAGATATTTGGATTTTTATGCTAATATTAACAGTTTTATATATAATATACCTTTGTACATAATAACACACATTAATATATCTATTAATGATGAATACTTAATTAAATGTTGTTACGTATATATTAGCAGTAATGTATGCCTCCATTTCCTGAATCGTCATGAATTTGTGTTGTACGGCTGTGCCACACCACTTTTGACAATCAAATGCCCCACAATTACACTGTATTTGTTTTTGTATGTTTGAAAGTGAGTCAAAATACGTGACGTGTAGGTAATATGTGTCATCAAATGACAATCTTGAATTGTGTCACTGCAAAAATGTGAACGAAATCAGAGGAGATAGAAAGATTCTGGAAACATGTGTTCTGGGCAGCCATCTCTCATCTATGTACGGGTAACCACTGTACCTGTGCGTTTCAATAAAAGCACTTATCCCATCAGACAATGCATGTATACATTCAAAACTGGTAAAGGTGCTTTTCCGGTAATATAAACCAAAACCAAATTATGGTTGGTTGCGGAAGAGGACTGTCAACATACTGCTTTGATGAAAGTTTTGACTAGGATTATGGACGTAGATTTATTTTTTACACTTTCTAGTGTATGATATAATGAACTGGATCTTTCTTTCAGTTTGCACTCTGCCACGACTTCTAATCAAAAAAAGTGCTCAAAATATTGGATTATGTATACAGCAATAGCATTTGCCTTATCTGTCCAGCCATTATCACTTGACTATTGTTCCATAAGCAAAATGAATGAATACTTTGGAAGATTCTCATTGTTTCTCTTAATAAGAGACAGTGCAAAAATCCCAAACTGTTCTGGACCACTTGCACACAAAATAACTAGTTAACAAACTGTTAAGAACAGTTGGGTATTCACTGGCCACAAGGCCCATTATTTGTGACTGTAACTTGAGCACACAACTGAAAATTGTTAGGGTATTGACAGTACGCATTTGTGTGGTTGAATCTTTAAAAGATTTTTGTGTCTCTGATACCAGTTGAATATACAAAATTTATAAAGAAAGTTGTCACCTCTCGATTTGACAGCTTTCCAAGTTGCAGACAGCCACATAAAAATTTTAGGAAGCTACTCAATGTGGTTGTTAAATGTCCATTCTTGTTTATGGCATCATTTTAATGCATGCAGGTCTAATTATGTAGCAATTATCAAGTTAAATTGTTTTTGAAAAGTCTACATACACTACTGAGGGAAAAGAAATTAGTATACCTGGAAAGATGACGTAGATTTTGATCCGATGACGCACGCGCCACCAGGAGGACAGTTGATGTGCTCGTAATGGTGTGGATGTTGTCTGCCGACACATAGCATAGTGGCGCAGCTACCAGAGTGCCATATGTGTCTACTCTCTAATAGGGGATACGCGGCTCGACTGGTGGTGTTACAGTGTCCGTTTTGAATGGTGCACTGAAGTCTTCGCCGATGAAAACAGATTCTGCTTGTACGCTAGTGACGGTTGTTTATGCGTACGACATAGACCTGGTGAGCGCTGTCACCCCGGGCCTTATAGTCTGTGGTGTGATAAGCTGCAACTCTCTTTCACCTTTGGCATTTCTGGAGATATGTACGGCCTGTTATTAGTCGCGTTCTTGCAACACAAAGGTGATGAGTTGTTCCAGCAGGGTAGTACACACCCACACGCAGCCTGTGAAACTCGACACGCTGTGTAGGATATGCAGCAACTTCCCTGGCCAGCGCAGTCTGCAGTTTTGTCTCCCTTCTAGCACGTGTAGGATATGTTGGGACGAGAAGAGACTTGTGAGACTCATCGACCAACAATTCTCACAGAAGTGCACCGACAAATCGACCAATTCGCCTTCTGTACGACTGGCTGGTTGTCAGAGTCAGTGCCTGCTACCCACGGAAGCTACACCACGTACTAAATGGGTGTTTGGGCACGGTTCAATACCTGCTAACCGCTTGTGATGTCGATGTGTGAATACAGTCATTTCGTGTACTACATATGCACCGCTACGACAGTAAATTGTGAGTAATTAGAATTCTATAGAAGGGTGTACTAATTTGTTTACAGTAGCATACAATTTCTTTTTATTTATTTATTTTTTTTTTTTTTTAGCGCATTTCATTTCTTCTCCTGAGGGGAGAAGGCGGGCTGTTTTAAGGCTTATCTCAGTGCCCTTCATCAGCCAGAGGTTTACATCTTTATTTTATTTATTGTACATAACACATATTTTTGAATACATGCTATACGTAATATTGTTTTTTTTTGGTTCATTAACATATAAATAGGTGATTGGTAACATTATAAATTAAAATAATTGAAATAAAAATAGATAAGTGATGTGTCATTGAGTAATGGTTTACATTGTTTTTTTCCCTGCTTGTTTGTGTAGGAGTGTTATGTGTTGTGGTGTTCGTATTTTTGTGTTTTCACTTACTTCTACGTTACAGGTTCTCCTTTCCTGTTACTACAGTACTCAGAGTTGGGTATTACAATATTTTCCTTAGTCTGTGATTGTTCTTGACGACAATATTATGGAAATGGAAGAGGATGTAGATGAAGATGAAATGGGAGATACGATACTGCATGAAGAGTTTGACAGAGCACTGCAAGACCTGAGTCGAAACAAGGCCCAGGGAGTAGACAACATTCCATTAGAACTACTGACGGCCTTGGGATAGCCAGTCCTGACAAAGCTCTACAATCTGGTGAGCAAGATGTATGAGACAGGCGAAACACCCTCAGACTTCAAGAAGAATATAATAATTCGAATCCCAAAGAAAGCAGGTGTTGACAGATGTGAAAATTACCGAACTATCAGTTTAATAAGTCACAGCTGCAAAATACTAACACGAATTCTTTACAGACGAATGGAAAAACTAGTAGAAGCCAACCTCGGGGAAGATCAGTTTGGATTCCGTAGAAACACTGGAACACGTGAGGCAATACTGACCTTACAACTTATCTTAGAAGAAAGATTAAGGAAAGGCAAACCTACGTTTCTAGCATTTGTAGACTTGGAGAAAGCTTTTGACAATGTTGACTGGAATACTCTCTTTCAAATTATAAAGGTGGCAGAGGTAAAATACGGGGAGCGAAAGGCTATTTACAATTTGTACAGAAAGCAGATGGCAGTTATAAGAGTCGAGGGGTATGAAAGGGAAGCAGTGGTTGGGGAGAGAGTGCGACAGTGTTGTAGCCTATCCCCGATGTTATTCAATCTCTATATTGAGCAAGCAGTAAAGGAAACAAAAGAAAAATTCGGAGTAGGTATTAAAATCCATGGAGAAGAAATAAAAACGTTGAGGTTCGCCGATGACATTGTAATTCTGTCAGAGGCAGCAAAGAACTTGGAAGAGCAGTTGAACGAAACAGACAGTGTCTTGAAGGGAGGGTATAAGATGAACATCAACAAAAACAAAACGAGGATAATGGAATGTAGTCGAATTAAGTCGGGTGATGCTGAGGGAATTAGATTAGGAAATGAGACACTTAAAGTAGTAAAGGAGTTTTGCTATTTGGGGAGCAAAATAACTGATGATGGTCGAAGTAGATAGGATATAAAATGTAGACTGGCAATGGCAAGGAAAGCGTTTCTGAAGAAGAGAAATTTGTTAACATCGAGTATAGATTTAAGTGTCAGGAAGTCGTTTCTGAAAGTATTTGTTTGGAGCGTAGCCGTGTGTGGAAGTGAAACATGGACGATAAATAGTTTAGACAAGAAGAGAATAGAAGCTTTCGAAATGTGGTGCTACAGAAGAATGCTGAAGATTAGATGGGTAGATCGCATAACTAATGAAGAGGTATTGAATAGAATTGGATAGAAGAGGAGCTTGTGGCACAACTTGACTAGAAGAAGGGATCGGTTGGTAGGACATATTCTGAGGCATCAATGGATCACGAATTTAGTGTTGGAGGGCAGCGTGGAGGGTAAAAATCGTAGAGGGAGACCAAGAGATGAATACACTAAACAGATTCAGAAGGATGTAGGTTTCAGTAAGTACTGGGAGATGAAGAAGCTTGCACAGGATAGAGTAGCATGGAGAGCTACATCAAACCAGTCTCAGGACTGAAGACCACAACAACAACATGATTGTTCATGTTCTCTATTGTTGTGTTTTGTGTGTGTTGATGTTGTGTTTTTCTGTGTGATACTTGTGTGTTTTGTGCGGTGTGGAGCCGTTGCGGTGTTTTGGATGTGGGTTTTGGTGCGTTATACTTCATGTCATGGGCTTTTGTTATGGTCTTTCGTCTAGGTGAGGTGGGGTTGTTTCAAAATGAGTCAGTTGTGTCATTGTTGGTTCTAGGTCGGGGAATATTGTGGAGGTGTTTCGAGCTACTGTACGCGCTGGATAGATGTATTTTAATTTTGGTCGTCGTGTCGTTGGTGGTTTGTTTGTCGGTATGTCTTCCATGTCTCGTCTTTTGTGGGGGATATGGGATCCATATCTTGCTCTGAGTTTGGCGAGCTTTGTCTGGAGCGGTGTTATGTCTGCGATATGGTATACTTCGTTGATTGGGGTGCGAGGTGGTAGTTTTGCGATGCTGCGCAATAGTTGTCGCTCTGTTGCGTATAGTTTTTTTTTTTTTTTTTTTGCTATAGTCTTCGGTATACCGACTAATGGCGCTGAGGCGTATTCGTAAATAGGTCTGATGTATGTTTTGTACGTGTGTATGGCTGTCCTGGTGGAACATCCATACAGTCGGCCGTGGACTTGTCTGTTGAGGTTTTGTCTTCATCTTGTTTTGTTTAGTAGGTGCTGAAGATGAGTCTTATAGTTTAGGTGTTTGTCAAGGAATACCCCGAGATATCTTGCGGAGTCTGTGAGTTGTAGCGGTTGGTTCCGATACGAGACTGATTTTAATAGAGACGAATGTACTGTTACAGTGACTACTTGAGGGATCGGAGTCGTGATGAATACGTACGTGGCGACTACAACATAAACTCCGAACCGAAGTTCGACGAAGTGGGCCCGCTGTACACGGTGTCCCAGAGGTTCGAGAGGGAGAAGCCGCCTCCGCCGGCGCTGGCCCACGTGGGCGCCGCCAGCTACCGGCACGACGTCGAGCGGGAGTGGGAGCGGTCGCTGCACCCCCACCCCCACCCCCACCCCCACCTGCCCTCCTCTGCGGCAGACCGCCAGCAGGACTGCGCAGCCGGCAAGTGCTCCGACGTCTCTGGAGATGACCAGCTCGTGTCCCAGGTTTCACCACCGCGGTGTTAGTACTTCCTCACTTTACCATTTACGTCATTTTTCATTATTTATTTTACATTATCGACTAATTTGGTACAGAGGTTTAGACACTACACTCGTTCACTCACTCATTCACATTGCTCTATAGCTCCCACTATGAAGTAAAACTGCTAAGTATGTCGAAAGTACACATCAGCAAAGAGAAGCAGCTGGTAGAGATTTTATTAACCCCTCAAGTGGGCATGCCTGTGTATAAAGTGTGCCAGTCAAAAATTAAAAGACTGCACGGTTCGTTTGTTGTTTCAGAACTGCAAACCCATACCTATTCCTTCATTATTCCAGAATGAGATTTTCACCCTGCAGCAGAGTGTGCGCTGATATGAAACTTCCTGGCAGATTAAAACTGTGTGCCAGACCGAGACTCGAACTCGGGACCTTTTTCTTTCGCGGGCAGGTGCTCTACCGTCTGAGCCACCCAAGCACGACTCACGACCTGTTCGCAGAAGAGCTTCTGTGAAATTTGGAAGGTAGGTGACGAGGTACTGGCAGAAGTAAAGCTGTGAGGACGCGTCGTCAGTAGTGCTTAGGTAGCTCAGATGGTAGGTCCCGAGTTCGAGTCTCGGTCCGGCACACAGTTTTAATCTGCCAAGAAGTGTGAGCGGCAGTTATATAAAATACAAAGGGAGCAAGTCAAGAAAAAATTTACGACTCATGGGAAAAAATAACCCTGATTATGAACTAGCAACATAATCCCACATTGAGGCAGTTGTCTACGAGATAATTAGTGATCAAATAAGTGGCTGGCTGGGATCTGATGCAACTGCACTGCTTAATGCTTAGAGTGGATCGTTATTGTCGCTGTAACACCTGTCCTTGGCAACAGAGTGCTATAGTGAAAGTTTATTTCGTTATTGTTTAATAAAATAGTGGTTTAGTTCATATTACGTAGGTTTATTTTCTCATTGTTGAAATAAACTAAGAATAAACTGTGATTTTGATATTACATGTTTACCTTGGTAATGTAAAGACAGTTATTCTAAACACGCGTACGAAGTGTGCTGCACGCCCACTCGTGTTGAAAAACAGTGTCCGCCTAGCAGATGTCCAATACCCAGTAGCAGAGCCTGCCCTTCAGCATAATTCCAGGGACCTAGGAACCTGATACACCGTACGTGCCATTTGGCTTCTCCCACCCAACACCAGTCCCTCGGAACTGCGGAGGTGGGAACTTGCACTCCAACACATCCTTTCATCCCGCCATCCCTCTGGACTGAACCTACGTTAACCAACCTCACTCCCATTTACTCTTCAGTCTTCTCCTTTTTCCCTCTCCTCTTTAGCCATTCACACATCTTTTCTTCCTACATAGTTGTGTTTATCTTTATACTATATACCTCTTTACTTCTGTATGCATCCTCTTTGGTTTCAAGCTGGCGCAGTACTTACAGTAGAATATTTTTGGCTTCTCTCTGACGACCATGCCTCCATCCTTACTACCCTCCCTGTTGCTTCATAACCTGGGTTGTGAGTAACTGAATCCACTTTCTCTTCTTCCCTTTTTTCCCCTCCCTCCTCCCTGATGAAGGAACAAAGTTCCGAAAGCTAAGAATGTAAATTTTCTGTTCTGTTTTGTGTATCTATCGGCTATACTGAGCTGAGGTAAGTACTGGCCAGCCCCTCTATCTCTTTGTTAGTATTTACTTCCTCTTATGAGACAATCAATTGATTGTTCACTTTCTTTATTAATTTTAAAACTGTTCTGGAAATGTATGAGTACTGCCACTTTAACCGAACAGTTAGCGTCATTGCCTTTGATGCTGAAGGAGCCAGGTTCAATTCCTGGCACCTCCTCAAATTTTTCCTTAGTTAGGGAGGTCTGTTGTGAGTTCAACTCAGCCAATGTGAGGCCAAATGAGGAGCTGCTCAGTTAAAGAAGAAGTGGCATCATTGTGGTGTGGCATTGTAGGAAATTACATCGTAGGACCTTATTTCATTACAGGAGTATTAAATGGAAGTAAGTATGGAAACTTTCTTAGGAACATTCTACCCCTTCTGCTAGAGGAGATACCACTCAATGAGCGCCTGTGTATGCGGATCCAACACAACGGCAGCCCATCTCTCTCCTCATGTGTTGCAAGTCAAATATTGAATGAGACATTTCCTGACCGCTGGATTGGACAGAATGCTGCAGTACAATGGCCTGCCAGGTCCCCTGCTTTGACTCCTCTTAATTTCTTTTTGTGGGGAACACTGAAAGATGCGGTCCACCGCGAAGCTCCAACAATGCCAGATGACATGCGCCACCGAATCGTCACAGCTTGCTCCACCATATCATCCACTGGCCTTTCATCTCTTACCCATTATCTTGAACATTGATTACAGATGTGTCTTGCAGTCGAGGGTAAACCATTTGAGTACATGCTTAAGTAAAGTACAATGCCATGTTTTGTTAAGAACACTATGAATTGTGAAGGTACCAATGTATTATTAAATGATATGTGTCCATGACCAGTAACATCCTTGAATTATAAATATAACATGTGTGGACAGTATGTATACCACGTAGGTTGTCCTTCTGTCGTATTGTTTGGTGGGAGGTGGTCAGCATATGAATGTGAATAAAATGATTATCTTATCAAATATGTATTCTCTCTAATTATAATGTCCATTACTATCTGTGGAAACAGTAGTTTCACAGCAGACACTTTGTTACCCCACAGACACACTCAGGCGTCACCCGGTGAAGAGTTTCCCATGACGCATCCATCAATAACATTATCAGCGGCTTACTGTGCCTCAGGTGTGGCATGTAAGCAGGAAGGGGGCAAAGCTTAAATGAGAAACTGCATGACAAAGCGGTTGCTATGTTCACACAATAACTATTCATTTCAGCCTGGGAATGTCCATGCATTTGGCATAGTTCTCATAATCCCCTTTAGATATGCAATTGGCTAGCATGTGCCACAGTTAAATACAAAATACGATTTGCCATCCTTGTACCTATGTTGTATTGTGAAGAGCGCAGATGAGGATTTACCTATGTAGCGACCTTCAATTTACAAGGTTTCCCAGCATCTTTTAAGCAAAGTTTGAATCACAATAGCAACATGCGTTACATCACTATACGCATCTTTTCCAGAGCGTTCGAATGATGGTAAAAAAAGTATAGCATCCCATTTAAAAAACATGTACTTGTCTCATTATCTCGGTCAATATAAACGTTGTGATTATTGTGCATGTACCAAAGTATGTGCCCCATAGTCGGCTATGTTTCGCTGAACACCACTTGTCAAGACGTGCAATCGCCCCAGAATAATGGGGGTGTTACGTCTTATGCGACTCACCCTGTATATGTCTGTACCAATACCAAACATGTTTTTCCAGTGTTCCTCTTTTAAGAAAATCAGTCTCCCACTTGTCCATGAAAATTTCAGCTAGTAAGGGGAATAATGGTGAGCCCATTGCCAGACCATATGCTTGGTGATAATAGCTCCCTTGAAAGCAGAAGTAATTTTGATTTAAACAACATTCCTATGTACTAACAGTGCTTAGCTGCTCTTCAGGATTTATGTTGTGTGAATCAATGATTTTGACATAATACCTACACAGTCTTTCACTGGAATATATGTGAACAAGCTATGCAATCAAAATAGACTAATTTTGTGTTTGTTGGAACCTTAATGTCCATTAATTTGTTAACTGAATCTAAATCGTTCTTAATGCTAAATTTCCCTTTGAAGTTTAGTTTCTTCTTCAAGATGGTGTTCATTCTCCTGGTAATCTTGTGTACTGGAGCTTGTATTGCAGATACCACAGGATAGATTGGCACTTCTGCTTTGTGGAGCTTCGGTAAACCATGTAGCTGTGGTGCCCTGGGTTTCATTTCCAGCATGATCTTACAGGCATCTTCAGGAAGGATGTTGGAGCACTTGTTTACTACCTGTTTAGCCTGATCATTGTAACTAGCTGTTGGATGTCATTGTGGTTTTTGTAGCTGCACTGACTGGAAAAAAATCCTCTCCTCTGCCTGTGTAATCTGTTTTATTTAACAGCACTACAGTCCATACTTTATCTGCCCTAGTCACAATCACATTACTGGTTTCAGTCCTAGTTTTAAGTTCCTTGATGACTAAGAAATCATTGTTCTTCTGATATTGTGCTTGTTGTTTCTGTGCCTGCTTGATTTCTTCTACACACTACACTTTCATTACTATATCTTTCTGTAGGGCTAGTTCCAGATCTGCCTTAAGATGGCCTAACACTTGAGGTTTTGTTATCATGTCTGGAGTGTATTTGCGGCCTTTTGATAATAACTTTTCTTCTGGTTCTGAAAGGGTCAATGTTGACAAATTAACAATTCCATCTGCAGAGTGGATTGGCATTTTTGGGGTTAAGGTTCTCTCCTTCAGTGATAATAATTGTTCTTCTTCTTTTGAGACTGAAACGTATTATAAATGATGTCTAGATCACTTGGCATTCACAGATGACATTGCCCTGATCACATACATACTGAGAATGTTAAAATCCAAATAGAAAACCTAACTGAGCAAGCAAGGAAAGTCAGTTTACAAATTTCTTTCACAAAGACAAGAGTTTTTAACAAATGTAAAAAGTGCCAGGGAAGCTACTCTTAAATCAAATCAAAATCAAGAAAGTCAATTCATTCAAACATTTAGGTAAGTGGCTAACTAAAAACAGTAATGAGAAAGAAATTCCAGAAATAAGAATAAAAAAGATGAACACTGCATTCCAGATCATCAGATCACAAGAAGAAGCCATTATCATGGGACACCTAAATTAAACACTACAATACACTGACGAGAACAGTGGCTCTGTATGATGCCAAAACACTAAACCTAGTACCAAAATATAGGATAAATAAAGTAATGAAAATGGAAAGGAGACTGGTTAGAGGCATACTTGGCCCAAGAACAACAGGAACTGAATACAATAGACCACAACCCAACAAAGAAATCTACAAACATTTAGAGAACATAATACATAGTATATGCAAAAGAAGAATGTCAATCTTTGGACATTTGGCGAGCATGGAAAATCTCAGGCTCACAAAACAAATGTTTACTAAAATAATGAAGCTTAAAGGACAACCAGCACAGTTTACAATGACTCTAAATGACAACAAAGATGCAAACATTGAGATAATGGACACACACAACAGTAACTTATACAGGAACAAAATCCAGAAGGTAATCTTCAGGGAAGAACAAGAGAGAAAGAGAAAGCAGCCTCATAACATCGAGGAGCTCTGAAGACAGAGATCAGAACACATGAAATTAACATGAGCAGAAAGGAAGAAAGCAAGAGCTGATGTATTGATTTAAGGTAATCTTCAGGGAAGAACAAGAGAGAAAGAGAAAGCAGCCTCATAACATCGAGGAGTTCTGAAGACAGAAATCAGAACACATGAAATTAACATGAGCAGAAAGGAAGAAAGCAAGAACTGATGTATTGATTAAACATGCTCTGTAAAAGTGCCAATAAAGGAAACAAATTTCCCATACAAATCCACCATAGTTGTGAACATTTTATGACTAAAACTGCGTAGATCACTAAATAAAATGTATTTATTTATCTCAATGTATCAGCATATGCCAGTGACAGGTATCTGGAATCAAGATGAAAGGAACATTAAAGAGTTATGTGCGTTTGCTATACATAATCAAACTCCAAGAAATGTAAAAAATAAAAATAATATTTTAAAATGCTTACACACCGAGAAACTTTAAACTTGCAAAACAAGGTTCAGTGTCAGTCTTAAATCTATACCTAACAACTGGTTTAAAAGTTATACAGAGATATAAGTTCTGGCCAACAGTTAGCACTAGTGTGACGAATTCCGCGTTTAAATTTTTCTTTTATTTTATTACCGTGCTATTTTGCTCCTTGCATTTATCATTAATAAAAGCTAGGCATACTTTAAATTACAAATATACACTGTCAAATTAGAAAACATTATTAAAATGAGTATAATTGTATAGTAATGGCATTACCATATTGGATTGAGACATTTAGTCCATGTGGAGTTTACTTAAATGTGGCAGTGAGTATTCATTGCATCTGTTAATAATATCTATACAAAAGCCATATGAAACTTTAGTATTAAATACCATTAACATTAACAGAAAGTTATGATTGTAAGAACAGTATTTTCTGTTATAATTGTGTGTGTATAACAAGTAAATGAACCGAAACTTCACCAAAGAATGCACTAAAATATGTAAAATTTGACAAAATATTTTGTAAAAAATAAAACAATTTGATTATTAAATTCAAATATTTTCGAAGGCCACCCTGTCTTGTGTAAGAACTAGCAACTTGCTTCTCGAGTTAGGTTGTTTGCCGTGCAATCAGTGGCAGCTTTGGTGGCCCATAGAAGCGAGGTGAGGTGAGGTGTACCATAGTCAGCAGTGGGAGAGCATGCCACAGTCGCCTTATGTCACACTAGCAATTCTTGAAAATATCAAAAAATGAGTTAGGGCGGATTTCAATATGTTTGTGTGATATTGTTTGTGGAGCTCTGTTTTTGTGAATAAGAATTTCTAGATCCTCCAGTATGTTTAAGGCATGCCCTTTGGGGCTCTATACAACACTTCCATGCTTTCCTGTTTGTCCTATACAAAACTTGTCACAATCATTGCAGTTTTCTTGGTACATTCCTGAGTTGCAGTATTTGTTGCATTTTTTTCAATTCTTGTAGTGCAGCTTATTTCACAGGCTACCTCTGGTTTGAAAGCCTATGGTGACATAGCATTCTTGAGGCTGTGAGCAATACTTTCAGGATGTGAGCCAGTGAATGTTAACACTGTGTATCATTTATTACTCTGATGCATCATTCGTCAGGCACTTTTCCTTCGTTTAATTTTCTTATACATTTTACGACGTCACTATTTCTGTACCAATCTGCTTGACATACTTTCATAATAGTTTTAAGCTCTTCCTTAATTTCATCATCATCAAAAGGTAACTTCAAGATTCTGTGTATCATAGATCGGATGAAGGCTACTTGTTATATATGTTTAATTATAACAGCAAATATTACTCCTGTAATCACAACTTTCTGGTAATGTCAAAAGTATTTAATACTAAAGTTTCATGTGGCTGTTGTATAGTTATTATTAAGAGATTCGATGAATACCTGGCATCAAGTTTAGGTAAAACGCCACGTGGGCTAAATGTCCCCATATGAAAAGTTAATGCCAGTATCATACAATTATACTTATTTTAATAATGTCTTACAACTTGACTGTCTGTAATCATAATTTAAAGTATGCATGTCTTTAATAAATTATAAATGCAAGGGGGAAGGCAGAATAATACCAAAATAAAAGTAAAATTTGAAAGCAGTGTTCTCCACGCTAATGTCACCAGTCTGCTGTAACTTATACCTTCATATAAAATTTAAACTAGTTATTAGTTGATGCCACAATTAGTTATAGCTTTCGATATTGACATCGAACATTGTTTCACAAGTTTCTTGGTGAGTGAAACTTTTGAAATATATTTTAACGTTTTAAATTTTTTGGAGCCTGGCATTTTATAACAGACATTTGTCACTCTTTATGTTCCTTTTGTGTTGCAAATACATTTTATTTTGCCGTTCAGATACTTACATATTGTACATGATTATTTTAAACACTGTTTGACAATTTACAATAACTGAATCACACTTGTGTATCTGCTAAAGTAAGCGTCTGAAGGTGGCAAATTAATTTGTCGAAACTGGTAAAGCGTAATAAAGTTTATGTGCAATTGATGATTGATTTATCCTGAAACAATAATACTGCAGTAGCTGAGAATTTCAGCCATGAATATAATTTTATGTTTTGTGCGATGCTTCACATGTGACTTGAAGCTGTAACATGACATGTATAATAAAAATAAAAAGACGATCACTGACAATATGTATCAGTGTTCATACGTGTCTGAGTTGTAAACAATGTACTGTCTTGCCTATGCAGTTATAAATGCATTCTTGCAGGTACGGTTACCTCCTACAGTTATAAAGACAGTCGCAACAGAAGGTTTTGGTAATTTTGCGTCCACAAAAATTAACAAAATCATGAATAAAGTTATTAATTATTAATGCGACAAGAATGCAAAAAATTTTTGAAAAATTGTTAAGGGATGATTGCAAAATTTAGTACCGAAGGAAGTCGAGCTGACTCTCAGTGTATTTGAGATCCATATTGGAGTACCAAATGCTGCCCTCAAAAGTACAACATGACAGAAACACTTGACAGCCATTGATATCAAGGGAGAGTATTTATGAGTGAATGCTTTCTGCTCCAAAGAATAGGAAAAAAATTAATGATAATGTTTGTAATATGTATAACCTTGATGTCACTATAACAGAGTTTAGAAAGTCTCCAACTCTATGTAAAGTCTGCATAATGTGATGTACTTAATATCTGTAAGTAATGGTCCATAGCCTATTCAAGCATAAACTGAAAGGAAAACAAACCTGCACTTTTGGATATTACGACATTTAAGTCGGCAATCTCTCCATGTTCTTTATGCAGATGGGATGGGGAGAAACACTGACATCTATTACCCTAGTAACTACCCAGTGCCATGCTCTTCAGAGTGGGTTACAGGGTGCAGATGTGGACGAAATGATGCCTATACGTAATGCTACACTGTGTTATACCAACTAAGCCATTACTACCAGTATCAAAATTCGACTGTTGTAACGAGTCGTGTTTTTACAACTGCTACTGGAAGAGTGGGAACCTGGTCTTCTATCTGCCAGGATGGTGTGGCTGCTCACCACCAGAGGGTTTGAGGTTCAAATGGCAGCTGTGGGGCAGGAACTCATCAGCAAGATGCTAGTAGCTGAGGAGAACTATTTAATCGACTGCAGAACTTTCAGTCTGTCCTACGAGCTCGGTTTGGTGTCGACTTGCGGATAGTGCCGTTCCGGTGGTGGTTCACAGAGAATCACCTAGTCCGGAAAGCGGCTCCGAGTCAGTGGCTGCTCGAGCCAGTACCTCGAGAGGTGCCAGATCCTGCCAGCGGCCACAGCCTCGGCCTCACAGACACTCCTCACTGCCGTGTGCATCACAGGCTGTCACTACAGCGATACAGGTAGTGGGGAGGCGGAGAGCCCGAGCAGCAGAGGTATCTCCGAACTCTGGACCGTGATGCAGACTTTTGTCCGACCTCCATTATGTCATCAGCAATAAGGAAACACCATCAGTGGGCCCAGAAAGTGTGACACATATAGCGTATTCATTTTTTTTAAGTTTTCACACACACACACACACACACACACACACACACACACACACTCACACACTAACACACACCCTGTAATTAAGAGAATTTTCCAGTCCATGACTTTACATATTCAGATATTTTATAAAATGAGAGGCTAATAAAATATGTCTCTAATTTTTCATTTGAGTTGGTTGAGAGGCTCAATTTCTTGCTTTATGTTACATGGGAATATCTCACCATCAAAGTATATAATTCCACTCTGAACTGTAGACAAGGAGGTGAAGTCTACATAAAAGGCATTTTTGTGTCTTGTGCTGTAATTGCGCAGATCACAGTTCAGTTGATACCGATTTTTATTGTCTGGAACAAAAGCTATATATTACAAAGTGAATGTTACAATTCTGAGGTCCTCAAAAAGGCAAAAAGGATTGTGAAAGACTTTCAGTTATCTACTTTACACAGTAGTCGTCCTCTTCACTTCTGCTTTATTTACTTTACCTGAACCTGTGATTTTGGTAGTATAATCCTGTGATAGTTTGCTCCTTATGACTGTGATCTGTTAGCACCACAGTCCTAAAAAATGCTCAGCATCATTTTGCCTGATGACGGTTGGGGAAGTACTCACAACAGTATCGAAAATGGTGCCAGGTTTCCCTCTCCTCTTAACGTAACTCACAATTATTGAACTCAATAGGTTTAACCCGTGTTAGGTCTTGCAGCCATACACACAAATTTTGTTACGAATGTCTTAGTGCACCTTATAATGACTTGATTGTAGATTACCCAGCTATCGATCTGCTTCTTTTGAACAGTTTACCAGTTGCTGCACACGATATGTTCTCTCTATTTAGCAAGTAAGACAATGTTAGGTGTTTCCAGATTTACACTCACATTGTTGATGCACGGGAGGAAGAGATGGGGTGCATAACTGACCCTTTGGGCGTGTTGGGTTTGTTTATGTCTTCACTTGACAGCATTACAGTGGCTGCTTCGTACTTTTGTCATTGTACCTCTCTGGTGGCAACAGTTTCTTACTACTGAGAAATGAGATCTTCCTCAACATAAGCTTTAGGCAGATCCCTACTGTTACTAATTTATGTTCATCAGGCATAAATTATGAGTTTCTTATACATTAGCCACTAAAATGGGGTCAGTTAGTTTATTGTTATTTTTAAACAGTTCTATATCACTATGATTGATTGACCTTGGTCCTATTTCTCTTTTTGGAAGTTGCCTGGTTGCTTTAATTTTGCTTATGAGGCTATTTTTTCAAATTCTGAAATAGCTTTGGTTACTTTTTGTGTGTGTCTTTTGATGTAGATAATGAAATCATGATTAGTAGTTTGCTTAGAGGATTCATACAATCTCCTTTTATTTTGATATGATATTTTTATTCCTTGTCTTAACCACTTGTCTGATTTTTGTAAATAGTTAAATGTGATAAGATATAATCATAAATGATGTGAGTTTCTTATGCGTAAATTTCTATAAAACTGGAGATATACTTGGCAAAGTATTGATAGGCCTATAGTTAATCATAGCCTCTCTCTCCCTCTCTATCTATCTATCTCCATTCCCCTCATACATGGGTATCAGTTTAGTGTTTTCAATGTGTCTGGAAAAGTGCTCATTTGTAGAGAACAGTCAATGGGGTATGTTAAAGTAATAATTTCATTTTGTGCACATTTCTTCAAAATTACTCCAGAGATTTCTGGAAAGTGTTTATGTGGTGCCCCATTGCAGGCTGTTAAAAAGGTATGAACATACAGAATATATTTACAGACATGTGAGTGACTCAAAGACTTCTTAGGTTACAGAACCCACTATGTTGTTCTTAACAGTGAGTGTTTAACAGAGACAAGAGTATTGTCAGGAATGCCCTAATGAAGTGTGATAGGGTCCCTATTATTCTCTATATACATAGATTATTTGGTGGAAAAGGTGAGCAGCAATGTGCAGTTGTTTGCTGATGATGCTATGGTTTACAGTTAGGTGTCGAAGTTGAGTGACTGTATTAGGATAGAAGATGTTTTAGACAAAATTTCTAGTTGGTTTGATGAATGGCAGCTAAATTGAGATGGAGAGAAATGTAAGTTGATGTGGATGAGTAGGAGAAACAAAACTGTAGTGTTTGAATACAGCATTAGTAGTGTCCTGCTTCACACAGTCACGTTATTTGACTATCTGGGCATAACTGTGTGAAGCATGGAATGAGCATGTGAGGATTATGATAGGAAAGGTGAATGGTCAACTTCAGTTTATTGGAAGAATTCTAGGAAAGTCTGTTTCACATGTAAAGGAGACCGCATATAGGATGCTCGTGCAACCTTTCTGGAGTACTGCTCGAGTGTTTGGGATCTGTACCAGGTCAAATTAAGGGAAGACATCGAAGCAGTTCAGAGGCAGGCTGCTAAATTTATTAATGGTTGATTCGAACACCACACAAGTGTTATGGAGGTACTTTTGGAACTCAAGTGTGAATCAGTGGAGGGAAGGTGATATTCATTTTGAAGAACACTACTGAGAAAATTTAGACAATCACCATTTGAAGCTGACTGCAGAATGATTCTGTTGCCTCCAATATACATTGCACATAAGGATCTTGAAGATAAGATACAAGAAATTAGGGCTCATACAGAGGCATATAGACAGTTGCAAGCTGAAGAGGACAGGAAATGTCTAGTAGCGTTACATGGCAGCCTCTGCCATGCATTGTAAGATGGATTGCGCATTATGGATCCAAACATTGATGAATGCCATAAATACTGAGCTGAGTATGATCTTTGTAGTTCTCATATTGCATTTACAACTTCATCTCGGGTGACGGTACTAATAAACATTATCTTGGAATGTGTTCCCAATATAAGTTTGGGATCAATAGGTTTCATTATAAAATTCTGCTTAAGTATACAGTCCCCAGCTGTTGAAAGAATACTATTGTTTTGTTGTCTTGTATTGCTGTAATGTTTGTAAATGAATGTTTAATTTCACCATTTGCCTTTTTTAAATTTTCCATGTGGTCTTTGCATTGTTCATAAGACTTTTTATGTAGGTATTAGTGTGCATTCTTTTGACAACATTGCTTTTCTAGAATGACAGTGAATGTTTCATAGTAAACATTTAGGCTCTAAAGATGGTCACATCTGTGTAAAGATTTTGTGCAGAAGTTTGTTTTTCTGAAAGAAAGATTTTACTGCTGATATGATCCAGTTATTGTTACCAGTGTTGTTCACTCTGTTGACACTTTTCATGAGAAATCTCATTTGGAAGTAATGCGATAAGATCTTTTGAGATGTTGCTAAATTTTTCAGTTACAGAATTTGTTGAAAGAAATATTTGTCAGGTTTTCTCTGTACAACTAACTGTTAAAAAAGTTCATATTCTTCTCATTGAAAGAATCACAACTTGATTTTTTTGCAATTCCATTTGGTACCACAAGATTTATATTAATCTTCAGTATTTGTGCAAGGTGCTCACTGAATCCTGATCTGAATCTTGCAATTACACAGTTAGTGTAATTCAAAATAATCTCGTCCAATGGTGGCCTTAAGATTTGCAGTCTGATACTTAACCGATTTAGCTATTCTGCCCCATACATAAAACAAATGTTTTCACCAGACTTAAAAAGTGCATTCTTGTTTTAACTTTTAGTACCAAAGTCAACTCAAGTCCTCAAGGAGCACTGTGTCATAGTTCCATTTAGTTATTTTCATTAGGAGGCACTCAGAAACAGCTCAAAGTTATCCAGTGCAGAGTAATGGGTAGTAGGAACTTTTTGAAGCTTTATAAAAACTAATATATTTTATCATTTAGATGTCTGTATGTGGCAAATATAATAAACTGACTATTAAAGCTGTTAATGAAGGTACTAGCATACAGAATAGGTTCCCAAATGTGTGAGTAAGCCAAAGACTTTTTAAGTGATAGAACTCAGTATATTGTCCTCAATGGTGAGTGTTCATCAGGGACATTGGTATTGTCAGGAAAGCCATGTTAAGTGTATGTGAAAGTATCACTCTTATTCTCTGTATACATATATGATCAAGTGGGCAGGGTGAGCAGAAGTGTATGGCTGCTTGCTGATGATGCTGTGGTGTATGGGAATATTATCATCGTTGAGTGACATTAGGTGAATAGAAGATGACTTAGACAAAATTTCTTGTTGGTTCGATGAGTGGCAGCCTGCTCTAGATGTAGAGAAATCGAAGCCAATGCGAATGAATGGTGGTGGTGGGGGGAGGGGGGGGGGAGGAGCCATGATGATAAAATACCCAGGGATAACATTGCAGAGCAATATGAAATGGAACTAGCACATAAGGATGGTAGTAGACAAGGTGAATGGCTCACTTCAGTTTATGGGAGAATTTTAGGAAGGTGTAGCTAGTGTATAAAGGAGACAGTATACAGAACACTGCAGCAACCACCACTCGAGTGTGAAGGATTCCCACCATGCCGGACTAAAGGAAGACATCGAAGCAGTTCATAGGTGTGCTGCTAGATTAGTTACCAGTAGGCTCAGTGGGTGCACAAGTATTAAAAAGATGCTTCGTGAACTCAAATGGGAAACTCCGGATGGATGGCAATGTTCTTTTCACGAAGAATTATTGGGAATATTTAGAAAACCAGCATTTGAGGCTGATTGTGGAACTATACTACTGCTACCAGCATACATTTCATGCAAGACCACAAAAATAAAACAAGAGAAATTAAGGCTTATATGAAGGCATATAGATAGCCATTTTTCTCTCACTCTATTTATGAGTGGAACAGGAAAGGAAATGAATAGTAGTGGTACAAAGTACCCTCTGCCATACACCATTTGGTGTCTTGTGGAGTATATATGTAGATGCGGAAATTTAAAACATTGCTTTTCCTCTAAAATCAATGTTAATTCTAGGACAGTGATTGCATAATTTAAATCTGATGTATCACTAAGAAGTAGTAGAATTTCATATTTGACATTTTTATTTAGGAAAGACCGACCACTTTTCTTGGTATGATATTAGTTTCCTGATGAAATGAATTGTAGTTTCAGTATCACTGGTTTTGGTGCAGCACTTCCTGTTCTTCATGTGCGTCTGAACTGGGGATCATATGCTGTTTCTTGTCCATCCCTGCTGAGTGCAGATAAACAGTTTTATTTTGCACTGCAGTTGTCTGTCTACACTTGTTCAGCTGTTGTAATTCCACCTACGGACAGTCCTTTATCACATGCTGTTGGTCAATGTTCATTTACATGTACATTACTGTCATGTATGTAGCACGCACAGCTGTTGTGAATCTAGGGGGGGAGTGCCATTTCAGAGATTTTGACATCATCCCACACATCCTTTGTATGCTTACTGATGCATGCATTGATTTTATTTGCTGTAAATTTAAGCAACTACATTATGGCTAAAATTCTTTTTTTCATCATGAGTATTTATAGTGCCAGTCTCTGTTAAGAAATGCACCTTTTAATTTGCAGAAAAGTTTTGTATTGTCCTTTATCTAACTACACCATATGCAGAATCTGTCAGATGTTATTATCTGTATCACACAGCATTCCACAAATGTTTTGTAATGTTCTTCTTCCTATAATTGGATCTTACCAGCCTCTGCAGGAGCCCGTGTCCTACCCCTCCTCACAAAATCTTTTCACACACACACAGAAACTAATTTTTGTAAGCCTTTTGCATAACTGCTGCAGTCTGATGCTTAATGAAAACAAATTTCGAGGGCAGTTGCACACAGTTAAGAAGTAATAAAAACGTGTGAAATTTGTGTTTGTATTTACATCTCATCTGCACATACAATACTGCTGTTAACCTCGTGCCAGTGGTATAGTGGATTACATGAGAATAATTAGTTATTATGCTTAACTGAGCAATAATTCTACTGTGTCCTGAGTTTTACTTGTTTGTTCTGAATTTTTGTGCATTGTTTTTATATTTTCTGAATTCACTTAAAAATAATATTAAAAAATAATGTGGGGACACTAATAAAGTACAACACAGGAACAGTGCAAAGATTGCCACCCGAGTAGCTAGTCACACCAGGAACTGAGAATGTTCTGTAATTGTGTTTTCTGCACAGTGAAGTTGAAAAATGTATCAAAATGTAGTGGAGGATAAAAGCCCAGTTCAGTGTTGCATGAGTACTGCAGCAGTATGCCTACGAATGAAATAGGAAGTTCACGTTACATCGCGAACTTCAGAAAAAACTGCAGTTGTCAGATCCCACTAGATGATGAACTGTCGAGTGCCAGTAAATTATATTGGGACATTAGCCAATGTGCGACACATGACATGGTCCAGCTTTACAAAGTGTGCGGAAAGGTGTCCACCCCAGAGCTGACGCCTATGTCTGGGCGACTGGTGCACACATTCAGCAAGAGATTGGTGCCTTCACTGTGCGAATCACCACTGGCCTCAGACCCAGTGGGTCCACCGCCACCAACTAAAAAAACAAGAGAATGATTGCAAGCAACTCAGTTTTGCATCATCAATACTGAACAAATTCTAAACAAAAGCATCTGCAGTAAATGTTATACTGAGCTGTTTTTGACACAAAAAAAATCAGCTTGGAGCATTTACAAGAATTCAGTATCACTCCTTTAAAACAAAAAGTAAATAAAAATCTCTTTCTTCTGAAATCAAATCTAAATCATATGTTGCTGTTTATGTGTGTTCTGTTGCAACCTGACAATGTATGACCCCTTACGGCTCATTTAAGAGCTGCCACTATCGCTGGACAGACTTTGTACTCAAAAAACCTTTCTCCAAGCAATTTCAGTTATGTTCAGATGACTCAAAGAAGCATTGGCTACCAAGAAGCTCTGATGTAATAGAGAGGTAAATTATGCATTTCATATACAGTTGGACAGAGTCCCAAACAAATTCTTTTCTCTGAAAAATCAGGCGCTTTGTAAGCCCTGGTGAACTTCTGTGTGAGGAAATTATATGTTGAAAAGTGATATAGCAATGAGTTGTGCTGTGTGAAAATTTAAAAATATTTAACTGTTTAGTTTATATTTGAAAAGTGTGTGTGTGTGTGTGTGTGTGTGTGGGGGGGGGGGGGGGGGGGTGTATATTCAGTCACAAAAATAAACACATTTACTTCATCTTAATCTTTTATTAACAAAATTGAAGTTACAAAATACTTAACTTATAGAAGTGTAAAAACTTAAAAATTTTGAAAAAAAGAGAGAATGAGATAGAGAACTCATTTATGTCAAATCCTTTTGAGGACAAGAGATTCACAAATAAAAATGTCTACCAAAAACAGAGATCATTTAACATGCTCACTGACATGAAATATATTAAGTTAGAACAATACTTAGTTTCAGATAGGTGATAAATAAAGAAGTCGGTTAATCCTGTGTAAATACAGACATATAATTCCAAGTATAACAGAACTTTTGAGGGAATGTATGCATTTTTTGAAAGCAGTCCACATTCCATAGGCTACTGTATGTTACTCTTGGTGTTTGCAGTTAGTTGATTAGCAGTGGGTGTAATTAGCTCTCGCATACATTTCCTTTATGCTGTGACGCATTGTTGGCAATATTAATTCACATTCAGAGGAAACCTTTGGACAATGACCAAACAGCCAAATCAAAGCATCTGTGTGTAGCCCAGACTGACACAAACCAAACAACTTGCACGTCAACATCACATATCGATGTACTTAGCAGTATCCAGTAGACCATCTTGAAAATACTACACCACAAGATTGATTGAATGAAGGTGCATGTATCAGCTCTGCATTCTTTATTTACCTAGTACGTTCATTTTGTCTTGACAAGGAATTAAATTTGTTACTGTTTTGATGTGACTGCCAGTTGTATTTCTGTTCTTTTTCCTTCCTTTTTTCATTTATCTTCTTTTGTTGAAAAATATTTTGCAGTCACCCTTAAAGACCAGCAGTGAAAGTTGGTTGTACCAAAATTGCTGGCTTACTGGTTTTGGGTCTTTGAATTTAACTTTTATCATTTACTTGTTGTATTTCTGCACTTAGTACGTAACGCTCATCCTTACAATCTCTTATGTGGCGGATACCTTCCTTCTTCTCCCCCTCTCCTATATCCACTGTTTCTGTCACTCCCTGAACAGCTAATTATCTTTTTTATGTAAAAAAGTGCTATTGTTTACCAGTTTGCCTTCAGTTTCAATAAATGCCTGCTTTCACTGTAATAACACATTTCACACATGAAAATTGCAAACCTGTTGAGGGATGAGGCAAATGAAGTCACAAGATTTTTGTTCTTGATTGGCCAAACAAAATATTCTCCATCTTCCCAATTCTTGGGTTTTGAAGTGCAAAATTTTAAAAAAATATATACACACAGATAATTTTAGAAGTCTGTGATGTAGTAATCAAAAAATAGAAGTAGGTCAGCTAAAAGTTATTCTCATACCTTTACAATACATCTCTGCCCTTGTGAACAGAACATAGCGATATTAAAAGAAGGAACTAAACTTGTAGAGCAGCACAACACTGAAATTGAACTTAGGGTTTTCACTGGCTGAGTCCTGTCCAGAGCACCAAACATAGTATATGCAGATCTTGTCTTAGATGTAAGAACTGTGCAGTTTCTATAAGTGTGTTTCATCTCTGCTTGCTTCCATTGGCGCAAGTGCACCTGTTTCCCTGCTGCCAGAGTTTCTGCGTGCATTGGACTTGCTACTGCTCCTGCCCGACGTCGTTCGCGTGCTGCGACTCCCTGTTGTCGAGCTCTTATTGCTTCGATCGCTTCTGTACTTTTGTAGCTGATTGACCTTCTTTCTTAAGAAAGTCCTAAAACCATTGTGCCACCATGCGTAGATTACAGGATTGATTAGCGAGTTTAAAAACCCTAGTATCGCCAGTGGGGCTGCAATGATAACACTTAGAGTTTTGCACGTTTTCTCATCTTTACACAAAAGATACGTGACACAGGCAACAAAATACGGCACCCATGTTATGACAAAAGAACCTGTGGTAAAGAGGACAACTTTAACAGCTTTTGCCTTTTTAGGTTTTGACTTTGGTTCCATTTGTGTACTCATTCCTCCTCGAAAGATGCGCATATTTTTTGCATTGTTTTTGGGTGATCTCTGATTCTGAGTTGAACCATTTGTATTAGCTTCTTCATCAGCTCTTTGCAGCTGACGAACCTTTTTTAAGGCATGGTACAAAATGATAGAATAAAGTATAATTACAGTGATCACAGGAATTATGCCGAGATATGTTACCAATAAGACGAGTCCGGCTGGCATTCGAATGAACCAACAGACTCTTCCGTTATTAGTATTACCAGACCACCCAAAAGCAGGAAGGAATCCGACAACTATTCCAAGAACCCAGGTGCTCGCGATCAGTAGTCGAGCTCTTCTCGGATACAGCCAACGCTGGTACTGCAGGCCATAACCGATGTAAAGGAAGCGGTCCACAGCAATCAGACCCACACTCCATACAGATGAGAGGGTACTCGATAGAATCATACCTATAAATGATACAAAAAGTGACAGCAACTGTGCATAGCAATAGGTCAACAATTATAGAAAGAAACACACTTCACCATATGCTAACAGCAGTAATTTCTGGATTTAATATCATTAACTAACAATAACCACCAAAGTGAAGGAGTATACATAAAAAATATTTTTCTTAATATTTGCAATAACTATGCACCATATCTGAAGTTAATGTTTTCTGCGTTTCTGTGAAAGTTAGTACGCATGAAGGATGTCACAGAAGTGTTACTTTGTGATACCCTTTAATTGGCTAACATATTAACTCTTAGTACACATAGCTGCTTAAAACTTCCGCTCCATCTGTTATCTAGTGTCCAGTAGACATGAAAATTCGAGAGATTAAGGTCACGAGGAAATTTCCTGTTGCTGAAACTATCCACAACATTTGCAGGACATGTTTTCAAAACTTTAAACTAGCAAAGTGGAAGAGGGAATAAGTGTTAATGGAAAATAAGTAAACCAACATTTTTGATCCTGGCATTGTACTGTTTGCCTCTAGTGAAGAGATAAACTTCCACAACAAATGAGAGTAGGCCTTAAAATATGCTGTAGTAAGACTGAAGTTATTTTCTGTGAATACATAGAAAAGAAAATAGTTTAAATTAGTAGTGGGATCATAAAATCATTTAATGAATATTTTTATTTAGAGCAGTTGAAGATGAGTCTGTTGACAGCAAAATATGACCTGTGGTGCTTTTTCTAAACTAAGTAAAATTTTTAAAACTAAGTGTCAGAAGAGGAAGATTGCAACCTATGTGTTTATCAGTTTCAACTCGTGACAATGAGGCACAGATGTCTAAAGTGAAAACCATCCAGAAACTGTGTTCATTCAATGCGCAGAGGAGAGAGTTGTATTGGAAACTGGATGTGTATAACAGGAAAAGGTTATACTTGGGCAAGTCTTGAGACAAGACCTTGGACCAGCAGTGAATAACAAGTGGATAATGATGATGATGATGATTGTGATGATGATGATAATGACTCTTCATGTGAGATAACATGTTGCACCCTCCCTACCAAAAAACCGTCAGTCCAGTCACAAATTTAGCTTGTTACCCCACATGATCATGATTTTGATAATAAGCATAGATGTGGTACTGAGTCGAATGCTTTTTGAAAATCAAGAAATGCTGCATCTACCTGACTGCCTTGATCCAAAGCTTCCAGTATGCCATGTGGGAAAAGTGTGACTTGGGTTTTACGTGATAGATGTTTTCAGAATCTGTGCTGGTTGGCATGGAGAGCACAATTCATGCCTCTTGCATCACAATAACGCAGGCTGCACATTCATCCATGTTGGTGTGTGACTATTGCACAAAAAACGTTATCACTGTGCTGCCTCATCCTCTGTGCTCTTGGGACATGGTCATTGCAGACTTTTTTTTATTTCCAAAATTGAAAATGCCATTGAAAGGATGAAGATTTGCAACAATAGATGAGATAAAAGAAAATTTGCAGACGGCACCTTGTGCGATCCAACAAGTGGCTTACCAAGACTGCTTCTAGAAATGGAAATGGTGTTGGGATTGGTGTTTCAATTGTGGAGGAGAGTATTTTGAATGAGATAATGCACAATAAGTAAAAGGTAAGCATAGAAAACTTTTGTGGAGAAAGTTCCTGAATTTTTTTAACAGGTCCCATATAATGCCTTTTGTTAGCTTTTTCTATCATTATGTCCTGACACATATGGATCCCTGTTGCTCCTGTATTTTTTCAAATTTATTCTATCCATCTTCTGTTAGGTTTTCAACCCAGTCTTTTCTCATCACTCGGGATCAGGTGTAGACTTTCTTGTGTTGTCGATCCATCTACCATTATTTACCTATATTCATGTCCACTTCCATTTCATTATCACAATGGTCGTGATTATTTATCCAGTCTGTTTCCTGCTCCATTCCCTTGTTTTCCGGTTTCTCCTAATAATTTTTGTCTTGTATGTTTCCGTTGTTTGCTTAGAGACCCTCAGTTTTTCAATTTTTGCACGTTAAAAGTCTATGTCTCACAGCAAAAAGTCACAACTGGTACTGCACACTTTGCTTTTAAGATACGCAGGAAGCTTAATTTTGACAGGCCTAGTAGGTTTACCAAAAGTGCTTCTGTGCATTTTTATTGTTCTGTCCATTTCTTTCACTGTCTGTCAGTCGTTGTCTTCATCTGCCCTAAATATAGGAACTTGTCCACTGTTTTTATGGATCCACTATTAATTTGTACTGTTTTCTTTTCAGTGTGTTTGTCTTCTGATAATGAAATGATGTTTAAACCTCATTTCTGACTCACTTTATTAAGTTCTATTTGTTGTCGAGGTTTGTGGCACTGGAGATAGGCTGTACATCGTTGTCAGCAAAACCAAATCATCTCAGACAGGTTCCACTAACACACTTTTTTTTTTCTATGTTTCTCAATCAAGGACCTGAAAACACTCTCAAAGAATGTGGTACGAAATCTTCTCAGACTCCTCTTTCATCTTTGAATTCCAACTGTCCTGATGAAGTGCAATGTAATACTTAGTACACGTTTTTCTTTATACCAACATAAATTGAACCTAAGCCTAATTTTTCTAGAGCTATCAGTACAGACTTTGTCAATTCTGCTTGAAAACCTTTATCATTCTATAAATGCCAGATATAATGGTACTTCATACTGCTCTCTTTACTTTATAATTCATCATGACTTGCAGATGGTTCAGCCACCTTGTTTTTTACCCTGTGTGGTTCGTGATAATTCTGTGAACATCTTGTATTTTACTGAAAGTATGCTGATATGTGTATAGCTTTTTACCCCTTGTTGTCTGTCACCTTCTCTGTGAATGTCTGAATGAATGTCGAATGAGAAATTTCTGTGCTGTTCCAGTTTTGCAGAATTGTCCTCCGACAAAGACATTCCATACATAATTTAGCAAGTTTCTTTTGTATAAAGTTCCTTCATTTGTTATAATTTCAAAATGAAGAACATCAACTCTTGCTCTTTATCTTTCCTAAATACCTCATTTGGCTCTGTATACCTCACCTTGTTACTTCTGGAATTCCAGTATTTTTATTGTTATCTATTTGTGATTCTGGTTCATATCTTGGATGTTTCTTCTCAAAGGAGCATGGTATATAAATATGTTCAAGTGTACAGACCTCCACTCAAGCAGAATGTAATTAACAGTTATCCTGTAGCAATTATTTGTGAAACTGAGTGAATGTCGAATGAATAGTAATCAGTAAAAGGCTTTGCTGCCAATTTTATTGTATTCTGCTATAGCCATCATACGCAGAAATAGAGCAGAGCTGTTTAATGATGGCTGATAGTTAACATAGTCAATGAAATTATGAATGCTATTATTTATTGACTACTTTTCCTAGCTTTGCATTATATGTTTCAGAGAACACTGTGCTCATGACTCTTCATACTGCTTGCTCAGTGACACTGTGTTATATCAATATGAGGAGCAGTGTCAGCTATGTGCCTAGTATAATTTTCAGACCATAGACCACATTTGATATTGCTGAACACTACACTTTGATTCAAAACACTAATAATCTTGTGTTCATTACTCAAAATTATCTATCACATTCCTCTCCTGTGACAAGTCTTATCAGTTTATTCCTTTCTAATCTAACTTCTCTGTTTGTATTTTGTTTTTAAAGTCATTAGTCTGTTTTGTAACCTTCTGCATCATCGATGAGGATATTAGAGGTGTCTAGATTGATATAGTCCTGTAACTTTTGTTCTGTCTTCAAATAATAAAGCTGTTGAAGATTGTAGTTTAAAGCGGTCAGGCTTGCATCGTCTCCCAAATCTTATTGCTGGTTTAGAAGGTTCACTGTTAAAATTCAGGAAACTGAGGTCATATTAAGCCTGTGCAGATGTAAATGTACATGCAGATATGCCTGATCTCGTGTATTGTGGATACATTGCACCTGGAGTAGAAAATTGCATCTACTTCGTGATCTAGGACAAGGACAGTTGTGGGCATGGATATGTAAAAGAGCTGTGGGATGGAGAAGTGGTACAAGAGCAAGGGAGGTCATTGGAAACATCTTGTCTGTGTGGAACATTTAGGGGAGGTAAGTGTATTCTTTCTAGGAAACAGGTCCGATCAGTGCAAGAGGTTGTTAGGGGGTTGTCATAATCTGTCTAATTTGGATTTGGGATATCTACATCTACATACATACTTCAGAAGTGACTGTACAGTGCCTGGCAGAAGGGACCCTGTACTGTTGCTGATTATTCTTTTTCCAGTTCCACTCACAAATGGAGTAACAGAAGAGTTACTTCTTGTGTGCCTCTCTACAAGCCCTAATCTTTCTTATGGCGTCCTTGAAGTTCTTGCATGGATGAAACATTGAAGGCAGAAGAATTGTTGTGTGGTCTATCACAAATTTGATTACTCAACAGCATTTGGTAAAAAATTTGACTTCTTCACTCTGGTGATTCCCATCTGAGGTCTCGAACATTTGCATGACAGTCTCGTACAGATCTAACTTACTGCTGTCAAATGTCGCATCACACCTCGGAATTCCTTTCACCGGACGTGGTGGGAATCCTGAGCACTCGAGAACATGTTGCCTGTTTGTTACGTATGTTGTCCCCTTTATAGATATGCTACATCTTGCCAGAACTCTCCCTGTAAATCTTATTGTCATCACCTTCCCTAAAACTGACCTAATGTGCTCATTGTATTTAATGTCATTTTGCAACATTGTACTTAAATATTTAAACAGTGAGACCTAGTCGTACAGTGTGCCGGTAATACTATTTTTGAGCATTAAAGGAATGTTTCTTCTACTCGTCTACATTAATGAACACTTATCCACATTTAAAGTGAGCTGACACTTGTGACACCAAATAGGGATTCTGTCAGAGTAATCCTTAATCTCCATACAGCCTCTTGATGACAACACTTACTGGTACAAAATAGTGTTGTCAGCAAACTGCTCATCTTTTCTGACCGATTCTTTACGTACATGGAGAACAGGAATGGACCTACCACACATTAGTGCACTCCTGGTGTTGCCTTCATCTCTGGCACAATTTTCTCTGTTCTGTCAATTGAAAAGTCTTCTAGCTGTCACATATTTAAGAAGCTGTTCCATTTGCACAGACTTTTGTTTACAGTTGAAATTGTGGCACAGTATTGAGTGCTTTGCAGAAGTGTATGGATAGATGATCTTCCTGCATCCAGTTTGAAATTTGTGTGTAAAAAGGGTGAGCTGTATTTTGCACAAGTGGGGCATTCTAAATCTGTGCCAATTCGTGGTGTTCTCAGCCACTGGCCTCAGTTTGCCTTTTGTCTGGATGGATAGTTTACTTATCATTGTGCTTGCATACATAGCAGTGAAGCTGACCATTTGCCATTCCTTCTCCCCACCCACTGCACCATTGTTGTGTTATGGACACACAAACAACAATATTATTAAATACTGCTGTTTTCGTGTCCATAACAGTTGCAGTCGATAATATTTCCATTGCATTTGAAAAATCGGTCACTTTGTTGTCCAGATACTCAGTGTGTGTCTGCCAGCTCAAATTTTTATCCAAATTTAATCACAGCAATTCAGCACAGTCTTGAATGTTTGGTTTTGAATTGCATCATGTGAGTGTTAGATATGTTTAGATTCATCCTATTTAAGTGAAACCAAGTTTCTACATTACCGAAGATACTGATCAATGATTTCAGAATTTTTCTGCTTTCTGATTTTAAACTAACACAGAAGTACTGTCTGTAAGTAGAATTGATGGGTAGGTGATATTTAATGGCAAATTATTCATTTGGAACAGAAATAGGACTGGAGTCTTGTGGGGCACTCTGAAGTATTATTATCATCATCCACATCCATACTCTCCAAACCACTGTGAAGTGTATGGCAGAGGATATGTCCCATCGTTAGGGCCGGTTCCCATTCTTCACATATGGGGTACGGGAAGGAGTGCTTCAACAAAAAGCAAGGAATTAAACTTTTTTGTTTCTTTGGCAACTGATGATTTTCCATAAAGACAAGCCTAGCACAAATGATAATACGAAATGAAAAAGTGTCTGAATATAGTGTTTATAGGCCTAAATCAGGCTTCTAATTTTTAAAATTTTAAGGTGGAGGCCTCCTGGACCACCCTCCACTTTTGGCGTGTGATTACTGACAGCATCTTCTCAAGGTTGGCAGCTGTGTATTAATATTGCCTGCAAGGTTATTAAATATGACACGAATAGTGACAGTCCGACACACTAGTCACAAAATTGTTGACACTAGCATTCGTACTCCCACTGCTGGTGCAGTCACAAGTAAAGTCTGATTTAGCTATGTCTCGTAAAGTTGATATATACTGTGTTCTTGGTGCACTATCATTTTAATTTGTTTAATTTTTCTCTCACATATATTTGATTCTTGTGTTTTTTGTTATTTTGTTTCTTCTTCTTCTTCTTCTTCATTATGTGGTACGAGCAAGTGGCACGGCTGACTAGGGTTCGTCCTCTAAACATCTTTGACACGCTTAGCAGGCTCAACAGTGGCCAGTTCATGATAGACAGCAGACAAACACAAAAAACACAGTATGTATCAACTTGATGATACATTTCACATAGTGTAGCTAAATTAAACATACCCTCTGACTGTGCCAGCGGCAAAGTTACGAATGCTTGTGTCAACAGTTCTGTGTCACTACAATCCAATATTACTTCTCCTCCATCCGAGATAACATGCTGCGTCCTCCTTAGCAAGAAATCCTCAGTCCAATAACAAACTTTTCCAGTCAAACAAATAATAAGAAAGAGCAGTAACTCTTTTTTTCTGTTCCACAAGTACGACTTACGCTATTTTAGGAAACTACCTCTAACGCCATATTTGTTACGTTTCTCAATAAGCGAGGCATAATTTACGGTATGAGGTCACAGAAGATTCCTACGACCTTGTTGCCCTTGCCCAATTATGTGTTTAGTTTCTCAACAAAAATGTTTACTGCTTCTTTAATGCTGTTCTCTTGTTGTTCCTGGATCATATAGTATTTTGTAATAATGTTTTGGTTTTGCCTGACAGTGATCACCTCAGATATTTTAGAGATGGCTTGAAGAATTGAGATAGGATGATAACTTTCCGTGACCTCTCTGGTTCCCTTTATGAAAATTCATTTAATTTCAACACACCCCAGTACCTCTGGCAAGCAGGCCTTTTGAAAAAACTGCTTACTGGAGACAGTGAGTGTGTTATGAACTTTTCTGTTGCTTTAATAACTTGCATCCCACATGCAGCATTTTTCTTTTTTAATGCTAAGATTACATCTTCTACAGCCTTCATGGCACCTTTGAAAATTTATAAGGTGTTCAGAATTTGTATTGAGGTCAAATGGATTTGACCTCAATTGCACTGATTTCACGTTCTGTTGCATTTATAAGGAATTCATTGAAGCACCCACATATTTGAATTGGGTTTGCAATAGTGTTTCTTTTCAGGTAAATTTTTGAAATTTATTATGAATTCCAATTATCCTGTTGTTTGCCAGTAGTTTTATTGCCTTGGCAGCTCTTTTAACCCTTAATTCACAAGGTGTGGCCTCTCTTACCGCACCAGAATTGTACAAGTCGCTCTCATACGTCAATTATGGCTGATCGTTTTTATACACCACATTCGCTCTTTTAATGACCGACCCTCCAGATTATTATTGTCAGTTGCATTATCACTTTATTTGAGTGTTGTTGACATGTGATGGGGTCTTGTAGACTGCATCTTGTGAACTACGCACCTGCTTTTCTCAGTACAGTACAAAATGTGTTAGCAAGAATGTGACGATTTTACACACTCGATGAAATTTTTAGTCAGCGGGTGAAGAATAATGTCAGTGGTATAGAACAAGAAGTAGACAAAGAAAACAACGATTTTTCAATAGCCAGTAGTCATTGTTCTGCTAGCGAACGAGTGGACCATTCAGAGGAAGAACTTCAAGACAATGGCTATCGAGTTCAGTTTTTATATGCAAGTTTAAACCCCAGAAATTAGTTTTATGCAAAAATTTGTTTTCTAGAGAGATACCATAATTTTTCAGTACATAAAATTCAGTTCTCCAACAGTTCGTTTTGTGTACTATCGAAAAAACTTCACAGAAGCATGTGATTTTTGCTTGATACAAAAATAAAATACTGTTGGCTTTATTTAGTTCAATAAAATCAGAAAGCAGTATTTAAACAACACTTGTATATTTGTAACCATGAATGTTATATAACATAAATTAAATTTTCAAATGATTTACAGGTTAAATCTTGGTTTAAAGGTAGGGATCTCAGGGACCACACATTGTAGTATACATTACAGAAAAGTCACCTCGTGAGTTAAGGGTTAAATATAATTTCTTGAAGTCTAACGTATTCAATGAAATCAGTATTTGTGTTGTATTTTAGTTCACTGTGCAGCTGCCTCTTCCTTAACTGGAAATTTTCTGGACATTTTTATGTCCTCTTATGATCCACTTTAATTTATTTGCTACTTTTGTGCCACAGATTTCGGGGTGGAAACATTTTATTGAAGATGTCAGGAAAAATATTTATGAACGTGTGAGATTTTATAGTACCTGATGTACAGAGATGAAAAGTTCATTTTTCTCTCTTTTATTTTATTACAAAATATGAACACGCATGCTTTGCCAAAGTTCCTTTTAATGTTTACTTCTATACCTCAACTGCTCCTGTCTGTGGTAGCTCAGTAAATGATGCAGAATGAGCTGAGATAACCAAATTTACTCAAAATTTACACACATCTTCATATATATATTAGTTAAAACTTTACTGAAACTGTTTGCTCACTGGGCATTTTATCTGGTAGATTCAAAGAAATTCAGTTTGAAAACATGATTTTAGCACTGAATCTTGAAGCATAACTACTTTCAATTTTGTATCAATTTAAAATCAGCAGCTACAGCAAGTTTTTTTTTTTTTTTTAGTTCTTTCTCTGCAGACATCTTCTGGCATGCTTCAGTTTTTAGATGGGAAGTGTGAACATATGGGACATTACATGAAATTTGTTCCTAGATTGAGAATTTCTTGGTAGGGATAACACAACATGTTATCTAAGTGTTTTTGTAGCCTTGTTTGTCATGTCATATGTTAACAACCAGGCAGCCCCTTACTGTTCATAGTGTGTATTCGTGACCTCACAGACAATATCAATAGTACTGTCTGAAAGAGCTGCATAAATATCCCATCAGATCTTCTTGAGATTTCAAAGCAATGGAAAAAATTGCAACTTGTTTTAAATTATGTAGAACTTGAGCTTCCCCTGACATGCCAAATATTCAGCTGTGTAAAACCCTTGACAAGCCTGATGTTTTGACAGATTAGCACATCATCATTTTGAGCACAATAAAGAACTATCAGGCATGATGACCGTGAGATGTCTTACAGGTACTCCGGCTCACCAGACATCAGTAAATGGGCAGCTATATTACAGTGAGTATGTATTTCACTAAGTCACATCATCTGATGATGGTGTTTTGGTTTGACAAAGAAGTAAATTGGCATTTCAGTACTCACATCAATTGTGATATCTGAGAATTTTTTCTTCAAAACTGGTTCTAGTTCTATGGAAGTTGTAAAAGAAAAAACTTCAAAACTGTTTCTTGCTCTAATGAGGATATAAAAGAAAAAAGCTATGAAAAATAGCAGATTGGCAATAAAGTATATTAAAATTATAATGTTAGTGATAAAACATCATATGCGTAGGTTCCTATGGAATTAAAAATGACTGTGTGATGATTGCTGATAATCAACTTTCAAAACCATGTGCTACCCCGAGTTCTAATAGGCTTGAATGAAGTGGGTAACTTGGATGAGTTGTTGTACTTTAACAAGTAGTATAACATTGATATGGGGAATGACAACCACACACTTATGGAGGAAGTGTATAAAGAGAAAAACACAAGAAGGTGATGCATAATGCAAAGTTCAAATGGCTCTGAGAAATATGGGACTTAACTTCTGAGGTCATCAGTCCCCTAGAACTTAGAACTACTTAAACCTAACTAACCTAAGGACATCACACACATCCGTGCCCGAGGCAGGATTCGAACATGCGACAGTAGCGATCGCGCAGTTCCAGACTGTAGCACCTAGAACCGCTCGGCCACCCCGGCCGGCTGCATAATGCAACTCAGACATTATTCCCTCATGAAACTTCCTGGCAGATTAAAACTGTGTGCTGGACCGAGTCTCAAACTTGGGACCTTTCTCTTTCGTGGGCAAGTGCTCTACCAACTGAGCTACCCAAGCATGACTTATGACTCGTCCTCACAGCTTTACTTCAGCCAGTACCTCCTCTCCTCATTTTCCTGCTTACTTGAGAAGAGATAGTTCTAAAATATGTAACTAACAGTCTTCATAGGTACAAAGGTAAGAAATTCTACTAATGAAGTGTTGATGCCCAGAATGATAGCCATTTTGTTCTCTACACAGTGAATGTGTCTCCTTTCTCATACCATTTTATTCCATCTGGGGTGAATTAGGGTAGCATACATATTTTATTGTTTACAAATGGAAGAATCGTAATGGCAGTATTATGAAAACAGCTGAGGAAGTGGCTGAAGATGTGATTGGTGACCTAATACTATGAAAATAATTTCACAGAGCACTAAAATTCTAAGTTGAAACAAAGCATCGTGAGTAGATGGCACTCCACCAGAATTTTTCATAATCCTCGGATTAACCAACCATCATAAAACTCTTCCACTTATGATGTAGGATTTAGAAGGCAGGCATTGTAAGTTACTTAGTTATTTAATGAAATGTTTCACAGATCATGTTCATGACAAATGTGATGAACTCACAAAAAGATGAAAAAATGTTTGTTTGAATACATGCTGGCCACTTATAGCTCTGATTAAATTGAGGGTTTGTGTCAGATTATCCCGCAAGACATCAGTGAATGAAAATATTCAAAATATGTTAACTTACTGACTTCCATGTCCCCAATGTTGGCAGTTATTCTTATGGCAAAACTAGTGAAACATAAATGTTTTAGCAGGGATACTGTATGGTTTCTCCAGGGAAAGCTTGCATCAATATGCACACTTAAGAACTTAGAATTTTCTGTCGTCCTTATACAAGGACAACAGGAAGTGGTATGTTTTTGCCATTTCAGAACTGGTTGAGCTGTGTCTTTTTTAAAATTTAAAGCTAGCCCATTTCTGCAAAACTAGTCAGTAACTTTCACAAAAATGCATCTTTGCTCAGCTTCACAAAAATGCTCGTATACTCTGCAGAAAGGCTCAGCTGTAAATAGAGGTGTGAGACCAACAGTAGTTCAAAGTCTTGTCAGAGCCCAGGCATCGAGTACATGTAACAAAAAAACTTGCAGTATCTGAAGAAGGTCGCTGTGCGTGTCATCAAAATATTGTGCGTGGAAATGAAAAGTCAGCAAAACGCCTGGAAGTACACTATTAGTATTTATTCTGCCTCCATCGAGTCAAGTGGTAGATCATTAACATAAAGCAAGATGGGCCAGTGATCAAACCCTGCAGGACATCCATTGTATAAACCCTGTGGGGCTTCCATTGTAATTGCTCCTCATGCAAATGATGTGGTGAGTCACTTTGTTTTACTCATACAGCCTAAGGTAGCTTGCTACATTCTGTTCCTTAAAATAAGAACTAAATTGGGCATGTGCTGTACTATGAATTCCATAAAAACTTAAATTCCTTAATAGTATATTCCTTAATATATATCCAGTGCCGTCGATAAGTCACAGATGATCCCAAATGATGATATTTGATGATGTAAATCTATAAATTATTGTCTCTGTAGAGTAGCCATTTTGAAATCCAAACTGTGATTGTCTAAGTATCCAATTACTACACAGGTGGATGACAACTATGGAGCACATTATCTTCCAAAAATATGTAGAAAATGATGTAAGGAGTGACACTAGACAGTAGTTACTGACAGCTGTGGAATGCCTAACAGTGGCACATTGAAATCTACATGGGTAAACACCCTGAAGTAATGATGCAGTACATGCAAGAGTAAGAACATTACATTTGTTGGGCAGCAATTAATGTTTCATGTTTTATTGGAGATATAATCTATCTCCACATGAACCTTTACTTTTTAGATTTACAGTGAGATTCCTTATTTAAGTATGGAAATGACACTAATTTTGATTTCACTAAAATTCCTCTGTACCATTTGTGTACTGTTTTGCTTTCTTTTCTGAACTATTTGAACCAGTTTTCTCAACCATTTGTAAAAGGTAATTATTAAAAATATCTGCTGTATGTGAACTGTCTTTTACATGCTCCCTTTCTCTTTAACAAAAATAATGTTGTCTTCTGTGGCTTTTTCCCTGCCTCTGTTTCAACAGTATTCATTATTGATTTGATGCCCTTAAACCCCAGGAAGACTAATAATTCCACTTCCAAAGAAGGCAAGGGCAGATAGTTGCGCAAACAAACCACCAGTTTAAGTAATCACGGTTCGCAAAATGCTTACACAAATATTCTATGGAATTACTGAATGCACCTCCACCACCAATACCCCATTTGTAGCATCTGAGGATGTAGAAAAAGCTTTTGATGATATAGTATGAAATGCTTTATTTCGAGTTCTGAAACTGACAGGGGTAAAATACAGGGAGTGAAAGGTTATCTGTAACTTTGACACAAACCAGACTGCAGTTATAAGAGTCAAAAGACATAAAATGAAGGCAGCAACTAGGAAGAGAGAGATAGGCAAGGTTCTGAGCAAGTAGTGAAGGATCCTAAGGAGAAATTTGGAAAGGGAATTAAAATTCAGGGAGAAGATTTACAAACACTGACAATATTGTAGTGTCACCAATATTGTAGTGTCACTGGCAGAGATGGGAATACGATTTGATCTCTTGAACAGAAAGGTCAGAAGTTATAAGAGGAACAGCAACAAAAGTAAAACAAAGGTAATGAATTCTAGCCAAATTGAATCACATGATGCTGACTAAATTAGATTAGGAAATGTAACACTAAAAGAAGTAGTTAAATTTTGCTGTTTGGGCAGTAAAATAACTGATGATGACTGAAGTAGAGAGAGCAAATGCAGACTGACAACAGCAGTACTGTGTTTCGAAAGAAAAGTGAATATAAATTTAAGGGCAGGGAAGCCTGCAGTGCAGCCTTGTACAGAATTGAAATTTGTACAATAGGCCATACAGACAAGCAGAGAATGGTTGCTTCTGAGATGTTGCAGAAGAATACTGAAGATTAAATTGTAAGACCAGGCAACTAATGTAGCGGTACTGAATCTAATTTGGGGAAAAAATAGCTTTGTCACTCTACTTCACTAAAAGAAGGGATCTATTGATAGGCCATATCCTGTGGCATCTAGGAATTTTAGGAATTGTGAAGGTCAAAACTACAAAGGGAGACTGAGGATTGAATGCAGTAAGCAGGTTCTAATAGATGTAAGTTGTTGCAGATGTACAGATATGAAAAGACGTGCACAGTGTGCTGCATCGAACAAGTCTTTAGGCTGAAAGCTTCTTCAGCAATGACAGATTTTGTAAATATCTATACGGTTACAGAATTTCCTGACAGATTAAAATTGTGTGCTAGATGATGTCCAAAAACCCAGACATTTGCCTTTTGCAGGAATTGCCCCTCTTACTGAACTATTTAGGCAGTGGCATTCTTCAGAGGGAGAACATGTCCCAGAAAAGCAAGTAATTTCCCACCATGTACTTTTTCCTACTGGCCTCTCCAGGACGGAGAGCAAAAGAAGTACTCACAGATTGAAGCTTCCTGCTGGGTCTGTGTTTGCTAATCTGTCTGGAAGTTTGAAACTTTCTGTGTATAATATTTTTGAGTCTTGTACAACTGCATTAAAATATTACAGTATGTTTTCCATTAAAGGGACACACTTAGCAGACCAAAGGTAATACTATACTATTCAGATATGTCATTGTATAACGTTTTAAATGATATAAACCATTAAAAAAGCAGTTTCTACGGCTTGGATATCTCTACTGGCACAAGAATGGCAGCTGTTTGCAGTGAAGTGAGCCATAAAAGTTGCAACCTTTATTACAATACGTAGATTGGTACTGAGTTTGATAACGGGGTTTAAGAACATATGGCAACAGTTTAGCGTGATAAGCTTGTTTAATTAACATATGTGTCACATCAGACAAGATTATCCCTGTAATGAGCAAAGTAGGGAAGGTAAAAACAATTCATTCCAAAAACTACACAGATTTGTGAAAATTATACTAAATATGCACAGTGTTTCCATACAGATAAAACTGAACACTGTGTGCATATAATTCCCTTTAACTTGACCAGTAGTTGCGTATTTTATTTTCTGCAGACTCATATAACTGATGGAAGCTATATGTTACACTGTAATTACTGTTGTGCTTGCTGCTATACACATCTCTGTAATGTAGTTTATGAGCAGCTTTTGTAAAATAAGAGAAGCTCGTCATAGTTTTCATATAACTCATAAAACCATCAAACTAAATATGATATATGATCACCATTTTATATTTTGTACTTGTCTCTAACTTTAGAATTACAATTTTTGTTATGCATAGTTTTTGTAGGCAGATGTATCTTTATTACTGTGAAGTATTGTAGCTCAGGAGGACTTTTATTTGAGAAGTTAGTGTGTTTAACTCTTCATGGCAGAAAGGTAACAATACATTACACAGAGCAAGATTGCCAAGTATCTGCAGTGGCTACTTATACTGACTCAGCTAGAGCCAAAACTGCTTATTACTTATTGGTCTCCTTGTTCACATGTCTTTTATAAGGGCTATTGTGAAACACTCGTCAATGTTATAAAGGCCCATTGTGAATATAGTAATCTTTGATTGTTTTATTTATGAACTGCTGCTTTGGTCCCTGGGGAAGAATTTAGTTTATGTTCAACAACTCAAGTTTATTCATGTGTATGGAGTAAACTCATTTCCAAGAAGGTTACAAAAGTCATGAGTAACATGGCAATTTAAAATAGTTAAGTAATAAATTAACAAAAGTCTCAAAGAACATGAATTAAAACGAACATACACATGGTATGGGATCATGTACATGCGACCAATTTTGTAGTAAAACTGAGTAAGTTAATTTCACATTACACACAAAGTAATAAAAATGGCAGCACAATACATTACTGAAAACATTCAACAGATTAAATACAGATATAAATTGTTTAAAAAACGAAGCATATTAAAAAGGAAGTAATACGTCATTACAAATATGCCAAAACAAGAGAATTACAATGAATATAAAACTGAAATCTAAGCGTAAGGACAGGGGTGAGGCAACATGTAGAAAGCTGGGTGGCACAGTAGTCATGTTGCATTACATAAAACTGAAAATCAATAGGCCTTAGTTTTTATAAAGGAAAGAATATTATAAAGTTAGTATAGTAAAATAGCGTATATATATATTACACATTCAAAACTAATGTACATATGCATATGTAAATGCAATCTAGACTATCTATTCAGATTTTACCATACACTAACAATAATGTAAACGGTATTTGTTTTTCTCAATGTGTTTGTGTATACTGCTTTCTTTGTGCTTCTTATTCTTGACTTGTATTGTGATGTGTTGATTTTAATTATGTTCTACACTACTCCATTTAATTGATATGAGCACAAACGATAAATAGTTTGTCAATGTGCACCTTTGCCCTCTCTTTTTCCTACATAATTATCATTCTTTTGTTAACTGTAATGCATATTGATTTTTATTTTATGTATGAATACTTCCTTCACTGCCTCCACTTTCTTCTGCTTCATGCACACTGACTGCTTATGATTGCTCAGGAAGGAACTAATACAGTTGTTGTACAGACCTAGAATATCATATTTTTCAAGCTTTGACAGCAGAATATTACGGTCCATCATGTCAAAAGATTTTGACAGGTCAAGAAATCTCCTATTGATTCCTGTTTCTTGTCCATCAGGCATAGTATGGAATTAGTGCACTCATAAATAGCAGTTATGATTGACCTCTTATTTTTGAATCCATGTTGTTCATTGCATAGGATATTGTTTTCATTTACAAATTTTTAAGTTTGTCATACATAACTTGTTCTAATATTTTTGAAATACAGGGGAAATTGTGATGGGTCTGTAGTTATTTACATTATCTTTTCTCATGTTTTTATACATTGGAATGACTTTAGATGCTTTCAATACATCAGGGAAAAACCCTGCCCGATGTGAGCAGTCACACAGGTGTGTAAGTATTTCAACTAGGTTTGATGCACTCTTCTTAAGATTGTTGCAGGAACACCATCAATGCCTGCAGAGTTGGAATTTTTTAGTAATTTTATTTCGTTAGCTCTCTTGCGAGATAGAACTGATGTACGGTGACCCTCTATTAGCGTTTATTTTGTATTCATTGGCTTGAGTGTTGTTATATAAGTTTGATTGTATCATATTATCAGCACATCTGTGAAAAAATTGTTAAAAGTGTTGCCTACTTTTAAGGGGTTTGTTACTTTTTAATTTTTTTGTGATAGTATTTTAATTTTGCAGGGTGAGCTGTGTTTACCGGACACTTTTTTTTATAACAATCCACGTAGCCTTCACTTTATTTTCTGAATTATAAATGTAGTCTGTATGGAACGGAGACCTGGACAATTAACATGAAGCACATTAAAAAATTACAAGCTCTAGAGATGGACTTTTGGAGAAGATCGGCAAGAATCTCGAGGAAAGAAAAGATAAGGAACACCGAAGTAATAATGAGAATGGAAATAAAAGAAAGAATATATGACGTAATGGATAGGAAGAAATTACAGTGGTACGGGCATGTACGACAAATGGAGGAAACCAGAATACCAAACTTAATACTGGAGTGGGAACCAGAGGGGAGAAGAAGAAGAGGACGACCTATGACCACCTGGCTCCGAAATGTACAGCACACAATGAGGAGAATGGGTGCAGAGGAAGAGGACACACAAGATTGAAACACCTGGAGAAATATTTTGAGAATATAGTTTAAGAACGTTTATCGTTTGTATTGTAATTTCCAAGTAAATTATTATGTTGGAGATAAGCCTCTGTAATGAGGAAAAGCTCAAAATAATAATAATATAATAAATGTAGTCATCATTCTGAAATATTTTTGGTGCTCTTATTACTTTTCTTAGTATTTTGAAGTATGTTTTATAATATATGTGTATTTCAGCTGAGAAATTTTTTTATTTAATATTTCATGAAGTTGTATTTTCCTCTGACATGAAACCCTTATTCCTCTTGTGATCCAACTGCTTGTTCTAGAATTCCCCCTTATGGTTACAGTTTTCAGTGGGAAGGAAATTTGGAAGAAGTGGGTTAAATTGTTAATATATATCATTAATTTTGGAAACCTGTGATCATTTTTCTTTCTGTAATAAGCTGTTGAAGTAGTTTACATTATCCTGATTATAACTTCTACTTGTGGCTCTTACAGACATGTTGTTAATAACAATGCCTTTCATTTTTAAGCTTAATATTTGAGCAAGTTGGTCACCAAAACCCTTTCTTGAAAATTTTTAGTAGGGTGTTCCGTAAACTTTTCATGACTAGAAACTGGTCTAAAGCTGTTTGACAAGTTTCTGTTACTTGGGTAGCAGATTTTACTTCAGCCATTAAATTACAGGATGATGCAAGTCAAAAGGGTTCTTTTAAACTTTTGTCAATTTATTATTTGTGAACTATTTTAAAAATTTGTGTTACTCATGACTTTTGTAGCCCCTCTGCATAAATCTTGAAGAAAATTTTAATTCAAATGGGGAGGGGTGTGGGTGGTTGGGGTAGTAAGCCCCACAACTCACAGCAGCTGACAGTAACTTGAATTTTGATTTTTATTTGTTGCAGCATAAGTGCTGTGGACTTTTCATTAATAGTTATTGTTATGAAAAACTCTGAACATACTTATTATACCATTGTCAAAGAACATGATAAATATTCCAGTTAATTTAGTAATAAAAATGATTTCTTATTTAGCAACTAACAATAGGAAATTAAATGACCAAATGAATCACAAAGAAAATAAAAGCTTGTCTCCAACTTGAAACAAGCTGAAAATAATATATTTATTCTATCAAAAAGTTGTGAAACACTAGACACAGATGAAGCTGATCTTGAACATACATTAGGTGTTTAATTGAACCATATGTGTAACTAATTGTTCTAGGATATGAACTTCTGAAATTAGCTGCTGTCACAGCTGCAGTAACAGCTACTCAGTGATAAAAGTTAAGAGAAATTAAAAAACTTACCTAACTGGAAGAAACAAGTCGTCTCATCTCTCAGATTTTTTGGGAATGCTTGTCCAAAGACGACTGCAATTCCTGTGATCAGATCTGCCATTGCAATGTTCCCCAAAAACAAGTATGTTGTTTTTGGCTGCACACCACTTCGTATTATTAACCCAGATGATACCACGACAGCCAAATTCAGTATGATGATGAGTGCTCCAATTGCAGGGATGAGGTAATCATAGAGCAGCAGCTGTGTTGTAGCACTTTTTACTATGGTGATATTTAGTGACTGATCTGTGCTGTCACTGTTATTAGCTAGAACACTGATATTTTGTGTTAAATCCATAAAACTGGAGCTTGTAGTGTATTGTTCTAACATTCCAGCAAGTGACATTACACTTGTGAGGTACGAATCTGTAGCAACTGCAGTAGATGGAGAGTGATGCATCCTGTCCCAGAGGTTCTCCATGGGAGACTGCATGCTCAGCTGCACGGGGGGATTGCCAGAGCATTGGGTGTGCTGTTGCCTCATCTCTTGTTGACACAGGACACAGATAGTGAAGCTCTTTCCTTCCTTCCTGTGTTGTGTCATATCAGTCCGGGGACTAACTGTTATCAAGTGTAATGTGTGTGAATTTGCTTCTCAGAATTATTACTTCATGGAACATGGTTGAGCCTTGCTTGTGTAAATTGCAGGTCAGAATGTAGAGGGAGAAAAACCACATTTCTTTGGGGTATTGAAAAATTCTAATTTATAAATTGAAATTAAATACACTCAACTTTCTGTATTAAAAGTGCAAATCTGAAACTGAATATTAAGCAAGAGAAGTAAATTTTTTATGGAAATTAATATGGTACTCTAAAGTGCTGAGTGGAATACACACAATGGGAAAAAAATAAAAATAACCATTCATCTTATAGTTGAGGCTCTGAGCAGTGTGCATATACAATAGCCAGCTTTTGAACTTGTAGCTTAGCTTTCAAATAATGTCCTTTTTGAACATGTATTGCGCTGATACTGCTATATTAGTGAGGGCAACAGTGTTTCCACCTTATATTTATAAAAAAGTGTTTCTCATACATTTGTGAAAAACTGCAGAGTTTATACCCTTACGGTATATTAATAATTTTTACTTATGGACCCTCTGACAGCAACTGAATAAAACACAATTTTAGTGCCATATGCGTTTCGCCTTTATTTTCTGCAAGGCATCATCAGTGGCAGGTTGCGTGGACAATTTCCTACATATTACGCTCCTGTTGCATTTTTGGTGTTGTTCTTCTTCTTATGAATGCCAATTTGCGGTTTTTTCCCCATTCCGCAACACTATGCACTGAACGCTTGTTTTAAAGCAATGTTTGCAGAAAATAAAGGCGAAACACGTATGGCACTAAAATTGTGTTTTATTCAGTTGCTGTCAGACGGTCCATAAGTAAAAATTATTAATATACCGTAATATTACACGCAACTGAGGAAGACAGGACTATAAAAGTTGAAGATGTTTATACCCTTAATTTGTACCTTTTTATACCAAAGCATACAGTTCATAATATCACAATGATAAGGGTGGAAGCGAGGTGTGGGAAACAAAGATACGCATGTTTGGTTGAGAGAATGAAAAGCTGTAGCCATTAAATGAAATTTTTAAGAAGTGTATCCCCTTGTGATTACTTAATTCAAACTGAATCATTTTTCAATGGGACATTTATTCAGTTTTATAAATGGCGAAAAGTGATGTGTTCACAACTTCTGTGTTCTTTACAGATCCAAACATGTTGAGCCACAGCGAGTGAGGCCTTACAACTGTGGCTGAAGTACATTGACGTAGAAATCATTGTGTTCTTTGTTTGATGTTAACATTAGAGTTTCATTGCACCTCAAAATCTAAACTCCATGCGAATAGGCCTGGAAGACCCAATGCTACTGACCGTCCATTTGCCAATTACTAATTATTGATGTCTTCATTTGCTGAAAGTTTCATAATTTGCAGACAGTCACAGAATGTTTTGAGACAATTCACAGTTGATAAAAGTCTGAAAGCTTCCATTAGTATATCAATCTGAATTTCAGGAATTCCTAACTTCCAACATGGCTTCACCTTCCTTTCCAAAATTCCCTCCCCAATGAGTCCAACATCCATCCTATGGAACACACAGCTGTTCATAATTCAAAGACCATTCCAGATCTTACCATTCTTCCCATGAACAAAGACTCCACGACATTGCTCATGTTTCTTAGTTACTGTGTGGCTGAGGGTCTCTGACAATTTTCTGACACCTCTCCATACATACCTTACAGTCACAATCCTGTCCAGAAGTTCAACAGGACCTCCAGCAGTGTACTTATAGATGGTGTCATCATCATCAGTTATCTGCTATATTAGCGGGTCCTTTGCCTCTCCATTTTCTGCGATCCATTGCTTCCTTCTTAAGGCTGCTGTATGTTGTACCGTCCATCATGTCATCCAGTATCTGGAATCTCTTCCTTCCTCGCTTCCTTTTCCCTTCTACATAACCTTCTAAAACTGTTTTTATCAGTCCGTCATTCTTTCTTAATATATGCCCAATCCAATTTCTTTTTCTTCTCTTTATTACATCTAGTAACTGTCTTTTCTCTCCCACTCTTCTCAGTACCTCTTCATTTTTTACTCTGTCCATCCAACTTATTCTTTCCATCTTCCGCCATGTCCAGATCTCAAAAGCCTCCAGCCTTTCTCTGTCTTTTTTCCTCATAGTCCATGTTTCAGCGCCATATAGAAGAACACTCCATACAAGACATTTTATGAGTCTCTTTCTGAGTTCTCCTTTTCTTATAAAACACCTCTTTTGCCATTGCTATCCTTGTTTTAATTTCTGTGGTGCACTTCCAGTCGGTGTCTATTCTGCTTCCAAGATACTTAAAATTTTGCACCTGTTCTAGTGTTTCTCCATTCAGCACAATTTTTATTTACTTATTTCCTCCTATTGCCAATACTTTTGTTTTATTTGTGTTAATTTTCATTCCATATTTTTTTCCGTTAGTTGCAATGGTGTCCACCAAATCCTGTAACTCTTTTTCTCCTGTGGCTAGAAGGACCATGTCATCAGCAAATCTCAAGCACCCTACTCTTCTTCCTCCAATTTCTACTCCTTTGTCATCTAATGAGCATTGGTCAATCATATTGTCCAAGTACAGGTTGAAAAGAGTAGGTGATAAACAGCATCCTTGTCTTCCTCCTTTCCCTAGTCTGATCCAGTTTGTACTTTCTCCTCTCACTTTAACTGAAACTTTTTGATTAAGGTATAATGAGTTTATAAGTCTTCTGGTTTTCCAGTCCACTCTCTTTTCCCTCATAATAGTCGCCAGCTTGCAAACCACATTGTCAAATGCCTTTTCTAAATCGATGAAGCACATATATAGGTCTCTTCCTTTTTCAATAAACCTTTCTCCCAAGATTTGTAGCAGCCCTATTGCATCTCTGGTGCCCGTATTCCATCTAAAGCCAAACTGCTCCTTGCCGCGATTCTCCTCTATTACTTTTTCAGGTCTTTTATTAATTATTCTTAACATCACTTTGGCTGCATGTGAAATGAGGCTGATTGTCCTGTGCTCACTGCATTTCTTGGTTCCTTGTTTTTTCGGTAATAGAATCATTACTGTTGTCAAAAAGTCCTCAGGCCATTCACCACTGTCATATATTTTATTACATAACCTCAATATTTCTCTTATTCCATTGTGGTTCAAGCATTTTAGTATTTCTCCCGGTATTGTATCTGTACCTACTGCTTTGCTATTTTTCATTGCAGCAATGGCAGACTTTACTTCTTCCATTATGATGGTCGGTCCTTTCTCTTCATCACTTACACTGTTGTGTGATTCAAGTTCCAGAGTTTCTGGTTTGCTATTTGTGTCATATAGCTCTTTTATATATTCTTCCCATCTCTGGAGGACATCGTCACGATTTTTGTACACTACCTCTTCGTCTTTACTCAAAATTTCCATAGTAGCACTTCCTGCTCTGTTTTGTTCCCATGTCATAGTCTTTACTCTGTTGCATAGTAAGTCGTATCTTCCCTTCCTGTCCAGTTCTTCAATTTCATCACATTCCTCTTTTAGCCATTTTTTCCTAGCCTGCTCTGTTTCTCTTTGCAGTTCGTTATTTAACCTTCGGTATATCTTTCTTGCATCTTCAATGTTCTTGTTTTTCAATTTTCTTCTCTCCTCCATCTTGGAAATCATTTCTTGTGTGACCCATGGTTTTTTTTTTACCTTTTCCCTTTTACATATCCTATATTTTGCTGTCCTGCTTTAATGATTCCTTCTTTCAGCATATTCCAGTACTCATTGGCATTATCAGGTGCTTCTTTGTCTCGTAATGTGTTTAGAAAGTCCGGGGCAGCATTTCTGTAATTTGTTCTTTGTTGGACCTTATATTCTCTAAATCCCACTTCTTCACCATTGTCGCCTTTTTCAGTTTTTTCATCCTTATTTTTATTTCTGCCATAAGTAAGTTGTGGTCACTAGTAACATCTGCACCTGGTAATGTGTGCACCTTCTTGATTCCATTCCTGTATCTTTCTTCTACCAGTATAAAATCGATTTGGTTTCTGTATTTATCCCCTGGTGATTTCCAAGTGTAGAGCCTCCTCTTATGGTTCTTGAACCATGTGTTTGCCGCTATCAGCTGCCTTTCCCTGCAGAAGTCAATTAACCATTCACCTCTGTCATTTCTCTTTCCAAGACCATGACTGCCTACTATGTTTCCCTCTTTCCCTTCTCCCACAATGGCGTTCCAGTCTGCCATTACTATTTTGCAGCATTTTTTATTTTCATCCATTATTCTCTCTATTACATTGTACGTTTCCTCTACAATTTGGTCATCATGTTCTGAAGTTGGCATATACACTTGGACAATCAGTAAATCTTTTTGTGCTCCTTTCAGCCTTACACCAATAACCCGGTCATTTGCATAGTCTACATATTCCACACATTTAGCCAATTCCTTTGTCATAATCATTCCTACTCCATTAATTCCTTTTACTTCTCCTCCTGAGTAGTAGAATACATATTCATCTGACTGTAACTCTCCATGTCCATTCCATGTAAAAACTAAAAATTTTTTATGACTTTACTAAATTCTATAGTCTTTCTTGGTTACATTGATATATACATTATACGATTTCAAATGAAAAATGCCCTATTACCACCAAATTTTAAAGTTATGGTCGTGTAAGCCACCACGCCCCCTTCATTTCTGTTACAGAAACCAGTATTATATCAAAAAGAACTGTGAACTTTCTGTTTCCGGAGAATATGCGTATGATACATTGTATATGGTAGTAACAGTGCAGGTTTCTAGTGTCTGTAAATGATTATCTTTGCTGGCATTTACTTTTGTTTCACTGAAGCAGATTGTTCATATGTTACTGAATGTTTGTTGCCCAAGTGCTACATATATTTGTGGAAGTACATATCCTTTAGTGTGCAATAAATACGAACTGTGCTATGTATCAAGAAATTCAATTAAAGCAAATTCCATGGTAACCAGTTTACAAACAAAGCAAGCCACACTGTTGAAATGAACCTATGTATCAGTTCTTCAGGGAAGAATCTCCAACATGGCACGCCTCCTGGTGATTCAAATTCTTGTGTTAACAATGACGCCGTTTGTTGTTGTTGATGTAGGCATCTTATCTTGTTTGATAAAGGAAGTGGCAAAATGTAAACAATGTGATGGTGTAGGCTGTCTGGAAATGAGTGAACAACAAAGTAGCAGGAAGGGTTTAGTGTCAAAATTAGTTGTTCTGCGTAGATCCTGCAATAAATCTACCTCAAAAATGACTTTGAACATTGTGCATAATTCATATGATGTGAATTTGAAGTTAGTGTATGCAATGTGTGCAATAGGAAAAAGAAAAAAAAAGGCTCCTCAAACATTTTGTGGTTTGATGGGCCTTTCTCCTCCTCCCAGAAGGTTTAGCAAGTACATAAAAATACTTTTAGGTGCCTTGACAGTTGTGTCTAAGGCATATATGAAACATGCAGTAGAAGAAACTGTAAATATTAGTGGAACCAGGGACATTGCTATTGCACTTGATGGGACATGGCAACATTGAAGACATAGTTCCATGAATGGTGTTGTATGTGCTACTTCTCTGGAGTATGAAAAAGTTGTTGATGTTGAGTGCTTATCTAAGTACTGCCACACCTGCCATGGTAACACTGAAGGACACATTGAACATCAGTGTTCTAAGAATTATGATGGTTACATTGGAGGTATGGAGTGTGATGGAGCTCTAAAAATATTTCAGAGGTCGGTGCCCGTTTATAACATTAGATATACGAAGTACCTAGGCGATGGGGACTCTAAAGCTTTCAATAAAATTAATGAGTTCAATTTTTATGGTGATATCTTGGTAACAAAACTGGAGTGTTGTGGACATGTACAAAAGAGGATTGGTGCTAGATTGAGGAAGCTACGAAGAGAAATTAAAGGAAAGTTACTATCTGATGGAAAATCTCTGTCTGGCCAAGGCAGATTGACAGAAACTGAAATAGACCTTCTTCAGAGTTATTATGGACTGGCCGTTAGATGAACTGCACTTCTGAATAGTGTTACAGCAATAAGAAAGCTGTATGGGCCACCTACTTTCATAAGTTGTCCACAGATGACCACCATGTTCATGGACATTGCCCTAAAGGAGCAGATTCTTGGTGTGGTTACCAAAAAGCAAAAGAAAGTGGCCAATATACCATCAAAAGCATTCTTTTCCTGAGCCTGTTATGAATGAAATAAAACCAATTTTTAGAGACTTGAGTGACCCTGTTTTGCTTATTAAATGTCTTCATGGGGGCACTCAGAATACAAATGAAAGTTTCAACCATTATCCAATAATGTTTTTGTAGGACTAAATAAAAGCTGGTGTACTAGATGCAGTGATATGTTTCAGTGATGGAGTGATAGGAAGGTTGGAAGTCCTGATAAATTTAGGCATAAAATGTAGCTTTAATATGGAAGATCAATTGCTTGCGTGTGACAGACAATGGGTGCATGAAGCTGAAAGATTCACTCTTCAAGTTACCAAAGAAGTAAGAAGTGCTAAAAGGAATGCCAAGAGGAAGCTTGAAGATGAAGAAATGGTGCAGGATGAAGGCTATGCTTCAGGAATGTTCTGAGGCACAGTTTAATTGAACTCGTATCTTCATTTGCAATTTACTGCAAGTTGTATTTTTCAGAATTCAGGTACAAATTTTTCCTAAATTTTATTTATTTTTTATTTTTTTCTGTAACTTACAATAGTCCATACTTTTGTAGTAGACCTACACTTTATTGCAGAATCAACTAAATTATAGAAAAAAATAACATTTTTATTAGGAAAAAATTATAAAAGTTAAAATGTAAGCTGTAATATTTTTTTTATCCTTGTAATATACATAATAAGTGAAATTATTAGGTCTAGCACATTAGTCATGCATATCTGGTAAAAATTAGGTCTCCTTCAAATGTATAACATTGGATGAAATGGTACCTCAATTTGAGGAAGCATTTTGGAAAAAAATGCATCAATTTCTTTGTAATTTTTCTAATAACCCTAAGCAGGTTCAAAAATATTCAAAATACTTCTAATCTGTTTAGAAAGTATGCTGATATCAACAAAAAATCTGTAAAACATATACATTATAAACAGTGCCTGAAAGAAATAGGTGTTGTTTCTACATAATATTGAGCTGGAAAAGTACCCTGTATCCTTAAGGCCACACTTCCATCCCAAAACCTGACACCTGAATGTGTCTCTCTCCTTACACCAGCAACCCCTGCACTCTTACCTTTTATGTACTCCCCAGACTCCACAAACCCACCACTTGTCTCCCTACTGGTTGTCCCATTATGGCTGGGTACAATGCTCCCACAGAATGAACTCTGGTTGCCCAACGCTACATTCAAGACACCTCTCACTTTCTTTACCACCTTGCCACTGTTCCTGTCACATTACCACCATACACCTTGTTGGTCACTGTCTATGTAATGTCCGTATACACCAACATTCCCCATGCGTATGTCCTTGGCACCATGGAACACAACCTTTCCCAACATCCCCCTCATACTGAACCCACCGTCTCGTCGCCAACCACAACCTGGCCCACAGTTTTTTAAGTTTTGAAAGCTACAACTATAAACAAATTTACAGTACTGCCACAGGTACTCATATGGCACCATCCTATGCCAAACCATTTTTTGGGTCACCTGGGGAAATCCATCCTATCCAATCAACACCTAAAATCATTGTCTGGTTCAGATTCATTGATGTCATTTTCATGATGTGGCAGCGATAGGTTTTGCTGTTCTCTCCATTTCATCTCAAAAAGTCTCTTTCTTGCAGCCTCACCACCCACAGCCACCGCATTTGCAGTGGAAAGCGAGTGTTGTGAGAAATGTGCCCGTAACCTTACCAGAGCTTTTACTGACTGACAGTATCCTATACAGTTCTTCACGAACAGGTCTCCCTCAATAACTCCTTTGACACGAGTAAACCTGTTGACCAGCCAACGAGAAATATTCCTCCGATCACACTGGCATCGGAGACCCCATCCGCATCCTTCACCATGGCTTTGACTACCTCTTGTCATGTCCTGAGATGAGGGCTGTCCTACCCACATTACCCAAAGTAGCTTTTGATGACCACCAAACATACAAAATATCCTTGTCCATTCCTACTCCAATCCTGCTCTCAATCCAGCACACCAGGGGTCATTTCCTTGTGGTCGACCCACGCGAAAGACCTGTCTCGTACACTGACCCACCACCTCATACCACAATCCAGTTACAGGCATTACCTACCCTGTAATAGGAAAGGCCATGTGTGAAATCAATCATGTTATATACCAGCTATGCTGCAATTACTGTGCAGCATTCTGTGCAAGCATGACAAGTAACCAACCGTCTACTCAAATGAATGGCCATTTCCAAGCTGTGGCAAACTGCAAACTTGACCATCCAGTTGTCATAAATGCTGCACATCACAGCACTAATGACTTCAACAACTGCTTCGCTACATGAGTGATTTGGATACGCTTCGCCAGCAAAAGTTTCTCTGAACTACTCAGGTGGGAAGTGTCTCACCAGCATATCCAGTGCTCTTGCAGTGCCCCTGGCCTAAACCTTTACTAACTAGTTTCCCACTGCCTCATCGTATCTTTTCCCTTCTCTCTTCTCTGTACGCACCACTCCTTCTCTTCCAGATTGTGTTCTGCTTTCTCTCACCCTCTCCCTCCCCCCCTCCTCCCCCCACAATTATGTAAAATGATTTTGTTAACATCTCTGTGGCAATGGATCCGTGTTGTCACAGCTCTGTCGATGGTGCCTACTTTTGACCGAGGCCATTAACACTTAGAATAGAGAGATGGCAATAGTGAATAGTGCTGCAAGCTGTCAGGGATCTTCTTATACTGTCTTGACTATAAAAGCAACTGTAAACCAAACTGCGTTTCAGCTATTTTTGCAGTGGTCCTCCTCAAGTTGACAAAATTGCAATTACTACCTTTTTATCTTTTTTTTTTACAAAATGATGCAGACTAATACTGAAAAGGATTTTATCGAAAGGCACAAAATAATTACCTGTCCCCGTGACTGAGCAATACTGAACAGAGGTAATACACTGGACTTGGGTTCAGGAGGTGGCTGTTGTTGTTGATATCTTCAGTCCAAAGACTGATTTGGCGCAGCTCTCCGCAATAATACAGCCTGTGCAAGCCTATTCATCACTGCATAACTACTGCAACTTACATCCATTTGAACCTGCTTGCTGTATTGGTCTCTTGATCTCCTGCGTAACTTTTAACCCACACACTTACTTCCATTACCAAATTGACAATTCCCCACTCGGTGGGTGCTATCAACCAGTTCCTTCAGTTAGTCAAGTTATGCCAAAAATTTCTTTTTTCTCCAGTTCAGTTCAATACCTCCTCATTAGTTACTTGGTGTACCCATCTAATATTCAGCATTCTTCTGTAGCATCACATTTCAGAAGCTTCTGTTTTCTTCTTGTCTGAACTGTTTATCATCCACATTTCTCTTCTATAATAGGCTGCATTTCAGAAAAATACCTTCAGGAAAGACTTCCTGACACTTAAATGTATATTTGATGTTAAGAAACTTCTCTTCTTCAGAAATGCTTTTCTTGCCATTGCCAGTCCTGTAAGCTTTGGCCACCAATGGTAATTTTGAAGCTCAAATTGCAAAATTAAATTACTACTTTTAATGCCTTATTTAATCAGATTTTGGAAGTGTGACCTAATTTAATTCTACTACATTCTGTTACCCTTGTTTTGCTTACAATATGAGTGGCATTTGAAAAGTCCATGCAAAAATAAAAACTACTTACTTGTTTGGGGTAAACCTTTTTTGTTTTTTAACATAGTCTCCTTTTGGCCTTATACACTTCGTCCAAGGCTGTTCAAATTTGTTGATTCCTTCCAAATAATAGGAATAATTGCTATTGGTTGCTGTAATCACCTCTTCGTTTGAATAAAATCTTTGTCCCACCAGCCATTTCTGCAAATTGAGACCCAAATAGTAGTCCGAGGGAGCCAAGTCTGGAGAATAGGGGGGATGTGAAATGAGTTGGAATCCTATTTCCATTAATTTTGCGACCACAACTGCTGAGGTGTGTGCTGGTCTATTGTCGTGATGGAAAGGACTTTTTTGCAGTCCAATTGCCGGCATTTTTCTTGCAGCTCAGTTTTCAAATGGTCCAGTAACGATGAATAATATGCACCTGTAATAGTTTTACCCTTTTTCAGATAGTCGATGAGGATTACCCCTTGCGAATCTCGAAAGACAGTCGCCATAACCTTTTCGGCTGAAGGAATGGTCTTCACCTTTTTTGGTACAGATTCTCGCTTGTTAACCCATTGTTTAGATTGCTGTTAATCTCAGGAATATAGTAATGTATCCATGTTTCATCCACAGTGACGAAACGACACTTAAAGTCCTTTGGATTCTTCCTGAACAGCTGCAAACCATCCTTGCAACACTTCACATGATTCCGTTTTTGGTCAAGCATGAGCCATCGGGGAACCCATTTTGCAGATAGCTTCCTCATGTGCAAATGTTTATGCAAAATATTATGTACCCATTCATTCGAGATGCTCTCAACACTAGCAATCTCACGCACCTTAACTCTTCTGTCATCCATCACCATATCAAGGATTTTAGCAATGATTTCTGGAGTCGTAACCTCCACATGGTGTCCAGAACGTTCAGCATCACTTGTGCCCATATGGCCACTCCGAAAATTTTCAAACCACTTATAAACTGTTCTGATCGAAGGTGCAGAGTCACCATAATGTTTATCAAGTTTCTCTTTAGTCTCCTGAGACGTTTTGCCTTTCATAAAGTAATGTTTAATCACCACACAAAATTCTTTTTCGTCTATTTTTTGACACTCACCCAACTTCCTTGATTCACACGAATGCAGACACAAAGAAATAGACCAATATGGCTGAAACTTCATGTGCATTCTTTCCAAAGATGCTACTAACTAAACATGACCTCGATACATGCCGGTAGTGCCATCTCTTGGGCTTTGCACGGACTTTTTGAACATCTCTCGTATTATGAAAGGGATAGACTGCTTCTCACCATATAGTGTAGAAGCTGAGTCATAGACAGGCACAGTGAAAAGACTGCTAAAGAAGTAAGCTTTTCGCTAAAAAGGCCTTCTTCTGAATTGGAAAACATAAACACACACATTCATGCAAATGCATCTCACATAAATAAAACCACTGTCTCTGGCTGCTGAAGCTGGCTTCATGTATAGCAGAGAATTGGAGGTGTAAGGCTTGTAGGGCATTTGTGACCACATGCATTAAAAGGAATGTTAGGAGAAGTAGGAAAATATTTGTGTGTAGGAAGTGTGACAGGTAACAGATTGAAGATTATGTGAGCACTTTACATCAATTCTTCAACAGACATGTTAGAGAATTTTTGTGAAAGCAACGAAAGTTTTATCAATTTAAACTAAGTCTTCCTCAGTGAAGCCAGAATGAATGTAAGGAGAGCAATATGATTAGTATTCAATGAATCTGAAAGCTGAGTTTTGATCCTAGATGAAATCAGTAAACTGCTCAGATATAGTCACTAAATGATCATACTCATATTAAATGACTCATATTAAGATAAGACAGAGAAGATTGAATATTGATTACATTTCCTAAAACTTTTCCTCCTTTACATTGCCACAAACATACATTGAGATGAATGATTGCAGACAAGAAACTAACTCAACAGAGGACAGCAATCTCAATGTTTTTGGCTGCCTGTACATTTATGTTATTGCATAAATTATGCAAAAGAATTTACTATCCATCCAGCAGCAGCTACATCATAGGTAACCGGTGCTGGGAAGCATTTCAACTGATGGAAAAAGACATGGGTCGTTCTCGTTTTCGAGGAAGGTCATTTGGTAAGTGCATGTAACTGTGTGCCGGTATTGCAGACATCAGTCTGTCAAACATGTTTTACACTTGTGTGTTACAACCTTTCCGGAGACAGAAAAATCACTTCTCTTGAAATTGGTATTAATTCTACAAACTGCAGCTCACTCTGCTCTTCCATGAAATTCAGAATGCAGCTGACAGTGGCATACAGGGTGATACTGTTTTCCTCAACTCATGGAAGGCATTCCCCAGTGTTGTCTAGTGAACAAAGTATGAGCTTGCAGTTTATCAGACAATCTTTGTCATTGCACTTTCTAGCAGATAGAACACTGCATGTCATGAGCAGGTGTAAAAGTACCATATGGGAGTATCAGTAAGAACATTACTGTTCACAATAATATCAGAAGCTACATCAAGGCGTTTGCAGATGATCCTTTGTATGTAGGAAGGTCAAACTGCAGAATATTCTGTGAAATGCAAAGGATCAAAGTTTGATGTGGAGCAAGAGTGCCCATATGATAGTTTGTTGGGGGAGAAAGGGGGGGGGGGGGGGGGTTTGCTAGATCTGGAGATATGGAGTATTTTTAATATTTTTGAATTGAAAATGAATGACGACTTTTAAGTAGCTTTAAAAAAGTTCCAGTTCTGACCCCATTAAAAACCAGTATACTACCAACATTTAAATCATTTTCTTGAAAGAAAAACACCTAGCTACACTGTATTTTTTCCTTTCCCTGAGAGCTGGGGTGGAGTGGGGAGGGGAGGTTTGGAGGGGGGGGGGGAAGGGGGGGGGGGCAGTGCGGAATGTAGTAACTGATCATCAACAAAAATGAATTTCAGTAGTTCTCTTCACACTGGCATCCACAGTCCTCGTAAATAAATTGAAGGTAGGCTGTGTTTCAATACAGCCTCTACAGAACAGTGACTTCCTTTATCAGATCAGTTTAATATATTGTGCACTATTATTTGATTTTGCTATTGGCCTCCAATAGTAACAAGCATAAAATATCTAGTTATAAACAAAGCAAATGCCAGACTAACATTATTTGGGAGAATCCTTAGAAAATGAAATTCACCCACAAGAGATCTAGCTTACAAACCTGTCATTTGACATATTCTTGAGTATTGGTCATCAGTTTGGATTCTTACGAGATGGAAGTAATAAAGATGGGATTGAAGATCCAAAGGAATGTGGTGTCTTTCATCACAGCTCAGTTTAGTAAGTGCGAGAGCATCACGGAGATGCTTGTCGAACTCCAGTGAAAGATGCTATGAGAGATGTGCTGCTTTGTGAAGAGGATTATTATTGAAATTTGGAGAATGTATCTTCCTAGAATAGTCATGCATCATATTACTTCTTCCCACATATGCCCCAGAAATAAACTAATGGGAAAATCAGAGAAATTGAAGTTTATAATTCTTACCAACTGCAAATGGAACAGAAAACAGGAAAGAGGAGAAATGATGCAGGTATCTGTCATACCCTTTGCTGCAAATTATGAGGTGGTCTGCAGGACTGACAGAGACAGCTGTCAGAACAGGAACCTGACTGGGAGGTTGGCTCTCCCCTATATTCTTCATCTTTATCTTGGAAAACCTTACACAAGAATGGCAACAGAAGAGACTAGAATAACTGCTGAATGAAACAAAGGAGTCTGAATCAACAACCTTGCTATTCGTGATCAAACAAAGTAGCACATTCATTAAGATTTTCCCCTGAATGTTGAAAACCAATGTTAGACAATATCAGTGTTGTAGGAAAGATAGATTTACCATAAAGAAGACATGTTAAATTGCAGACAGGCACAGTTAAAAGGCACTTACATAAAACTTTCGGCCATAGGCTTCATCAGTAAAAGAGTGAATCACACCATTCATAGACACAAGCGAGCACATCTCATGCACACGACTGCCAACTCCAGCATCTTGGGCTGGTATGCAACTATCACATGAACAGCAAATAGCAATCTGGAGGGGGCAGGGACGGGGAGGGATAGTAGTGTGTGGGTGGGGGGAGAGAGACAAATGATGTCTGGTAGAGTGTGCAGGGACCAGAATGCCAACAGGCACAGCATCAGGAGGTTGTGGGACAGGGAAGTGGAGAAAAAAGGAGCAAAAACGAGAGGAGCAGGGAAATATGGGAGTTTCCATTGTTTATGCAGTAGTAGTGTAAAACAGAACTGTTGTGGTCTTTCCTTAACACCAGTTCATGTACACCAAAATTATTCCTCATGTTCCACAACAATTTACGTAAGTTTCAAAATGGAAACAACAAAGAGAGAGATGAGGAATGGCAAACCATCACTTTTAGCTGATTGGTGTGTGACGTATAAAAACATGTAACAACACAGTCACATTACTGGCTTACCAGCTACTACTTATTTTCCAATATAACTTCTCACTCTCTCTCTCTCTCTCTCTCTTTCTCTGTCTCTCAATCCATCCATGAATCTGAGTGGATGCATTTATTTTCCTTTCCTAACATTCCAGTTCATCTGATATTCTGTCTTTGTCTCATCTATTTCTTTACATATAGCTCCTTTTTTTGTTTCTCTTCTTTGGTATTCTTCTCAATTTATTATCTTTTTTCAGAAGCAGTTTCTTTCTATTATTTCTGAAAGTGTAAAACTTGATTTAGGTCTTGTAAATCATAGTAATTTTTTTCGGACAAAAGTGCAATGTAAGGTTTCTCCTCGTATCACATTAACTCTCCCCTTCCCCGCCTTCCTCCACCAATTACATTTCTAGATCTTTCTTGTCATTTACCAGACTTATCTGTGGCCAATTGATGGTCTGCCAGCCACTGTTTAGTTCTAGCTTCTCAAGGTTTATAATTTGGCCTTCTTTTCAAACTTTTCTAGGGTACTGTTTTGTCTCACTCACACAATTGATGGGATTGCCTCCGTCACTTTATCACTTCTACAAACTGTGGGCCCTGTCATGGTTGGGAGGTGTATGTGCCTTGACAATGCAGACAGATCACTTAATAGACGAATGAAGGAAATACATAAATGTACAGAAAAAAAGCAAAGAATGCAGACATATAAATCACTCAGAAAAATTTTTTGTTTTTAAGTGTCAGTATAAAGGAACACAAAAAATTAATTGTGTGATATGTAAAACAAGTTGCTTAAAGTAAACAGGTACCAGTGCCCACAAGATTACTACACAGATGACAAAGTGGGGAGGGTTGAAGGCATTCGTAGCTGCTCAAAATAGATCTCCCTCGGTGCAAGATGTATGACAAAGCTGACAGTAGAACGAGTCACCTACGATTTGCACTTTTCCCAAATCACAGATGGTAATGGTGACTGGAAATCCCAGTTTTCAAAGACTACATCTGCATCTTGTAGGTCCAGAGAATAGGTGATTGATTGGTACTTATTCATGTAATAAGTGGCTAGACTTGATAACCAGTTTTGTTCTTTCTACACTAGCAGCAACCTGTCAGCAAATGTGTGAGAGAATACGTACTGCCTGATATGTTTTGGCTACAAAAACCCAGCTTATACATATCACGCAGTCCCTTTTTGACGTCTTTTGATAGGCACGTTCTGCCACACAGAGTACCGGACTCACTGTTCACAGCTGAGAGTGACCTTGTAACACTGATAATCATCCATGTTTCTGGCTTCCTCTGTCAAATGTTGTTATGATAGTGCCACTTACGTGTCGAAGCCTGATTAAGAGTCACACATAAATGTTTTCAGTCTTCATCTACATCTGCAAAGAGTAAAGTGCATGGTAGAGGGTACTTCTGATCATACTGCACATTAGGATTTCTTCCCTTTTCATTTGCATACAGAATGCAGGAAGAACAACTTTTGTGCTGTAATTAATCCAATCTTGCCTTTGCAGTCCCTATGGGAGCAACACGTAAGGGGCTGCCATATATTCCTAGATCCCTCATTTCACACAGATTGTTGGAACTTTGTAAGCAGGCTTTTCCAGGATGGTCTAGTCAATGTCTGCCAGCTCAGGCTTTTCCAGGATAGTCTAGTCAATGTCTACCAGCATTTCCACAACTCTCTTCCATTTGTCAAATAAACCTGTTGCCATTTGTTCTGCCCTAATTTTTATAGGTTCAACATCCCTTATTAGTCATATTTTGGTATGGGTCTCCCACATTTGAACAGTATTCCAGCATGTGACAGAAGGGAATTTTGTAAGCTGTCTTCTTTGCAGACTGTTTCATTTTCCCAATATACTGCTACTGAACATAAGTGTATCATCTATTTTACCTTTGATTGTGCGTATGTTATCATTTCATTTCTTATCTTTTACAAATTGGCAGTCCCAGGTATTTGCATCTGATTCCAGTTGTGGCCCATTGGTGATGTAGTTGTAGCATATTACTTTTTTGCAGTTTGTTAAGTGCACAGTTTTACATATTTGAATTTTTAAAGCAAGTTTCCAAGCATTCTACAGCTTTGAAATCTTTTCAAGATGTCACTGCATGTTTACGTACCTCTTTGTCAGATAACATTGTCATGGAAAGGATAGCCGCTACTCACCATATAGTGGAGATGCTGAGTCACAGAAATACACAACAAAAAGACTGCTGGAAAGTTAGCATCTGGCCAACAAGGCCTTTCTACAAAATAGACAAAACACACACACACACACACACACACACACACACGTGACCATAGTCTCTGGTGGCTGGAGCAAGACTACGAGCAGCAGTGCATTATGGGTGCAACTGGGTGGGGGTAAGGAGGAGTGGGGGGGGGGGGATAGCAGGATAGGGATGGGGGATGGTAAAGTGCTGCTGGGAATGTGCAGGGCAGCTAGATGCAGTCAGGAGATTACACAGAGGGCGGGAGAGAGAGGGGGTGTAGCGGAAAAGAGAGGAAGTAGAGAGTATATAAAATGTAGACTGGCTATGGCAAGGAAAGCATTTCTGAAAAAGAGAAATTTGTTAACATCAAATATTGATTTAAGTGTCAGGAAGTCCTTCCTAAAAGTATTTGTGTGGAGTGTAGCTATGTATGAAAGTGGAACATAGACGGCAAATAGTTCAGACAAGAAGAGAATAGAAGAATTTGGTGCTACAGAAGTATGTTGAGGATTAGATGGGTAGATCACATAATTAATGAGGAAGCACTGACTAGAGTTGGGGAGAAGAGGAATTTGTTGCACAACTTGACTAGAAGAGGCAATTGGTTGGTAGGACACATTCTGAGGTGTCAAGGGAGCACCAATTTAGTACTGGAGGGAAATGTGGAGGATAAAAATCATAGAGGGAGACCAAGAGATGAATACATTAATCAGATTCAGAGGGAGATGAAGAGGCTTGCACAGGATAGAGTAGTATAGAGAGCTGCTTCAAACCAATCTGTGGACTGCAGACCACAACAGCAGCAAAGGCCTCAGTGAGACCCTCGGTATATTTTGAGAAGGACCTCTCGTCACTACAGATGCGATGACCACATGTGGCTAGTCTCTATGGAATGGCCTTCTTCATATGGAATGGGTGGCAGCTGTCAGAGAGGAGGTATTGCTGGTGGTTTGTAGTTTTGATATGGACAGAAGTACTGATATAGCCATCTTTGAAGTGGAGGTCAACATGGACAAAGGTGGATTGGTGGGTTGAATAGGACCAGACAAAGTGAATGGGCAAGAAGGTGTTGAGGTTGTGGAGGAATGTGGATAGTGTGTCCTAGCCCTTGATCCAGATCACGAAGATTTCATCGATGAATCTGAACCAGGTGAGTGGTGTGGAATTCTGGGTATTTAGGGAGGATTCCTCTAGATGGCCTATGAAAAGATTGGCATAGGATGGTGCCATGTGGGTGCCCATAGCCATACACCAAATTTATTTGTAGGTAATGCCTTCAAAGGACATGCAATTTTGGGTGAGGATACAGCTGGTCATGGCGACTAGGAAGGAAGTGGTTCATTTGGAGCCTTTGTCAGCAGGTAGGATTATAAGATCAGGATCAGTTTTTGGGTGGTTGATTGCAAATCTTTCTGCGGGCGTGATGTTAGTTTGTATGTTGAGTGATTTGGTGAATGATGGTGAGGCAAGGTTTGAGGTTAAGAAATTCTGGAAAGTTAGCATGGGGTGATTTGTGGGCAGTGCGGATGGATCACGGTTGGCTGGGGGAATGAACTGAGTCAGGCAGGGTTCAACATTGGTCTTTGGTTGAGTCTGATCAGTTGGTGGTGAAAAAGTGTTTCCACTATAGAGACCATGAGAAGGAGAAAATATCTTTAACAAGTCCTGCGTGATTGAATTTGAGAGCTGGACAAAAGGTGAGGCCTTTGGAATTTATATTTCTGTGGGGCTAAGGCTTCTGGAGGAAAGGTTCATGACTGTGTTTCAGGTCTGTTTAGGTTCTGGATTATATGTGGTGGTGGGAGGGAGTTTTGGATGGTCAGATGGTCAGACAGTACTTCAGAAGGGATAATTGCAACAAAAAGTTTTAGGTTTCTGTTAATATTGTCTCTAAGGCAATTAATATGCAACATAAACAGAAAGGTTCCCAACGCTGCACTTCGCAGATACCCAGAAGTTACTTCTGCTTCAGTTGGTAACACTTCATGTGAGATAGTGTGCTTTGTCTACACTACCCAGGAATCCCCAGTCCAGTCACACATCTTGTTTGATACCCTAAATGATCATACTTGTATTAATATCCTTAAAAGTCAAAAAATACTACATCAACCTAATAGCCTCGATCCTTGGCATTCTGGACGTCCATAACAAAAGTATAAGCAATGGGTGATAGTTTTGTGAGTCATCTCTGCTGCCTTTCTTGTAGACAGGTGTGGATTTTGCTTTCTTCAGACCACTGAGGACAGATTTTTGTTTTAGGAATGTACAATCTGTTATGATGTAGCATCCAACTGTACTCCTTGCCATGATACACTGTGTTTCTGAGCTGTCTGTCTGTGTTTAAGATGGAAAACACACAGTTGGTCTTTAACGGGGCTTTAGCAAAGTTGATCGTTATTGTAATAAATACTCATCATCTTCAAATGATGTGGCAAGTTCACCAATACTTGTTCAAAGCATAACAGTAATGGAAATTCCCGGATGGACCAATATGTAAAATAAGGAAAGGCAACCAACCACCTATAGTGGATCGATGTGCAGAGCAAAGAAACACATAACACAAAACAGCGTTCACATTAGCTTACGACCACCAGCCCATTTTCGAGAAATTGTCCACCAATTCTCACAAATGATCACACAGACACCCAATTGTACACTCTCGTGCTTCTTAGAAGCACTTAGCCTTAGCTGTCTGAGTCAGATCTTATGCACAATAGAAAACTGCTGGCCTGTTATGGAAGTACTGATCATTAGTGTAAATGTCAAAAAGGCTATTGCTGCATTCCAGTCACCCATTTTTCAGACATCACCATCCACTGTTCCTGTAACTATGCATAGAATATTCTGCTGTCAAATAATTCTTCATTGTCTTTGGAGGAACTGTGCTGCTCATTAAGCAGTTATTGTAGACTGAAGATACATTCTCTGTTTCTTTCTGAAAACTTTTTATCTGTTCCGTTCTGTTGTCATCTACACCTCCGTCCTTGGAAATATCAGTTGCTACATTCATTTCAGCTATATCAAAGAGTTAAAGTTGCTTGTTAGTTTCATATCCCTTTGTCTGTTTCATTTTACAATGTAAAACTCTTACCGCAATTTTCAGATTTGCTGTATGTGATCTGATGGGCTAACTGATCGCATTTGCATGTGTGTGCCCTGTAATAATTGTTGAATCACTGTTGAGTCTCCAGACTTTCTGGCTATTCTGGCTTAGTTCTGGTTGCTTCTTCATTGTTACCCAGGTGTCTCATCTGTCTTTAGATACGGGCATTAGGAGTTGTACTCCAGCTCCCACTGCTTCATCGCTGGAAGGTGTGCCGATAACCACTGTGTTAAGCGCTCAGCAGTTTTCAATCCGTTCATTTGTTGCAATGATTGAGATAGTCACTCAGTAGTTTCTCAGAGCCTGGCAATAAGCCTTTTAAGTATTACATTCTGCAACCTCAGGGAATTGCAGTATGTGAAAAGTTTTTCACAAACTCATCATATGTATCTAGAACAATTTACACATAGACGACATATTCATCCAGGGATGAAGCAATTTTTTTTACATCCAGCTTTCTTAAAATTAACTCTGTGATTAAATATGATGATCTGTGGACAAATTGCTGCACTTTGTTTGCATGTACGTAAGTGATGTTGTTATGTGGCAGGTTCAGAATTGGATTCCATCCGATCCACAACGGCTCCATCATTTGCATCAGTATCTGTATATTCCCGTGTCATGTTAATAGGTGTTGAAATCTTCCATCATAAACTTAACCGTTTGTTCTGCTCTTCAAAAGGGAAACAAGAAGTTAAAGGTTTATGAACTGAAGTTATGGTGCAATTACTCACCACCACCAGTATCTTCTACTCCTTTTATTGCTACAGAGAGAACCCATTCAGCCACAAGCTGCACACCTCTGATCTTTTGATGGTGCAGTGTCATATCTCTGTGAGTTCCTCAAATGTGGAGCATATTCTCAAACAGTACACATCTAATTTAGTAGCTCTTTCCTATTTGCAGAAAAATTCTCGATGTTTACAGACATTATAATGGTCTTTGGTGCTGAGAAGGGCTGTTGTAAAGTCTCTGTAGACATAACAATGCCTCTGGAGTGGCTGACTCTGCAAGAGAGGCGCTCTGCATCACGGTGTAGTTTGCTGTCCAGGTTTCGAGAGGGTGTGTTTCTGGATGGGGTATCGAATATATTGCTTCCCCCTACTTATACCTCCCGAGGAGATCACGAATGTAAAATTAGAGAGATTCGAGCGCGCACAGAGGCTTTCCGGCAGTCGTTCTTCCCACGAACCATACGCGACTGGAACCGGAAAGGGAGGTAATAATGACAGTGGCACGTAAAGTGCCCTCAAACACACACCATTGGGTGGCTTGCAGAGTATAAATGTAGATGTAGATGTAGAAGAATCACTTGGTAATTACTGCTACTGCTCAGGGAATGCTCAAAGTTATGAGCCCGCTCACTGAAGAAACACCTTTTGTGTTCCCCACTTAAGAAGTGAAATCAGTAGGAAGTGCAAAAAGGCTAAAGCAAAATGGCAAAAGGAAAAATGCCAATAAATAAAAAATGAAATTCCAGTTAGAATATTAGGATAGATCACTCTTCACTACACAAAGGAGGAATTGTATGCTAAATGAGCATATTTAAAGTGAGACCCTGGATATTACATGTTCCAGTGACCGTAATGTGACTGCCAACTAAATTCAATGTCAACATGCAATAACCACTTGCAGATGGCAGGTGGCAGCACTAACCGTGGAGAGTATATAAAATGAGTCATAGGAATGTGGAGAAGAATGCGACTGTTGTCGTTATTCAGAATTGGAGAGATTTATCAATCATCCAGATGGGCAAGTTCATTGGACATAAATTTCATTCTTTATTTATTTACACATCATGTTCTGTAGGATCAAATTGAGGAGCAAGTCTCCAAGGACATGGAATGTGTCAGTCCATCAAATTACAACATAAAAGTAATAACAGATAAAAATAAAATGTTTGTGAACCAAAAAAAAGTCAACCCACAAGTTTAAGTAAACGCAATCGACAATACAAGAATCAGCTTACTTTTTCAAGGAACTCCTCAATAGAATAGAAGGAGTGACCCATGAGGAAACTCTTCAGTTTCAATTTGAAAGTGCGTGGATTACTGCAAAGAGTTTTGAATTTGAGTGGTAGCTTATTGAAAACGAATGCAGCAGTATACTGCACACCAATCCAAATACAGGTTTGATTTCTACCAAGTATTAACTGAGTGAAAGTTGCTTATTCTTGGGAATAAGTTAATATTGTTAACAAGAAATGACAGTAAGGATTATATATATTGAGAGGCCAATGTCAAAATACCCAGACTCGTGAACAGTGGTTGACAAGAGGTTCGTGGACTTACAAACTTATTGCCCAAACCAGCCATTTTTGAGCCAAAAATATCCTTCTAGAATGGGAAGAGTTACCTCAAGATATAACACAATATGACATAAGCAAATGAAAATAAGCGAAGCTGATTAATGGGTCAAACGATCATTCACTCCAGATATTGTTCAAATAGTAAAAATGGCAGCATTAAGTCTTTGAACTGAATGTGGGCTTTCCATGACAGTTTACTATCTATCTGAACACCTAGAAATCTGAACTGTTCAGTTTCACTGATTATATGCCCATTCTGTGAAATTAAAACGTCAGGTTTTGTTAAATTGTATGTTAGAAACTGTAAAAACTGAGTCTTACTGTGATTTAGCGTTAGTTTATTTTCTACAAGCCGTGAACTTAGGTCGTGAACTGCCTATTTGAAACTGAGCCAATGTTGCACACAACATCCTTTACTACCAAGCTAGTGCCATCAGCAGAGAGAAATATTTTAGAGTTACCTGTAATACAGGAGCGGCCTCAACACTGATCCCCCCACTTGACAGTACCCCACTCAGACCCCACGTCACAGCCATTCTCAACATTGTGAATAGTGACCTTTTGCTGTCTGTTGTTAAAGTAAGAGGTGAAAAAATTGTGAGCTACTCCCTGTATTCCAAATTGGTCCAACTTCTGGAGCAATATTTTGTGATCAACACAATCAAATGCCTTAGTTAAATCAAAAAATATGCCTAGCATTAAAAACCTTTTGTTTAACCCATACAGTACCTCACAGAGAAAAGAGAATACAGCATTTTCAGTTGTTAACTGACTTCTAACGCTCAACTGTACATTTGATAGCAAATCGTGTGACATAAAATGATCAATTATACTTACATATACAGCCTTTTCAATGACACTAGCAAGCACTGATGGCACAGAAATAGGTCTAAAATAGTCTACAGTACCTCTTTCTCCCTTTTTATAAAGCTGTGTTACTACTGAGTACTTTAATCATTCAGGAAACTGACCATTCCTAAAGGAAAATTTACAAATATGGCTAAATACAGGGCTAACATGTGCAGCACAGTACTTTAATATTCTACTAGGTACTCCATCATAACCATGAGAGTCCTTAGTCTTCAGTGATTTAATTACTGACTGAATCTCCTCCTCGTATGTATCACAGAGCAGTATTTCAGATATCAATCTCGGAAAGGCATTTGCCGAGAGAGTTATATGATTCCCTGTAGAAGCTAAATTTTTATTTAATTCACCAGCAATGCTCAGAAAATGATTGTTAAATACAGTACATATATCTGATTTATCAGTAACAGAAATATTTTAACTGACTTTATATCACCGACCTTGTGCTGCTGACCAGACACTTCCTTCACAACTGACCATATGGTTTTAATTTTATCCTGTAAATTAGCTATTCTGTTTGAATACCACACACTCCTTGCCTTCCTAATAACATTTTTAAGCACCTTACAATACTGTTTGTAATGGGCTACTGTAGCTTGATTGTGACTACTTCTAACATTTTGATATAATTCCCACTTTGTTGCAAATGGTATCCTTATCCTACTAGTCAGCCACCCGGGCTGCCTATTACTGTTAATACCCCATTTAGAATGTTCTAATGGAAAGTAACTCTCAAGGAGTATGAGAAATAGTGTTAAAGAAGGCATTACATCTATCATCTGTGTTATCAGCACTATAATCATCATGCCACTCTTGTTCCTTGTCAATGTTTAAAAAACTCTCTATTGATGTTGGATTAACTTTCCTACATAGTTTGTAATTACATGTGACATTTGCTTGAGTACAAAAGCCTTTTAGTGTTAAATATTGTACATCATGGTCTCAAACGCCATTCACACTTTTACTAACAGAATGCCCATCTAATAATGAGGAATGAATAAAAATATTGTCTATGGCTGTACTACTGTTCCCCTGCACCCTATTTGGGAAAAACACAGTCTGCATTAGATCATACGAATTTAAGAAATCTACCAACATCCTTTTTCGTGCATCATCATACACAAAATTTATATTGAAATCACCACATATAACTAATTTCTGGTACTTCCTACAAAGTGAATCAAGAGCCCTCTCTAGCTTGAGCAGAAATGCTCTGAAGTCAGAGTTAGGGCACCTATAAACAACAACAATTAGAAGTTTAGTTTCGCTAAATTCTACTGCCCCTGCACAACATTCAAATATCTGTTCAGTGCAGTGCCATAATAGGTCTATGGACTCAAATGGAATACTGTTTTTTTTACGTACATAGCCACTCCCTCACCCCGCAAGGAACTCCTTGTAAAACTGTTCACTTGTCACCGTGGTTAAAGTATATTGTACATGGCAAACTGCTGGCAATACCCAAAACTAGCACTGAGGTAACTGTGGTGCACTGTGGACCATAGATGATAAATGTCTGAGGAGATGTGTACGCGCAGCAAAAAACTGCCCAGATTTTATGTGTATATTATTTAATTGAATAGATAAAAAAATCTAGTCACCACACGGCGGCAGAACACACACATAAAAGACGGTTGTAATTGGCAAGCTTTCAGAGCAAGTGGCTCCTTCTTCAGGCAGAGGGGTTGAAGGGGAAGGAAGAGGGCTGAAGGAAAAGGACTGGAGAGGTCTAGGAAAAGGGACAGATTTCAGGAAAGTCACCCAGAACTGCGGGTCATGGGAGACATACCGTGCAGGATGAGAAGAGGGAAAATAATAACCTGTAAAAATTAAGTTTTTTATTCAATTCAGCTGCTGTACTTGGAAACTAATTGTTAAACACTGTATATATCTATGTTACTTGTCAGTAAGGAAAACATTTTTACTATTTATTGACTTTATATACTTGGCCTTTAATGTCAGCCAGGCAGTTCCTTCATAACTGATAGTACAAATTTATACATTCAGAGAATTAGCTATTCAATTTGCATACCACATTCTTTTACCCTTCCTAATGACATTTTATGCAACTTACAGCACAGTTTGTAAACACACACACACACACACACACACACACGGCCACTGTCATCTCCAGGTGTTGTGGCCATATTGGGGCAAATGACTGTCTTGTCCGGGTTAGGTGGGGGGTACAGAAGTGTAATGGTATAGGGATGGGTGAATAGGGGTGTAATTATAGGGGAAGGTGGTTCAGTTCTGTCTGTGGAAGCATGCAGAGACGCATGTGCAGTGGGCTGGTAGGTGCAGCTCAGGAGGGATGGGAGGTAGGGAAGGGGAAAGGACTATGCATGTGATCTGATCTTGTAACATTAGCCAATACGGCCTTACTGTGTTGGTATTGTGGCACTGTTGAAAGCATGTTTTCCATGAATATGCAGTTCCGCTGCATGGTTTAAAGAAAAATCTGGCATTCAATGGGTTGGATCATGGAATGTTGGATCTCTTAATCATGTTGATAGCTTAGGAAACTTGGAAAAGGGAATGGTAGTAATTAGTGGAGTGCAGTAGCAGGAGGAAGAGGACATCCGATTGGGTGAGTGTAGGATTATCGATACACATTCGAGTAGGGGTACTGCAGGAGTAGATATATTTAATGTAGAATGAAATAGGAAATTAGCTGCACTACTATGAGCATCATAGATGACACAAACACACAGTCAATACCAACCACAATTCTAAAGCATAAGTATACAAGCCAACTACCTTTCCAGTCAATGAAGATATTGAAAAAATGTATCCATAAAAAAGAAATTCAGTTTACTGTGGGAGACAAAGATTTAATTGGGATAGAGTTTTGAGTTCAGTAATGTATAAAGGAAGAGGCTGAACAACTGTGAATACATGAAATGGAGAATGGAAATAAAAAGGAAAGTAACCTGGTAAAATTCTACACAGAACACAGTTTAATCGTCCAAGAAGATTTTATATGTGGAAGAGACATTGAAACACTGAAAGATACTAGGTAGATTATGTAACTGTAAGACCATGTTTTAATCTATAAACATTTCTAGGAGCAAATGTGGACTTTGAGCATAATATATCAGTTTTGAAATGCAAACTAAAATGGAATGAATTACAGAAAGTTACGAAGAATATGAGACCTTGCTACTTTGAAACATCCAGGGTGTCTTGGGTGTTTCAGAGGGAGAATTAGGTAACAACTGATTGAAATAAATGAAAAAAAAATGAATATAAATGATTAGGTAGCTTTGAAAGATGGTATGGCAAAGGAAGCAACTTGACAAAAGAAAGACCTGCCCGAAATCCTTGGATAACATACACAGTAATAAATTCGTCTGTAAAGAATTCAAGTTAGTATTTTGCAGCTGTGGCTTATCAAACAGATTGTTCGGTAATTTTCACATCTGTCAACACCTGCTTTACTTGGGATTGGAATTATTATATTCTTCTTGAAGTCTGAGGGTATTTTGCCTGTCTCATACATCTTGCTCACCTGATGGTAGAGTACATGAGGCATTCACTTTAAATATTGAAGCTTTGACTCTCAGCATCCTAGTTTTCATCTAAGCTTATAGCAATATCTCCAGTTTTTACAGGTGTTATCAGATCTGGAGAGGTTATGTCACATTTCATTCTCATAAGTTTTATGAATTCCTTTTATAAATAGCACATTTTATTTGAGATGTTAATTAAGATTCAGAAGAATTTTGTCCTCTCCCCTGTTCAGTTGTCACTTGCGAGATAATTGTAAAGTTCCAAGTACGATTCTTAAACTGTGTCATGTCTTAACTACTCACAATGAAGAGATCTCTGATCCTCTTCTAGTCAGCAATATTTTTAATAATTACTTCGTAGATACTGTTGAAAATGATGTCTGTATGAAACATGATATACAGCACTCATTTGAGTCCTGTAACAAACAGAACTGCAGTACACTACTCGCAGTAAGCACATATGACATTCTGCAACTTATTGATGATTGCAGAAACAAAAACTTAGCAGGATTAGATGAAATTTCTCCATATCTATTGAAGAAATGTAAATATGAACTAATGAAACCACTAGTTCATCTAATAAACTGTGTTCTTGAAGACGGTGTGTTCCCTGACAAGTTAAAACTATCTGTAGTAAAACCAATACACAAAAAGGGGGAAATAAAGCATGTACATAACTACAGACCCTTTCCCCTAATTTTGACTTTCTGCAAACCGATAGAGAAAGTAATATTAAAGAACTCTCCATACATTACAGCAGTGCTGACATATTAAGTGACTTCCAGCACGGTTTCAGAAGAGGTCGAAGTACAATTTGTCCATAATGTACTTGGAAAAATAAGTTAAAAATCCCAAGCAGCAGGTGTATTCCTGAACCTCTCAAGGGCTTTTGATAGAGTACATCATGACGTGCTCTTATCAAAAATTGTGTAGACTGGTGTCACTGGAAAACTTATGCAATTGCTAGAAACATATTTAAAGGGTAGACAACAGTACACAGAGATTATGTTACTCCAATAGAGAAATACTGGAAAGGAGAAGCTCAAGTAAGAAATATACATTTTGATGTTCCTCAGGGCTCTATTTTAGGTCTAGTCCTATTCATATGCTATGTAAATGATTTCTCAAGTTCTCTTGACAATAAGCAGTTGATCACTATGTATGCAGATGATACATCTGGTGTCTACTATGCAGACAATGAGCCCATAATAGTTGAAGAGATACATAACTGTATAGAAAAGACAATATCTCACTTTGAAAGAGAGAATCTAAAAGTAAACATAGAAAAAACTAGTATTATTCATTTTAAACCAAGTGGTCCAAACAGACAAAATACTGTGATTGATAAAATTCTAACAAAACTCGGGTTTATGCATAGATGATCAGCTTTCATGGAAGCATCAAGTTGATTGTGTCTGGGAAAAACCACCCAGTATATATGTATTAAGAAGATTATCACCAGAACTTAATTCTGAATCCCTAAGGAATGTATATTATGGATTAGTGTATGCTGTCTTATCTTATGGAATAGTACTGTAGGGTGGGACATGACAAACTAATATGAAAAGAGTTGTCATACTGCAGAAGCGAGCCTTGAGGATCATAGCAAAAGTAAAACCAGGAACTTCTTGCAAACCCCTATTCATTAGACACAATATTCTCACAGTTTATGCCACGTATATACTAGAAACTATAATGTTAGTGAAAGAAGACACTAAGATCACAAAAAGAAACACAGATATTCACAACTATGAAATAAGGCATAAAAAATTTTTTCGTATGGTTAACAGAAGATTAACTTTAACAGCAAAAAACCCCTATATAAAAGGAGGTGTTTTTAATAACTTGTTACCAAATGAATTACTGCTCGTGATGTATGGTAGTGCCCCAGTTTAAGGCCAAGACAGCTTGCAACCTTTATATACAGTCATAGGAAAGGGGGTATTTCTGACACACATCTGCTCATAAGCTGAGAAAGTTCAAAATTTGATTGAAACTTTAAAAAATGTGATCAATACATCAAAATTATTTACATGACGAACACGTGCCTAACATTTCTCATGACCGAAGGAATGACATAAATTTGTGTTCCCTCGGTGCTCGTCACCCACCTGCTGCGGTGAGTTTCTGCGCGTCTTGAAATGTGGAGTTTCCCTATATGACGTGGAGCACTCTGTGTGATATTTTAGGAAACTGATTTCCTCAACAATAATTTTTGTTCTCATAACTTTCTTTTGTGATTTTCAGTCCTGAATACGTGCATATACCTCATGTCGAAAGTCGTCTTAAACATGGAGATAGAGGATGGCCACAGCGCCACTGTACATGAGTTAGTGCAGTACGTAATGCAAGAAGAAGAACTGGCTCTGCCGAGAGTGGCTTCAAACATATTCACATTGTGGATGTGTTCGGGACTTCTCGGTAATTCCTGTTTCAACTGCATTTTAAATAAGTTTGTGACATGCTGTTGAACAATAACATTAACTGTCTTCTGTGTTATTTAGAAATACAGTTGAAGCTGTTTCATAAGCCATTTGATGTTAGGAAGAGATGGCAATCACTAGTTTCGCAGTACACCAATGCCACGGACTCACAGATCGACAGGGATGAACCGATATTGTCATTCCAGCGAAATGTTTTCTTTTCGAAACGTGATGAAGAAAAAATTAAGTAAGTTTCTAAATATATTTTCATCATGTCGTTAGTGTTAAGGTTGGGCAGAAAGTCAGTATTTAATGGTTGCAGCTGTAGTATTAGAAGATCTCTCTCTTGTATTCCTAATGTGTACAATTCTTCTCTTTTCTTAGAGACCAAAAACTTCTGGATCTCTTGTACGATGAAGCAAAGTATAACATCTTAGAAGGAAGATATCCGTGTGAGATATCCCATTATATAATGTTAGGTGGCATACAAGCACGTATTGAGTTGGGTCCGTATGTGCCACAAGTACATACTACACAGTTCTTCAGGTCAGATGGAGTAATATTAAAACTGAGTAACATTTAATGTAACTTATTTTCATTCTAAATTATAGAATGTATGTCTACCTATGGTTAATGCAAAATGTAAACCAGTCACAAATTTACTGTGTTATTCTGTCTAATATTTGTTTTAATCATATTAACATCCTTCAAAGGTTTATCTTCAAGTAGGTATGTAAAGATCATATTTTGTGCATAACTTTATGTGATTATGTATTTCCCATTTCATGGTCCACAGCTTTGCGTCAAATTTTTAACTTCCTGATTCTGTAGTAATCACCCCTTTGCAACTTGTTCATTCATACGACTAAGTATGATTTACAAGAACGGGGCTATGAAAATGATGTTTCAGCCTTTGCAGTTGTGTCCAAGTTTCTTCCCATCTTTGATTAACATTCTATATGTTAATGTGTAGCTGTGTATATAAATTAATTTGGTTTGTTATGTCATTTCCTAGTAGTTTGTTGTCCAACTTTCTTTTCTTTTTAAACAGATTATAACTTGCTAAGAAGTCAAACTGGTATTATATCTTCCTTGTATGTTCTGAGGCTGAAGTATATAACAAGATGGCCACTGTGTTTCCTGCACTGTACACTCAGTCTTGACGTGAACTCTTGGGGAAATGGCAGTAGGATATCATGTACAACTAAGTGTACAAAATGTTTGAATTTTCTCATTCAAAATGCAAATGCTATTTTAAAAGAGATGTTTGTTGGGCTGGTCTGTCAGTTTGGCACTTGAGAAACAACTATTTCTCATAAATTTGGTTGTGTGATGCCCTTTCAGACTATGAATGACACCTTTAACAGTAAACTTGTGCACACAGACATGTTGAATACAATAACAAACTATCTAGAAATTTGATCACAGTGAGAACAGGACTTTTTAAACTTCATTAAAGAACAAGAGTGACAGGATGTTTATAGTGTTGATAATGTAGACAATAAATGTGATGCTTTTTTCAACACATTTCTCATGCTCTTTGAAAGCTGCTTTCCATTAAAATATTCAAAACAGGATACTAGCATTAAAAGGCAACCTGACTGGCTGACTAGTGGGATAAGGATATCACGTAGAATAAAGTGCAGATTATATCAAAACATTAGAAATAATCACAATCGAGCTACAGTAGTCCATTACAAACAGGACTTTAAGTTGCTTAGGTGCTTAAAATGTTCTTAGGAAGGGAAAAAGCATGTGGTATGCAAACAGAATTGCTAATTCACAGAATAAATTAAATCCATATGGTGAGTTGTGAACGATGGACGCAGCCAAGCTGAGGTGGCTCATGTACCTGAATGATATAGATACTATAGGTGCAACCGCAATGGAGGGGTATCTGTTGAGAGACCAGAAAAATCTATGATTCGTGGAGAGGGGCTGCAGTCTTTTCAGTAGTTGCAGGGGCAGCTGTCTGGATGATTGACTGATCTGCCCTTGTAACATCAGCCAGCATGCCCTAGCTGTGCTGGTACCACAAAAGGCTGAACGCAAGGGCAAACTAGAGCCTTAATTTTTCTCGCGGGCATGCAGTTCTACTTTATTGTTAAATAATGATAACATCCTCATAGATATAATATTCTGGAGGTAAAATAGTCCCCCATCCAGATCTCCAGGCGGGGACTACTCAGGATGATCTCGTCATCAGGAGAAACAAAATTGGAATTCTTCAGGTCGGAGTGTAGAATGTTAGATCCCTTAATTGTACAGGTACTCAGAAAATTTCAAAAAGGAAATGTATAGATTGAACTTAGATATAGGAGGAATTAGTGAAGTTTGATGCGAACAGGGACAGGACTTTTGGTCTGTTGAGAACAGGGTTATGAATACAGAATCAAATAGGGATAGTGCAGGAGGTAGTCTGATAATGAATAAGAAAACAGGAATGCTGGTAAGCCTCTGTGGACAGCTTAGTAAATGCATTATTGTTGCAAAGATAGATAGAAGCCAACATGCACCACAGTAATACAAGTTTATATGTCAACTACTTTCACAGATGATGAAGAGACTGGAAAAAATGTATGATGAGATCAAATAAATTATTTGAGTAGTTAAGGGAGAGAAAGAGTTTAATTATAAAAGGGGACTGGAATTGAATAGTAGGATAAAGAAGAGAAGGAAAAATAGTGGGTCAATATGGACTGGTGGAAGTTAGTGAAAGAGGAAGCCATCTGTACAGAGCATAATTTAATCATTAATAACACTTAGTTTAAGAATCATGAAAGAAGGTTGTGTACGCAGAACAGGGGTAGAAACAATGAAAGGTTTCAGATTGATTATATAAGACAGAGATTTCAGAACCAGGTTTTAAACTGTAGGACATTTCCAGGGCAGATGTCTACTCTGATCACAATTTACTGGTTAAAAACTGTAAATTAAAACTGAAGAAATTTGAAAAAGGCTGGAAATTAAGGTTCAAATGGTTCAAATGGCTCTGAGCACTATGGGACTCAACATCTTAGGTCATAAGTCCCCTAGAACTTAGAACTACTTAAACCTAATGAACCTAAGGACATCACACACACCCATGCCCGAGGCAGGATTCGAACCTGCGACCGTAGCAGTCCCGCGGTTCCGGACTGCAGAGCCAGAACCGCTAGACCAGGAAATTAAGGAGATAGGACCTAGATAAGTTGAAAGAACCAGAGGTTGTTGAGAGTTTCAGAGGCAGCATTAGGAAACAATTGACTGAAAAAGGGGAAAAGAATCCACTAGAAGATAAATGGATAATTTAAGCCCAGAAATAGGGAAGGTATCAGCCAATCAAATAGTAGAAAGATGTGGCCTAGCAGAAATCCTTGGGTACCACAGGAGATATTCACTTTAATTAATGAAAGAAGAAAATATAAAAATGCAGCAAGTGAAGTAGGTGAAAGGTAATACAAATGTTTAAAAATGAGATTGACAGAGAGTGGAAAAATGGTCATGTAGGAAAGGCTAGAGGACAAATGTAAGGATATAGAAGCATATATCGCTAGGGGAAAGATAGATACCACTCATAGGAAAATTAAAGAGACCTTTGGAAACAAGGAAGCAGCTGTATGAAAATCAGCAGCCCAGATGAAAAAACTAAGCAAAGAAAGGAATGCTGAAAGGTGGAAGGAGTGTATAGAGACATATACAATGGAAATGAACTTGAAATCAATAGTATAGAAAGAGAGGAGGATGTAGATGAAGAGAAAATTAGAGATGTGATACTGCAAGAAGAATTTCACAGAACACTGAAAGACCTAATTCGAAACAAGTTCTCTGAAGTAGACAATATTCTGTCAGAACTAGTGATATCCTTGGAGAGCCAGCCATCTGGTATGCAAGCCAGGATACCCACTGACTTCAATAAGAATGTAATAATTCCAATTCCAAAGAAAGAAGAAACTGACAGCTGTGAATATTAGTGGGCTATCACTTTATCAATTTTTGGTTGCAAACTACTAACAGAAATTCTTTACAGAAGAATGGTAAAACTGGTAGAAGCCAGACTCAATAAAGATCAGTTTGGATTCCGGAGAAATATAGAGGCACATGAGGCAAGATAGGTTAAAGAAAGGCAAACATACATTTATAACATTTGAAGACTTAAAGAAAGTTTTTGACAGTGTTGACTGGAATACATTTTTTGAGATTCTCATCATGGGTAAAATACAGGGATTGAAGGGCTATTTACAAGTTGTACAGAAACCAGATGCAGTTATAAAGAGAACAATAGCCATTATGAAAACCATCTTAAGTTGCATGTGAGGAACATTTATTCATTGGTGACCCATTTCAGAGTGCCTGTCCATAATCAAATCAACTCGAGGGATAAATATAGGAGATGTTACATTATACAGCAACAAGGTTTACAAAATTGCATTGCAATAGCAAGTTTGGCTCTATACCACTAATACTGTTCAAACAGAGATGACATACTGTAAATGTAAGTCTTGCAATACACTAGTCATGCAAGTGGAAAAATTAGCCATGAAATCAACAAGTGTGCCAGCAGATAACATGGCATCCATGTGTGCTCATCACTGTCAGAGCAAAAATTGCATCTAAGTGGTGCCTACAGCTTCCATGTGGCATAGGACATCATTGTATCCAAGGACTGGGACATTTTATAATAACTCAAACAAGTTTTACAATATGATTAATGGAAAATCTCATATAAATATGTGAAACATATACTAACAAAGAGATAGATGTGTTCCAGTATTTACCTCAGCTCAGTACAGCTGATAGATACACAAAACAGAACAGAAAATTTACGTATCCTAGCTTTCGGAACTTTGTTCCTTCGTCAGGGAGGAGAGAGGGCAAAAAAGGGGAAGAAGGGAAAGTGGATTCAGTTACTCACAACCCAGGTTATGAAGCAACAGGGGAAAGGTAAACAGGGAGGGTAGCAAAGATGGAGGCATCGGCGTCAGAGGGAAGCCAAAGATATTCTACTGTAAGTACTGTGCCAGCTTCAAACCAAAGAGGATGCATACAAACCAAAGAGGATGCAAGAGGTATATAGTATAAAGATAAACACTACTATGTAGCATGAAAAGATGCATGAATGGCTAAAGAGGAAAGGGAAAGAAGAGAAGACTGAAGAGTAAATGGGAGTGAAGTTGGTTAACATAGGTTCAGTCCAGATGGATGGTGGGATGAAAGGATGTGTTGGAGTGCAACTCTCCAACCCCTCAACCTACAAAGCTGTTACCCAGGATCCCATTCCCTCCATCCAGACTGAGCTGCAGAAAATCCTAAAAATCCAAGGTCCCTCACAAGGCCTCACAATGGCTTCCATAGACCTACTCACTCCACCTGAGCCACGTACCACTACCTTCTACCTATTACCCAAAATCCACAAAGAGAACCATCCTATTGTGGCAGGCTTCAAAGCCCCAACAGAACGTATCTCAGCTCTGGTAGACCAACACCTCCAACCTATCACCCGCAGACTCCCATCCTACATCAAAGACACAAACCACTTCCTAGAACACCTCAAATCCATTCCCACACCCCTCCCACCTGAAACCTTTCTTGTCACCGTAGATGCTACATCCCTTTACAGAAACATTCCACATACCCATGGTCTCTCTGCCCTTGAACACTACCCCTCCCAACGCCCACCTGAAGATCTTCCAAAAACCTCGTTCCTTATCACACTTACCAACTTCATCCTCACCCATAATTACTTCACTTTTGAAGGTCAGACCTACAAACAAATCAGGGGAACAGCCATGGGAACCAGGGTGGCTCCGTCCTATGCCAACCTCTTCATGGGCCATATGGAAGAGGTTTTCCTGAAGACCCAACAGTTGCTACTCCTGGCCTGGTATAGGTTTATCGATGACATCTTTGTGGTCTGGACTCATGGTGAAGAAACATTCCTTAATTTCCTCCATAACCTCAACTCCTTTTCGAATCTGAATTTCACCTGGTCCTTCTCCAAATACCAAGCCACCTTCCTGGATGTTGAGCTTCATCTTGTTGAAGCTCACATCCACACCTCTGTCCACATCAAACCCACAAACAAACAACAGTACCTTCACTTTGATAGCTGCCATCCATTTCACATCAAACGCTCCCTTCCTTACAGCCTAGGTATTCGTGGCAAACGTATCTGCTCCAGTGACGAATCCCTCAACAATTACACCAATAACCTGACCAGTGCTTCCCTCTCCCGCAACTATCCTGCAGACCTAGTCCACAAACAGATCTCCCGAGCAATATATTCCTCCCTGTCCAACAACAATATTCCTACCTCCAGACCACACAGAAGCATCCCCCTTGTCACCCAATATTATCCTGGCCTCGAATACATCAACAAATTACTCTGCCAGGGATATGACTTTCTCAAGTCAAGCCCTGAAATGAGATCATCCCTTGACAATATTCTCCCCAAACCATCCAGAGTTGCCTTTCGTCGCCCCCCTAACCTCCGTAACATCCTTGTCAAACCCTACAATATTCCCAGACCACTTTGTCTACCCAGCGGTTCCTACCCCTGTAACTGACCTCGCTGCAAAACCTGCCCCATGCATCCCCCCATAACCACTTACTCCACCCCCACTACTGGTAAAACATACACAATTCAAGGCAGGGCCACATGTGAAACAACACGTCATTTATCAGCTGACATGCCTGCACTGCGCTTTTACATTGGTATGACGACAACTAAACTGGCTGAGCACATGAACGGGCACAGATGAACTGTCTGCCTAGGAGATGTCCAATACCCAGTAGCAGAGCATGCCCTCCAGCATAATTCTAGGGACCTAGGAACCTGGTGTACCGTATTTGCCATTTGGCTTCTCGCACCCAACACCAGTCCCTCGGAACTGCGGAGATGGGAACTTGCACTCCAACACATCCCTTCATCCCGCCATCCTCCTGGAGTGAACCTACGTTAACCAACCTCACTCCCATTTACTCTTCAGTCTTCTCCTCTTTCCCTTTCCTCTTTAGCCATTCACACATCTTTTCATCCTACATAGTTGTGTTTATCTTTATACTGTTGTTGTGGTCTTCAGTCCTGAGACTGACTTGATGCAGCTCTCCATGCTACTCTATCCTGTGCAAGCTTCATCTCCCAATACGTATTGCAGCCTACATCCTTCTGAATCTGTTTAGTGTAGTCATCTCTTGGTCTCCCTCTACGATTTTTACCCTCCACGCTGCCCTCCAATGCTAAATTGGTGATCCCTTGATGCCTCAGAACATGTCCTACCAACCGGTCCCTTCTTCTTGTCAAGTTGTTCCACAAACTCCTCTTCTCCCCAATTCTATTCAATACCTCCTCATTTGTTATATGATCTACCCATCTAATCTTCAGCATTCATCTGTAGCACCACATTTCAAAGGCTTCTATTCTCTTCTTGTCCAAACTATTTATCGTCCATGTTTCACTTCCATACATGGCTACACTCCAAACAATTACTTTCAGAAACGACTTCCTGACATTTAAATCTGTACTCGATGTTAACAAATTTCTCTTCTTCAGAAACGCTTTCCTTGCCATTGCCAGTCTACATTTTATATCCTATCTACTTCGACCATCATCAGTTACTTTGCTCCCCAAATAGCAAAACTCCTTTACTACTTTAAGTGTCTCATTTCCTAATCTAATTCCCTCAGCATTGCCCGACTTAATTCGACTACATTCCATTATCCTCGTTTTGCTTTTGTTGATGTTCATCTTATATTCTCCCTTCAAGACACTGTCCATTCCGTTCAACTGCTCTTCCAAGTCCTTTGCTGTCTCTGACAGAATTACAATGTCATCGGCGAACCTCAAAGTTTTTATTTCTTCTCCATGGATTTTAATACCTACTCCGAATTTTTCTTTTGTTTCCTTTACTGCTTGCTCAATATACAGATTGAATAACATCGGGGAGAGGCTACAACCCTGTCTTACTCCCTTCCCAACCACTGCTTCCCTTTCATGCCCCTCGACTCTTATAACTGCCATCTGGTTTCTGTATAAATTGTAAATAGCCTTTCGCTCCCTGTATTTTACCCCTGCCACCTTCAGAATTTGAAAGAGAGTGTTCCAGTCAACATTGTCAAAATCTTTCTCTAAGTCTACAAATGCTAGAAACGTAGGTTTGCCTTTCCTTAATCTAGCTTCTAAGATAAGTCGTAGGGTCAGTATTGCCTCACGTGTTCCAACATTTCTACGGAATCCAAACTGATCTTCCCCGAGGTCAGCTTCTACCAGTTTTTCCATTCGTCTGTAAAGAATTCGCGTTAGTATTTTGCAGCCGTGACTTATTAAACTGATTGTTCGGTAATTTTCACATCTGTCAGCACCTGCTTTCTTTGGGATCGGGATTATTATATTCTTCTTGAAGTCTGAGGGTATTTCGCCTGTCTCGTACATCTTGCTCACCAGATGGTAGAGTTTTGTCAGGACTGGCTCTCCCAAGGCCGTCATTAGTTCTAATGGAATGTTGTCTACTCCCGGGGCCTTGTTTCGACTCAGGTCTTTCAATGAGACCCTAGAGAATTTACATGAAGGATTGCCTTTACTGATCAGTGTGACTTAGTGTATAGTTTTACACCGAAGCTGGAGCATATCTCGAACCTGCCTCTTACAGAGGCCCAGAATTATCGTAGCCTTGACACAAAATACGGAAGACTGCACTCAAGATATTTTGATTCAATCTCTGTTTTTAACATTTTAGATAGATCTCACAGTTTTAAAGTTGTGTATACTTATGAATTCAAACAAGGGAACTCCCTTGGCAGCTCAGTAAAGTTCTCAAATTGTGTATTTTGCATTCATGCACTCCTGAAGGCAGTGGAGCAGATGAGGTATCTTTAGGGCCCACAGTTTCTCATATGCTCCGATATCCTTAGTGCCCTACAGTCATTGCAGCAGATGTACTCACCAGAGAAAATAGTGTGGCTAATACATGACCAACTGTACTTCCTTCAAAGCAGTGGAAGTAGCTATCATTCCACAGAATACTGGAGCATATGGGAATTTGGGAAAATGAACAGGCAGACAAAGCTGCCGAGGAGGCCTGCAGCAAACATAATGTTACATAATGTGCCATTTTGCTGCAGACCACCATTTCACTGTTGCATCAGAGATCCTGCAAATGTGGGGGAAGGACTGGCCAACAGTGAGGGACAATAACCAGCATGTGGTGAAATCAACTACCCGGCTGTGGCAGACCTCATGCCGGCCATCCAGGAGGAGGAGGAGGAGGAGATTTAGTGTTTAACGTCCCGTCGACAACGAGGTCATTAGAGACGGAGTGCAAGCTCGGGTTAGGGAAGGATGGGGAAGGAAATCGGCCGTGCCTTTTCAAAGGATCCATCCCAGCATTTGCCTGAAGCAATTTAGGGAAATCATGGAAAACCTAAATCAGGATGGCCGGAGACGGGATTGAACCGTCGTCCTCCTGAATGCGAGTCCAGTGTGCTAACCACTGCGCCACCTCGCTCGGTTCGGCCACTCAGGGCAGATGAAGTGTCCCTGACCCGCCCACCTCTGAATTGGGTGCTGTCACCTAACATGTGGCTTCCTACTCTGGCAAAAGGATCCTCCAGTCTTTCATGCCTGTGGTCTGGAAATAACTGTATGCCACATTTTTACTGTGTGTGTTTTATATTGTGATGAGAGGTGAGAAGTGAATTTCATCCAGGATCTCTCCTCTGTGTTCACTGATGATGAGATGAGTGTGGTCATCTTTTAAAATTTTGTCAAGGGTGTGGACTTCAGTCAAACTAATCCATAAGACTTTAGTGTAACCACTGAAGATCTTCCTTTTGTGTGCTTACACCACCATATCATCATCATGAGAATAATTTGGATGCTCCCTTTCAATTCATCAGTTAGGGAGGTCAATGTAACACCAGTTGAGCACTTAAATGCAGGTGAAAAATGACATATTTTGTTTGGCCAGAAAAAATAAGTGGCTCAGCTTAACTTTTTAAAAAGTTCTTAGAGTTTTTATCCAGAAGTATCAAAAGGAAAATAGATTAGGGGCTAGTTTTGTGTCTGTCTGATTATTTTTGCATTATCAATGAAAACTCTTCAGGCTCTTGACATAAGATTCACCGCTCTGCTGTCTTATCTTGCACATACTTCACAACCAACAATTTTGCCTCTGGAGTAGCCATTGTTTAACTGTTTATTTTATATGAAACTCCCTGTCAGATTAGAACTATGTGCCAGACTGAGACTTGAACTTGGGACCTTTGCCTTTTGCAGGCAAGTGCTCTATTAACTGAGCTCTCCAAGTATAGCTCATGACCCGTCCTCACAGCCTTTCTTCTGCCAGTACCTCATCTTCTATCTTCCAGACTTCAAAACTTCCCGAGTTTGAGCCTCGGTCTGGTACACAATTTTAATCTGTGAGGAAATTTCGTACCAGCGCACATGTGGCTGCAGACTGAAAATCTTATTCTGGAAATGTCTACCAGACTGTGGCTAAGCCATGTCTCCGCAGTATCCTTTCTGGAAGAAAGTCCTGCAAATTTCACAGGAGAACTTATGCAAAGTTTGGAAGGTAGGAGACGAGGTTCTGCCAGAAGTAAGGCTGTGAAGACAGGTTGTGAGTCATGCTCGGGTAGCTCAGGCAGTAGAGCACTTGTCCGAGAAAGGCAAAGGTCCTGAGTTTGAATCTCAATCCGACATACAGTTTTAATCTGCCAGAAGGTTTCATATCAGCGCACACTGTGATGCAGACTGAAAATTTCATTCTGTCTAATTTAGATACTTAGATGCAAAATTAGGTCTTTAATTGTTTTGTTAGTGTTGGTAGTAAAATAAATATTTGCTTGAAAATTCATTTTACAGATGTACTGGAGTTTTATATATTTATGTTTTCAGAGAACACCAGCGTAAATTTTTACCCACACACGTGAGTCGTAGTAACTGGTCATGGTTGCGAATCAGTGGTAAAAATTCACCAGAAGTCAGACTTCTGGAACAGTTCAAGCGCATTCCTTCCAACACACCAGTCAGAAAACTGATCAGAAAGTACCTCGAGTTTTGTTGGTCACTTCCTTATTATGGGTAAGTTCATGACAACTCTCTGCTTTGTTGATTACACAATTCTTGTGCAATAATTTCGGCTTATTTGATGTATTTTCATGCCATTTGCATCACGCATATAAGGTCGGCTCGAAAAATTCTGGAACTCTGTCCACAAAATTTTTCTGCGCTTACCTTTTACTTATTGTGCATGGCCTCCTTAAAAATACTCTTCTGCACTATAGATACACCACTCCCAAGACCGTTTCCATTTCTGGAAGCAGTCTTGGTGCACCCCTTACTGGATAGCGTGATGCACTGTCTGTGAATTTTCTTTTATCTCATTTATCATTGCAAATCTTCATCCTTTCAGTGGGGTTTTCAACTTTGGAAATAAAATAAATATCCACAGGGGCCTGGTCTGGAGAGTAGGGAGGATGAGGCAGCACAATAATTTCGTTTTCTGTGCAATAATCATGTACCAACGAGGATGAATGTGTGGGTGCATTACCATGATGCAAGAGCCACGAATTGTGTCACCACATTTTAGGATATTTCCTTCTCACATTTTCTTGAAGGCATCACAGCACATTGCAATAGTACAGTCAATCAACAGTTTGTCCCTGTAGCATGAATGCATGATGAACTATTCCTTCAAAGTCAAAGAAAAGTGTCAGCATGGCTTTGCATTTGATCTGACCTGACGAGCATTTTTTGGTCTCGGAGGACCTTTCCTGACCCATTGTGAAGATTGAACCAGGGTATCAACATCATAACTGTAGACCAACATCTCATCACCAGTTATGATTCTCTTAAGGAACATCTCGGTCTCATTTGCATGATCTAAAAGCTCTTCACAGATTGCAAGGCAAAGCTCTTTCTGGTCTTGATTCATGAGCCATGGGATGAATGTGGTAGCAACAAAATGTTTGCCAAGTTGCTGTGTCAGGATTTTATGACATGATCTAACTGAAATGTTACATTCTTCTGCACACTCTCAGACAGTCAATAGCCGATTGGGAAGCACACTTTCATTGACATTCCTGACACGAGCATCGCCAGTAGATGACAAATGGTTTCCTGAATGAGGTTCATCTTTAACTTCTGTCAGGCCACTTTTAAACCAAGTGAACCATGAAACTTCCTGGCAGATTAAAACTGTGTGATGGACGGAGACTCGAACTCAGGACCTTTGCCTTTCGTGGGCAAGTGCTCTACCTACTGAGCTACCCGAGCACGACTCACGACCGGTACTCACAGCTTCAATTCTGCCTGTGCCTTGTCTCCTACCTTCCAAACTTCACAGTTCTCCTTTGAATGTTGCAGAACTAGCACTCCTGGAAGAAAGGATATTGGAGGGACATGGCTTAGCCACAGCCATCTCATTCTGCATGTGAATCATTCTTAACACCCAGTACAGCTTAAGCTCTCATCACCGTAGGCTTCCTTCATCATTTGATGTGTCTCTGTAAAGAATTTCTTAAGGTTTCACGCAATATTTAATGCGGGTGCATTACTCCTCTAACTCTGCCATCTCAAAATTCGCAAATTGTGCAACACAACTTTCTACTCAATAAAGCACTGAACAATAACTAACAGACATAAAACAGTGATACTTCTGGCAGCTACACATCAGACACAAGCACGTGCCAGGATGCCAGCTGCATTTTGCGCCATCACACCATTGGTGTGAAATTAAAAATGTTCCAGAATTTTTTTAACAGACCTCATATGGCTGCACGTAGTACACTTCCTTCTTTTAGGTGTCACAAGCTCAGGAGAATGTGATGTGAGAGACATACGAGGTGTCGTTGCTTTTCATAGGTGCACTGGCACTGACATGTAAGAAGTGCAACACGAGCTGCGCAAATATTTGATTAACTTTTGAGATGAATTCAGTACACAGAGCTGCTGCTGCTGCCACCTCTGGCGTCCACTGTGACCAGGTGTCTGGCTGGATGCAGAGCTGAGCTCAGCTAGGGTCACGGGTACGGGTACACCATTCTGTGCCACTTCAGCTCTGTGTGGAGTTCGTCAGTCGTAGTGGCCAGGCACACCGGGCTCTCGGCATGTGTGTCCGGATGTTTATGACTGGTGAGAGCTCTGGGGAGCGTGACTGCCAGTACAAAAATGAAATGTCTACTGTATCGAGATAGGTCAGGACGGCACGAGTGATGTGTGACTTGGCGTTATCTCTTTGAAAGGTAACATTGTGGAAATATCGGAGAGGAGACACGGCCACTGGCTGTTACGTGTCAGAAGTGTAATGACTGCTGTCCGAATGTCTGCCTGTGTCAACCTGCGGTGCTCACATCGCACGGCTGTTGGTCCCCGATACCATTCTGACAGGTACCAGGACTGTGCATTGATGACGAATGCAATCTGGTGATGCTCATTCTCTTCGGGTCATTTGCGATGCTGTACCCGGAACTGGAAGTGCTGTGAAAAGAAGACCTATTGCCAATCCTGTGTCCGGTGTTGTTACTGGGTGCGCCTCAGTCTGCTGGTGCACTGAAAGAAGTCTGAGAACATTCACCGTGTTGATAGTTGGTGGCAGCCTGATTGTTGTCTCACCATTGTGTGGATACTCATCTTGCAACAGATGAACCCATTTCATCAAGCCATCTGAGAACAACTAATTAATGACGTGCTTTCGGCCAAGTGTCCAAAAGCAAACTGCCAAGCTTGCACACTGACTCGAGCTATGTAACATGGCCGTACAGTCCTGTGCAGCTGAGTAAATGGTGCCAAATGATCAGCAACATTGCTGAATGAGAGACCGCAGTCACAACAGGACAGGACCCTTTTGCTGTCAAATCCCGTCACATGTCGGCAGACATTTTTCCTACACTGTCCAGTGTGATTTACAAATGACAACTCCACTGTGTTATGTACAGAATGTAGTTGGTGTTTCTATTACCCACTCAGTATGGATTCACCGAGACACCCGGCTTTTCCAAATCCCAGCACACAGCACACTTTGTGCTAATCTGATGTTTGTTGCTTGCTCCCTCACAGTGTTGCAGTTTTAATCACCAAAACTGATAGAATAAGGATTTAGACAGTAAGAGAAAGACTAAAAGAGAAGACATTAGAAAAGACAAGATTAAGATGCATATTAAAAAAATGGGAATTGACAAGTTACCGAGATGGGCACGTGAAATCACAATAGGAGGCAAAAGACTGAGAGGAAAGTGAGAGACGGGTGGACCATTGGCATGAAGAAATGTGTGACACAGAGAGGAGAAAACAGGAATGTAATGAAAAGAGAAACATGGTGGGAAGGGAGAAATAGATGGAGACAAGACAGACCCCCCCATGGTTTGCAAACTGTATAGCATGATGATGGTGATGATTATGATGATGATGATGATGAGCTGTTAAGCAATGCTACGTGGTGTATATGATCATGAAAACACAGCATTCCATTAATAGTGAAATAGTGAATGTATTTCATATGTTCTCTCTGTTGTTATACAGGATACAGAAACATTATCTGAAAATGAAAATCAGCAGTAAATAAAGAATTACTTTATCATCATCTCTTGTCAGTTTTTAAATGTAAGTGGCTTTCTTCTAATATGCATGAACTGTGGGGCACCACCTGGAACAAAATGTTTTCTGCGTGCCCCGATAATTCGAAACGTGTCGCACTCCACGATATCCTCCACTGTTAACTGTTTTAGTCCAGAACTATGGCTCTATTCCTCTGTAGTACAACTCGTGTCATGATTTTAATTCTGTTTGTTATCTTCCTCTGCTGCATTTTTTATAATCCTACTCTGTCCCATTTGATGTTCTTTAACTCCTCGCCCAACTTGCGTAACCCATCTTTGGAACTTGAGGTTCTCAAATGTTTTTGTCTTAAAGTCTGTCTCTTAGGTACACCCAAAATGTGTTCACAGTGTTTAATTTATTTGAGAGTCATTAATATGATGCAGTGGAATGTGTGCTGCTCAGCTGATGTTTCAGTGCTAGGAGCTGGAGTTGTCGAGTGCAGTGTGCTCGACAGCTAGCAGAGCCTTTCTGCCAACACAAACTGATTGCTCGTGGTGGACGTCATGTAGCAGAGTCTGCCAATTACCGTGCTAGTCTTATATTGAAATAGGTACATTTTCGTAAATGGCGTAATTTAAGTCACAACATAAATTATAAAAATACTTGTGGTATAAATGAAACAGTATAATGTACATAAACATCGTGTGCACATTTGGTGCCTTGTGGCAGCAGTGGAGTTGTGAACAGGGATTCAGAATGTTCCATTCTGTGCATGCCAGGTCATGGTGCTGCAACATACTTACACATTTGTAAGTAACAAATCAGCTGCCCACCCAAATGAATGGCACAATAAGCTGTGGTTGAGAGCAGAGTTAACCACCCAGTGGTGGAACATGCTGCTGAGCAGAATGTGCTCAATTTCAGTGGCTGTGGCTGCTTCACAGCCTGTGGCATCTGGGTAATTCTGCCGGCACCAGCTTTTCTGAAGCTGACCTTACAGCACAGCCTTCATTACTGTAATCCTCCTGGCCTCAGTCTCTGCTAGCACCTTAACTTTCACTGAGCACCAACCTGCTCCCAGACACTAATGTACCTTGCAGTAAATTTTGATGTTTCTTTTCATCACATTGTGGAAACATGATATCTGAAAATTATTTAACCCTTTCCAGCCCAGTGGGTCCATTTGGATCCGTTACAGGTTTTAGACATTTCTGCAATATCCATGGAAGCCCACTGGTTTCACATGGTGCCATTCCATTCTAGTGTGTAAATTAGATCACCATATGCCAGAACCAATGGGATAATGAGTATTGGGTCCAGGGACCCATAGAAAAAAGTTGCACTAATTCATAAAAATTTTGAAATCACGTTTAACATATTGCTAGAAGAATTTACAAGTCAAAAATAATATTTAAATTTTTTTTAGTGTAACATACAATTTGAGCTGCAAAGGGTTAAAGGGTTAACAATGAAAACTCTGGGGGTGTTTACACACACACACACACACACACACACACACACACACACACAAACGGTCACAGTCATTACCAGGTGGTGTGGCGTCACTTAGATATAGACAAACTGCGAGCATGGAGATCTCCAGGAAGGCAGGAAAGAGATAGACCTAGAGAGGAAGGGAGTTCAGAAAATTCCAAAGGTCATACAGGAAAGACGGTTGACACAAAATACTTGTGTAGACAATGAAGCATTGAGTTTGGATTGGAAGGTTACAGCAAACAAAGCAGTAAAACAGCCACTGTAAAATGTGTGTGTAAAGCTTTGTGGACAATTTGTGTATCGTTGTAATCACTAAAATTCTTCAAACTATAAGAAACAGAAAATTACACCTTGTCAAAGAATTTTGACATTTTGTGTAAGTACTGCAAGTGGCGTATACTAATGGGAATATAGAAAGAAGGAAAAATTGTAGTACAGTACATGCGTTAGAGTGTGCTGCCAAGCTAAGTGGATATGTCCCACCTTGCAACCTTTCAACCCTTTACATATATAAGTATAATGTATTCTAGATAAATAGGTGAAAAGACCTGTTACTGATCAATTACATAACTGCAGACAGTGGCAATCATAAATATTTTCTTTTTTTAGGGGAACCACACCAAAAACCAATTGAGCAAAGGTGGAGTAAGGTTTACAAAGTGTGGTGGAAGTGCTACTGTTTGCACAGTTTAGAAACACTTGACTTGCTCCTCTTAATTCAGGTTTCCCAGCATCAACAGTCATCTATATCAACACTACACCCTTTTGTTAATAACTTTTTCCCATTTGTGTGGTATGTAAGAGCATTTGGTTCTGATAACTATGTATTTAGTTCAGTAATCTTTTAATGGTTTTGATTAGGCTGAATAAACAGATTCAGACTTTATAGGTCATCAATGTAAATATTTTATGTTACAGTTATTACTGTATATTTTTTTATTCTTAATGACACCACTTTTTCAGAGGAGCATTCTTCCGGGGTCAGGTGGAGCAACCGGTACGAGGCCTGACTTCATTGATCACTCATCAAGATGTGTCTGTACTGGTTGCCATCAACACTCAAGGAGTATACATCATAGATGATATTCAGTGTGTACGTTGCACCTTAATAATTCATTGAAATTTTTCTATACGAATTACTCTGACATTTTATATATCCTTTTTCAGTATCATATGGAACTGAAAGAATAATTTACTGGTGAGGCATTAACTGCTAAATACTATATTTTAATACAATAGTTCAAATTTTATCAGTTGATTTTTTCTATTGCAGACACTTTTGTTGGGTTTAAAATATGAGGAGATGTCATGGGATTTTGCAAAACCTTCACAAGAGGACAATCCAGACTGCCTTCCCTGCCTTTTTCTGCAGTTTATGGTGTTAGAAAATGGAACAAGGGTCTCAAAAATTCTGCAGGTGTTTTCAAAGCAGGTACATAAAATTAACACTGAATAAACCAAAAAGTTGATATTGTTATTGTTTTTATAGCTGCCTGAGATAATTCAGAAATGGCAAGTAGTACTAATGTGATGATGATGATGATGATGATGAAGATGAAGTCCCATACTCTGAGGAGTGTAGTGGACTATGCGGGAGACCTGCACCACTGTTCTAGGCAAGGTCCTAGTGGAGGTAGTTTGCCATTGCCTTCCAACACAGCCACTCATCTCAAGGCAGGAAAAATCCCTGACCCCACTGGGAATCGAACCCGGTACCTCGTGCGCGGGAAGTGAGAACTCTACCACAAGACCATGAGCTGCGGACAGTGCTAATTACATTGCCCATTAAACTTGTCCATTGTACTTACTATCATCATGTAATGCTACAAAATTTGATCCTATATTGAATCAAAGTTTAGATGTAAAATGCATTACCATGACAATTACCCCCTGTGTAAGTGGTAATTTTTGGCTCCCCTCTGACACGCGTACACACACACACGCACACACACACACACACACACACACACACACACACAGAGAGGGAGAGAGAGAGAGAGTCTCTTATGATCACTATTCCAGTTTCCCATGTACATCTCCCAGACTCAATTTGTAACCAACTAAAATGTAAAAATGTAATGTGCACCAGTTGAAAACCTCATTACAAGATAGTACATGTGATTTTTGTCCCTGTTGTGGTATATGGTTGTATGAGACTAACAAACTTATTCTCCTTTAAAAAGCAGTACCAAGTCCTATAAAGCAAATATTGTCATCAACAGCAATCCCAAATGAAAAAACAGGATAACTCTGAAAAAGGTTCATTGAAGAGTGTCTTTACTCAATCCCATAAAGTGACAGAAAGTTTTTTATGCAGATACCATAAAGCATAGACACCATATGTTTTGCTTTGAGAGTGCTAATGGTTTCCTGTTTGCACTTCTTGGGCTATTGATATTGTACATATTTAACAAAAAATCAACTACTGTGAAAAAAGCTGTTACCTTTCTAGCTATGCTATACTATACACTGCTATTAATGCGGCACTACGTTCTTAACAGCTTTGTGACGTATTGACAACTATTGGTGAATAACAGTCATACTGCTATACTCCACGTTGGTGGTTACTGTATCAGTGCACGTGTCAGAACCCAGGAGAGAAACACTCAGAGCCACACGGAGGAAGGGTTGCCTGTCAAAGAGAACACAACACTGACCGGTAGCTGAGATAAATGCTGCTGATTGACAGCAGACGGGACACAGATGAAGCCCAGGTCAAAGTGATCTATCTGAGCAACAAAGTACAAAGTGGAAACCTTCATTAAAATGGTGTCGACAGGCTGTGAACTGAGAGAGAAACAATCTAAATCATGACAGAGAGAAAGACCAAGAGCCGAGCGATGTTGTTATCAGATACTCCACAGTACATCGACGACAGTAATTGACAATACTGGATGTGAGTACAGAACTGACTGACTGCCTGTCCATATTTATATCAACAGCAAGGAACGCCGTTGGCCAGCATATGCATGTGGCACACACACGTTGAGAATGCAGTGCTGTGGTGGGACTGTGCCGTCTAATGGCCACCTAGCTCCACTTCTTCCATTGGGCATTCAGCTTTTGTGGAGCCAGATATCAGAAATATTGCATTGTGTTTCTTCAGTTACTGCCAAGGCATTCAGCTACAAAATAGATCCACAGGTGGGCTGCTGGCAGCTACCGATCCTGTCCCCACTCATCAAACCTGACGAAAATGACAGAATTGATTGCTGAAACATTGTGCTGTGTGGGCACTGACAACCAGCAGTACACCTCTAGATCTATTTTGCTATCATTGTGTACTGTAGCATTAAAAAAGATAATCACCTGCTTTATGGAAGAGGGTCTTAGCTAAGAGAGAGAGAGAGAGAGAGAGAGAGAGAGAGAGAGAGAGAGACTGAATGAATGAATTTCTAAAGGCAGCAGACAGAAATGCTAATGTTTATTCATTCATTCATTCAGCATTGTGTTCTGTAGGTCCAATCACAAAGGAAAACCTTCAGGGTTATGGAATAATTCAAGGAATACATTAAAATGAGACAAAGACCACTTAGAACCTTAATGCATATATTATATCAGTGATAAGCTATCCTAATCTGCTTAGTGCTGGTCACACTTATGCCTTCTAAATTTAATCAAGTAAATTATTAAGAAATCTATTACTTTGAAGAAAGCTGCTGCGTCTTCAGTTTTATTACATAGCCACTGTTTATCTGCTGTTACTGCGTAGTAGATTAATATTTACGAGCACTTGATTACAATGGTATTTTTAAAAGAAATTTTTTCGTATATTTATAGATACTGAGTCCTGTTTTTAGTACATTATTAATTATCACAGACTTTTATAACAAACATTGTTACCTGTGCTGTAGCTAACTGAACCTTTCAGTTCTTGAATCTCAGTTTTCACTTAATTTGTAGAGAAGTGACTTGTGAAGTATACTTTTAATTTTCTTTTGGATCAATAAGGGTTCTCAATTTCTTGCTTTTTATTAGAAGGGAGCTTGTTGAATATCATCCCACCAGAGTACATAACTCTGTTCTGAGTACTGAGCGAGGAGGCAGATATTTACTATTAACAACAAAAACCATTAAAGAGTAATAGGGAAATGAGTGTAAGAATTCTAGGATCTTTAAAAAGGCTTCTGCCAGGATGTCTGGCTACCTACATTACACAGTATTCTTGTTGTGTGCTTCTACTGAACAGTTACTCCATTTACTTAATGTGCACTGCCCCAAAATATAATTACATAAAACAACAAGGGGTGAAAATATGCAGACTAAGCCAAGACAATTATCTTTAGCTCAACACAACTGGAGGTGCTTATAAGGGCATAACAAACTTGACTGAGTTTCTAAATAAATATGTCCATGTATTGACTACTATTCAACTTGTTATCCAGTTGGACCCTGATGAGTGTTAGACACTGTACTTCGTTCAGTGTATGATCACTAATGTCTTTTGCAAGGTTGGATTTGTACCCTTGTTTAGGATTCTTGTGTCATCAGCAAACATCCCAATTTCTGAACTGCCATCTGCAGTCATTGGAAGATCATTTATGTAGTTTAAGAAGAAGAATACATCCAGTACCTAGCCTTGTACTGCTCCACATGTTATATTCCCACATTCTGAGGTCACTTTCATGCCTGTGAGACAGTCTTTCATAGGTAAAAGGATACCATCTGTGTGAGAGGGACACCATTAGTTGCATAACAGTTTGGTTTTATAACTAGAACTTTGTGATTTGTGAAATAAAAGGCTTTGGCAAGCTTACAGAATATATCAAGAGGATATTTTTTCTTGTTTAACTATCATAGACTACTTTTATAAGATCTTTTATTGCTTTGGAGTTTCCCTTACAATAGCCAAACTGAGAGGCGGTTAACAAGTTCTCCGCAGTACCATCAGTCAGTATGCTACTGTATGCCACTTTCTCAAACATTTTTGAATCACTACAGTTATATTTTGTTTGCTTATCTCCAGTTTTGTAGATGGCAGATTTAAGTCTGTTAGGAAATTTGCTCCGAGTCATTGACTGATTACAAAGCTTAAGGGTAATCCTATCGAGTCATCAAGATTTTAATATTCATAGCCAGTAGAATTACTACTTTTTAGTGACCTCATGAACTCTCTACACTATTAGAAGATGTATTTTTGAAATTAATGTGTGTGATTTGCAGCCACTGTGAGGAAATATTCATTGAATTTGCTGGCAGGTGATTTGAAATTGTCGCCATTTCTGACATAACTCTTTTCTGGTGGCTCAGTTTCATTTGGATGACTAATTTTTTTTTGTTTCTTGTTAGTAAAATTCCAAATAGTTTTTGCCTTATTCATGGAGAGTTTCATTTTTTGAGCAAAGTACATGAGTTTTGCTTCTTAATGATAGAGTAAAGGGTTCTACAGTACTGGTGGCAATGGAGTTGCAGATGTTGGTGACCCAGAGCTCTGCCTCCCCAGCACAAAATTCTTTAGTCCTGGAGCTGCTGGCCCTTTATCCTTGCTTCAATTTATCCCTTACTTGTTGTAGGTGAAAACAGGACTCTAAATGCTGTAGGAATATGAAGAAAGAGTTAAATTTTCCTTTAACTTTATACTTTCTATAAATTTCTGCCAAATGATCTTCCCATAATTTCTCATTGTTCATGATTCTGTGATACAATACTTTTCTTCTGTGATCTATACCTAGCAGGTCCCTAAATTTTATTGTTAACCATAATGCTCAGCTAAACCATAGACCATTGGTTTTACAGCTAAATGACTGGAAGTTGTGGGGTCTAAAAACAATGTTGCACTATGTTCCTCAGTCTTCGAAGGAAATTTTGCTGTCAAAAATAATCCAAAGCCAAACATCCACAACTCTAGATGCCCTAGATTAGTACTGTCTGGCATAAAATCAATGTTAAAGACACCACAAACAGTAATTTTACTGTTAAGTGTGCTTAACCTTATTAACAATCTTCTAGCTGCTTCACAAAGCTCAGGATACATCCTGCCAGTGGTCTGTAAACTGTAAGTGCTACAAGCTTGTGTGTTTCCTGATCCACAATTGTGGAACTGCATTCTATAAAACATTTGTTAACCTGAAAGGCCTGGGATGTTATTCTACTTTTCGCATATAAAGCCACTCCCCATTTATTTTCATTGGTTCTAAAGCAGTAGGATTTTAGCTTGTATCCATCAAGGTGAATCTGCTCAGTTTCAGTGATTTCCATGTAATGATCTTATATGTTCAGCAAGTCTGCTGAAATTCCACCTACTTTTTAGTTCTCCCAAATGGATACGTGATTATCTTTTTTTTATTTATAAGGCTTCCAATGTTTTAATGCGAGGCACTGAATGCCTTTTCTTTAATATCTTAGCCACGTCTGAGCTATAGTATTTTATTTTACTATTTGCTGTTTGAACTGTAACTATGTTTTTAACTTGCGGCTTTGTCTTTGAGATGAATGTACTATAAAGAGGTCTAGTAAATGGTGTGGAAGTTGGTCAGAGTGAACACTTCTAGCAATTAGGCGAGCCAGTAGCCCATAACCAGAAGCATTCGGATGCAAATCATACCCCGTATGGTGTGACCGAGTGATCAACTACACGTGTGTCATTCCTAAGTGAACATCCCTCTCCTCTGAGTGTTTTTCGACACTCTGCGTTAACACGGTCTACATGTCACTTTGTCTAGGGCCCACCCTATTGCTCAGAGAGTGACACGATCTTCGAACTACTGTGATGAGTATTCTCAGAAATGTGTCGTATGTCATCCTCAGTTGTATAGTCATAATTGCAGTCCAGACTGTTACCCTCTGCTCCCACTACATCTACATATTATTCTTTTCAAACAGCCTTCTACAAAGACCATAAATCATGGGTAATTCTCTGAGCCCTGCATTTGGCTTAAAAATGCTGACTATGTGGTATTCAGTTCCCAAAGAGCTCTTTGCCAGTTCTGAAATCTCCCTATTGTGACTACTACCCAGCAGCAAGACCTCTTTGGTCTTCTTAAAACTATTCTTCCTGCACTTCTGCCCTGTACTGTCAGACTGCTTCTGCATTCCTCGGGCTGTCTGAATGGTTCTCTTCCTCAGTCTCCAATCTATTGAAGTTGTTGGAGGCAGTTGAACTGAAGTAATCAGACTTGCAAAATCTCTTGCATCTGTTCACTAATTTGGAAGGCTTGCTGGTGTGGGGTCCTGCCCACTTGTCTCGTATAGGGTGCCTAAAGGATGCTTCATTCTCGGAATGGTATAAAACAATTCAAGCAAATAACATTTATAGTTTTTATTACAATAAAGAAGATTGATAAATACTTCACTTTGAATTTACTACAGTGTCGCAAGCGATGGGCGACATGCACACAGTCAATGTCTTCAGCTATAGACAATGTCCGTGTAAGCAATTGATATGGACCACACGTCACTGCTATAGCAGTGCTCTCAGCGAGGCCCAGGCTATTATTGTGTGAATACTGTCCACATACTGTCCAGCTGAGGCTGGTAGGAGCGGCACTTATATTTCTTTTGGCTAGAGGGCACCCCAGTTGTGGTACAGTCTGTGTCAGCGGGCTATTGGCTGACGTCGTCTCACCGTCTTCTTTGCTCTTGCAATCTTCATCCTGGCGCTTGTGGTTATGTCAGAACATTCCTCTCCACAAAAGTTAAAGACCGTGATCATGTAGGGAGTGCGATCATGGTGGGAGAGACAGGAATGTGGGAGCAACGTCGGGCCAGAAGCTGTGGCTGCAGAGGATGTCAAGCTTCCGGCTGTACCAGCCGTAACCCACCCTCTGGCCTGTGCTCTGGCAGAAACGTCCCCTGGAAAATGACCAGAAGGGTATATGTCCACCTCCTGCCTTGAACCAGATGAAGATGGTGGCGACTGCTGTGGCGTGGCGGCTCCAGCTCCGTCAGTGGGATGAGAGGCGGCGGAGGAGGCGAAGGCTCCATTTCCGTGGGGGTCTACCCATGGTGTTCTGATGACACTCTCTGGTGGCTGTTGTGGCTACGTTGTCCTCTGGATCTGGGAATCTGGGGGAAGAGAGACTGAAAGATCATCGTGTATGTGACAGAGGGAAAGTTGATTTTGATGGTGGCACTGCAAGCCATCTGGACCTGGTAGAAGATACATGCAAGTGTCAAGTTGACGGATGATCTTGCATCGTGCCCACCATCTGCTGCCACTAAAAACCCTGTAAAAGTCAATATCGTGCAAGTGATACTTGCGGCCTTCCTTTGGCACTGGATGATGAGGATGGTGGAGCAGTGTCCAATGGCGGCAGCTGTGAAGCAATTCTGCTGGCGATGGTTCATCTCATGGCTGTGAACGATATGAGGTGAGAAGCAGTTACATGCTTCATCCCTGGTGTGTGCGGAGCAAAGTTTGGCCATCTGCTGCTTGAAGGTTCTGACAAAAATTCCACTTCGCTGTTTGACTGTGGATGGAATGGTGCACTAGTTAGATGCTGTATGCCATTGTCTGACACTATGACTTCAGGTAAACCTTTGAGGCAAAAAATCAATGCAAACACCTGAATTGTGCTATGTGATGTTGCTGAGTTCATTGGCACAGCAATAGGAAACTTGCTATATGAGTCAACCACAATCAACCAGTGAGTGTTCCAAAAAGGTCCCACAAAGTCTGTGTGCACACATTGCCATGGTGATTGCTACTTAGGCCAAGCAGAGAATTGTTGTGGTGGAGCGGACTGATTTTCCACACATGCATGGCAGTGTGACGTTATCTGTTCTCTTTGAGTGTCCATACCTTGCCAAGTACAGTGTCGACGCGCTAACTGTTTTGTACAAACAATCCTCCAGTGTCCTTTGTTAAGTAACTGCAACACTTCTTTCTGCAAAGCTTTAGGGATCAACACACGTGACTGTCCACTGTCATTTTGAACAAGAATTACACCTTTCTGTACTGCGAGGCTATGATGACGTGCAAAGTATCGGCATACGAAGGAATTCTTTATGCTATTCAATGAGTGAGGCCAAGATGTGCGAATGTATGTGAACAAAATGTTAAAATCTGTATGAGCTTCCATGGTCTGTGCAATTTTCCTATAGTTCAGTGGAAAAACTGAAGCAATTTAGAATCCTGAGTATCAATGCAACAACAAGATACAGCAGAAGCATCAGAGTCTGTATCAGGACCAAACGAAAGATGTAGAAGTGTATCCACATTACCTTGTTGAGCTGTCGAATGATACACAACCTCGTACTGGTATTGGGACAACAAAGCCCATCTTTGCAATTTTTGGGCAGTTCATACAGGAACCAGTTTCATTGGATGAAACAAGGACTGCAAACGCTTGTGATCCATTAGCAAGCAGAATTTTCTGCCATACAAATAGTGGTGAAATTTGGTGACACCATTCACAAGAACCAAAGCCTCTTTTTCAATTTGTGAATAGTTACTCTGAGCTTTGGACAACACTTTTGATGTGAAAGCAATAGGTCTATCTTTATCACCATTTCTGTGCAAAAGCACTGTACCTATTCCGTAAGAGGAAGCGTCAGCTTGCAGTACAACTGGTTTGTCAGTATCACTGAGCAATGCATCTTTAAGTTTTTGAAAAGCTACTTGGCCAGTGCCTAATTTGTCCATGAGATCCTCTGTGTGTGGAAATGGATAAGTATCAATGACAGTTTGTGGGTTGAGTGTAGACTTAAAGTTTAACACAGAGGTGAATGTGACCTGAAGGTTTGGGAAGCAAGACCAGTGGTCTTACCCATTGACTAGGTTATATGGGTGCAATAACTCCGAAATCTTGCAATTCTGTAAGTTCAGCAGCGACTTTGTCGTATAATCCAATGGGAACAGTTCCAGCCCAGCAAAATTTCAGCTGAGCATTGTCTTTCAGAGTAATATGTGCAACAAAATTGTTAGCTGTGCCTAAACCTTCAGGAAAGAGTTCTGGGAATTCTTTTAGCTAGCTAGCTACACGGTATTTTGCGTTGAATGCAGACACTGACAACACTTTGTCCTGAATGTAAAAGCCAAACAAATCAAAAGAATCAAGACCAAATATGTTCTCACAATTGCATGATTGCTTCACTATAAACATTACTGTTGGCATATGCGTGTGGTAAAAGTCACTGTTCACATATGCATGTGATACATAGCAGGCAATGTACATTTTTCAAGAACGGGAATGTCTTAACCATTATAAGCCATCAGTTGCGTGCTAGTTTTAGACAGGCATGGGGAGCCTAACAGTTCATATATGTGACGATTTAGCAATGTGATAGAGGCACCCGTGTCCAACTGAAATTTCTCACATTTCCCACAAAGAAGTAAATGAACGAAAAGGTTGTTTGACTGCCATATGATTGACAAAACTGCACACTTGCTAGTTACAAACTTGGAATATACTGCATTAATGACATGGGCCTTGTGACTAGAGTTTTGTGAGTTGGCCGAATTCTTATGTTTCTTCCATTGCAAACATACGGATTGCACATGACCATTCCTAACACAAGCATAACACTAAGCTTGTTGGGAAGGGCAGTCTTGGCATTTGTGCCGTGAATAACACCTAGGGCAAGACTTAATTCAGTTCGCCTGTGTAGCTGCCTGTTTAGGGAACAGCTTAAGCAGTATTCAGCATTGTTTACTTAGAGTGGCTAGTGTAACCCACCGTTGTGGAATGGGGCGACTGCAAGCAAGGGACTCAACCTGACAAACAGCTGGCTGCTCAAATTTAACAGCTGACAGAGCACCTGAATCGTACTGATCGAGTATTTGTGCTACCTGCTGAAATGATGGATCGGACTCTTTCAAAATCTGTTCTCTGGGTTTGACATCAGGTACATTGTACACAATCACATCACGTAACATAACGCCTGAATAAAAAGCATCGCAAGCAAATTTGAATTTGCATTTCCTTGTCATACCCTGCAAATCTGTTATCCACTTGTGATAAGTTTGTTCTGATCGTTTTTGCAATTAAAGAATTGATACCTAGTTGCTACCACATTCATTTGTTGGCCATAATAGTTAGTTAATGATTGTACCACTCGTTCATAACTAAGTTCACTCGGAGTGGTGTTAGGGGAAAGTTTTTGTAGGAGCCCAAAACACTGCACTTCCTTCTGTTGATAATGGATATGGAAATTTCACAGTACCTGGTACATTGTGAGCTAGAAGGTGGGTCTCATACTGGGACAACTACTCGAGCCATTCCTCTCCTCAGTAACAAAACTGTCAAAAAGGTGGTGTAGCAGCTGTAATAGGCAGTGCTTGTTGCATTGGGTGCACAGTGTTGGCCAGTAACTGCTGCACTGTGTTGAGTAACATGGAGATCTGTTGTGTCTGGAACTGAAACATCTGCATTAGCTATTTGGCATCTAAAACTTGTGGCTGCGGCTGGAGCAGGGGGCGGGACAGGTGGGGTGGGCATTTTGGAAGACACAAATGCAACATACAGACAAGGCAAGCAATCTAAAGAAGGCAAAGAAAATTTCTGCAATGACCACCTGAAAACACTGATTAGCAAAAATGACAAGAAACTGTCAAAGCTAAAGAGTGCCCCTGCAGAATAAAAAAAAGAGAAAATTACGGCGCCAGCACAATATAAATGATAATTCCTCGGCTGCCAGGCACTGGGTTCGACCGATACTCGTCGCCAAATGTGGGGCCGTGCCCACTCATCTCGTAGAGGGCGCCTAAAGGATGCTATGTTCTCGGAATGCTATACAACAATTCGAGTAAATAACATTAATGGTTTTTATTACACATAAGAAGATTGACAATACTCGACTTTGAATTTACAACGTTGTCGCAAGTGATGGGCGACATACAAATAGTAAGTGTCTTTAGCTATAGACAGTGTTTGTGTAAGCAACTGAAACAAATCACACGCCACTGCTACGGTGGTGGTCTCTCCGAGGCCCAGGCTAGTATTGTGCGGAAACTGCCCACATACTGTTCAGTCGAGGCTGGCAGGAACGGCACTTATATTCTCCTTGGCTAGAGGGCGCTCCTGTGATGACGTGGTCCTTTGTCAGTGGGCTGCTGGCTGACGACATCTTTGCTCTTGCGATCTTATCTTTGTTGCGGTGCTTGTGGTTGTGCCAGAACAGCTCTAATCAAAATTTCCGGTCTAGACTTAACATTACTACTGCAGACTTCAGCACACAAAAGCGGCTCACTCTCCTTGCACCACTGCCAAAGCACTTCAAAGTGTAAGTATAAGCTGATATTTTTCCAGTGTCACATTGCATTAGTGACAGTCAGTGCTTCTAGAAATGCCCGGTGTCATTCCTCGAGTGGATGGTATTACAATACACCGTGTGAAAATATTGCGACATTCGTCACACCGATTGCTATTCCTTATAATCCCGCACCATTTTGCACGTGTCTACAGTGGCAGTCGAGGTATTTGATTAAAAACCTTTGTTTGAAGAAAGATATTTTTAATATGGATTTTCTGAAAAGATGTTTAAAAACTAGGAGTTATTTAGTGACATTTGTACCAAACATGGCCCTTATGATTATAAGGAAAATTAGTGCTGAATTTATTTTAAAACTGATGAAAATAGCAAATAAGTTAATAATAACTACTCATTGATGAAAATATTGTGAACTCACAGCAAGAAAAGCAAAATAGTTCTGCCCTCTAGGGAAAAATGTGACAAAAGCAGTGTTTATGTAAGGACAGGCAAAAAAGCTTGCTTCTTAAAAAAAGGATAGAGATGAGAGAGAGAGAGAGAGCCATAAAGCCACTTATTTTATTAACTACATTGATGAAAGCCTGTGGATGAAGCAGTTCTGGTAACATATTTATTTTATTTCAAACCTAGGAAACTCCAGGTAGGAATGTCAACTGTAAAGAAGACACGTTAATTTCCACACAGAACAATTAAGAGACACTTACACAAAGCTTTCAGCCACAGCCTTCATTAGTAAAACACAGAAAAACACACACACACACACACACACACACACACACACACACACACACAGGTAAGCACACCTCATGCACACATGACTGCGAACTCCAGCCTGGCCATAGATGCTGGAGTTGGCAGCCATGTGTGCAGGCTCACTTTCTGGCAGTCTTTTTGTTGTGCCTATATGCAATTCACTACCTCCCCTATGTGGCAAGTAGCAACTGTTCTTTTCATAATACTGTTATATTCCATCCAGGATTAAATTTTCATTAAAATACACACTGTTTCTGACATTTGAAATTCAGTTAAATCTGAATTTCTTTCTTTTCACATATTAAATTCTTTTTTTCAGTAATCAGTATATTAATTTAAGGAATAAAATAAATGAGTTTCCAGACTTTTTCAAACATTGTGTTCAAGAACATGAGTGTCTTCTGTTTGGGTACTGTCATTTGTAAGGGAGCTGTTTAAGCACATCCCTATGTATTTTACATTTCTTTTTTAATGACTTGTTTGGCATTTTGAGAATCTTGAAACTAACAATTTGAACTTATTTCTGTAAAGCATAGCAAATTAGATGTAATTTATGACAATGGAAAATCAGATCAAATGTGGAGGATGTGAGTTTGAAACCCCATGGGAACATGTGGAACTAGACGAGAGGTGCTGGCCAGCACTGCTATTATTTGCGAGAACTGGTGTCACCACCTCAGTGCTATGCATGGGCCATGCCTCTCACACCTGGCTACTGGCGCCCGTGGCCGCACCGTAAAGTTAGCCGCACTGGTATCTGGACCTCAGTTGTGTTCCAACTGCACTTATGTATTGTTTCTTGTATCCACTGTTGCTGGACTACACATATCTAGATTCTCGATTCGGTTTACACTCCGTACTTGCCATTCTGTCATGTCATCTCATCATTCATCCAGTGTCATCATCGTTGTGCTTCGTGGTTTTCGGCGACTCACCATTCGGTGCCCTCAGCTGGTCAGCTGGTGTCTCCTGTTCGTGTCCTATTCCAATTACTGTAGGTGCTACTTTGAATGAAGTAGATCCAGTCTCTCATAGAAGAGTTAAAGTTACAGAAGACTGAGAGGACAAAATTGTCAGAGTCAGATGGTTTGAATAACAGATTGTTAAAATATGGCAGTTTACAGGTGCAGGGACTGGGGATGTGGGTGTCAGGTTGGCAGGATGTGGGCATCTGAAGGGATATTTTAAAAAATCATCAAGTTACTGTAGCCAGTGTGCGTAATGCTTATGGGATCGTCCAGGTGACTTTGTGAGTCCATTAAGTAGTCATAAGATGATGTCAATTCTGAGAAAAAGACATAGAGGATTCGTGTCATTGCTAGCTGAAAGTTAAGGCCAGAGAGATGACCCAGCCTGGAACCAAAGTTCCAGAAGCCAACACGTGATTTCTCTCCTGTGCTTCCTACTGGCTACCCACAGCAGGTGCCTAGTGGACGCACTGTCAGCAGATTGCAATCCACAGGGACAAACAACCTCTGCTCAAGTGGTATTCCTACTCGGCACATAGGGCACAGTTAAATGTACATGAACATGACGGGAGCGTATTAAAATTAGTAATTAAAAATTTTAGATACTGATCAGACTGGCCAGGCGATCTGAACGATGGCCTGCTTCTAGAGGTAAGATTCCTATCCCCAGTAAATAAATATTGCCAGATAGCTTGTGTACCAAACAACTGGAAGAAGCTCATATCAAATATTTATATATATTAAGTGAAATAATTGATTGCAGAAACTACTGTGCCAGTAGTGTACCTGATTCAGCTTAATAGGTCTACAGCAAAATAATCAGAATCTGATTCCAAAAAATAGCAGAAACAACTCTCTCTGAAGATCAAACTGGTTTCACCTAAGGATGCTCGTACACCAAGGATGACAGTTCTGTGGGATGTTTTGGAGGTGGCTGGATATTCTCAACATCTTACAACAAAAGGCTAATGAAAATAAACACTGTCCAAAATTTACAGAATTTACAGGAATGTGTGAAGGTAGTATATGTCCAGTACTATTCACAAGGTGTGTTTGAAAATGAAGTTATTCAATGCCATGGTGGGCCAAGTAACTTTTATTGAAAGCTGCACTACACTTCAAAGTGGTACAGATCGAGACACCATTTCTTCATAGTCATCAGGTCTGTGCAAATGACAGTTGGAACATTCTACCAATCATTCAGTTCTTTGGCAGTAGAAATCTGCTGCTCAGTCATTTAGCCATTTGAAGGCCAATTTGTGTATATCTTCATTGGTGGAAAATCTGTTTCTCCCTCAGATGTTCTTTCAGACTGCCAAGAAAGATGTTATTCACCCAGTACAAGATCTGGACTTACCGATCACCATTATCGTGTCTTTGTGGCCTAGGTCAAATTGTTGGCACCATTTCACCACAACTGGATGTCACATTTCATTTGGTCCATATACCACCAGAATCTGTTTGCAGTTTAATTGCTTTATTGACAAGAATTGTACCATCCAGCATACTTCAATCTCAGAGCACACTTCCAGCTGCCGCACCTTATTGCTCGTGTGCTGCTGTGCATCTGCTATCTGTACCACAGCAGAGCTGTGATTGCAGAACACCCGGATGATGTACTCTCTGTTGACAATGCACTGCTATCGATGTGCAATGGCCTTAGGATGTGATGACATGTGTAACTTCTAAAGTCCTCATGTTACTTTTTTTATTTGTATCAAATGCTGAAAGAGTGAGAAAACTGTGTTCCACTTAGGGTTACTCTGAAGCCAAGATGGCTCATTAACTGCTTGTTCTTCATTGTGAGATTACTGTCATTTGGGATGTTATGAGATGACTGTCATTTGGGATGATGAAGTTAAAATGCAAAAGGGAATTTTAGTGACAGAAAAGATGGAAATGTTGACTTGCAAGGGAAAAACCCAAAGAGGTGTAAGATAGTTTTAAATGGGTGGATCCTTGTGCCGGTGTCACAAATCAAATATTTGGGTGTAATATCAGTTATGTGCATGAAAGAGACTTGAGCCAAAAACCAGCACCTATTTGGCACACTCTGTTGTTACTGAGAACTGTAACACACACAAAAAATCCAGGATGGAATGTAACAATATTATGAAAGGGATAGTTGCTGCACACCGTATACCCTCCAGGGGGCTCGCCACTCTTTGGCGGGTTTGTGCTTGGCTACCACGGGACACCAGTCTTTGCAGCACAGTTTCACTTCCGTTCTCCGTGTCTATCATCTTGCTATTCCATTTCTCCTGCCTTGGGGGATACGTCTGGGATGTTTTTGGAAATGTGTTCTGCATTTTCAGTGGCCAATATCAGAAAAGTCTCTCCACTGTGTTTCATTCCTTTTCCTTTCTTCATTCCCCTTATCCTATCCTTCCTCTGCTTCAGCATTTGAGGTCCCTCTTTTTTTCTTCTCCCTACCTGTGTGCTCCTGAAAGCCAGCTCGTGCGTCTGATGCTTAACAGGTGACTGGGTAACTCGTAATTCCCAGCCCTAGGTTGACCGGCAGAGTTCACATGTACCCCCTGGTACAGACCAGACCTGAGCTGCTACCTTCCCAAATTCCTGATTGGTCACTCTGTGAGGTGTTCAGGAAGTGTGACCTGAGGTATGAAGAATCATCCAAGGACAGTGTGCCCCCCTTCTGATGGGACCCCCAGTTGGAAGGAGTGCACTGTCAGAGATGCTGGCAGTCCTGGGAGATTTTCTCACAATGAGCCAATCGTCTTCACAGTCGACATGTATGAAACGAAAACAGAGTGAGGCTAATGATTCAAAAACCCTCCCAGCTGCACCACAGTTCCTCGTGGTTTCACGTAGTGAAGACGGTCAGTCCTTTGCTGCCGTAAATTCGGTTACTATTCAGAAAGGTGTTGATGCAATTGGTGGCTTTATGAAACCCTGTTCTTGTTTATGCGATGGCACTTTGCTTTTAGAGACTACTTCTGGTTGTCAAGCACAACAACTGTTTGCAGCTTCGCACCTTAACGGCTATCTTGTTCATGTTGAGGTCCATCGAATGCTAAATTTTCCACGTGGTGTTATTTACACTAGGCTGCTCAATGGTCTGACTGAGGCCTCTCTGTCTCAGAGTGTCACTGCAGTCCATCACGTGATGAAAAAAGTGAAGGCCTCCTTAGTGCCCACTTTTGATAGAGTGGTTCTTCTATTAAAGATCAAAACAATTTGATGAAGTTATCACAGTTAGACCATATATTCTGAACCCAATGCACTGCTACGAGTTTCATCATTACAACCACACTCAACAGTCCTGTCAACACCCAGCCAAATGTGTAACCTGTGGCAGGGATGCTCATGAGGGCATACTTCTGTGAAGGCTTCCTACGTCTCTCCAACCAAACCGAGAGTCTTCCTCTGCCAACTGGAAAGGCTCCAAGAAGTCAAACAAAGGCAAACAGTCTTCTCCTTCACTGACTTAATATTCCTGTTTGATGGTGTCGCCACATGATACCCTCGTCCGGCCGACCTCCGTGTTGCCAGAGCACACCACCAACCATTTTTCTGCCCTGGACTTGGCAGGCCAACAGAAGGAGAATGCTGACGCTTCTGTAGACCTCATGGAGTGGGATCCTCCTGCCTCTGTGCCCTGTAGCAGCGAGTCTTCAGAGGCTGGCACTCGCCAGCCACCGAGATGACACCCTTTCAATTTTTCCTCATCATGACTCTCTTCCAATGGAACATTCGTGGCCTTCAATCCAATGAAGTGGATTTACAGATGCTCTTAGAATCACAGCATGTGCCTCCAGGAAACAAAATTGCATCCTCACGACCGCTTTCTGCTCTCGCATTTATTCCCAGTCCGTATTGACCCTCCCCCAAGGACAGCATTCCATCTAATGCTAGAGTCATGCTGCTCATATGGGATGATGTTCATAGTCAACCCATCTTCCTGATTTCCCACCTTCAAGCTGTTGCAGTTCGCATATTCCTTCCTCACTTGACCTTTTCTCTTTGTACCGTTTACATCCCTCTGTCATTTGATGTCACCAGGGCAGACTTCCTCCAGCTTATTGGATAGCTACCTTACCCCTTCTGCTGCTCGGTGACTTTAATATGCACCATCAACTTTGGGGTTCTCCCAGAACCTGTCCCAGAGGCACCCACTTGGCTGACCTTCTAAATTGACTTAACCTCCTCTGCCATAACACAGGAGCACCCACATTCCTTTCAGACTCCACGCACACCTATTCCCATTTGGACCTATCCTTCTCCACCGCCCACCTTGCCCATCGTCTCGAGTGGTCCGTTCTCTCTGAGATGTTCTAGAGTAACTATTTTCCATGTGCTATCCGAATGCTGACTCCTACTCCACCTACATGCACACCCAAATGGCAGCTTACTAAGGCCGACTGGATGCTTTACTCCTCCTTGTAACATGCTGTAATGCTGATTTTTATATTATTCACCTTCCACTGTCTGTTATTCCTGTCTTCATACAGAAACTTAAAATTTTTAAAAGACTCAATCACTAGTATGAACATACGTAATATTATTCCTTGAATCATGTAGGCGACACATCTGATTTATCTCTTGACTAATAGTTTATTAATCTTTTGGTAATTAATTGTTTGCCCCTAATGAACAAAGTAAGAGCATATGGACTATCAGACCAATTGTGTGATTGGATTGAGGAGTTCCTAGATAACAGAATGCAGCATGTCATTCTCAATGGAGAGAAGTCTTCCGAAGTAAGAGTGATTTCAGGTGTGCCGCAGGGGAGTGTCATAGGACCGTTGCTATTCACAATATACATAAATGACCTTGTGGATGACATCAGAAGTTCACTGAGGCTTTTTGCAGATGATGCTGTGGTGTATTGAGAGGTTGTAACAATGGAAAACTGTACTGAAATGCAGGAGGATCTGTAGCGAATTGACGCATGGTGCAGGGAATGGCAATTGAATCTCAATGTAGACAAGTGTAATGTGCTGCGAATACATAGAAAGATAGATCCCTTATCATTTAGCTACAAAATAGCAGGTCAACAACTGGAAGCAGTTAATTTCATAAATTATCTGGGAGTATGCATTAGGAGTGATTTAAAATGGAATGATCATATAAAGTTGATCGTTGGTAAAAAGATGCCAGACTGAGATTCATTGGAAGAATCCTAAGGAAATGTAATCCGAAAACAAAGGAAGTACGCTTGTTTGCCCACTGCTTGAATACTGCTCAGCAGTGTGGGATCTGTACGTGATGGGGTTGATAGAGAGACAGAGAAGATCCAACAGAGAGCAGCGTGCTTCGTTACAGGATCATTTAGTAATCGCGAAAGCGTTATGGAGATGATAGATAAACTCCAGTGGAAGACTCTGCAGGAGAGACGCTCAGTAGCATGGTACGGGGTTTTGTTAAAGTTTCAAGAACATACCTTCACCGAAGAGTGAAGCAGTATATTGCTCCCTCCTACGTATATCTCACGAAGAGACCATGAGGATAAAATCAGAGAGATTAGAGCCCACACAGAAGCATACCGACAATCCTTCTTTCCACGAACAATACGAGACTGGAATAGAAGGGAGAACCAATAGAGGTACTCAAGGTACTCTCCGCCACACACTGACAGGTGGCTTGCGGAGTATGGATGTAGATTTAGATGTAGATACCATGCACACACACACACACACACACACACACACACACACACACACACCAACATGTCATTCGAGATTAACTTCTCACCAGTCCAGTAATCATGACATTGACAACAACTTTTGACTGAACGGTGTATTGGTTTTTCTTCATGACTTTGTATTATTGTGTCCTACTCAAGACTACAAATAGTTTTCTTGTCACTGATCCATTACTATCAAGTTCGCAACTGTTCTTCAGTCTGAAGGTTAAGTCCAGTAAATATGTATCACTCAATTAAAATCACCATCACATTGATAAGGGTAAAGATCACTTTATTCAGTAGAATGACTGAGTATAGCTTAAGTCTCTCTCCGCCGAACTAGCAAACATTCACAACTGAATCAATCTAATAGCGCTTGCTTTCAAAAGACTATCACAATAGTACTCTAGAGTAACTCAAGAGCAACTAACTAAACATTTCCGTATCCGAGCTGCATTGTAGGCACATTTAATTTCCTTTAAGATGTGGCTACAACCCTCTTCCATGGTAAATGTTGTCTTTGACTGAATTACCTCCTTGGATTTAACCTTCATTCATATGAATTTAAATTTATTCTATAGATGTTTAAAAGATAATGCATGACAACCCTTTCCTTTTATCTCCTCTTTGGTATGTTACTTTCAGTATTTAAGTGTTATAGTTGTTAATCAAAACATTATCAGTGTAATTAATTTTTTTTTATCACCAACAGTTGTTGTCACTGTCAAGATGACTCTACTTCCCTACTTTAAGTTTTCACAAATTTTGTTAATTGGGGTTTTCTGTCCTTGGGGCGTCACAATAGCAACAGTATTTTTTACAGTTTTTACAGTCACAGACATGAGAGCTTTATTGTGACACACAATCTGTTTCAATCCCTGTGCACCTCCTCAAATAGTGCAGCAATAACAAGGTAAAATACATTGTACAAAATGAAGAGAAGCTGTACATACTAGACCATCATATCTGAACCTTATGTTAAAAAAAAAGAGGAAAAGCAACAGAGAGGGAGAGGGAGAGAGAGAGAGAGAGAGAGAGAGAGAGAGATTAAAACAAACATTCTAACAATTGATTTCCCATAACATAAAAATGGCATCAATAAGATCAGTAACAGTGGACTATATAAAATACATCATAGTTGTCCTGCCTACTACAGTGGAAAAACAGGCACAAGATTCAAGGCCCAGTCTCAAGAATCCACAAATGCTTCCAGATTAAGTCACTTTCAAATATCAACCATTGCGTAGCTAGCACGTGCTCAACGCTGAACATGTCATGAAATAAAAACGCATGACACTTCCTGGCAGATCAAAACTATGTGCTGGACCAAGACTTGAACTCGGGACCTTTGCCTTTCGCGGGCAAGTGCTCTAACATCTGAGCTACCCAAGCACGACTCACGCCCCGTCCTCACAGCTTTACTTCTGCCAGTACCTCGTCTCCTACTTTCCAAACCTTACAGAAGCTCTCCTGTGAACCTTGCAGAACTAGCACTCCTGAAAGAAAGGATACTGCGGAGACATGGCTTAGCCACAGCCCAGGGGTGTTTCCAGAATGAGGGTTTCACTCTGCAGCGGAGTGTGAGCTGATATGAAACTTCTTGGAAGATTAAAACTGTGTGCCGGACTGAGGTTCGCAGGAGAGCTTCTGTAAAGTTTGGAAAGTGGGAGACGAGGTACTGGCAGAAGTAAAGCTGTGGGGACAGGGCGTGAGTCGTGCTTGGGTAGCTCAGATGGTAGAGCACTTGCCCGCGAAGGGTAAAGATCCCGAGTTCGAGTCTCAGTCCTGCACACAGTTTTAATATGGCAGGAAGTTTCATATCAGTGCACACTCTGCTGCAGAGTGAAAATCTCATTCTGAAAACACATGACATTTGTGTAATATTCTACGATGTTTTGTGAGAGTCAGAATCCACAGCTATACATATTTATTTGACATAGCCTAACTGTCAAAAACTGGCCATAAATATTATTATTACACAAGTGTCCTGTCATATTGATTAATAATGCATAAAATATTTTATCAAATTTAATAATGCATAAAATACTCAGTTAATGTAAGTAACCACACCTTTATTTATTTATTTACCTTGCATTCAATATGCCTGATGCCTTACAGTACTATACACATTCAGCATGGGAAACTTAATTAACATGCAGATGGAACAAAGCACTATTCATTATAAATTTAGTTATACATATTACAGTACTTATAAACCTATAGTGCATACATGTTGCAATCTGTCAAAAAAAAAAATTAACAATTAAACAGAAACACTTAAATTTTAAAGCCAAGAAATGGCACAATCTGGGAGTCTATGCAGATCCTCTACTGAATCATCCTGGAAACCGTGAATCTCACTCTCAGTTATGTGCTGCATCGTCTGTATTTCGCTGCAGTCACAGTGAGGATCATCCACATAGCCCCACTTGGCCTTCAGCTCATTGCACCGTCCAACACCAGTTCTCATTCCATTTAGTGCCACCCAGGTCCTTCGAGGGATGTTGAAGCCAGGAACACAATCAGCTGGGTTCTTAATTGAGGTGTCCATTGTTAACATTTGCTTGTTGCCGTAGGCGTTTCCATTCTGCTACAGTGTCCCGATTGTTCGAGGAGTGGTTCCAGAAGGGATTTTTTGACTTTAATCGTGTCAGGCCATGCAGATCAGCGTGTATTGGGAGTGTGGTGTCAGCAGCAATTTTTTGCATTTCTCTTTGGATTGCGTGTTACCTACAGAGTGAGGGAGGTTCAGTGTTTGGCAGCACGGAGAGCCATGGTGTTGGGGTAGGTCCCACTGTTCCAGTCATTGTTCACAAGGTGTCATTTAGATGAACATCTACTTTATTGACGTGCAAATTGTTGGCCTACTTTATTGATGTGCAAACTGTTGGTCCACACAGGTGCACAATATTCTGCAATGTGTTAGACTAGAGCCAAGGAGGAAGTGGGAAGTGTTGTAGCATTACGTCCCCAGATAGAGCCTGTGAGCTTCTGGATGATATTTACTCTGCCTCTGAGTTTTTGGCTGACATCCTGCAGATGTTCTGTGAATGTTAGGCTACAGTCCAGTTTAACACCCAGGTATTTTGGTGCTCTTTCGTGTCATATATTCTGGCCTGCTATATTCAAGCGCATTTCCTGTCTGCTTGTTTATTATTCAGGTGCATCACTGTGCTTGCTGTTTTTGATGCACTAAGGTTCAGATACCAGGTCCTGTAGTAGTTATGAAGCTGCACCAAGTCAGAATTTAGTCCTGATTCCAATTGTTCAAATGACTCACCATGCAAAGCAATAGCCAGATCATCAGCATATTTCCGTGATTTGAGTTCTGGCATATCTGAGATGTAGAAACTAAACAATAAAGGAGCTAGCACAAAGCCTTGTGGCAGTCCATTGTTGAGGATTCGAGCTTTGCTTGTTTTTCCATGAAGATGTACTCTGTACTTCCTTGTGAACATCTTTAATAATATGCAAAGCAATAGTGGTTATGAAATGTTTATTAAAAATGTTTCAGAACATTGCACATTGCATTTGCTCTTAAAGCTGTTTGCCTATTTGCTGTTCCGTATCTTCAGTTCTATCAGTCTCCGCTATATCCAAGATTGTCTTTATTTGTTGCCTGATGTAGCTGTCATTTTTCTAATAATTGCTTTAATGTCTGTATTACCTTGTCCAATATGACATGCCTCATAAAGCATCAGAATCAACTCTCACTATTTACAGTTTATTTGATGGTGAAACATCTGGCACTGCCTATGGAAACAGTCAATAAGAAATTTAAATCTTGGTAGCCATATTCTCAACTAGACACAGTGCTACAATTTGAGACATAGATGTAGATAATGCATGGCATGAAGATAGACATCCACTCTGTAGCTGAGGCATTGAGTTATCAACAAGCACACAAACACAACTGAAACTTGCTCACTGTTGTTTAAGTGCCTGTCAGAAACTCAGTACCTCAGCTATGCACTGGTTGGCTACCTCCACTTCTTACATTGTTTATGTCCTACCGAGGACTTCATATTTATGCAATGCATGTAATAGGCATGAATTATATGATTAATGTGCTTTGCATCTAGAGTGTCATTTCGATTCAAGACACAGTTACGATTTATTGCTGCTACTGTATCTTCATTCCTTTAAGGGAAAATAAATGACATATGTCAAATATTTGCAAGCTAGAGAACACCACTTGTTAAAGACATTTTTGCTAATGAGTTGTGACACTATTCTTTTTTCTCCCCTAAATCGGTCAACTTTGTAACAAAATGCACAATTCTTTTGTCGACAAATGTATTCACAAATATTGGTGACAGTATAACTGCTTTAATTGCATAAAATGAGTATTTATTTATCTTTTCTCTTTCTGCAGGCTGTGATGATGGATGCTTTAATTTCAGTCTTCGTGGATGAAATAAAACAGAAGACAACCACTTATGCCGATGAGCACGATCGCCCAGTTTACGATACGTCGACTGACAGTGACGGTAAGTATTACGATGAAGCCTGAAACAACTGTCAATTTTATACCTAGTACTATTTTCATAATAAAAAAATTAGTTTTAAATATAAAAGCAACTGTAATGTGAATCTTGTGGTGCGAAAATTTTGTGTATTTTGTATTTTTATTTGAAGGTCATTCCAGTAAGCTAGGTGAGATATTTTCAAATCTGTCTGTTCCTTCCATGGAAGATTTCCTCCCTTGCCACAGCACCTCATGTCTTTGGTTCCTTTTGAGCTCTTCTTTAACATCATCCAGCAACATCTTTCTCGGATATGCAACTGATCTTCCTTGCACATTCTTTCTGAGTAATGACTGGGAATTCAGTTTGGCTGCAACTGTTTCTCATGACCAAACCAATTCTGGCCCTCTGTACTTGTCTTTCCCTCCACAGTCACTTCCACTTGCGGGCTTCTTCTTATGTGCATTGGTGTGCAAAACTTATGATGAAAGTAACAAATGCATGATGGGTCCCTGTCACATAACATAGCTTAATAAAACTTGTACCATACATAGAAAGAACTGTTATGGTATAGTACAGAAGGTAACTGAATGAAATATGCTATAAGACAAACAGAAATGGCACTTTTACTCAAAGACAATAATTTCACTGGAATCACCGTAATTCTTGATGGTCCCGTGGACATTGTGAAAGGTAGGCCATGGTTCTTAATAGGGTGTGTGAGCACCGTGGGGAGCATTGCATGCTCTGCAACGTGTTTCCATGCTAGCCACTAGGCTGGTAAGCAGCTCTTGTGCTAGGGTGCTGCATTTGTTTACCAAGGGGACATGGAGTGGCACCATTACAAGTGTGACAAAGAGTATTGGAAAACAGGAACAGACCTTTTGCACACCTATATTTGCTCATAACCATTTTGACTTTCCATTTCCTGTTAGTACACTGCTTTCAGAATTATTGCACAGTATCTGAATTTTTATAATTACTGAATTGGAAAAATTCTGTGTTTACCAGTAGTCCTATATTTTATACATCAACATTTGTCATATGCCTTCTCCAAAACAAGGCCCCAGGAGTAGACAACATTCCATTAGAACTACTGACAGCCTTGGGAGAGCCAGGCCTAACAAAACTCTACCATCTAGTGAGCAAGATTTATGAGACAAGCGAAATTCCCTCAGACTTCAAGAAGAATATATTAATTCCAATCCCAAAGAAAGCAGGTGTTGACAGATGTGAAAATTACCGAACTATCAGTTTAATAAGTCACAGCTGCAAAATACTAATGCGAATTCTTTACAGACGAATGGAAAAACTAGTAGAAGCTGACCTCGGGGAAGATGAGTTTGGATTCCGTAGAAATGTTGGAACACGTGAGTCAATACTGACCCTACGACTTATCTTAGAAGCAAGCTTAAGGAAAGGTAAACCTATGTTTCTAGCATTTGTATACTTAGAGAAAGCTTTTGACAATGTTGACTGGAATACTCTCTTTCAAATTCTGAAGGTGGCAGGGGTAAAATACTGGGAACAAAAGGCTATTTACAATTTGTACAGAAACCAGATGGCAGTTATAAGAGTCGAGGGACATGAAAGGGAAGCAGTGGTTGGGAAGGGAGTGAGACAGGGTTGTAGCCTCTCCCCGATGCTATTCAATCTGTATATTGAGCAAGCAGTAAAGGAAACAAAAGAAAAGTTCGGAGTAGGTATTAAAATCCGTGGAGAAGAAATAAAAACTTTGAGGTTCGCCGATGACATTGTAATTCTGTCAGAGACAGCAAAGGACTTGGAAGAGCAGTTGAACGAAATGGACAGTGTATTGAAAGGAGGGTTAAGATGAACATCAACAAAAGCAAAACGAGGATAATGGAATGTAGTCAAATTAAATCGGGTGATGCTGAGGGAATTAAATTAGGAAATGAGACATTTAAAGTAGTAAAGGAGTTTTGCTATTTGGGGAGCAAAATAACTGATGATGGTCTAAGTAGAGAGGATATAAAATGTAGACTGGCAATGGCAAGGAAAGCGTTTCTGAAGAAGAGAAATTTGTTAACATCGAGTATTGATTTAAGTGTCAGGAAGTAGTTTCTGGAAGTATTTGTATGGAAGTGAAACATGGACGATAAATAGTTTAGAGAAGAAGAGAAGTTTTCGAAATGTAGTGCTACAGAAGAATGCTGAAGATTAGATGGGTAGATCACATAACTAATGAGGAGGTATTGAATAGAATTGGGGAGAAGAGGAGTTTGTGGCACAACTTGACTAGAAGAAGGGATCGGTTGGTAGGACATGTTCTGAGGCATCAAGGGATCACCAATGTGGTACTGGAGGGCAGCATGGAGGGTAGAAATCATAGAGGGAGACTAAGAGATGAATACACTAAGCAGATTCAGAAGGATGTAGGCTGCAGTAGGTACTGGGAGATGAAGAAGCTTGCACAGGATAGAGTAGCATGGAGAGCTGCATCAAACCAGTCTCAGGACTGAAGACCACAACAAGAACTTCTCCAAAACTACCTACTATGAAGTCTTTTTACTACATGCCAGTTTTTTTCTGTTATTTGCCAGAGTGAAAAAAGAAGTTCAATTGTTCAGCTGTTAGACTTACATCTGTGCTGTTTTCCTTCAAATTGATGTTTTAGGGTAACTCCAGCCTCTTTCCTGGAAGTTTCTGAAATATTTATGCAGTGTAGTAATAAAGTGGTCTCCTTACAATTTGTACACTTTTTACTATTTCCCTTTTTAAATTTGGCATTATAATTCCCTTTTTCCAGTCACAAGGTGCCTCACTTTTCTCTTCTTATCACTCCCATGATTTGATGCAACCACTGTATTCTGTTGATCTCCTCTGCTTTTGTCATGTGATTAACTCCATGAGATTTCCATCCTTTTATTTATTTCAGAGTAGTTATTCATCCTCAAATAAATCAGTGGCTCTGGGTTCGTGGTATTCTTCATTCTCCCTATTAAACAAGTTTTCAAAATAAATCTTCATCTCTTCTCATATTTATTTTCTCTCTCTGATGATAATTCCTTCTTCTGTTTCTGTGGCCTTTATCTCTTCTCTTTCTAATTTTATACTTTTCAATAAGCTGTAAAATATGCCCTGAATCCTTCTCCTGTCCATGTTAAGTTTTTGGATGCAGCCATATGAACTTTTCATTTTTTTCGCATTTTTTCCCCTCATAACCCTTCATACCTTGAGTTACCTATTTTTCCATTACTGCTATCATTTGGCTGTTTCTACCTCATCCTGTGACTCAAGACTTTTTATTTCATTTTGTTTTCTATATGTTTGCTATTTAATGCCACATTTTGGTTCTTAATAATATTATTTTTTTTCTATCGGTTTCATCCTTTTTCCTTATTTTACCTTTTATTTGGCTGTGTGCTTCAATACCACAATTAGAACAACTGAATATTAATATTTTGAATATATTCCATTTTTCTTCAATGTTTACTATCTCTTTCTGTGGCTTTTTTCCATTATCAAATTTGGAAGGCTCTCCTACTCTCATGTTTCAAATTCCATTCCTTTTCCTTGGCATTCTTTGTGTCACAGTTGCACTTTTCTCCATATAATTTATATTTGATACTAATAGATCTCAAAAAAATGCAACACACTAAGCAGCCAAAACTGATTACAGATGTCTAAAACATAAGAGTGGCAGAAAGTGGAAAATGGCTAAGAAGAAACAGCTAGTGGAGAAGTGAAAGGCTGTAGAAGCATGCATCATTGGCAGAAAGAGAGATACAGTGTACAGGAAATTTAAAGAGACCTTTGGAGACAAGAGATGTAGTTGTATGAATGTCAAGAGCTCATATGGGCAAAGAAGGAAAGACTGAAAGATGGAAGGAATATAAAGAAGTGCTATACAAGTGAAATGACCTTGAAGATGAATTATAGAAAGGGAAGAAGAAGTAAATGAAGATGAGATAGGAGATATGATACTGTGATAAGAATTTGACAGAACACTGAAAGGCCCAACTGGAAACAATGTCCCTGGAGTGGAATTATTGAGGTCCTTGAGAGAGCCACCCATGACAGAACTATTCCACCTGGTGTGCTAGATATATGAGATGGGCAACACATCCCCAGACTTCAAGAAAAATTAATAATTCAATTTTCAAAGAAGGCAGGTGCTGACAGGTGTCAATAGTATCAGATCATCAGTTGAATAAGTCAAGGTTGCAAAAAACTGACACAGTTTCACACAAGGATGTAAAAACTGGTAGAAGCCAAACTCAGATAAGATCAGTTTGGAGTATGGAGAAGTGTAGAACACACGAGGCAGTACTGATGCTGTGACTTATCTTGGAATGTAGGTAGAAGAAAGGTGAATCTATGTTTATAGCATTTGTAAATTTTGAGAAAGCTTTTGATGGTGTAAACTGGAATACACCTTTGATATTTTGAAGGTAGCAGGGGTAAAAACTGGGAGAAAAAGGTAATTTAAAGTTTGGATAAAAACCAGACTTGAGTTAAGAGAACTAAAGGATATGAGAGGGAAGCAGTGTTTGAGAAGGGCGTGAGATGGGGTTGTAGCCTATCACTGAGGCTATTATTCACTCTGTGCATTGAGCAAGCTTTGAAGGAAACCGAGAGGAATTTGTAGAAGGTAGGTAAGTTTGGGAGAGGAAACAAAAATCTTGAGGTTTGCTGGTGACATTGTACTTATGTAATGGCAAAGGACTTGGAAGAGCAGTTTAATGGAATGTATTGAAAAGAAGTTACAAGATGAACACCAACAAAAGTGAAACAAGGTTAATGGGGTGTAGTGTAGTTAGATCATCTAATTCTGAGGGAAATGGATTGGGAAATGATACACTAAAACCAATAGATAAATTTTGCTACTTGGGCAGCAAAATAACTGTGAAGTATAGAGGATATAAAATGCAGACCGTCAGTAGCAAGAAAATAATATCTGAAAAAAGAGGAATTTGTTATCATGTGATATCAATTTGAGTGTTAGTCAGTCTTTTCTGAAGATATTTGTCTGCAGTGTAGGCTTCCACTGAAATGAAACTTGATTTTAAGCAGTTGAGACAAGAAGAGAATAGAAGCATGTGAAATGTGATGCTATAGAATGATGCTGAAGGTTAGATGGGTAGACTTAACAACTAACGGTGAGGTGCTAAATTAGCATTGGGGGGTGGGGGAAGAGAAATTGAAGGCACAACTTGAAAAAAAGAATGCATTTGTTGATAAGGCACATTGTGAAGCATTGAGTGACTGTCGATTTGGTAATGGAGGGAAGTGTGTAGGGTAAAAACTGTTGAGGGAGACCAGGCAGCAATACAGTAGCAGGTTTAAATAGATGTGGGTTGCAGTAGCTTTTCAGATATGAATAGGCTTGCACAGGATAGATTAACATGGAGAACTACATTAAACCAGTCTTTGAACTGAAGGCCACAATGATGACAAACTAGAAGCCTGTGATCACTGCCCACACATTCACTTGTAATTACATTTGTAACTTTTATTTTTCTCCAGAAAAGTTTTCTGTTAATTCATAGTCAATAACTGTTTTTACTTTTTCATTGTAACTGTATCTAGTGATCTTGTAACTGGCCTCTGTTTTGAAGACTGTATTATTTATTAAAAGATTTTAAATTTTCCTGCAGATTAATATTGTGTGCGGTATTACCTTTACCTTCCTACATTGACATCTATAGTCTACACCCGGGAAAACACTGTGAAATACGTGGCAGAGGGTACTAAAGATGGCCAAACTCATTCATCTTTGGGAACTAGTTCACTGGAAATCATTCCTCTGTGGGAGCCTTTCACTTTTACTTGTTCACAATTTCTTTTTTGTGTAATTGTGCATGCTACATGGATTTCAGATAAATTTCCAGGAAAAATGTCAAGTATGCATTACTTCTGCTTGATAAATTTGGTGGTTACATTATGTATACATTTTGTTTACCTCAGTCTCCTTAGCTGAAAGTGTCCTTAGAAAGTAACATATTAGTCAGCTGACATGAGAGACCAGTGACCAAAAAAAACCAGATATAGAGGAGCCAGAGCAGGCTGAACAGAAATATGGATTATGGAACCAGTTTATGATGCACTGCAGATGTCCCCATTCATCATTCATTTTTGAGGAAAGCTTGTAATTGTTCCCAAGTACATTGTCTTCAATTTCAGTTTATTTGTGGAAAATCATTTATACTTGCATGGGCATTACAAGCATGTAATAACTGGAAGTAAATTGTCATCTGTAAAACCAACATTAACAGTTTTCTTCTACAATGTGCAGGTGTGTAAATGGAGTAAGCTAGGGGGGAATAATGCCATGCAGTTTTCAGTTTCTGTAATGTTGTGATCAATGAAGATTTTTGAAGTTGTAACTGTTAGCTATAATGCATCCAAATTTCGGCTATGTCTGATTATTAATTATGGACTAATTTACAACTTACAACTTAGCTAAAACCAAAATTACAGGGTTTTGTCCCCACAAAATGGGGTAAGGCCTGACAATTTGATCTTTGCCCCATTTGAGATAAAAATGGATGACTGCATAATAAAAACACTTGAAATAACCCTTTCTACCATTGTTGTAATGTTGCTAAGTTAACCAACACAGTATTGAATGGAAATGTGTGGTAAAGTTGAACTTAAAAGCACTTGTACAAAAATAATACTTTCTTCTCCATGAAAGGTGAATTAGTAGGGTCACCTTAAAGAGTTCAGTTGCTGACGCTAAACTGTGTAGGTACCTAGTAAATAGTGTACTTTGTTAGGTCCTCCAATTTTTCCTTAAAGTTTGATGCTCTTCTTCTGACTTCGAGGAATAATCAGCTGGCTGTTTGATATGTTTTCATCCTTTTTTGGCACTGATGTAATGAAATTTAGCTTACATCTTTTGTTTCTGTAGCACACCCTTTTCTTTATTTGGCATATTTTTCCTTGTTAGCAGCAAGCTTTTAGTTTTACATACATTCTTTTTCCATTTGTTCTTATTAGGAGTCAACAGTAGAAGCAGAGATTTCAATGCTTTACCAGAAAGTTTCTGCTAAATCTTTGTTTTAAGTAGCAGAATTATATCTTCATGTGAAATAATAGCACACAGTCTGTGTTGGATGTTGTCTTTTTTGGAGGTTATCATTGAAGAATTATCAGCACATTGTTGGAGCTGGGAGGGTTTACCCCAAAACAGCTTTAGGGATTTGCCCCATTTCGCCATTTTCTGACAAATGCACCATTGTTCATTTTGGGAATCAGCTGGAGCAACTACAAGTATTTCCACATGAAAGAGAAGCTCAAAATTCAGCTTACCTCATTTTTTCGCCTCTGGAGCAACCTGCCAGGACCAACTTTCATTGAACAATAAGTTACAGTAAGACAAATCTGCCACATGGTGATCAGTTCCTGAATTGATGGCTGTTAATTAAAAAACTCGGTACAGGTTTTTACTCCGCAAGGGGCTTTACTCCGACACATCCTACGAATTTAAGTGCCATACATTATATGTGAAGGTTTATTTGGAAAAAGCGTGACCTCCAACACTGGAGCTGAGAAATAGTGTATTAAAATTAGCAGCTTTGTATCAGCAATGGGGGCAACTATGTGAGTGAAAAGAAACAAAACTTTTGTTTCAAACCCTTGATGATATAGCACACTTAAATGATTTTAAAATCTTGATCTTTACAATCAAATAAGATAACCTGTTTTTTATTAGTCATCTGTTGCAAGAAGCCTCAAGGTTCATGCATGGCATCAATCATCAGTTATCTGAGAAAGAGAACTCCTGAGTGAGCACAGGCTTCAAGTAGCAGATGAGAGTGAAACAAATATAAAATTCAAGAATTCAGTAAATTTGTATCAATTTACTTAAAAATATATATTTTACACTCAAATGTATTTGAAAATAAAATAAAAGATAAATTCAATGTTGGTGATTTTAGACATATTTTGGTCATTTAACTTACTACAGAAAAGGTCAGGAAAAAGTTGTCGCTGAGACTTGTGTTGACTGGCTTTTCAGTTAAAACATTAGTTTCTGTAACAACAGCATAAAATAGGACCACTTTTAGAGGTTCATGTCTTCCGATGGAAAGCATCTTGGAAAGAGATCTCTACTATTTACCTTGCAGGCATAAGATAATATTGATAGTTTTTGAATCAACTGTGAGTTCTTTTCTCTGAGAACCAGCTCCTAGAATATCTTTCCTTTCTCCAGTGGGATCGATCATGCAATGTGGATAGTGAAAAACCATTTATGAATTCAAAAAGTTTATGTTCCATAATGAAGTTAAATTATGACCACATGAAGAGACTGCAATTTGGGGGTATTTTCCTTATCAGTAAGTAGGCTGAAGCACAATCCTGTGCCACTTCAGAAGCCGAAGTACTATATTTGGTTTGTTTGTGTGGCCATCTTCTGCAGCAGCTGTTAACACCCTATCTCTCTCTCCCTCACACACACACACACACACACACACACACACACACACACACACACACACACACACACACACACACACACAAAAATCAAAATAATTTCGTAGATTGGCAACACTCACAATGTGAATGAAAACAAATGAATAGGCATAAACACTATGGCAGTGATGACTGAAAAACAGCTAAGAAAGTCAATTATAAATAGTGCAGTGGAGGAAATAATGCAAAATGCCAAAAACTGCGGATGTGAAATAAAGCCTGTTGACACCAACCACTACTAGCAAGAGGGGAAGGAGTGAGTAGATTATGTAAAGAAACATCATAGGTAGCTTTATAAAGAAAATGCTGTTTTAACCTAGAAGAATCAAAAAATAAAAAATAAATGTACAAATGTGTGTATCAAATTTACAGAATACCACAGAAGATGCTTTGTAAATTAAAGCGAAACGTGTCTGGTGTAATTTGTAATCCTTTTTAATTACAGTGCAGTCAGCTGAAGACAGATAACCTATAATAACAGATACTATATTTGGATTTCAGATGTCTTTCAGAACTTTATGTATGTATAACACTTCATCGATGCTGGTACCTTGCATTTGGTTTACAAAAAGTGGGTTCCTGTACCCTGTTTTGTTGCCTTAATCTTCTGAATCAACAGTCATTAAACTGCACTTTGAAGCAGAACCAACAGATAAAACTAGATTCAAGAAGGAATCAGTCAAATCCCAAAAATTATGACTAATGGGACTGAGTAATTTGTTTCTAATAAAATCAGACTACCCTTAAAGAGATTTGAGTGACTAGTTCCTTAAGACAGTCTTCACAGTGGTTTGCAAATGAAGATGTCATCAATGCTGACACCTGGTTGCTAAACTAAAGGTTGTAAATTGTCAAGCTGAGACAGGTGCCAAAACCAAGGAACAGAAACTACATATACTTCAGTTTGTGTCTGAGTATTTCAGTAAGGTTCCAGGAAAAAAGAAGAAGAAGTATGCTTAGAATAAAATGTGATTCTCTCATTGTATTTAGCTCATACATTTTGTAAATAGTATGCTTATAGGTTGTGTTATAGTTGAATGTAAAAAACCATTTTGTTAAAAAGCTATTTCTGAACAATATTTATCGTGGTGAAAAGTAAATATGACTTTATGCTGTTCTACAATCTTTCGAATGGAGAGGCACCCCTTCCCCATTGCCTGCGGAGCTGAAATCACACACATCCCATTCCTTTGTGTAAAGAAACAGAACTAGGGGGTATCACAAAGAAACAGCCAAGCTTTAAAATGTAAGAGCCTCCCTAAGTCTCATTTTTTATATTTTGAAAATCAAAAATCACAAGTATTATGTGACATTGCTTGCACTACAATCAAAAAATGATTAAATTACAGTAACTGCTTCATTTGCTTGGTCAAACAAATAAACTGCATGCTTTGTGGTAAGTATGTGTGATACAGCTGATAAAAAAGGTGAAGAGATAAGCGGATTTCACTTTTTGCTGCCTGAAAAATATGCATGTCTTACATACAACTTAATTTTTATATAAGTTATATAATTATAAAAAAGTTGAACTGGAATGTAAAATGAGTGTCTACACAGAAAAGAACAAGACCGAGTCAAGAATAAGTAACGGAGGAACTACACTGAGTAATGAGACTGGTAAAAGTGAACGAAACCGACTGTGACTGCAGTGACCGGTGAATGACCATTCCTTAGAAGTCATTCCTTGGCCATTCTATTCATTTTAGTCAACAGCTCCTTTGGATCTAGGCCAAACAAATTTGTGACCATTTGTGCTGCTCTTCTCTGTATATGTTTAATATACCTTGTCAGTCCTAGTTGGTACGTGTTCAGTCACTTGCACATTATTCTGGGATCAGTTACACGAGTGTTTTGTATGCAGTCTCCTTTGTAAACTAATTGTATTCTACTAATTGTATTCTACTTCTGAACTGCAATCTGCCACCTGCTTTACCTATGACTGAGCCCATGTGATTGTTCTGTCTTTTAATGTTACACCCAGGTATTTGTATGAGTTGGCAGATTCCATCTATGATTCACTGACACTACTTTGAAATCTTATCAAGGTGTGACCGACTATTTGTGCAGCTTTTGTCTGACAGAATATCATTACAGGTAACTGCTTCATCTGCAAAAGATCTGGGTTTACTATTAATATTGTCTGCAAGATCGTTAGTATACTGTACGAACAGCAGGGCTCCCAACACTCTTCTCTGGACCAGTAGTGGACTGAGCCCTGCGGAGGCCCAGGACAGCATAACTAAATGAAGGTCATGGTCTGACTGATGTATTTGTAGTATACATTTTGTAAGAAATGAATATTGTAGATGTAATGGCCTACAAAAAAGATTGACTGTGTATTATGTGTATACTCTAGGTTCTAGTGACCTTAGCATGCACACTTATCAGAGAAATAGGTGAGGAACATTGAATACAAATTATCATTTAGCACAGCAACCATCAAGTAGAGTGCAAAGAAATAAAGAATAGAAAGAGAAACTTACTGTTTATTTTAAATGTTGAGAAACGAAGCTTTTACAGTTATAATATCAGTTAATTTCACAACTTAAGTACAAGATAGTAGTTATTATTGATATTATTACAGTACATCTTTTTGTAGCCTTATTTACTGAAATTCTTAATAATATCATTAAAATCTGTTTTATTTCGAACTTTTCTTTCCATTGATAAAATGGACAGATTGGCTAGTTATTCATGTATGTTCCGAGCAAGTTCTTAATGGATGGGGAAGACCCACAGCAGTTTAATAGCCACATTAGAAAACTACTAAGTAAACAAAGAGAGCACCATCACAGATTCAAAAGAGGTCAAATTGAGCATAAGGAAAGCAATAAGACAAGTATTCAGTGACTTTGAACATAAAATTTTGTCAGCTAATCTGACTGTAAACCATAAGAGGCTTTATCTTATGTAAAATCAATAAATGGTTTGAAATCATCTATTCAATCACTCAGTGACTGTACTGGCATCAAAACAGAAGATAACAAAGACAAGGCTGAAATACTGAATTCGATCTTCTGAAATTGTTTCACTGTGGTCCCTCCATGCAAGCATTATACGAATGTCAAAAAGGCAGATATTGAGATAACTGATTGTGGAATAGAAAAGCAACTACAATTACTTAGTAGTGAGAAGGCATGACAGTCAGATAAGATACCTGTCAGATTCCACAGAGATTATGCAAAAGAATGTGCTCCCCTTGTAGCAGCAGTTTATTGTAGATGATTGGAGCAACAAAAGCTACCGAGGGACTGAAAAAAGCATAGGTCATCCCAGTTTTCAAGAAAGGTTGTAGGACAGAAGCACAGAATTATAGGCCTGTATCATTGACGTAAATGTCCACCCCCGGTAGCTGAGTGGTCAGCACGACAGAATGTCAATCCTAAGTGCCCGGGTTCGATTCCCGGCTGGGTCGAAGATTTTCTCCGCTCAGGGACTGGGTGTTGTGTTGTCCTAATCATCATCATTTCATCCCCATTGACACGCAAGTCGCCGACATGGCGTCAAATCGAAAGACTTGCACCAGGCGAACGGTCTACCCAACGGGAGGCCCTAGTCACACGACATTTTTTATTGATGTCAATTTGTTATAGAGTTATGGAACATGTTTTATGTTCAATAATTATGACATATTTGAAGAACAAAAATTTCCTCTATAGAAATCAACATGGATTCCATAAACAGAGATCCTGTAAAACTCAGCTTGCTCTGTTTCTCCACAAGATCCGTAGCACTGTAGGCAATGGCGCTCGGGTTGATGCCATGTTCCTTGACCTCGGGAAGATATTTGACACCATCACACACTGCTATCTAGTGAAAAAATGCAAGCCTACTGAGTATTAGACTTCCTTGCAGATAGAACTGTACATGTAATCTTAACAGAACAAAATTGACACATGTAAAAGTAATTTCCGGGGTACCCCAAGGAAGTGTGATAGGAACATTACTGTTTACAGTGTATATAAATAATCTACGAGGGTAATCCCAAAAGTAAGGTCTGCTATTTTTTTATAAGTACATAGACCTGTTTATTTCTACAGTGCTTTACATCAGTTTACAGCTTTGAACATTTAGCTATTTTTCGACATAATCACCATTTCTGTTGATGCATTTTTGTAGACGCTGTGGCAGTTTTTGTATGCCCATTTCATACCAGCTCACTGCCATGCTGTTCAGAAAGTTATGAACCTCTTCTTTCACCTTATCGTTGGAGCTGAATCACTTTCTGGCCAAATGTTCTTTTAACCTAGGGAACAGGTGGTAGTCACTGGGTGCCATGTCAAGACTGTAGGGTGGGTGGGTGATTATGTTCCACTGAAACTGTTGCAGGAGCGCAACGGTTTCCTGAGCGATGTGTGTGCAAGTGTTATCATGGAGAATGTGTACGAACATTCCTCTTCTCCGGTTCTGAATTGCCCATTTGAGTTTTTTTGAGAGTCTCACAGTACCTGTCAGCATTAATTGTGGTCCCAGTGGGCATAAAGTCGACCAACAATACCCCTTCTGATCCCAAAAAAAGGTTGTCATGACTTTACTGGCAGACTGTATTTGTTTGAATTTCCGTGGCTTTAGCGAAGAAGGATGCCGCCACTGGCGTGATTGATGCTTGGTCTCAGATGTAAAGTGGTATATGCCCAGGTTTCATCACCCGTGTCAACTGAATCCAGAAAGTTGTCCTTTTCGGCTGCAAGGCAGTGCAGAAATGCACGGGAAGCATCAACTCATTGCCGCATGTGGTCCTCGGGCAGTATGCATGGCACCCATCTTGCACACACCTTCCGGTAGTTCAATGTTTCCATTAACTTTCTGTGAGCGGTGCTTCAGGAAACCTCAGGAACCAACATGCAGAGATCATCCAGGGTGATCCGTCAATCTTCACGCATGCTTTGCTCAACCTTCAACACTGTCTCCTCAAAAACTGATGGTCTCCCGCCCCTTTGTTTGTCACGAATTTCGGTCCGACCAGATGCAAACTCTCTAAACCACTTATGAACATTTTTGACACTCATGCACGAGTCACCATACACTTCCATCAATTGACGATGGATTTCAATTGGTGCAGCGCCCTTTGCATTCAAAAACTGAATAACTGTATGGAATTCGCACTTGGCGGTAACATCCAATGGGAGCTCTATTCTCAATGGCTTCCAAACCAAGACTGAACGCCTCAGCGCAGCGTGCATATATTTACACATAGCGCGTGAAGCACTCTTCATAACAGTGTGACCAACTGCCACACAAACAGAGTTATGTACTTATAAAAAAAGTAGGAGACCTTACTTTTTGGGATTACCCACGTATTAGAAAATGTTGGAAGCTCATTAAGGATAGCGGGTACTTATAAATCGTGGAAAAATAAAAATTTTTTTATGACTTTATCAAATTCTATAGTCTTTCCTGAGTACATTCATATATACATTATAGGATTTCTAATGAAAAATGACCTATACATACCAAATTTTATAGTTACAGTCATTTATGCCACCACGGCCCCTTTATTTCTGTTACAGAAACCAGTATTATTTCGAAAAGAACAGTGAAATTTCTGTTTCCAGTGATTATACATATGATATATTGTATATGTTGCTAACAATGCAGGTTTCTAGTGTCTGTAAATGATTATCTTTGCTAGTATTTACTTTTGTTTTGCTGAAGCAGTTTGTTCATGTGTTACTTAAAGTTTGTTGCCCAAGTGCTTCATATATTTGTGGAAGTACATATCCTTTAGTGTGCAATAAATACGAACTGTGCCATGCATCAAGAAATTCAATTAAAGGAAATTCCGCGGTAACCAGTTTACAAACAAAGCAAGCCACACTGTTCAAATTAACCTATGTATCAGTTCTTCAGGGAAGAATCTCCAACATGGCACGCCTCCTGGTGATTCAAATTTTTGTGTTAACAATGATGCTGTTTGTTGTTGTTGATGTGGGCATCTTATCTTGTTTGATAAAGGAAGTGGCAAAATGTAAACAATGTGATGGTGTAGGCTGTCTGGAAATGAGTGAACAACAAAATAGCAGGAAGGGTTTAGTGTCAAAATTAGTTGTTCTGCGTAGATCCTGCAATAAATCTACCTCAAAAATGACTTTGAACATTGTGCATAATTCATATGATGTGAATTTGAAGTTAGTGTATGCAATGCATGCAATAGGAAAAGGAAAACAGGCTACTGAAACATTTTGTGGTTTGATGAACCTTCATCCTTCTCCCAGAAGGTTCAGCAAGTACATAAAAATACTTTTAGGTGCCTTGACAGTTGTATCTAAATGTTAGTGGAACCAGGGACATTGCTGTTGCACTTGATGGGACGTGGCAATGTCGAGGACATCATTCTTTGAATGGTGCTGTAAGTGCTACTTCTCTGGAGAATGGAAAAGTTGTCGGTGTTGAGTGCTTATCTAAGTACTGCCACACCTGCCATGATACACAGGACATATTGATCATCAGTGTTCTAAGAATTATGATGGTTACTGTGGAGGTTGGAGTGTAATGGAACTCTAAAAATATATCAGAGGTCAGTGCCCGTTTATAATGTTAGATATATGAAGTACCTAGGTGATGGGGACTCTAAAGCTTTCAATAAAATTAATGAGTTCAATGTTTATGGTGATACCTTTAACAAAACTGGAGTGTTGTGGACATGTGCAAAAGAGGATGGGTGCTAGATTGAGGAAGCTATGAAGAGAAATGAAACGGAAGTTGCTATCTGATGGAAAATCTCTGTCTGGTGGAGGCAGAATGACAGAAACTGAAAGAGACCGTCTTCAGAGTTATTATGGACAGGCCGTTAGACGAACTGCACTTCTGAATGATGTTACAGCAATAACAAAAGCTGTATGGGCCACCTACTTTCATAAGTTGTCCACAGGTGACCACCATGTTCATGGACATTGCCCTAAAGGAGCAGATTCTTGGTGTCGTTACCAAAAGGCAAAAGAAAGTGGTCAAATATACCATCAAAAACAATCTCTTCCTGAGTCTGTTATGAATGAAATAAAACCAATTTTTAGAGACCCAAGTGACCCTGTTTTGCTTAGTAAATGTCTTCATGGGAGCACTCAGAATAGAAATGAAAGTTTCAACCATTGCATAGGGAAAAGATTACCCAAAAATGTTTTGTAGAACTAAATACATTAAAAGTTGGTGAACTAGATGCAGTGATATGTTTCAATGATGGAGTGATAGGAAGGTTGGAAGTCCTGAGAAATTTAGGCATAAAATGTGGCTCTAATATGGAAGATCAGTTGCTTGTGTGTGACAGACAATGGGTGCATGAAGTCGAAAGATTCGCTCTTCAAGTTACCAAAGAAGCAAGAAGAGCTAAAAGGAATGCCAAGAGGAAGCTCAAAGATGAAGAAATGCTGCAGGATGATTGCTGTTCTCTATAAGAAAGTAGCAATGTCAGTAGACAGCATCAATTTGCATAATGATCTACACAGGATTGACGAATGGTACGGGTTCTTGCACTTGACCCTGAATGTAAATAAATGTCACAAATAATTACTCATACAGGCTCTCGCACTTGACCGTGAATGTAAATAAATGACACATATCATGCATACATAGGGAAAAAAATTCACTACTGTACCACTACACTGTCAATGATAAATTGCTGAATGCAGTATCAACCGTAAAATATCTGGGAGTAACTATACAAAGTAACCCTAAGTGCAATGATCACATAAGACAAATAGTAGGAAAAGCAGATGCCAGAATGAGATTCATAGGAAGAGCCTTAAGAAAATTTAACTCGTCCATGAAAGAAGTGGCTTAACAAGCTGTTTGTTTGACTGATTTGTGGATATTGTTCTTGAATCTGGGACCCTTACAGGTACGACTGATGGAAGCTGTAGGAGAACATCCAACAAAGAGTGGCAGGTTTCATCGCGGGAGAATTTGGTCGGCGTGAGAGCATTACAGAGATACTCAACAAAAGTGGCAAATGCTACATGAGAGGCACTGTGTATCATGGAGAGGTGTACTATTGAAATTTCTAGCTAGTACTTTCCAGAAAGAGTCAGATAACATTTTATCCTCCCAGATACGTCTCACAAAATGACCCATGATGTGAAAATTGCAAATTCAAGGCTCACCTACAATTGTTCTTCTCAAACACCATTCATGAGTGGAACAGAGAAGGGTGGATCATGTAGTGGTACCAGAAATACCCTCCACCACACTCTTGTCAGGTGGTTTGCAGAGTACTGATGACCGTGTAGATGTAGAACAAAGATAATTTCGTTATTAGTTTTAGTTTACAAAGACTTCTCCATGGCAGTGGTTCACTGAAGTCCATTTTACTTGTAAATTGAAGGGTTTCTTGAGCTGTCCATCTAAGCAGCAATGTCTACACTCACATTGGATTCATGTAGATGCCTAAAATACCTTTTTATTTCTTGCTGCACCCACTCCTTATCAGACACATTGTACATTTCTACAAGCTTCTCTAGTGCTACAGCCAGGACATCACCTGAAGCTTCAAGCATAAATTTTGTTTCAACAATTTGGAAAATCTTGTGATTTCTTTTGTAGCTGTGTATCTTTGTGACAGTTCTTGTATAAATTGCTCTATGCATTCAAAGATTGATTGACGAAATTCTTGAATCAATAATCCAGTGTCGTGTGCTAGTTCATCTGGCATTGTTTTATTTATCTTCCTTCTTCTTTATCGGTCAGTGTTAATGTTCATATCACTGCATTTATAGTGCCAAAAGCAACAGCACTGTCTATAATTGTAGTTCATTCCATCGCTAAAATCTCATTCAGGGTTTTTAATTTGGCTATTTCTTTATCCAAAGACATTTCCAGACTAAATTTACTTCTTCCAGTTTCGTGTGCCAAAAGTTTATGTAGGTCTCAAAAGCAAAATCACATTTAGCAGGAAGAGCAAGCTTGCTGCAAATCTAGTATTGAGGATTGCGTTAGGTACCGGTAGGTCCTGCCTATCTTCCAAAGTGCTCACAGTTGTTTTCACGTCCTCTTTTATGAATTTAACTGATTAATGAGAACTTCAGTGAGTGCCTCACTGTTGTTCCAGATTGTTTTTCTGGTTTTTTCCCCCTAAAAGGATGAAAAGAATGAATATAACTTCTGTACAGCTTGAAAGAAGTGATGCTAGAGGGAACACCTGTGAATGCATGAACTCCAACAAGATTTATGGAGTGTTTAACACAGCAACTGAACAGAGCTTTTGCATTGGCTTCTTGAATTTTTTGTTGTCCTCCTCCATGTGCACCTGACATTGATAAGATTTGACATATCTTCTGCAATCTTTCCTGATATAAAAAAGTTGCAAAACTTCAGCTTTTGTAATCCAGATGACTCTTGTGTTGATCTTGATGTCTACAGTTGTTGAAAATTGTTGCTTAAATGTAGATGGCTGTAATCTAATTACTTGGATTTTTGTATTCATAAAAGAAATTGTACAATAATTATGTATAACTTTTGTAAAATTAATTATCAGAATGTTATATTGTAGTTAAAAAATTGATCAATCAGTGGTAAGCTCTTCACAGCACTTACACGTGTATTTTTAAACTGTGCTTATATTACACCTGTATAGGTGGCATATGTATCAAAAGATATTTCATGCAGAATAATTGCATCTAGCAGTCAACTAGTTATCAAGCTATTATTTTTAAGTTTAATATAATGTTTTACAAAAGTTCTAAATGTTCTGAACACACCTGTCAGCAACAGCCATGGCATGATAGTAGGAAGAGTAAGATGAAGTTTAAGAGAATTGTCAGGAACAGTCAATGCACAAAGAAATGGGACACAGAAATACTAAGGAATGAAGAAATATGCTTTAAGTTCTCTGAGGCTATAGATTCTGCAGTAATGAATAGCTCAGTAGGCAGTTCAGTTGAAGGGGAATGGATGTCTCTAAAATGGGCAATCAAAGAAGCTGAAAAAGAAGAATGTAGGTAACCACAAATAAACCATGGGTTACATAAGAGATACTTCAGTTGATTGATGTAAGATGGAAGTACAAAAATATCCAGGGAAATTTAAGTCACTTAGGAATTAAATAAACAGCAAGTGCAGGGATGCTAAGGTGAAATGACTGCCCAAAAATATGAAGAAGTTAAAAAATAAATGATTGTTGGAAAGACTCAGCATATAGAAAAGTCAAAACAATGTTTGGTGAAATGACAAGCAAGGGTGGTAACAATAAGAATGCAATGTAAATTCCACTGTCAAATGTTGAGATGAGAGTGGATGATGGAAAGAGTATATTGAAGGCCTGTACGAGGGGAAGGATGTGATAGAAGAAGAAACAGGAGTTGACAGGGATGAAATAGGGGATCCAGTATTAGAATTTAAAAGAGCCTTGGGTGACTTAAAATTTAATAAGGCAAGAGGTTAAACAATCTACTCACTAAGTGGTGACAGAACACACACAAAAAAGAAGGTTATAATTAGGAAAGCTTTTGGAGCTAGTGGTGCCTTCTTCAGGCAGAAGCGTTGAAGGGGAAGGAAGAGGGGTGAAGAAAAAGGACTGGAGAGGTATAGGAAAAGGGGTAGATTTCGGCAAAGACACCCAGAATGGTGGGTCAGGGGAGATTTACCGGACAAGATGAGAAGGAAAGACTGACTTGGGGACTGCATCAGACGTGATTTGAAAACCTGAGAGCTTAAAGGTCGAAGACAGGGTAAGATGCAAGACAGAGATTACTGCTTAAACATTGTGCATGAGTTAATAAGAGCGAAAAGCTAAGTGCATTGTACATAACAGAGGTGGGAAGTGAAAAATAGATGGGTGTGATAATGAAAGATGTAGAAAACTACAGTGAAGTTAAGAAAAGAGTAGTTACTGTGGAGAAGTGCTGAGATGGAAGAAATTAATGTAAATTAAGCTGTGGATAATACTGAGTGACCAGTGGTGTGCTCCGTAGTTGTTTTTTGGATGGCTCAGCAGTACCAAGGTTGGATGTGGTGGTCCGGGAATTCTGGTTTTGAACTAGGCTAGTGGGGTAATTATGTCCAGTGTAGGCTGAGGTGAGACTGGTGGTGTATAGCTGTAAAGAGTCTGCATCTGAACAAATACGTTTGCCTGAAATGCCAAGACTGGGGGTACGTTTGACATGCAAGGTACGTTTGACATGGAAAGGATGGCAACTATCAAAATGTAAGAACTGTTGTTTGTTAGTAGGTTGTATGTGGACAGAAAGCTCCCTCCAAGCAACCAATGAAAAGGTTGGAATAGGAAGGAGCTGTCTGGCTCACACGGCGCTACCCCTGCCTTGTTTATATGTCTGCCACTCGAAGGTGAAGTAGTTGTTGGTATGTATAAAGGTGATTAAGGTGAATAGGAAGGATGTCATTGGTTTGGAATCAGGTGGGTGCTGACTGAGGAAATGTTCAGCAGCAGACAGGCCATGTATGTGGGGGATGTTGGTATAGAGGGAGGTGGCATTAATGGTGACAAGCAAGGTGTGTGGTGGAAGTGGGAATGGCAGGGATTTCAGATGATCTACGAAATGGTTGCTATCTTTAGTGCAGGAGGGAAGTCTTTGTACTATGGGCTGCAGGTGATGATCAATCAAGGTAGATATACATTTGTTGGGTACTTTGAAGCCAGCAACTACACGATGGACAGGATGATTGGGTTTGTGGATCTTAGGAAGAAGGTAAAAGGTGGGGGTGCGTGGTTTGTGTGGGGGTGAGAACTTCTATGCATTGAAGTGTCAATCTTTGTGTGGAGCCTGAGATTTTAAGGAGAGACTGCAAGTCAGTTTGAAACACAGGGATGGGGTCTTGATGGAAGATGCCGTATGTAAATGTGACAGGCAGCTGTCATAGACCTTCACTAAGGTACTCCTTTCGGTCAAGTACCACAGTGGTAGGTCCTTTGTCTACAGGGAGGATAATGATGGAGTCATCACGTTTTAGGGAATGTAGAGCCTGGAGTTCTGTGGAGGCCAGGTTAGGATCATGCTGTAAGGACTTGAGGAAGGGTCGTGAAGCAATGCTGGATGTAGGATTTCTTGGAAGGCTTGTAAGGGATGATTTTGAGGCAGTGGTGGTGGATCAAGTTTCAAATACATCAGTCTCTTGCCCTTACCCATCTAATGTGTGAGGTATATGCCTCATCAGCCAATTTCCACTCCACCAGACTTCCCTCTTTCTACAAAATCCTGCAATTATCTGCACCTCATGTTTCCTTGGATGAAATCATCTGCCAAGCCAACTTCAAACTGCAACTATTTGCCAGACTTCACCTCAAAAAGCTTTCCCACCTTCTCCTTAACTACCTGAGCAGTGATATTTCCCTTCCTGTCCTTCTGCAGCTCCCCAGACAGCCACACTGTCAACCACCACTCCTCTCTTGCAAACCAAGCTTGGCCAACCTTCTTAATATACCACAACCTCCCCCCCCCCTCCCCCCTCTGCCTTGCCTGCCAGATCAAGAATAACCCATAATCACAAGAATCAATCACAACAGAGTGTCCTCAACCTTTCACCTAAAGTGCTCTCCCATCCTGAATTATCTGTATTGTCTAAGGGTCTGGCTTTCATCCCTAAACCTGCTTTTAATCATGATGCTTTGATGTAAGACCTACTTTCCTTCACACATAATGTCAGCTGAAAATATCACATTGCGACCCAGTCCCAAAACTTTCCAACAGTGAACCTGACATTTAACCCTGCCGTCAACAGTTCTGACCATGATCCAAATTTGATCCCCCAACACTACCTCAAAATCATCCCTTACAAGGCTTCCAAGAAATCTTACATCCAACATTGCTTCACAACCCTTCCCCAAGTCCTTACAACATGACCCTGACCTATTCTCTGCAGAACTCCAGGCTCTACGTTCCCTAAAAGCTGATGACTCCATCATTATCCTCCCTGTAGACAAAGGACCTACCACTGTGGTACTTGACCGAAAGGAGTACCTTAGTGAAGGTCTATGACAGCTGCCTGTCACATTTACATACGGCATCTGCCATCAAGACCCCATCCCTGTGTTTCAAACTGACTTGCAGTCTCTCCTTAAAATCTCAGGCTCCACACAAAGATTGACACTTCAATGCATAGAAGTTCTCACCCCCACACAAACCACGCACCCCCACTTTTTACCTTCTTCCTAAGATCCACAAATCCAATCATTCTGGCCGTCGTGTAGTTGCTGGCTTCAAAGTACCCAACAAACATATATTTGCCTTGATTGATCAGCACCTGCAGCCAATAGTACAAAGACTTCCCTCCTACACTAAAGATACCAACCATTTTGTAGATCACCTGAAATCCCTGCCCGTCCCACTTCCACCACACACCTTACTTGTCACCATTAATGCCAGCTCCCTCTATACCAACATCCCCCACATACATGGCTTGTCTGCTGCTGAACATTTCCTCAGTCAGCACTGTCCTGATTCCAAACCTATGACATCCTTCCTACTCACCTTAATCAACTTTATACTTACCAACAACTACATGGGGGTTTTTTAGGTTAGAGAATCCCCTCCCTAGGCCCGACAAGACGCCTCCTGAGACGCAGCAAGGTAGGAGTAGGCAAAATGCAACAGGGAATAACAATATTAATGTGCTAATAGTAAACTGCAGGAGCGTCTACAGAAAGGTCCCAGAACTGCTCTCATTAATAAACGGTCACAACGCTCATATAGTACTAGGGACAGAAAGTCGGCTGAAACCAGACGTAAATAGTAATGAAATCCTAAACTCAGATTGGAATGTATACCACAGAGACAGGCTGGACAGTGAAGGGGGAGGCGTGTTTATAGCGATAAGAAGTGCAATAGTATCGAAGGAAATTGACGGAGATCTGAAATGTGAAATGATTTGGGTGAAGGTCACGGTTAAAGCAGACTCAGACATGGTAATTGGATGTCTCTATAGGCCCCCTGGCTCAGCAGCTGTTGTGACTGAGCACCTGAAGGATAATTTGGAAAATATTTCGAGTAGATTTCCCCACCATGTTATAGTTCTGGGTGGAGATTTTAATTTGCCGGATATAGACTGGGAGACTCAGACGTTCATAACGGGTGGCAGGGACATAGAATCCAGTGAAATTTTTTTAAGTGCTTTATCTGAAAACTACCTTGAGCAGTTAAACAGAGAACCGACTCATGGCGATAACATATTAGACCTTCTGGTGACAAACAGACCCGAACTATTTGAAAAAGTTAACGCAGAACAGGGAATCAGCGATCATAAAGCGGTTACGGCATCGATGATTTCAGCCGTAAATAGGAATATTAAAAAGGGTAGGAAGATTTTTCTGTTTAGAAAAAGTGACAAAAAGCAGATTTCAGAGTACCTGTTGGCTCAACACAAAAGTTTTGTCTCAAGTACAGATAGTGTTGAGGATCAGTGGACAAAGTTCAAAACCGTCGTACATAATGCGTTAGATGAGTATGTGCCAAGCAAGATCGTAAGAGATGGAAAAGAGCCACCGTGGTACAACAACCGAGTTAGAAAACTGCTGCGGAAGCAAAGGGAACTTCACAGCAAACATAAACATAGCCAAAGCCTTGCAGACAAACAAAAATTACGCGAAGCGAAATGTAGTGTGAGGAGGGCTATGCGAGAGGCGTTCAATGAATTCGAAAGTAAAGTTCTATGTACTGACTTGGCAGAAAATCCTAAGAAATTTTGGTCTTATGTCAAAGCGGTAGGTGGATCAAAACAAAATGTCCAGACACTCTGTGACCAAAATGGTACTGAAACAGAGGATGACAGACTAAAGGCCGAAATACTAAATGTCTTTTTCCAAAGTTGTTTCACAGAGGAAGATTGCACTGTAGTTCCTTCTCTAGATTGTCACACAGATGACAGAATGGTAGATATCGAAATAGATGACAGAGGGATAGAGAAACAATTAAAATCGCTCAAAAGAGGAAAGGCCTCTGGACCTGATGGGATACCAGTTCAATTTTACACAGAGTACGCGAAGGAACTTGCCCCCCTTCTTGCAGCGGTGTACTGTAGGTCTCTAGAAGAGCGTAGCGTTCCAAAGGATTGGAAAAGGGCACAGGTCATCCCCGTTTTCAAGAAGGGACGTCGAGCAGATGTACAGAACTATAGACCTATATCTCTAACGTCGATCAGTTGTAGAATTTTGGAACACGTATTGTGTTCGAGTATAATGACTTTTCTGGAAACTAGAAATCTACTCTGTAGGAATCAGCATGGGTTTCGAAAAAGACGGTCATGTGAAACCCAGCTCGCGCTATTCGTCCACGAGACTCAGAGGGCCATAGACACAGGTTCACAGGTAGATGCCGTGTTTCTTGACTTCCGCAAGGCATTCGATACAGTTCCCCACAGTTGTTTAATGAACAAAGTAAGAGCATATGGACTATCAGACCAATTGTGTGGTTGGATTGAGGAGTTCCTAGATAACAGGACGCAGCATGTCATTCTCAATGGAGAGAAGTCTTCCGAAGTAAGAGTGATTTCAGGTGTGCCGCAGGGGAGTGTCATAGGACCGTTGCTATTCACAATATACATAAATGACCTTGTGGATGACATCGGAAGTTCACTGAGGCTTTTTGCGGATGATGCTGTGGTGTATCGAGAGGTTGTAACAATGGAAAATTGTACTGAAATGCAGGAGGATCTGCAGCGAATTGACGCATGGTGCAGGGAATGGCAATTGAACCTCAATGTAGACAAGTGTAATGTGCTGCGAATACACAGAAAGATAGATCCTTTATCATTTAGCTACAAAATAGCAGGTCAGCAACTGGAAGCAGTTAATACCATAAATTATCTGGGAGTACGCATTAGGAGTGATTTACAATGGAATGATCATATAATGTTGATCGTCGATAAAGCAGATGCTAGACTGAGATTCATTGGAAGAATCCTAAGGAAATGCAATCCGAAAACAAAGGAAGTAGGTTACAGTACGCTTGTTCGCCCACTGCTTGAATACTGCTCAGCAGTGTGGGATCCGTACCAGATAGGGTTGATAGAAGACATAGAGAAGATCCAACAGAGAGCAGCGCGCTTCGTTACGGGATCATTTAGTAATCGCGAAAGCGTTACGGATATGATAGATAAACTCCAGTGGAAGACTCTGCAGGAGAGACGCTCAGTAGCTCGGTACGGGCTTTTGTCAAAGTTTCGAGAACATACCTTCACCGAAGAGTGAAGCAGTATATTGCTCCCTCCTACGTATATCTCGCGAAGAGACCATGAGGATAAAATCAGAGAGATTAGAGCCCACACAGAGGTGTACCGACAATCCTTCTTTCCACGAACAATACGAGACTGGAATAGAAGGGAGAACCGATAGAGCTACTGAAGGTACCCTCCACCACACACCGTCAGGTGTCTTGCGGAGTATGGATGTAGATGTAGATGATGTAGATGTAGAACTACTTCACCTTCGAGGGGCAGAAATACAAACAGGGCAGAGATACAGCCATGTAAACCATGAGAGCTCCTTCCTATGCTAACCTTTTCATTGGTTGTTTGGAGGGTGCTTTCCTGGGATCCATAAGTCTTCAGCTGCTGGTTTGGTTTAGATACATTTATGACATCTTTACCATATCGACTCATGGGGAGTCTGACCTATTAAAATGCCTGGAATCTCTGAATATCTTCTCTCAATTAAATTTTGCATGCTCCTATTCTGAATCTTGTGCCACTGTCCTTGATTTTAATCTTGTCCTCACCAAAGGCCAGTTACACAATTCTGTCCACATAAAACCTACTAACAAACAACAGCACTTACATTTTGATAGTTACCATCCTTTCCATGTCAAATGTTCTCTCCCCTATGGCCTTGGCATTCGAGGCAAACTTATTTGTTCGTTTGCAGACTCCTTACAGCAATACACTGCCATTCTCACCTCAGCCTTCACTGACGTAATTACCCCACCAGCCTAGTTCAAAAGCGGATTTTCCAGGCCATCACATCCAATCGTGGTACTGCTGACCCCTCCAGAAGACAACTTTGGATCACACACTGGTCACTCAGTATTATCCTGGTCTGGAATGTATTAATCAGCTACTTCAACAAGGCCACGACTTCCTAAAACCATGCCGTGAAATGAGATCCTTTCTGTCTCAGATTTTGCCCACCACACGTAGAATTGCTTTTTGTCGCCCTCCCAATCTCTGCAATACAGTATTCTTGTCAGACCCTATGCTCCTTCTGCACCCATCTCTCTACCCTATGGTTCCTACCCCCATGACCGCCCCGTTGCCAGACTTGCCCTCCACACCCTCCTACCACCACTTACACCAACCCTGCAACTAGCAAAACATACTATCAAAGGGAGTGCCACCTGTGAAATGACACTTCATATACCAGCTGTTACATAAATACTGTTCGACCCTTTATATTGGCATGACTACCACCAAATTGCCAGTTAGGACAAATGGGCATAGGCGACGGTGTATACTGGCAACATGCAATATTCTGTTGCAGAGTATGCTCTACAACATGACAGTTGTGACCTTGGTGCCTGTTTCACCACATGTAACATTTGGATTCTTCCCTCATATACCAGTTTGTCAGAGCTCCACAGGTGGGAACTTATGCTAAAACATGTCCTTGGTTCTCATCACCCACCTGGCCTTATATTCATGTCAATTTCTTCCGTCTCAGCACTTCTTCACAGTAACTACCCTTTTCTTCTCTCCGTTTAGTTTTATACATCTTTCATTGTCATACCCGCTTTTTTTTTTTTTTTTTTTTTTTTTTTTTTTTTTTTTTTTTTTTTTTTTTACCAGCCACTCCCACCTCTGTTATGTACAATGCATTTAGCTTTTCACTCTTATTAACACATGCACGATATTTAAGCAGGAATCTCTGTCTTGCACACTGGACTCGCATTTGGGAGGACGACGGTTCAATCCCGTCTCCGGCCATCCTAATTTAGGTTTTCCGTGATTTCCCTAAATCGCTTCAGGCAAAATGCCGGGATGGTTCCTTTAAAAAGGCACGGCCGATTTCCTTCCCCACCCTTCCCTCACCCGAGCTTGCGCTCCGTCTCTAATGACCTCGTTGTCGACGGGACGTTAAACATTAATCTCCTCCTCCTCCTCTCTGTCTTGCATGTTACCTTGCCTTTGACCTTTAAGGTCTCAGGTTTTCAAATCCCATATGACGCAGTCCCCAACAATCAGTCTTTTCTTCTCATCTTGTAAGTCTTCCCTGACCTGCAGTTCTTGGTGACTTTGCCAAAATCTACCCCTTTTCCTAGACCTCTCCAGTCCGTTTTCTTCAGCCCTCTTCCTTCCCCTTCCACCCTACTGCCTGAAGAAGGAGCCACTGAAAGCTGGCATAATTATAACCTTCTTTTATGTGTGTGTTTTGCCGCCAGTTGGTGAGTAGATTTTTTACCTATCCAATTTAATTATTTTGTCAAAAATTTATTGTTGTCATTGTTATAAATAAAGCAAGAGGGATAGATAACATTCCATCAGAATTTCTAAACTCACTGGGAGAAGTGGCAACAAAACTATTATTTATGTTGGTGTGTATGAAGTATGAGACTGGCGATATACCGTCAGACTTCCGGAAGAACACCATTCACACAGTTCTGGAGATGGTAAGGGCCGACAAATGCAAGAATTACTGCACAGTTGGCTTAATGGTTCATGCATCAAAGTTGCTGACAAGAATGATATATGGGAGAATGGGAAAGAAAATTGAGGCCCAGATAGATGATGATCATTTTGTCTTTAGAAAATGTAAAGGCACGAGAGAGGTAGTTCTGATGTTGTGGTTGATAATGGGAGCAAGACTGAAGAAAAATGAAAACGCGTTCATATGATGTGTCAACCTGGAAAAAGTGTTGAAGAATGTAAAATATGATGTAGCTGGATAGATAAAAAAACCTACTCTCCAAGCAGTGGCAGGAGAACACAAATATAAGAGAATGTTATACTTATGCAAGCTTTCAGAGCCAGTGGCTCCTTCTTCTGGCAGAAGGGTTGAAGGGGAAGGAAGAGAGGTGAAGGAAAAGGACTGGAGGGGTTTAGAAAAAGGGGTAGATTTTGGGAAAGTCACCCAGAACTGCAGGTCAGGGGAGAGTTACCTTACAGGATGAGAAGGAAATACAATGTAAAATGGTTCAAGATGTTCGACGTTCTGAGAAAAAGAGAGATAAGCTACAGGGAAATATAGGTAATATGTAATATGTGCAAGAGTAATATGTAATATGTGCAAGAACCAAGAGTAAATAACAAGACTAGAAGACCAAGAATGAAGTGCTTGGATGAAAAAGGATGTATGAGAGGGATGTAGTCTTTTGACACTAGTGTTCAATCTTTACATTGAAGAAGCAATGACAGAAATAAAAGAAAGATGCAAGAGTGGATTAAAATTCAGGGTGAAACGATATCTATGATAAGATTTGCTGATGATACTGCTGTCTTCAGTGAAGAATTTCAGGAACTGTTGAATGGAATGAACAGCCTAATGAGTTCAGAATATGGATTGAGAGTTAATCCAAAAAACATGAAAGTAATGAGAAGTGGCACAAATGAGAACAGCAAGAAACTTAACACCAGAATTGGGGATCATGGAGTAGATGAACTTAAGGAATTCTGTTACCTAGGCTGCAAACTAACCCATGGATGGAGCAAAGAGGTCATAAAAGGCAGTGTTGCACTGGTTAAAAGGACATTCCAGGCCAAAAGGAGTATCAAACATAGGCCTTAATTCGAGGAAGAAATTTCTGAGAATATATGTTAGGAGCACAGCATTGTATACCAATTAAATTTGGACTATACAAAAGCCAGAACAGAAGACAACCTAAGCACTTGAGGTGTGCTTCAGATGATTGTTGAAAATTAGGTGGTCTGGTAAAGTAAGAAGTGAATAGGTTCGCTGCAGAATTGATGAGGAAAGGAATATATAGAAAACATTGACAAGAAGAAGGGACAGGATGACAGGACATGTTTTAAGACATCAGGGCATAATTTCCATGGAACTAGAGGGAGTTGTAGAGGTCGAAAACTTTAGAGGAAAACAAAGATTGCAATACATACAGCAAACAATTGAGGACATAGGTTGCACTTGTTACTCTGAGATGAAAAGGTTGGCACAGGAGAGGAATTCATGGCAGGTTCATCAAACCAGTCATAAGACTGATGACTCAACAAAAAAAAAAAAAAAAAGTAAGTTAGTACCGATATGTGTATTTTGCATACATATGTTGTCTAGAACTCCTCTCATTTACTGAATGTATTTTGGCCTTGTTTGTGAATTGATTAAAGATGGAGACTCAGAGGGCCCCCGGACTAGAGGCTTGGGGTGGATCGCCCCCTCCACCCCACCTTAGTCTGCCACTGCCCTGGACCACACCTTAAATTACTTTTACACCTGTTAATAAGTCTCCATCCGAGATAACACACTGTGTCTTTCCCATCAAGAAATACCATCCAGTCACAAATTTTGCTCGATGCCCCATGTGATCCTACTTTTGATATAAGCGTATGTGTGGTGCCGGTACGTGTCTTTTGGACATAAAGAAATACTGCAGCTATCTGGCTGCCTTGCTCCATGGCTGTCAGAAAGTCGTGTCAGAAGTTGCAAGTCGAGTTTCACACGATCGATGTTCTCAGAATGTGTGCTTGTATTTATGGAGGAGGCCATTCTGTTTGAGATATTTTGTTACATTTGAATTCAGAATATATGCTAAGATCAAACAATGGAAAATCCAGGATGGAACGTAACAATACCAGAGAAGGAAAGTTGCTACTCACCATATAGCAGAGATGCTGAGTCGCAATAGGCACAACAAAAAGATTCACACAATTAAAGCTTTCAGCCATTAAGGCCTTTGTCAGCAGTAGACACGCACACACACACACACACGCACTCACGTAAACACAACTTGCACACATGTCTGCAGTCTCAGAAGACTGAAACCACACTGCGAACAGCAGCACCAGTGCATGATGGGAGTGGCGACTGGGTGGGGGTAAGGAGGAGGCTGTGGCAGGGAGGGGGAGGGATAGTATGGTGGGAGTGGCAGACAGTGAAGTGTTGCAGTTGAGACGGAGGGCAGGAGAGAAGGTGGGGAGGGGGTAAGTAGCAGAAAGGAGAGAAATAAAAGAAATTAAAAGACTGGGTGTGGCGATGAAAAGATGGCTGTGTAGTGCTGGAATGGGAACAGGGAGGGGTCTGGATGGGTGAGGACAGTGACTAACAAAGGTTGAGGCCAGGAGGGTTACAGGAAGATAGGATGTATTGCAGGGAAAGTTCCCACCTGCGCAATACAGAAAAGCTGGTGTTAGTGGAAAGGATCCATATGGCACAGACTGTGAAGCAGTCATTGAGATGAGGGATATCATGTTTGGCAGCGTGTTAAGTAGCAGGGTGGTCCACTTGTTTTTTGGCCACAGTTTGTTGGTGGCCATTGATGCGGACAGACAGCTTGTTGGTTGTCATGCCTAAATAGAATGCAGCACAGAGGTTGCAGCTTAGCTTGTAAATCACATGACTGGTTTCACAGGTAGCCCTGCCTTTGATGGGATAGGTGATGTTAGTGACTGGACTGGAGTAGGTGGCGGTAGGAGGTTGTATGGGACAGGTCTTGCATGTAGGTCTATTACAGGGGTATGAGTCATCAGGTAATGGGTTGGGAGCAGGGGTTGTGTAGGGATGGACGAGTATATTGTGTAGGTTCGGTGGAAGGTGGAATACCATGGTAGGAGGGGTGGGAAGGATAGTGGGCAGAACATTTCTCATTTCGGGGCACGACGAGAAATAATCGAAACCCTGGTGGAGAATGTAATTCAGTTACTCCAGTCCCGGATGGTACTGAGTTATGAGGGGAATGCTCCTTTGTGGCCGGACTGTGGGACTTTGGGAGGTGGTGGGAGACTGGAAAGATAAGGCATGGGAGATTTGTTTTTGTACAAGGATGGGAGGATAATTAGGGTCAGTGAAGGCTTCAGTGAGACCCTCAGTATATTTTTAGAGGGACTGCTCGTCACTGCAGAAGCGTTGACCTGGGGTGGCTAGGCTGTACAGAAGGAACTTCTTGGTATGGAATGGGTGGCAGCTAAGGTTCTACATCAAATGACTGTCAAAGATGTCAGGTGGTAGTTCTGTGGATCATTTCTGCTACCCTTCTTGTAGATTGTGTGACCTGTATCTTCTAATCACTAGGTACAGTTTTTTGTCCGAGGCAGCTTCGGTATTTTACTGTTAAAAGAGGTGCTAAGTTGACCTAGGCAACTGGAAAACTGCAGCGCGGTCAGATGAGTCACAATTTCAGTCATTAAGAGCTGACGGTAGAGTTCGAGTGTGGTGCTGACCCCACAAAGCTGTAGACTCAGGTTGTCAACGAGGCAAGCTGGTGGTGGCTCCGTAATGGTGTCGGCTGTCTTTACACAGAATGGACTGCGTCCTCTGGTGCAGCTGAACCTGGCACAACTGGAAATGGTTGTGTTTGGCTATTTGGAGACCATTTACAGTCATTCGTGGACTTCATGTTCCTAAACAATGATGGAATTTTTATGGATGACAGGTTGCCATGTCACTGAATAAAATTGTTCGCAATTGGTTTGAAGAACATTGTAGACAGTTAGAGTTAACAATTTGGCCACCCAGATCACCCGACACGTACCCCGTCGAACATTTATGAAACGTAATTGAGAGGTCAGTTTGAGCACAAAACCCTGCACTGGCAACACTTTCACAATAATTGCAGTGTGGCTCAGTGTTTCTGCAGGGGACTTCCAGGAACTCGTCTAGTCCATGCCATCTGGAGTTGCTGCACTGTCCTGGTAAAAGGAGGCCTGATGCATGACTTCTGTCACCTCAGTGTACAGCCCTATGCTTTATTTTGCACCTGTTACACCGTAGTCTCTGTTCTTTTAGAAGTATCTTTATAGTGTATTTTGTGGAGGGTCCCTCTTATGGTGAACTGTTCTGCTAGATGGTATGGTCACCTGTTGAAAACAAATTATAAGATGAACATCAACAAGTAAAGCAAAGGCAAAGGAGTGTAGACAAATTAAATTGGGCTATATTTAGAGGACTAAATTAGAAATGAGACTTTAAAAATAGGAGATGATTTTATTATATGAGCAGAAGAATAATTCATGCTCGTGGTCGAGCGGTAGCGTTCTCGTTTCCCGCGCCCCGGTTCCCGGGTTCGATTCCCGGCGGGGTCAGGGATTTTCTCTGCCTCGTGATGACTGGGTGTTGTGTGATGTCCTTAGGTTAGTTAGGTTTAAGTAGTTCTAAGTTCTAGGGGACTGTGACCATAGATGTTAAGTCCCATAGTGCTCAGAGCCAATAATTCATGACGGTTGACTGGGGAGAATATAAAATGTAGACTCACAACAGGAAGTTAAGTATTTGTGAAAATTAGGAAATCATTACTGAAGGTATTTGTCTGGAGTAGTGTCATACAGAAGTGAAACATGGATGATAAGCAGTTGATAAGAGAGTAGGATAGACGAAACAACAATATGGCTAGTACTTTTCCACGTGTCACTTGCTGTCAAAGCTGAAGTGAGCAGAGGCAAAGAGACAAGAGTGATGACCCTGTGTGCACCCACCCACCCATCCAGCCCCCCCCCCCCCCCCCCCCCCACACACACTAGGAATTTTGTCTTTTGAAGTTAAGTGCTGGTCAAACTATCCCAGTTTGATTTTGATACTGTCCTTTTACTCGTAGCTTTGTATGTGTATGCAATACGTCACGTATATTGTATGCGCGTGTACACACACACTCTCACACATCTGAATCTCTGCTGTTCTACAGCGTTCATATCCAGAGAATGTGTTAAATTTATCTGTGGTACTCAGCCATGTGCCATGATATTTGCTCCAGAAACTCATCAGCGAAAATGTTGGCCCATCATAGTGATCATTCTCATGACCTGGTTGACACATCAAATGGTACAAATAACACAAATTGCACTTTGTACTTTTAAAGCATTCTGATTCAGTAAACTATGGGAAAGGAATACTAACAGTTTGCATTAATACATTTGTACATATCACCCTCATCTCATCCCCATCCCAATGGGTACCAGGGGTATCTTACTCTCACACTTTTTTTATACAAAAAGTGTCATGTGTATACCAAATTATGCTGAAATTGTTTCATAAAAATAGTCAGAAAAAATTTAGATCTCTATCCTAATCTAATTTTCTCCTCCTACTTTTCTCACTGCACATCCACTCCATTTTATACCTGCACACTACCCATCTCCATAATTCACATATATCTTCTACTCCTTACCCCTCTATCTGTCCATATTCTCCTCACCCCATTTCTCTATCAATGTCTTATGTCACTCCATTTTCGGTTTTCACCCCCACATAGCTTCTTTTCATAGAGTCTGTGTTATGTACATCAAGTTTGATTGAAATGCATCCAAAGGCTTAGGAGGAGATGTGAAACATAGATACATATATACATACATTTAAATATATGTAGATACAAGGTATCACAAAAATGAAAATTAATACTAAAATTCTAATGTGTACTTGACATCACAAAAAGTGGCAGCAGAAAATCATGGCCCATATCAAAGCCCGGTACATCACTAACATGTATGTAATGCCGATACCATTCAGCTGGATTCCTCTAAAACATGTTGAAGAGAAATTATTACTTGACATATTATGCAAAATTGTCCTTTCTGTACTCTAGACCTATTACAGCAAGAAATAAAACTTTTCTGCAAATAAAATATGCTGTTATTAACTGAAGATACACCACAACACTCCTAAAAGAGAAGTATTTGCTTATCATCACTGTCACTGAATGGTGAACCAGTAAAATTTTTATGTAAATGGGCAGACTCAATTCCATGTTAAGTTGCAACAGGATTCTTTATTCTTTTTCTTCTTTGTCATAAGAGACACATGCTATATGGAAGTCTCCTCTTTTCTGATAATGTGCACTTAATTTTCCATTGTAGTTGTGACAGTTTATAGGATCCAAATCAGTGAGAGTCACTTGTGGTGGCAAGTTTGATAAAACTAGCAGCAACAGTTGCTGTTAGTCCACAAATTTGAGATGGCTCAGACTTCTGCAAAAATTTTGATAATTTTCTTCGTAATATGATTCAGCTATCTTGGGACCAGACTTCACTTTTGCTTGTAATTGGCTTATCTGCTATCTCTGTTCTTCAGAGAATTCCTCTTGTTTTCTGTTGCTTGTATGTTCCCTCTGTCTATCATTGGTTTCTCAATATTACTTCTGTAAGTGGTCCTGTCTTGTATAGTGTCCTTTGTACTGCCAGACTTGGTTTAGGTCTTCTCTGATTTTGCCTACTTGTCTGGTATATACATGGTTTTGATGGAGGTTCTCATAGTACGTCAGTATCCTCTTTGTGCTCGAGTGCACATGTTTTATGAGGGAAGATCAGAAAGTAATAAACAATAATTTTATTACCAAAAAGTTTAATAGGTAACAAAACAAAAAAAATCACGAATGTACTATCATCTTTTATGTACAGGGTGTCCCAAAAAGAACGACCTGATTTTAAATAGAATTATTTATTTGGAAGAAGGGCTTAACACCAACAAATAGCATACTAAATTACTCAGAAAAGACTGAAGTTTATAAAAATCCATCATAAATGTTCAATATATCCTCCATTGGCTGCAAGGACGACATCTAGCCGATAGTCGAATTCATCCCAAACTGAGCGTAAGGTGTCTTCTGTCACTGAAACTACAGCAGCTGATATTCTGATTTTTGGTTCATCAATGTCACGAGGTAAGGGAGGAACATAAACACATTGTTTAACATATCCCCATAGAAAGAAATCACATGGTGTTAAGTCACGGGACCTAGGAGGCCAAGAGTGTAAAGCCTGGTCTCGCGGTCCTGTATGCCCCATCCAACGTTGGCATTGAGGAAACTGTGCATGTTGTTGTGCCAGTGTGGTGGTGCTCCATCTTGCTGATAGATGAAATTGTCAGAGTCAAGTTGTGGGAATAACCAGTTCCGTAGCATTGCAAGATATGATTGTCCTGTTCTCCCTCAAAAAAGTAGGATCCATAAACCTTGATTTGCGAAACAGCACAAAAAACATTCACCTTTGGAGAATCACATTCGTGTTCAATTGTTTCACGAGGATTTTCGAGCCCCACTATACACATATTATGATGGTGAACCTTACCACTAATATGGAAAGCTGCCTCATCACTGAATATCAACCGTGACATAAAAGTGTGATCTTTCATGTCCTCTAGAACAGCATTGCTAAAGTCCACTTGCTTCACTTTGTCAGTATCTCGAAGGGCTTGTACCAGTTGTAATTGGTATGGTTTGAGGGCTAAACGACGCCGTAACACACGCCACACTGTCATGCACAGTAATGCAAGCTCTCAGCTAGCACGACACGTGGACTTATGGGGACTCCACTCAAATGCTTTTCGGATTTGTTTCACTGTTTGATCAGTAATGCATGGCCAGCCAGAACTTTTGCCTTTACAGAGGCACCCTGTTTCTTCAAACTGTTTATACTACTGTCGAATGTTCTTTGGTGATGGTGGTTTAGCACGAAATCAAATATGAAATGCTCTCTGAACTGCGATCACTGATTGAGTACGACAAAATTCAATAACACAATACGCGTTCTGTTGCGCGGATGCCATATTGCGCGAGACTGGCTGCAAGCTCCAAATCAGTGCTCGTAGCAACATCTAACAGATTTTTTCTGAAACCCTAGACCATGCCAGTTACATCTAGTCTCAATATTATTACAAGTTAAAATCGAGTCATTCTTTTTGGGACACCATGCACTTTTCCACACAGTCCTCAACATTCTCAACACATTTCTTCCCTTGTGGTACCAATTTCAATATATTCTGCTTGTAGGAGTCCATTTTGTAGAGTATAGCCATCTGCTGACTACTGATTTCACTTCCACATCTGTTGCAAAGCGTTGGACGCCCAGGAATTTCTTCGTGGGACCAACAGATGAAATTTATGCTGGTGCAAGATCTGAATTGTATGGTGGATGCTGGAGCACCTCACACTCAAATTTGGCAGTTTTCTCACTAACAGGGGCAACAACATGGGGGTGAGCATTGTCATAAGAAGTCTGACCTGTCAGCATTAATATTGTGGTGTTTCTCGTGAAGGGCATGACACAACTTAACCAAAGTTTTAATGCGGGCTGCAGCATTCACAGTGGTCCCGTGTTCAGCAAAGTCCACCAATAACACACCATGCATATCCCAGAACACTGTCACAAGCACTTCCGTAGCAGACTGAGTCATTTTGAATTTTTTTCATACTTGGGAACCAGCATCTTTCCACTCCATAGAGACCCGCTTGGTTTTGGACCTGTAGTGGTACACCCATGATTCGACACCAGTGTCGAATCCTTTCAGAAAGTCATTTTCTTCCATGGCAAAATGTGTTAAGTGATCTAAGCTTGTCATCATTTGCTGGCCTCGTAGTTTTCTATCAGATTCTTAGGCATCCAGCAGCGACTAACTTTATGAAATTTCAACTTGTCATTGGACAATATCATACACCACTCCATGGGAAATGCTGAACTGCTGCGATAAGGTTTTCAGTTGCAGTCGCTGGTCATCTAAAATTGCTGCCTCAGTGGCTTTGACATTCTGTGGGGTTGCAACTGTTACTGCCCGCCCGGAGCATGGCACTTGAATAAGGTTTACACAGCCCTCGTGGAAGGATGTGGACAAGCTGAAGACATGGCTATGGTCCAACTGTCATCCCCCTACATATCATGCATGTACCCATGAATTTGCTTCGTTTATGCTTTTTGGGCCACAAATATCAACCTACACTTACACCATGTTTGTTTTGTAGTTCAGGCTTCTCTCACTAGAGCTGCACATAAAAGCAAAATACCCTCTTTATCACAGACTTCAAACTATATCCTCAAGAAATTTCGACAGTCCAGCTGCAATACCAGGGGAGAAACAAATTATTGTGCATTTCCAATGCTCTCTCGTACATGGCTGTAGAACTTCATGCTTTGTTTCTTTATGATATCATTCAGGGGTCAATGTGTTGATACACTGCATTCTGACATCCACCATGTTTCTTCATGTGTGTGCTGGGTAAGGTCTACTGTGCCGTCTTTATGAGATTTCTGTGGAGGCCCCACCAGCTGTTTGCCTGTTTTTCTGCTAACCCAGGCATGTGTCAAAATGTACATTGGTTCTCTTGGATCTTGATACGTGTTTGAATTTCAGTGGATTCTTCTTAATGAGGATGATATGTAAGTCAAGTCCTCATTTGACTGACACATTATGAATGTGTCTGTAATGCATAGCAGAGATGATTACACAGTCAATCTGGAATTCACCTAGAAGATCATTAAGACCCTTCCAGCTCGCCCGGTTGGCTGTGCGGTCTAACGCACGGCTTCCAGACCCCGGCACGAATCCGCCTGGCGAATTTGTGTCGAGGCCCGGTGAGCCGGCCAGTCTGTGGATGGTTTTTAGGCGGTTTTCTGTCTGCCTCAGCAAATGCGGGCTGGTTCCCCTTATTCCGCCTCAGCTACACTATGTCGGCGATTGCTGTGCAAACAAGTTCTCCATGTATGCGTACACCATCATTACTCTACCACGCAAACATAGGGGTTACACTTCTCTGGTGTGAGATGTTCCCTGCAGGGGGGAGGGGGGGGGGGGGGACGGGAGAGGGGTCCACCAGGGGCCGAACCGCACAATAACCCTGGGTTCGGTGTGGGCGGTGGAGGGATGAAGTGGACTGCGGCAGTCGTCATGGGGTTGCGGACCACTGCGGCTGCGGCGGGGACAGCTGTCATTTCTAGGTCCTCGGTTAACATAACATAACACCCTTCCATATACATCTATTCTGTAATGGCTTATGAAATGAGTGGATGTGATCGTCAGATGATAAATTTATGCAGAAGTCTGCTAGTCTCACATCATTCTTACTGGTGATAAGGTGCACTGGAATGTTGCCTGTGGTATTTTGTTTGTATTGTTCATGTCCAAGCTTAACGTTGAAGCCTTCCCAAATTTTTATGTGACTTTTGCCTAGTGTACGTTCCAACAAAGTCCAGTAGTCATCTACTTCTTCTGAATACTCACTAATGTCTCTGTTAAGAAGTGCATGCACATTGATTAATGTGTTTCATTTTGTATTCATCGCAGTACATCCAAGTCTGACAGTAACCACACTTTATGGTTACTGATTCTGTTGTATTCCATTGCTCCATTGCACCGTGCTGATAAACTGAACAAAATTTCTTCACGTATTATATATGATGGAGAAGCCAATATAAAACAAAATTCAACAGGATTTCAAATTGTCACGAGTGATACTCTAAATATGCTGATTTGCATCAATATTATGCTACTTGTGGTCTTGCGGTATCGGTCTCGCTTCCCACGCATGGGGTCCCGGGTTTGATTTCCGGTGAGGTCAAGGATTTTCCGTGCCTCAAGATGACTGGGTGTTGTTGTGTCATCTTTATCATCATCATTCATTTTCATTACAGTTGGAGGAAGGCAATGGCAAACCACCTCCGCTAGGACCTTGCCTAGTACGGCGGTGCGAGTCTCCCGCATCATCCCCTATGCTCCTTGGATTGTGGGACCTTATCATCATATGCTACTCACCATATAGCAGAGATGCTGAGTCACAGATAGGCACAACAAAAAGAGTGTCACACAAGAAGCTTTTGGCCAACAAGGCCTTTGTCAAAAATTGACAAAACACACACACACACACACACACACACACACACGCACACACACACACACACACGCACGCACACGCACGCACACTCTTACACACCCAGACACACTATTGACTGCAGCTTGATTGTATTGTTTTTCAAGTGAAGATTGACATCATTTAAAAGCAGTATATGTCCCATGGCTGTACCTGTGCTTTCAAGCCCTTTGAAATCACCAGATAAACAAGTTATTTGCCCTCAGGTACGTACAATGCTCCAAACAATTCTTTCACACTGATCGCTGCAAGAGTCTAACAATAATACAGCTATTTCCCTCTCACTGGAAAAGAAAAAAAATCTTTCAGATGATGTTCGACCTGGTCAGATGTTTGTTTACCAGATTTTGATGCTGTTAGAAGCACATTTGGGGCTTCAAAAAGAAATTTTTGAATTCTCGGTGCAAACTCATCATTACTTTCTTTTACAACTATGGAAAGTCAGGTGCAGCTATGGAACTTATATGTTGGAAGAACTTTGTGAGAAGATTTTCAAATGTAGTTCTGTCGAATGATTATGATTTCACTCTCCACTTGGGAAACAATGCAACGAAACTGCAGTCACTAGTACATGATCAATTCTCTCCACCAAGGCTTACCGATATACTGAAGTATGCCTAATAGAAATCAGGCTATTTAGAGGATCACCTGTGACAATTTGAAATCCTGCAGAATTTTGTTTCATATTGGATACTTTGTCATGTATATTAGGTGAAGAAATGTTGTTCAGTTTATGTGTGTGGTGTAAACAATTTATGTTTTGACCATTTCCTTATAGATTATCATTATTGTAATAATTTTCTACCATAATAATGAGTTATTCGCTATTTTAAATTAACAAGTTACATGTGTGTGAAATGATAAACAAAAAAGAAGATAGACATAAATATAAAACAACAATTTAAAACATAAAAGAAATATAAGTAATTAGAATAGTAATTAATGTTAAGATATTTTATTTAACTGTGTTGAAAACATTCCAACAAAATATTGCGTAAGGCTTATTTTCCGAAAGGGTATTTCAGAAGAAAGCTTTATTACTCAGGGATGTATGTGGCTCAAAAGCTTCTCTAATGGATGTTGTAACACAAATTCTCATGTTTCAAAATTAGTTCATGGTGGAAGGGCATTTTGCAAAATTTCAAATTATTGCAGAAGTTGATTATATAGTTTTCAAGTACGTTAATTACACATCAACTTTTATATGAAAAATTTTTTTATGTATCATTATTTTTAAGATACCCCTCTGAACCTAAAATGCCAAATTACCTTTTGGGATGAGGTTTATCCCTTGAAAGTGAAATTGGGCACAAATGGAAAAGTATGTGTTGCTCTATTTTGCCCCTCTACACACCCTACAAGTTTCATCAAGATCATTTATTGACACTTGGGAATGTTCCCTTGTGAGTCGCTGGCTAAAGTGTAATGGTCAGCAGTAGAGTAAGCAGTGAGCTGCACCACTAGGTGAACAGACGCTGGTCGCTAGCCACTGAGTCTCTTGGATTTAGGTGTGCTTAGCCCTCATTTGGTCACAGAAAGCAGGGGCACCTCCTTCAGCATTTCCACCAGAAATAATAATAACAATAATAATAAATTAATTGTGACACAATTTGGCAGAAGGACAAAGACTGTCAAAAGCTGATTATTTAGTCTACAAAGAGCAGCAGCATGGATGCTGATGTTTTCTTACAATTATATTATTGAATTATGGCAACAGAAGGCACTTTAACAGACCAATTGCAGAACACTCAAAAGTAAGAGATTTCAGGTCACTAGACCTTAGTTAAAAGAAAAAGAAAAGAGGTCATAAAACCACTCGAGGCCCTCAGATCGTCTGCACCATGCTTACTGAATAAAATGCACTTTGGGTGATGCACATTTATTCTACCTAATAACCATAGAAAAATCAGTGATTATATTCATGAAAACGTGTTTATGGGTTACTGGATAATGGCAGGAGACTGCCTGAATGATAATGCAAAACAGTGTGCATTGTGATTGTCTATAAGTACATATTGTATTGTTCTTACCTATATTATTATATAAGTCTGTAATTATTATTAAAGTAAAGTTAATCTTCAGTTGTATGAACAACTTTATCCACACAAAAAATGAAAAAAGTAAGTGTAAGAATTTGAACCTGTGATGTCCCAATTATTACGTAATCACTCTAATTGCTGAGCCAACTGACCATTCGAAACAGATAAAGTACTGAAACATAACAACTGTTTCTCAAAAGTGTTATCACCACATGAAGTGACAAGATTGAGCTGCATTGACCGAAAAGGTGTCTGTCGAATACCTGAACCACTTCCTTTTGACTCCAGCCACTTTGTTGATGAGCCCTGCTTGATTGCAAACAGGCTATTTGTGACTATGTCATTGATTACTGATATTGTGGAGGAAGGATATTTTATGGCAATGGAGGCTGGGGCACAAAGGCCACGTAACTGTCACCAGTCTGTGTGAGTCAGCCAAGCTGCCACGGTGTTCCTGAGCACAGTGTGCAACAGTGGATGAGTCGATGATGCAGCTGTACTGGAGAATTCAGGGGTGTGAATCCTTTGTTTAATCAGGGTGAAATGTGAAATTAACAAGACAAAGTAGCACAACAAAACAAAAAACAAACATTCCCGGAGGTGGGCTTCAATCCGTATCCTCTTGTTGAGCAGTCTCTTATTGGTCTGTTGTCTATGTCTCTGAATTATGATGTCACCATGAGTGATATTCAGGCACTTCTCACTGTTCTACTCTTGATTCCATTTTATGACTTTAAGTGCCTTTTCCTTGTAGGAAATACTAGGAACAACATTGAGCAAATTTTTTGTGTGCATTTTTAGATGGTTCATTCTGTTAATAAGGCATAATTCTGTTAGTTACACACGCTGTTATCGGCGACCATTACTTTTATCAGCAGTGTTGTACAGTGTGTAATAATACTGACTCGTGCATAATGCGACAGGCAATTTGAATTTCAGGTACTGTCACTTCTTGTACTCTCAAATGTACATACCTGCTGAGTAATGTCTGCTCTGAATAATCTTCTTCTCCTCTATCACTTTTACATTCCATAAAAAATATTTAATCATTGTAAAATTGTGTATTTTGATATTACTGATGTAAATACAGCAGTATTGCTTTTACTGTTTCAATTTTTAACAGATACACAGGTTCCATTAACTACAGTGAATCGGCGAGAACTTCCTCAGTCGTGTTTGAGCAACAAATTGAGCAAGCTAACTCTTGCAACATTTGACGAAGATGGTAATTATTAATTTAGCATGAAAACTTATTGAAAATATTATTTTAAAAACTTACCAGTTTAGTTCTTTGGATTGTTCAGTCTCACAACTGAAACTTCAAATCTTAGTCAGTAGATGTTACTATATTGCTTAAAAACTGAAGTGCAGAAGATGTATGGACTTCATTTCAATCAAAGCTTGTATTCAATTAATTTTTTTTTATTTCACATTTTTCAGGACGCTGTATTGGTCAGATGGGCTCTTGGTCATTCAGTTATTAGACTCCCAGTATTTACAGGCACCCTTTTCTTCTCAAATATGTGGTGTAGCTGAATAATCGCCCTGTGTAAAGTAAGTATCTCTTAACAACATTCTCAAAGGTTCTTGAAAAGGCAGTGTATAACAGGATTGTGGCACATCTTGATAAACTTAATATTATTAACCACAGACAGTTTGGTTTTCAAAAAGGGGTTTCCACAGAGCGTGCCATATATTCACTCACGAATGATGTCTTGGAGTCTATTAATAGTAAGAAGTCACCAGTTGGTGTCTTCTGTGATATTTCCAAGGCCTTTGATTGTGTAAACCACAAGATACTCTTGGAGAAGGCCTATCATTACGGAATCAAAGGGCCTATAGGTAACTGGCTAAAATCATATCTTCAAGACAGGAAACAAAAGGTGGTTCTACATGGCTGCAACGAAGGATCTCCTAATCTAGTGGATTCTGAATGGGGCAAAATTCAGCATGGAGTTCCCCAGGGATCTGTCCTTGGACCCTTGCTGTTTTTAATATATGTTAATGATTTACCCCTGTCCATTAGTAAAAATTGTGAATTCACAATGTTTGCTGATGATACAAGCATTGTCGTTGATGGTCAGTCTACTGCTGATCTGGAGGCTGATGTTAATGATATACTCAGAGAAGTTACAGCTTGGTTTTCAATAAATTCTCTTTCAGTTAATATTAAAAAAACTAATTTTATACAGTTCCACACAAAAAATAAAACTCTAGAAAGTATAGTAATTGCTCATGACAACCAGGAACTAGAACAGGTGCAATCCACTAAATTCCTGGGGGTTCACATTGACAGTAGGCTCAACTGGGAACAGCATGTGTCCCTTACTCTAAAAAGGCTTTCATCAGCAACTTTTGCTCTAAGAATAATTACTCATTTTGGGGACATCAACATTTTAAAATCGTCTTACTTTGGGTACTTTCACTCATTAATGAGTTACGGAATAATATTCTGGGGTAATTCAACAGCCTCAAAAAAAATCTTAACTGCTCAGAAGAGAGCAGTCAGAATCATGTGTGGGGTTCCTCCACGAACCTCATGTAGAAAACTTTTTATACAGTTAGGTATTCTGACCACAACATGTCAGTACATATACTCTCTGATGAATGTAGTTAATAAAGACTATGCTCAGTATGAAACAAATTGTTCATACCATAACTACAATACTAGAGGTAAAGATGATCTACATGTTGAACTAAAAAATTTAACACTTGTACAGAAGGGAGTAAAGTATGCGGCTATAAAAACTTTTAATGCATTGCCTAATTATATTAAATGTACAATACAAAATGAAACGCTGTTCAAAGGTATGTTAAAAAAATACCTGCTCGACCATCCACTGTACTCGTTAGATGAATTCTTTTTCAGAAGTAATGCCCTCCCTTAATAATAGATGTATTTAGTCTCTTAGTTATTAGATGGATGATACAATATTATGTTAATGTTATAGTGTTAATGTTATAGTTATAATGTTATATTGAGAGTTGCTATACTAGTTTAATGACAGCTTGTAATATCTATATCATTGAATTATATTACTATTCTGTAGCATTAATTGTATTTGTACAATTGTATTGACACGTTCCACATCCAGGCGAATCACTCGCATGTACGGATCTATGGAATATGCATACCAAACCAAATAAAAAAAAAAAAAAAAATAAAAAAATAAAATTATTAACTGTATTTTGATTGTGTTATGAGAAGTAAATTTTTAAAAGTCATTTGTTAATTACATTTCATTCTGTTCCATCTGCAGTTTTATTCACAACAATATTTTCATACTGCATAATGTGTGATGGTAGAGGGAGGGGGGGGGGGGAGGGGGGGGGGGAGGACATTCATTTTCACGTAGATGAGTAACAAATTTATATTATGGTCATAATGTCCACTTTATTGTCAATTAATTTGAAAGTTAAATTCATATAGCAACTAAGGATTTATTTAGGAAAATGGAAAACTTAATTTTTGTAATTATAGTGTCTGGTATCTGTTTCTGCTGCAATGTTTGCCTTTAAATATAAGTGTGTTGAGATTCGAGTTTGTTGTCTTCTCTTTGCTCTGAATGGCTGCAACTGTAGCAGAATTCTCTTTGGACTTCATGCCTGATACAGTGTTGCTATGCTGGAATCGAGAAAACTTCAGAAATATTCAGCTTTATATTAATGAATAAAAATCTTTTCTTTTGTAACAAATATTATATATTATCTTCCAAATTCAATATCTTCATCCAGTTCCGTACTTTATCAACACAAGGAACATCACATAAGTATGTGTGCTGATCCCTGGCATTACAAGAAGAATGGCATTTTAGACATTTCCAGTGACTTTGTCTGTTCGTGATCCGCATCGTGAAAGTGTGTGCTTCTACTAGGTGGTATACCGTACTACTCGAAACCCATGATGATAACTCGAGGAGAAAACGGAAAGCCCACACAGGCACTGCAATGCACAGTAATGCTGCAGTTCTTGCCATGAAGACTTGTGGAGTCCATCTGTATATACATCACATGCAAAACAGCAGACAAATTGTCCAAACAGCTTCCAATTTTTTAACCACTAAATTATTATACGGCTTAAGTATTAATCAGTTACGTTAATATAGGGCTGTACATCACTCTACCATTGCGATACAGTGCATCACAGTGCTGAACTCCTAATAAGAGGCATAACATGTGTTAATATTTTGAAGACACATAGGGTAGTGGCGTTTTGTTTGCGTAAAATTAGGATTTCATTAGGAAAAATAAAAATAAGGAAAAATGAAAAATTAGGAAAAATAAAAATGATTTGAAAAGTAACTTGTTTCCTCTCTCAAGAATGTTAGAAAGTTTGTGATCTGCTAAAAGGGAATTCCTGTAATTGCAGTTGTAGGTTGTCCTAGTCTAAAAATTTGTGAAGAGATTGGTTATCGTTGTGTGTGTTCATTAACACAGCCTGTACAGTGGGGCTCTGATTGTCTCCACAAAGAGAAAAATCATATCTAGAATATTTTAGCACCAGACGGAAGACTCACCAGTCATTGTTAATACTGACAGAAAATGAATATCGCATGTGATTTAGCCACTTGTTAACTCTGTTTATTGTACGATCTTGAAAGTATTTATCTTTATATATTGTATCTTATTTTTCTCAGATTACACGGGATCATATGTGCTACAGCTACTTCTGCTGGATACCGGGCCACACGGGAATCCAGGCAGAAGATTAAATAACTGAGGAGGCTGCAGGGAAGATGACAAGACAATCCTGGGGGTCCAGCTTCTCACTGCTGAGCTGAGACAGAGAGCCACGCAGGAATGACTGTGGCTGGCAGTGAGGGACAATAAATGAGATGATTACCCTGCCATGCTGTACCTCCTGTCAGTCACTCTGGCAGGATGAAGTCATTCCGACCCTTTTTCCACATAGGACATCATCTTCTTAGTCTGTGGCATTTGTGGCATAGGAATCGGTGTACTCCTCATTTTCACTGTGATCATTTATGTAGGAACCTGCTCTCTATTCTGTACGATGATGAGGCAAGTGTGATAAAATCCTTAAGATCTCATGTAGTGTGTATGTTTGAGGCTGAGCTTTTATGAAGAAAGTTTGCATTTTATGTTCAGCTGTGACTGTTTTGTATTTAGTTATTTCGTGCATCTTCAGTGATTTGATACATATACACATACACACACATTTTAACTAACATATGCCACATAAAAAGCAGAAATTGTTCGTATGAGAGGGTATAGGGGAGGGGGTGGGCAGATAAGTAGGGCAAATGTATTGTGAGAAAGGTCCCCCGGAGGAGGGGGGGATGGAGGATTGCAGTCCGCCACATGGGCAGGCACTAAACATATGCTGAAAAATTGTTCTTGTTAGATAGTGAAGACCACCAAAGTCTATTAAGTGCATCGGCTGCATTAAACATGAGCTCAGAATTTACAGGAAACCCCTACACACTAGCATAGTTATCCACAACCAATCTACTTACCCCCAAAAAAAAGCCAGCTTCAGATACTTACTACACAGAATGAACAGAACACCTGTGAATAAAAGTGATTAGATGGAAGTAAAGCAAAGAAGAGTATAGAATGGCTATAATATGAAGACAATAGATAAAATAACAACATGTAGTCATGAAACACACACATCAAGGACTCAGCATAGCATAAAGAACTAACGGCACAATACAGAACAAACTTGAAATGCGAACCATTAACACTGATAAATATAGCCAATCTGGTATCTACCAATTAACATGCAATTACTGTCAATCTGTGTACATGGGCCACTTGTACAGGAATTTACAAGAATAGTAAAAAGTAATAGTTACCACTCAATATTTACACACCACCAAATGCCCTAGGATCATCACACAACAATCATAGAAACATATTTGAAAATTCTTGAAACTAGCAATAGCTGGCACCAGAAATCAACACCAGAAGAGAAATATCATATCCAAAAATCAATAGCCCAAGGAAAAAAATGAACTAAATGAATATACATCACTCCACAATAAAATTCAGTTTGCCACTATCAATACCTGTATAAGTAACGCCCCCCCCCCCACTTACACACACACACACACACACACACACACACACACACACACACACACACACACACTATGCAGCTGCAATAAAATATTATACAATCACTGAAAATGTTGTGTTTTGTGACAAAGTAGACAAAAATGCATGTGTAATCATCAAAACTTCCATTAACCAATTAAATCTGTGTTTCAACACACCAAAAATGATGGAAAACAGGGCTATAGATTAAAAAATCGCAAGTCACATGGTAAATAACTCAGTTTTGAGTCTGAAATGGATGACAAGCAGAAGATAGAAATCATTTTGTTGTCTGCAGGATGACAGGCTGTAAAATGGATAGCACACTAGTGTCCAAAATTTAAGCAACGAATAGAAATTTTGCAAGTTTGCATTTAACTTTCCACAAAACATTATAAACAGGTGATAACGGAGTAGAAACAATGTAAAGAATATATATAAACAACTGCAAAATGGTTAACAGTAGACAGAAATGTTCTTCGTTTCTTCCAACTTAACAGATTTGCACACACATTCTGACAACAGGCTAATGTGCTCAATATGGGTTGTGACCACCTCTGGTGGTAATACAGGCCTGACAGCGATGGAGCATGCTGTTAAATAACATCATCAATGTCATGTTGAGGCAATAACGCCCATTATTCCTGTGGAGCTGTTCACAAGGCCTGGAGAGTGGTTGGTGGATGTTGACATGATGTAACTGGCCTCCCTAATGCATCACAGACATGCAAACAAGAAGAACGAGCAGATCACACCATGTGTGCAGTATCTTCTGTTTCTAAGGAAATATCAGTCACTTGTGCCCTATGAGGTCACACGTTATCATCCATCACCTTGCAGTAATTGTACATGAAGTCCCAAGATCTCGTCACGATGTCTGACACCAGTTAAACATTTCCAATTCACCTGCAAAATTTCACGAAGAGGTGTTCGAGTGGTCAACATAATCCCTCCACACACCATTAGCAACCCTCCTCAATGTTGGTCTCTTTCCACTATTTTTGGGTCTCAGAATTGTGTTCCACATTCCCTTCAGATGCGAATCAGTCGAGATTCACTCTGCAGACCAAATTGGGACTCATCTGTGAAAAGAACATTTCCCAGTGTTCAACTGTCCACGTAAGATGTTGATGACTCCACTCTAGACATTCTCTTCTGTGAAGACGTGTCAGCGGCACACATACAGCAGGTCTCCAGCAGTAAAGGTCACTCTATCAAAGTCTTCTCTACACTGTTTGCTTCTATACAACATGTCCAGTGGATTCTGTGAGGTCAGATGCCAGTTGCTGCACAGTACTAAGGCAGTCTCATCGCTCCCGTACAGCCAAATAATGGTCCTCTCTTTCTGATGTCACACACAGTCGGCCTAGCCCTGGTCTTTGAGGTGCAGTTTCGGTCTCTATAAATTGTCGCCAAATCCAAGAAACAACAGAACGATTCCCATTTAGCCTTCGGGCCACATCAGTTTGCGACTGTCCTGCTTCCATTCTTCTAATGGCCCTCCACTGCAATGTGTCTGGTAGGCATCGCCTCTGTACCATACTGCACTGTCTGTGACTGTGTACATAGCAATTGTGAATATCGGACTACCCAGTCTGGTAACGTGTGCCGCGGAATTTGAATCCGCGCCTGACGTCATGGACATCGAAGACCGATAGAGGTCTCTACACCATCGCGCCACAAGCTGTAGCGGCAGCCCCCTCCTGGCCCGCTTTTAGTGTGGGGAGCACCACAGTGGAACACGTGGTCCCAGCAGCCAATAGCGGCGCCTCCGATAGCGTACTTAAGTGCCGGCCACTCGCTCAGCCAGTCAGTCTAGTCTCGCTTACATCAGTTTACCCTCGCTTTGCGCTAGGCTGCTTACTTCCTGGTTCATGTACGAGTTTGTTTCCTTGTGACTCTGTGGTTTGGTCTTGTTGTATTCGTTCTGTCCTACGTTGGTCGTGTCCGTCCTCTTCCGTTGTGTTTTTGTTCGCTTGTCCTGCCGCGCCTTCTGTCAGTGCTACCCCGCGACCATCCCGGTCGCTGTTACAACATTTTGGGCGACGAGGTAAACGGAGGTCGTTCTTGGTGTGGAGGCGAAGTTGGTCTGGCTGCTGGAGCAACAGCAGCAGCTCATGAAGCAGCAGCAGCAGCTCCGGTTAGACATCTTACAAAAGTCGCTGCAGTTGCTAACGGACAAAGTCGATACCCGGGACGCATTACCACACCAGCTTCAGGGTCTTCGGGTGTCCGATGCTTTCCCACGTCCGCCGTCATTTCCACCCTTTAATGACGCTAAAGAGGACTCGGAACCCTACTTACATAGGCTGAAACAACATTTCAAGGCTTTTCAAGTCACGGATGACTCCTTGCAGCACTCGTTGTTTTTGTCTGGGGCCTCTCCGGACACGTTCTTTCTTCTCCGCAAGTTGACACCGTTGTCCGATCCTGTGGCTCTCTCTTTCCAGGAGATCTGTCTTTTGCTGACAAACTATTATTCCCAACGCTACCATGTAGTCGCCTCTCAGCTGGAGTTCCACCAGTACCATAAACAGCCTGGTCAATCGTATCATTCCTGGGTCACGGAATTGCAGGGTCTCAGCCGTCGATGCAAATTTACGTGCACCAATCAGCAGGGTAAGGCTTTGTATGTGGACTCCCTGATCCGGGATGTGGTGGTTCAGCTGGCTCCCGACCCTGAGGTCCGTACTGCAGCATTGAAACTCGACAACCCCTCCTTGGAAGACATTCTCCACATTGCCCACACCTTTGAAATTGCTCAAGTGGCTAACAAGCATCTTATGGCGCGACCACAGGTGGCAGCGATCGCGAAATCCTGACGGGTTCTGCCCTCGCGATGCTGACGTGGTCCGGCCGACAGGGGCCAGCGCCGTCGGGACTCTTTGTGTTCCGACGTCTCTATGGCAACGGCACCTTCGGTCGCCCCTTGTCACCGGTCGCGCGGCCCGCTTCTGTCTTGCCCACAGTGCTTTACTGCCCATTCGTGGGCTGATTGTCCCCACCGCTGGAAAATGTGCACGCTTTGTAACAAGGAGGGCCACGTCCGATCGGTTTGTCATAGTCACTCGACTCGATCCAGTCCTGCCCCTCCTGGGCCTCAAGATACAGTCCATGCTCTACAATCGGTCAGCCCACAGGATGACCCATCAGCGCGGAAGCTTTTCCTCACACTCCACATTTTCACTGAGGATGTCAGTTTTCAGGTCGACACTGGTGCCACCGGCTGCCTGATTAATATGGTGACATATACCCGGCCGGGCTCTCCTGCGCTGTCGCCTCCCTCTCGCTGTTTGGTCGCCTACGGAGACAGTTCCATTCCCCTTCGTGGGCAGTTCGTCATCCAGGCAACATACAAGCATGTTCTGTGGCTCCTTACCCTCTTTGTTGTTGACCATCTGTTGGCTTCGAATATTTTTGACCTGGATGCATTTCAACTGTTTGGCTTTTCAATTTCCGATGAAGTTAAGGTCGTTTCCACGGCTGTTCCCTTTCAGGACTTGGACAATCTGTGTTCTGCTTTTGCGTCGTCGTTTACACCAGATCTCAGATGTGCTTCCGGCTTTCAGGTGCACATCACCCTCCAGCCAGATGCACAGCCTCGCTTTTTCCAGGCCCGGCCCCTTCCGGTGGCCTTACGGCCAGCCGTCAAGCAGGAACTTGATCGGCTCCAGGCCGCTGGCGTTCTGGAACCTGTAACCTATTGTGAATGGGCGATGCCACTGGTGGTCATACGGAAACCCAATGGGTCCCTTTGGCTGTGTGGGGGCTTCGGCACTTCAGTCAATGCCCAGTCCCTCATTGACACTTACCCCATTCTCCGACAGGAAGACCTTCTTGCCAAGCTTGCCTGGGGAGAGTACTTTTCCAAGATCAACCTGGATGAGGCATACCACCAGTTGCCTTTGGATGCTGAATCTCAGAAAGTTATGGTTATCAACACGCCTTTCGGATTGTATAAGTACAAGCGCCTTCCCTTTGGTGTCTCATCGGCGCCGGCCATTTTCCAGCGATTCCTGGAGCAGCTTACCCAGCCTATCCCTGCATGTGTGAATTATCTGGATGACATCTTGGTCACTGGTTGTTCCCGCCAGGAACATTTGCAAAACCTCAGCGCCTTATTTCATGCTCTGCAGTCTGCTGGTCTCCGTTGTCGGCACTGAGCGAGGTGGCGCAGTGGTTAGACACTGGACTCGCATTCGGGAGGACGATGGTTCAATCCCGCGTCCGGCCATCCTGATTTAGGTTTTCCATGATTTCCCTAAATCGCTCCAGGCAAATGCCGGGATGGTTCCTTTCAAAGGGCACGGCCGACTTCCTTCCCTGTCCTTCCCTAATCCGATGAGACCGATGACCTTGTTGTCTGGTCTCCTTCCCCAAACCAACCAACCAATCCGCTGTCAGCTGGAAAAGCGTTGTTTTTTTCAACCAGAAATGGAATACTTGGGCCACTGGCTTAGCAAAGATGGCGTTCACCCTTCAGGTCGTAATGTCGTGGCCATTGAGGCCCTTCCTCGTCCCAAGGACTTATCAGAACTGCAGGTGTTTCTGGGCACGGTTACTTATTACTTAAAGTTCTTGCCCCAGACTGCCTCTGTTGCTCAACCCTTCAATCACTTGCATTGCAAAGGGGTACCATTTGTTTGGACTCCTGCCCCTGACCAGGCTTTTCTCCATTTAAAGGCGATGCTGAAGTCCGCCCCTTGCCTTACTCCCTTTGCTCTGGACCGCCCCTTGGTTGTGGCAGCTGATGCGTCGACATATGGCATTGGGGCCATCCTCACGCACTGGGATGCCGATGGCTCTGAACAGCCCATCGCTTATGCCTCTAAGACGTTGACCCCAGCACAATGGAACTACTCCCAGATTGAAAAGGAGGCCCTGGCGATCGTGTTCGCTGTCCAAAAATTTCATTCCTATCTCTTTGGAGCAAAGTTCACCCTCCTGACAGACCATAAACCCTTGGTTACACTTTTCGGCCCGACTATCACCTTCCCAAGTGGACAGCTCAACGTCTCCAGCACTGGGCATTGTTTTTACGTAATTACACTTACACCATCTGGTATAAGCCCACCGCCCACCATGCTAATACGGATGCTTTGTCACGTCTCCCAGCGGGCCCCGATCCTGCCTTTGACCAACAGGAGGTCCTCGCCTTTCACATTGATTCCGCCCGCTGGGATGCGCTGGACGGTCTCCCTCTTATGGCTGCTGACGTTGCTGCGGCTACCTGCCGTGACCCTGTCTTGTGGCAGGTTCTCAACTACATAGTCCATGGGTGGCCATCCTGTGTTACTTGTCAGATGCAGTCCGATTTCAGCCCATGGCGCCACCTGTCCCACAGGCGCTCCGTGGTCGATGATATCCTTCTGTTGGCCACGGAGTCAGATGCCCACCGGGTGGTCATATCTCCAGAATTGTGGTTTCGGGTGCCCAGTTTGTTATGCCATGGGCACTGGGGCATGTCCCGTATGAAAGTTTTGGCTCGCCGGCATGTGTATTGGCCCGGCATCGATGGCGATATTGACCGCCTGCTCCATGGCTGTACTGTCTGTGCGCGTCACCAGGCAAGCCCCCCTCAGTCGTTTGCACCCTGGCCTGTGCCTCGCCTGCCCTGGGATTGCATCCATGTCGATTTTGTGGGCCTGTTTTTTGGGTCCATGTGGTTACTCACCGTTGATGCCTACTCCAAATACCCATATGTAGTCCGAATGGCCTCCACCACCACGGAGGCTACACTCATGGCCCTGGCTCAGGTTCTCACCATTGAGAGCCTGCCCCACCCGTTGGTCTCTGATAATGGTCCCCAATTCACAGCATCCTCCTTCCACAACTTCTGTCAGGCCAACAATATCAAGCATATCCGTAGCCCCCATTTCCACCCTTCCTCCAATGGCGCGGCAGAGAGGCTTGTCTGCACTTTTAAACACCAGTTGACTAAGGCGGTCGACACATCTCCAACCATATTAGCCCTCACCCTGTTTTTGAGCACCTATCGCACTATGCCAATTGACGGTCGCAGTCCAGCAGAGCTCCTTCATGGGCGACAGCCGCGGACCCTGCTCCAATTGCTGATGCCATCCTCCTCCCACCCCCACAGTGGTATGTCCCTGACACTGCTGTGTGGGCCCGTGAGTACGGGCGCAAGGCCGGTTGGACACCCGCCATGCTCGTCGCGGCCCATGGGCGCCATGTTACGTCGGTGCAGACGTCGAAAGGGTTGGAGCGCCACCATCATAATCAGCTCCGCCCTCTTTCTGCCACAAGACTCGCGCCGCCGCCTCTTTCCCTACCTCCTTTTGGTACGGACGTGGTCCTCAAGTCACTGTCCCAGCCCCCAGTTGCCGTCACCCCGCGGTGCTGCCGGCGGCCCTCTCCGCCTCCAGGTGATTCGGCGGCTCCCCCCCCTCCCCCCCCCCAACCAGACTCTGGATCGGCTGTCATGGATACCTCGGGCATCCCTTCCTGCCCGCCGCTAGCGGTTGATACGCCCAGTTTCTCTTCCCACTGGCGCCCACCTCGTCACTGTCTGGGGCGTATACGCGCAAGTTTCAGGAGGGAAGGGATCTGGTACCACGCGCCACTGAATTTGAATCCGCGCCTGACGTCATGGATGTCGAAGACCCATAGAGGTGTCTGCATCATCGCGCTCGCCTCCTGGCCCGCTTTTAGTGTGGGGGCACCACAGTGCAACACGTGGTCCCAGCGGCCAATAGTGGCGCCCCCGATAGCACTTAAGTGCCGGCCACTCGCTCAGCAAGTCAGTCTAGTCTCGGTTACGTCAGTTTGCCCTCGTTTTGTGCTAGACTGCTTACTTCCTGGTTCGTGTATGAGTTTGTTTCCTTGTGACTGTGGTGCAGTCTTGTTGTATTCGTTCTGTCCTATGTTGGTCATGTCCATCCTCTTCCGTTGTGTTGTTGTTTGTGGGCCTCTCTGTGGGTCCTGCCGCCCCTTCCGTCAGTGCTACCCCATGACTGTCCTGGTCACAGTTACAACACCCAGCAAACACTAGTCTGTTTGATAGATGCTCTGACATCATTGTTAACGTGGTTTTCTGTTGACGAAAATGCCACCGTCCATGCAGAACATGATCAGACAGACATCTGTTGAGAGTTTGTATGAAATTAAACACAGAACAGAAACAGTGGTTTGTTGCTTTAATTTTAGACACCAGTGTAGATGGAAAAGCTACGACAGCATGCTCCAATTTCCACCAAGTGGTGGAAACACGGTCCTGTCATGTTAACTCAGCTCATCCTCTTTCTTCAGTTTGTGTGATTATATCATGCATTAGACACATGACACAGAAACAGCAGTTTTTTGCTTTAAGTTTGGACGCCAGTGTAGTTATAAAGCTTCCAGCACAAAATAACTTGTTAGTGTCATGCAAGGTATCTGTAAAATGAAATAAATATTTGTTTTTCATTCTAGTATTCTAGGCCTAATTTTTGCTATACCATGAACATACAATATTTCATGTCTCAGTTCTGTAACACATGTCTTCCTACATATGTAAACCAATGCAAAAAAGGTTTTACACCTAATTATCACTCCTTTATATATATATATATATATATATATATATATATATATATATATATATATAACTTGAAGTTGAAATTTAAATGTTATCAAACATAATAATTTTCAGCCTGAACAGTGAAATAATAATAATAAATGGTTTACTTGTCCGTAATAACTTTTAGAGTTGTGGGCATAGTCTGTTTATAAACATACAAAGGTAAATTATACACAACAACATTAAAAATCTTTGATGGAGTACAAACTTCTGTCACTCAACAGTTGTTTTAATTTTGTCTTAAATATGTTTCCATTTGACAGTTTGATGCTATATGACAGTCTGTTATAAAAATATCTTCCAGCAGAAAGTGGACTCCCTTTTATTACTAAATTTTATGCGGTAATTGTCTCTTTTTTGTATTATAACTATGGATTTCACTGTTGAGTATACTATGCTCCATATTTTCTTTTACAATCAGTATAGTCCTGAGAACAGGTTATACTTAATGAAATATTTTCTCTACGGGACTGACATTTACTAATATTAGCTATTATCCTAATTGCTCATATCAGGGCTATGAAAGCCCTGTCCATGCATACTGTTGGTGTCCCATCCGAGATCTCAATACCATATTATAGGAGGGAGTGCATAATACCAAAATAGATATGTCAAAGACAGGTGGTGCTATTATGCTAGAAAGGTGTTTTAGCAACTAGGCCACAAGCATATAGCTGATGTGCTCCTTCCGTGTAATATGTTCATCTACTATAATACCCAGGAGTTTATGTTTATAAATTGTTTCAGAATTGTCTTGTCAATATTTAGTGCCAATTTTTTTTGGTGAGATATTCTGTGATGAGGCTAATGTTCTCTGCATTATTTTGCACTGCTAACTGTTTTGTTGAGCCCCAGCTTATGAAGGAGGTATCGTCGGCATGATTTACTAGGTTTGAATTTTGTGGAGTTACTATATCACTGGTGTATACAATAAACAAAATGAGGCCTGATAATGCTGCCCTGAGGGACTCCACAGTTAAGAATTTTAAAAGCTGATTTTACTGTTTGTATATGTTCCCGAGCTGTATGATACAGCTTAACACATTGTCTCCTTACAAATTTAATGCCACTTTTCTTGACTTTATAAATTTCTAATTTATATAGAAGAACAGAATGATTTACAGAGCCAAAAGCCTTGTGTAAGTCTGAAAAGGTGCCAATAACTTTGTTTCAATTGTCAAGTTTATTTAGTACTGTTTGGTGGAGAGGGGGGGTGGGGGGGGGGGGGAGTAGCTACAGCTGTTATTGTAGACCTTCCTTCCTGAAACCATGCTGAGAGCTTTTTAAAAATTGCCTTTACAGAAAAATGATTCAAATTGGCTAAGAAGTAACATTTCCAACAATGTACTAAGTATTGATGTCAGTGAAATAGAACTATAATTTTGTATATCAGTAGTTATTCCCTTTTTATGCACTGGTCTTATTTTAGTGACTTTTAACAAGTCAGGATATGACCTCTCACTGAAACAGCTCTTTATTAAATATTGTAGTGGATTTATGAATTAATTACTGCACCTTTCAAAAATTTGGCTGAGATATCATCCCAACCACCAGATGTATTTGCCTTTAAGTTGGAAATAGTTTTCTGTATTTCCAATTCTGTAACACACCCCATGAAGAACGAATTACTGATATTACCAGGATTTAGCACCTGTGGTGGTCAATCACATCCTCCCTACTCGTCTTACTAAATTTGTCTATGAATCTCTCACATACTTCCTTTGGGTCATTCAGCAATTTTGTATTGTTATTGCGCACTGCATTGTCACTCCCCCCACTTTCTTTATTTACTATACTTCACGCTGTTTTGCTGACATTACTGGATTGCCACATCTATTCTGCATACACCTGTCAAACAATGGAAAAACCAGGTTGAAATGTAATAATATTATGAAAAGGAAAGTTGCTACCCACCACATAGGGGAGATGCTGAGTTGCAGATAGGCAAAACAAAAAGACTGCCACAAATTAGCTTTCGGCCAGTATGGCCTTCAAAAAAAATAGACCACACAGACATGGACACACACACACACACACACACACACACACACACACACAAACGCATCTCACACACACATGACTGCAGCCTATGGCAGCTGAAGCCACACTGCAAGCAACAGCAGCGTTGCATGATGGGAGTGGCAACTAGGTGGGGGTAAAGAGGAGGCTAGGGTGGGGAGGGGGAGGGATAGCAGGGTAGCGATGAGGGACAGTGAAGTGCTGCTGGGGAAAGCACGAGCAGAGGTGGAGAAAGGGTAGGACAGCTAGGTGCAATCAGTGGGTTAGATGATGGGCAGTGCAGAGGAGGTGTGGAGGGGGGGGGGGGGGGTAGCAGAAAAGAAGGGAAGTAAAAAGACTGGGTGAGTTGGTGGAATGAGGGCTGTGTAGTGCTGGGATGGGCACAGGGAAGGAACTGGATGGGTGTGGAAAATGACAAACGAAGACTGTGGCCAGGAGGGCTACAAGAATGTAGGATGTATTGCAGGAAGAGTTCCCACCTGCACAATTAAAAAAAGCTGGTGTTGGTGGGAAGGATCCATATGGCACAGGCTGTGAAACAGTCATTAAAATGAAGGATGTAGTATTGGGCAGTGAGCTCAGCAACAGGGTGGTCCACTTGTTCCTTGGCCACAGTTTGTCAGTGGCCATTCATGTGGGCAGACAGTTTGTTGGTTGTCATGCCCACATAGAATGCAGCACAGTGGTTGCACTTTAGCTTGTAGGTTACATGACTGGTTTCACAGGTAGCCCTTCCTTTGATGGGATAGGTGATGTCTGTGATTGGAGTGGAGTAGGTGGTTGTGGGAGGATGTCGGGGACAGGTCTTGCATCTAGGTCTGTTACAGGGATATGAGCCATGAGGTAAGGGGTTGGGAGCAGGGGTTGTGTAGGGATGGACAAGTATATCGTGTAGATTTGCCGAATGGCGGAATACCATTCTGGGATGGGTGGGAAGGATAGTGGGCAGGACATTTCTCGTTTCAGGACTTGATGATAGGTATTGGAAACCCTGGCGGAGAATGTAATTTAGTTGCTCTAGATCTGGGTGATACTGAGATATGAGGGGAATGCTCCTCTCTGGCCAGACAGTGAGACTTTGGTAGGTTGTGGAGTGAGACTGTGGGAGACTGGAAAGATAAGCCACAGGAGATTTCTTCTTGTACAAGGTTGGGAGGATAATTACAGTCTTTGCAGGCCTCTGTGAGATACTTGGTATATTTCAAGAGGGAATGCTCATCACTGCAGATACAATGATCGTGGGTGGATAGGCTGTATGGAAGGAACCTCTTGGTATGGAACAGGTGGCAGCTGTCGAAGTGGCGGTTAGTAGGTTTGATATGGACAGAGGTACTGATGTAGCCATCTTTGAGATGGAGGTCAACATCTAGGAAGGTGGTTTGTTTGGTTGAGTAAGACCAGGTGAAGCAAATGGGGGAGGAGCTGTTGAAGTTCCGGAGGAATGTGAATAGGATGTCCTCACCCTCGATCCAGACCGTAAAGATGTCATCAGTGAATCTGGATCAGGTGAGGTGTTTAGAATTCTGGGTGTTTAGAAGGATTCCTGTAGATGTCCCATGAATAGGTTAGCATAGGATGGTGCCATGTGGGTGCTCATAGCCATACCCTGTATTTGTTTGTACATAATGTCTTCAAAGGAGAAGTAATTGTGCGTGAGGATATAGTTGGTCATGGCGACTAGGAAGGAGGTTGCTGGTTTGGTATCTGTCGGGCTTTGGGAAAGATAGTGTTCAACAGCAGTAAGGGCATAGGCATGGGTGGGGGGTGGTAGTGTAAAGGGAGGTGGCATCAATAGTGACAAGCAGGGCACCATGTGGTAAAGAGACAGGAACTGTAGAGACTCGGCAAAGGAAGTGGTTCCGGGTAATAGGTTGAAGATACTGGTCTACAAGAGCGGAGATTCCATGAGCCAAGCAACAATGCAGGAGCAGTATGTGGGACTGGGATCTGGTTAGGGATAAGGAAAATTTTCTGTATTGACACAGATGGAAGGAGCAAGGTGGTGTAAAAAGTGTTTCCACTGTAGAGACGGGAGAAGGAGAGATGGTCTTTAACAAGTCCAGCATGATTGGATTTGGAAGTGGAGCAAAAGATGAAGCCTTTGGAAAGGACTGATATTTCTGTGGGGCTAAGGCTTCTGGAAGAAAGGTTCATGACTGTGTTTCGGGTCTTTTTTGGTTCTGTATTCTGTCTGGTGGTGGGAGGGAGTTTTAGAGGGTGGAGTAAATGTAGTAGTTCTGCAAGATAGGGTTTGTCAGCTATGAGGGGACATGGGGAAGGTTTGGAGGTTGTTGTAGAGGTGGTGGACAGTGATACTAAAAAACGGGGATAGGAAGTCAGCAGGATGGATGAGCAGGATGGAGAGTTTTTTGAGGTGGCATTGTGCATGTTACTCTAGAGGACAAGACTCTCAGTGTGTGTTATGGGTTCCAGGAATTTGGGATTGCACAGCAGGAGAATCTTGCAGATGGAGAGATGGTACTGCAAAGAGGTTTGGGCTCAGTCAATATGGTTTTTCAGGAATATGTTGGTGAGAGCTAGGGATTGGTGGAATGTGAATAGGTGGGGATCATTGTGGAAGGAAGGATGGCAGCCGGAGATCACAATTTAATGACAAGGGCATATCAGGGAATTCCATGAGGTAAGCAAGAATGCAGGAGCAGTATGTGGGACTGGGATCTGCTTGTTGTTGTTGTGGTCTTCAATCCTGAGACTGGTTTGATGCAGCTCTCCATGCTACTCTATCCTGTGCAAGATTCTTCATCTCCCAGTACCTGATGCAACCTACATCCTTCTGAATCTGCTTAGTGTATTCATCTCTGGGTCTCCCTCTACGATTTTTACCCTCCACGCTGCCCTCCAATGCTAAATTTGTGATCCCTTGATGCCTCAAAACATGTCCTACCAACCGATCCCTTCTTCTAGTCAAGTTGTGCCACAATCTTCTCTTCTCCCCAATCCTATTCAGTACCTCCTCATTAGTTACGTGCTCTACCCACCTTATCTTCAGCATTCTTCTGTAGCACCACATTTTGAAAGCTTCTATTCTCTTCTTGTCCAAACTAGTTATCGTCCATGTTTCATTTCCATACAAATACTTTCAGAAACGACTTCCTGACACTTAAATCTATACTCGATGTTAACAAATTTCTCTTCTTGAGAAACGCTTTCCTTGCCATTGCCAGTCTACATTTTATATCCTCTCTACTTCGACCATCATCAGTTATTTTACTCCCTAAATAGCAAAACTCCTTTACTACTTTAAGTGTCTCATTTCCTAATCTAATTCCCTCAGCATCACCCGACTTAATTTGACTACATTCCATTATCCTCGTTTTGCTTTTGTTGACGTTCATCTTATATCCTCCTTTCAAGACACTGTCCATTCCATTCAACTGCTCTTCCAAGTCCTTTGCTGTCTCTGACAGAATTACAATGTCATCGGTGAACCTCAAAGTTTTTACTTCTTGTCCATGAATTTTAATACCTACTCCGAATTTTTCTTTTGTTTCCTTTACTGCTTGCTCAATATACAGATTGAATAACATCGGGGAGAGGCTACAACCCTGTCTCACTCCTTTCCCAACCACTGCTTCCCTTTCATGCCCCTCGACTCTTATAACTGCCACCTGGTTTCTGTACAAATTGTAAATAGCCTTTCGCTCCCTGTATTTTACCCCTGCCACCTTCAGAATTTGAAAGAGAGTATTCCAGTTAACATTGTCAAAAGCTTTCTCTAAGTCTACAAATGCTAGAAACGTAGGTTTGCCTTTTCTTAATCTTTCTTCTAAGATAAGTTGTAAGGTAAGTATTGCCTCACGTGTTCCAACATTTCTACAGAATCCAAACAGATCTTCCCCGAGGTCTGCTTCTACCAGTTTTTCCATTCGTCTGTAAAGAATTCGTGTTAGTATTTTGCAGCTGTGACTTATTAAACTGATAGCTCGGTAATTATCACATCTGTCAACACCTGCTTTCTTTGGGATTGGAATTATTATATTCTTCTTGAAGTCTGAGGGTATTTCGCCTGACTCATACATCGTGCTCACCAGATGGTAGAGTTTTGTTAGGCCTGGCTCTCCCAAGGCCATCAGTAGTTCTAATGGAATGTTGTCTACTCCCGGGGCCTTGTTTCGACTCAGGTCTTTCAGTGCTCTGTCAAACTCTTCACGCAGTATCTTATCTCCTATTTCGTCTTCATCTACATCCTCTTCCATTTCCATAATATTGTCCTCAAGTACATCGTCCTTGTATAAACCCTCTATATACTCCTTCCACCTTTCTGCCTTCCCTTCTTTGCTTAGAAATGGGTTGCCATCTGAGCTCTTGATATTCATACAAGTGGCTCTCTTTTCTCCAAAGCCGTAATTTTTCCCGAGGGCATGCAGCTTTACTATATGATTAAATGATGATGGCATCCTCTTGGGTAAAATATTCCGGAGGTAAAATAGTCCCCCATTCGGATCTCCGGGCGGGGACTACTCAAGAGGATGTCGTTATCAGGAGAAAGAAAACTCGCGTTCTACAGATCGGAGCATGGAATGTCAGATCCCTCAATCGGGCAGGTAGGTTAGAAAATTTAAAAAGGGAAATGGATAGGTTAAAGGTAGATATAGTGGGAATTAGTGAAGTTCGGTGGCAGGAGGAACAAGACTTTTGGTCAGGTGATTACAGGGTTATAAATACAAAATGAAATAGGGGTAATGCAGGAGTAGGTTTAATAATGAATAAAAAAATAGGAGTGCGGGTTAGCTACTACAAACAGCATAGTGAACGCAATATTGTGGCCAAGATAGACACAAAGCCCATGCCTACTACAGTAGTACAAGTTTATATGCCAACTAGCTCTGCAGATGATGAAGAAATTGATGAAATGTATGACGAGATAAAAGAAATTATTCAGGTAGTGAAGGGAGACGAAAATTTAATAGTCATGGGTGACTGGAATTCGTCAGTAGGAAAAGGGAGAGAAGGAAACATAGTAGGTGAATATGGATTGGGGGGAAGAAATGAAAGAGGAAGCCGCCTTGTAGAATTTTGCACAGAGCATAACTTAATCATAGCTAACACTTGGTTCAACAATCATAAAAGAAGGTTGTATACCTGGAAGAAGCCTGGAGATACTAAAAGGTATCAGATAGATTATATAATGGTAAGACAGAGATTTAGGAACCAGGTTTTAAATTGTAAGACATTTCCAGGGGCAGATGTGGATTCTGACCACAATCTATTGGTTGTGAACTGCAGATTGAATCTGAAGAAACTGCAAAAAGGTGGGAATTTAAGGAGATGGGTTGTAGAGAGTTTCAGGGAGAGCATAAGGGAACAATTGACAGGAATGGGGGAAAGAAATACAGTAGAAGAAGAATGGGTAGCACTGAGGGATGAAGTAGTGAAGGCAGCAGAGGATCAAGTAGGTAAAAAGACGAGGGCTAATAGAAATCCTTGGGTAACAGAAGAAATATTGAATTTAATTGATGAAAGGAGAAAATATAAAAATGCAGTAAATGAAGCAGGCAAAAAGGAATACAAACGTCTCAAAAATGACATCGACAGGAAGTGCAAAATGGCTAAGCAGGGATGGCTAGAGGACAAATGTAAGGACGTAGAAGCTTGTCTCACTAGGGGTAAGATAGATACTGCCTACAGGAAAATTAAAGAGACCTTTGAAGAGAAGAGAACCACTTGTATGAATATCAAGAGCTCAGATGGAAACCCATTTCTAAGCAAAGAAGGGAAGGCAGAAAGGTGGAAGGAGTATATAGAGGGTTTATACAATAGCGATGTACTTGAGGACAATATTATGGAAATGGAAGAGGATGTAGATGAAGATGAAATGGGAGATGAGATACTGCGTGAAGAGTTTGACAGAGCACTGAAAGACCTGAGTCGAAACAAGGCCCCGGGAGTAGACAACATTCCATTAGAACTACTGATGGCCTTGGGAGAGCCAGTCATGACAAAACTCTACTATCTGGTGAGCAAGATGTATGAGACAGGCAAAATACCCACAGACTTCAAGAAGAATATAATAATTCCAATCCCAAAGAAAGCGGGTGTTGACAGATGTGAAAATTACCGAACTATCAGTTTAATAGGTCACAGCTGCAAAATACAAACGTGAATTCTTTACAGACGAATGGGAAAACTGGTAGAAGCAGACCTCGGGGAAGATCAGTTTGGATTCCGTAGAAATGTTGGAACACGTGAGGCAGTACTAACCTTACGACTTATCTTAGAAGAAAGATTAAGAAAAGGCAAACCTACGTTTCTAGCATTTGTAGACTTAGAGAAAGCTTTTGACAATGTTAACTGGAATACTCTCTTTCAAATTCTGAAGGTGGCAGGGGTAAAATACAGGGAGCGAAAGGCTATTTACAATTTGTACAGAAACGAGATGGCAGCTATAAGAGTCGAACGGCATGAAAGGGAAGCAGTGGTTGGGAAAGGAGTGAGACAGGGTTGTAGCCTCTCCCCGATGTTATTCAATCTGGATATTGAGCAAGCAGTAAAGGAAACAAAAGAAAAATTTGGCGTAGGTATTAAAATTCATGGAGAAGAAATAAAAACTTTGAGGTTCGCCGATGACATTGTAATTCTGCCAGAGACAGCAAAAGACTTGGAAAAGCAGTTGAATGGAATGGACAGCGTCTTGAAAGGAGGATATAAGATGAACATCAACAAAAGCAAAACGAGGATAATGGAATGTAGTCAAATTAAATCGGGTGATGCTGATGGGATTAGATTAGGAAATTAGACACTTAAAGTAGTAAAGGAGTTTTGCTATTTAGGGAGCAAAATAACTGATGATGGTCGAAGTAGAGAGGATATAAAATGTAGACTGGCAATGGCAAGGAAAGCGTTTCTGTAGAAGAGAAATTTGTTAACATCGCGTATTGATTTAAGTGTCAGGAAGTCGTTTCTGAAAGTATTTGTATGGAGTGTAGCCATGTATGGAAGTGAAACATGGACGATAACCAGTTTGGACAAGAAGAGAATAGAAGCTTTCGAAATGTGGTGCTACAGAAGAATGCTGAAGATAAGGTGGGTAGATCACGTAACTAATGAGGAGGTATTGAATAGGATTGGGGAGAAGAGAAGTTTGTGGCACAACTTGAATAGAAGAAGGGATCGATTGGTAGGACATGTTTTGAGGCATCAAGGGATCACAAATTTAGCATTGGAGGGCAGCGTGGAGCGTAAAAATCGTAGAGGGAGATCAAGAGATGAATACACTAAGCAGATTCAGAAGGATGTAGGTTGCAGTAGGTACTGGGAGATGAAGAAGCTTGCACAGGATAGAGTACCATGGAGAGCTGCATCAAACCAGTCTCAGGACCGAAGACCACAACAACAACAACAACAACTGTGGGTAGTAGGTCTGAGAGTGGATAAGTGTGAGAAGGGGGATGGCAGATGTGACTGGATGAGATGAAATTAGTGGGAGCTCCCTGAAATAGAATGGAGAAAGAGTTGGGGGTTCGTAATATGAGACAAAAGATTGTGTGGCACCGGAGACGTGCAGGAAATAACACGCGAAAATATGGGAGAGTGACGCAGGGAGAGTGATCAATTTGAAGGTATAGGATTAATGATATCGGCGGAAGTAATGTGGGACATAAGATGCTGCACCAACGATCAGCACGGTCTGTTGCGATCGGCCAAGACATTCGATACAATGTGGCTCGTAAGTATAGAGTGCAGTGTGGTTTGTAAGGCGACAAGAGAAACACAGGGAAGAAGAGAAAGAAGAATGGACATTGAGTATAGTAATGCATTAGAAAATAGTAACAAAGGAAAACAGCTCTGGGTTAGGATCGAAGAAAAGCCATCCAACAAAATTCAAATAACAGAAAATGCAGGATGGGATGTAACACTATTATGAAAAGAAAAGCTGCTACTCATCGTATAGCAGAGATGCTGAGTCACAGATAGGCACAACAAAAAGACTGTCACAATATAAGATTTCGGCCAACAAGGCCTTTGTCAAAAATAGATGACAGATATACACATGCAAACACAACTCGCACAATATGACTGCAGCCACTGGCAGCTGAAACAACACTGTGAGCAACAGCAGCAGTGCATGATGAGAGTGGCAACTGGATGGGGGCAAGAAGGTAAGAAGGAGGCTGGGGTGGACAGGGGGAGGGATAGCAGGGTAGGGGCAAGGGACAGTCAAGTGCTGCTGGGGAGTGCGCAAGGACGAAATGGAAAGAGGATAGGGGAGCTAGGTGCAGTTGGGGGGTTAGACGATGGGCAGGGGAGTGGTGGGACGGGAGGGAGGGGGAGGGGGGGATGGTAGCGGAAATGGAGGATAGTAAAAAGATTGGGTATGTCGGGGGAATGAGAGCTGTGTAGTGCTGGAATGGGAACAGGGAAGGGGCTGGATGGGTAAGAAAAGTGACTAACAAAGGTTGATGTCAGAAGGGTTATGAGAATGTAGGATACATTGCAGGGAGAGTTTCCACCTGCACAGTTCAGAAAAGCTGGTGTTGGTGGGTAGCATCCATATGGCACAGGCTGTGAAGCAGTCACTGAAATGAAGGATGCCATGTTGTGCAGTGTGCTCAGCAACTGAAACCTGGTAGCCAAGGGAAGGTAGGATTCAGTTACGATTGTGGATGGGGCCGTAATCAGTCACTATTGGTTGCTTTTTACAGTTACACACAATTTATTTTAAACCAGTAATTCCAGACCCAACAATAAATAAAAATACCACACGTTATTAATGAAGGAATCAACAACTGTGTAACTAATAGTGTATTCAGTGAGTTACAATTTAGCAAATCACCATTAAAAAGCAAGCCACTGTGATCTGGGCAGAAGGCCTTACATGCCAGGAATGGCAATAAATCGAGAATTGTTTAAAACTCTCTGCAACTTACAAATTAGGTATTGAAGTATCAAAGGCAAGTTGCCACAAACACAGCAGAAGGAATCAGACACCAGGAATGGCAGTAAATAAGGTTTTAAGGCTTACTGCTAAAATACAAAAAACAAATTAGAATTTTACGGCAAATGACCACAATCACGGCAGAATGCCTTACACGCCAGGAACGGCAATAATATAAAAAATTTAGAAACCTGCTGCAAAACAGCAAATACAATAGGAAAGGTTAATTTAAAAAAAGCAACTGATCACCAAATGGGTGAAATAATATGATGGTAAACTTTGTAACACAACCCGTAACATCCACTGAACACTGCACTCCTAGATTTATTACAGAAGGTGAACAGAACTATTAACTAGACATATATAACCTTTAATGTACGCATTACAAGGTATTGTAATAAATAATACAATAATAAAACACAAGAACCAGTACATAAGTTCCTTAAAGGGTACTGAGGCAGATTATACCCGCAGAAGGCGTGAGCTGAAGGAGCATTACACAGAACTACTGGCCATCAGACCTCCTTTTAGAACAAACATGTCTTACAAGAACCGAGGGGCCACAGACGGTGCTCCAGGAATCGACCTCTGAGTAGGTCCGGAAACAGACACTTTTGCGAGTGATGAGAGATAGGCAGCTGAGAGTTGCATTTACTTCACAAGATGGTAACTCAGACTAGTGGCAGTCTAACGAATGACCGACGATAATCTTGCTGAAGCTACCTGACGTCCAATAAACCAAATGCAATGACGGAACAATATGCCAAAGTCGTAACCGGCAGTCTGCACTATGTCCCCAGAATACTGTGCTTAGAGTGCCCGGAACGAGAAAGGAATCACTACCACCACATTAGAAGAATCACCAACTAGCATACAATCAAGAAAGCTGTCAAAACTACACACCTTACCAGACAGCAGTGGCAGTTTCATACACTTATCCCCAGGGCAGATAACTGGGATGTTAGTGGCCACCAGACAAGAAAAATTTACCACTGGTTGAACTTAACAAATTGTAACAAGTTGAATGCAGTAAATAGTAATAAGAAGTCAAGGAAAGCTAATCAGATCCGCCTTCCCCAAGCACTCCACTCACTGCTCTTCGCCTCGGCGACACTACGAGCAGCAACGCGAACCCAAGTCACTGGAGAACCACGAGATATCACAGTGGTGGAGGTTTCTCTACCGGAATTGAAATCCACTCATTTTAAAACTTCCTGGATCCGGTTTGCGACGAGGTCGTGACCCTCATGACCACGGCCCTTCCATCCGGCAGTCCATGCGTGCCGCCAGCAGTCCCGGCGTGTTCTCGCACTGTGTGGACCTGGCTCCTCCTGAATCCCCAACTGAACTGGCCCACTCACACCACCCAGAAAAACAACAATGTCGCCCGAAAGATAGGGCAACAGTTACTACATATCGATAACTGCCACTGCTGCCACTAGCCGACAGGCAACGCTTGCGAAACCGAGTGGCGCCATTCACCATGAGAAGAAGATGAAGAACTGCAACCGTGCCTACTAAACCATACCATCTGGCCTCAGACAGAGGGCAGAAACCTACAAACAGCACCAACACAAGCCGCAGCACAGCTCACAAACATATATCACTCTTGCCTAACAACCGAACCTTTGGTCCTGTCACATATAACACTCTAATGTTCCGTGAGACGTGCTAATGTTACCCTCTTAGAGGATTTCGAAGCTTGACAGCACATACGTCTAATGGACAAAGGTATTGGACTATAATTTCAAATTTGGTGAAATTAACAGAAAAACCAGATGGACTTTAACCTCGGGATTTAATGAAAGTGCTAAAATCGTAAATGAATGAAAAAAATGAACAGTTGCCAGCCCAATCAGGCACATTAATTTGGAAATATATATTTGAGAAAACTGAATATCGGTTATTGAGTTACTTTAGTTGAGATTTCACTTTGAATAGCTAACAGGATACTAACTGACAGTACACTCTGTACCCGGTATAGCAGCAGTTACCAATAACACACGCACCAGTAAATTATGGGGAGCAGATATGCACCAAGCTCATACTAATGACAGCCATACTCAAAAGCATTACTTAATCAAATACTGAAATGTCACTGCATCAAGTACAGACCTAAATTTGGACATGAGGGGATTCTATCTTGACTGACATGAAAACCATGAATAAAGATGAATAATATTATAAATACATTGTTTATGCTCCTCTTCACATATCAGTTTTCCTTAGCAACAGTAATAGTTCAATTTTTTCCTAATATGTGGAAAATATGATGGGGACCAATAAACTGGTATTGTTTCAGCAGTCAATGCTCTTTGATTGTTGCAGTAGTAAAGACTAATTCAAAGGGCCAATCATTCACTTCACTTGGAGTATTTCCTAAATTACTTTGCAAGACAATAAAATACAACACTGGGTTTAATTAACTTAAAAACTTTCATGATAGAAACCAAAACCACACTATTTTTGAAAAATAAGCATAACTTCACTTCTAACATTGCTATCATAAATCTGTTCATTAAAGATTTGTATGTATTTGCCTCTTAATCACCTGCGAAGCAGGTATTCTAGACAATAATATTTACACAATCTAGCACTGTAATCCTACAAAGCTATATTTTATAATAAACTAAGTATACTTTAGCAGAAGCCTATCCAACTTCACTTTTGTGGTTTTAGCTTTAACTTTTACTTGAGACAAAAAAATCACTTTTAAACACATGAATGCAAGAATTGTTCTTTTAAATCAGAATTCTCGGTTTTAGTAGCACTTAAATGAGGACACTGCTTAGGTTCAAGATCAGGATTGAAAATGTGGTTCTGGACACAAATTCAGGTTTTATCTGGTTATTACTGAAACGACACACAAATTATATACATTACTTCACTGAATGTATGAAGTTTGTGAAGTAGTGGCAAAGATAGGTGGCAGGTGACATGGCGGCTAACTGTATGCACAGCTCTTGATGTACGAATGCTCTCTAAAACCTCTTCTTGGCGTCAGATTTTCAACATATTAGAGCCATTCCATTATGCCATGAATACCAAATAATGCCCAGATCCACATCTGAGGCAAATCCTTTATAATGTAGCTTCCGCTTGCCTCTCTTAGTGGCGTCAAAGTGTACCGTGGTAAGGCTAGCCACATACTGCATGCCATTCACACAAAGGAACCCCTCAGTTTTACTGCCAAACCCGCCTTTTGCATCATGCCATGCCACTTCCGTTGCAGAGGGACTTCCCTACAGTTTTTTCATGTTACAAATGCTAAGTATGAACAATTACTAAGCATGAACCAGCTTTTAACAAACATTTTCTCTTTATGAACATACTCATATTATAATAATTTATCATTTCAAAATATTCGTTTGCTTTTTCATATATACATTACAAAACTATAATTTTCTTGCCATACATCAAGGAGTTTAAATGAGCACACACTTCATAAATTGCAGATTCACAGTTACATAAAATAAATGTTCTTCTAGTCAATGTAAGTGTTACACATGGTCCACTTGTTTCTTGGCAACAGTTTGTCGGTGCTCATTCATGCGAAGAGAGCGCTTGGTGGTTGTCAATGCCCACATAGAATGCAGCACAGTGGTTGCTGCTTAGCTTGTACACTACATGACTGGTTTCAGAGGCCTTACCACAGTTGAACACTACATTTCCCAACGCCCAACAGATACCAAACCAGCAACCTCCTTCCTAGTCGCCATGACCAACTTTATCCTCACCCACAATTACTACTCCTTTGAAGGCATTATGTACAAGCAAATCTGGTGTACCGCTATGGGAACCTGCATTCCACCATCCTATGCCAACCTATTTATGGGACATCTGAAGGAATCCTTCGTAAACATCCAGAATCCTAAACTCCTCACCGGGTTCAGATTCATTGATGATATGTTTGTGATCTGAATCAAGGGTAAGGACACCCTATCCACATTCCTCCAGAACCTCAACAGCTTCTTCCCCATTTGCTTCACCTGGTCCTACTCAATGCAACAAACCACCTTCCAAGATGTTGTCCTCCACCTCAAAGATGGATACATCAGTACCTTTGTCCATATCAGACATACTAACTGCATGCAATACGTCCACTTCAACATCTGCCACCCGTTCCATACCAAGAAGTCCCTTCCATACAGCCTAGCCACCTGTGGTCATTGTACGTGCAGTGTGAGCGATCCCTCTCAAAATATAGGCCCTACTGAGGGTCTCACTGAGGCCTTCACAGATGGTAATTATCTTCCCAGTCTTGTACAGACAAAAATCTCGTGTGCCTCATCCTTCCAGTCTCTCATGACCTCCCAAAGTCTCACCGTCCAACCACAGAGGAACATTCCCTTAGTACCTCAGTTCCACCCAGGACTGGAGCAAGCAAATTACATTCACTGCCAGTATGAAGACTATCTCTCGTTGTTCCCTGAAATTAGAAATAATCTGTCCACTATCCTTTACACCCCTACCACAGTGGTATTCCAGTGTCCACTGAACCTACACAATACACTTGTCCATCCCTACACAACCCCTGCTCCCAACCCCTTACCTCATGGCTCATATCCCTGTAACAGACCTAGATGCAAGACCTGTCCCCGACATCCTCCCACAACCACCTACTCCACTCCAATCACAGACATCACCTATCCCATCAAAGGAAGGGCTACCTGTGAAACCAGTCATGTAATCTACAAGCTAAGGTGCAACCACTGTGCTGCATTCTATGTGGGCATGACAACCAACAAACTGTCTGCCCGCATGAATGGCCACTGACAAACTGTGGCCAAGGAACAAGTGGACCACCCTGTTGCTGAGCTCACTGCCCAATACGACATCCTTCATTTTAATGACTGTTTCACAGCCGGTGCCATGTGGGTCCTTCCCACCAACACCAGCTTTTTTTAATTGTGCAGGTGGGAACTCTTCCTGCAATACATCCTACATTCTTGTAGCCCTCCTGGCCAAAGTCTTCGTTTGTCATTTTCCACACCCATCCAGCTCCTTCCCTGTGCCCATCCCAGCACTACACAGCCCTCATTCCACCAACTCACCCATTCTTTTTACTTCCTTTCTTTTCTACACCCCCCCCCCCCCCACTACTTCTTCCCTGCCTTCGCCTAACCTCCTGAAGCACTTCACTGTCCCCCACCTCTACCCTGCTCCCTGCTATCCCTCCCCCTCCTCTCCCCAGCCTTCTCCTTATCCCCACCCAATTGCCACTGTCATGATGCACTGTTGCTGTTGCTCGCAGTGTGGTTTGAGCTGCCAGAGGCTGCTGTTGTGTGTGTGTGTGTGTGTGTGTGTGTGTGTGTGTGTGGTTTATTTTTGACAAAGGTCTTATTGGGGAAAGCTTATATACTGGCAGACATTCAGACATTTTGCTGTGCCCATCTGTCACTTAGCACCTCTGCTATATAGTGAGTAGCAACTTTCCTTAATATTGCTACATACATCTGTGCTTTTAATGTCTTGAGTGCTTCCCTGTAGATTTTTCTACGAGGTTTGTATTTAGATTGGAAGTACCGCAGTTTGGTGCCTCTAAAAAGAATAGATAAATCCTTCATATCTTCCTTTAATTTTATCATGTTAAAGGGAAATTTATGGTTCTCGGAACTGTCAGTTTTCCTTAATATTTCGACCATGGGACATGCTTGATAAAGAAATGGGTTACTCTTGTATAAAATTCGTTCCACTTTTCATTAATATCTTCTGTTTAGTATAGACCTACCTGAAGCCAGTTTATGTGTACCATGGTCTCCTTTTATGTATGACAGTCTAGCTTTCTTTCATATGTAAATAGGTCCTCATGAGATACTATTTCTTTGTGTGTATGAAGCTCTAGGTCTAATGCGCTACAGTCTGAAATGCAGTTCTCCACAGTTCTAACTATGAGGTCTTCCTTGCTTAAGTGTGCTTTATCTGAGAGTCACATGTCATTATTGATTTTGAAGTCACGTAAGTGCAATTATAGGACAGTCACATATTAATATATCTAAGGTAATTTATGCGCCATACAGTGCAGATGCCGAGTCGCAGATGGGCACAACAAAAAGACTGTCATAAATAATAGCTTTCAGCCAGTAAGGGCTTCTTCGGAAGAGCAATGTGGCCTCAGTCATGTGTCTGTGAGTTGTGTTTGAATGAGTTTGTATGTGTATGTTTGCTGTCTAATTTTGAAGAAAAACTTACTGGCTGAAAGCAATTATTTGTGGCAGTTTTTTTGTTGTGTCTATCTGCAACTCGGCATCTCTGCTATATGGTGAGTAGCAACTTTCCTTTTCACAATATTGTTACATTCCATCTTGTATTTTCCATTATTTAAGGTAATTTATGCTATTATATTCTGTTTTTTATGAGCTGAGAGATTATCAATGAGTTCCTCTAAATGACAAAAGAATTCTTCCTTGTTATTGTTAGGCAATCTGTACAGGCTGTCTTTTATCAAACTTCTGTTTCTGAGGTTTATTCTTATTGCAGCTATTTCAAAAATCAACTCACATGCGAATTTATCTACCCAAACAATTTTTTTGCATAGGACATGGTTTTTGACATGAATACCAACACAACCACCTTTTTGTTGTTTACTACAATAGACACCAACAGTTTTATAGTTACTTAAATTGATACTACCCATTTCTTCACTCTAGTATGAGAACTACTACCACTTATATAGTTATCAATTTGTTCAGTTTTGTTGATAATATTTTGGGACGTTTTGTGATATTATTTTGAGTTTAACAAATTATTTAGGAATAGAAGAGATGACTCACCTAAAGGCAGAGGTGGAGCATCATTGATAGATACACACACAAGAGTTACAGAACTTTACTTTGCTAGCTTTTGGAATGGAATTCCTTTCTCAAGCTATAGGAGAAACAGGCAAAAACGCGCGCGCGCGCGTTCCCACACGCACACGCACACACACACACACACACACACACACACACACACACACATACACACACACACACACACGCACGCACACACGCACACGCACATGTCTGTCTCTGTACAGCGTGCTCATTCAAATGCGAGCTCTTTCCTGGCCCACAGTGAGCGTACTGGGGTGAGGTGGGGGTGTAGGCAGGCTGGGGTGGGGTGGTGTGAGGGATGGAGAGAGGTGGGAGGCAGGGAGTTGGTTGGGGGAAAGTGTCTAGTGTCTTGCGGGAGAATGGTGTACCATCCATGGGCTAGCTAGGGGTGCAGGTAGAGGGGGGACGTGCCAGATGGCTGAGCACTTAATTTCACAGACTAAGGTATGAGATGGCAGCACACAACTAGATGACACATACTGGGCATGGGTAATGGGAAAGGGGTGGTGTACACACACACGGTTTGGTGTGTGTGTGTGGGGGGGGGAGGGGGGGGGGCAGCGAGTTACCTTAGGTTTAGACGAGAGAGGTTACAGGAGCAAAAGATGTGCTGTAACGATAGCTCCCATCTGCGCAGCTCAGAAAAACTGGCAGTGGTGGGGAGGACCCACGTGGCACAGGTGAAGCAGCCATTGAAATCTCGCATGTTGTGCCACTGGGTGGTCCACCTTGCTTTTGGCAACAGTTTGATGGTGGCTGGTGATTCTGGTTGACAGCTGATTGGTTGTCATAACAATGCAAAATGCTGTGCAGTGGTTGCAGTGGAGCTGGTATGTAACATGGCTGCTTTCACAGGTGGCCCGGCCTCTGATGGGGTAGGATAAGCCGGTGACAGGACTGGAGTAGGAGGTGCTGGGTAAGTGGATAGAGCAGGTCTTGCATCTGGGTCTTCCACGAGGGTATGACCCCTGTGGCTGGGGTTTACAGCACATGCTTCGCTCCTGTAACCTCTCTCGCCTAAACCTAAGGTAACTCACTGCCCCCCCCCCCCACCAAATAGTGTGTGTGTGTGTGTGTGTGTGTGTGTGTGTGTATGTGTGTATGCCACCCCTTTCCCATTACCCCTGCCCAACACATGTTAGCTAGTTGTGTGCTGCCATCTCATGCCATAGTCTGAGAAACTGAATGCTCAGTCTTCTGCCATGTGCCCCTCTACACACTGCACACCTACCCAGCCCATGGACAGCTCCCCACTCTCTCGCGAGCCGATTAGACAGTCAGAACCAAAGAGATTGCACTCGTCCATACTGGTGCATCCAGTGCGCTACATAACTTCACAATCGATCTTTGATTTATATGTGCATCTGCCGTATGAGCCCCCCTCCCCCCCTCCCCCCCCCCCCCCCCCGCCGTTTTTGCTAAATGTTCATAATGGTGGGCACAAAAAACAATATCATAAGGTTACAATCTTGTGGAGCATGAGTACCATGAATGCAAAACAATGCAGAATACAAGAAAAGACAAACATATTACGAGAGCACATGAAACCATAATGATCATGGAACTGTTGACACAAGAAAACACACACTGAAACAAGCGACATAGACACTTAAGTAATATGCAGGGGGTAAGCAAGACAACGTGAACACCTGTACGTACTTACTAATAAGGGGCTGGACCCCCATTTGCCCGTAATGCAGCTGCAATTCTTCTTGGAATACTGGAATATAATGATTGCATAGCCTCTAGTTGGAATGTTATACCACTCTTCTATCAGAACCTCTCCTAACTCCTGTAGTGACGAGGGAGGCAGAGACCTGCTCCGGAGTCTGCGCTCCAATACCACCCACGAGGGTTCGATAATGTCGAAGTCCGCAGACTGCTGGCCAGGGAAGACGCTGCAGTTCAGTTGCACGCTCCTCATACCACGGTTATACTGTGCTGGCTGTGTGAATGGGTGCATTATCGTCCTGAAATATGGCATCATTGTTGGGGAACAACATTTGAATCGTGGGGTGCACCTGATCACCTAAAATGTTCACATAATCGTTGGCTCTAACACATCCTGAGTAATGATGGGACCAGCAGAATACCACAATATGGCTGCCAACACAATCAAACTTCCACCTCCATTCTTAACCGTTGGAATCGAGCAATAAGGATTGTAGGCTTCTCCAGACCTAAGCCCGACCCGATGTTGGAAATAACGAAAACGTTGACTCATTGGACTATATGATGCATTTCCACCCATCAACCGTCCAGGATTCTTTGCGTTGGTTGTCGTCACTAATAGTTTCGGTATAGCAACTCGTCCATGAATATTCACTTTATGGGGTTCTCAGTGGACAATAGACAAGGAGCCTCGAAGGTCGTTATTGAGCTGTGCAGTCACTTTAGCCACCGTAGTTATGTGTTGTTTTGACACAGTTCGTGTTAGCATATGATGATGTCTATCATTTAGGTTTGATTCCCGCCCACTATTATGCTTACATAGTGGTAATTCCATATTTTGTGTGGGCTGTCATGACTGTTGAAACAGTTGCTCTGGAAACATTCAATAAGTTGGTTGACTTGTTTACTGATGCTCCAGCTAATCGAGCCCTCACACTCTGCCCTCTTTGGAGCTCTGTTAGGTCTTTCATTGCATGTCGACTACGGCCTCTAAATGCAAATACGAAGTGTGCAATATGTGTAAACAATCTGCACTGATGTCTAGTCCGTACTGAACACGCACACTCCAATGCGACACATGCCTTACTTGCATTGTTGATGGTCAAACACAACCATCCCATTACTACCACGGTTCACATTATTTTGCCTCTCCCCTGTATATCCTGCAGCCTGCAGGAAAACACAAAAATTGTTTTTTCATAAATGACTTTGTCCATTAATTCTGGCGCACCAGTAATCCACAGAAACGTACATTTCACTGACCTGCCAGAGCGTGTCTGCAGTACTTGCAGCCGAGGGGTCCCTATGGCTAGGGGCAGACAAAAATTAATGATCAAGGCAGGATGTTCATTCTCAATGTATGCTGGTTTAAGGCAGTCAACCCATATCATATTCCCCTTTCCATTTCTATGTATGCTGAAAGTTTTTTCTTTTGTATCAATCGCCCGAAAAGGACCCACATACTGGGCGGAAAGTCGTGGCTTGACAATATCATCTCATATCTAAACGAATTTACAAGTAAAGAGATCCTTGGAGTGAAAAACTGGGTTAGTACTATGTCTGATACGATGTTTATATTGGGACTACACATGCGAGTTTGGAAGTACTGGAAAACTTTGGAATATTCTCCATCCAATAAATGTGAGTGTGGGGTAGGGGAAAAAATTCATTAGGTACTCTCGAAGCCTCAACATACACCAGCTGGGCGGAGGAACATCCCAAATCGTCCTTGATGACAGTCTTTAAGCCTGACAAGAGCAGCCTCTAAAGTGCGGTGCATAAGCTCCATCATCCCTTCACTGGCAGGGTGGTAGCTCGCAGGGTGGTAGCTTGTAGTTTTGAGATGCTTACATCTGCACAAACGCATGAGTTCCTCGAACAGCTGACAATCAAACTGCCTGCCTCTACTTGATGTTATCAACTAGGGAATACCGAAACGGGAAAAACCAAGAGGAAACAATAGCACGTGCGACTGAAACAGCTGATATGTCGGAAAAAGAGACTACCTCAGGCCACTTAGAGAATCAGTCCATTATAGTAACCAAGAATCGGAAACCCTCTGAGGGGGGGGGGACAACAATATCTCCCTGATGGTGTAGGGAAAACTTCTACAGAGGCAGAGGCAGATGATCTTACACTTCTGACACTGAGTGCAGCCTTGTGCCCAATGGCTACAATCTTTCCGCACCCCTGGCCACACAACTTCATTTGATACCAACTTTGCAGATACCCTGATCCCTGGATGTGATAAATTGTGAACTGCATAGAAAACAGCACGACACTAACCTGGTGGGATGGAAGGAAGGGCCCTGTTGCTCGTCGTGTCACAGTGGATGCAGTTTGCAGATCCCTGCAATGGAACTTGCTCACGATGCAGTCCAGTGGAAGCACAGTTTGATCGGCAATTCAGGAGGAAAGAGTCAGCCTCTTGCTCGGTAGCCACTGCTGCCCAGTCAATAACAGATATGGCTGTGCAGTTATGAGATAGTCAGCTACCACATTCTGATGTCCTGAAACGTGTTGGATATCCGTAGAGAATTGTGCGATAAAATCAGCTTGATGTACCTGGCAGGGTGAGTTGAGCTCAGTAAGATGTTCGAGAGTAGCAACCATAGGTTTGTAATCTGTGTAAATCTTGAACACTTAGCCCTACAACTATGGCCGAAAGTTCTTCAGGCTTTCCCAGCGATCTAATGACGTCTTGTGTTGTCAGGTGTTCTGCCGGTTATCAGCGTCGCTCTTGCACGGTATTTCGATAACGTAGCTCGTAACCTTCATCAGGTGCGACCTGAGACTGCTCCTGCTCCTGCTGGAAGGCTGCCGTTCCGTTTTCCGTCCGCTGCGGTACTGGGCATCCCCTCTGCGGTCCGCGACCGTCGGACCCGCTCCCAGACATTCCATATTCAGTCCAGAGAGCCCGGCGGCTCACCACAGACGGAACACTCAGAACCGCAGCGGACGGAAACGGAACGGCGACGCGCCAGTAGATCACAGTGAGTGGGAGAGGACCGCAGGGAGAACGCCTGGCAACCCAGACAGAACTCCAAACGCACCAGGCCGAAGATGGAACACCCAGGAACGGGTCTGGTGGGCGCGGACGGCAGAGGGAACGCCCAGTACCGCAGCGGACGGAAAACAGAACGGCAGCGCTCCAGCAGTCGCGGCGAGCGGGCGCGGACCGCAGGGAGAACGACTGCAACCGCCGGTGGAGGAAGGCCACAGACATAAATACTGGACCAGGTACACTCGAGGAGCAATCTCAGGTCGCACCTGATGAAGGTTACGAGCTACGTTACCAAGAATGACGCTGGTATCCGGCAGAACGTTCGACAACCCGAGATGTCGTGGCTGAAAGTGTTTAACTGCTAAGTAAATGGCCAGAGTTCCCTGTCGAATGCGCTCCAACATTTCTGTTTTTCTGACAGGTTCTTAGAAAAATACGTCAAAGGCTGCCACGTGGACGAAACCATTTGCCGTGACACGGCACCCTCGGCAGTCCGACTGGCGTCTACCGTCGAGGCGAAGGGGGCCTCAGGGAGACGGCGAGCGAGGAGCGCGGCGTCTCGTAAAGCTGTTTTCAAAGACTCGTAAGCTTTATCGGTCTCCAGATTCCGAGGGACTTTCCTGCTACCTGCCCTTAAGCAATTCATTTACAGCAACTTGCATCTCAGCTAAATGTGGTAAATGTTGGCTGAAGTAATTCAACATTCCTAGAAATCGATGGAGGGCTTTAAAAGTTATAGGAAGTGGCATCCACATGATATTTGCTACCTTAACTCGACTTGGAGAAATGCTAGACGGTGCGATAATGGAACCAAGAAACTCAATCTTCTGTCTTCCGTAGACGCACTTGTCTATATTTATCTTGATTCCATACTTATCCAGTCTCGATAGTACTGCACCACAAATGTTTGGTATGCTCCTCCATTGTGTGAGAAAATACTAGAGTGTCGTCACCATAATAGAAAATGAAAGGAGAGCTCACGCAATGCTTCATCCACGAAACGCTGCCAAGTTGAGGCCGGGTTTCGAAGGCCGAAAGGCGTAACGCTGCGTTGGAAAAGACTAAATGGCATTGTCACAGCCGTCTTACGTGTGTCCCGGTCTGCCGTCAGAATCTGCACAAAAGCCTTGGCGCAATCAATGACACTAAAGAAACCGGCATCTAAGTCCAAGAAGGGGGGGGGGGGGGGGTCAGAGGAAGGGGAAGTGGCTGCGTCACATCACGCAGGCACCGTAGGTCCGCGAGCTTGTTCTTCAACCGCTGTTCCTGTGTTGCCGCTTTCAGTTCCAAATCGGAGTTTCCTTTACGTAGTTTAGCAACATTCTATACTTCCTTGGCATACAAAGCGCTCATCTCGCAGATTTTTTGGTTAAGAGTCGCAAGTTCCACCTGTAATGCAGTGAGCTCAGAATTGTCACATGACGGCGCCGGCGTCTTCTCGTGTAGCGCACACGCGTGCTCTCTGCATTGGGGGAAAGTGGAGGCGGTAACGACTCAAGTGTCGTGGTAGGCACGGACGACCCGAAAATTTTACGCGGCCGAAATCGGCGGTATCGCGCAGTACATTGCCGGCCGCGGTCGCGAGCTTAGAAGAAACGTATATTCATCAGTGCTTGACAAAGTCTGCTCCTAATATCGGACCTGAAACATCAGCAACCAGAAATTTCCACGTAGGGAAAACTCGTCGTCAAATGTCAACTTTAAAATCTCTTTGCCAAACTTGCGAAGTATTTGCCACCGGCAACATCGGTGGATTGGAGGACTGTTGGTAGTCACCTTCCTCTCGTGGAACAACACTAATTTCCGAGCCAGCATCCACAAGAAAATGAATCGTCCGGTTGTTGAATAACACTCAAATCTAGTTGAGAAATAATCAAAGTAAATGTCAGTATCCGACGCACTGATGTCCAGCCTGAAAATGGTGTCCACTTGCGTAAGCCGAAGTTGTGCTCGTGTGGGCCAGAAGGGTGGAATTTTAATGTTGGAAAATCTGTTACCGTCGGTGCCGCTGTCGACGTATGCAGGACCAGCAGACGCCTGTACGACACCAGAATCGGATGGCAAAACTAGATCTTCCATCTTCGTGTCGGCAGGATTCGTGTGTGAATGGAGTGTAACGAGAAAAGTCCGTTCATTATGGGGTCATCACTTTGGGGAACAATATTCAGTGATCTTCTAACTCTCACTTTCTGGTGAGAGCATCTTTAATATTCACAGTTATATGCGGAGCACAACTTCACAAACTTTTTGGTGAACAAACATTTGACAACCAGAACCAAAGAGATTACAATCGTCCGTACCGGTGCATCCAGAATGCTACATAAGTTCACAATCGATCTTCGCTTTATGTGTGCATCCGCCCAAAGCAAAGCTGCGTGCCTTTTGTGTGATTGTCTGTCGACGACGCAGCGCTTCTGCCTCCTCCATTCCTAAATAATTCGTTATTCTCGACCAGAACTTTCGGTACATTATTTTGAGTTTACTGTCGTTTATGATGTTGTTGACAAGTACTTTGTTTGCTTCACGTGTTGTTTTACACCAGGAAAAAGTTTCTGTAGGACCACTTTCACTTATGAACGAACTGTTTTTACAAAAAAGGCTTTTCGGTTCGGTCCTTTCTTTGGTTTAATTTTTCACACAAAGAACGTTTGCCTTCATAATTCAACTAGAAATGAATAATTTCCATAGTTTGACCATAGTGCCTTAATTAATGTATTTGTTTTTCTTATTTCCTTGTTTGCGCACGAGTTGTAGGTCAGATCGTCCCGGTGCAGGACAGTAGCGGCAGTCATGTTTTCTTCAAGGAAACTCTCCAGAGCTTCAATGCAGACATCAGCTTCATGGCTTCCCGCGTCATTCACACCCCTTACACAAACTATAAAATCGTTACCTCGCAGAATTTTACCTTTCAAGTCGGCGTCTTCTACGACGTTTGTTTTCGCACTGAGTTTCACAACACTGCCCTCTTGAGGATGATTGAGTTACTTACGATTTCAGCTAGATGTCTTCCATGGCCATTTGTGAGTAAAACCTCATTGCAGTTTATTGTATATGTTTCGAATTACCAGCTTTATAGTTTTCGTTGAAGGTGTCACTGACTGCACTGGCATGATTATATTCACGCTATGAACTTATCCGTTTTTCTGATTAACTTTTTTTTCGTTTGTTTTTGGGTGTTCATTACACTTCATTACGATAACTTTCAGAGGTTCATTACACTTTTTGGATCTGGTGTTGTATCTTACTTTCGTACTTCTCACTGTGTTTTTTGAACAATTACATCTTTATCAAGTTCTGTAAATTTACTACCTTCACTGCGAGCAGTTACTGAGAGTACACTATACTTGTTTGAGCGTCAGTAACTCGCCATGCCTGTAGCTTTCGCAGCACGGAATCTTCATTTGTTAGGTGGGAATTTTCACATCTTCATGTATCCATTATTAAACGCTCATTTAACTTCGCAGTTTCCCCATTAAAATCGCTTTTTCACCACTTCGCTGTAACTTTTGTTTTACTTTATCAAAACATACAACTTTACATGCCATCTTGCCACTTACCCAGTGAGTACTACACAGAAAGTGTTGAAAAATGTTAGGGTATAGAAAAACTAAGTCGTCATTTCGATGTTGGTGATCTTCTTTCTTTCTGCCCTCTCTGAGAAAATTTGGACAGGTATTCCGCCTCAAGTAAGACACCATTTATTAATTCATCTTCATTACAGCGTTATGTACAAACAGTGGCGGATACAGAGAAACCTCAATGACGGGGCGCTAAAGATATCTTGAGGTATCTTTACTTTTCCCGTAATAAAAAAAAATGAAATCACGTGCAAAGTTAAAGAAATTTTATTTAAAGTGATTATACACGTATACAAGACAATGCTATCTTATGATATAAAAAAGTTACAATTGTGGTTCTCTTCCTTAAATGATGAATTTTGTGCTTCTATTCTTCCTAGCAAATTGGTTAATTACATCGTCAATAGGACAATGAATGTCAGGGTGAGTGTTCAACGGAGCTGAGCCATTAAGTCGATCCTCCTCCATTGTCTACCTCAGCCATGTTTTTGTACGGCGCAATGTTGAAAAACTTCTTTCTGCTGTGGCAATAGATGCAGGTAGACAAGCAAATATTTTGTACAGCGTGTGCAACGTAGGATAGTCAGATCTAGGACAAACAGACAACTCTTGCGTAACAGAATCACGTTCATTAAGGGCGCTCATGCTCGTTTGCTTATATTGAAAAATCTCTCCCATTAGTCTCTTTTTAATCTCAAAGAGTGAATCTTCTTCAGGGAACGGTAGTTCAGTTAAGCACTGATTCAATTTATTTGCCAGATCATGTTTCAGTAGCTGTGAGGGCAAAAGTATGTTGAATCTTAAATGATGAATATTTTCTTCAGCAAAACGTTCTCTCATTTCAGTCATAAAATGGTCCATTGCTCTTTTCCAATATGTCATGGCATAATCATTATGATCGCAGTTTTGCTTGTGTCTTTGTCTGCCCGTAAGACGAGGAACACTAATCTCCACGTTTAACTCTTCCATAACTGCCTTCGCGTCTTCAACAATACGAGCAAAGTGGCTATCAGCAATAGCACTCGTGCCGTCGTACACCTTGAGCGTCGATTCTAATTAATTCTGCTTTTGCCATCGCGACGTCCAAGCTAGGCTCTTGTAAGGTTTTGCTGACTGGCTATGTTATGCTCATAATGTCACTCAGTGTAAACAGAGTGATTATAAACTCGCAGTTAGAAAGAGCTCGAAGGCTTTGGTAGCTGGTGTCCCTCCCCCCTCCAGCCCGCTGCGAATTGAATAAACAGCATCATGTCGCTCAGCCCATCTCGTTTGACGTTGTGACTGCAGCAAGTGTTTTAGGTGACTCTTCAATGTTGTGAACCGCTTGCTAAACGCTGTAAAGAACGATACTACTTTTCAATAGTACCAAGTTAGTTCCTCACACTTTGCAACTGCGAGAGACAGCAAGGTCGAGCTGATGACTTCGACACGGTGCTACTTGCGCATTGATAGCTTTCTTTTTTATTCTTCTAGAAAGTCATTATTACTGGAGATATACGCATCAACAGTTTTCAACAATTGTTACGTTATTAGTAAAAGTATTGTTACGAGTCTGGTAACAATATTTTTACTGAGAAATTGCTATAAATTACTATTATTTATACTTTACAATCAACTGATCACTCTCACTCTTGACTAATCTTCACACTTGCACTTATTACAACTAGGACATTTTACTGTTCATTCTTCAGTCTTAACGTTTCTGCTTCTGAACGTAAACTAGCTTCCTATTCGGCGAATAGTCCGTATTTATAACGTTGAGTATCGAAGGTTCTCTGTACAAGAAAACAGCAGAATATTTGCGACTTCACTCGAATAAATGCCAAACAGAATAACGTATCGAGATCGCCCCCTGCGGGTCCGGGGGTTAGAATAGGCCCGAGGTACTCCTGCCTGTTGTAAGAGGTGACTAAAGGAGTTTCACACGTTTCGGCCTTAATGTGATGGTCACCTGTAGGGTCTGACCTCCATTCTTCAAAATTTTCCCGAAGAGTGAGCCAATTGGGGAAAGGCGCCTTACATGATACATCGTGTTCATTGTGCATTGAGATCTTCAGCCCACTTTCTCGTCATCGTATTGCAGTCCCTCTCATTCTCCATCTCTTGGGCGAGGACACCTTCCTGGATGCATTTTACACCATGCCCTATGCAGTATCGCTTTCTGCATCGACGATGACCGTGGACTTCTTTGCACCTGCTATCCACCACGATAGCCAGTCAGTTGTGGTGGGGCCGCCATGTACCCCATTGGTTGTAGCCCCCTGACCATACAGGGATCGCTCTGCTGACGCCTGCGCCATTAACTCCCTACGTATGCCGAGGGGTAGGTGACCATCCCCCTGGGGCATCGGGATTCCCGGCAATGGCCGTTCTGCGAGGTGGCCTTTGCTGTGGCTGGGTGACGCCCGTGGGGAGGGCCCCTGGTCGGAGTGGGTGGCATCAGGGCGGATCACATGTGATGAAGCTTAATCCATCATCTCTTGCTGTTGAAACACCAACAGTCTCTAAGCAATCACGAGCTCAGTTCAATGCATAGAAATACGACCCCAAATCATTCCCCTCCCTGCCCACACCATCGGAGGAATGTCAGGCTAAGGATGGCAGCGGATCTTATTCGAGAGCTGATTGGGAGTCTTTCATGACAATGAAGCTTCAGTTTTTTGTTGAGCATTTAGAGGACAAGTTTGGGGAGGTGAAGGGCTTGTCCAAAATGAGTCTGGGTCAGCCTTGACGAAAACAGCATCCTCTGTCCAGTCACGGGAGTTACTCCCTTGTGACAAGCTGGGGGATGTTTCTGTAACCATCACGTCCCATAAGAGCTTAAATATGGTCCAGGGTATCATATTTCACAGGGACCTTGTTTTGAAGTCCAACGATGACCTGCGCAAAAATTTAGAGTGGCGTGTCCACCGGGGCTGAGGGATAATCAGATTGCCACCGGTGCCTTCATCTTGGCCTTTGAGGGTGATACATTGCCCAAGAAGGTCAAAGGTGATGGTCTACTGCTGTGATGTAAAGCCCTATATCCCTCCCTGATGCGGTGCTTTAAGTGCTGGAACTTCAGCCATATGTCTTCCTGCTGTACTTCCAGTGTCACATGCCGAGATTGCGGACGCCCACCACATCCCAATACTCCATGTGCCCTGCCTCCCATCTGTGTCTACTGCGGAGAGCACCATTCACCTTGCTCTCCTGACTGCAGGATTCTCCAGAAAGAAAGGAAAATCATGGAGTACAAGATCCTGGACTGACTGACCTACACTGAAGCTAAGAAAAAATTTGAACGCCTGCATCCTATGCATATGACATCGTCTTACGCCACCGCTACAACAGTTCTGGCACCACCAGCTACGCCAACCCAAGTCACCTCTCAGAGCCAGAAGACTGCACATGCCCCATTGATGGTGGGGACCATTTCCCTCCCAGTTGCTCCCTCACCACCTACTTTGAGAGCAGCACCCCCCTCCCCCCCCAACCATCGGGGACGTCTGTCTCCACTTCAAAACCTGGAGAAGTGTAAGTCCTCTTCGGCTTCTCTCGCTAGGAAGGGGTCCCTTGGGTCACTCCCTACCCAGGTTTCTTCTGGTGGGAAAGATGACACCTGCCAGTGGTTGAAGAGCCCAAAAACAGCTGGTCGTAGGGCTTCACGCTCAACCTCAGTCCTAGAGACTCAGCCAATGAAGTCCTCCCACCCATGGAAACCCAAGCAGCTGCGAGAGAAATCCAAAAAGAAAACCCCTAAGACCAAGGAAATTGTGGTGGCACCCGCACCACTGCTACCTACAAGCTCTGAGGATGGGTTGGAGATTTTGGCGTCAGCTGAGGACCTAGATGTCGCCAGACATTCAGATACAATGGATATAGACTGCTCAGGCAATAAGTCAGTGGCAGCAGATGACTCTGAGGTGTAAACTGCCTCATTGAATGTTCCATGCCTTCACAGTCTCACGATGTCATCCTCCAGTGGAATTGCGACGTTTTTTCCAACACCTGGCTGAGCTACGGCAACTGTTAAGCTTTACACCTGCTATCTGCATTGCCCTCCAGGAAACCTGATTCCCGGCAATGCAAACCCTTACCCTCCATGGCTATAAGGGATATTATAGGAATCGTAGCAACTGTAATCGAGTGTCAGGTGGAGTTTGCGTTTATGTCCTAAACTCAGTTTGTAGTGAACATGTGCCCCTTCAAACTTCTCTTGAAGCTGTGGCTGTCAGAATAAGGATGATGCAGGAAATAACTGTCTGCAATGTATATCTTCCCCCATATTCTGCAGTAGCCCCGAATGTATTAGCTGCACTGGTTGATCAACTCCCTAAACCTTTCCCACTTTTGGAAGAGTTTAGTGCCCATAACCCCTTGTGGAGTGGTACCATGCATACTGGCCGAGGCCGAGATGTCAAAACTTTACTATCACAGTTCAACCTCTGCCTCTCAAACACTGGGGCTGCCACACATTACAGTGTGGTTCATGGTAGTTACTCGGCCATTGATATATCAATTTTCAGCCCAGGACTTCTCCCATCTATCCACTGGAGAGCACATGGCGACCTGTATAGTAGTGACCACTTCCCCATCTTTCTGTCACTGGCTTAGCGTCAGGCCCATGGACGCCTGCCCAGATGGGCTTTAAACTAGGCGGACTGGGAAACATTCACCTCTGCTGTCACTCTTGAATTCCCCCCACATGGTAACATCGATGTGATGGTTGAGTAGGTGACTACAACAATTGTTTCTGTGGCAGAAAATGCGACCCCTCGCTCTTGAGGGTGCCCGAGGTGTAAGGCAGTCCCTTGGTGGTCGCCGGAAGTCACTGAAACAATTAAGGAGTGTCGTCGAGGTCTACAGTGGCATAAGCGGCACCCTTCCCTGGAGCACCTCAAAGCCTTTGAATGGCTCCGTGCCCGTGTTTGCTGCCTTATCAGATGACGGAAGCAGGAGTGTTGGGAAAGATACGTCTTGAGCATTGGGTGCCATATGTCACCTTTACAAGTCTGGGCAGAGATCGAACGTCTTTTCGGGTACCAGGCCCCAACAGGTGTCTTTGGTGTTGCCATAAATGGCGTGTTATCTACCGACACAAACGTGATTTGCCAAGCACTTTGCTGAGCACTTTGCTCGAGCCGCTGCGTTGGAGAATTACCCCCCAGCTTTTTGCACACTTAAACGGCGTCTGGAAGGGAACGTCCTCTCATCCACTACATCCTGCAGTGAATCCTATAACGCCCCATTTACAGAGTTGGAGCTCCTCAGAGCTCTTGCACATTGCTCCGACACAGCCCCTGGGCCTGATCGGATCAACAGCTAGATGATTAAACATCTATTTTCTGTCGACAAGCGACATCTCCTCCTCATCTTCAACTGTATCTGGTGCGATGGCGTCTTTCCATCGCAATGGCGGCAGAGCGCCATCATTCCAGTACTCAAACCTGGTAAAAACCCCCTTGATGTGGATAGATATCGGTCCATCAGCATCACCAACGTTCTTTGTAAGCTGTTTGAATGTATGTTATGTCAGCAGTTGGGTTGGGTCCTGGAGTCACGTGGCTGCTCGCTCCATGTCAGGGCGGCTTCCGCCAGGGTCGCTCTACCACTGATAATCTTGTGCCCCTCGAGTATGCTATCCGAACAGCCTTTTCCAGACGACAACACCTGGTTGCTGTCTTTTTTGACTTATGTAAAGCATACGATGCGGCCTGGCGACATCATATCCTTGCCACATAGCATGAGTGGGGTCTCCGGGGCCCGCTCCCGATTTTTATCCAAAACTTCCTGTCGCTCCATACTTTCCACGTCCAAGTTGGTGTATCACAATGTTCCATCCATATCCAGGAGAATGGAGTCCTGCAGGGCTCTGTATTAAGTGTCTCTCTATTTTTAGCGGCCATTAACGGTCTAGCAGCAGCTGTCAGGCCCTCCATCTCACCTTCTCTGTATGCAGACGACTTCTGCGTTTCATACTGCTGCTCCATTACTGGTGTTGCTGAGCGGCATCCACAGAGAGCCATAGAGAAGGTGCAGTCATGGGCTCTAGCCCACGGCTTCCAGTTTTCAGCCACAAAGTCATGTGTCGTGCACTTCTGTGGTGTCGCACCATTCATCCGGAACCAGCACTTTACCTTAATCGTGATCCAATCACTGTAGTGGAGACATATCGATTCCTAGGACTGGTTCTCGATGCTCAATTGACTTGGCTCCCTCATCTTCATCAGCTTAAGCAGAAGTGCTGGCAGCACCTCAATGCCCTCCGTTGCCTGAGTAACACCAATTTGGCTGTAGATCGCCCTACGCTGCTGCAGCTCTACAAATTCCTTGTCCAATCCCAAATTGACTATGGGAGTGTGGTTTATGGTTTGGCAGCGCCTGCAGTGTTGCTCAACCCTGTGCACCACTGTGGGGTCTGACGGGAGCTTTTAGGATGAGTCTGACGACCAGCGTACTGGTGGAGGCTGGTGTCCCTCCATTGCAGATCAGACGTGCACAACTGCTTGCCAGTTACGCATCACACATTCGTAGTTCCCCTGAGCATCCTCTACCATCTCCTTTTCCTGCCTGCGGCAGTCCATCTCCTGCATCGGCGACCAAGGTTGGGGCTAATGACTGTGGTTCGCGTGCAGTCCCTTCTCCGAACTGGAGTCCTTCCCTTTATCACCTCTACTTGCAGTCCGTTCACGTATGCCTCCATGGTGTACGCCTCAGCTGCAACGTCGTCTTGACCTTTCACGTGGCCCTAAGGACGCCATTAACCCTGCGGCTCTCCACTGTCACTTCCTCTCGATTCTTGACGTGTTCCAGGGCTCTGAAGTGGTTTACACCGACGGCTCGATGGCTGATGGTCGCGTTGGCTTTGCCTAAGTGCACGGCGGCCATATTGAACAGCATTCCTTACCCGACGGCTGCAGTGTATTCACTGCAGAGCTGGTGGCCATTTCTCTTTCACTTCAGTATCTCCATTCATGCCGTGGGAAGTCTTTTCTTTTATGTACTGACTTCTTGAGCAACCATCAAACGATTGACCAATGCTACCCTCGTCATCCTTTGGTAGCGTCCATCCAGGAGTCTATCTATGCCCTGGAACGGTCCAATCGTTCAGTGGTGTTCGTCTGGACCCCTGGTCACGTCGGAATCCCAGGATATGAACTTGCTGACAGGATGGCCAAACAGGCTACACAGAAACCACTTCTGGAGATGTGTATCCCCGCAAGTGACCTACGTTCGTTATTACACCACGAGATTTTTCAGCATTGGGAGATGGAATGGCAAAACCTAAGTATGCACAACAAACTGAGAGCCATTAATGGGACCATAAATGTGTGGGAGTCCTCGATGATGGCGTCTCACAGGGACTCTGTAGTTCTCTGCAGGCTCCACATTTGCCATACATGGGTGATCCACGGCTACCTCCTGCGCCATGAAGACCTACCTCAGTGTCAATGTGGCGCCTGGTTGACAGAGGCCCATATTCTTTGCTATGTCCTTCTTTGGCTGCCCTGCGGCTTCATGTTCGGTTGCCGGACTTGTTATCATTGATTTCAGCAGACAACGCCTCATTGGCTGATTTGGTTTTACATTTCATCCATGAGGGTAGATTTTATCATTCGATCTGAGTTTTAGCACAGGTCGTTTGTCCCTCTGTGTCCTCCACCCTAGCGCTTTTAGAGTGAAGGTTTTAATGTGTTGCAGGGTGGCTGGCTTTTCCCTTTTTATTTTCGTAGTCGGCCAGCCACTGTAATCTGCTTCCTTGTTTTACTCTCTTCTGTTTCTTGCACCTGCCATAGCATTGTTTTACTCTCTTCTGTTTCTTGCACCTCTATGTTGTTATCTCGTGCTCTTTCATTCTTTTTAGTGTTCTTTGGCTCTCCTTCGCTCTTGTGGTCTTTCCTTTTTTTCCGTTTTGTGTTGTATGTCTTCTCTATTTGTCTATTTTATTCTCACACTTGTGGCATTGTTTTATTAGGGACAAGTGACCAATGACCTCGTAGTTCGGTCCTTTTCCCCCTCATTTAAACCAACCAACCAACCAATGTATCAAGATCACTAGGGTGGTTGCAACTTTTCTTGTAGGTATGTGTTACCTATCTGTGTGCCAGACAGAAACATATAAAATACGTTGACACGGATGCGTGTGCTACGTAGGAAAGTATAACTACTCAACAACTGGATTCAGTCAAGTCGACTGACGAAAGAAACGAACGAACAGCAAGCGGGTTGACTGGTGGAGGGGGGGGGGGTATGGGTGGCAATGTGGGCGGCACCGCAAGGGTGGGGGAGGGGGTGGGGGGCAGCCCCTCGCGCCCCCATATGTATCCGCCACTGTGTACAAAGATGTTTGCCTCCTCAGACAAGTGTCTGAGTGAGCTACCCCCTTTTTTAGCTTCCCCTACTTAACTGTCTTTACACCCAAAGTGAGGAACTAACGATTTTCTACTGTTATCGTGTAAGTAAGGGGTACAGTAAACCTGAAGTGAAGCATCGGAATCTATCACTAGTGTCACAGGAACGGTTCAAAACATAGACAGTAAGAAGAGCCAGTCTTCTAGTACTTAAGTCGGCATTGTGCCTTTAGTATTTAATTCCGATCCAATTTCTGTGTTTCATCGTCAATACGAAGGTCCAAGGGATACAGTAAACCTGAAGTGAAGCATCGGAATCTATAACTAGTGTCACAGGAATGGTTCAAAACATAGACAGTCAGAAGAGTCAGTCTTCATGTACTTAAGTCGGCAGTGTGCCTTTTCTATTTAATTCCGATGCAATATCTGTGTTTCATCGTCAATAAGAAGGTGAGAGGGATACAGTAAACCTGAAGTGAAGCATCGGAATCTAAAACTAGTGTCACAGGAATGGTTCAAATCATAGTCAGTAAGAAGAGTCAGTCTTCTTGTACTTAAGTCGACAATGTGCCTTTTCTATTTAATTCCGATGCACTTTCTGTATTTCGTCGCCAATAAGAAGGTCCAAAGGATACAGCAAACCTGAAGTGAAGCATCGGAAGCTATAACTAGTGTCACAGGAATGGTTCAGAACATAGACAGTAAGAAGAGTCAGTCTTCTTGTACTTAAGTCGGCAATGTGCCTTTTCTATTTAATTCCGATGCAATATCTGTGTTTCATCGTCAATAAGAAGGTGAGAGGGATACAGTAAACCTGAAGTGAAGCATCGGAATCTAAAACTAGTGTCACAGGAATGGTTCAAATCATAGTCAGTAAGAAGAGTCAGTCTTCTTGTACTTAAGTCGGCAATGTGCCTTTTCTATTTAATTCCGATGCACTTTCTGTATTTCGTCGCCAATAAGAAGGTCCAAAGGATACAGCAAACCTGAAGTGAAGCATCGGAAGCTATAACTAGTGTCACAGGAATGGTTCAGAACATAGACAGTAAGAAGAGTCAGTCTTCTTGTACTTAAGTCGGCAATGTGCCTTTTCTATTTAATTCCGATGCACTTTCTGTATTTCGTCGCCAATAAGAAGGTCCAAAGGATACAGCAAACCTGAAGTGAAGCATCGGAAGCTATAACTAATGTCACGGGAATCGTTCAAAGCATAGACAGTAGGAAGAGTCAGTCTCCTTGTACTTAAGTCGGCATTGTGCCATTTGTATTTAGTTACGATGCAATTTCTGTGTTTCATCGTCAATAAGAAGGTCAGAGGGATACAGTAAACCTGAAGTGAAGCATCGGAATCTATAACTAGTGTCACAGGAATGGTTCAAAACAGTCAGTAAGAAGAGTCAGTCTTCTTGTACTTAAGTCGGCATTGTGCATTTTGTATTTAATTCCGATGCAATTTCTGTGTTTCTTCGTCAATAAGAAGGTCCAAGGGATACAGTAAACCTGAAGTGAAGCATCAAAATCTATAACTAGTGTCACAGGAATGGTTCAAAACATAGACAGTAGGAAGAGTCTGTCTTCCTGTACTTAAGTCGGCATTGTGCCTTTTGTATTTAGTTCCGATGCAATTTCTGTGTTTCATCGTCAATAAGAAGGTCCTAGGGATAGAGTAAACCTGAAGTGAAGCATCGGAATGTATAACTAGTGTCACAGGAATGGTTCAAAACATAGTCAGCAAAAGTGTCAGTCTTCTTGTACTTAAGTCGGCATTGTGCCTTTTGTATTTAATTCCGATGCAATTTCTGTGTTTCATCGTCAATACGAAGGTCCAAGGGATACAGTAAACCTGAAGTGAAGCATCGGAATCTATAACTAGTGTCACAGGAATGGTTCAAAACATAGACAGTCAGAAGAGTCAGTCTTCTTGTACTTAAGTCGGCAGTGTGCCTTTTCTATTTAATTCCGATGCAATATCTGTGTTTCATCGTCAATAAGAAGGTGAGAGGGATACAGTAAACCTGAAGTGAAGCATCGGAATCTAAAACTAGTGTCACAGGAATGGTTCAAATCATAGTCAGTAAGAAGAGTCAGTCTTCTTGTACTTAAGTCGGCAATGTGCCTTTTCTATTTAATTCCGATGCACTTTCTGTATTTCGTCGCCAATAAGAAGGTCCAAAGGATACAGCAAACCTGAAGTGAAGCATCGGAAGCTATAACTAGTGTCACAGGAATGGTTCAGAACATAGACAGTAAGAAGAGTCAGTCTTCTTGTACTTAAGTCGGCAATGTGCCTTTTCTATTTAATTCCGATGCACTTTCTGTATTTCGTCGCCAATAAGAAGGTCCAAAGGATACAGCAAACCTGAAGTGAAGCATCGGAAGCTATAACTAATGTCACTGGAATCGTTCAAAGCATAGACAGTGGGAAGAGTCAGTCTCCTTGTACTTAAGTCGGCATTGTGCCATTTGTATTTAGTTACGATGCAATTTCTGTGTTTCATCGTCAATAAGAAGGTCAGAGGGATACAGTAAACCTGAAGTGAAGCATCGGAATCTATAACTAGTGTCACAGGAATGGTTCAAAACATAGACAGTAGGAAGAGTCTGTCTTCCTGTACTTAAGTCGGCATTGTGCCTTTTGTATTTAGTTCCGATGCAATTTCTGTGTTTCATCGTCAATAAGAAGGTCCTAGGGATAGAGTAAACCTGAAGTGAAGCATCGGAATGTATAACTAGTGTCACAGGAATGGTTCAAAACATAGTCAGCAAAAGTGTCAGTCTTCTTGTACTTGAGTCGGCATTGTGCCTTTTGTATTTAATTCCGATGCAATTTCTGTGTTTCATCGTCAATACGAAGGTCCAAGGGATACAGTAAACCTGAAGTGAAGCATCGGAATCTATAACTAGTGTCACAGGAATTGTTCAAATCATAGTCAGTAAGAAGAGTCAGTCTTCTTGTACTTAAGATTGCATTGTGCCTTTTGTATTTAATTCCGATGCAATTTCTGTGTTTCATCGTCAATAAGAAGGTCCAAGGGATACAGTAAACCTGAAGTGGAGCATCGGAATCTATAACTAGTGTCACAGGAATGGTTCAAAACATAGAGAGTCGGAAGAGTCAGTCTTCTTGTACTTATGTCGGCACTGTGCCTTTTCAATTTAATTCCGATGCAATTTCTGTGTTTCATCGTCAATAAGAAGGTCCAAGGGGTACAGTAAACCTGAAGTGAAGCATCGGAATCTATCACTAGTGTCACAGGAATGGTTCAAAACATAGACATTAAGAAGAGCCAGTCTTCTTGTACTTAAGTCGGCATTGTGCCTTTAGTATTTAATTCCGAACCAATTTCTATGTTTCATCGTCAATACGAAGGTCAGAGGGATACAGTAAACCTGAAGTGAAGCATCGGAATCTATAACTAATGTCACAGGAATCGTTCAAATCATAGACGGTAGGAAAGGTCAGTCTTCTTGTACTTAAGTCGGCATTGTGCCTTTTCTATTTAATTCCGATGCAATTTGTGTGTTTCATCGTCAATAAGAAGGTCCAAGGGATACAGTAAACCTGAAGTGAAGCATCGGAATCTATAACTAGTGTCACAGGAGTGGTTCAAAACATAGACAGCAAGAAGAGTCAGTCTTCTTGTACTTAAGTCGGCAGTGTGCCTTTTCTATTTAATTCCGATGCAATATCTGTGTTTCATCGTCAATAAGAAGGTGAGAGGGATACAGTAAACCTGAAGTGAAGCATCGGAATCTATAACTAGTGTCACAGGAATGGTTCAAATCATAGTCAGTAAGAAGAGTCAGTTTTCTTGTACCTAAGTCGGCATATTGCCTTTTCTATTTAATACCGATGCAATATCTGTGTTTCATCGTTAATAAGAAGGTCAGAGGGATACAGTAAACCTGAAGTGAGGCATCGGAATCTATAACTAGTGTCACAGGAATGGTTCCAAACATAGTCAGTAAGAAGAGTCAGTCTTCTTGTACTTAAGTCAGCCTTGTGCCTTTTCTATTTAATTCCGATGCAATATCTGTGTTTCATCATCAATAAGAAGGTGCAAGGGATACAGTAAACCCGAAGTGAAGCATCGGAATCTATAACTAGCGTCACAGGAATGGTTCAAAACATAGACAGTAAGAAGAGTCGGTCTTCTTGTACTTAAGTCGGCAATGCGCCTTTCCTATTTAATTCCGATGCACTTTCTGTATTTCGTCGCCAATAAGAAGGTCCAAAGGATATAGTAAACCTGAAGTGAAGCATCGGAAGCTATAACTAATGTCACGCGAATCGTTCAAAGCATAGACAGTAGGAAGAGTCAGTCTCCTTGTACTTAAGTCGGCATTGTGCCATTTGTATTTAGTTACGATGCAATTTCTGTGTTTCATCGTCAATAAGAAGGTCAGAGGGATACAGTAAACCTGAAGTGAATCATCGGAATCTATAACTAGTGTCACAGGAATGGTTCAAAACATAGACAGTAAGAAGAGTCGGTTTTCTTGTACTTAAGTCGGCAATGCGCATTTCCTATTTAATTCCGATGCAATTTCTGTGTTTCATCGTCAATAAGAAGGTCCAAGGGGTACAGTAAACATTAAGTGAAGCATCGGAATCCATAACTAGTGTCACAGGAATGGTTCAAAACATAGAGAGTAAGAAGAGTCAGTCTTCTTGTACATAAGTCGGCATTGTGCCTTTTGTATTTAATGCCGATCTAATATCTGTGTTTCATCGTCAATAAGAAGGTCAGAGGGATACAGTAAACCTGAAGTGAAGTATCGGAATCTATAACTAGGGTCACAGGAATAGTTCAAATCATAGACAGCAAGAGGAGTCAGTCTTCTTGTACTTAAGTCGGCATTGTGCCTTTTGTATTTATTTCCGATGCAATTTCTGTGTTTCATCGTCAATAACAAGGTGCAAGGGATACAGTAAACCTGAAGTGAAGCATCGGAATCAATAACTAGTGTCACAGGAATGGTTCAAATCATAGACAGTTAGAAGAGTCAGTCTTCTTGTACTTAAGTCGGCATTGTGCCTTTTGTATTTAATTCCGATGCAATTTCTGTGTTTCATCGTCAATAAGAAGGTCCAAGGGATACAGTAAACCTAAATTGAATCATCGGAATCTATAACTAGCCTCACAGGAATGGTTCAAAACATAGACAGTAAGAACAGTCAGTCTTCTTGTACTTAAGTCGGCATTGTGCCTTTTCTATTTAATTCCGATGCAATTTCTGTATTTCGTCGCCAATAAGAAGGTCCAAAGGATACAGTAAACCTGAAGTGAAGCATCGGAATCTATAACTAATGTCACAGGAATCGTTCAAAACATAGACAGTAGGATGAGTCAGTCTTCTTGTACTGAAGTCGGCATTGTGCCTTTTGTATTTAGTTCCGATGCAATTTCTGTGTTTCATCGTCAATAAGAAGGTCCTAGGGATAGAGTAAACCTGAAGTGAAGCATCGGAATCTATAACTAGTGTCACAGGAATGGTTCAAAACATAGTCAGTAAGAAGAGTCAGTCTTCTTGTACTTAAGTCGGCATTGTGCCTTTTGTATTTAATTCCGATGCAATTTCTGTGTTACATCGTCAATACGAAGGTCCAAGGGATACAGTAAACCTGAAGTGAAGCATCGGAATCTATAACTAGTGTCACAGGAATTGTTCAAAACATAGTCAGTAAGAAGAGTCAGTCTTCTTGTGCTTAAGTTGGCATTGTGTCTTTTGTATTTAATTCCGATGCAATTTCTGTGTTTCATCGTCAAAAAGAAGGTCAGAGGGATACAGTAAACCTGAAGTGAAGCATCGGAATCTATAACTAGTGTCACAGGAATGGTTCAAAACATAGACTGTAGGAGGAGTCAGTCTTCTTGTACACAAGTCGGCATTGTGACTTTTCTATTTAATTACGATGCAATTTCTGTTTCATCGTCATTAAGAAGGTCCTAGGGATGCAGTAAACCTGAAGTGAAGCATCGGAAACTATAACTAGTGTCACAGGAATGGTTCAAAACATAGACAGTAGGAAGAGTCAGTCTTCTTGTACTTAAGTCGGCATTGTGCCTTTTCTATTTAATTCCGATGCATTTTATGTGTTTCATCGTCAATACGAAGGTCCAAGGGGTACAGTAAACCTGAAGTGAAGCATCGGAATCTATAACTAGTGTCACAGGAATGGTTCAAAACATAGACAGTAAGAAGAGTCAGTCTCCTTGTACTTAAGTCGGCATTGTGCCTTTCGTATTTAATTCCGATCCAATTTCTGTGTTTCATCGACAATAAGAAGGTCAGAGGGATACAGTAAACCTGAAGTGAAGCATCGGAATCTCTAACTAGTGTCACAGTAATGGTTCAAAACATAGACAGTAGGAATAGTCAGTCTTCTTGTACTTAAGTCAGCATTGTGCCTTTTCTATTTAATTCCGATGCGATTTCTGTGTTTCATCGTCAAAAAGAAGGTCAGAGGGATAGAGTAAACTTGAAGTGAATAATCGGAATCTATGACTAGTGTCACAGGAATGGTTCAAAACATAGACAGTAGGAAGAGTCAGCCTTCTTGTACTTAAGTTGGCATTGTGCCTTTTGTGTTTAATTCCGACGCAATTTCTGTGCTTCATCGTCAATAATACGGTCAGATGGATACAGTAAACCTGAAGTGAAGCATAGGAATCTATAACTAGTGTCACAGGAATGGTTCAAAACATAGACAGTATGAAGGGTCAGTCTTCTTGTACTTAAGTCGGCATTGTGCCTTTTCTATTTAATTCCGATGCAATATCTGTGTTTCATCGTCAATAAGAAGGTGCAAGGGATACAGTAAACCTGAAGTGAAGCATCGGAATCTATAACTAGTGTCACAGGAATCGTTCAAAACATAGACAGTAAGAAGAGTCAGTCTTCTTGTACTTCAGTCGGCAATGTGCCTTCTCTATTTAATTCCGTTGCAATTTCTGTATTTCGTCGCCAATAAGAAGATCCTAAGGATACAGTAAACCAGAAGTGAAGCATCGGAAACTATAACTAATGTCACAGGAATCGTTCAAAACATAGACAGTAGGAAGAGTCAGTCTTCTTGTACTTAAGTCGGCATTGTGCATTTTGTATTTAATTCCGATGCAATTTCTGTGTTTCATCGTCAAAACGAAGGTCAGAGGGATACAGTAAACCTGAAGTAAAGCATCGGAATCTATAACTAGTGTCACAGGAATAGATGAAAACATAGACAGTAGGAAGAGTCAGTCTTCTTGTACCTAAGTCGGCATTGTGCCATTTCTATTTAATTCCGATGCAATTTCTGTGCTTCATCGTCATAAAGAAGGTCAGAGGGATACAGTAAACCTGAAGTGAAGCATCGGAATCTATAACTAGTGTCACAGGAATGGTTCAAAACATAGACAGTAGGAAGAGTCAGTCTTCTTGTACTTAAGTCGGCATTGTACCATTTCTATTTAATTCCGATGCAATTTCTATGTTTCATCGTCAATAAGAAGGTCAGAGGGATACAGTAAACCTGAAGTGAAGCATGGGAATCTATAACTAGTGTCACAGGAATGGTTCAAAACATAGACAGTAGGAAGAGTCAGTCTTCTTGCACTTAAGTTCGCATTGTGCCTTTTCTATTTAATTCAGATGCAATTTCTGTGTTTCATCGTCAATAAGAAGGTCCAAGGGATACAGTAAACCTGAAGTGATGCATCGGAATCTATAACTAGTGTCACAGGAATGGTTCAAAACAAAGATATTAGGAAGAGTCAGTCTTCTTGTACTTAAGTCGGCATTGTGCCTTTTCTATTTAATTCCGATGCAATTTCTGTGTTTCATCGTCAATAAGAAGGTCAGAGGGATACAGTAAACCTGAAGTGAAGCATCGGAATGTATAACTAGTGTCACAGGAATGGTTCAAACTTAGACAGTAAGAAGGGTCAGTTTTCTTGTACTTAAGTTGGCGTTGTGTCTTTTGTGTATAATTCCGATGCAATTTCTGTGTTTCATCGTCGATACGAAGGTCCAAGGGATACAGTAAATCTGAAGTGAAGCATCGGCATCTATAACTAGTGTCACAGGAATTCTTCAAAACATAGTCAGCAAGAAGAGTCAGTCTTCTTGTACTTAAGTTGGCATTGTGCCTTTTGTATTTGATTCCGATGCAATTTCTGTGTTTCATCGTCAATAAGAAGGTGAGAGGGATACATTAAACCTGAAGTGAAGCATCGGAATCTATAACTAGTGGTACAGGAATGGTTCAAAACAGTCAGTAAGAAGAGTAAGTCTTCTTGTACTTAAGTCGGCATTGTGCATTTTGTATTTAATTCCGATGCAATTTCTGTGTTTCATCCTCAATAAGAAGGTCCAAGGGATACAGTAAACCTGAAGTGAAGCATCGGAATGTATAACTAGTGTCACAGGAATGGTTCAAACTTAGACAGTAAGAAGTGTCAGTCTTCTTGTACTTGAGTCGGCATTGTGCCTTTTGTATTTAATTCCCATGCAATTTCTGTGTTTCATCGTCAAAAAGGAGGTCAGAGGGATACAGTAAACCTGAAGTGAAGCATCGCAGTTTGTAACTAGTGTCACAGGAATGGTTGAAAACATAGACAGAAGGAAGAGTCAGTCTTCTTGTACTTAAGTCGTCATTGTGCCTTTTCTATTTAATTCCGATGCAATTTCTGTGTTTCATCGTCAATAAGAAGGTCAGAGGGATACAGTAAACCTGAAGTGAAGCATCGGAATCTATAACTAGTGTCACAGGAACGGTTCAAAACATAGACAGTAAGAAGAGTCAGTCTTCTTGTACTTAAGTCGGCATTGTGCTTTTTCTATTAACTTCCGATGCGATATCTGTGTTTCATCGTCAATAAGAAGGTCAGAGGGATACAGTAAACCTGATGTGAAGCATTGGAATCTATAATTAGTGTCACAGGAATGGTTCAAAACAGTCAGTAAGAAAAGTCAGTCTTCTTGTACTTAAGTCGGCATTGTGCATTTTGTATTTAATTCCGATGCAATTTCTGTGTTTCTTCGTCAATAAGAAGGTCCAAGGGATACAGTAAACCTGAAGTTAAGCATCGGAATATATAACTAGTGTCACAGGAATGGTTCAAAACATAGACAGTAAGAAGAGTCAATCTTCTTGTACTAAAGTCGGCATTGTGCCTTTTGTATTTAAATCCGATGCAATTTCTGTGTTTCATCGTCAATAAGAAGGTCCAAGGGATACAGTAAACCTGAAGTGATGCATCGGAATCTATAACTAGTGTCACAGGAATGGTTCAAAACATAGACATTAGGAAGAGTCAGTATCCATGTACTTACGTCGGCATTGTGCCTTTTTTATTTAATTCCGATGCAATTTCTGTGTTTCATCGTCAATAAGAAGGTCAGAGGGATACAGTAAACCTGAAGTGAAGCATCGGAATCTAAAACTAGTGTCACAGGAATGGTTCAAAACATAGACAGTAGGAAGAGTCAGTCTTCTTGTACTTAAGTCGGCATTGTGCCTTTTCTATTAATTTCCGATGCGATATCTGTGTTTCATCGTCAATAAGAAGGTCAGAGGGATACAGTAAACCTGAAGTGAAGCATCGGAATCTATAGCTAATGTCACAGGAATCGTTCAAAACATAGACAGTAGGAAGAATCAGTCTGCTTGTACTTATGTCGGCACTGTGCCTTTTGTATTTAGTTCCGATGCAATTTCTGTGTTTCATCGTCAATACGAAGGTCCAAGGGATACAGTAAACCAGAAGTGAAGCATCGGAATCTATAACTAGTGTCACAGGAATTGTTCAAAACATCGTCAGTAAGAAGAGTCAGTCTTCTTGTACTTAAGTTGGCAACATGCCTTTTGTATTTGATTCCGATGCAATTTCTGTGTTTCATCGTCAATAAGAACGTCCGAGGGATACAGTAAACCTGAAGTGAAGCATCGGAATCGATAACTAGTGTTACAGGAATGGTTCAAAACAGTCAGTAAGAAGAGTAAGTCTTCTTGTACTTAAGTCGGCATTGTGCATTTTGTATTTAATTCCGATGCAATATCTGTGGTTCATCCTCAATAAGAAGGTCCAAGGGATTCACGAAACCTGAAGTGAAGCACCGGAATCTGTAACTTGTGTCACAGGAATGGTTCAAAACATAGACAGTAGGAAGAGTCAGTTTTCTTGTACACAAGTCGGCATTGTGCCTTTTCTATTTAATTCCGATGCAATTTCTGTTTCATCGTCAATAAGAAGGTCCAAGGGATACAGTAAACCTGAAGTTAAGCATCGGAATCTATCACTAGTGTCACAGGAATGGTTCAAACCATAGACAGTCGGAAGAGTCAGTCTTCTTGTACTTAAGTCGGCATTGTGCCTTTTCTATTTAATTCCGATGCATTTTCTGTGTTTCATCGTCAATAAGAAGGTCCAAGGGGTACCGTAAACCTGAAGTGAAGCATCGGAATCTATAACTAGTCTCACAGGAATGGTTCAAAACATAGACAGTAAGAAGAGTCAGTCTTCTTGTACTTAAGTTGGCATTGTGCCTTTTGTATTTGATTCCGATGCAATTTCTGTGTTTCATCGTCAATAAGAAGGTCGGAGGGATACAGTAAACCCGAAGTGAAGCATCGGAATCCATAACTAGTGTCACAGGAATGGTTCAAAACATAGACCGTAGGAAGTATTAGTCTTCTTGTACTTAAGTCGGCATTGTCCCTTTTGTATTTAATTTGGATGCAATTTCTGTGTTTCATCGTCAATCTGAAGGTCAGAGGGATACAGTAAACCTGAAGTGAAGCATCGGAATCTCTAACTAGTGTCACAGTAATGGTTCAAAACATAGACAGTAGGAAGAGTCAGTCTTCTTGTACTTAAGTCAGCATTGTGCCTTTTCTATTTAATTCCGATGCAATTTCTGTGTTTCATCGTCAAAAAGAAGGTGCAAGGGATAGAGTAAACTTGAAGTGAATAATCGGAATCTATGACTAGTGTCACAGGAATGATTCAAAACAAAGACAGTAGGAAGAGTCAGCCTTCTTGCACTTAAGCTATCATTGTGCCTTTTGTATTTAATTCCGACGCAATTTCTGTGCTTCATCGTCAATAATACGGTCAGATGGATACAGTAAACCTGAAGTGAAGCATAGGAATCTATAACTAGTGTCACAGGAATGGTTCAAAACATAGACAGTATGAAGGGTCAGTCTTCTTGTACTTAAGTCGGCATTGTGCCTTTTCTATTTAATTCCGATGCAATATCTGTGTTTCATCGTCAATAAGAAGGTCAGAGGGATACAGTAAACCTGAAGTGAAGCATCGGAATCTATAACTAGTGTCACAGGAATCGTTCAAAACATAGACAGTAAGAAGAGTCAGTCTTCTTGTACTTCAGTCGGCAATGTGCCTTTTGTATTTAAATCCGATGCAATTTCTGTGTTTCATCGTCAATAAGAAGGTCAGAGGGATACAGTAAACCTGAAGTGAAGCATGGGAATCTATAACTAGTGTCACAGGAATGGTCAAAACATAGACAGTAGGAAGAGTCAGTCTTCTTGCACTTAAGTTCGCATTGTGCCTTTTCTATTTAATTCAGATGCAATTTCTGTGTTTCATCGTCAATAAGAAGGTCCAAGGGATACAGTAAACCTGAAGTGATGCATCGGAATCTATAACTAGTGTCACAGGAATGGTTCAAAACAAAGATATTAGGAAGAGTCAGTCTTCTTGTACTTAAGTCGGCATTGTGCCTTTTCTATTTAATTCCGATGCAATTTCTGTGTTTCATCGTCAATAAGAAGGTCAGAGGGATACAGTAAACCTGAAGTGAAGCATCGGAATGTATAACTAGTGTCACAGGAATGGTTCAAACTTAGACAGTAAGAAGGGTCAGTCTTCTTGTACTTAAGTTGGCGTTGTGTCCTTTGTGTATAATTCCGATGCAATTTCTGTGTTTCATCGTCGATACGAAGGTCCAAGGGATACAGTAAACCTGAAGTGAAGCATCGGCATCTATAACTAGTGTCACAGGAATTCTTCAAAACATAGTCAGCAAGAAGAGTCAGTCTTCTTGTACTTAAGTTGGCATTGTGCCTTTTGTATTTGATTCCGATGCAATTTCTGTGTTTCATCGTCAATAAGAAGGTGAGAGGGATACATTAAACCTGAAGTGAAGCATCGGAATCTATAACTAGTGGTACAGGAATGGTTCAAAACAGTCAGTAAGAAGAGTAAGTCTTCTTGTACTTATGTCGGCATTGTGCATTTTGTATTTAATTCCGATGCAATTTCTGTGTTTCATCCTCAATAAGAAGGTCCAAGGGATACAGTAAACCTGAAGTGAAGCATCGGAATGTATAACTAGTGTCACAGGAATGGTTCAAACTTAGACAGTAAGAAGTGTCAGTCTTCTTGTACTTAAGTCGGCATTGTGCCTTTTGTATTTAATTCCCATGCAATTTCTGTGTTTCATCGTCAAAAAGGAGGTCAGAGGGATACAGTAAACCTGAAGTGAAGCATCGCAGTTTATAACTAGTTTCACAGGAATGGTTGAAAACATAGACAGTAGGAAGAGTCAGTCTTCTTGTACTTAAGACGGCATTGTGCTTTTTCTATTAATTTCCGATGCGATATCTGTGTTTCATCGTCAATAAGAAGGTCAGAGGGATACAGTAAACCTGAAGTGAAGCATCGGAATCTATAACTAGTGTCACAGGAATGGTTCAAAACATAGACAGTAGGAAGAGTCAGTCTTCTTGTACTTAAGTCGGCATTGTACCATTTCTATTTAATTCCGATGCAATTTCTGTGTTTTATCGTCAATAAGAAGGTCAGAGGGATACAGTAAACCTGAAGTGAAGCATGGGAATCTATAACTAGTGTCACAGGAATGGTTCAAAACATAGACGGTAGGAAGAGTCAGTCTTCTTGCACTTAAGTTCGCATTGTGCCTTTTCTATTTAATTCAGATGCAATTTCTGTGTTTCATCGTCAATAAGAAGGTCCAAGGGAAACAGTAAACCTGAAGTGATGCATCGGAATCTATAACTAGTGTCACAGGAATGGTTCAAAACAAAGATATTAGGAAGAGTCAGTCTTCTTGTACTTAAGTCGGCATTGTGCCTTTTCTATTTAATTCCGATGCAATTTCTGTGTTTCATCGTCAATAAGAAGGTCAGAGGGATACAGTAAACCTGAAGTGAATCATCGGAATCTATAACTAGTGTCACAGGAACGGTTCAAAACATAGACAGTAAGAAGAGTCAGTCTTCTTGTACTTAAGTCGGCATTGTGCTTTTTCTATTAATTTCCGATGCGATATCTGTGTTTCATCATCAATAAGAAGGTCAGAGGGATACAGTAAACCTGATGTGAAGCATTGGAATCTATAATTAGTGTCACAGGAATGGTTCAAAACAGTCAGTAAGAAAAGTCAGTCTTCTTGTACTTAAGTTGGCAACTTGCCTTTTGTATTTGATTCCGATGCAATTTCTGTGTTTCATCGTCAATAAGAACGTCCGAGGGATACAGTAAACCTGAAGTGAAGCATCGGAATCGATAACTAGTGTTACAGGAATGGTTCAAAACAGTCAGTAAGAAGAGTAAGTCTTCTTGTACTTAAGTCGGCATTGTGCATTTTGTATTTAATTCCGATGCAATATCTGTGATTCATCCTCAATAAGAAGGTCCAAGGGATTCACGAAACCTGAAGTGAAGCACCGGAATCTGTAACTTGTGTCACAGGAATGGTTCAAAACATAGACAGTAGGAAGAGTCAGTTTTCTTGTACACAAGTCGGCATTGTGCCTTTTCTATTTAATTCCGATGCAATTTCTGTTTCATCGTCAATAAGAAGGTCCAAGGGATACAGTAAACCTGAAGTTAAGCATCGGAATCTATCACTAGTGTCACAGGAATGGTTCAAACCATAGACAGTCGGAGGAGTCAGTCTTCTTGTACTTAAGTCGGCATTGTGCCTTTTCTATTTAATTCCGATGCATTTTCTGTGTTTCATCGTCAATAAGAAGGTCCAAGGGGTACCGTAAACCTGAAGTGAAGCATCGGAATCTATAACTAGTCTCACAGGAATGGTTCAAAACATAGACAGTAAGAAGAGTCAGTCTTCTTGTACTTAAGTTCGCATTGTGCCTTTTGTATTTGATTCCGATGCAATTTCTGTGTTTCATCGTCAATAAGAAGGTCGGAGGGATACAGTAAACCTGAAGTGAAGCATCGGATTCCATAACTAGTGTCACAGGAATGGTTCAAAACATAGACCGTAGGAAGTATTAGTCTTCTTGTACTTAAGTCGGCATTGTGCCTTTTCTAATTTATTCCGATGCAATTTCTGTATATCGTCGCCAAAAAGAAGGTCCAAAAAATACAGTAAACCTGAAGTGAAGCATCGGAATCTATAACTAATGTCACAGGAATCGTTCAAAACATAGACAGTAGGAAGAGTCAGTCTTCTTATACTTAAGTCGGCATTGTCACTTTTGTATTTAATTTGGATGCAATTTCTGTGTTTCATCGTCAATCTGAAGGTCAGAGGGATACAGTAAACCTGAAGTGAAGCATCGGAATCTCTAACTAGTGTCACAGTAATGGTTCAAAACATAGACAGTAGGAAGAGTCAGTCTTCTTGTACTTAAGTCAGCATTGTGCCTTTTCTATTTAATTCCGATGCAATTTCTGTGTTTCATCGTCAAAAAGAAGGTCAGAGGGATAGAGTAAACTTGAAGTGAATAATCGGAATCTATGACTAGTGTCACAGGAATGGTTCAAAACATAGACAGTAGGAAGAGTCAGCCTTCTTGCACTTAAGTTATCATTGTGCCTTTTGTATTTAATTCAGACGCAATTTCTGTGCTTCATCGTCAATAATACGGTCAGATGGATACAGTAAACCTGAAGTGAAGCATAGGAATCTATAACTAGTGTCACAGGAATGGTTCAAAACATAGACAGTATGAAGGGTCAGTCTTCTTGTACTTAAGTCGGCATTGTGCCTTTTCTATTTAATTCCGATGCAATATCTGTGTTTCATCGTCAATAAGAAGGTCAGAGGGATACAGTAAACCTGAAGTGAAGCATCGGAATCTATAACTAGTGTCACAGGAATCGTTCAAAACATAGACAGTAAGAAGAGTCAGTCTTCTTGTACTTCAGTCGGCAATGTGCCTTTTGTATTTAAATCCGATGCAATTTCTGTGTTTCATCGTCAATAAGAAGGTCCAAGGGATACAGTAAACCTGAAGTGATGCATCGGAATCTATAACTAATGTCACAGGAATGGTTCAAAACATAGACATTAGGAAGAGTCAGTATCCATGTACTTACGTCGGCATTGTGCCTTTTTTATTTAATTCCGATGCAATTTCTGTGTTTCATCGTCAATAAGAAGGTCAGAGGGATACAGTAAACCTGAAGTGAAGTATCGGAATCTAAAACTAGTGTCACAGGAATGGTTCAAAACATAGACTGTAGGAAGAGTCAGTCTTCTTGTACTTAAGTCGGCATTGTGCCTTTTCTATTAATTTCCGATGCGATATCTGTGTTTCATCGTCAATAAGAAGGTCAGAGGGATACAGTAAACCTGAAGTGAAGCATCGGAATCTATAGCTAAAGTCACAGGAATCGTTCAAAACATAGAGAGTAGGAAGAATCAGTCTGCTTGTACTTAAGTCTTCAATGTGCCTTTTGTATTTAGTTCCGAAGCAATTTCTGTGTTTCATCGCCAATAAGAAGGTCCTAGGGATAGAGTAAACCTGAAGTGAAGCATCGGAATCTATAACTAGTGGTACAGGAATGGTTCAAAACAGTCAGTAAGAAGAGTAAGTCTTCTTGTACTTAAGTCGGCATTGTGCATTTTGTATTTAATTCCGATGCAATTTCTGTGTTTCATCCTCAATAAGAAGGTCCAAGGGATACAGTAAACCTGAAGTGAAGCATCGTAATCTATAACTTGTGTCACAGGAATGGTTCATAACATAGACAGTAAGAAGTGTCAGTCTTCTTGTACTTAAGTCGGCATTGTGCCTTTTGTATTTAATTCCCATGCAATTTCTGTGTTTCATCGTCAAAAAGGAGGTCAGAGGGATACAGTAAACCTGAAGTGAAGCATCGCAATCTATAACTAGTGTCACAGGAATGGTTCAAAACATAGACAGTAGGAAGAATCAGTCTTCTTGTACTTAAGTCGTCATTGTGCCTTTTCTATTTAATTCCGATGCAATTTCTGTTTTTCATCGTCAATAAGAAGGTCAGAGGGATACAGTAAACCTGAAGTGAAGCATCGGAATCTATAACTAGTGTCACAGGAACGGTTCAAAACATAGACAGTAAGAAGAGTCAGTCTTCTTGTACTTAAGTCGGCATTGTGCCTTTTCTATTAATTTGCGATGCGATATCTGTGTTTCATCGTCAATAAGAAGGTCAGAGGGATACAGTAAACCTGATGTGAAGCATTGGAATCTATAATTAGTGTCACAGGAATGGTTCAAAACAGTCAGTAAGAAGAGTCAGTCTTCTTGTACTTAAGTCGGCATTGTGCATTTTGTATTTAATTCCGATGCAATTTCTGTGTTTCTTCGTCAATAAGAAGGTCCAAGGGATACAGTAAACCTGAAGTTAAGCATCGGAATATATAACTAGTGTCACAGGAATGGTTCAAAACATAGACAGTAAGAAGAGTCAATCTTCTTGTACTTAAGTCGGCATTGTGCCTTTTGTATTTAAATCCGATGCAATTTCTGTGTTTCATCGTCAATAAGAAGGTCCAAGGGATACAGTAAACCTGAAGTGATGCATCGGAATCTATAACTAATGTCACAGGAATGGTTCAAAACATAGACATTAGGAAGAGTCAGTATCCATGTACTTACGTCGGCATTGTGCCTTTTTTATTTAATTCCGATGCAATTTCTGTGTTTCATCGTCAATAAGAAGGTCAGAGGGATACAGTAAACCTGAAGTGAAGCATCGGAATCTAAAACTAGTGTCACAGGAATGGTTCAAAACATAGACTGTAGGAAGAGTCAGTCTTCTTGTACTTAAGTTGGCATTGTGCCTTTTCTATTAATTTCCGATGCGGTATCTGTGTTTCATCGTCAATAAGAAGGTCAGAGGGATGCAGTAAACCTGAAGTGAAGCATCGGAATCTATAGCTAAAGTCACAGGAATCGTTCAAAACATAGACAGTAGGAAGAATCAGTCTGCTTGTACTTAAGTCTTCAATGTGCCTTTTGTATTTAGTTCCGAAGCAATTTCTGTGTTTCATCGCCAATAAGAAGGTCCTAGGGATAGAGTAAACCTGAAGTGAAGCATCGGAATCTACAACTAGTGTCACAGGAATTGTTCAAAACATCGTCAGTAAGAAGAGTCAGTCTTCTTGTACTTAAGTTGGCAACATGCCTTTTGTATTTGATTCCGATGCAATTTCTGTGTTTCATCGTCAATAAGAACGTCCGAGGGATACACTAAACCTGAAGTGAAGCATCGGAATCCATAACTAGTGTTACAGGAATGGTTCAAAACAGTCAGTAAGAAGAGTAAGTCTTCTTGTACTTAAGTCGGCATTGTGCATTTTGTATTTAATTCCGATGCAATATCTGTGTTTCATCCTCAATAAGAAGGTCCAAGGGATTCACGAAACCTGAAGTGAAGCACCGGAATCTGTAACTTGTGTCACAGGAATGGTTCAAAACATAGACAGTAGGAAGAGTCAGTTTTCTTGTACACAAAGCGGCATTGTGCCTTTTCTATTTAATTCCGATGCAATTTCTGTTTCATCGTCAATAAGAAGGTCCAAGGGATGCAGTAAACCTGAAGTTAAGCATCGGAATCTATCACTAGTGTCACAGGAATGGTTCAAACCATAGACAGTCGGAAGAGTCAGTCTTCTTGTACTTAAGTCGGCATTGTGCCTTTTCTATTTAATTCCGATGCATTTTCTGTGTTTCATCGTCAATAAGAAGGTCCAAGGGATACAGCAAAACAGTAGTGAAACATCGTAATCTATAAATAGTGTCACACGAATGGTTCAAAACATAGTAAGTAAGAAGTGTCAGTCTTCTTGTACTTATGTCGGCATTGTGCCTTTTGTATTTAATTCCGGTGCAATTTCTGTGTTTCATCGTCAATAAGAAGGGCCAAGGGATACAGTAAACCTGGAGTGAAGCATCGGAATCTTTAACTAGTGTCACAGGAATGAATCAAAATATAGTAAGTAAGACGAGTCAGTCTTCTTGTACTTAAGTCTGCATTGTGCCTTTTCTATTTAATTCCGATGCAATTTCTGTGTTTCATCGTCAACAAGAAGGTCCAAGGGATACAGTAAACCTGAAGTGCAGCATCGGAATCTATAACTACTGTCACAGGAATGGTTAAAAACATAGACAGTAGGAAGAGTCAGTCTTCTTGTACTTAAGTCAGCAACGTGCCTTTTCTATTTAATTGCTATGCAATTTCTGTGTTTCATCGTCAATAAGAAGGTCCAAGGGATACAGTGAACCTGAAGTGAAGCATCGGAATCTATAACTGGTGTCACAGGAATGGTTCAAAACAAAGACAGTAGGAAGAGACAGTCTTCTTGTGCTTAAGTCATCATTGTGCCTTTTGTATTTAATTCCGATGCAATTTCTGTGTTTCATCGTCAATAACAAGGTCTGAGCGATACAGTAAACCTGAAGTGAAGCATCGGAATCTATAACTAGTGTCACAGGTATTGTTCAAACATTGACAGTAAGAAGAGTCAGTCTTCTTGTACTTAAGTCGGCATTGTGCCTTTTGTGTTTAATTCCGATGCTATATCTGTGTTTCATCGTCAATAAGAAGGTCGAAGGGATACAGTAAACCTGAAGGGAAGCATCGGAATCTTTAACTAGTGTCACAGGAATGGTTCAAAACATAGTCAGTAAGAAGAGTCAGTCTTCTTGTACTTAAGTCGGCATTGTGCCTTTTGTTTTTAATTCCGATGCAATATCTGTGATTCATCGCCAATAAGGAGGTCTGAGGGATACAGTATACCTGAAGTGAAGCATTGGAATCTAAAACTAGTGTCACAGGAGTGGTTCAAGTCATAGACCGTAGGTAGAGTCAGTCTTCTTGTACTTAAGTCGGCATTGTGCCCTTTCTATTTTTTCCGATGGAATTTCTGTGTTTCATCGTCAATAAGAAGGTCCAAGGGATACAGTAAACCTGAAGTGAAGCATCGGAATCTATAACTATTGTCACAGGAATGGTTCAAAACATAGTCAGTAAGAAGAGTCAGCCTTCTTGTACTTAAGTCGGCATTTGGCCTTTTGTATTTAATTCCGATGCAATTTCTGTGTTTCATCGTCAATAAGAAAGTCAGAGAGATACAGTAAACCTGAAGTGAAGCATGGGAATCATTAACTAGTGTCACAGGAATGGTACAAAACATAGACAGTAGGAAGAGTCAGTCTTCTTGTACATAAGTTGGAATATTGCTTCTTGCATTTAATTCCGATGCTATTTCTGTGTTTCATCGTCAACAAGAAGGTCTGAGGGATACAGTAAACCTGAAGTAAAGCATCGGAATCTATAACTAGTGTCACAGGAATGGTTCAAACATGGACAGTATGAAGAACCAGTCTTCTGGTACCTAAATCGGCATTGTGCCTTTTGTATTGAATTCCGATGCAATTTCTGTGTTTCATCGTCAATAAGGAGGTCCAAGGGATACAGTAAATCTGGTGTGAAGCATCGGAATCTATAACTTGTGTCACAGGAATGGTTCAAAACATAGTCAGTAAGAAGAGTCAGTCTTCTTGTAGTTAAGTCGGCATTGTGCCTTTTGTATTTAATTCCGATGCAATTTCTGTGTTTCATCGTCAATAAGAAGGTCCAAGGAATACACCAAACCAGTAGTGAAACATCGTAATCTATAACTAGTGTCACACGAATGGTTCAAAACATAGACAGTAGGAAGAGTCAGTCTTCTTGTACTTAAGTCAGCAACGTGCCTTTTCTATTTAATTCCTATGCAATTTCTGTGTTTCATCGTCAATAAGAAGGTCCAAGGGATGCAGTAAACTTGCAGTGAAGCATCGGAATCTATAACTGGTGTCACAGCAAAGGTTCAAAGCATAGACAGTAGGAAGAGTCAGTCTTCTTGTACTTAAGTCATCATTGTGCCTTTTTTATTTTATTCCGATGCAATTTCTGTGTTTCATCGTCAATAAGAAGGTCTGAGCGATACAGTAATTCTGAAGTGAAGCATCGGAATCTATAACTAGTGTCACAGGAATTAATCAAACATGGACAGTAAGATGAGTCAGTCTTCTTGTACTTAAGTCGGCATTGTGCCTATTGTATTTATTTCCGATGCAATTTCTGTGATTCATCGCAAATAAGGAGGTATGAGGGATACAGTAATCCTGAAGTGAAGCATCGGAATCTAAAACTAGTGTCACAGGAGTGGTTCCAGTCATAGACAGTAGGTAGAGTCAGTCTTCTTGTACTTAAGTCGGCATTGTGCCTTTTCTATTTTTTCCGATGCAATTTCAGTGTTTTATCGTCAATAAGAAGGTCCAAGGGATACAGTAAACCTGAAGTGAAGCATCGGAATCTATAACTAGTGTCACAGGAATGGTTCAAAACATAGTCAGTAAGAAGAGTCAGCCTTCTTGTACTTAAGTCGGCATTTTGCCATTTGTATTTAATTCCGATGCAATTTCTGTGATACATCGTCAATAAGAAGGTCGAAGGGATACAGTAAGCCTGGAGTGAAGCATCGGAATCTATAACTAGTGTCACAGGAATGGTTCAAAACATAGACAGTAGGAAGAGTCAGTCTTCTTGCACTTAAGTCGGCATTGTGCCTTTTCTATTTAATTCCGATGCAATTTCAGTGCTTCATCGTCAATAAGAAAGTCCAAGGGATACAGTAAACCTGAAGTGAAGCATCGGAATCTATAACTAGTGTCACAGGAATGTTTCAAAACATGGTAGGTAAGATGAGTCAGTCATCTTGTACTTAAGTCGGCATTGTGCCTTTTGTATTTAATTCCGATGCAATTTCTGTGTTTCATCGTCAATAAGAAGGTCCAATGGATACAGTAAACCAATAGTGAAGCATCGGAATCTATAACTTGTGTCACAGGAATGGCTCAAAACATAGTCAGTAAGAAGAGTCAGTCTTCTTGTAGTTAAGTCGGCATTGTGCCTTTTGTATTTAATTCCGATGCAATTTCTGTGTTTCATCGTCAAAAAGAAGGTCCAAGGGATACAGCAAACCAGTAGTGAAACATCGTAATCTGTAACTAGTGTCACACGAATGGTTCAAAAAATAGTAAGTAAGAAGCGTCAGTCTTCTTGTACTTATGTCGGCATTGTGCCTTTTGTATTTAATTCCGATGCAATTTCTGTGTTTCATCGTCAATAAGAAGGGCCAAGAGATACAGTAAACCTGGAGTGAAGCATCGGAATCTATAACTAGTGTCACAGGAAAGAATCAAAATATATTAAGTAAGAAGAGTCAGTCTTCTTGTACTTAAATCTGCATTGTGCCTTTTGTATTTAATTCCGATGCAATTTCTGTTTTTTCATCGTCAAGAAGAAGGACCAAGGGATACAGTAAACCTGAAGTGAAGCATCGGAATCTATAACTACTGTCACAGGAATGGTTCAAACATAGACAGTAGGAAGAGTCAGTCTTCTGGTACTGAAGTTAGCAACGTGCCTTTTCTATTTAATTCCTATGCAATTTCTGTGTTTCATCGTCAATAAGAAGGTCTGAGCGATACAGTAAACCTGAAGTGAAGCATCGGAATCTGTAACTAGTGTCACAGGAATTGTTCAAACATGGACAGTAAGAAGAGTCAGTCTTCTTGTACTTACGTCGGGATTGTGCCTATTGTATTTATTTCCGATGCAATTTCTGTGATTCATCGCAAATAAGGAGGTCTGAGGGATACAGTAAACCTGAAGTGAAGCATCGGAATGTAAAACTAGTGTCACAGGAGTGGTTCAAGTCATAGACAGTAGGTAGAGTCAGTCTTCTTGTACTTAAGTCGGCATTGTGCCTTTTCTATTTTTTCCGATGCAATTTCAGTGTTTTATCGTCAATAAGAAGGTCCAAGGGATACAGTAAACCTGAAGTGAAGCATCGGAATCTATAACTAGTGTCACAGGAATGGTTCAAAACATAGTCAGTAAGAAGAGTCAGCCTTCTTGTACTTAAGTCGGCATTTTGCCATTTGTATTTAATTCCGATGCAATTTCTGTGTTTCATAGTCAATAAGAGGGTCAGAGGGATACAGTAAACCTGAAGTGAAGCATCAGAATCAATAACTAGTGTCACAGGAATGGCTCAAAACATAGTCAGTAAGAAGAGTCAGTCTTCTTGTACTTAAGTCGGCATTGTGCCTTTTGTATTTACTTCCGATGCAATTTCTGTGATTCATCGTCAATAAGAAGGTCCAAGAGATACAGTAAACCTGGAGTGAAGCATAGGATTCGATAACTAGTGTCACAGGAATGGTTCAAAACATAGACAGTAAGAAGCGTCAGTCTTCTTGTACTTAGGTCGGCATTGTGATTTTTGTATATAATTCCGATGCAATTTCTATGTTTCATCGTAAATGCGAATGTCCAAGGGATACAGTAAACCCAAAGTGAAGCATGGGGATCTATAACTAGTGTCACAGGAATGGTTCAAAACATAGTCAGTAAGAAGAGTCAGTCTTCTTGTACTGAAGTCGGCATTGTACCTTTTGTATTTAATTCCGATGCAATTTCTGTGTTTCATCGTCAATAAGAAGGTCAGAGGGATACAGTAAACCTGGAGTGAAGCATCGGAATCTATAACTAGTGTCACAGGAATGGTTCAAAACATAGACAGTTAGAAGAGTCAGTCCTCTTGTACTTAAGTCGGCATTGTGCCTTTTGTATTTCATTCCGATGCAATTTCTGTGTTTCGTCGTCAATAAGAAGGTAACAGGGATACAGTAAACCTGAAGTGAAGCATCGGAATCTATAACTAGTGTCACAGGAATGGTTCAAAGCATAGTCAGTAAGAAGAGTCAGTCTTCTTGTACTTATGTCGGCATTGTGCGTTTTGTATTTAATTCCGATGAAATGTCTGTGATTTATTGTCAACAAGAAGGTCCAAGGGATACAGTAAACCTGGAGTGAAGCATCGGAATCGATAACTAGTGTCACGGTGATGGTTCAAAACATAGGCAGTTTGAAGAGTCAGTATTCTTGTATTAAGTCGGCATTGTGCCTTTTGTATTTAATTCCGATACAATTTCTGTGTTTCATCGTCAATTAGAAGGTCCAACGGAAACAGTAAACCAGGAGTGAAGCATCGGAATCTATAACTAGTGTCTCAGGGATGGTTCAAAACATAGACAGTAAGAAGGGTCAGTATACTTGTACTTAAGTCGGCATTGTGTCTTTTGTATTTAATTCCGATCCGATTTGTGTGTTTCATCGTCAATAAGAAGGCCAGAGGGATACAGTAAACCTGGAGTGAAGCATCGGAATCTATAACTAGTGTCACAGGAATGGTTCAAAACATAGTCAGTCAGAAGAGTGAGTCTTCTTCTACTTATGTCGGCATTGTACCCTTTGTATTTGATTCCGATGCAATTATTTTGTTTCATCGTGAACAAGAAGGACAAAGGGATACAGTAGACCTGAAGTGAGGCACCGAAATCTAAAACTGGTCCCACAGGAATGGTTTAAACTTAGACAGTAAGAAGAGCTAGTCTTTTTGTTCATAATTAGGCATTGTGCCAGTTGTATTTAATTCCGATGAAATTTCTGTGTTTCATCGTCAATAAGAAGATCCAAGGGATACAGCAAACCAGTAGTGAAACATCGGAATCTATAACTAGTGTCACAGGAATGGTTCAAAACATAGTAAGTAAGAAGTGTCAGTCTTCTTGTACTTAAGTGGGCATTGTGCTTTTTGTATTTAATTCCGATGCAATTTCTGTGTTTCATCGTCAATACGAAGGTCCAAGGGATACAGTAAACCTGGAGTGAAGCATCGGAATCTATAACTAGTGTCACAGGAATGAATCAAAATATAGTTAGTAAGAAGAGTCTGTCTTCTTGTACTTAAGTCGGCATTGTGCCTTTTGTATTTAATTCCGATGCAATTTCTGTGTTTCATCGTCAACAAGAAGGTCCAAGGGATACAGTAAACCTGAAGTGTAGCATCGGAATCTATAACTACTGTCACAGGAATGGTTCAAAACATAGTCAGTAAGAAGAGTCAGTCCTCTTGTACTTAAGTCGGCATTGTGTCTTTTGTATTTAATTCCGATGCAATTTCTGTGTTTCATCGCCAATAAGGAGGTCTGAGGGATACAGTAAACCTGAAGTTAAGCATCGGAATGTATTACTAGTGTCACAGGAGTGGTTCAAGTCATAGACAGTAGGTAGAGTCAGTCTTCTTGTACTTAAGTCAGCAACGTACCTTTTCTATTCAATTCCTATGCAATTTCTGTGTTTCATCGTAAATAAGAAGGTCCAAGGGATACAGTAAACCTGGAGTGAAGCATCGGAATCTATAACTGGTGTCACAGGAATGGTTCAAATCATAGACAGTAGGAAGAGTCAGTCTTCTTGTACTTAAGTCGTCATTGAGCCTTTTGTATTTTATTCCGATGCAATTTCTGTCTTTCATCGGCAATAAGAAGGTCTGAGCGATACAGTATACCTGAGGTGAAGCATCGGAATCTATAACTAGTGTCACAGGAATTGTTCAAACATGGACAGTAAGAAGAGTCAGTCTTCTTGTACTTAAGTCGGCATTGTGCATATTGTATTTAATTCCGATGCTATATCTGTGTTTCATCGTCAATAAGAAGGCCCAACGGATACAGTAAACCTGGAGTGAAGCATCGGAATCTATAACTGGTGTCACAGGAATGGTTCAAAACATAGTCAGTAAGAAGAGTCAGTCCTCTTGTACTTAAGTCGGCATTGTGTCTTTTGTATTTAATTCCGATGCAATTTCTGTGTTTCATCGCCAATAAGGAGGTCTGAGGGATACAGTAAACCTGAAGTTAAGCATCGGAATGTATTACTAGTGTCACAGGAGTGGTTCAAGTCATAGACAGTAGGTAGAGTCAGTCTTCTTGTACTTAAGTCTGCATTGTGCCTTTTGTATTAAATTCCGATACAATTTCTGTGTTTCATCGTCAATAAGAAGGCCCAACGGATACAGTAAACCAGGAGTGAAGCATCGGAATCTATGACTAGTGTCTCAGGGATGGTTCAAAACATAGACAGTAAGAAGGGTCAGTATACTTGTACTTAAGTCGGCACTGTGTCTTTTGTATTTAATTCCGATCCAATTTGTGTGTTTCATCGTCAATACGAAGGTCAGAGGGATACGGTAAAACTGGAGTGAAGCATCGGAATCTATAACTAGTGTCAATGGAATGGTTCAAAACATAGTCAGTCAGAAGAGTCAGTCTTCTTGTACTTATGTCGGCATTGTACCCTTTGTATTTAATTCCGATGCAATTTTTTTGTTTCATCGTCAACAAGAGGGACCAAGGGGTACAGTAAACCAGAAGTGAGGCACCGAAATCTAAAACTGGTCTCACAGGAATGGTTTAAACTTACACAGTAAGAAGTGTCAGTCTTCTTGTTCATAATTAGGCATTGTGCCAGTTGTATTTAATTCCGATGCAATTTCTGTGTTTCATCGTCAATAAGAAGGTCCAAGGGATACAGTAAACCTGACGTGAAGCATCGGAATCTAAAACTGGTCTCACAGGAATGGTTCAAATCATGTAATGTAAGAAGAATCAGTCCTCTTGTACTTAAGTCGGCATATTGCCCTTTGTATTTATTTCCGATGCGTTTTCTATGTTTAATCGTCCTTAAGAAAGTCCATGGGATACAGTAATCCTGAAGTGAAGCATCGTAATCTAAAACTGGTCTTACAGGAAAGGTTCATATCGTAGACGGTAAGATGTGCCCGTCTTCTTGTTCATAAGTCGGCATTGTGCCTTTTGTATTTAATTCCGATCTAATTTCTGTGTTTAATCGTCCATAAGAAGGTCCAAGGGATACAGAAAACCTGAAGTGAAGCATCGTAATCTAAAACTGGTCTCACAGGAAACATTCAAATTATGGACAGTAAGAAGAGTCAGTCTTCTTGTCCTTAAGTCGGCACTGTGCCTTTTGTATTTAATTCCGTTGCAATTTTTTTGTTTCATCGTCAACAAGAAGGTCCAAGGGATACAGTAAACCTGAAGTGAAACATCGAAATCTAAAACTGGTCTCACAGGAAAGGGTTCAATATAGACAGTAAGAGGAGTCAGTTTTCTTGTTCATACAATTGGCAATGTGCCATTTGTGTTTAATTCCGATGCAATTTGTGTGATTCGTCGTCAATAAGAAGGTCCAAGGGATACCGTAAACCTGAGCTGACGTATTGGAATCTAAAACTGGTCTCACAGGGAAGGTTCATAACAGACAGTAAGAAGAGTCAGTCGTCTTGTACTTATGTCGGCATTGTGCCTTTTGTATTTAATTCCGATGCAATTTCTATGTATCATCTTTAATAAGAAGGTCCAAGGGATACAGTAAACCTGAAGTGAAGCATCGAAATCTAAAACTGGTCTCACAGGAAAAGTTTAAATATAGACAGTAAGAAGAGTCAGTCCTCATGTTCATAAATTGGCAATGTGCGATTTGTGTTTAATTCCGATGCAATTTGTGTGTTTCATCGTCAATAAGAAGGTCCAAGGGATACCGTAAACCTGAGGTGAAGCATTGGAATCTAGAACTGGTCTCACAGGGAAGGTTCATAACAGACAGTAAGAAGAGTCAGTCTTCTTGTACTTAAGTCGGCATTGTGCCATCGGTATTAAATTCCGATGCATATTCTGTGTTTCATCGTCAATAAGAAGGTCCAAGGGATACAGTGAACCAGAAGTGAAGCATTGGAATCTAAAATTGGTGTCACAGGAAAGTTTCAAAACATGAACAGTAAGAGGAGTCAGTCTTCTTGTCCTTATGTAGGTATTGTGCCCTTTGTATCTAATCCCGATGCAATTTCTGTGTTTCATCGTCAATAAGAAGGGCCATGGGATACAGCAAACCTGACGTGACGCATCGGAATCTAAAACTGGCCTCACAGGAATGGTTCAAATCATGGAATGTAACAAGAGTCAGTCCACTTGTACTTAAGTAGGCATGTTGCCTATTGTACTTAATTCCGATGCAATTTCTGTGTTTCATCGTCAATAAGAAGGTCCAAGGGATACGGAAAACCTGAAGGGAAGCATCGGAATCTAAAACTTGTCTCACAGGAGAGGCTCAAATCATAGAATGTAATAAGAGTCAGTACTCTTGTTCTTAAGTCGGCATTGTGCCTTTTGTATTTAATTCCGATGCCATTTCTGCGTTTCATCATCAATAAGAAGGTCCAAGGGATATAGTAAACCAAAATGAAGCATCGGAATCCAAAACTGGTCTCTCAGGAAAAGTTCAAAACGTAGACAGTAAGAAGAGTCAGTCTTCTTGTACTTAAATCGGTATTGTGCCTTCTGTATTTAATTCAGATGCAATATCTGTGTTTCATCGTCAATAAGAAGGTCCAAGGGATACAGTAGACCTGAAGGGAAGCATCGGAATTTCAACTGGTCTCACAGGAAAGGTTCAGAATAGAGACAGTAAGAAGAGTCAGTCTTCTTGTACTTAAGACGGCATTATGGCTTTTGTGTTTAATTCCGATGCAATTTCTGTGTTTCATCGTCAATAAGAAGGTCCAAGGAATACAGTAAACCTGAAGTGAAGCATCGGAATCTATAACTGGTCTCACAGGAAAGGTTCAAAACATAGACAGTAAGATGAGCCCGTCTTCTTGTTCTTAAGTCGGCATTGTGCCTTTTGTATTTAATTCCAATGCAATTTTTATGTTTCATCGTCAATAAGAAGGTCCAAGGCATACAATAAACCTGACGTGAAGCATCGGAATCTAAAACTGGTCTCACAGTAATGGTTCAAATCATTGTATGTAAGAAGAATCAGTCCTCTTGTACTTAAGTCGGCTTATTGCCTTTTGTATTTAATTCCGATGCAATTTCTGTGTTTAATCGTCAATAAGAACGTCCAAGGGATACAGAAAACCTGAAGTGAAGCATCGGAATCTAAAACTGGTCTCACAGAAAAGGTTCAAATCATAGAATGTAATAAGAGTCAGTACTCTTGTTCTTAAGTCGGCATTGTGCCTTTTGTATTGTATTCCGATGCAATTTTTATGTTTCATCGTCAATAAGAAGGTCAAAGGGATACAGTGATCCGGAAGTGAAGCATTGGAATCTAAAATTGGTCTCACAGGAAAGTTTCAAAACATGAACAGTATGAGGAGTCAGTCTTCTTGTACTTATGTCGGTATTGTGCCCTTTGTATTTAATTCTGATGCAATTTCTGTGTTTCATCGTCAGTAAGAAGGGCCAAGGGATACAGTAAACCTGAAGTGAAGCATAGGAATCTAAAACAGGTCTCACAGGGAAGGTTCATAATAGACAGTAAGAAGAGTCAGTCTTCTTGAACTTATGTCGGTATTGGGTTATTTGTATTTAATTCCGATGCAATTTCTGTGTTTAATCGTCAATAAAAAGGTCAAAGGGATACAGTAAACCTGACGTGAAGCATCGCAATCTAAAACTGGCCGCCCAGGAATGGTTCAAATCATGGAATGTAAGAAGAGTCAGTCCTCTTGTACTTAAGTCGGCATATTGCGCTCTGTATTAAATTCCGATGCATATTCTGTGTTTCATCGTCAATAAGAAGGTCCAAGGGATACCGTAAACCTGAGGTGAAGCATTGGAATCTAAAACTGGTCTCACAGGGAAGGTTCATAACAGACAATAAGAAGAGTCAGTCTTCTTGTACTTAAACCGGCATTGTGCCTTCTGTATTAAATTCCGATTCCTATTCTGTGTTTCATCGTCAATAAGAAGGTCCAGGGGATACCGTAAACCTGAGGTGAAGCATTGGAAACTAAAACTGGTCTCACAGGGAAGGTTCCTAACAGACAGTAAGAAGAGTCAGTCTTCTTGTACTTAAGCCGGCATTGTGCCTTCTGTATTAAATTCCGATGCATATTCTGTGTTTCATCGTCAATAAGAAGGTCCAAGGGATACCGTAAACCTGAGGTGAAGGATTGGAATCTAAAACTGGTCTCACAGGGAAGGTTCATAACAGACAGTAAGAAGAGTCAGTCTTCTTGTACTTAAGTCGATATTGTGCCTTCTGTATTAAATTCCGATGCAGTTTCTTTGTTTAATCGTCCATAAGAAGGTCCAAGGGATACAGTGAACCTGAAGTGAAGCATTGGTATCTAAAATTGGTCTCACAGGAAAGTTTCAAAACATTGACAGTAAGAGGAGTCAGTCTCCTTGTACTTAAGTCGGCATTGTGCTCTTTGTATTTAATTCCGATGCAATTTCTGTGTTTCATCGTCAATAAGAAGGCCCAATGGATACAGTAAACCTGAAGTGAAGCATCGTAATCTAAAACTGGTCTCACAGGAAACATTCAAAACATGGACAGTAAGAAGAGTCAGTCTTCTTGTTCTTAAGTCGGCGTTGTGCCTTTTGTATTTAACTCCGATGCAATTTTTTTGTTTCATCGTCAACAAGAAGGTCCAAGGGATACAGTAAACCTGAAGTGAAGCATCGAAATCTAAAACTGGTCTCACAGGAAAGGTTTAAATATAGAGAGTAAGAAGAGCCAGTGATGTTGTTCATAAATTGGCAATGTGCTATTTGTGTTTAATTCCGATGCAATCTGTGTGTTTCATCGTCAATAAGAAGGTCCAAGGGATACCGTAAGCATGAGGTGAAGCATTGGACCTAAAACTGGTCTCACAGGGAAGGTTCATAACAGACAGTAGGAAGAGTCAGTCTTCTTGTACTTAAGTCGGCATTGTGCCTTCTGTATTAAATTCCGATGCATATTCTGTGTTTCATCGTCAGTAAGAAGGTCCAAGGGATACAGTGAACCAGAAGTGAAGCATTGGAATCTAAAATTGGTGTCACAGGAAAGTTTCAAAACATGAACAGTAAGAGGAGTCAGTCATCTTGTCCTTATGTAGGTATTGTGGCCTTTGTATTTAATTCCGATGCAATTTCTGTGTTTCATCGCCAATAAGAAGGCCCAATGAATACAGTAATCCTAAAGTGAAGGATCGTAATCGAAAACTGGTCTCACAGGAAACATTCAAAACATAGACAGTAAGAGGAGTCAGTCTTCTCATTCTTAAGTCGGCATTGTGCCCTCTGTATTTAATTCCGACGCAATTTCTGTGTTTCATCGTCAATAAGAAGGGCCATGGGATACAGTAAACCTGACGTGAAGCATCGGAATCTAAAACTGGCCTCACAGGAATGGTTCAAATCATGGAATGTAACAAGAGTCGGTCCTATTGTACTTAAGTCGGCATATTGCCTATTGTACTTAATTTCTATGCAATTTCTGTGTTTCATCGTCAATAAGAAGGTCCAAGGGATACAGAAAACCTGAAGTGAAGCATCGGAATCTAAAACTTGTCTCACAGGAGAGGCTCAAACCATAGAATGTAATAAGAGTCAGTACTCTTGTTCTTAAGACGGCATTGTGCCTTTTGTATTTACCTCTGATGCCATTTCTGCGTTTCATCATCAATAAGAAGGTCCAAGGGGTATAGTAAACCAAAATGAAACATCGGAATCTAAAACTGGTCTCTCAGGAAAAGTTCAAAACGTAGACAGTAAGAAGAATCAGTCTTCTTGTACTTAAATCGGCAATGTGCCGTCTGTATTTAATTCAGATGCAATTACTGTGTTTCATCGTCAATAAGAAGGTCCAAGGGATACAGTAGACCTGAAGGGAAGCATCGGAATTTCAACTGGTCTCACAGGAAAGGTTCAGAATAGAGACAGTAAGAAGAGTCAGTCTTCTTGTACTTAAGACGGCATTATGGCTTTTGTGTTTAATTCCGATGCAATTTCTTTGTTTCATCGTCAATAAGAAGGTCCAAGGAATACAGTAAACCTGAAGTGAAGCATCGGAATCTAAAACTGGTCTCACAGGAAAGGTTCAAAACATAGACAGTAAGATGAGCCCGTCTTCTTGTTCTTAAGTCGGCATTGTGCCTTTTGTATTTAATTCCGATGCAATTTCTGTGTTTCATCGTCAATAAGAAGATCCAAGGGATACAGTAAACCTAAAGTGAAGCATTGAAATCTAAAACTGGTCTCACAGGGAAGGTTCAAATTATAGACAGTAAGAAGAGTCAGTCTTCTTGTACTGAAGTTGGAATTGTGCCTTTTGTATTTAATTCCGATGCAATTTCTGTGTTTAATCGTCAATAAGAGGGTCCAACGGATATAGTAAACCTGACGTGAAGCATCGGAATCTAAAACTTGTCTCACAGGAATGGTTCAAATCATTGTATGTAAGAAGAATCAGTCCTCTTGTACTTAAGTCGGCTTATTGCCTTTTGTATTTAATTCCAATGTAATTTCTGTGATTAATCGTCAATAACAACGTCCAAGGGATACAGAAAACCTGAAGTGAAGCATCGGAATCTAAAACTGGTCTCACAGGAAAGGTTCAAATCATAGTATGTAATGAGAGTCAGAACTCGTGTTCTTAAGTCGGCATTGTGCCTTTTGTGTTGTATTCCGATGCAATATTTATGTTTCATCGTCAATAAATGGTCCAAGGGATACAGTACACCCGAAGAGAAGCATCGAAATATAAAACTGGTCTCACAGGAAAGGTTCAAAACATAGAGAGTAAGAAGAGTCAGTCTTCTTGTTCTTAAATTGGCGTTGTGCTATTTGTATTTAAATCCGATGCATATTCTGTGTTTCATCGTCAATACGAAGGTCAAAGGGATACAGTGATCCGGAAGTGAAACATTGGAATCTAAAATTGGTCTCACAGGAAAGTTTCAAAACATGAACAGTATGAGGAGTCAGTCTTCTTGTACTTATGTCGGTATTGTGCCCTTTGTATTTAATTCTGATGCAATTTCTGTGTTTCATTGTCAATAAGAAGGGCCAAGGGATACAGTAAACCTGAAGTGAAGCATTGGAATCTAAAACAGGTCTCACAGGGAAGGTTCGTAACAGACAGTAAGAAGAGTCAGTCTTCTTGTACTTAAGTCGGTATTGGGAAATTTGTATTTAATTCCGATGCAATTTCTGTGTTTAATCGTCAATAAGAAGGTCAAAGGGATACAGTAAGCCAGACGTGAAGCATCGCAATCTAAAACTGGCCGCCCAGGAATGGTTCAAATCATGGAATGTAAGAAGAGTCAGTCCTCTTGTACTTAAGTCGGCATATTGCGTTCTGTACTAAATTCCGATGCAATTTCTGTGTTTCATCGTCAATAAGAAGGTCCAAGGGATACAGAAAACCTGAAGTGAAGCATCGGAATCTAAAACTGGTCTCACAGGAAAGTTTCAAATCATAGAATGTAATAAGAGTCATTACTCTTGTCCTTAAGTCGGCATTGTGCCTTTTGTATTTAATACCAATGCAATTTCTGCGTTTCATCATCAATAAGAAGGTCCAAGGGATACAGTAAACCTAAAATGAAGCATCGGAATCTAAAACTGGTCTCTCAGGAAAACTTCAAATCGTAGACAGTAAGAAAAGTCAATCTTCTTGTACCTAAGTCGGCATTGTGCCTTCTGTATTTAATTCAGATGCAATTTCTGTGTTTCATCGTCAATAAGAAGGTCCAAGGAATACAGTAGACCTGAAGGGAAGCATCGGAATCTAAAACTGGTCTCACAGGAAAGGTTCAAACATAAAAAGTAAGAATAGTCAGTCTTCTTGTACTTAAGTTGGCATTGTGACTTTTGTATTCAATTTCGATGAAATTTCTGTGTTTCATCGTAAATAAGAAGGTCCAAGGGATTCAGTAAACCTGAAGTGAGGCATCGGAATTAAAACTGGTGTCACAGGTAATGTTCAGAACAGAGACAATAAGAAGAGTCAGTCTCCTCGTACTTAAGACGGCATTGTGGCTTTTGTGTTTAATTCCGATGCAACTTCCGTGTTTCATCGTCAATAAGAAGGTCCAAGGGATACAGTAAACCAGAAGTGATGCATCGGATCCTAAAACTGATCTCACAGGAAAGGTTAAAAACATAGACAGTAAGAAGAGTAAGTCCTCTTGTACCTAAGTCGGAATTGTGCATTTTGTATTTAATTCCGATGCAATTTCTTTGTTTCATAGTCAATAAGAGAGTCCAAGGGAAACAGTAAACCTGAAGAGAAGTATCGGATTTTAAAACTGGTCTCACAGGAAAGGTTCAAAACATAGACAGTAAGAAGAGTCAGTCTTCTTGTACTTAATTCGGCATATTGCGTTCTGTACTAAATTCCGATGCAATTTCTGTGTTTCATCGTCAATAAGAAGGTCCAAGGGATACAGAAAACCTGAAGTGAAGCATCGGAATCTAAAACTGGTCTCACAGGAAAGTTTCAAATCATAGAATGTAATAAGAGTCATTACTCTTGTCCTTAAGTCGGCATTGTGCCTTTTGTATTTAATACCAATGCAATTTCTGCGTTTCATCATCAATAAGAAGGTCCAAGGGATACAGTAAACCTAAAATGAAGCATCGGAATCTAAAACTGGTCTCTCAGGAAAACTTCAAATCATAGAATGTAAGAAGAGGCAGTCCTCTTGTACTTAAGTCGGCATTGTGTGTTTTGTATTTAATTCCGATGCAATTTCTGTGTTTCAACGTCTTTAAGAAGGTCCAAGGGATACAGTAAACCTGAAGTGAGGCATTAGAATCAAAAACTGGTCTCACAGGAAAGGTTTAAAACATAGACAGTCAGAAGGGTCGGTCTTCTTCCTCATAAATTGGCATTGTGCCATTTGTATTTAAGTCCGATGCAATTTCTGTGTTTCATCGTGAATTAGAAGGTCCAAGGGATACAGTAAACCTGAAGTAAGCATCGTAATCTGAAACTGGTGTCACAGGAAAGGTTCAAAACATAGACGGTAATAAGAGTCAGTCTTCTTGTACTTAAGTCGGCATTGTGCCATTTGTATTTAATTCCGATGCAATGTCTAGGTTTAATCGTCAATAAGAAGGTCCAAGGGATACAGTTAACATGAAGGGAAGCATCGGAATCCAAAACTGGTCTAAAATTTAATGTTCAGAACAGAGACAGTAAGAAGAGTCAGTCTTCATGTACTTAAGATTTCATTGTGCCTTTTGTATTTAATTCCGATGGAATCTTTTGGTTTCGTCGTCAATAAGAAGGTCCAAAGGATACCGTAAACCTGAAGCAAAGCATCGAAATCTAAAACTGGTCTCACAGGAAAGGTTCAAAACATAGACGGTAAGAAGAGTCAGTCTTCTTGTACTCAAGTCGGCATTGTGTCTTTTGTATTTAATTCCGATGCAATTTCTGTGTTTAATCGTCATAAGAGGGTCCAAAGGATACAGTATACATGAAGGGAAGCATCGGAATCTAAAACTGGTCTCAAATTTAAGGTTCAGAACAGAGACAATAAGAAGAGTCAGTCTTCATGTACTTAAGATTTCATTGCGCCTTTTGTATTCAATTCCGATGCAATTTTTGGGTTTCGTCGTCAATAAGAAGGTCCAAAGGATACAGTAAACCTGAAGTGAAGCATCGGAATCTAAAACTGGTCTCACAGGAAATGTACAAAACATAGACGGTAAGAAGAGTTAGTCTTCTATTACTTAAGTCGGCATTGTGCTTTTTGTATTTAATTCCGGTGCAGTTTCTGTGTTTAATCGTCAATATGAAGGTCCAAGGGATACAGTAAACCTGACGTGAAGCATCGGAATCTAAAACTGGCCACACAGGAATGGCTCAAATCATGGGATGTAAGAAGAGTCAGTCCTCTTGTACTTAAGTCGGCATATTCGCTTTTGTACTTAATTCAGATGCTATTTCTGTGTTTCATCGTCAATAAGAAGGTCCAAGGGATACAGAAAACCTGAAGTGAAGCATCGGAATCCAAAACTGGTGTCACAGGAAAGTTTCAAATCATAGAATGTAATAAGAGTCAGTACTCTTGTTCTTAAGTCGTCATTGTGCCTTTTGTATTTAATTCCGATGCAATTTCTGTGTTTCATCGTCAATAAGAAGGCCCAAGGGATACAGTAAACCTGAAGTGAAGCATCGGAATCTAAAACTGGTCCCACAGGAAAGGTACAAAACAGAGTCAGTAAGAAGAGTCAGTCTTCTTGTACTAAAGACGGCATTGTGGCTTTTGTGTTTAATTCCGATGCAATTTCTGTGTTTCATCGTCAATAAGGAGGTCCAAGGGATACAGTAAACCTGAGGTGAAGCATCGGAATCTAAAACTGGTCTCACAGGAAAGGTTCAAATCATAGACAGTAAGAAGAGTCAGTCGTTTTGTACCTAAGTCGGCATTGTGCATTTTGTATTTAATTCCGATGCAATTTCTGTGTTTCGTCGTCAATAAGAAGGTCCAAGGGATGCAGTAAAGCTGAAGTGTAGCATCGGAAGCTAAGACTGGTCTCACAGGAAATGTTCAAAATATAGCCAGTAAGAAGAGTCAGTCTTCCTGTACTTAAGTCGGCATTGTGCCATTTGTATTCAATTCCGATGCAATTTCTTTGTTTCATGGTCAGTAAGAGGGACTAAGGGATACAGTAAACCTGAAGAGAAGCATCGGATTTTAAAACTGGTTTCCCAGGAAAGGTTCAAAACATAGACAGTAAGAAGAGTCTGTCTTCTTGTACTTAAGTCGGCATCGTGCCGTTTGTATTTAATTCCGATGCATTTTCTGTGTTTCAAAGTCAATAAGAAGGTCCAAGGGATACAGTATCCTGAGGTGAAGCATCGATATCTAAAACTTGTCTCACAGGAAAGGCTCATATCATAGAATGAAAGAAGAGGCAGTCCTCTTGTACTTAAGTTGGCATTGTGCATTTTGTATTTAATTCCGATGCAATTTCTGTGTTTCAACGACGATAAGAAGGTCCAAGGGATACAGTAAATCTGAAGTGAAGCAACGGTATCAAAAACTGGTCACAGAGGAAAAGTTCATAACATAGACAGTAAGAAGAGTCAGTCTTCTTGTACATAAGTCGGCATTGTGCCATTTGTGTTTAATTCCGATGGAATTTCTGTGTTTCATCGTCAATAAGTAGGTCCAAGAGATACAGTAAACCTGAAGTGAAGCATCGGAATCTAGACTGGTCTCACAGGAGATGTTCAAACATAGACAGTAGGGAGATTCATTCATCCTGTACTTATGTCGGAATTGTGCCTTTTGTATTTGATTCCGATGCAATTTCTGTGTTTCATCGTCAATAAGAAGGTCCGAGGGATACAGTAAACTTGAAGTTAAGTATCGGAATCTAACTCTGGTCTCACAGGAAAGGTTCAAATTATAGACAGTAAGAAGAGTCAGTCTTCTTGTACTAAAGACGGCATTGTGGCCTTTGTGTTTAATTCCGATGCAATTTCTGTGTTTCATCGACAATAAGGAGGTCCAAGGGATACAGTAAACCTGAGGTGAAGCATCGGAATTTAAAACTGGCCTCATAGGAAAGGTTCAAAACATAGACAGTAAGAAGAGTCAGTCCTTTTGTACCTATGTCGGCATTGTGCATTTTGTATTTAATTCCGATGCAATTTCTGTGTTTCGTCGTCAATAAGAAGGTCCAAGGGATGCAGTAAAGCTGAAGTGTAGCATCGGAATCTGAGACTGGTCTCACAGGAAATGTTCAAAACATAGACAGTAAGAAGAGTCAGTCTTCTTGTACTTACGTCGGCATTGTGCCTTTTGTATTTAATTCCGATGCAATTTCTTTGTTACATAGACAATAAGAGGGACCAAAGGATAGATTAAACCTGAAGAGAAGCATCGGATTTTAAAACTGGTCTCCCAGGAAAGGTTCAAAACATAGACAGTAAGAAGAGTCTGTCTTCTTGTACTTAAGTCGGCATCGTGCATTTTGTATTTAATTCCGATGCAATTTGTGTGTTTCAAAGTCAATCAGAAGGTCCAAGGTGTACAGTAAACCTGAAGTGAAGCATCGGAATCTAAAACTGGTCTCACAGGAAAGGTTCAAAACACAGAGAGTAAGAAGAGTATCTTCTAGTTATTAAGTCGGCATTGTGCCATTTGTATTTAATTCCGATGCAATTTCTGTGTTTCATCGTCAATAAGAATGTCCAAGGGATACAGTAAATCTGAAGTGGAGCATATGAATCTTAAACTGGTCTCACAGGAAAGGTTCAAAACATAGACAGTAAGAAGAGTCAGTCTTCTTGTACTTAAGTCGGCATTGTGCCTTTTCTATTTAATTCCGATGAAATTTCTGTGTATCAACGTCGATAAGAAGGTCAAAGTGATACAGTAAACCTGAAGTGAAGCAACGGAATCAAAAACTGGTCACACAGGAAAAGTTCAAAACATTGACAGTAAGAAGAGTCGGTTTTCTTGTACTCAAGTCGGCATTGTGCCTTTTGTTTTCAATTCCGACGCAATTTCTGTGTTTCATCGTCAATAAAAACGTCCAAGTTATACAGTAAACCTGAAGTGAAGCATCGGATTCTAAAACTGGTCTAACTGGTCTCACAGGAAAGATTCAAAGCATAGACAGTAAGAAGTGTCAGTCTTCTTGTGCTTAAGTCGGATACTTGGCTTTTGTATTTAATTCCGATGCAATTTTTGCGTTTCAACGTCAATAAGAACGTGAAAGGGATACAGTATCCTGAGGTGAAACATAGATATCTAAAACTGGTCTCACCGGAGATGTTCAAAACATAGACAGTAAGAAGAGACAGACTTCTTGTACTTAAGTCGGCATTGTGCGTTTCGTATTTAATTCCAATGCAATTTCTTTGTTTCATCGTCGGTAAGAAGGTCCAAGGGATACAGTAGACCTGAAATCAAGCATCGGAATCTAACTCTGGGCTCACAGGAAAGGTTCAAAACATAGACAGTAGGAAGATTCAGTCATCCTGTACTTATGTCGGAATTGTGCCTTTTGTTTTTATTTCCGATGCAATTTCAGTGTTTCTTTGTCAATAATAAGGTCCAAGGGATACAGTAATCCTGAGGTGAAGCATCGATATCTAAAACTGGTCTCACAGGAGAGTCTCAAATCATGGAATGTAAGATGGGTTAGTCCTCTTGTACTTAAGTCGGCATTGTGCCTTTTCTATTTAATTCCGCTGAAATTCCTGTTTTTTAACGTCGATAAGAAGGTCAAAGGGACACAGTAAACCTGAAGTGAAGCAACGGAATCAAAAACTGGTCACACAGGAAAAGTTCAAAACATAGACAGTAAGAAGAGTCAGTCTTCTTGTACTTAAGTCGGCATTGTGCCTTTTGTACTTAATTCCGATGCAATTTCTGTGTTTCAACGTCAATAAGAAGGTCCAAGGGATGCAGTATCCTGAGGTGAAGCATCGACATCTAAAACTGGTCTCACAGGAAAGGCTCAAATCATAGAATGTAAGAAGAGTTAGTCCTCTTGTACTTAAGTCGGTATTGTGCCTTTTGTATTTAATTCCGATGCAATTTCTGTGTTTCATCGTCAATAAGAAGGTCCAAGTTATACAGTAAACCTGAAGTGAAGCAACGGAATCAAAAACTGGTCACACAGGGTAAGTTCAAAACACAGACAGTAAGAAGAGTCAGTTTTCTTGTACTTAAGTCGGCGTTGTGCCTTTTGTGTTCAATTCCGATGCTATTTCAGTGTTTCCTCGTCAATAAGAAGGTCCAAGGGATACAGTAAACCTGAAGTGAAGCATCGGAATCAAAAACTGGTCTCACAGGAGTGGTTCAAAACATAGACAGTAAGAAGAGTCAGTCTTCTTGTACTTAAGTCGGCATTGTGCATTTCGTATTTAAATCCGATGCAATTTCTGTGTTTCATCGTCAATACCAAGGTCCAAGTGATACAGTAATCCTGAAGTGAAGCATCGGAATTTGAACCTGGTCTCACAGGAAATGTTCAAACATAGTCAGTAAGTAGAGTCAGTCTTCTTGTACTTAAGTCGGCATTGTGCCTTTTTGTATTTTATTCCGATGCAATTTCTGTGTTTCATCGTCAATCAGAAGGTCCAAGGGATACAGTAAACGTGGAGTGAAGTATCGAAATCTAAACCTGGTCTCACAGTAAAGATTAAAATCGTAGACAGTATGGAGAGCCCGTCATCTTGTACTTAAGTCGGCATTTTGCCTGTTGTGTTTAACTACGATTCAATTTCTGTGTTTCAACGTCAATAAGCAGGTCCAAGGGATACAGTAAAACTGAAGTTAGGCATCGGAATCTGAAACTGGTCTCACAGGAAAGGCTCAAAACATTGACAGTAAGAAGAGTCAGTCTTCTGGTACTTAAGTCAGCATTGTGCCTTTTGTTCTGCGCGTCATCGTCAATAAGAAGGTCCAATTGATACAGTAAACCTGAAGGGAAGCATCGGAATCTAAAACTGGTCTCACAGGAAAGGTTCAAAGCATAGACAGTAAGAAGAGTCAGTCTTCTTGTACTTAAGTCGGCGTTGTTCCTTTTGTATTTAATTCCGATGCAATATCTGTGTTTCAACGTCAATAAGAAGGTCCAAGTTATACAGTAAACCTGAAGTGAAGCATCGGAATCTAAAACTGGTCTCACAGGAGAGGTTCAAAACATAGACAGTAAGAAGAGTCACTCTTCTTGTACTTAAGTCGGCATTGTGCCTTTTGTATTATGATTTCGATGCAATTTCTGTGTTTCAACGTCAATAAGAAGGTCCAAAGGATACAGTATCCTGAGGTGAAGCATCGATATCTAAAACTGGTCTCACAGGAAAGTCTCAAATCATGGAATGTAAGAAGAGTTACTACTCTTGTACTTAAGTCAGCATTGTGCCTTTTGTATTTAATTCCGATGAAATTTCTGTGTAACAACGTCGATAAGAAGATCAAAGGGATACAGTAAACCTGAAGTGAAGCAACGGAATCAAAAACTGGTCACACAGGAAAAGTTCAAAACATAGACAGTAAGAAGAGTCAGTCTTCTTGTACTTAAGTCGGCATTGTGCCTTTTGTATTTAATTCCGATGCAATTTCTGTGTTTCAACGTCAATAAGAAGGTCCAAGGGATACAGTATCCTGAGGTGAAGCATCGATATCTAAAACTGGTCTCACAGGAAAGTCTCAAATCATAGAATGTAAGAAGAGTCAGTCCTCATGTACTTAAGTCGGCATTGTGCCTTTTGTATTTAATTCCGATGCAATTTCTGTGTTTCATCGGCAATAAGATGGTCCAAGATATACAGTAAACCTGAAGTGAAGCAACGGAATCTAAAACTGGTCACACAGGATAAGTTCAAAACATAGACAGTAAGAAGAGGTAGTTTTCTTGTACTTAAGTCGGCATTGTGACTTTTGTATTTACTTCCGATGCAATTTATGTTTTTCCTCGTCAATAAGAAGGTCCAAGGGATACAGCAAACCTGAAGTGAAGCATCGGAATCAAAAACTGGTCTCACAGGAGATGTTCAAAACATATACAGTAAGAAGAGTCAGTCTTCTTGTACTTAAGTCGGAATTGTGAATTTCGTATTTAATTCCAATGCAATTTCTGTGTTTCATCGTCAATAGGAATTTCCAAGGGATACAGTAGACCTGCAATGAAGCATCGGAATCTAACTCTGGGCTCACAGGAAAGGTTCAAAACATAGACAGTAGGAAGATTCAGTCATCCTGTACGTATGTCGGAATTGTGCCATTTGTATTAATTTCCGATGCAATTTCTGTGTTTCATCGTCAATAAGAAGGTCCAAGATATACAGTATCCTGAGGTGAAGCATCGATATCTAAAACTGGTCTCACAGGAGAGTCTCAAATCATGGAATGTAAGAAGAGTTAGTCCTCTTGTACTTAAGTCGGCATTGTGCCTTTTATATTTTATTCCGATGCAATTTCTGTGTTTCATCGTCAATCAGTAGGTCCAAGGGATACAGTAAACCTGAAGTGAAGTATCGAAATCTAATACTGGTCTCACAGTAAAGATTCAAAACATAGACAGTAAGAAGAACCCGTCTTCTTGTACTTAAGTCATCATTTTGCCTGTTGTGTTTAACTACGATTCAATTTCTGTGTTTCATCGTCAATAAGGAGATCTAAGGGATACAGTAAAACTGAAGTTAAGCATCGGAATCTGAAACTGGTCTCACAGGAAAGGCTCAAAACATAGACAGTAAGAAGAGTCAGTCTTCTGGTACTTACGTCAGCATTGTGCCCTTTGTTCTGTGCGTCATCGTCAATAAGAAGGTCCAATTGATACAGTAAACTTGAAGGGAAGCATTGGAATCTAAACTGGTCTCACATGAAAGGTTCAGAACAGAGACAGTAAGAAGAGTCAGTCTTCATGTACTTAAGATGTCATTGTGCCTTTTGTATTTCATTCCGATGCAATTTCTAAGTCAATAAGAAGTTCCAAGGGATGCACTAAACCTGAAGCGAAGGATCGAAGTCTAAAACTGGTCTCACAGGAAAGGTTCAAAACATAGACATTATGAAGAGTCTGTCTTCTTGTACTTAAGTAGGCATTGTGCCTTTTGTATTCAATTCTGACGTAATTTCTGTGTGTCATCGCCAATAAGAAGGTCCAAGTTATACAATAAACCTGAAGTGAAGCATCGAAATCTAAAACTGGGCTCACAGGAAAGGATCAAAGCATAGACAGTAAGAAGAGTCAGTCTTCTTGTACTTAAGTCTGCATTGAGCCTTTTGTATTTAATTCCGATGCAATTTCTGGGTTTCAACGACAATAAGATGCTCCTAGGGATACAGTATCCTGAGGTGAAGCATCGATATCTAAAACTGGTCTCACAGGAAAGGCTCAAACTATAGAGTGTAAGAAGAGTCATTCCTCTTGTACTTATGTCGGGATTGTGCCTTTTGTGTTTATTCCGATGCAATTTCTGTGTTTCAACGTAGATAAGAACCTCCAAGGGATTCAGTAAACCTGAAGTGAAGCAACGGAATCAAAAACTGGTCACACAGGAAGAGTTCAAAACGTAGACAGTAAGAAGAGTCAGTCTTCTTGTACTTAAGTCGGCATTGTGCATTTTGTATTTAATTGCGATGCAATTTCTGAGTTCAACGTCGATAAGAAAGTCCAATGGATACAGTAAACCTGAAGTGAAGGAACGGAATCAAACCTGGTCACACAGGAAATGTTCAAAACGGAGACAGTAAGAAGAGTCAGTGTTCATGTACTTAAGGCGGCATTGTGCATTTCGTATTTCATTCCAATGCAATATCTGTGTTTCATCGTCAATAAGAAGGGCCAATTGATACAGTAAACTTGAGGTGAAGCATCGGAATCTATAAACTGGTCTTACAGGAAAGGTTCAAAACATAAGCAATAAGAAGAGTCTGTCTTCTAGTACTTAAGTCGGCATTGTGCCATTTGTATTTAATTCCGAGCAAATTCCGTGTCTCATCGTCAATAAGAACGTCCAACTGATACAGTAAATCTGAAGTGGAGCATCGGAATCTAAAACTGGGCTCACCGGAAAGGTTCAAAACATTGACAGTAAGAAGAGTCAGTCATCTTGTACTTGAGTTGGCATTGTGCCTTTGTATTTAATTCCGATACAATTTCTTTGTTTCATCGTCAATAAGAAGGATTAAGGGATACAGTAAAACTGAAGTGAAGCATCGGAATCTAAAACTGGTCTCACAGGAAAGGTTAAAAACATAGACAATAAGAAGAGTCAGTCTTCTTGTACTTAATTCGCATTATGCCTTTTGTATTTAATTCCGATGCAATTTGTGTGTTTCATCGTCAATAAGAAGGTCCAAGGGATACTGTAAACCTGAAGTGAAGCACCGCAATCTAAAACTGGTCTCACAGGAAAGGTTTAATACATTGACAGTAAGAAGAGTCAGTCTTCTTGTTCATAAATTGGCATTGTGCCATTTGTATTTAATTCCGATGCATTTTCTGTGTTTCATCGTCAATAAGAAGGTCCAAGGGATACAGTAAAACTGAAGTGAAGCATCGGAATCTAAAACTGGTCTCTCAGGAAAAGTTCAAAATATAGACAGTAAGAAGAGTCAATCTTCTTGTACTCAAGTCGGCATTGTGCCTTCTGTATGTAATTCAGATGCAATTTCTGTGTTTCATCGTCAATAAGAACGTCCAAGGGATACAATAAACCTGAAGTGAAGCATCGGAATCTAAAACTGGTCTCACAGGAAAGGTTCAGAACAGAGACAGTAAGAAGAGTCAGTCCACTTGTACTTATGTATGCATTGTGCCCTTTGTATTTAATTCCGGTGCAATTTCTGTGTTTAATCGTCGATAAGAAGGCCCAATGGATACAGTAAACCTGAAGTGAAGCATCGTAATCTAAAACTGGTCTCACAGGAAACGTTCGGATTATAGACAGTATGAAGAGTCGGTCTTCTTGTTCTTAAGTCGGCAGTGTGCCCTTTGTATTTAATTCCGATGCAATTTCTGTGTTTCTCCGTCAATAAGAACGTCCAAGGGATACAGTAAACCTGAAGTGAAGCATCGGAATCTAAAACCTGGTCTCACAGGAAAGGTTTAAAACATAGACAGTAAGAAGAGTCAGTCTTCTTGTTCATAAATTGGCATTCGCCATTTGTATTTAATTCCGATGCAATTTCTGTGTTTCATCGTCAATAAGAAGGTCCAAGGGATACAGTAAACCTGAAGTGAAGCATTGGAATCTAAAACTGGTTTTACAAGGAAGGTTCTCAACAGACAGTAAGAAGAGTCAGTCTTCTTGTAGTTATGTCGGCATTGTGCCCTTTGTATTTAATTCAGATGCAATTTCTGTGTTTCATCGTCAATAAGAAGGTCCAAGGGTTACAATAAACCTGAAGGGAAGCATCGGAATCTAAAACTGGTCTCACAGGAAAGGTTCAGAACAGAGTCAGTAAGAAGAGTTGGTCTCGCGGTAGCGTTCTCGCTTCCCGAGCACGGGGTCCCGGGTTCGATTCCCGGCGGGGTCAGGGATTTTCACCTGCCTCGAGATGACTGGGTGTTTGTGTTATCCTCATCATTTCATCATCATCCAGGAAAGTGGCGAAATTGGACTGAGCACAGATTGGATCATTGTACGGGCGCTGATAACCACGCAGTTGAGCGCCCCACAAACCCAACATCATCATCACATCACAGTAAGAAGAGTCAGTCTTCTTGTACTTAAGACGGAATTGTGGCTTTTGTATTTAATTCCGATGCAATTATTGTGTTTCATCGCCAATAAGAAGGACCAAAGGATACAATAAACCTGAAGTGAAGCATCGAAATTTAAAACTGGTCTCACAGGAAAGGTTCAAACATAGACAGTAAGAAGTGTCAGTCTTCGTGTTCTTAAATTTGCATTGTGCCATTTGTAATTAATTCCGATGCATTTTCTGTGTTTCATCGTCAATAAGATGGTCGAAGGGATACAGTAAACCTAAAGTGAAGCATAGGAATCTAAAATTGGTCACACAGGAAAAGTTCAAAACATAGACAATAAGAAGAGTCAGTCCTCTTGACCATAAATTATCATTGTGCCATTTGTATTTAATTCCGATGAAATTTCTGTGTTTCATCGTCAATAAGAAGGTCCATGTTATACAGTAAACCTGAAGTGTAGCATCGGGAACTAAAACTGGTCTCACAGGAAAGGTTCAAAGCATAGACAGTAAGAAGAGTCAGTCTTCTTGTACTTAAGTCGGCATTGTGCCTTTTGTATTTAATTCCGATGCAATTTCGTGGTTTCAAAGTCAATAAGATGGTGCAAGGGATACAGTATCCTGAGGTGAAGCATCGATATCTTAAACTGGTCTCACAGGAAAGGCTCATATAATAGAATGTAAGAAGAGTTAGTCCTCTTGTACTTAAGTCGGCATTGTGCCTTTTGTATTTAATTCCAATGCAATTTCTGTGTTCAACGTCGATAAGAAGGTCCAAGGGATACAGTAAACCTGAAGTGAAGCAACGGAATCAAAAACTGGTCACACAGGAAAAGTTCAAAACGGAGACAGTAATTTGAGTCAGTCTACTTGTGTTTAAGTCGGCATTGTGATTTTTTATTTAATTACGATGCAATTTCTGTGTTTCATCATCAATAAGGAGGTCCAAGGGATACGGTATCCCTGAAGTGAAGCATCGGAATCTAACTCTGGGATCACAGGAAAGGTTCAAACCATAGACAGTAAGAAGATTCAGTCAACTTGTACTTATGTCGGCATTGTGCCTTTTGTATTTATTTCGAATGCAATTTCTGTGTTTCATCGTCAATAATAAGGTCCAAGGGATACAGTAATCCTGAAGTGAAGCATCGGAATCTAAACCTGGTCTCACAGGAAAGGTTCAAACATAGACAGTAAGTAGAGACAGTCTTCTTGTATTTAGGTCGGCATTCTGCCTTTTGTATTTAATTCCGATGCAATATCTGTGTTTCATCGTCAATAAGAAGGTCGAAGGGATACAGTAAACCTAAAGTGAAGCATAGGAATCTAAAATTGGTCACACAGGAAAAGTTCAAAACATAGACAATAAGAAGAGTCAGTCCTCTTGACCTTAAATTATCATTGTGCCGTTTGTATTTAATTCCGATGACATTTCTGTGTTTCATCGTCAATAAAAAGGTCCAAGTTATGCAGTAAACCTGAAGTGAAGCATCGGAAGCTAAAACTGGTCTCATAGGAAAGGTTCAAAGCATAGACAGTAAGAAGGGTCAGGCTTCTTCTACTTAAGTAGGCAATGTGCCTTTGGTAGTTAATTCTGATGCAATTTCTGTGTTTCATCGTTAATAATAAGGTCCAAGAGATACAGTATACCTGAAGTGAAGCATCGAAATTTAAAACTGGTCTCACAGGAAAGGTTCAAACATAGACAGTAAGAAGTGTCAGTCTTCGTGTTCTTAAATTTGCATTGTGCCATTTGTAATTAATTCCAATGCATTTTCTGTGTTTCATCGTCAATAAGAAGGTCCAAGGGATACAGTAAAACTGAAGTGAAGCATCGGAATCTAAAACTGGTCTCTCAGGAAAAGTTCAAAATATAGACAGTAAGAAGAGTCAATCTTCTTGTACTCAAGTCGGCATTGTGCCTTCTGTATGTAATTCAGATGCAATTTCTGTGTTTCATCGTCAATAAGAACGTCCAAGGGATACAATAAACCTGAAGTGAAGCATCGGAATCTAAAACTGGTCTCACAGGAAAGGTTCAGAACAGAGACAGTAAGAAGAGTCAGTCCACTTGTACTTATGTATGCATTGTGCCCTTTGTATTTAATTCCGGTGCAATTTCTGTGTTTAATCGTCGATAAGAAGGCCCAATGGATACAGTAAACCTGAAGTGAAGCATCGTAATCTAAAACAGGTCTCACAGGAAACGTTCGGATTATAGACAGTATGAAGAGTCGTTCTTCTTGTTCTTAAGTCGGCAGTGTGCCCTTTGTATTTAATTCCGATGCAATTTCTGTGTTTCTCCGTCAATAAGAACGTCCAAGGGATACAGTAAACCTGAAGTGAAGCATCGGAATCTAAAACCTGGTCTCACAGGAAAGGTTTAAAACATAGACAGTAAGAAGAGTCAGTCTTCTTGTTCATAAATTGGCATTCGCCATTTGTATTTAATTCCGATGCAATTTCTGTGTTTCATCGTCAATAAGAAGGTCCAAGGGATACAGTAAACCTGAAGTGAAGCATTGGAATCTAAAACTGGTTTTACAAGGAAGGTTCATAACAGACAGTAAGAAGAGTCAGTCTTCTTGTAGTTATGTCGGCATTGTGCCCTTTGTATTTAATTCAGATGCAATTTCTGTGTTTCATCGTCAATAAGAAGGTCCAAGGGTTACAATAAACCTGAAGGGAAGCATCGGAATCTAAAACTGGTCTCACAGGAAAGGTTCAGAACAGAGTCAGTAAGAAGAGTTGGTCTCGCGGTAGCGTTCTCGCTTCCCGAGCACGGGGTCCCGGGTTCGATTCCCGGCGGGGTCAGGGATTTTCACCTGCCTCGAGATGACTGGGTGTTTGTGTTATCCTCATCATTTCATCATCATCCAGGAAAGTGGCGAAATTGGACTGAGCACAGATTGGATCATTGTACGGGCGCTGATAACCACGCAGTTGAGCGCCCCACAAACCCAACATCATCATCACATCACAGTAAGAAGAGTCAGTCTTCTTGTACTTAAGACGGAATTGTGGCTTTTGTATTTAATTCCGATGCAATTATTGTGTTTCATCGCCAATAAGAAGGTCCAAAGGATACAATAAACCTGAAGTGAAGCATCGAAATTTAAAACTGGTCTCACAGGAAAGGTTCAAACATAGACAGTAAGAAGTGTCAGTCTTCGTGTTCTTAAATTTGCATTGTGCCCTTTGTAATTAATTCCGATGCATTTTCTGTGTTTCATCGTCAATAAGATGGTCGAAGGGATACAGTAAACCTAAAGTGAAGCATAGGAATCTAAAATTGGTCACACAGGAAAAGTTCAAATCATAGACAATAAGAAGAGTCAGTCCTCTTGACCTTAAATTATCATTGTGCCATTTGTATTTAATTCCGATGAAATTTCTGTGTTTCATCGTCAATAAGAAGGTCCAGGTTATACACTAAACCTGAAGTGAAGCATCGGAAACTAAAACTGGTCTCACAGGAAAGGTTCAAAGCATAGACAGTAAGAAGAGTCAGTCTTCTTGTACTTAAGTCGGCATTGTGCCTTTTGTATTTAATTCCGATGCAATTTCGTGGTTTCAAAGTCAATAAGATGGTGCAAGGGATACAGTATCCTGAGGTGAAGCATCGATATCTTAAACTGGTCTCACAGGAAAGGCTCATATAATAGAATGTAAGAAGAGTTAGTCCTCTTGTACTTAAGTCGGCATTGTGCCTTTTGTATTTAATTCCAATGCAATTTCTGTGTTCAACGTCGATAAGAAGGTCCAAGGGATACAGTAAACCTGAAGTGAAGCAACGGAATCAAAAACTGGTCACACAGGAAAAGTTCAAAACGGAGACAGTAATTTGAGTCAGTCTACTTGTGTTTAAGTCGGCATTGTGATTTTTTATTTAATTACGATGCAATTTCTGTGTTTCATCGTCAATAAGGAGGTCCAAGGGATACGGTATCCCTGAAGTGAAGCATCGGAATCTAACTCTGGGATCACAGGAAAGGTTCAAACCATAGACAGTAAGAAGATTCAGTCAACTTGTACTTATGTCGGCATTGTGCCTTTTGTATTTATTTCGAATGCAATTTCTGTGTTTCATCGTCAATAATAAGGTCCAAGGGAATCAGTAATCCTGAAGTGAAGCATCGGAATCTAAACCTGGTCTCACAGGAAAGGTTCAAACATAGACAGTAAGTAGAGACAGTCTTCTTGTATTTAGGTCGGCATTCTGCCTTTTGTATTTAATTCCGATGCAATATCTGTGTTTCATCGTCAATAAGAAGGTCGAAGGGATACAGTAAACCTAAAGTGAAGCATAGGAATCTAAAATTGGTCACACAGGAAAAGTTCAAAACATAGACAATAAGAAGAGTCAGTCCTCTTGACCTTAAATTATCATTGTGCCGTTTGTATTTAATTCCGATGACATTTCTGTGTTTCATCGTCAATAAAAAGGTCCAAGTTATACAGTAAACCTGAAGTGAAGCATCGGAAGCTAAAACTGGTCTCATAGGAAAGGTTCAAAGCATAGACAGTAAGAAGGGTCAGGCTTCTTCTACTTAAGTAGGCAATGTGCCTTTGGTAGTTAATTCTGATGCAATTTCTGTGTTTCATCGTTAATAATAAGGTCCAAGAGATACAGTATACCTGAAGTGAAGCATCGAAATTTAAAACTGGTCTCACAGGAAAGGTTCAAACATAGACAGTAAGAAGTGTCAGTCTTCGTGTTCTTAAATTTGCATTGTGCCATTTGTAATTAATTCCAATGCATTTTCTGTGTTTCATCGTCAATAAGAAGGTCCAAGGGATACAGTAAAACTGAAGTGAAGCATCGGAATCTAAAACTGGTCTCTCAGGAAAAGTTCAAAATATAGACAGTGAGAAGAGTCAATCTTCTTGTACTCAAGTCGGCATTGTGCCTTCTGTGTGTAATTCAGATGCAATTTCTGTGTTTCATCGTCAATAAGAGGGTCCAACGGATATAGTAAACCTGACGTGAAGCATCGGAATCTAAAACTTGTCTCACAGGAATGGTTCAAATCATTGTATGTAAGAAGAATCAGTCCTCTTGTACTTAAGTCGGCTTATTGCCTTTTGTATTTAATTCCAATGTAATTTCTGTGATTAATCGTCAATAAGAACGTCCAAGGGATACAGAAAACCTGAAGTGAAGCATCGGAATCTAAAACTGGTCTCACAGGAAAGGTTCAAATCATAGTATGTAATGAGAGTCAGAACTCGTGTTCTTAAGTCGGCATTGTGCCTTTTGTGTTGTATTCCGATGCAATATTTATGTTTCATCGTCAATAAATGGTCCAAGGGATACAGTACACCCGAAGAGAAGCATCGAAATATAAAACTGGTCTCACAGGAAAGGTTCAAAACATAGAGAGTAAGAAGAGTCAGTCTTCTTGTTCTTAAATTGGCGTTGTGCTATTTGTATTTAATTCTGAAGCATATTCTGTGTTTCATCGTCAATACGAAGGTCAAAGGGATACAGTGATCCGGAAGTGAAACATTGGAATCTAAAATTGGTCTCACAGGAAAGTTTCAAAACATGAACAGTATGAGGAGTCAGTCTTCTTGTACTTATGTCGGTATTGTGCCCTTTGTATTTAATTCTGATGCAATTTCTGTGTTTCATTGTCAATAAGAAGGGCCAAGGGATACAGTAAACCTGAAGTGAAGCATTGGAATCTAAAACAGGTCTCACAGGGAAGGTTCGTAACAGACAGTAAGAAGAGTCAGTCTTCTTGTACTTAAGTCGGTATTGGGAAATTTGTATTTAATTCCGATGCAATTTCTGTGTTTAATCGTCAATAAGAAGGTCAAAGGGCTATAGTAAGCCAGACGTGAAGCATCGCAATCTAAAACTGGCCGCCCAGGAATGGTTCAAATCATGGAATGTAAGAAGAGTCAGTCCTCTTGTACTTAAGTCGGCATATTGCGTTCTGTACTAAATTCCGATGCAATTTCTGTGTTTCATCGTCAATAAGAAGGTCCAAGGGATACAGAAAACCTGAAGTGAAGCATCGGAATCTAAAACTGGTCTCACAGGAAAGTTTCAAATCATAGAATGTAATAAGAGTCATTACTCTTGTCCTTAAGTCGGCATTGTGCCTTTTGTATTTAATACCAATGCAATTTCTGCGTTTCATCATCAATAAGAAGGTCCAAGGGATACAGTAAACCTAAAATGAAGCATCGGAATCTAAAACTGGTCTCTCAGGAAAACTTCAAATCGTAGACAGTAAGAAAAGTCAATCTTCTTGTACCTAAGTCGGCATTGTGCCTTCTGTATTTAATTCAGATGCAATTTCTGTGTTTCATCGTCAATAAGAAGGTCCAAGGAATACAGTAGACCTGAAGGGAAGCATCGGAATCTAAAACTGGTCTCACAGGAAAGGTTCAAACATAAAAAGTAAGAATAGTCAGTCTTCTTGTACTTAAGTTGGCATTGTGACTTTTGTATTCAATTTCGATGAAATTTCTGTGTTTCATCGTAAATAAGAAGGTCCAAGGGATTCAGTAAACCTGAAGTGAGGCATCGGAATTAAAACTGGTGTCACAGGTAATGTTCAGAACAGAGACAATAAGAAGAGTCAGTCTCCTCGTACTTAAGACGGCATTGTGGCTTTTGTGTTTAATTCCGATGCAACTTCCGTGTTTCATCGTCAATAAGAAGGTCCAAGGGATACAGTAAACCAGAAGTGATGCATCGGATCCTAAAACTGATCTCACAGGAAAGGTTAAAAACATAGACAGTAAGAAGAGTAAGTCCTCTTGTACCTAAGTCGGAATTGTGCATTTTGTATTTAATTCCGATGCAATTTCTTTGTTTCATAGTCAATAAGAGAGTCCAAGGGAAACAGTAAACCTGAAGAGAAGTATCGGATTTTAAAACTGGTCTCACAGGAAAGGTTCAAAACATAGACAGTAAGAAGAGTCAGTCTTCTTGTACTTAATTCGGCATATTGCGTTCTGTACTAAATTCCGATGTAATTTCTGTGTTTCATCGTCAATAAGAAGGTCCAAGGGATACAGAAAACCTGAAGTAAGCATCGTAATCTGAAACTGGTGTCACAGGAAAGGTTCAAAACATAGACGGTAATAAGAGTCAGTCTTCTTGTACTTAAGTCGGCATTGTGCCATTTGTATTTAATTCCGATGCAATGTCTAGGTTTAATCGTCAATAAGAAGGTCCAAGGGATACAGTTAACATGAAGGGAAGCATCGGAATCCAAAACTGGTCTAAAATTTAATGTTCAGAACAGAGACAGTAAGAAGAGTCAGTCTTCATGTACTTAAGATTTCATTGTGCCTTTTGTATTTAATTCCGATGGAATCTTTTGGTTTCGTCGTCAATAAGAAGGTCCAAAGGATACCGTAAACCTGAAGCAAAGCATCGAAATCTAAAACTGGTCTCACAGGAAAGGTTCAAAACATAGATGGTAAGAAGAGTCAGTCTTCTTGTACTCAAGTCGGCATTGTGTCTTTTGTATTTAATTCCGATGCAATTTCTGTGTTTAATCGTCATAAGAGGGTCCAAAGGATACAGTATACATGAAGGGAAGCATCGGAATCTAAAACTGGTCTCAAATTTAAGGTTCAGAACAGAGACAATAAGAAGAGTCAGTCTTCATGTACTTAAGATTTCATTGCGCCTTTTGTATTCAATTCCGATGCAATTTTTGGGTTTCGTCGTCAATAAGAAGGTCCAAAGGATACAGTAAACCTGAAGTGAAGCATCGGAATCTAAAACTGGTCTCACAGGAAATGTACAAAACATAGACGGTAAGAAGAGTTAGTCTTCTATTACTTAAGTCGGCATTGTGCTTTTTGTATTTAATTCCGGTGCAGTTTCTGTGTTTAATCGTCAATATGAAGGTCCAAGGGATACAGTAAACCTGACGTGAAGCATCGGAATCTAAAACTGGCCACACAGGAATGGCACAAATCATGGGATGTAAGAAGAGTCAGTCCTCTTGTACTTAAGTCGGCATATTCGCTTTTGTACTTAATTCAGATGCTATTTCTGTGTTTCATCGTCAATAAGAAGGTCCAAGGGATACAGAAAACCTGAAGTGAAGCATCGGAATCCAAAACTGGTGTCACAGGAAAGTTTCAAATCATAGAATGTAATAAGAGTCAGTACTCTTGTCCTTAAGTCGTCATTGTGCCTTTTGTATTTAATTCCGATGCAATTTCTGTGTTTCATCGTCAATAAGAAGGCCCAAGGGATACAGTAAACCTGAAGTGAAGCATCGGAATCTAAAACTGGTCCCACAGGAAAGGTACAAAACAGAGTCAGTAAGAAGAGTCAGTCTTCTTGTACTAAAGACGGCATTGTGGCTTTTGTGTTTAATTCCGATGCAATTTCTGTGTTTCATCGTCAATAAGGAGGTCCAAGGGATACAGTAAACCTGAGGTGAAGCATCGGAATCTAAAACTGGTCTCACAGGAAAGGTTCAAATCATAGACAGTAAGAAGAGTCAGTCCTTTTGTACCTAAGTCGGCATTGTGCATTTTGTATTTAATTCCGATGCAATTTCTGTGTTTCGTCGTCAATAAGAAGGTCCAAGGGATGCAGTAAAGCTGAAGTGTAGCATCGGAAGCTAAGACTGGTCTCACAGGAAATGTTCAAAATATAGCCAGTAAGAAGAGTCAGTCTTCCTGTACTTAAGTCGGCATTGTGCCTTTTGTATTCAATTCCGATGCAATTTCTTTGTTTCATGGTCAGTAAGAGGGACTAAGGGATACAGTAAACCTGAAGAGAAGCATCGGATTTTAAAACTGGTTTCCCAGGAAAGGTTCAAAACATAGACAGTAAGAAGAGTCTGTCTTCTTGTACTTAAGTCGGCATCGTGCCGTTTGTATTTAATTCCGATGCATTTTCTGTGTTTCAAAGTCAATAAGAAGGTCCAAGGGATACAGTATCCTGAGGTGAAGCATCGATATCTAAAACTTGTCTCACAGGAAAGGCTCATATCATAGAATGAAAGAAGAGGCAGTCCTCTTGTACTTAAGTTGGCATTGTGCATTTTGTATTTAATTCCGATGCAATTTCTGTGTTTCAACGACGATAAGAAGGTCCAAGGGATACAGTAAATCTGAAGTGAAGCAACGGTATCAAAAACTGGTCACACAGGAAAAGTTCATAACATAGACAGTAAGAAGAGTCAGTCTTCTTGTACATAAGTCGGCATTGTGCCATTTGTGTTTAATTCCGATGGAATTTCTGTGTTTCATCGTCAATAAGTAGGTCCAAGAGATACAGTAAACCTCAAGTGAAGCATCGGAATCTAGACTGGTCTCACAGGAGATGTTCAAACATAGACAGTAGGGAGATTCATTCATCCTGTACTTATGTCGGAATTGTGCCTTTTGTATTTGATTCCGATGCAATTTCTGTGTTTCATCGTTAATAAGAAGGTCCGAGGGATACAGTAAACTTGAAGTGAAGTATCGGAATCTAACTCTGATCTCACAGGAAAGGTTCAAAGTATAGACAGTAAGAAGAGTCAGTCTTCTTGTACTAAAGACGGCATTGTGGCCTTTGTGTTTAATTCCGATGCAATTTCTGTGTTTCATCGACAATAAGGAGGTCCAAGGGATACAGTAAACCTGAGGTGAAGCATCGGAATTTAAAACTGGCCTCATAGGAAAGGTTCAAAACATAGACAGTAAGAAGAGTCAGTCCTTTTGTACCTAAGTCGGCATTGTGCATTTTGTATTTAATTCCGATGCAATTTCTGTGTTTCGTCGTCAATAAGAAGGTCCAAGGGATGCAGTAAAGCTGAAGTGTAGCATCGGAATCTGAGACTGGTCTCACAGGAAATGTTCAAAACATAGACAGTAAGAAGAGTCAGTCTTCTTGTACTTACGTCGGCATTGTGCCTTTTGTATTTAATTCCGATGCAATTTCTTTGTTACATAGACAATAAGAGGGACCAAAGGATAGATTAAACCTGAAGAGAAGCATCGGATTTTAAAACTGGTCTCCCAGGAAAGGTTCAAAACATAGACAGTAAGAAGAGTCTGTCTTCTTGTACTTAAGTCGGCATCGTGCATTTTGTATTTAATTCCGATGCAATTTGTGTGTTTCAAAGTCAATCAGAAGGTCCAAGGTGTACAGTAAACCTGAAGTGAAGCATCGGAATCTAAAACTGGTCTCACAGGAAAGGTTCAAAACACAGAGAGTAAGAAGAGTATCTTCTAGTTATTAAGTCGGCATTGTACCATTTTTATTTAATTCCGATGCAATTTCTGTGTTTCATCGTCAATAAGAATGTCCAAGGGATACAGTAAATTTGAAGTGGAGCATATGAATCTTAAACTGGTCTCACAGGAAAGGTTCAAAACATAGACAGTAAGAAGAGTCAGTCTTCTTGTACTTAAGTTGGCATTGTGCCTTTTCTATTTAATTCCGATGAAATTTCTGTGTATCAACGTCGATAAGAAGGTCAAAGTGATACAGTAAACCTGAAGTGAAGCAACGGAATCAAAAACTGGTCACACAGGAAAAGTTCAAAACATTGACAGTAAGAAGAGTCGGTTTTCTTGTACTCAAGTCGGCATTGTGCCTTTTGTTTTCAATTCCGACGCAATTTCTGTGTTTCATCGTCAATAAAAACGTCCAAGTTATACAGTAAACCTGAAGTGAAGCATCGGATTCTAAAACTGGTCTAACTGGTCTCACAGGAAAGATTCAAAGCATAGACAGTAAGAAGTGTCAGTCTTCTTGTGCTTAAGTCGGATAATTGGCTTTTGTATTTAATTCCGATGCAATTTTTGCGTTTCAACGTCAATAAGAACGTGAAAGGGATACAGTATCCTGAGGTGAAACATAGATATCTAAAACTGGTCTCACCGGAGATGTTCAAAACATAGACAGTAAGAAGAGACAGACTTCTTGTACTTAAGTCGGCATTGTGCGTTTCGTATTTAATTCCAATGCAATTTCTTTGTTTCATCGTCGGTAAGAAGGTCCAAGGGATACAGTAGACCTGAAATCAAGCATCGGAATCTAACTCTGGGCTCACAGGAAAGGTTCAAAACATAGACAGTAGGAAGATTCAGTCATCCTGTACTTATGTCGGAATTGTGCCTTTTGTTTTTATTTCCGATGCAATTTCAGTGTTTCTTTGTCAATAATAAGGTCCAAGGGATACAGTAATCCTGAGGTGAAGCATCGATATCTAAAACTGGTCTCACAGGAGAGTCTCAAATCATGGAATGTAAGATGGGTTAGTCCTCTTGTACTTAAGTCGGCATTGTGCCTTTTCTATTTAATTCCGCTGAAATTCCTGTTTTTTAACGTCGATAAGAAGGTCAAAGGGACACAGTAAACCTGAAGTGAAGCAACGGAATCAAAAACTGGTCACACAGGAAAAGTTCAAAACATAGACAGTAAGAAGAGTCAGTCTTCTTGTACTTAAGTCGGCATTGTGCCTTTTGTACTTAATTCCGATGCAATTTCTGTGTTTCAACGTCAATAAGAAGGTCCAAGGGATGCAGTATCCTGAGGTGAAGCATCGACATCTAAAACTGGTCTCACAGGAAAGGCTCAAATCATAGAATGTAAGAAGAGTTAGTCCTCTTGTACTTAAGTCGGTATTGTGCCTTTTGTATTTAATTCCGATGCAATTTCTGTGTTTCATCGTCAATAAGAAGGTCCAAGTTATACAGTAAACCTGAAGTGAAGTAACGGAATCAAAAACTGGTCACACAGGGTAAGTTCAAAACACAGACAGTAAGAAGAGTCAGTTTTCTTGTACTTAAGTCGGCGTTGTGCCTTTTGTGTTTAATTCCGATGCTATTTCAGTGTTTCCTCGTCAATAAGAAGGTCCAAGGGATACAGTAAACCTGAAGTGAAGCATCGGAATCAAAAACTGGTCTCACAGGAGTGGTTGAAAACATAGACAGTAAGAAGAGTCAGTCTTCTTGTACTTAAGTCGGCATTGTGCATTTCGTATTTAAATCCGATGCAATTTCTGTGTTTCATCGTCAATACCAAGGTCCAAGTGATACAGTAATCCTGAAGTGAAGCATCGGAATTTGAACCTGGTCTCACAGGAAATGTTCAAACATAGTCAGTAAGTAGAGTCAGTCTTCTTGTACTTAAGTCGGCATTGTGCCTTTTTGTATTTTATTCCGATGCAATTTCTGTGTTTCATCGTCAATCAGAAGGTCCAAGGGATACAGTAAACGTGGAGTGAAGTATCGAAATCTAAACCTGGTCTCACAGTAAAGATTAAAATCGTAGACAGTATGGAGAGCCCGTCATCTTGTACTTAAGTCGGCATTTTGCCTGTTGTGTTTAACTACGATTCAATTTCTGTGTTTCAACGTCAATAAGCAGGTCCAAGGGATACAGTAAAACTGAAGTTAGGCATCGGAATCTGAAACTGGTCTCACAGGAAAGGCTCAAAACATTGACAGTAAGAAGAGTCAGTCTTCTGGTACTTAAGTCAGCATTGTGCCTTTTGTTCTGCGCGTCATCGTCAATAAGAAGGTCCAATTGATACAGTAAACCTGAAGTGAAGCATCGGAATCTAAAACTGGTCTCACAGGAGAGGTTCAAAACATAGACAGTAAGAAGAGTCACTCTTCTTGTACTTAAGTCGGCATTGTGCCTTTTGTATTATGATTTCGATGCAATTTCTGTGTTTCAACGTCAATAAGAAGGTCCAAAGGATACAGTATCCTGAGGTGAAGCATCGATATCTAAAACTGGTCTCACAGGAAAGTCTCAAATCATGGAATGTAAGAAGAGTTACTACTCTTGTACTTAAGTCAGCATTGTGCCTTTTGTATTTAATTCCGATGAAATTTCTGTGTAACAACGTCGATAAGAAGATCAAAGGGATACAGTAAACCTGAAGTGAAGCAACGGAATCAAAAACTGGTCACACAGGAAAAGTTCAAAACATAGACAGTAAAAAGAGTCAGTCTTCTTGTACTTAAGTCGGCATTGTGCCTTTTGTATTTAATTCCGATGCAATTTCTGTGTTTCAACGTCAATAAGAAGGTCCAAGGGATACAGTATCCTGAGGTGAAGCATCGATATCTAAAACTGGTCTCACAGGAAAGTCTCAAATCATAGAATGTAAGAAGAGTCAGTCCTCATGTACTTAAGTCGGCATTGTGCCTTTTGTATTTAATTCCGATGCAATTTCTGTGTTTCATCGGCAATAAGATGGTCCAAGATATACAGTAAACCTGAAGTGAAGCAACGGAATCTAAAACTGGTCACACAGGATAAGTTCAAAACATAGACAGTAAGGAGAGGTAGTTTTCTTGTACTTAAGTCGGCATTGTGACTTTTGTATTTACTTCCGATGCAATTTATGTTTTTCCTCGTCAATAAGAAGGTCCAAGGGATACAGCAAACCTGAAGTGAAGCATCGGAATCAAAAACTGGTCTCACAGGAGATGTTCAAAACATATACAGTAAGAAGAGTCAGTCTTCTTGTACTTAAGTCGGAATTGTGAATTTCGTATTTAATTCCAATGCAATTTCTGTGTTTCATCGTCAATAGGAATTTCCAAGGGATACAGTAGACCTGCAATGAAGCATCGGAATCTAACTCTGGGCTCACAGGAAAGGTTCAAAACATAGACAGTAGGAAGATTCAGTCATCCTGTACGTATGTCGGAATTGTGCCATTTGTATTAATTTCCGATGCAATTTCTGTGTTTCATCGTCAATAAGAAGGTCCAAGATATACAGTATCCTGAGGTGAAGCATCGATATCTAAAACTGGTCTCACAGGAGAGTCTCAAATCATGGAATGTAAGAAGAGTTAGTCCTCTTGTACTTAAGTCGGCATTGTGCCTTTTATATTTTATTCCGATGCAATTTCTGTGTTTCATCGTCAATCAGTAGGTCCAAGGGATACAGTAAACCTGAAGTGAAGTATCGAAATCTAATACTGGTCTCACAGTAAAGATTCAAAACATAGACAGTAAGAAGAACCCGTCTTCTTGTACTTAAGTCATCATTTTGCCTGTTGTGTTTAACTACGGTTCAATTTCTGTGTTTCATCGTCAATAAGGAGATCTAAGGGATACAGTAAAACTGAAGTTAAGCATCGGAATCTGAAACTGGTCTCACAGGAAAGGCTCAAAACATAGACAGTAAGAAGAGTCAGTCTTCTGGTACTTACGTCAGCATTGTGCCCTTTGTTCTGTGCGTCATCGTCAATAAGAAGGTCCAATTGATACAGTAAACTTGAAGGGAAGCATCGGAATCTAAACTGGTCTCACATGAAAGGTTCAGAACAGAGACAGTAAGAAGAGTCAGTCTTCATGTACTTAAGATGTCATTGTGCCTTTTGTAATTCATTCCGATGCAATTTCTAAGTCAATAAGAAGTTCCAAGGGATGCACTAAACCTGAAGCGAAGGATCGAAGTCTAAAACTGGTCTCACAGGAAAGGTTCAAAACATAGACATTATGAAGAGTCTGTCTTCTTGTACTTAAGTAGGCATTGTGCCTTTTGTATTCAATTCTGACGTAATTTCTGTGTGTCATCGCCAATAAGAAGGTCCAAGTTATACAATAAACCTGAAGTGAAGCATCGAAATCTAAAACTGGGCTCACAGGAAAGGATCAAAGCATAGACAGTAAGAAGAGTCAGTCTTCTTGTACTTAAGTCTGCATTGAGCCTTTTGTATTTAATTCCGATGCAATTTCTGGGTTTCAACGACAATAAGATGCTCCTAGGGATACAGTATCCTGAGGTGAAGCATCGATATCTAAAACTGGTCTCACAGGAAAGGCTCAAACTATAGAGTGTAAGAAGAGTCAGTCCTCTTGTACTTATGTCGGGATTGTGCCCTTTGTGTTTAATTCCGATGCAATTTCTGTGTTTCAACGTAGATAAGAACCTCCAAGGGATTCAGTAAACCTGAAGTGAAGCAACGGAATCAAAAACTGGTCACACAGGAAGAGTTCAAAACGTAGACAGTAAGAAGAGTCAGTCTTCTTGTACTTAAGTCGGCATTGTGCATTTTGTATTTAATTGCGATGCAATTTCTGAGTTCAACGTCGATAAGAAAGTCCAATGGATACAGTAACCTGAAGTGAAGGAACGGAATCAAACCTGGTCACACAGGAAATGTTCAAAACGGAGACAGTAAGAAGAGTCAGTGTTCATGTACTTAAGGCGGCATTGTGCATTTCGTATTTCATTCCAATGCAATATCTGTGTTTCATCGTCAATAAGAAGGGCCAATTGATACAGTAAACTTGAGGTGAAGCATCGGAATCTATAAACTGGTCTTACAGGAAAGGTTCAAAACATAAGCAATAAGAAGAGTCTGTCTTCTAGTACTTAAGTCGGCATTGTGCCATTTGTATTTAATTCCGAGCAAATTCCGTGTCTCATCGTCAATAAGAACGTCCAACTGATACAGTAAATCTGAAGTGGAGCATCGGAATCTAAAACTGGGCTCACCGGAAAGGTTCAAAACATTGACAGTAAGAAGAGTCAGTCATCTTGTACTTGAGTTGGCATTGTGCCTTTGTATTTAATTCCGATACAATTTCTTTGTTTCATCGTCAATAAGAAGGATTAAGGGATACAGTAAAACTGAAGTGAAGCATCGGAATCTAAAACTGGTCTCACAGGAAAGGTTAAAAACATAGACAATAAGAAGAGTCAGTCTTCTTGTACTTAATTCGCATTATGCCTTTTGTATTTAATTCCGATGCAATTTGTGTGTTTCATCGTCAATAAGAAGGTCCAAGGGATACTGTAAACCTGAAGTGAAGCACCGCAATCTAAAACTGGTCTCACAGGAAAGGTTTAATACATTGACAGTAAGAAGAGTCAGTCTTCTTGTTCATAAATTGGCATTGTGCCATTTGTATTTAATTCCGATGCATTTTCTGTGTTTCGTCGTCAATAAGAAGGTCCAAGGGATACAGTAAAACTGAAGTGAAGCATCGGAATCTAAAACTGGTCTCTCAGGAAAAGTTCAAAATATAGACAGTAAGAAGAGTCAATCTTCTTGTACTCAAGTCGGCATTGTGCCTTCTGTATGTAATTCAGATGCAATTTCTGTGTTTCATCGTCAATAAGAACGTCCAAGGGATACAATAAACCTGAAGTGAAGCATCGGAATCTAAAACTGGTCTCACAGGAAAGGTTCAGAACAGAGACAGTAAGAAGAGTCAGTCCACTTGTACTTATGTATGCATTGTGCCCTTTGTATTTAATTCCGGTGCAATTTCTGTGTTTAATCGTCGATAAGAAGGCCCAATGGATACAGTAAACCTGAAGTGAAGCATCGTAATCTAAAACTGGTCTCACAGGAAACGTTCGGATTATAGACAGTATGAAGAGTCGGTCTTCTTGTTCTTAAGTCGGCAGTGTGCCCTTTGTATTTAATTCCGATGCAATTTCTGTGTTTCTCCGTCAATAAGAACGTCCAAGGGATACAGTAAACCTGAAGTGAAGCATCGGAATCTAAAACCTGGTCTCACAGGAAAGGTTTAAAACATAGACAGTAAGAAGAGTCAGTCTTCTTGTTCATAAATTGGCATTCGCCATTTGTATTTAATTCCGATGCAATTTCTGTGTTTCATCGTCAATAAGAAGGTCCAAGGGATACAGTAAACCTGAAGTGAAGCATTGGAATCTAAAACTGGTTTTACAAGGAAGGTTCTCAACAGACAGTAAGAAGAGTCAGTCTTCTTGTAGTTATGTCGGCATTGTGCCCTTTGTATTTAATTCAGATGCAATTTCTGTGTTTCATCGTCAATAAGAAGGTCCAAGGGTTACAATAAACCTGAAGGGAAGCATCGGAATCTAAAACTGGTCTCACAGGAAAGGTTCAGAACAGAGTCAGTAAGAAGAGTTGGTCTCGCGGTAGCGTTCTCGCTTCCCGAGCACGGGGTCCCGGGTTCGATTCCCGGCGGGGTCAGGGATTTTCACCTGCCTCGAGATGACTGGGTGTTTGTGTTATCCTCATCATTTCATCATCATCCAGGAAAGTGGCGAAATTGGACTGAGCACAGATTGGATCATTGTACGGGCGCTGATAACCACGCAGTTGAGCGCCCCACAAACCCAACATCATCATCACATCACAGTAAGAAGAGTCAGTCTTCTTGTACTTAAGACGGAATTGTGGCTTTTGTATTTAATTCCGATGCAATTATTGTGTTTCATCGCCAATAAGAAGGTCCAAAGGATACAATAAACCTGAAGTGAAGCATCGAAATTTAAAACTGGTCTCACAGGAAAGGTTCAAACATAGACAGTAAGAAGTGTCAGTCTTCGTGTTCTTAAATTTGCATTGTGCCATTTGTAATTAATTCCGATGCATTTTCTGTGTTTCATCGTCAATAAGATGGTCGAAGGGATACAGTAAACCTAAAGTGAAGCATAGGAATCTAAAATTGGTCACACAGGAAAAGTTGAAAACATAGACAATAAGAAGAGTCAGTCCTCTTGACCTTAAATTATCATTGTGCCATTTGTATTTAATTCCGATGAAATTTCTGTGTTTCATCGTCAATAAGAAGGTCCAGGTTATACAGTAAACCTGAAGTGAAGCATCGGAAACTAAAACTGGTCTCACAGGAAAGGTTCAAAGCATAGACAGTAAGAAGAGTCAGTCTTCTTGTACTTAAGTCGGCATTGTGCCTTTTGTATTTAATTCCGATGCAATTTCGTGGTTTCAAAGTCAATAAGATGGTACAAGGGATACAGTATCCTGAGGTGAAGCATCGATATCTTAAACTGGTCTCACAGGAAAGGCTCATATAATAGAATGTAAGAAGAGTTAGTCCTCTTGTACTTAAGTCGGCATTGTGCCTTTTGTATTTAATTCCAATGCAATTTCTGTGTTCAACGTCGATAAGAAGGTCCAAGGGATACAGTAACCCTGAAGTGAAGCAACGGAATCAAAAACTGGTCACACAGGAAAAGTTCAAAACGGAGACAGTAATTTGAGTCAGTCTACTTGTGTTTAAGTCGGCATTGTGATTTTTTATTTAATTACGATGCAATTTCTGTGTTTCATCGTCAATAAGGAGGTCCAAGGGATACAGTATCCCTGAAGTGAAGCATCGGAATCTAACTCTGGGATCACAGGAAAGGTTCAAACCATAGACAGTAAGAAGATTCAGTCAACTTGTACTTATGTCGGCATTGTGCCTTTTGTATTTATTTCGAATGCAATTTCTGTGTTTCATCGTCAATAATAAGGTCCAAGGGATACAGTAATCCTGAAGTGAAGCATCGGAATCTAAACCTGGTCTCACAGGAAAGGTTCAAACATAGACAGTAAGTAGAGACAGTCTTCTTGTATTTAGGTCGGCATTCTGCCTTTTGTATTTAATTCCGATGCAATATCTGTGTTTCATCGTCAATAAGAAGGTCGAAGGGATACAGTAAACCTAAAGTGAAGCATAGGAATCTAAAATTGGTCACACAGGAAAAGTTCAAAACATAGACAATAAGAAGAGTCAGTCCTCTTGACCTTAAATTATCATTGTGCCGTTTGTATTTAATTCCGATGACATTTCTGTGTTTCATCGTCAATAAAGAGGTCCAAGTTATACAGTAAACCTGAAGTGAAGCATCGGAAGCTAAAACTGGTCTCATAGGAAAGGTTCAAAGCATAGACAGTAAGAAGGGTCAGGCTTCTTCTACTTAAGTAGGCAATGTGCCTTTGGTAGTTAATTCTGATGCAATTTCTGTGTTTCATCGTTAATAATAAGGTCCAAGAGATACAGTATACCTGAAGTGAAGCATCGAAATTTAAAACTGGTCTCACAGGAAAGGTTCAAACATAGACAGTAAGAAGTGTCAGTCTTCGTGTTCTTAAATTTGCATTGTGCCATTTGTAATTAATTCCAATGCATTTTCTGTGTTTCATCGTCAATAAGACGGTCGAAGGGATACAGTAAACCTAAAGTGAAGCATAGGAATCTAAAATTGGTCACACAGGAAAAGTTCAAAACATAGACAGTAAGAAGAGTCAGTCCTCTTGACCTTAAATTATCATTGTGCCATTTGTATTTAATTCCGATGAAATTTCTGTGTTTCATCGTCAATAAGAAGGTCCAAGTTATACAGTAAACCTGAAGTGAAGCATCGGAAACTAAAACTGGTCTCACAGGAAAGGTTCAAAGCATAGACAGTAAGAAGAGTCAGTCTTCTTGTACTTTAGTCGGCATTGTGCCTTTTGTATTTAATTCCGATGCAATTTATGTGTTTCAAAGTCGATAAGAACGTCCAAGGGATTCAGTAAACCTGAAGTGAAGCAACGGAATCAAAAACTGGGCACACACGAAGAGTTCAAAACGTAGACAGTAATAAGAGTCAGTCTTCCTGTACTTAAGTCGGCATTGTGCCATTTGTATTTAATTGCGATGCAATTTCTGTGTTCAACGTCGATAAGAAGGTATAAGGGATACAGTAAACCTGAAGTGAAGCAACGGAATCAAAAACTGGTCACACAGGAAAAGTTCAAGACGGAGACAGCAAGTAGAGACAGTCTTCTTGTACTTAAGTCGGCATTCTGCCTTTTGTATTTAATTCCGATGCAATTTCTGTGTTTCATCGTCAATAAGAAGGTCCAAGGGATACAGTAAACTTGAGGTGAAGTATCAAAATCTACAAACTGGTCTCACAGGAGAGGTTCAAAACATAGACAGTAAGAAGAGTCAGGCTTCTTGTACTTATGTCGGCATTGTGTCTTTTGTATTTAATTCCGATGCAATTTCTGTGTTTCATCGTCAATAAGAAGGTCCAAGGGATACAGTGAACCCGAAGTGAAGAAACGGAATCAAAAACTGGTCACACAGGAAAAGTTCAAAACTTAGACAGTAAGAAGAGTCAGTCTACTTGTACCTAAGTCGGCATTGTGCCTTTTGTATTTAATTCCGATGCAATTTCTGTGTTTAATCATCGATAAGAAGGTCCAAGGGATACAGTAAACCTGACGTGAAGCATCGGAATCTAAAACTGGTCTCACAGGATTAGTTCAAATCATGGAATGTAAAAAGAGTCAGTACTCTTGTACTCAAGTCGGCATTGTGCCTATTTTATTTAATTCCAATGCAATTTCTGCGTTTCATCGTCAATAAGAAGGTCCAAGAGATACAGTAAAACTGAAGTGAAGCATCGGAATCTAAAACTGGTCTCTCAGGAAAAGTTCAAAATATAGACAGTAAGTAGAGTCGGTCTTCTTCTACTTACGTCGGCATTGTGCCTTCTGTATTTAATACAGATGCAATTTCTGTGTTTCGTCGTGAATAAGAAGGTCCAAGGGATACAATAAACCTGAAGAAGAAGCATCGGAATCTAAAACTGGTCTAACAGGAAAGGTTCTTAACAGAGACAGTAAGAAGAGTCAGTATTCTTGCACTTAAGACGGCATTTTGCTTTTGTATTTAATTCCGATGCTATTTCTGTGTTTCATCGCCAATAAGAAGGTCCAAAGGGATACAGTAAACCTGAAGCGTAGGATCGAAAATCAATACTGGTATCACACGAAAGGTTCAAAACGTAAATAGTAAGAAGAGTCAGTCTTCTTGTACTTAAATTGGCGTTGTGCCCATAGTATTTCATTAGGATGCATTTTCTGTGTCTGATCGTCAATAAGAAGAAACAAGGGATACAGTGAAACTGAAGTGAAGCTTTGGAATCTAAAATTGGTCTCACACGAAAGTTTCAAAACATAGACATTAAGAGGAGTCAGTCCTCTTGTACTTATGTCGGCATTGTGCCCTTTGTATTTAATTCCGATGCAATTTCTGCGTTTCTTCGTCAATAAGAAGGTCCAAGGGATACTGTAAAACTGAAGTGAAGCATCGGAATCTAAAACTGGTCTCTCAGGAAAAGTTCAAAATATAGACAGGAAGAAGAGTCAGTCTTCTTGTACATAAGTCGGCATTGTGCCTTCTGTATTTAATTCAGATGCAATTTCTGTGTTTCATCGTCAATAAGAAGATCCAAGGGATACAATAAACCTGAAGTGAAGCATCGGAATCTAAAACTGGTCTCACAGGAAAGGTGTAGAACAGAGACAGTAAGGAGAGTCAGTCCTCTTGTACTTATGTCGGCATTGTGCCCTTTGTATTTATTTCCGGTGCAATTTCTGTGTTTCATCTTCAATAAGAAGGCCCAATGGATACAGTAAACCTGAAGTGAAGCATCGTAATCTAAAACTCGTCTCACAGGAAACGTTCGAAGTATAGACAGTATGAAGAGACGGTCTTCTTGTTCTTAAGTCGGCATTGTGTTTTTTGTATTTAGTTCCTATGCAATTTCTGGGTTTCAAAGTCAATAAGATGGTCCAAGGGATACAGTATCCTGAGGTGAGGCAACGATATCTTAAACTGGTCTCACAGGAAAGGCTCAAATAATAGAATGTAAGAAGAGTCAGTCTTCTTGTACTTAAGTCGGCATTCTGCCCTTTGTATTTAATTCCGATGCAATTTCTGTGTTTCATCGTCAATAAGAAGGTCCAAGGGATACAGTAAACTTGAGGTGTAGTATCAAAATCTACAAACTGGTCTCACAGGAGAGGTTCAAAACATAGACGGTAAGAAGAGTCAGGCTTCTTGTACTTAAGTAGGCATTGTGCCTTTGGTAGTTAATTCCGATGCAATTTCTGTGTTTCATCGTCAATAAGGAGGTCCAAGGGATACAGTAAACCTGAAGTGAAGCATAGGAATCTAAAACTGGTCTCACAGTAAAGGTTCAAATCATAGACAGTAAGAAGAGTCTGTCTTCTAGTACTTAAGTCGGCATTGTGCCATTTGTGTTTAATTCCGATGCAAATTCCGTGTTTCATCGTCAATAAGAATTTCCAAGGGATACAGTACATCTGAAATGGAGCATCGGAATCTAAAAATGGGCTCACCGGAAAGGTTCAAAACATAGACAGTAAGAAGAGTCAGTCATCTTGTTCTTAAGTTGGCATTGTGCTTTTGTATTTCATTCCGATGCAATTTCTGGGTTTCAAAGTCAATAAGATGGTCCAAGGGATACAGTAAACCTGAAGTGAAGCACCGGAAACTAAAACTGGTCTCACAGGAAAGGTTCAAAGCATAGACAGTAAGAAGAGTCAGTCTTCTTGTACTTAAGTCGGCATTGTGCCTTTAGTATTTAATTCCGATGTAATTTCTGGGTTTCAAAGTCAATAAGATGGTCCAAGGGATGCAGTATTCTGAGGTGAAGCATCAATATCTTAAACTGGTCTCACAGGAAATGCTCAAATTATAGAATGTAAGAAGAGTCAGTCCTCTTGTACTTAAGTCGGCATTGTGCATTTTGTATTTAATTCCGATGCAATTTCTGTGTTTCATCGTCAATAAGAATTTCCAAGGGATACAGTACATCCGAAATGGAGTATCGGAATCAAAAAATGGGCTCACCGGAAAGGTTAAAAACATAGACAGTAAGAAGAGTCAGTCATCTTGTTCTTAAGTTGGCATTGTGCCATTGTATTTAATTCCGATACAATTTCTTTGTTTCATCGTCATTAAGAAGGTTTAAGGGATACAGTAAAACTGAAGTGAAGCATCGGAATCTAAAACTGGTCTCACAGGATTGGTTCAAATCACTGAATGTAAAAAGAGTCAGTACTCTTGTACTCAAGTCGGCATTGTGCCTTTTTTATTTAATTCCAATGCAATTTCTGCGTTTCATCGTCAATAAGAAGGTCCAAGGGATACAGTAAAACTGAAGTGAAGCATCGGAATCTAAAACTGGTCTCTCAGGAAGAGTCCAAAATATTGACAGTAAGTAGAGTCAGTCTTCTTGTACTTACGTCGGCATTGTGCCTTCTGTATTTAATACAGATGCAATTTCTGTGTTTCATCGTCAATAAGAATGTCCAAGGGATACAATAAACCTGAAGAAGAAGCATCGGAATCTAAAACTGGTCTCACAGGAAAGGTTCATAACAGAGACAGTAAAAAGCGTCAGTATTCTTGCACTTGAGACGGCATTTTGCTTTTGCATTTAATTCCGATGCTATTTCTGTGTTTCATCGCCAATAAGAAGGTCCAAGGGATACAGTAAACCTGAAGCGTAGAGTCGAAAATTAATACTGGTCTCACACGAAAGGTTCAAAACGTAGATAGTAAGAAGAGTCAGTCTTCTTGTTCTTAAATTGGCGTTGTGCCCATAGTATTTCATTAGGATGCATTTTCTGTGTCTGATCGTCAATAAGAAGAAACAAGGGATACAGTGAAATTTAAGTGAAGCTTTGGAATCTAAAATTGGTCTCACAAGAAAGTTTCAAAACATAGACATTAAGAGGAGTCAGTCCTCTAGTACTTATGTCGGCATTGTGCACTTTGTATTTAATTCCGGTGCAATTTCTGTGTTTCATCGTCAATAAGAAGGCCCAATGGATACAGTAAACCTGAAGTGAAGCATCGTAATCTAAAACTGGTCTCACAGGAAACGTTCGAAGTATAGACAGTATGAAGAGACGGTCTTCTTGTTCTTAAGTCGGCATTGTGCCTTTTGTAATTAATTCCGATGCAATTTCTGGGTTTCAAAGTCAATAAGATGGTCCAAGGGATACAGTATCCTGAGGTGAGGCAACGATATCTTAATCTGGTCTCACAGGAAAGGCTCAAATAATAGAATGTAAGAAGAGTCAGTCTTCTTGTTCATATATTGGCATTGTGCCATTTGTATTTAATTCCGATGCAATTTCTGTGTTTCATCGTCAATAAGAAGGTACAAGGGATACAGTAAACCTGAAGTGAAGCATTGGAATCTAAAACTGGTCTCACAGGGAAGGTTCATAACAGACAGTAAGAAGTGTCAGTGTACTTGTACTTAAGTCGGCATTGTGCCTTTTGTACTTAATTCCGATGCAATTTCTGTGTTTAATCGTCCATAAGAAGGTCCAAGGGATACAGTAAACCTGACGTGAAGCATCGGAATCTAATACTGGTCTCACAGGAATGGTTCAAATCATGGAATGTAAGAAGTGTCAGTCCTCTTGTACTCAAGTCGGCATTGTGCCTTTTTAAGTTAATTCCAATGCAATATCTGCGTTTCATCGTCAATAAGAAGGTCCAAGGGATACAGTAAAACTGAAGTGAAGCATTGGAATCTAAAACTGGTCTCACAAGAAAGGTTTAATACAGAGACAGTAAGTAGAGTCGGTCTTGTTGTACTTCTGTCGGCATTGTGCCTTTTGTATTTAATTCCGATGCAATTTCTGTGTTTCATCGTTAATAAGAACGTCCAAGAGATACAGTATACCTGAAGTGAAGCATCGTAATCTAAAACTGGTCTCACAGGAAAGGTTTAAAACATAGACAGTAAGAAGAATCAGTCTTCTTGATCATATATTGGCATTGTGCCATTTGTATTTAATTCCGATGCAATTTCTATATTTCATCTTCAATAAAAAGGTCCAAGGGTTACAGTAAACCTGAAGTGAAGCCAATCGAATCTAAAACTGGTCTCACAGGGAAGGTTCATAACAAACAGGAAGAAGAGTCAGCCTTCTTGTACTTATGTCGGCATTGTGTCTTTTGTATTTAATTCCGGTGCAATTTCTGTGTTTCATCGTCAATAAAAAGGCCCAATGGATTCAGTAAACCTGAAGTGAAGCATCGTAATCTAAAACTGGTCTGACAGGAAACGTTCGAAATATAGACAGTATGACGAGTCGGTCTTCTTGTTCATAAGTCGGCATTGTGCCCTTTGTAATTAATTCCGATGCAATTTCTGCGTTTCTTCATTAATAAGAAGATCCAAGGGATACAGTAAAACTGAAGTGAAGCATCGGAATCTAAAACTGGTCTCTCAGGAAAAGTTCAAAATATAGACAGAAAGAAGAGTCAGTCTTCTTGTACTTAAGTCGGCATTGTGCCTTCTGTATTTAATTCAGATGCAATTTCTGTGTTTCAACGTCAATAAGAAGATCCAAGGGATACAATAAACCTGAAGTGAAGCATCGGAATCTAAAACTGGTCTCACAGGAAAGGTTTAAAACATAGACAGTAATTAGAGTCAGTCTTCTTGTTCATATATTGGCATTGTGCCATTTGTATTTAATTCCGATGCATTTTCTGTGTTTCATCGTCAATAAGAAGGTCCATGGGATAAAGTGAACCCGAAGTGAAGCAACGGAATCATAAACTGGTCACACAGGAAAAGTTCAAAGCTTAGACAGTAAGAAGTGTCAGTGTACTTGTACTTAAGTCGGCATTGTGTCTTTTGTACTTAATTCCGATGCAATTTCTGTGGTTAATCGTCCTTAAGAAGGTCCAAGGGATACAGTAAACCTGATGTGAAGCATTGGAATCTAAAACTTGTCTCACAGGAATGGTTCAAATCATGGAATGTAAGAAGAGTCAGTCCTCTTGTACTTAAATTGGCGTTGTGCCCATAGTATTTAATTAGGATGCATTTTCTGTGTCTCATCGTCAGTAAGAAGGAACAAGGGATACAGTGAACCTGAAGTGAAGCTTTGGAATCTAAAATTGGTCTCACAGGAAAGTTTCTAAAAACGTAGACAATAAGAGGAGTCAGTCCTCTTGTACTCATATCGGCATTGTGCCTTTGTATTTAATTCCTTTGCAATTTCTGTGTTTCATCGTCAATAAGAAGGGTCAATGGATACAGTAAACCTGAAGTGAAGCATCGTAATCAAAAACTGGTCTCACAGGAATCGTTCGAAATATAGACAGTAGGAAGAGTCGGTCCTCTTGTTCTTAAGTCTGCATTGTGCCCTTTGTATTTAATTCCAATGCAATTTCTGTGTTTCTTCGTCAATAAGATGGTCCAAGGGATACCGTAAACCTAAAGTGAAGCATCGGAATCTAAAGCCTGGTCTCACAGCAAAGGTGTAAAACATAGACAGTAAGAAGAGTCAGTCTTCTTGTTCATAAATTGGCATTGTGCCATTTGTATTTAATTCCGATGCAATTTCTGTGTTTCATCGTCAGTAAGAAGGTCCAAGGGATACAGTAAACCTGAAGTGAAGCTTTGGAATCTAAAACTGGTCTCACAAGGAATGTTCATAACAGACAGTAAGAAGAGTCAGAATTCATGTACTTATGTCGGCATTGTGACCTTTGTATTTAATTCAGATGCAATTTCTGTGTTTCATCGTCAGTAAGAAGGTCCAAAGGTTACAGTAAACCTGAAGGGAAGCATCGGAATCTGAAACTGTTCTCACAGGAAAGGTTCAGAACAGAGGCAGTAAGAAGAGTCAGTCTTCTTGACCTTAAATTGGCATTGTGCCATTTGTAATTAATTCCGATGAAATTTCTGTGTTTCATCGTCAATAAGAAGGTCCAAGTTATACAGTAAACCAGAAGTGAAGCATCGGAATCTAAAACTGGTCCCACAGGAAAGGTTCAAAGCATAGACAGTAAGAAGAGTTAGTCTTCTTGTACTTAAGTCGGCATTGTGCCTTTTGTATTTCATTCCGATGCAATTTCTGTGTTTCAACGTCGATAAGAACGTCCAAGGGATTCAGTAAACCTGAAGTGAAGCAACGGTATCAAAAACTGGCCACACACGAAGAGTTCAAAACGTAGACAGTAAGAGGAGTCAGTCTTCTTGTACGTAAGTCGGCATTCTGCTTTTTGCATTTAATTCCGATGCAATTTCTGTGTTTCATCGTCAATAAGAAGATACAAGGGACACAGTAAACCTGAAGTGAAGTATCGGAATCTAAAACTGGCCTCACAGGAAATGTTCAAATCATAGAATGTAAGAAGAGTCAGTCCTCTTGTACTTAAGTCGGAATATTACAATTTGTATTTAATTCCGATGCAATTTCTGTGTTTCATCGTCAATAAGGACGTCCAAGGGATACAAAAAACCTGAAGTGAAGCATCGGAATCTAAAGCCGGTCTCACAGGAAAGGTTCAAATCATAGAATGTAATAAGAGTCAGTACTCTTGTTCTTAAGTCGGAATTGTGATTTTGAATTTAATTCCGATGCATCTTCTGTGTTTCATCGACAATAAGAAGGTCCAAGGGATACAGTAAACCTGAAGTAAGTATCGGAATCAAAAACTGGTCTCACAGGAAAGGATCAAAACATAGAAAATAAGAAGAGTCAGTCTTCTTGTACACAGGTCGGCATTGTGACTTTTGTATCTAATTCCGATGCAATTTCTGTGTTTCATCGTCGATTAGAAGGTCCAAGGGATACAATAAACCTGAAGTGAAGCATCAGAATCTAAAAGTGGTCTCACAGGAAAGGTTCAAAACATAGACAGTAAGAAGAGTCAGTCTTATTGTACTTAAGTCGTCAATGTGGCTTTTGTGTCTGATTCCGATGCAATTTCTTTGTTTCATCGTCAATAAGAAGGTCCAAGGGATACAGTAAACCTGAAGTGATGCATCGGAATCTAGAACTGGTCTCACAGGAAAGGTTCAAACATAGACAGTAAGAAGGGTCAGTCTTCTTGTACTTAAGTCGGAATTGTGCCTTTGTATTTAATTCCGATGCAACTTCTGTGTTTCATCGTCAATAAGTAGGTCCAAGGGATACAGTAAACCTGAAGTGAAGCATCGGAATTAATAACTGGTCTCACAGGAAAGGATCAAAACATAGACAGTAAGATGAGTCAGTCTTCTTGTATTTAGGTCTTCGATGTGACTTTTGTATTTAATTCCGATGCAATTTCTGTGTTTCATCGTCAATAAGAAGGTCCAAGGGATACAGTAAACCTGAAGTGAAGCATCGGATTCTAAAACTGGTCTCACAGGAAAGGTTCAACACATAGACAGTAAGAAGAGTCAGTCTTCTTGTACTTAAGTCAGCATTGTGCCTTTCGTATTTAATTCCGATGCAATTTCTGTGTTTCATCGTCAATAAGAAGATACAAGGGATACAGTTAACCGGAAGTGAAGCATTGGAATCTAATACTGGTCCCACAGGAAAGGCTCAAAACATAGGCAGAAAGAAGAGTCAGTCTTCTTGTACTTATGTCTGCATTGTGTCATTTCTATTTAAATCCGATGCGATTTCTGTGTTTCATCGTCAATAAGAAGGTCCAAGGGACACAGTAAACCTGAAGTGAAGCATCGGAATCTGAAACTGGTCTCACAGGAAATGTACAAAGCATAGACTGTAAGAAAAGTCAGTCTTCTTGTACTTAAGCCGGCACTGTGCCTTTGGTATTTAATTCCGATCCAATTTCGGTGTTTCGTCGTCAATACGAAGGTGCAAGGGATACAGTAAACATGAAGTGAAGCATCGGAATCTAAAACTGGTCTCACAGGATAGGTTCAAATCATAGAATGTAAGAAGTGTCAGTCCTCTTGTACTTAAGTCGGCATTGTGCCTTTTGTATTTAATTCCGGTGTAATTTCTGTGTTTCATCGTCAATAAGAGGGTCCAAGGGATACAATAAACCTGAAGTGAAGCATCGGAATATAAAAGTGGTCTCACAGGAAAGGTTCAAATCATAGACAGTAAGAAGTGTCAGCCTTATTGTACTTAAGTGGGCATTGTGCCTTTTGTGTTTGATTCCGATGCAAATTCTGTGTTTCATCGTGAATACGAAGGTCCAAGGGAGACAGTAAACCTGAAGTGAAGCATTGGAATCAAAAACTGGTCTCACAGGAGAGGTTCAAAACATAGACAGTAAGAAGAGTCAGTCTTCTTGTACTTAAGTCTGCATTGTGTCATTTGTATTTAATTCCGATGTGATTTCTGTGTTTCATCGTCAATAAGAAGAACCAAGGGACACAGTAAACCTGAAGTGAAGCATAGAAATCTAAAACTGGCCTCACAGGAAAGGTTCAAAACATAGACAGTTAGAAGTATCAGCCTTATTACACTTAAGTCGGCATTGGGCCTTTTGTGTTTGATTCTGATGCAATTTCTGTGTTTCATCGTAAATACGAAGGTCCAAGGGATACAGTAAACTTGAAGTGTAGCATCGAAAATTAAAACTGGTCTTAGAGGAAAGGTTCAACACGTAGACAGTAAGAAGAGTCAGTCTTCTTGTACTTAAATTGGCGTTGTGAGTTATGTATTTACTTCCGATGCATTTTCTGTGTCTCATCGTCAATAAGAAGGCCCAATGGATACAGTAAACCTGAAGTGAAGCATCGTTATCTAAAACTGGTCTCACAGGAAACGTTCGAATTACAGACAGTAAGAAGAGTCGGTCTTTTTCTTCTTAAGTCGGCGTTGTGCCCTTTGTAATTAATTCCGATGCAATATCTATGTTTCATCTTCAATAAGAAGGTCCAAGGGTTACAGTAAAACTGAAGTGAAGCATTGGAATCTAATACTGGTCTCACAGGAAAGGTTCATATCATAGACAGTAAGAAGAGTCAGTCTTCTTATACTTATGTCGGCATTGTGCCTTTTGTATTTAATTTCGATGCAATTTCTGTGTTTCATCGTCAATAAGGAGTTCCAAGGGATACAGTAAACCTGAAGTGAAGCATCGGAATCTAAAAATCCATAACTGTTCTCACAGGAAAGGTTCAAAACATAGACAGTAAGAAGAGTCAGTCTTCTTGTACTTAAGTCGGCATTGTGCCATTTGAATTTAATTCCGATGCAATTTCTGTGTTTCATCGTCAATAAGAAGGTCCAAGGGTTACAGTAAAACTGAAGTGAAGCATTGGAATCTAATACTGATCTCACAGGAAAGGTTCATATCATAGACAGTAGGAAGAGTCAGTCCTCTTGTACTTATGTCGGCATTGTGCATTTTGTATTTAATTCCGATGGAATTTCTGTGTTTCATCGTCAATAAGGTGGTCCAAGGGATACAGTAAACCTGAAGTGAAGGATCGGAATCTAAAAATCCATAACTGTTCTCACAGGAAAGCTACAAAACATAGACAGTAAGAAGAGTCAGTCTTCTTGTACTTAAGTCGGCATTGTGCCTTTTGTATTCAATTCCGATGCAATTTCTAAGTTTCATCTTCAACAAGAAGGTCCAAGGGATACAGTAAACCTGAAGTGAAGCATCGGAATCTAAAACTGGTCTCACAGGAAAGGTTCAAAGCATAGACAGTAAGAAGAGTCAGTGTTCTTGTACTTAAGTCAGAATTGTGCCTTTGTATTTAATTCCGTTGCAACTTCTGCGTTTCATCGTCAATAAGAAAGTCCAAGGGATACAGTAAACCTGAAGTAAGCATCGGAATTAAAAATTGGTCTCTCAGGAAAGGATCAAAACATAGAAAGGAAGAAGAGTCAGTCTTCTTGTACATAGGTCGGCATTGTGACTTTTGTATTCAATTCCGATGCAATTTCTGTGTTTCATCGTCGATAAGAAGGTCCAAGTTATACCGTAAACTCGAAGTGAAGCATCAGAATCTAAATGTGGTCTCACAGGAAAGGTTCAAAACATAGACAGTAAGAAGAGTCAGTCTTATTGTACTTAAGTCGGCAATGTGCCTTTTGCGTCTGATTCCGATGCAATTTCTGTGTTTCATCGTCAATAAGAAGGTCCAAGGAGTACAGTTAACCTGAAGTGAAGCATTGGAATCTAAAACTGGTCTCACAGAAAAGGTTCAAAAGATAGACAGTAAGAGGAGTCAGTCATCCTGTACTGAAGTCGTCATTGTGCTTTTAGTATTAAATTTCGATGCAATTTCTGTGTTTCACCGTCAATAAGGACGTTAAAGTGGTACAGTAAACCTGAAGTGAATCACCGGAATCTAAAACTGGTCTCACAGAAAAATTCAAAACATAGACAGTAAGAAGAGTCTGTCCTCTTGTACTTAAGTCGGCATTGTCCCTTTTGTATTTAATTCCGATGTAATGTCTGTGTTTCATCGTTAATAAGAAGGTCCAAGGGATACAGTAAACCCGAAGTGATACATCGGAATCTTTAACTGGTCTCACAGGAAGGGTTTAAAGCATAGACAGTAAGAAGGGTCAGTCTTCTTTTACTTAAGTCGGACTTGTGCCTTTGTATTTAATTCCGATGCAACTTCTGTGTTTCATCGTCAATAAGAAGGTCCAAGGGATACAGTAAACCTGAAGTGAATCATCGGAATCTCAAACTGGTCTCACATGAAAGGTTCATATCATAGAATGTAATAACAGTCAGTCCTCTTGTACTTAAGTCGGCATTGTTCCTTTTGTATTTAATTCCGATGCAATTTCTGCGTTTCATCGTCAATAAGATGGTCCAAGGGATACTGTAAACCTGAAATGAAGCATCGGAATCTAAAACTTGTCTCACAGGAGAGAATCAAAACATAGACAGTAAGAAGAGTCAGTCTTCTTGTACTTATGTCGGCACTGTGATTTTTGTATTTAATTCCGATGCAATTTCTGCGTTCGATCGTTTATAAGACCGTCCAAGGGATAGAGTAAACCTGAAGTGAAGCATCGAAATCGAAAACTGGTCTCACAGGAAAAGTTCAGAACAGAGACAGTAAGAAGAGTCAGTCTTCGTGTACTTAAGTCTGCATTGTGTCATTTGTATTTAATTCCGATGCAATTTCTGTAATTCATCGTCAATAACAAGGCCCAAGGGACACAGTAGAACCGACGTGAGGCATCGGAATCTAAAACTGGTCTCACAGATAAATTCAAAACATAGACAGTAAGAAGAGTCTGTCCTCCTGTACGTAAGTCGGCATTGTCCCTTTTGTATTTAATTACGATGTAATTTCTGAGTTTCAGCGTCAATAAGAAGGTCCAAGGGATACAGTAAACCTGAAGTGAATCATCGGAATCTCAAACTGGTCTCACATGAAAGGTTCATATCATAGAATGTAATAACAGTCAGTCCTCTTGTACTTAAGTCGGCATTGTTCCTTTTGTATTTAAATTCCGATGCAATTTCTGCGTTTCATCGTCAATAAGAAGGTCCAAGGGATACAGTAAACCTGAAATGAAGCATCGGAATCTAAAACTTGTCTCACAGGAGAGAATCAAAACATAGACAGTAAGAAGAGTCAGTCTTCTTGTACTTATGTCGGCACTGTGATTTTTGTATTTAATTCCGATGCAATTTCTGCGTTCGATCGTTTATAAGACCGTCCAAGGGATAGAGTAAACCTGAAGTGAAGCATCGAAATCGAAAACTGGTCTCACAGGAAAAGTTCAGAACAGAGACAGAAAGATGAGTCTGTCTTCGTGTACTTAAGACGGCACTGTGCCCTTTATATTTCATTCCGATGCAATTTCTGGATTGCATCGTAAACAAGAAGGTCCAAGGGAAACAGTAAACCTCAAGTGAAGCATTGAAATTAAAAGTTGGTCTCACAGGAAAGGTTTAAATCATAGAGAGTAAGAAGAGTCAGTCATCTTGTTCTCAAATTGGCATTGTGCCATTTGAATTTAATTCCGATGCAATTTCTGTGTTTAATCGTCAATAAGAAGGTCCAAGGGTTACAGTAAAACTGAAGTGCAGCATTGGAATCTAATACTGGTCCACAGGAAAGGTTCATATCATAGACAGTAAGAAGAGTCAGTCTTCTTGTACTTATGTCGGCATTGTGCCTTTTCTATTTAATTCCGATGCAATTTCTGTGTTTCATCTTCAATAAGAATGTCCAAGGGATACAGTAAATAAGAGATGAAGCATCGGAAACTAAAACTGGTCTCACAGGAGTGGTTCAAATCATAGGATGTAAGAAGATTCAGTCCTCTTGTACTTAAGTCGGCATTGTGCCTTTTGTATTTAATTCCGATGCAATTTCTGAGTTTCAGCGTCAATAAGATGGTCCAAGGGATACAGTAAACCTGAAGTGAATCATCGGAATCTCAAACTGGTCTCACATGAAAGGTTCATATCATAGAATGTAATAACAGTCAGTCCTCTTGTACTTAAGTCGGCATTGTTCCTTTTGTATTTAATTCCGATGCAATTTCTGCGTTTCATCGTCAATAAGATGGTCCAAGGGATACTGTAATCCTGAAGTGAAGAATCGGAATCTAAAACTGGTCTCACAGGAAAGGTTCAAAGCATAGACAGTGACAAGAGTCAGTCTTCTTGTACTTATGTCGACATTGTGCCTTTTGTATATAATTCCGATGCAATATCTGTGTTTCGTCGTCAATAAGAAGGTCAGAGGGATACAGTAAACCTGAAGTGAAGCATTGGAATCTAAAACTGGTCTCACAGGAAAGGTACAAAACATAGACAGTAAGAAGAGTGAGTCTTCTTGTACCTAAGTGGGCATTGTGCATTTTGTATTTAATTCGGATGCAATTTCTGTGTTTCAAGGTCAATAAGATGGTCCAAGGGCTACAGTGTCCTGGGGTAAAGCATCGATATCTAAAACTGGTCTCACAGGGAAGGCTCTAATCATAGAATTTAAGAAGATTTAGTCCTCTTGTACTTATGTCGGCATTGTGGCTTTTGTATTCAATTCCGATGCAATTTCTGTGTTTCATCGTCAATACGAATGTCCAAGAGATACAGTAAACCTGAGGTGAAGCATCGGAATCTAAAACTGGTCTCACAGAAAAATTCAAAACATAGACAGTAACAAGAGTCAGTCCTCTTGTACTTAAGTCGGCGTTGTCCGTTATGTATTTAATTCCGTTGCAATTTCTGTGTTTCATCGTCAATATGAAGGTCCAAGGGATGCAGTACACCTGAAGTGAAGCATCGGAATTTAAAACTGGTCTCACAGGAAAGGTTCAAAGCATAAACAGTATGAAGAGTCAGTCTTCTTGTACTTAAGTCGGAATTGTGCCTTTGTATTTAAATCCGATGCAACTTCTGTGTTTCATCGTCAATAAGAAGGTCCAAGGGATACAGTAAACCTGAAATAAGCATCGGAATCAAAAACTGATCTCACAGGAAAGGATCATAACATAGAAAGGAAGAAGAGTCAGTCTTCTTATACATAGGTGTTCATTGTGACTTTTGTATTTAATTCCGATGCAATTTCTGTGTTTCGTCGTCGATAAGAAGGTCCAAGGGATACTGTTAACCTGAAGTGAGGAATCAGAATCTAAAACTGGTCTCACAGGAGAGATTCAAAACATAGACAGTAAGAAGAGTCAGTCTTCTTGTGCTTAAGTCGGCACTGTGATTTTTGTATTTAATACCGATGCAATTTCTGCGTTTGATCGTTTATAAGACGGTCCAAGGGATAGAGTAAACCTGAAGTGAAGCATCGAAATCGAAAACTGGTCTCACAGGAAAAGTTCAGAACAGAGACAGAAAGATGATTCTGTCTTCGTGTACTTAACACGGCATTGTGCCCTTTGTATTTCATTCCGATGCAATTTCTGGATTGCATCGTGAACAAAAAGGTCCAAGAGTTGCAGTAAAACTGAAGTGAAGCATTGGAATCTAATACTGGTCCACAGGAAAGGTTCATATCATAGACAGTAAGAAGAGTCAGTCTTCTTGTACTTATGTCTGCATTGTGCCTTTTCTATTTAATTCCGATGCAATTTCTGTGTTTCATCTTCAATAAGAAGGTCCAAGGGATACAGTAAATCAGAAAAGAAGCATCGGAAACTAAAACTGGTCTCACAGGAATGGTTCAAATCATAGAATGTAAGAAGATTCAGTCCTCTTGTACTTAAGTCGGCATTGTGCCTTTTGTATTTAATTCCGATGCAATTTCTGAGTTTCACCGTCAATAAGAAGGTCCAAGGGATACAGTAAACCTGAAGTGAAGCATCGGAATCTCAAACTGGTCTCACATGAAAGGTTCATATCATAGAATGTAATACCAGGCAGTCCTCTTGTACTTAAGTCGGCATTGTTCCTTTTGTATTTAATTCCGATGCAATTTCTGTGTTTCATCGTCAATAAGATAGTCCAAGGGATACAGTAGACCTGAAGTGAAGCATCGGAATCTAAAACTGGCCTCACAGGAAATATTCAAATCATAGAAAGTAAGAAGAGTCAGTCCTCTTGTACTTAAGTCGGCGTTGTGCCTTTTGTATTTAATTCCGATGCAATTTCTGTGTTTCATCGTCTAGAAGAAGGTCCATGGCATACGGTAAACCTGAAGTGAAGCATTGGAATCTTAAACTGGCCTCACAGGAAAGGTTCAAACATAGAGAGTAAGAAGAGTCAGTCTTATTGTATGTAAGTCGGCATTGTGCCTTTTGTATTTAATTCCTATGCAATTTCTGTGTTTCACCGACAACAAGAAGGTCCAAGGGGTACAGTAAACCGAAAGTGAAGCATCGGAATCTAAAACTGGTCTCAGAGGACAGGTTTAAACATAGACAGTAAGAGGAGACAGTCATCCTGTACTGAAGTCGTCATTGTGCCTTTAGTATTTAATTTCTATGCAATTTCTGTGTTTCACCGTCAATAAGGAGGTTCAAGTGGTACAGTAAACCGGAAGGGGAGCACCGGAATCTAAAACTGGTCTCACAGAAAAATTCTAAGCATAGACAGTAAGAATAGTCAGTCCTCTTGTACTTAAGTCGGCATTGTCATTTTTGTATTTAATTCCGATGCAATTTCTGTGTTTCACCGCCAATAAGAAGGTCCAAGGGATACAGTAATCCTGAAGTAAAGCATCGGAATCTAGAACTGGTCTCACAGGAAAGGTTCAAAGCATAGACAGTAAGAAGGGTCAGTCTTCTAGTACTTAAGTCGGCATTGTGCCTTTTGTGTTTGATTGCGATGCAATCTCTGTGTTTCATCGTGAATACGAAGGTCCAAGGGGAACAGTAAACCTGAAGTGAAGTATCGGAATCTAAAACTGGTCTCACAGGAGAGATTCAAAACATAGACCGTAAGAAGAGTCAGTCTTCTTGTACTTAAGTCGGCATTGTGACTTTTGTATTTAATTCCGATGCAATTTCTGTGTTTCATCGTCAATAAGGAGGTCCAAGGCATTCTGTAAACCTGAAGTGAAGGATCGGAATCCAAAACTGGTCTCACAGGATAGGTTCAAATCATAGAATGTAAGAAGAGTCAGTCCTCTTGTACTTAAGTCGGCAATGTGCCTTTTGTATTTAATTCCGATGTAATTTCTGTGTTTCATCGTCAATAAGAGGGTCCAAGGGATACAGTAACCCTGAAGTGCAGCATCGGAATCCAAAACTGGTCTCACAGGAAAGGTTCAAATCATAGAATGTAAGTAGATTCAGTCCTCTTGTACTTGCGTCGGCATTGTGACGTTTGTATTTAATTCCAATGCAGTCTCTGTGTTTCATCGTCAATAAGAAGGCCCAAGGGATACAGTAAACCTGAAGTGAAGCATCGGAATTTAAAATTGGTCTCACAGGAAATGTTCAAACATAGACAGTAAAAAGAGTCAGTCTTCTTTTACTTAAGTCGGCATTGTGCCTTTTGTATTTAATTCCGATGCAATTTCTGTGTTTCATCGTCAATAAGATAGTCCAAGGGATACAGTAAACCTGAAGTGAAGCATCGGAATCTAAAACTGGCCTCACAGGAAATATTCAAATCATAGAAAGTAAGAAGAGTCAGTCCTCTTGTACTTAAGTCGGCGTTGTGCCTTTTGTATTTAATTCCGATGCAATTTCTTTGTTTCATCGTCTAGAAGAAGGTCCATGGCATACGGTAAACCTGAAGTGAAGCATTGGAATCTTAAACTGGCCTCACAGGAAAGGTTCAAACATAGACAGTAAGAAGAGTCAGTCTTATTGTATGTAAGTCGGCATTGTGCCTTTTGTATTTAATTCCTATGCAATTTCTGTGTTTCACCGACAACAAGAAAGTCCAAGGGGTACAGTAAACCGAAAGTGAAGCATCGGAATCTAAAACTGGTCTCAGAGGACAGGTTTAAACATAGACAGTAAGAGGAGACAGTCATCCTGTACTGAAGTCGTCATTGTGCCTTTAGTATTTAATTTCTATGCAATTTCTGTGTTTCACCGTCAATAAGGAGGTTCAAGTGGTACAGTAAACCGGAAGGGAAGCACCGGAATCTAAAACTGGTCTCACAGAAAAATTCTAAGCATAGACAGTAAGAATAGTCAGTCCTCTTGTACTTAAGTCGGCATTGTCATTTTTGTATTTAATTCCGATGCAATTTCTGTGTTTCACCGCCAATAAGAAGGTCCAAGGGATACAGTAATCCTGAAGTGATGCATCGTAATCTAGAACTGGTCTCACAGGATAGCTTCAAAACATAGACAGTGAGATGTGTCAGTCTTCTTGTACCTAAGTCGGCATTGTGCCTTTTTAGTTAATTCCGTTGCAATTTCTGTGTTTCATCGTCAATAAGAAGGTCCAAGGCACATAGTAAACCTGAAGTGAATCAGCGGAATATAAAACTGGTCTCACAGGAACGGTTCAAAAGATAAAGAGTAAGAAGAGTCAGTCATCTTGTACTTATGTCGCCATTGTGCCTTTTGTATTTAATACAGAGGCAATTTCTGTGTTTCATCGTCATTAGAAGGCCCAAGGGATACAGTAAACCTGAAGTGAGGCATTGGAATCTAAAACTGGTCTCACACGAAAGGTTAAAATAATAGACAGTAAGAAGAATCAGTCTTCTTGTACTTAAGTCGGCGTTGAGCCTTTTGTATATAATTCCGATGCAATTTCTGTGTTTCCTCGTCTATAAGAAAGTCCAAGGGATACAGTAAACCTGACGTGCAGCATCGGAATCTAAAACTGGTCTCACAGGAAAGGTTCAAAACATAGACAGTAGGAAGTGTCAGCCTTATTAGATTTAAGACGGCATTGTGCCTTTTGTGTTTAATTCCGATGCAATATCTGTGTTTCATCGTGAATACGAAGGTCCAAGGAATACAGTAAACCTGAAGTGAAGCATCGGAATCTGAAACTGGTCTCACAGTAGAGGTTCAAAACATAGACAGTAAGAAGAGTCAGTCTTCTTGTACTTAAGTCGGCATTGTGCCTTTTGTATTTAATTCCGATGCAATATCTGTGTTTCATCGCCAATAAGAAGGTCCAAGGGAAACTGTAAACCTGAAGTGAAACATCGGAATCTAAAACTGGTTTTACAGGAAAGGTTGAAAACATAGACAGTAAGAAGAGTCAGTCCACTTGTACTTATATCGGCATTGTGCCTTTTGTATTTAATTCCGATGCAATATCTGTGTGTCATCGACAATACGAAGGTCCAAGGTATACTGTAAAGCTCAAGTGAAGCAGCGGAATCTAAAACTGGTCTCACAGGAAAAGTTCAAATCATAGACAGTAACAAGAGTCAGTCTTCCTGCACTTAAGTCGGCATTGTGCCTTCTGTATTTAATTCTGATGCAATTTCTGTGTTTCATCGTCAATAAGAAGGTCCAAGGGATACAGTATACCAGAAATCAAGCATCGGATTTTAAAACTGGTCTCACGGGAAAGGTTTAAATCATAGACAGTAAGAGGAGTCAGTCCTCTTGTACTTAAGTCGGCATTGTGCCTTTTGTATTTAATTCCGACGCAATTTCTGTGTTTCAGCGTCAATAAGAAGGCCCAAGGGATATAGTAAACCTGATGTGAAGCATCGGAATCTAAGAATGGTCTCACTGGAAGGTATCAAAACATAGATAGTAAGAAGAGTCAGTCTACTTGTACTTAAAGCGGCATTGTTCCTTTTGTATTTAATTCCAATGCAATATCTGTGTTTCATCGACCATACGAAGGTCCAAGGTATACAGTAAACCTGTGGTGAAGCATCGGAAACTAAAACTGGCCACACAACAATGGTTCAAATCATAGAATGTAAAAAGCGTCAGTCCTCTTGTACTTAAGTCGGCATTGTGCCTTTTGTATTTAATTCCGATGCAATTTCAGTGTTTCAGCGTCAACAAGAAGGTCCAAGGGACATAGTAAGCCTGAAGTGAAGCATCGGAATCTCAAACTGGTCTCACAGGAAAGGTTCATATCATTGAATGTAATAACAGTCAGTCCTTTTGTACTAATGTCGGCATTGTGCCTTTTGTATTTGATTCCGATGCATTATCTGGGTTTCGTCGTCAATAAGAAGGTACAAGTGATACAGTAAACCTGAAGTGAAGCATCGGAATCTAAAACTGGTGTCGCAGGAATGGTTCAAAACATAGACAGTAAGAAGAGTCAGTCTTCTTGTACTTCAGTCAGCATTGTACTTTTGTATTTAATTCCGAAGCAATTTCATTGTTTCATCGTCAATAAGAAGGTCCAAGGGATACAGTAAATCTGAAGTGAAGCATCGGAATCTAAAACTGGTCTCACAGGAAAGGTTCAGATCATAGAAAGTAAGAGGAGTCAGTCTTCTTGTACTTAGGTCGGCATTGTGCCTTTTGTATTTAGTTCCCAAGCAATTTCTGTGTTTCATCGTCAATAAAAAGGTCCAAGGGATACAGTAAACCTGAAGTGAAACATCGGAATGTAAAACTGGTCTTACAGGATATGTTCAAATCATAGAATGTAAGAAGAGTCAGTCCTATTGTACTTAAGTCGGAATTGCGCCTTTTGTTTTTAATTCCAATGTAATTACTGTGTTCCTTCGTCAATAAGATGGTCCAAGGGATACAGTAAACCTGACGTGAAGCATCGGAATCTAAAACTGGTCTCACAGGAAAGGATCAAATTATAATATGTAAGAAGAGTCAGTCCTCTTGAACTTGCGTCAGCATTGTGCCGTTTGTATTTAATTCCGATGCAATTTCTGTGTTTCATCGTCAATAAGAAATCCCAAGGGATACAGTAAACCTGAAGTGAAGCATCTTAATCTAAAACTGGTCTCACAGGAAAGTTTCAAACATAGACAGTAAGAGGAGTCAGTCATCCTGTACTGAAGTGGTCATTGTGCCTTTAGTATTTAATTTCGATGCAATTTCTGTGTTTGACCGTCAATAAGGAGGTCCAAGGGATACAGTAAACCGGAAGTGAAGCACCGGAATCTAAAACTGGTCTCACAGAAAAATTTCAAACATAGACAGTAAGAAGAGTCAGTCCTCTTGTACTTAAGTCGACATTGTGCCTTTTGTTTTTAATTCCAATGTAATTTCTGTGTTTCTTCGTCAATAAGATGGTCCAAGGGATACTGCAAACCTGAAGTGAAGCATCGGAATCTAAAACTGGTCTCACAGGAGAGGTTCAAAACATAGACAGTAAGAGGTGTCAGCCTTATTGTACTTAAGTCGGCATTGTGCCTTTTGTGTTCGATTCCGTTGCTATTTCTGTGTTTCATCGTGAATACGAAGGTTCAAGGAATACAGGAAATCTGAAGTGAAGCATCGAAATCTAAAACTGGTCTCACAGGAGAGGTTCATATCATAGACAGTAAGAAGAGTCAGTCTTCTTGTACTTAAGTCGGCATTGTGCCTTTTGTATTTAATTCCGATGCAATATCTGTGTTTCATCGACAATACGAAGGTCCAAGGCATACTGTAAAGCTGAAGTGAAGCATCGGAATCTAAAACTGGTCGCACAGGAAAAGTTCGAATCATAGACAGTAACAATAGTCAGTCTTCCTGCACTGAAGTCGGCATTGTGCCTTCTGTATTTAATTCTGATGCAATTTCTGTGTTTCATCGTCAATAAGAAGGTCCAAGGGATACCGTATACCAGAAGTGAAGCATCGGATTTCAAAACTGGTCTCACTCGAAAGGTTCAAATCATAGACAGTAAGAGGAGTCAGTCGTCTTGTACATAAGTCGGCATTGTGCCTTTTGTATTTAATTCCGATGCAATTTCTGTGTTTCAGCGTCAGTAAGAAGGTCCAAGGGATGCAGTAAACCTAAGGTGAAGCATCGGAATCTCAAACTGGTCTCACAGGAAAGGTTCATATCATTGAATGTAATAACAGTCAGTCCTCTTGAACTTGCGTCAGCATTGTGCCGTTTGTATTTAATTCCGGTGCAATTTCTGTGTTTCATCGTCAATGAGAAGGCCCAAGGGATACAGTAAACCTGAAGTGAAGCATCGGAATCTAAAACTGGTCTCACAGGAAAGGTTGAAACATAGACAGTAAGAGGAGTCAGTCATTTTGTACTGTAGTTGTCTTTGTGCCTTTAGTATTTAATTTCGATGTAATTTCTGTGTTTGACCGTCAATAAGGAGGTCCAAGGGGCACAGTAAACCGGAAGTGAAGCACCGGAATCTAAAACTGGTCTCACAGAAAAATTCCAAACATAGACAGTAAGAAGAGTCAGTCCTCTTGTACTTAAGTCGGCATTGTCCCTTTTGTATTTACTTCCGCTGCAATTTCTGTGTATCATCGTCAATAAGAAGGTCCAAGGGATACAGTAAACCTAAGGTGAAGCATCGTAATCTCAAACTGGTCTCACAGGAATGTTTCATATCTTTGAATGTAATAACAGTCAGTCCTCTTGTACTTAAGTCGGCATTGTGCCTTTTGTATTTAATTCCGATGCAATTTCTGCGTTTCATCGTCAATACGAAGGTCCAAGGTATACAGTAAACCTAACGTGCAGCATCGGAATCTAAAACTGGTCTCACAGGAAACGTTCAAAGCATAGACAGTAAGAAGTGTCAGCCGTATGGTACTTAAGTCGGCATTGTGCCTTTTGTATTTAATTCCGATGCAATATCTGTAATTCATCGTCAATAAGAAGGTCCAAGGGATACTGTAAACCTGAAGTGAAGCATCGGAATCTAGAACTGGTTTCACAGGAAAGGTTCAAAACATAGACAGTAAGATGAGTCAGTCTTCTTGTATGTAAGTCGGCATTGTGCCTTTTGTATTTCATTCCGATGTAATTTCTATGTTTCATCGTCAATAAGAAGGGCCAAGGTATACAGTAAACCTGAAGTGAAGCATTGGAATCTAAAAATGGTCTCACTGGAAAGGATCAAAACATAGATAGTTAGAAGAAACAGTCTTCTTGTACTTCAGTCAGCATTGTACTTTTGTATTTAATTCCGAAGCAATTTCAATGTTTCATTGTCAATAAGAAGGTCCAAAGGATACAGTAAACCCGAAGTGAAGCATCGGAATCTAAAACTGGTCTCACAGGAAAGGTTCAAACATAGACAGTAAGAAGTGTCAGTCTCCTTGTTTGTAAGTCGGCATTGTGCCTTTTGTATTTAATTCCGATGCAATTTCTGTGTTTCATCGTCAATAAGAAGGTCCAAGGGATACAGTGAACCTAAAGTGAAGCATCGGATTCTAAAAATGGTCTAACAGGAAAGGATGAAAACATAGACAGTAAGAAGAGTCAGTCTACTTGTACTTAAATCGGCATTGTGCCTTTTGTATATAATTCTGATGCAATATCTGTGTTTCATCGACAATAACAAGGTCCAAGGTATAAAGTATACCTGACGTGAAGCATCGGAAACTAAAACTGGTCTCACAGGAAAGGTTCATATCACTGAATGTAATAACATTCAGTCCTTTTGTACTTATGTCGGCATTGTGCCTTTTGTATTTAATTCCGATGCATTATCTGTGTTTCGTCGTCAATAAGAAGGTACAAGTGATACAGTAAACTAGAAGTGAGACATCGGAATCTAAAACTAGTCTTAGATTAAAGGTTCAAATCATAGACAGTAAGAAGAGTCAGTCTTCATGTACTTAAGTGGGCATTGTGCCTTTTGTATTTAATTCCGACGCAATTTCAGTGTTTCGGCGTCAATGAGAAGGTCCAAGGGGTACAGTGTCCTGGGGTTAAGCATCGATATCTAAATGTGGGCTCACAGGAATGGCTGAAATCATAGAGTGTAAGTAGAATTAGTCCTCTTGTACATAGGTCCGCATTGTGCCATTTCAATTTAATTCCGATGCAATTTCTGTGCTTCATCGTCAATAAGAAGGTCCAAGGGATACAGTAAACTTGAGGTGAAGCATCGGAATCTAAAACTGCTCTCACAGGAAAGGTACAAAACATAGAAAGTAAGAAGAGTCAGTCTACTTGTACTTAAACCGGCATTGTGCCTTTTGTATATAATTCCGATGCAATATCTGTGTTTCATCGACAATAAGAAGGTCCAAGGGATCCAATATACCTGAAGTGAAGCATCGGAATCTAAAACTGGTTTCACAGGAAAGGTTCAAAGCATAGACAGTAAGAAGAGTCAGTCTTCTTGTACCTCAGTCAGCATTGTACCTTTGTATTTAATTCCGAAGCAATTTCATTGTTACATCGTCAATAAGAAGGTCCAAGGGATACAGTAAACCTGATGTGAAGCATCGGAATCTAAAACTGGTCTCACAGGAAAAGTTCAAAACATAGACAGTAACAAGAGTCTGTCTTCTTGTACTTAAGACGGCATTGTGCCTTCTGTATTTAATTCTGATGCAATTTCTGTGTTTCATCGTCAATAAGAAGGTCCAAGGGATACATTATACCTGAAGGGAAGCATCGGATTTAAAAACTGGTCTCACGGGAAAGGTTCAAAACATAGACAGTAAGAAGAGTCAGTCCTTTTGTACTTACGTCGGCATTGTGCCTTTTGTATTTAATTCCGATACAGTATCTTTGTTTCGTCGTCAATAAGAAGGTCGAAGTGATACAGTAAACCTTAAGTGAGGCATCGGAATCTAAAACTGGTCTCACAGAAGAGGTTCAAAACATAGACAGTAAGAAGAGTCAGTCTTCTTGTACTTATGTCGGCATTGTGCCTTTTGTATTTAATTCCGATGCAATATCTGTGTTTCATCGTCAATAGGAAGGTCCAAGGGATACAGTAAACCTGAAGTGAAGCATCGGAATCTAAAACTGGTCTCACAGGAATGGTTCAAAACATATACAGTAAGAAGAGTCAGTCTTCTTGTACTTAAGTCAGCATTGTGCCTTTCGTATTTAATTCCGATCTAATTTCTGTGTTTCATCGTCAATAAGAAGGTCCAAGGGATACAGGTAACCTGAAGTGAAGCATTGGAATCTAAAACTGGTCCCACACGAAAGGTTCAAAGCATAGACGGTAAGAAGAGTCAGTCTTCTTGTACTTTAGTCTGCATTGTGTCATTTGAATTTAATTCCGATGCGATTTCTGTGTTTCATCGTCAATAAGAAGGTCCAAGGGACACAGTAAACATGAAGTGAAGCATCGCAATCTAAAACTGGTCTCACAGGAAAGCTTCAAAACATAGACAGTAAGATGAGTCAGTCTTCTTGTACTTAAGTCGGCATTGTGCCCATTGTGTTTAATTCCGATGCAATTTCTTAGTTTCATCATCAATAAGGAGGTCCAATGGATACAATAAACCTGAAGTGAAGCATAGGAGTCTAAAACTGGTCTCACAGGAAAGGTTCAAATCATAGAATGTAAGAGGAGTCAGTCCTCTTGTACTTAAGTCGGCGTTGTGCCTTTTGTATTTAATTGCGATGCGATTTCTGTGTTTCATCGTCAACAAGACGGTAGAAGGGATACAGTAAACATGAAGTGAAGAATCGGAATCCAAAACTGGTCTCACAGGAATGGTTCAAATCATAGACAGTAAGAGGAGTCAGTCTGCTTGTACTTAAGTTGGCATTTTGAATTTTGTATTTATTTCCGATGCAATATCTGTGTTTCATCGAAAATAAGAAGGTCCAGGAGATTCAGTAAATCAGAAGTGAAGCATCTGAATCTGAAACTAATCTCACAGGAAAGGTTCAAAGCATAGACAGTAAAAAGAGTCAGTCTCTTTGTACTTAAGGTGGCATTGTGATTTTGTATTTAATTCCGATGCAATTTCTGTGTTTCATCGGCAATAAGGAGGTCCAAGTGATACAGTAAACCTGAAGTGAGGCATCGGAATCTAAAACTAGTCTTACAGGAAAGGTTCAAAGCATAGACAGTAAGAAGAGTCAGTCTTCTTGTACTTAAGTGGGCATTGTGCATTTTGTATTTAATTCCGATGCAATTTCTGTGTTTCACCGTCAATAAGGAGGTCTAAGGGGTACAGTAAACCTTAAGTGAAGCACCGGAATCTAAAACTAGTCTCACAGAAAAATTCAAAACATAGACAGTAAGAAGAGTCAGTCCTCTTGTATGTAAGTCGGCATTGTCCCTTTTGTATTTAATTCCGATGCAATTTCTGTGTTTCCTCGTCAATAAGAAGGTCCAAAGGATACAGTAAGCCTGAAGTGATGCATCGGAATCTAGAACTGGTCTCACAGGAAAGGTTCAAAGCATTGATAGTAAAAAGACTCAGTCTTCTTGTACTTAAGTCTGCATTGTGCCTTCTGTATTTAATTCTGAGGCAATTTCTGTGTTTCATCGTCAATAAGAAGGTCCAAGGGATAGAGTATAACTGAAGTGAAGCATCGGAATCTAAAACTGGTTTCACAGGAATGGTTCAAAGCATAGACAGTAGAAAGAGTCAGTCTTCTTGTACTTCAGTCAGCATTGTACCTTTTGTATTTAATTCCGAAGCAATGTCATTGTTTCATCGTCATTAAGAAGGTCCAAGGGATACAGTAAATCTGATGTGAAGCATCGGAATGTAAAACTGGTCTCACTGGAAAGGTTCAAATCATAGACAGTAAGAAGAGTCAGTCTACTTGTACTTAAGTCGGTATTGTGTCTTTTGTTTTTAATTCCGATGCAATATCTGTGTTTCATCGTCATTATCAGAGTCCAAGGGATACTGTAAACCTGAAGTGAAGCATCGGAATCTAAAACTGGTCTCACAGGAAAGGTTCAAACATAGACAGTAAGAAGAGTCAGTCTTCTTGTACTTAAAACAGCATTGTGCCATTCGTATTTAATTCCGATGCAATTTCTGTGTTTCATAGTCAATAAGAAGGTCCAAGGGATACAGTAAACCTGAGTGATGCATCGGAATCTAGAAGTGGTTTCACAGGAAAGGTTGAAATCATAGAATGTAAGAAGAGTCAGTCCTCTTGTACTTAATTCAGCGTTGTTCCTTTTGTATTTAATTGCGATGCAATTACTGTGTTTCATCGTCAACAAGAAGGTCCAAGGGATACAGTAAACTTGAATTGAAGAATCGGAATCCAAAACTGGTCTCACAGGAAAGGTTAAAACGTAGACAGTAAGAAGAGTCAGTCTCTTTGTACTTAAGCATGCAGTGTGATTTTGTATTTAATTCCGATTCAATTTCAGTGTTTCATCGTCAATAAGAAGGGCCAAGGGATACAGTAAACCTGAGGTGAAGCATCGAAATCTAAAACTGGTCTCACAGGAATTGTTCAAATCATAGAATGTAAGAAGCGTCAGTACTCTTGTACTTAGGTCGGTATTGTGCCTATTGAATTTAATTCCGATGCAATTTCTGTGTTTCATCGTCAATAAGAATGTCCAAGGGATACAGTAAACCTGAGGTGAAGCATCGGAATCCACGACTGGTCTCACAGTAAAGGTTCAAATCATAGAATGTAAGAAGAGTCTGTCCTCTTGTACTGAAGTCGGCATGGTGCCTTTTGTATTTAATTCCGATGCAGTCTCTGTAATTCATCGTCAACATAGGGGTCCAAGGGATACAGTAAACCTGAAGTGAAGCATCAAAATCTAAAACTGGAATCACAGGAAAGGTTCAAAACATAGACAGTATGATGAGTCAGTCTTCTTGTTCTTAAGTCGGCATTGTGCCTATTGTATTTAATATCGATCAATTTCTGTGCTTCATCGTCAATAAAATGGTCCAAGGGTTACAGTAAACCTGAAGTGAAGCATCGGAATCTAAAACTGGTCTCACAGGAAAGGTTCAAAGCATAGACAGTAAGAAGAGTCAGTCTTCTCGTACTGAAGTCGGCATTGTGCATTTTTTATTTAATCCCGATGCCATTTTTTGTGTTTCATCGTCAATAAGAAGGTCCAAGGCATACAGTAGACCTGAAGTGAAGCATCGGAATCTAAAACTGGTCTCACAGGAAAGGTTCAAATCATAGAATGTAAAAAGAGTCAGTCCTCTTGTGCTAAAGTAGGCATTGTGGCTTTTGTATTTAATTCCGATGCAATTTCTGTGTTTCTTCGTCAACAAGAAGGTACAAGGAATACAGTAAACCTGTAGTGAAGCATCGAAATCTAAAACTGGTCTCTCAGGAAAGGATCAAAACATAGACAGTACGAGGAGTCAGTCTTCTTGTACTTAAGTCGGCCTTGTGCCTATTGTATTTAATTCCGATGCAATTTATGTGTTTCATCGTCAATAAGAAGGTCCAAGGAATACAGTAAACCTGAAGTGAAGCATCTGAATCTGAAACAGGTCTCACAGGCAAGGTTCAAAACATAGACAGAAAGACGAGTCAGTCTTCTTGTACTTAAGTCGGCATTGTGCCTTTTAGTTAATTCCGATGCAATATCTGGGTTTCATCGTCAATAAGAAGGTCCAAGGGATACAGTAAACCTGAAGTGAAGCATCGGAATTTAAATCTGGTCTCACAGGAAAGGTTCAATGCATTAAAAAGTAAGAAGAGTCAGTCTTGTTGTACTTATGTCGGCAATGTGAATTTTGTTTTTAATCCCGAGGCAATTTCTGTGTTTCATCGCCAATAAGAAGGTCCATGGGATACAGTAAACCTGAAGTGAAGCATCGGAATCTAAAACTGGTCTCACAAGAAAGGTTCAAATCATAGACAATATGAGGAGTCAGTCCTCTTGTACTTAAGTCGGCATTGTGCCTGTTGTATTTATTTCCGCTGCAATTTATGTGTTTCATCGTCAAGAAGAAGATCCAAGGGATACAGTAAACATGAAGTGAAGCATCTGAATCTGAAACAGGTCTCACAGGAAAGGTTCAAAACATAGACAGAAAGAAGAGTCAGTCTTCTTGTACTTAAGTCGGCATTGTGCCTGTTTTAGTTAATTCCGATGCAATTTCTGTGTTTCATCGGCAATAAGCGGGTCAAAGCGATATAGTAAACCTGAAGTGAAGCATCGGAATCTAAAACTGGTCTCACAGGAAAGGTTCAAACCATAGACAGGAAGAAAAGTCAGTCTTCTTTTACTTAAGTCGTCACTGTGCCTTTTGTATTTAATCCCGATGCAAATTCTGTGTTTCATCGTCAAATAGATGGCCCAAGGGATACAGTAAACCAGAAGTGAATCATCGGAATCTAAAACTTGTCTCACAGGAAAGGATCAAATCCTAGACAGTAAGAAGAGTCAGTCTTCTTGTACTTAAGTCTGCATTGAGCCTTTTCTATTTAATTCCGATGTAATTTCTGTGTTTCCTCGTCAATAAGAAGGTCCAAGGATACTGTAAACCTGAAGTGAATAATCGGAATCTAAAACTGGTCGCACATGAAATGTTCAAACACAGAATGTAAGAAGAATCAGTCCTCTAGTACGTAGGTCGGCATTGTGCCTTTTGTATTTAATTTCGATGCAATTTCTGTGTTTCATCGTCAATTAGATGGCTCAATGGATACAGTAAACCAGAAGTGAATCATCGGAATCGAAGCCTTGTCTCACAGGAAAGGATCGAAACTTAGACAGTAAGAAGTGTCAGTCTTCTTGTACTGAAGTCGGCATTGTGCCTATTGTATTTAATATCGATGCAATTTCTGTGTTTCATCGTCAATAAAATGGTCCAAGGGTTACAGTAAACCTGAAGTGAAGCATCGGAATCTAAAACTGGTTTCACAGGAAAGGTTCAAAGCATAGACAGTAAGAAGAGTCAGTCTTCTTGTACTGAAGTCAGCATTGTGCCTTTTTTATTTAATCCCGATGCAATTTTTTGTGTTTCATCGTCAACAAGAAGGTCCAGGGCATACAGTAAACCTGAAGGGAAGCATCGGATTCTTAAACGTGTCTCACAGGACAGGTTCAAAACATAGACAGTAAGAAGAGTCAGTCTTCTTGTACAAAAGTCGGCATTGTGCCTATTTTAGTTAATTCCGATCCAATTTCTGTGTTTCATCGGCAATAATCAGGTCCAAGGGATATAGTAAACCCGAAGTGAAGCATCGGAATCTAAAACTGGTCTCACAGGAAAGGTTCAAAACATTGACAGTAAGAAGAGTCAGTCTTCTTGTACTTAAGTCGGCATTGTGCATTTTCTATTTAATTACGATACAATTTCTGTGTTTCGTCGTCAATAAGAGGGTCCAAGGGATACAGTAAACCAGAAGTGAATCATCGGAATCGAAGACTTGTCTCACAGGAAAGGAGAAACTTAGACAGTAAGAAGAGTCACTCTTCTTGTACTTATGTCGACATTGTGCCTTTTCTATGTAATTCCGATGCAATTTCTGTGTTTCCTCGTCAATAAGAAGGTCCAAGGGATACAGTAAACCCGAAGTGAATCATCGGAATCGAAGACTTGTCTCACAGGAAAGGAGAAACTTAGACAGAAAGAAGAGTCAGTCTTCTTGCACTTAAGTCGGCATTGTGCCTATTGTATTTAATATCGATGCAATTTCTGTGTTTCATCGTCAATAAAATGGTCCAAGGGTTACAGTAAACCTGAAGTGAAGCATCGGAATCTAAAACTGGTTTCACAGGAAAGGTTCAAAGCATAGACAGTAAGAAGAGTCAGTCTTCTTGTACTGAAGTCAGCATTGTGCCTTTTTTATTTAATCCCGATGCAATTTTTTGTGTTTCATCGTCAACAAGAAGGTCCAGGGCATACAGTAAACCTGAAGGGAAGCATCGGATTCTTAAACGTGTCTCACAGGACAGGTTCAAAACATAGACAGTAAGAAGAGTCAGTCTTCTTGTACAAAAGTCGGCATTGTGCCTATTTTAGTTAATTCCGATCCAATTTCTGTGTTTCATCGGCAATAATCAGGTCCAAGGGATATAGTAAACCCGAAGTGAAGCATCGGAATCTAAAACTGGTCTCACAGGAAAGGTTCAAAACATTGACAGTAAGAAGAGTCAGTCTTCTTGCACTTAAGTCGGCATTGTGCATTTTCTATTTAATTACGATACAATTTCTGTGTTTCGTCGTCAATAAGAGGGTCCAAGGGATACAGTAAACCAGAAGTGAATCATCGGAATCGAAGACTTGTCTCACAGGAAAGGAGAAACTTAGACAGTAAGAAGAGTCACTCTTCTTGTACTTATGTCGACATTGTGCCTTTTCTATGTAATTCCGATGCAATTTCTGTGTTTCCTCGTCAATAAGAAGGTCCAAGGGATACAGTAAACCCGAAGTGAATCATCGGAATCGAAGACTTGTCTCACAGGAAAGGAGAAACTTAGACAGAAAGAAGAGTCAGTCTTCTTGCACTTAAGTCGGCATTGTGCCTTTTTTAGTTAATTCCGATGAAATTTCTGTGATACATCGGCAATAAGCGGGTCAAAGGTATATAGTAAACCTGAAGTGAAGCATCGGAATCTAAAACTGGTCTCACAGGAAAGGTTCAAAACATAGACAGGAAGAAGAGTCAGTCTTCTTGTACTTAAGTCTGCATTAAGTCTTTTCTATTTAATTCCGATGCAATTTCTGTGTTTCATCGTCAATAAGAAGGTCCAAGGATACACTTAACCCGAAGTGAAGCATCGGATTCTAAAACTGGTCTCACAGGAATTGTTCAAATCATAGAATGTAAAAAGTGTCAGTCCTCTTGTACTTAGGTCGATATTGTGCCTATTGTATTTAATTCCGAAGCAATTTCTGTGTTTCCTCGTCAATAAGAATATCCAAGGGATACAGTAAACATGAAGTGAAGCATCTGAATCTGAAACAGGTCTCACAGGAAAGGTTCAAAACATAGACAGAAAGAAGAGTCAGTCTTCTTGTACTTAAGTCGGCATTGTGCCTGTTTTAGTTAATTCCGATGCAATTTCTGTGTTTCATCGGCAATAAGCGGGTCAAAGCGATATAGTAAACCTGAAGTGAAGCATCGGAATCTAAAACTGGTCTCACAGGAAAGGTTCAAACCATAGACAGGAAGAAAAGTCAGTCTTCTTTTACTTAAGTCGTCACTGTGCCTTTTGTATTTAATCCCGATGCAAATTCTGTGTTTCATCGTCAAATAGATGGCCCAAGGGATACAGTAAACCAGAAGTGAATCATCGGAATCTAAAACTTGTCTCACAGGAAAGGATCAAATCCTAGACAGTAAGAAGAGTCAGTCTTCTTGTACTTAAGTCTGCATTGAGCCTTTTCTATTTAATTCCGATGTAATTTCTGTGTTTCCTCGTCAATAAGAAGGTCCAAGGATACTGTAAACCTGAAGTGAATAATCGGAATCTAAAACTGGTCGCACATGAAATGTTCAAACACAGAATGTAAGAAGAATCAGTCCTCTAGTACTTAGGTCGGCATTGTGCCTTTTGTATTTAATTTCGATGCAATTTCTGTGTTTCATCGTCAATTAGATGGCTCAATGGATACAGTAAACCAGAAGTGAATCATCGGAATCGAAGCCTTGTCTCACAGGAAAGGATCGAAACTTAGACAGTAAGAAGTGTCAGTCTTCTTGTACTGAAGTCGGCATTGTGCCTATTGTATTTAATATCGATGCAATTTCTGTGTTTCATCGTCAATAAAATGGTCCAAGGGTTACAGTAAACCTGAAGTGAAGCATCGGAATCTAAAACTGGTTTCACAGGAAATGTTCAAAGCATAGACAGTAAGAAGAGTCAGTCTTCTTGTACTGAAGTCAGCATTGTGCCTTTTTTATTTAATCCCGATGCAATTTTTTGTGTTTCATCGTCAACAAGAAGGTCCAGGGCATACAGTAAACCTGAAGGGAAGCATCGGATTCTTAAACGTGTCTCACAGGACAGGTTCAAAACATAGACAGTAAGAAGAGTCAGTCTTCTTGTACAAAAGTCGGCATTGTGCCTATTTTAGTTAATTCCGATCCAATTTCTGTGTTTCATCGGCAATAATCAGGTCCAAGGGATATAGTAAACCCGAAGTGAAGCATCGGAATCTAAAACTGGTCTCACAGGAAAGGTTCAAAACATTGACAGTAAGAAGAGTCAGTCTTCTTGTACTTAAGTCGGCATTGTGCATTTTCTATTTAATTACGATACAATTTCTGTGTTTCGTCGTCAATAAGAGGGTCCAAGGGATACAGTAAACCAGAAGTGAATCATCGGAATCGAAGACTTGTCTCACAGGAAAGGAGAAACTTAGACAGTAAGAAGAGTCACTCTTCTTGTACTTATGTCGACATTGTGCCTTTTCTATGTAATTCCGATGCAATTTCTGTGTTTCCTCGTCAATAAGAAGGTCCAAGGGATACAGTAAACCCGAAGTGAATCATCGGAATCGAAGACTTGTCTCACAGGAAAGGAGAAACTTAGACAGAAAGAAGAGTCAGTCTTCTTGCACTTAAGTCGGCATTGTGCCTATTGTATTTAATATCGATGCAATTTCTGTGTTTCATCGTCAATAAAATGGTCCAAGGGTTACAGTAAACCTGAAGTGAAGCATCGGAATCTAAAACTGGTTTCACAGGAAAGGTTCAAAGCATAGACAGTAAGAAGAGTCAGTCTTCTTGTACTGAAGTCAGCATTGTGCCTTTTTTATTTAATCCCGATGCAATTTTTTGTGTTTCATCGTCAACAAGAAGGTCCAGGGCATACAGTAAACCTGAAGGGAAGCATCGGATTCTTAAACGTGTCTCACAGGACAGGTTCGAAACATAGACAGTAAGAAGAGTCAGTCTTCTTGTACAAAAGTCGGCATTGTGCCTATTTTAGTTAATTCCGATCCAATTTCTGTGTTTCATCGGCAATAATCAGGTCCAAGGGATATAGTAAACCCGAAGTGAAGCATCGGAATCTAAAACTGGTCTCACAGGAAAGGTTCAAAACATTGACAGTAAGAAGAGTCAGTCTTCTTGTACTTAAGTCGGCATTGTGCATTTTCTATCTAATTACGATACAATTTCTGTGTTTCGTCGTCAATAAGAGGGTCCAAGGGATACAGTAAACCAGAAGTGAATCATCGGAATCGAAGACTTGTCTCACAGGAAAGGAGAAACTTAGACAGTAAGAAGAGTCACTCTTCTTGTACTTATGTCGACATTGTGCCTTTTCTATGTAATTCCGATGCAATTTCTGTGTTTCCTCGTCAATAAGAAGGTCCAAGGGATACAGTAAACCCGAAGTGAATCATCGGAATCGAAGACTTGTCTCACAGGAAAGGAGAAACTTAGACAGAAAGAAGAGTCAGTCTTCTTGCACTTAAGTCGGCATTGTGCCTTTTTTAGTTAATTCCGATGAAATTTCTGTGATACATCGGCAATAAGCGGGTCAAAGGTATATAGTAAACCTGAAGTGAAGCATCGGAATCTAAAACTGGTCTCACAGGAAAGGTTCAAAACATAGACAGGAAGAAGAGTCAGTCTTCTTGTACTTAAGTCTGCATTAAGTCTTTTCTATTTAATTCCGATGCAATTTCTGTGTTTCATCGTCAATAAGAAGGTCCAAGGATACACTTAACCCGAAGTGAAGCATCGGATTCTAAAACTGGTCTCACAGGAATTGTTCAAATCATAGAATGTAAAAAGTGTCAGTCCTCTCGTACTTAGGTCGATATTGTGCCTATTGTATTTAATTCCGAAGCAATTTCTGTGTTTCCTCGTCAATAAGAATATCCAAGGGATACAGTAAACCTGAAGTGAAGCATCGGAATCCAAGACTGGTCTCACAGGAAAGGTGCATATCATAGAATGTTAGAGAAGAGTCTGTCCGCTTGTACTAAAGTCGGCATGGTGCCTTTTTTATTTAGTTCCGATGCAATTTCTGTGCTTCTTCGTCAACAAGAAGGTACAAGGAATACAGTAAACCTGTAGTGAAGCTTCGGAATATAGAACTGGTCTCACAGAATAGGATCAAAACATAGACAGTATCAGGAGTCAGTCTTCTTGTACTTAAGTCGGCATTGTGCCTATTGTATTAAATTCCGATGCAATTTATGTGTTTCATCGTCAATAAGAAGGTCCAAGGGATACAGTAAACCTGAAGTGAAGCATTTGAATCTGATACAGGTCTCACAGGAAAGTTTCAAAACATAGACAGAAAGACGAGTCAGTCTTCTTGTACTTAAGTCGGCATTGTGCCTTTTTTAGTTAATTCCGATGCAATTTCTGTGTTTCATCGGCAATAAGCGGATCAAAGGGATATAGTAAACCTGAAGTGAAGCATCGGAATGTAAAACTTGTCACACAGGAATGGTTCAAACCATAGACAGGAAGAAGAGTCAGTCTTCTTGTACTTAAGTCGTCATTGTGCCTTTTGTATTTAATCCCGATGCAAATTCTGTGTTTCAACGTCAAATAGATGGCCCAAGGGACACAGTAAACTAGAAGTGAATCATCGGAATCTAAAACTTGTCTCATCGGGAAGGATCAAATCCTAGACAGTAAGAGGAGTCAGTCTTCTTGTACTTAAGTCGGCATTGTGTCTTTTCTATTTAATTCCGATGCAATTTCTGTGTTTCATCGTCAATAAGAAGGTCCAAGGGATACAGTAAACCTAAGGTGAAGCATCGTAATCTCAAACTGGTCTCACAGGAATGTTTCATATCTTTGAATGTAATAACAGTCAGTCCTCTTGTTCTTAAGTCGGCATTGTGCCTTTTGTATTTAATTCCGATGCAATTTCTGCGTTTCATCGTCAATACGAAGGTCCAAGGTATACAGTAAACCTAACGTGCAGCATCGGAATCTAAAACTGGTCTCACAGGAAACGTTCAAAGCATAGACAGTAAGAAGTGTCAGCCGTATGGTACTTAAGTCGGCATTGTGTTTTTGTCTTTGAATCCCATGCAATTTCTGGGTATCATCGTGAATACGAAGGTCCATGGGATACTGCAAACCTGAAGTGAAGCATCGGAATCTAAAACTGGTCTCACAGGAGAGGTTCAAAACATAAACAGTAAGAAGAGTCAGTCTTCTTGTACTTAAGTCGGCATAGTGCCTTTTGTATTTAATTCCGATGCAATATCTGTAATTCATCGTCAATAAGAAGGTCCAAGGGGTACTGTAAACCTGAAGTGAAGCATCGGAATCTAGAACTGGTTTCACAGGAAAGGTTCAAAACATAGACAGTAAGATGAGTCAGTCTTCTTGTATGTAAGTCGGCATTGTGCCTTTTGTATTTCATTCCGATGTAATTTCTATGTTTCATCGTCAATAAGAAGGGCCAAGGTATACAGTAAACCTGAAGTGAAGCATTGGAATCTAAAAATGGTCTCACTGGAAAGGATCAAAACATAGATAGTCAGAAGAGTCAGTCTTCTTGTACTTCAGTCAGCATTGTACTTTTGTATTTAATTCCGAAGCAATTTCAATGTTTCATTGTCAATAACAAGGTCCAAGAGATACAGTAAATCTAAAGTGAAGCATCGGAATCTAAAACTGGTCCCACAGGAAAGGTTCAGATCATAGAAAGTAAGAGGAGTCAGTCTTCTTGTACTTAGGTCGGCATTGTGCCTTTTGTATTTGGTTCCGATGCAATTTCTGTGTTTCATCGTCAATAAAAAGGTCCAAGGGATACAGTAAACCTGAAGTGAAGCATCGGAATGTGAAACTGGTCTCACAGGATAGGTTCAAATCATAGAATGTAAGAGGAGTCAGTCCTCTTGTACTTAAGTCGGCATTGTCCCTTTTGTATTTAATTCCGATGTAATTTCTGTGTTTCTTCGTCAATAAGAAGGTCCAAGGAATACAGTAAACCTGAAGTGAAGCATCGGATTCTAAAACTGGTCTCACAGGAAAGTTTCAGATCATAGAATGTAAGAAGAGTCAGTCCTCTTGAACTTGCGTCAGCATTGTGCCGTTTGTGTTTAATTCCGATGCAATTTCTGTGTTTCATCGTCAATAAGAAGGCCCAAGGGATACAGTAAACCCGAAGTGAAGCATCGGAATCTAAAACTGGTCTCACAGGAAAGGTTCAAACATAGACAGTAAGAAGTGTCAGTCTCCTTGTTTGTAAGTCGGCATTGTGCCTTTTGTATTTAATTCCGATGCAATTTCTGTGTTTCATCGTCAATAAGAAGGTCCAAGGGATACAGTGAACCTAAAGTGAAGCATCGGATTCTAAAAATGGTCTAACAGGAAAGGATGAAAACATAGACAGTAAGAAGAGTCGGTCTACCTGTACTTAAATCGGCATTGTGCCTTTTGTATATAATTCTGATGCAATATCTGTGTTTCATCGACAATAAGAAGGTCCAAGGTATACAGTATACCTGACGTGAAGCATCGGAAACTAAAACTGGTCTCACAGGAAAGGTTCATATCACTGAATGTAATAACATTCAGTCCTTTTGTACTTATGTCGGCATTGTGCCTTTTGTATTTAATTCCGATGCATTATCTGTGTTTCGTCGTCAATAAGAAGGTACAAGTGATACAGTAAACCAGAAGTGAGACATCGGAATCTAAAACTAGTCTTAGATTAAAGGTTCAAATCATAGACAGTAAGAAGAGTCAGTCTTCATGTACTTAAGTGGGCATTGTGCCTTTTGTATTTAATTCCGATGCAATATCTGTGTTTCATCGACAATAAGAAGGTCCAAGGGATCCAATATACCTGAAGTGAAGCATCGGAATCTAAAACTGGTTTCACAGGAAAGGTTCAAAGCATAGACAGTAAGAAGAGTCAGTCTTCTTGTACCTCAGTCAGCATTGTACCTTTGTATTTAATTCCGAAGCAATTTCATTGTTACATCGTCAATAAGAAGGTCCAAGGGATACAGTAAACCTGATGTGAAGCATCGGAATCTAAAACTGGTCTCACAGGAAAAGTTCAAAACATAGACAGTAACAAGAGTCTGTCTTCTTGTACTTAAGAAAGCATTGTGCCCTCTGTATTTAATTCTGATGCAATTTCTGTGTTTCATCGTCAATAAGAAGGTCCAAGGGATACATTATACCTGAAGGGAAGCATCGGATTTAAAAACTGGTCTCACGGGAAAGGTTCAAAACATAGACACTAAGAAGAGTCAGTCCTTTTGTACTTATTTCGGCATTGTGCCTTTTGTATTTAATTCCAATGCAATATCTGTGTTTCGTCGTCAATAAGAAGGTCGAAGTGATACAGTAAACCCTAAGTGAGGCATCGGAATCTAAAACTGGTCTCACAGAAGAGGTTCAAAGCATAGACAGTAAGGAGAGTCAGTCTTCTTGTACTTAAGTCGGCATAGTGCCTTTTGTATTTAATTCCGATGCAATATCTGTGTTTCATCGTCAATAAGAAGGTAGAAAGGAATACTGTAAACCTTAAGTGAAGCATCGCAATCTAAAACTGGTCTCACAGGAAAGCTTCAAAACATAGACAGTAAGATGAGTCAGTCTTCTTGTACTTAAGTCGGCATTGGGCTTCTTGTATTTAATTCCGATGCAATTTCTGTGTTTCATCATCAATAAGAAGGTCCAATAGATACAGTGAACCTGAAGTGAAGGATAGGAGTCTAAATGTGGTCTCACAGGAAAGGTTCAAATCACAGAACGTAAGAAGAGTCAGTCCTCTTGTACTTAAGTCGGCGTTGTGCCTTTTGTATTTAATTCCGATGCAGTATCTGTGTTTCATCGGAAATAAGAAGGTCCAGGAGATACAGTAAACCTGAAGTGAAGCATCTGAATCTGAAACTGGTCTCACAGGAATGGTTCAAAGCATAGACTGAAAAAAGAGTCAGTCTTTTTGAACTTAAGGTGGCATTGTGATTTTGTATTTAATTCCGATGCAATTTCTGTGTTTTATCTCCAATAAGAAGGTCCAAGTGATACAGTAAACCTGAAGCGAGGCATCGGAATCCAAAACTAGTCTTACAGGAAAGGTTCAAAGCATAGACAGTAAGAAGAGTCAGTCTTCTTGTACTTAAGTGGGCATTGTGCCTTTTGTATTTAATTCCGATGCAATTTCTGTGTTTCAACGTCAATAAGAAGGTCCAAGGGGTACAGTGTCCTGGGGTTAAGCATCGACATCTAAAAATGGTGTCACAGGAATGGCTCAAGTCATAGAATGTAAGTAGAGTTAGGCCTCTTCTACTTAGGACGGCAATTTGCCTTTTGTATTTATTTTCGATGCCATTTCTGTGTATCACCGTCAATAAGGAGGTCAATGGGGTACAGTAAACCTGAAGTGAAGCACCGGAATCTAAAACTGGTCTCACAGAAAAATTCAAAACATAGACAGTAAGAAGAGTCAGTAATCTTGTACATAAGTCGGCATTGTCACTTTTGTATTTAATTCCGATGCAATTTCTGTGTTTCATCGTCAATAAGAAGGTACAAGGAATACAGTAAACCTGAAGTGATGCATCGGAATCTAGAATTGGTCTCACAGGAAAGGTTCAAAACATTGACAGTAAGAAGAGTCAGTCTTCTTGTACTGAAGTCGGCATTGTGCCTTCATTATTTAATTCTGAGGCAAATTCTGTGTTTCATCGTCAATAAGAAGGTCCAAGGGATCCAGTATACCTGAAGTGAAGCATCGGAATCTAAAACTGGTTTCACAGGAAAGGTTCAGAGCATAGACAGTAACAAGAGTCAGTCTTCTTGTACCTCAAACAGCATTGTACCTTTGTATTTAATTCCGAAGCAATTTCATTGTTACATCGTCAATAAGAAGGTCCAAGGGATACAGTAAACCTGATGTGAAGCTTCGGAATCCCTAACTGGTCTCACAGGAAAGGTTCATATCATAGAATGTAATAACTGTCAGTCCTCTTGTAGTTAAGTCGGCATTGTGCCTTTTGTATTTAATTCCCTTGCAATGTCTGCGTTTCATCGTCAATACGAAGGTCCAAGGGATACTGTAAAGCTGAAGTGAAGCATCGGAATCTAAAACTGGTCTCACAGGAAAAGTTCAAAACATAGACAGTAACAAGAGTCTGTCTTCTTGTACTTAAGACGGCATTGTGCCTTCTGTATTTAATTCTGATGCAATTTCTGTGTTTCATCGTCAATAAGAAGGTCCAAGGGATACATTATACCTGAAGGGAAGCATCGGATTTAAAAACTGGTCTCACGGGAAAGGTTCAAAACATAGACAGTAAGAAGAGTCAGTCCTTTTGTACTTACGTCGGCATTGTGCCTTTTGTATTTAATTCCGATACAGTATCTTTGTTTCGCCGTCAATAAGAAGGTCGAAGTGATACAGTAAACCTTAAGTGAGGCATCGGAATCTAAAACTGGTCTCACAGAAGAGGTTCAAAACATAGACAGTAAGAAGAGTCAGTCTTCTTGTACTTATGTCGGCATTGTGCCTTTTGTATTTAATTCCGATGCAATATCTGTGTTTCATCGTCAATAGGAAGGTCCAAGGGATACAGTAAACCTGAAGTGAAGCATCGGTTTCTAAAACTGGTCTCACAGGAATGGTTCAAAACATATACAGTAAGAAGAGTCAGTCTTCTTGTACTTAAGTCAGCATTGTGCCTTTCGTATTTAATTCCGATCTAATTTCTGTGTTTCATCGTCAATAAGAAGGTCCAAGGGATACTGTTAACCTGAAGTGAAGCATTGGAATCTAAAACTGGTCCCACACGAAAGGTTCAAAGCATAGACGGTAAGAAGAGTCAGTCTTCTTGTACTTTAGTCTGCATTGTGTCATTTGAATTTAATTCCGATGCGATTTCTGTGTTTCATCGTCAATAAGAAGGTCCAAGGGACACAGTAAACATGAAGTGAAGCATCGCAATCTAAAACTGGTCTCACAGGAAAGCTTCAAAACATAGACAGTAAGATGAGTCAGTCTTCTTGTACTTAAGTCGGCATTGTGCCTATTGTGTTTAATTCCGATGCAATGTCTTAGTTTCATCATCAATAAGAAGGTCCAATGGATACAATAAACCTGAAGTGAAGCATAGGAGTCTAAAACTGGTCTCACAGGAAAGGTTCAAATCATAGAATGTAAGAGGAGTCAGTCCTCTTGTACTTAAGTCGGCGTTGTGCCTTTTGTATTTAATTGCGATGCAATTTCTGTGTTTCACCGTCAATAAGGAGGTCTAAGGGGTACAGTAAACCTTAAGTGAAGCACCGGAATGTAAAACTAGTCTCACAGAAAAATTCAAAACATAGACAGTAAGAAGAGTCAGTCCTCTTGTACATAAGTCGGCATTGTCCCTTTTGTATTTAATTCCGATGCAATTTCTGTGTTTCCTCGTCAATAAGAAGGTCCAAAGGATACAGTAAGCCTGAAGTGATGCATCGGAATCTAGAACTGGTCTCACAGGAAAGGTTCAAAGCATTGATAGTAAAAAGACTCAGTCTTCTTGTACTTAAGTCTGCATTGTGCCTTCTGTATTTAATTCTGAGGCAATTTCTGTGTTTCATCGTCAATAAGAAGGTCCAAGGGATACAGTATACCTGAAGTGAAGCATCGGAATCTAAAACTGGTTTCACAGGAATGGTTCAAAGCATAGACAGTAGGAAGAGTCAGTCTTCTTGTACTTCAGTCAGCATTGTACCTTTTGTATTTAATTCCGAAGCAATGTCACTGTTTCATCGTCATTAAGAAGGTCCAAGGGATACAGTAAATCTGATGTGAAGCATCGGAATGTAAAACTGGTCTCACTGGAAAGGTTCAAATCATAGACAGTAAGAAGAGTCAGTCTACTTGTACTTAAGTCGGTATTGTGTCTTTTGTTTTTAATTCTGATGCAATATCTGTGTTTCATCGTCATTATCAGAGTCCAAGGGATACTGTAAACCTGAAGTGAAGCATCGGAATCTAAAACTGGTCTCACAGGAAAGGTTCAAACATAGACAGTAGGAAGAGTCAGTCTTCTTGTACTTAAAACAGCATTGTGCCATTCGTATTTAATTCCGATGCAATTTCTGTGTTACATAGTCAATAAGAAGGTCCAAGGGATACAGTAAACCTGAGTGATGCATCGGAATCTAGAAGTGGTTTCACAGGAAAGGTTGAAATCATAGAATGTAAGAAGAGTCAGTCCTCTTGTACTTAATTCAGCGTTGTTCCTTTTGTATTTAATTGCGATGCAATTACTGTGTTTCATCGTCAACAAGAAGGTCCAAGGGATACAGTAAACTTGAATTGAAGAATCGGAATCCAAAACTGGTCTCACAGGAAAGGTTAAAACGTAGACAGTAAGAAGAGTGAGTCTCTTTGTACTTAAGCATGCAGTGTGATTTTGTATTTAATTCCGATTCAATTTCAGTGTTTCATCGTCAATAAGAAGGTCCAAGGGATACAGTAAACCTGAGGTGAAGCATCGAAATCTAAAACTGGTCTCACAGGAATTGATCAAATCATAGAATGTAAGAAGCGTCAGTACTCTTGTACTTAGGTCGGTATTGTGCCTATTGAATTTAATTCCGATGCAATTTCTGTGTTTCATCGTCAATAAGAATGTCCAAGGGATACAGTAAACCTGAGGTGAAGCATCGGAATCCAAGACTGGTCTCACAGTAAAGGTTCAAATCATAGAATGTAAGAAGAGTCTGTCCTCTTGTACTGAAGTCGGCATGGTGCCTTTTGTATTTAATTCCGATGCAGTCTCTGTAATTCATCGTCAACATAAGGGTCCAAGGGATACAGTAAACCTGAAGTGAAGCATCAAAATCTAGAACTGGAATCACAGGAAAGGTTCAAAACATAGACAGTATGATGAGTCAGTCTTCTTGTTCTTAAGTCGGCATTGTGCCTATTGTATTTAATATCGATCAATTTCTGTGCTTCATCGTCAATAAAATGGTCCAAGGGTTACAGTAAACCTGAAGTGAAGCATCGGAATCTAAAACTGGTCTCACAGGAAAGGTTCAAAGCATAGACAGTAAGAAGAGTCAGTCTTCTCGTACTGAAGTCGGCATTGTGCATTTTTTATTTAATCCCGATGCCATTTTTTGTGTTTCATCGTCAATAAGAAGGTCCAAGGCATACAGTAGACCTGAAGTGAAGCATCGGAATCTAAAACCGGTCTCACAGGAAAGGTTCAAATCATAGAATGTAAAAAGTGTCAGTCCTCTTGTACTAAAGTAGGCATTGTGGCTTTTGTATTTAATTCCGATGCAGTTTCTGTGTTTCTTCGTCAACAAGAAGGTACAAGGAATACAGTAAACCTGTAGTGAAGCATCGAAATCTAAAACTGGTCTCTCAGGAAAGGATCAAAACATAGACAGTACGAGGAGTCAGTCTTCTTGTACTTAAGTCGGCCTTGTGCCTATTGTAGTTAATTCCGATGCAATTTATGTGTTTCATCGTCAATAAGAAGGTCCAAGGAATACAGTAAACCTGAAGTGAAGCATCTGAATCGGAAACAGGTCTCACAGGCAAGGTTCAAAACATAGACAGAAAGACGAGTCAGTCTTCTTGTACTTAAGTCGGCATTGTGCCTTTTAGTTAATTCCGATGCAATATCTGGGTTTCATCGTCAATAAGAAGGTCCAAGGGATAAAGTAAAACTGAAGTGAAGCTTCGGAATCTAAAACTGGTCTCACAGGAAAGGTTCAATGCATAGACAGTAAGAAGTGTCAGTCTTCTTGTACGTAAGTCGGCATTGTGCCTTTTGTATTTAATCCCGAGGCAATTTCTGTGTTTCATCGTCAATAAGAAGGTCCAAGGGATACAGTAAACCTGAAGTGAAGCATCGGAATTTAAATCTGGTCTCACGGGAAAGGTTCAATGCATATACAGTAAGAAGAGTCAGTCTTCTTGTACTTATGTCGGCATTGTGAATTTTGTATTTAATCCCGAGGCAATTTCTGTGTTTCATCGCCAATAAGAAGGTCCATGGGATACAGTAAACCTGAAGTGAAGCATCGGAATCTAAAACTGGTCTCACAAGAAAGGTTCAAATCATAGACAATATGAGGAGTCAGTCCTCTTGTACTTAAGTCGGCATTATGCCTATTGTATTTATTTCCGCTGCAATTTATGTGTTTCATCGTCAAGAAGAAGATCCAAGGGATACAGTAAACATGAAGTGAAGCATCTGAATCTGAAACAGGTCTCACAGGAAAGGTTCAAAACATAGACAGAAAGAAGAGTCAGTCTTCTTGTACTTAAGTCGGCATTGTGCCTGTTTTAGTTAATTCCGATGCAATTTCTGTGTTTCATCGGCAATAAGCGGGTCAAAGCGATATAGTAAACCTGAAGTGAAGCATCGGAATCTAAAACTGGTCTCACAGGAAAGGTTCAAACCATAGACAGGAAGAAAAGTCACTCTTCTTTTACTTAAGTCGTCACTGTGCCTTTTGTATTTAATCCCGATGCAAATTCTGTGTTTCATCGTCAAATAGATGGCCCAAGGGATACAGTAAACCAGAAGTGAATCATCGGAATCTAAAACTTATCTCACAGGAAAGGATCAAATCCTAGACAGTAAGAAGAGTCAGTCTTCTTGTACTTAAGTCTGCATTGAGCCTTTTCTATTTAATTCCGATGTAATTTCTGTGTTTCCTCGTCAATAAGAAGGTCCAAGGATACTGTAAACCTGAAGTGAATAATCGGAATCTAAAACTGGTCGCACATGAAATGTTCAAACACAGAATGTAAGAAGAATCAGTCCTCTAGTACTTAGGTCGGCATTGTGCCTTTTGTATTTAATTTCGATGCAATTTCTGTGTTTCATCGTCAATTAGATGGCTCAATGGATACAGTAAACCAGAAGTGAATCATCGGAATCGAAGCCTTGTCTCACAGGAAAGGATCGAAACTTAGACAGTAAGAAGTGTCAGTCTTCTTGTACTGAAGTCGGCATTGTGCCTATTGTATTTAATATCGATGCAATTTCTGTGTTTCATCGTCAATAAAATGGTCCAAGGGTTACAGTAAACCTGAAGTGAAGCATCGGAATCTAAAACTGGTTTCACAGGAAAGGTTCAAAACATTGACAGTAAGAAGAGTCAGTCTTCTTGTACTTAAGTCGGCATTGTGCATTTTCTATTTAATTACGATACAATTTCTGTGTTTCCTCGTCAATAAGAGGGTCCAAGGGATACAGTAAACCAGAAGTGAATCATCGGAATCGAAGACTTGTCTCACAGGAAAGGAGGAACTTAGACAGTAAGAAGAGTCAGTCTTCTTGCACAAAAGTCGGCATTGTGCCTATTTTAGTTAATTCCGATCCAATTTCTGTGTTTCATCGGCAATAATCAGGTCCAAGGGATATAGTAAACCCGAAGTGAAGCATCGGAATCTAAAACTGGTCTCACAGGAAAGGTTCAAAACATTGACAGTAAGAAGAGTCAGTCTTCTTGTACTTAAGTCGGCATTGTGCATTTTCTATTTAATTACGATACAATTTCTGTGTTTCCTCGTCAATAAGAGGGTCCAAGGGATACAGTAAACCAGAAGTGAATCATCGGAATCGAAGACTTGTCTCACAGGAAAGGAGAAACTTAGACAGTAAGAAGAGTCACTCTTCTTGTACTTATGTCGACATTGTGCCTTTTCTATGTAATTCCGATGCAATTTCTGTGTTTCCTCGTCAATAAGAAGGTCCAAGGGATACAGTAAACCTGAAGTGAATCATCGGAATCGAAGACTTGTCTCACAGGAAAGGAGAAACTTAGACAGAAAGAAGAGTCAGTCTTCTTGCACTTAAGTCGGCATTGTGCCTTTTTTAGTTAATTCCGATGAAATTTCTGTGATACATCGGCAATAAGCGGGTCAAAGGTATATAGTAAACCTGAAGTGAAGCATCGGAATCTAAAACTGGTCTCACAGGAAAGGTTCAAAACATAGACAGGAAGAAGAGTCAGTCTTCTTGTACTTAAGTCTCCATTAAGTCTTTTCTATTTAATTCCGATGCAATTTCTGTGTTTCATCGTCAATAAGAAGGTCCAAGGATACACTTAACCCGAAGTGAAGCATCGGATTCTAAAACTGGTCTCACAGGAATTGTTCAAATCATAGAATGTAAAAAGTGTCAGTCCTCTTGTACTTAGGTCGATATTGTGCCTATTGTATTTAATTCCGAAGCAATTTCTGTGTTTCCTCGTCAATAAGAATATCCAAGGGATACAGTAAACCTGAAGTGAAGCATCGGAATCCAAGACTGGTCTCACAGGAAAAGTGCATATCATAGAATGTTAGAGAAGAGTCTGTCCGCTTGTACTAAAGTCGGCATGGTGCCTTTTTTATTTAGTTCCGATGCAATTTCTGTGCTTCTTCGTCAACAAGAAGGTACAAGGAATACAGTAAACCTGTAGTGAAGCTTCGGAATCTAGAACTGGTCTCACAGAATAGGATCAAAACATAGACAGTATCAGGAGTCAGTCTTCTTGTACTTAAGTCGGCATTGTGCCTATTGTATTAAATTCCGATGCAATTTATGTGTTTCATCGTCAATAAGAAGGTCCAAGAGATACAGTAAACCTGAAGTGAAGCATTTGAATCTGATACAGGTCTCACAGGAAAGTTTCAAAACATAGACAGAAAGACGAGTCAGTCTTCTTGTACTTAAGTCGGCATTGTGCCTTTTTTAGTTAATACCGATGCAATTTCTGTGTTTCATCGGCAATAAGCGGATCAAAGGGATATAGTAAACCTGAAGTGAAGCATCGGAATGTAAAACTTGTCTCACAGGAATGGTTCAAACCATAGACAGGAAGAAGAGTCAGTCTTCTTGTACTTAAGTCGTCATTGTGCCTTTTGTATTTAATCCCGATGCAAATTCTGTGTTTCAACGTCAAATAGATGGCCCAAGGGACACAGTAAACTAGAAGTGAATCATCGGAATCTAAAACTTGTCTCATCGGGAAGGATCAAATCCTAGACAGTAAGAGGAGTCAGTCTTCTTGTACTTAAGTCGGCATTGTGTCTTTTCTATTTAATTCCGATGCAATTTCTGTGTTTCATCGTCAATAAGAAGGTCCAAGGGATACAGTAAACCTGAAGTGAAGCTTCGGAATCTAAAACTGGTCTCACAGGAAAGGTTCAATGCATAGACAGTAAGATGAGTCAGTCTTCTTGTACTTAAGTCGGCATTGTGCATTTTGTATTTAATCCCGAGGCAATTTCTGTGTTACATCGTCAATAAGAAGGTCCAAGAGATACAGTAAACCTGAAGTGAAGCATCGGAACCTAAAACTTGTCTCACAGGAAAAGTTCAATGCATAGACAGTAAGAACAGTTAGTCTTCTTGTACTTATGTCAGCATTGTGAATTTTGTATTTAATCCCGAGGCAATCTCTGTGTTTCATCGTCAATAAGAAGGTCCATGGGATACAGTAAACCAGAAGTGAATCATCGGAATCTAAAACTGGTCTCACAGAAAAGGTTCAAACATAGACAGTTAGAAGAGTCAGTCTTCTTGTACGTAAGTCGGCATTGTGCTTTTTTAGTTAATTTCGATGCAATATCTGTGTTTCATCGGCAATAAGCAGGTCCAAGGGATATAGTAAACCTGAAGTGAAGCATTGGAATATGAAACTGGTCTCACAGGATAGGTTCAGAACATAGACTGTATGAGGAGTTATCTTCTTGCACTTAGGTCGGCATTGTGCCTCTAGTGTTTAATTCCGATACAATTTCTGTGTTTCATCGTCAATAAGAGGGTCCAAGGATAGAGTAAACTTGAAGTGAATCATCGGAACCTAAAACGTGTCTCATAGGAAAGGATCGAAACTTAGACAGTAAGAAGAGTCAGTCTTCTTGTACTTAAGTCGGCATTGTTTATTTTCTATTTAATTACGATACAATTTCTGTGTTTCCTCGTCAATAAGAGGGTCCAAAGAATACAGTAATTCTGAAGTGATGCATCGGATTCTAAAACTGGTCTCACAGGAAAGTTTCAAAACATAGACAGTAAGAAGAGTCAGTATTCTTGTAGTTAAGTCGGCATTGTGCCTTTCGTATTTAATTCCGATGCAATTTCTGTGTTTCATCGTCAATAAGAACGTCCAAGGGATGCAGTAAACCTGAAGTGAAGCATCGGAATCCAAGACTGGTCACACAGGAAAGGTTCAAATCATAGAATGAAAGAAGAGTCTGCCCTCTTGTACTAAAGTCGGCATTGTGCCTTTTGTAATTAATCCCGATGCAATTTCAGTATTTCATCGTCAACAAGAAGGTCCAAGGGATACAGTAAACATGAAGTGTAGCATCAGAATCTAAGACTGGTCTCACAGGAAAGGTTTAAACCATAGACAGTATGATGAGTCAGTCCTCTTGTACTTCAGTCGACATTGTGCCTTTTGTATTTAATATCGATGCAATTTCTGTGTTTCATCGTCAATAAGATGGTCCAAGGGATACAGTAAACCTGAAGTGAAGCATCGGAATCCAAAACTGGTCTCACAGGAAAGGTTCAGAGCATAGACAGTAAGAAGAGTCAGTATTCTTGTACTTAAGTCGGCATTGAGCCTTGTCTATTTAATTCCGATGCAATTTCTGTGTTTCCTCGTCAATACGAAGGTCCAAGGGATACAGTAAACCTGAAGTGAAGCTTCGGAATCTAAAACTGGTCTCACAGGAAAGTTTCAAATCATAGAATGTAAGAAGAGTCAGTCCTCTTGTACTAAAGTCGGCATCGTGGCTTTTGTATTTAATTCCGATGCAATTTCTGTCTTTCTTCGTCAACTAGAAGGTACAAGGAATACAGTAAACCTTACGTGAAGCATCGGAATCTAAAACTGGTCTCACAGGAAAATTTCAAAACATAGACAGAAAGAAGAGTCAGTCTTCTTGTACTTAAGTCGGCATTGTGCCTTTTTTAGTTAATTCCGATGCAATTTCTGTGTTTAATCGGCAATTAGCGGGTCAAAGGGATATAGTAAACTTGAAGTGAAGCATCGGAATTTAAAATTGGTCTCACAGGAAAGGTTCAAATCATAGACAGGAAGAAGAGTCAGTCTTCTTGTACTTAAGTCGTCATTGTGCCTTTTGTAATTAATCCCGATGCAATTTCTGTGTTTCATCGGCAATTAGCGGGTCAAAGGGATATAGTAAACTTGAAGTGAAGCATCGGAATTTAAAATTGGTCTCACAGGAAAGGTTCAAATCATAGACAGGAAGAAGAGTCAGTCTTCTTGTACTTAAGTCGTCATTGTGCCTTTTGTAATTAATCCCGATGCAATTTCTGTGTTTCATCGACAAATAGATGGCCCAAGGGATTCAGTAAACCAGAAGTGAATCATCGGAATCTAAAACTTGTCTCAAAGGAAAGGATCAAATCCTAGACAGTAAGAAGAGTCAGTCTTCTTGTACTTATGTCGGCATTGTGCCTTTTGTATTTAATTCCGATGCAATTTCTGTGCTTCATCGTCAAGAAGAATGTCCAAGGGATACAGTAAACCTAAAGTGAAGCGTCGGAATCCAAGACTGGTCTCACAGGAAAGGTTAAAATCATAGAATGTAAGAAGAGTCTGTCCTCGTGTACTAAAGTCGGCATGGTGCCTTTTGTATTTAATTCCGATGCAATCTCTGTATTTGATCGTCAACAAGAAGGTCCAAGGGATACAGTAAACCTGAAGTGAAGCATCTGAATCTAAAATTGGTCTCACAGGAAAGGTTCAAACTATAGACAGTGTGGTGAGTCAGTCATCTTGTACTTAAGACGGCATTGTGCCTATTGTATTTAATATCGATGCAATTTCTGTGTTTCATCGTCAATAAATAGGTCCAAGGGTTACAGTAAACCTGAAGTGAAGCATCGGAATGTAAAACTGGTCTCACAGGAAAGGTTCAAAACATAGACAGAAAGAAGAGTCAGTCTTCTTGTACTGAAGCCGGCATTGTGCCTTTTGTATTTAATTCCGATGCATTTTCTGTGTTTTATCGTGAATAAGGAGATACAAGGGATAAAGTAATCCTGAAGTCAAGCATCGGAATCTAAACTGGTCTCAGAGAAAAGGTTCAAAGCATAGACAGTAAGTGGAGTCAGTCATCTTGTACTTCTGTCAGCTTTGTACCTTTTGTATTTAATTCCGATGCAATTTCAGTATTTCATCGTCAATAAGATGGTCCAAGGGATACAGTAAACATGAAGTGTAGCATCAGAATCTAAAATTGGTCTCACAGTTAAGGTTTAAAACATAGACAGTAAGAAGAGTCAGTCTTCTTGTACTTAAGTCGGCATTGTGCCTTTTGTATTTAATTCCGATGCAATTTCTGTGTTTCGTCGTCAACAAGAAGGTCCAAGGCATACAGTAAACCTGAAGGGAAGCATCGGAATCTAAAACTGGTCCTACAGGAAGGATTCAAATCATAGAATGTAAGAAGAGTCAGTCCTCTTGTACTTAAATCGTCATTGTGCCTTTTGTATTTAATATCGATGCAATTTCTGTGTTTCATCGTCAATAAGAAGGTCCATGGGATACAGTTAAATTGAAGTGAAGCTTCGGAATCTAAAACTGGTCTTACAGGAAAGATTCAATACATAGGCAGTAATAAGAGTCAGTCTTCTTGTACGTATGTCGGCATTGTGCTTTTTTAGTTAATTTCGATGCAATTTCTGTGTCTCATCGGCAATAAGCAGGTTCAAGGGACATAGTAAACCTGAAGTGGAGCATTGGAATCTAAAACTGTTCTCACAGGATAGGTTCAGAACATAGAAAGTATGAGGGGTCTGTCTTCATGCACTTAAGTCGGCACTGTGCCTCTTGTATTTAATTCCGATGCAATCTCTGTGTTTCATTGTCAATAAGAAGGTCCAAGGATACAGTAAACTTGAAGTGAAGCATCGCAACCTAAAACTTGTCTCACAGGAAAGGATCGAAACTTAGACAGTAAGAAGAGTCAGTCCTCTTGTACTTAAGTCGGCATTGTGCCTTTCGTATTTAATTCCGATGCAATTTCTGTGTTTCATCGTCAATATGAACGTCCAAGGGATGCAGTAAACCTGAAGTGAAGCATCGGAATACAAGACTGGTCACACAGGAAAGCTTCAAATCATAGAATGAAAGAAGAGTCTGTCCTCTTGTACTAAAGTCGGCATTGTGCCTTTTGTAGTTAATCCCGATGCAATTTCTGTATTTCATCGTCAACAAGAAGGTCCAAGGGATACAGTAAACATGAAGTGAAGCATCAGAATCTAGAACTGGTCTCACAGGAAAGGTTCAAAACATAGACAGTATTTTTAATCAGTCTTCTTGTTCTTCAGTCGACATTGTGCCTATTGTATTTAATATCGATGCAATTTCTGTTTTTCATCGTCAATAAGATGGTCCAAGGGATACAGAAAACCTGAAGGGATGCAACGTAATCTTATACGTGTCTCAAAGGACAGGTTCAAAACATAGACAGCAGGAAGAGTCAGTCTTCTTGTACTTAAGTCGGCATTGTGCTTTTTGTATTTTATTCCGATGCAATTTCTGTGTTTCATCGTCAGTAAGAAGGCCCAAAGGATACAGTAAACCTGAAGGGAAGCATCGGAATCTAAAACTGGTCTCACAGGAAAGGTTCAAACACAGACAGTAAGATGAGTCAGTCTTCTTGTACGAAAGCCGGCATTGTGCCTTTTGCATTTAATTCCGATGCAATTTCTGTGTTTCATCGTCAATAAGGTTTAAGGGATACAGTTAACCTGATGTGAAGCTTCGGAATCTAAAACTGGTGGCACAGGAAATGTTCAATACATACAAGAAGGTCCAAGGGATACAGAACACCTGAAGTGAAGCATCTGAATCCGAAACTGGTCTCACAGGAAAGGTTCAAAACATAAACAGTATGAAGAGTCAGTCTTATTGTACTTAAGTCGGCATTGTGCCTTTTGTATTTAATCCCTATGCAATTTCTGTGTTTCATCGTCAAATAGATGGCCCAAGGGATACAGTAAACCAGAAGTGAATCATCGCAGTCAAAAACTTGTCTCACAGGAAAGGATCAAATCTTAGACAGTAAGAAGAGTCAGTCTTCTTGTACTTAAGTCGGCATTGTGCCTTTTGTATTTAATTCCGATTCAATTTCTGTGTTTCATCGTCAATAAGAAGGTCCAAGGGATACAGTAAACCTGAAGTGAAACATCGGAATCTAAAACTGGTCTCACAGGAAAGGTTCAAAACACAGACAGTAAGAAGAGTCAGACTTCTTGTACTTATTTCGGCATTGTGCCTTTTGTATTTAATTCCGATGCAATTTCTGTGTTTCATCGTCAATACGAAGGTCCAAGGGATACTGTAAACCAGACGTGAAACATCGGAATCTAAAACAGGTCTCGCAGGAAAGCTTCAGTGCATAGACAGTAAGAAGAGTCAGTCTTCCAGTACGTAAGTCGGCATTGCCCTTTTTTAGTTAATTCCGATGCAATTTCTGTGTTTCATCGGCAATAAGCAGGTCAAAGGGATATAGTAAACCTGAAGAGAAGCATCGAAATCTAAAACTGGTCTCACAGGAAAGGTTCAAAGCATAGACAGTAAGAAGAGTCAGTCTTCTTGTACTGATGTCGGCATTGTCCCTTATTTATTTAGTCCAGATGCAATTTCTGTGTTTCATCGTCAATAACAAGGTACAATGGATACAGTAGACCTGAAGTGAAGCATCGGAATGTAAAACTCGTCTCACAGGAAAGTTTCAAATCATAACCAGTAAGAAGAGTCAGTCTTCATGTACTTAAGTCGGCATTGTGCCTTTTGTATTTAATTCCGATGCATTTTCTGTGTTTCATCGTGAATAAGAAGATCCAAGAGATACAGAAATCCTGAAGTGAAGCATCGGAATCTAAACTGGTCTCACAGGAAAGGTTCAAAGCATATGCAGTAAGTAGAGTCAGTCTTCTTGTACTTCAGTTAGCTTTGTACCTTTTGTATTTAATTCCGATGCAATTTCTGTATTTCATCGTCAATAAGAAGGTCCAAGGGATACAGTAAACCTGAAGTGTAACATCGGAATCTAAAACTGGTCTCACAGGAAAGGTTCAAAGCACAGACAGTAGGAAGAGTAAGACTTCTTGTACTTAACTCGGCATTGTGCCTTTTGTATTTAATTCCGATGCAATTTCTGTGTTTCATCGTCAATACGAAGGTACAAGGCATACAGTTAACCTGACGTGAAGCTTCGAAATCTAAAACTGGTCTCACAGGAAATGTTCAATACATAGACAGTAAGAAGAGTCAGTCTTCTTGTACTTAAGTCGGCATTTTGCCTTTTGTATTTAATTCCGATGTAATTTCTGTGTTTCATCGTCAATAGGAAGGTCCAAGGGATACTGTAAACCAGACGTGAAACATCGGAATCTAAAACTGGTCTCATACGAATGGTTCAATACATAGACAGTAAGAAGAGTCAGTCTTCTTGTACTTAAGTCGGCATTGTGCCTTTTGTATTTAATTCCGATGCAATATCTGTGTTTCATCGTCAATAGGAAGGTAAAAGGGATACAGTAAACCAGACGTGAAACATCGGAATCTAAATGTGGTCTCACACGAAAGGTTCAATACATAGACAGTAAGAAGAGTCAGACATCTTGTATGTATGTCGGCATTGTGCCTCTTTTAGTTAATTCCGATGCAATTTCTGTGTTTCCTCGACAATAAGAAGGTCCAAAGAATACAGTATACCTGCAGTGATGCATCGGATTCTAAAACTGGTCTCACAGGAAAGGTTCAAAACATAGACAGTAAGAAGAATCAGTCCTCTTGTACTTAAGTCGGCATTGTGCCTTTCGTATTTAATTCCGATGCAATTTCTGTGTTTCATCGTCAATAAGAACGTCCAAGGGATGCAGTAAACCTGATGTGAAGCATCGGAATCCAAGACTGGTCACACAGGAAAGGTTCAAATCGTAGAATGAAAGAAGAGTCTGTCCTCTTGTACTAAAGTCGGCATTGTGCCTTTTGTAATTAATCCCTATGCAATTTTTCTATTTCTTCGTCAACAAGAAGGTCCAAGGGATACAGTAAACATGAAGTGAAGCATCAGAATCTAAAACTGGTCTCACAGGAAAGGTTCAAAACATAGACAATATGATGAGTCAGTCGTCTTGTACTTCAGTCGACATTGTGCCTATTGTATGTAATATCGATGCAATTTCTGTGTTTCATCGTCAATAAGATGGTCCAAGGGATACAGTAAACCTGAAGTGAAGCATTGGAATCTAAAACTGGTCTCACAGGAAAGGTTCAAAGCATAGACAGTAAGAAGAGTCAGTCTTCTTGTACTGAAGTCGGCATTGTGCCTTTTTTATTTAATCCCGATGCAATTTCTGTGTTTCATCGTCGATAAGAAGGTCCAAGGGATACAGTAAACCTGAAGTGAAGCATCGGAATGTAAAACTTGTCTCACAGAAAAGTTTCAAATATAGACAGTAAGAAGAGTCAGTCTTCTAGTACTTAAGTCGGCAGTGTGCCTTTTGTATTTAGTTCCGATTCATTTTCTGCGTTTCATCGTGAATATGAAGATCCAGGGAATACAGTAATCCTGAAGTGAAGCATCGGAATCTAAAACTGGTCTCACAGGAAATGTTCAAAGCATAGACAATAAGCAGAGTCAGTCACCTTGTACTTCAGTCAGCATTGTACTTTTTGTATTTAATTCCGATGCAATTTCTGTATTTCATCGTCAATAAGAAGGTCCAAGGGATACAGTATACCTGAAGTGTAGCATCGGAATCTAAGACTGTTCTCATAGGAAAGGTTCAAAACATAGACAGTAGGAAGAGTCAGTCTTCTTGTACTTAAATCGGCATTGTGCCTTTTGTATTTAAATCCGATGCAATATCTGTGTTTCATCGTCAATAAGGAGGTCCAAGGGAGACAGTAAACCTGAAGGGATGCAACGGATTCTTAAACGTGTCTCAAAGGACAGGTTCAAAACATAGACAGCAGGAAGAGTCAGTCATCTTGTACTTAAGTCGGCATTGTGCATTTTGTAATTAATTCCGATGCAATTTCTGTGTTTAATCGTCAATAAGAAGGCCCAAGGGATACAGTAAACCTGAAGGGAAGCATCGGAATCTAAAACTGGTCTCACAGGAAAGGTTCAAACATAGACAGTAAGAAGAGTCAGTCTTCTTGAACGTAAGTCGGCATTGCGCCTTTTGCATTTATTTCCGATGCATTTTCTGTGTTTCATCGTCAATAAGATGGTTTAAGGGATACAGTTAACCTGATGTGAAGCTTCGTAATCTAAAACTGGTCTCACAGGAATTGTTCAATACATAGACATTAAGAAGACTCAGTGTTCTTGTACTTAAGTCGGCATTTTGCCTTTTGTATTTAATTACGATGCAATTTCTGTGTTTCATCGTCAATAGGAAGGTCTAAGGGATACTGTAAACCAGACGTGAAACATCGGAATCTAAAACTGGTCTCACACGAAAGGTTCAATACATTGACAGTAAGAAGAGTCAGTCTTCTTGTACGTATGTCGGCATTGTCCATTTTTAGTTAATTCCGATGCAATTTCTGTGTTTCATCGGCAAAAAGCAGGTCAAAGGGATATAGTAAACCTGAAGTGGAACATCGAAATCTAAAACTGGCCTCACACAAACGTTTCAAAACATAGACAGTAAGAAGAGTCAGTCTTCTTGTTCTTATGTCGGCATTGTGCCTTTTGTATTTAATCCCGCTGCAATTTCTGTGTTTCATCGTCGAATAGATGGCCCAAGGGATACAGTAAACCAGAAGTGAATCATCGCAATCTAAAACTTGTCTCACAGGAAATGATCAAATCTTAGACAGTAAGAAGAGTCAGTCTTCTTGTACTTAAGTCGGCATTGTGCCTTTTGTATTTAATTCCGATGCAATTTCTGTGTTTCATCGTCAATAAGAGTGTCCAAGGGATACAGCAAACCTGAAGTGAAGCATCGGAATCCTAGACTGGTCTCACTGGAAAGGTTCAAATCATAGAATGTAAGAAGAGTCGGTCCTCTTGTACAAAAGTCGTCATTGTGCCTGTTGTATTTAACTCCGATGCAATCGCTGTATTTCATCGTCAACATGAAGGTACAAGGGATACAGTGAACATGAAGTGAAGCATCAGAATCTAAAACTGGTCTCACAGGAAAGGTTCAAAACATAGACAGTATGATGAGTCAGTCTTCTTGTACATCAGTCGACATTGTGCCTATTGTATTTAATATCGATGCAATTACTGTGTTTCATCGTCAATAAGAACGTCCAAGGGATGCAGTAAATCTGAAGTGAAGCATCGGAATCCAAGACCGGTCACACAGGAAAGGTTCAAATCATAGAATGAAAGAAGAGTCTGTCCTCTTGTACTAAAGTCGGCATTGTGCCTTTTGTAATTAATCCCGATGCAATTTCTGTATTTCATCGTCAACAAGAAGGTCCAAGGGATACAGTAAACATGAAGTGAAGCATCAGAATCTAAAACTGGTCTCACAGGAAAGGTTCAAAACATAGACAGTATGATGAGTCAGTCTTCTTGTACTTCAGTCGACATTATGCCTATTGTATTTAATATCGATGCATTTTCTGTGTTTCATCGTCAATAAGATGGTCCAAGGGATACAGTAAACCTGAAGGGAAGCATCGGAATCTAAAACTGGTCTCACAGGAAAGGTTCAAACGTAGACAGTAAGAAGAGTCAGTCTTCTTGAACGTAAGTCGGCATTGCGCCTTTTGCATTTATTTCCGATGCATTTTCTGTGTTTCATCGTCAATAAGATGGTTTAAGGGATACAGTTAACCTGATGTGAAGCTTCGTAATCTAAAACTGGTCTCACAGGAATTGTTCAATACATAGACATTAAGAAGACTCAGTGTTCTTGTACTTAAGTCGGCATTTTGCCTTTTGTATTTAATTACGATGCAATTTCTGTGTTTCATCGTCAATAGGAAGGTCTAAGGGATACTGTAAACCAGACGTGAAACATCGGAATCTAAAACTGGTCTCACACGAAAGGTTCAATACATTGACAGTAAGAAGAGTCAGTCTTCTTGTACGCATGTCGGCATTGTCCATTTTTAGTTAATTCCGATGCAATTTCTGTGTTTCATCGGCAAAAAGCAGGTCAAAGGGATATAGTAAACCTGAAGTGGAACATCGGAATCTAAAACTGGCCTCACACAAACGTTTCAAAACATAGACAGTAAGAAGAGTCAGTCTTCTTGTTCTTATGTCGGCATTGTGCCTTTTGTATTTAATCCCGCTGCAATTTCTGTGTTTCATCGTCAAATAGATGGCCCAAGGGATACAGTAAACCAGAAGTGAATCATCGCAATCTAAAACTTGTCTCACAGGAAATGATCAAATCTTAGACAGTAAGAGGAGTCAGTCTTCTTGTACTTAAGTCGGCATTGTGCCTTTTGTATTTAATTCCGATGCAATTTCTGTGTTTCATCGTCAATAAGAGTGTCCAAGGGATACAGCAAACCTGAAGTGAAGCATCGGAATCCTAGACTGGTCTCACTGGAAAGGTTCAAATCATAGAATGTAAGAATAGTCGGTCCTCTGGTACAAAAGTCGTCATTGTGCCTGTTGTATTTAACTCCGATGCAATCGCTGTATTTCATCGTCAACATGAAGGTACAAGGGATACAGTGAACATGAAGTGAAGCATCAGAATCTAAAACTGGTCTCACAGGAAAGGTTCAAAACATAGACAGTATGATGAGTCAGTCTTCTTGTACATCAGTCGACATTGTGCCTATTGTATTTAATATCGATGCAATTACTGTGTTTCATCGTCAATAAGAACGTCCAAGGGATGCAGTAAATCTGAAGTGAAGCATCGGAATCCAAGACCGGTCACACAGGAAAGGTTCAAATCATAGAATGAAAGAAGAGTCTGTCCTCTTGTACTAAAGTCGGCATTGTGCCTTTTGTAATTAATCCCGATGCAATTTCTGTATTTCATCGTCAACAAGAAGGTCCAAGGGATACAGTAAACATGAAGTGAAGCATCAGAATCTAAAACTGGTCTCACAGGAAAGGTTCAAAACATAGACAGTATGATGAGTCAGTCTTCTTGTACTTCAGTCGACATTATGCCTATTGTATTTAATATCGATGCATTTTCTGTGTTTCATCGTCAATAAGATGGTCCAAGGGATACAGTAAACCTGAAGTGAAGCATCGGAATCTAAAACTGGTCTCACAGGAGAGGTTCAAAGCATAGACAGTAAGAAGAGTCAGTCTTCTTGTACTGAAGTGTGCATTGTGCCTTTTTTATTTAATCCTGATGCAATTTCTGTGTTTCATCGTCAATAAGAAGGTCCAAGGAATACAGTAAACCTGAAGTGTAGCATCGGAATCTAAGACTGGTCTCATAGGAAAGGTTCAAAACACAGACAGTAGGAAGAGTCAGTCTTCTCGTACTTAAATCGGCATTGTGCCTTTTGTATTTAATTCCGATGCAATTTCTGTGTTTCATCGTCAATAAAGAGGTCCAACTGAGACAGTAAACCTGAAGGGATGCAACGGATTCTTAAACGTGTCTCAAAGGACAGGTTCAAAACATAGACAGCAGGAAGAGTCGGTCTTCTTGTACTTAAGTCGGCATTGTGCCTTTTGTATTTAATTCCGATGCAATTTCTGTGTTTCATCGTCAATAAGAAGGCCCAAGGGATACAGTAAACCTGAAGGGAAGGATCGGAATCTAAAACTGGTCTCACAGCAAAGGTTCAAACATAGACAGTGAGAGGAGTCAGTGTTCTTGTAGGTAAGTCGGCATTGTGCCTTTTGCATTTAATTCCGATGCAATTTCTGTGTTTCATCGTCAATAAGAAGGTTTAAGGGATACAGTTAACCTGATGTGAAGCTTCGGAATCTAAAACTGGTCTCACGGGAAATGTTCAATACATAGACAGTAAGAAGAGTCAGACTTCTTGTATGTAAGTCGGCATTGTGCCTCTTTTAGTTAATTCCGATGCAATTTCTGTGTTTCATCGGCAATAAGCAGGTCCAAGGGATATAGTAAACCTGAAGTGAAGCATTGGAATCTAAAACTGGTCTCACAAGGATAGGTTCAAAACATAGAAAGTATGAGGAGTCAGTCTTCTTGTACTTAAGTCAGCATTGTGCCTATTGTATTTAATCCCGATGCAATTTCTGTGTTTCATCGTCAATAAGAACGTCCAAGGGATGCAGTAAACCTGATGTGAAGCATCGGAATCCAAGACTGGTCACACAGGAAAGGTTCAAATCATAGAATGAAAGAAGAGTCTGTCCTCTTGTACTAAAGTCGGCATTGTGCCTTTTGTAATTAATCCCTATGCAATATTTGTATTTCATCGTCAACAAGAAGGTCCAAGGGATACAGTAAACATGAAGTGAAGCATCAGAATCTAAAACTGGTCTCACAGCAAAGGTTCAAAACATAGACAATATGATGAGTCAGTCGTCTTGTACTTCAGTCGACATTGTGCCTATTGTATGTAATATCGATGCAATTTCTGTGTTTCATCGTCAATAAGATGGTCCAAGGGATACAGTAAACCTGAAGTGAAGCATCGGAATGTAAAACTTGTCTCACAGAAAAGTTTCAAATATAGACAGTAAGAAGAGTCAGTCTTCTAGTACTTAAGTCGGCAGTGTGCCTTTTGTATTTAGTTCCGATTCATTTTCTGCGTTTCATCGTGAATATGAAGATCCAGGGAATACAGTAATCCTGAAGTGAAGCATCGGAATCTAAAACTGGTCTCACAGGAAATGTTCAAAGCATAGACAATAAGTAGAGTCAGTCACCTTGTACTTCAGTCAGCATTGTACTTTTTGTATTTAATTCCGATGCAATTTCTGTATTTCATCGTCAATAAGAAGGTCCAAGGGATACAGTATACCTGAAGTGTAGCATCGGAATCTAAGACTGTTCTCATAGGAAAGGTTCAAAACATAGACAGTAGGAAGAGTCAGTCTTCTTGTACTTAAATCGGCATTGTGCCTTTTGTATTTAAATCCGATGCAATTTCTGTGTTTCATCGTCAATAAGGAGGTCCAAGGGAGACAGTAAACCTGAAGGGATGCACCGGATTCTCAAACGTGTCTCAAAGGACAGGTTCATAACATAGACAGCAGGAAGAGTCAGTCATCTTGTACTTAAGTCGGCATTGTGCATTTTGTAATTAATTCCGATGCAATTTCTGTGTTTAATCGTCAATAAGAAGGCCCAAGGGATACAGTAAACGTGAAGGGAAGCATCGGAATCTAAAACTGGTCTCACAGGAAAGGTTCAAACATAGACAGTAAGAAGAGTCAGTCTTCTCGTACGTAAGTCGGCATTGTGCCTTTTGCATTTATTTCCGATGCATTTTCTGTGTTTCATCGTCAATAAGATGGTTTAAGGGATACAGTTAACCTGATGTGAAGCTTCGGAATCTAAAACTGGTCTCACAGGAATTGTTCAATACATAGACATTAAGAAGACTCAGTGTTCTTGTACTTAAGTCGGCATTTTGCCTTTTGTATTTAATTCCGATGCAATTTCTGTGTTTCATCGTCAATAGGAAGGTCCAAGGGATACTGTAAACCAGACGTGAAACATCGGAATCTAAAACTGGTCTCACACGAAAGGTTCAATACATTGACAGTAAGAAGAGTCAGTCTTCTTGTACGTATGTCGGCATTGTCCATTTTTAGTTAATTCCGATGCAATTTCTGTGTTTCATCGGCAAAAAGCAGGTCAAAGGGATATAGTAAACCTGAAGTGGAACATCGGAATCTAAAACTGGCCTCACACAAACGTTTCAAAACATAGACAGTAAGAAGAGTCAGTCTTCTTGTACTTATGTCGGCATTGTGCCTTTTGTATTTAATCCCGCTGCAATTTCTGTGTTTCATCGTCAAATAGATGGCCCAAGGGATACAGTAAACCAGAAGTGAATCATCGCAATCTAAAACTTGTCTCACAGGAAAGGATCAAATCTTAGACAGTAAGAAGAGTCAGTCTTCTTGTACTTAAGTCGGCATTGTGCCTTTTGTATTTAATTCCGATGCAATTTCTGTGTTTCATCGCCAATAAGAGTGTCCAAGGGATACAGCAAACCTGAAGTGAAGCATCGGAATCCTAGACTGGTCTCACTGGAAAGGTTCAAATCATAGAATGTAAGAAGAGTCGGTCCTCTTGTACAAAAGTCGTCATTGTGCCTGTTGTATTTAACTCCGATGCAATCGCTGTATTTCATCGTCAACATGAAGGTACAGGGGATACAGTGAACATGAAGTGAAGCATCAGAATCTAAAACTGGTCTCACAGGAAAGGTTCAAAACACAGACAGTATGATGAGTCAGTCTTCTTGTACATCAGTCGACATTGTGCCTATTGTATTTAATATCGATGCAATTACTGTGTTTCATCGTCAATAAGAACGTCCAAGGGATGCAGTAAATCTGAAGTGAAGCATCGGAATCCAAGACCGGTCACACAGGAAAGGTTCAAATCATAGAACGAAAGAAGAGTCTGTCCTCTTGTACTAAAGTCGGCATTGTGCCTTTTGTAATTAATCCCGATGCAATTTCTGTATTTCATCGTCAACAAGAAGGTCCAAGGGATACAGTAAACATGAAGTGAAGCATCAGAATCTAAAACTGGTCTCACAGGAAAGGTTCAAAACATAGACAGTATGATTAGTCAGTCTTCTTGTACTTCAGTCGACATTATGCCTATTGTATTTAATATAGATGCATTTTCTGTGTTTCATCGTCAATAAGATGGTCCAAGGGATACAGCAAACCTGAAGTGAAGCATCGGAATCTAAAACTGGTCTCACAGGAGAGGTTCAAAGCATAGACAGTAAGAAGAGTCAGTCTTCTTGTACTGAAGTGTGCATTGTGCCTTTTTTATTTAATCCCGATGCAATTTCTGTGTTTCATCGTCAATAAGAAGGTCCAAGGAATACAGTAAACCTGAAGTGTAGCATCGGAATCTAAGACTGGTCTCATAGGAAAGGTTCAAAACACAGACAGTAGGAAGAGTCAGTCTTCTCGTACTTAAATCGGCATTGTGCCTTTTGTATTTAATTCCGATGCAATTTCTGTGTTTCATCGTCAATAAAGAGGTCCAACTGAGACAGTAAACCTGAAGGGATGCAACGGATTCTTAAACGTGTCTCAAAGGACAGGTTCAAAACATAGACAGCAGGAAGAGTCGGTCTTCTTGTACTTAAGTCGGCATTGTGCCTTTTGTAATTAATCCCTATGCAATTTTTGTATTTCATCGTCAACAAGAAGGTCCAAGGGATACAGTAAACATGAAGTGAAGCATCAGAATCTAAAACTGGTCTCACAGGAAAGGTTCAAAACATAGACAATATGATGAGTCAGTCGTCTTGTACTTCAGTCGACATTGTGCCTAGTGTATGTAATAGCGATGCAATTTCTGAGTTTCATCGTCAATAAGATGGTCCAAGGGATACAGTAAACCTGAAGTGAAGCATTGGAATCTAAAACTGGTCTCACAGGAAAGGTTCAAAGCATAGACAGTAAGAAGAGTCAGTCTTCTTGTACTGAAGTCGGCATTGTGCCTTTTTTATTTAATCCCGATGCAATTTCTGTGTTTCATCGTCAATAAGAAGGTCCAAGGGATACAGTAAACCTGAAGTGAAGCATCGGAATGTAAAACTTGTCTCACAGAAAAGTTTCAAATATAGACAGTAAGAAGAGTCAGTCTTCTAGTACTTAAGTCGGCAGTGTGCCTTTTGTATTTAGTTCCGATTCATTTTCTGCGTTTCATCGTGAATATGAAGATCCAGGGAATACAGTAATCCTGAAGTGAAGCATCGGAATCTAAAACTGGTCTCACAGGAAATGTTCAAAGCATAGACAATAAGTAGAGTCAGTCACCTTGTACTTCAGTCAGCATTGTACTTTTTGTATTTAATTCCGATGCAATTTCTGTATTTCATCGTCAATAAGAAGGTCCAAGGGATACAGTATACCTGAAGTGTAGCATCGGAATCTAAGACTGTTCTCATAGGAAAGGTTCAAAACATAGACAGTAGGAAGAGTCAGTCTTCTTGTACTTAAATCGGCATTGTGCCTTTTGTATTTAAATCCGATGCAATTTCTGTGTTTCATCGTCAATAAGGAGGTCCAAGGGAGACAGTAAACCTGAAGGGATGCAACGGATTCTTAAACGTGTCTCAAAGGACAGGTTCATAACATAGACAGCAGGAAGAGTCAGTCATCTTGTACTTAAGTCGGCATTGTGCATTTTGTAATTAATTCCGATGCAATTTCTGTGTTTAATCGTCAATAAGAAGGCCCAAGGGATACAGTAAACCTGAAGGGAAGCATCGGAATCTAAAACTGGTCTCACAGGAAAGGTTCAAACATAGACAGTAAGAAGAGTCAGTCTTCTTGTACGTAAGTCGGCATTGTGCCTTTTGCATTTATTTCCGATGCATTTTCTGTGTTTCATCGTCAATAAGATGGTTTAAGGGATACAGTTAACCTGATGTGAAGCTTCGGAATCTAAAACTGGTCTCACAGGAATTGTTCAATACATAGACATTAAGAAGACTCAGTGTTCTTGTACTTAAGTCGGCATTTTGCCTTTTGTATTTAATTCCGATGCAATTTCTGTGTTTCATCGTCAATAGGATGGTCCAAGGGATACTGTAAACCAGACGTGAAACATCGGAATCTAAAACTGGTCTCACACGAAAGGTTCAATACATTGACAGTAAGAAGAGTCAGTCTTCTTGTACGTATGTCGGCATTGTCCATTTTTAGTTAATTCCGATGCGATTTCTGTGTTTCATCGGCAAAAAGCAGGTCAAAGGGATATAGTAAACCTGAAGTGGAACATCGGAATCTAAAACTGGCCTCACACAAACGTTTCAAAACATAGACAGTAAGAAGAGTCAGTCTTCTTGTACTTATGTCGGCATTGTGCCTTTTGTATTTAATCCCGCTGCAATTTCTGTGTTTCATCGTCAAATAGATGGCCCAAGGGATACAGTAAACCAGAAGTGAATCATCGCAATCTAAAACTTGTCTCACAGGAAAGGATCAAATCTTAGACAGTAAGAAGAGTCAGTCTTCTTGTACTTAAGTCGGCATTGTGCCTTTTGTATTTAATTCCGATGCAATTTCTGTGTTTCATCGTCAATAAGAGTGTCCAAGGGATACAGCAAACCTGAAGTGAAGCATCGGAATCCTAGACTGGTCTCACTGGAAAGGTTCAAATAATAGAATGTAAGAAGAGTCGGTCCTCTTGTACAAAAGTCGTCATTGTGCCTGTTGTATTTAACTCCGATGCAATCGCTGTATTTCATCGTCAACATGAAGGTACAGGGGATACAGTGAACATGAAGTGAAGCATCAGAATCTAAAACTGGTCTCACAGGAAAGGTCCAAAACATAGACAGTATGATGAGTCAGTCTTCTTGTACATCAGTCGACATTGTGCCTATTGTATTTAATATCGATGCAATTACTGTGTTTCATCGTCAATAAGAACGTCCAAGGGATGCAGTAAATCTGAAGTGAAGCATCGGAATCCAAGACCGGTCACACAGGAAAGGTTCAAATCATAAAATGAAAGAAGAGTCTGTCCTCTTGTACTAAAGTCGGCATTGTGCCTTTTGTAATTAATCCCGATGCAATTTCTGTATTTCATCGTCAACAAGAAGGTCCAAGGGATACAGTAAACATGAAGTGAAGCATCAGAATCTAAAACTGGTCTCACAGGAAAGGTTCAAAACATAGACAGTATGATGAGTCAGTCTTCTTGTACTTCAGTCGACATTATGCCTATTGTATTTAATATCGATGCATTTTCTGTGTTTCATCGTCAATAAGATGGTCCAAGGGATACAGCAAACCTGAAGTGAAGCATCGGAATCTAAAACTGGTCTCACAGGAGAGGTTCAAAGCATAGACAGTAAGAAGAGTCAGTCTTCTTGTACTGAAGTGTGCATTGTGCCTTTTTTATTTAATCCCGATGCAATTTCTGTGTTTCATCGTCAATAAGAAGGTCCAAGGAATACAGTAAACCTGAAGTGTAGCATCGGAATCTAAGACTGGTCTCATAGGAAAGGTTCAAAACACAGACAGTAGGAAGAGTCAGTCTTCTCGTACTTAAATCGGCATTGTGCCTTTTGTATTTAATTCCGATGCAATTTCTGTGTTTCATCGTCAATAAAGAGGTCCAACTGAGACAGTAAACCTGAAGGGATGCAACGGATTCTTAAACGTGTCTCAAAGGACAGGTTCAAAACATAGACAGCAGGAAGAGTCGGTCTTCTTGTACTTAAGTCGGCATTGTGCCTTTTGTATTTAATTCCGATGCAATTTCTGTGTTTCATCGTCAATAAGAAGGCCCAAGGGATACAGTAAACCTGAAGGGAAGCATCGGAATCTAAAACTGGTCTCACAGCAAAGGTTCAAACATAGACAGTAAGAGGTGTCAGTCTTCTTGTAGGTAAGTCGGCATTGTGCCTTTTGCATTTAATTCCGATGCAATTTCTGTGTTTCATCGTCAATAAGAAGGTTTAAGGGATACAGTTAACCTGATGTGAACCTTCGGAATCTAAAACTGGTCTCACGGGAAATGTTCAATACATAGACAGTAAGAAGAGTCAGACTTCTTGTATGTAAGTCGGCATTGTGCCTCTTTTAGTTAATTCCGATGCAATTTCTGTGTTTCATCGGCAATAAGCAGGTCCAAGGGATATAGTAAACCTGAAGTGAAGCATTGGAATCTAAAACTGGTCTCACAAGGATAGGTTCAAAACATAGAAAGTATGAGGAGTCAGTCTTCTTGTACTTAAGTCAGCATTGTGCCTATTGTATTTAATCCCGATGCAATTTCTGTGTTTCATCGTCAACAAGATGGTCCAAGGGATACAGTAAACCTGAAGTGAAGCATCTGAATCCGAAACTGGTCTCACAGGAAAGGTTCAAAACATAGACAGTAAGAAGAGTCAGTCTTCTTGTACTTAAGTCGGCATTGTACCTTTTGTATTTAATTCCGATTCAATTTCTGTGTTTCATCGTCAATAAGAAGGTCCAAGGGATACAGTAAACCAAACGTGAAACATCGAAATCTAAAACTGGTCTCACAGGAAAGGTTCAGTAGATAGACAGTAAGAAGAGTCAGTCTTCTTGTACGTAAGTCGGCATTGTCCTTTTTTATTTAATTCCGATGCAATTTCTGTGTTTCATCGGCAATAAGCAGGTGAAAGGGATATCGTAAACCTGAAGTGAAGCATCGGAATCTAAAACTTTTCTCACACTAAAGGTTCAAAACATAGACAGTAAGAAAATTCAGTCTTCATGTACTTAAGTCGGCATTGTGCCTCTTGTATTTAATCCCTATGCAATTTCTGTGTTTCATCGTCAAATAGATGGCCCAAGGGATACAGTAAACCAGACGTGAATCATCGCAATCTAAAACTTGACTCACAGGAAAGGATCAAATCTTAGACAGTAAGAAGAGTCAGTCTTCTTGTACTTAAGTCGGCATTGTGCCTTTAGTATTTAATTCCGATGCAATTTCTGTGTTTCATCGTCAATAAGAGTGTCCAAGGGATACAGTAAACCTGAAGTGAAGCATCGGAATCCTAGACTGGTCTCACAGGAAAGGTTCAAATCATAGAATGTAAGAAGAGTCTGTCCTCTTGTACAAAAGTCGTCATTGTGCCTGTTGTATTTAACTCCGATGCAATCGCTGTATTTCATCGTCAACATGAAGGTACAGGGGATACTGTAAACATGAAGTGAAGCATCAGAATCTAAAACTGGTCTCACAGGAAAGGTTCAAAACATAGACAGTATGATGAGTCAGTCTTCTTGTACATCAGTCGACATTGTGCCTATTGTATTTAATATCGATGCAATTACTGTGTTTCATCGTCAATAAGAACGTCCAAGGGATGCAGTAAACCTGAAGTGAAGCATCGGAATCCAAGACTAGTCACACAGGAAAGGTTCAAATCATAGAATGAAAGAAGAGTCCGTCCTCTTGTACTGAAGTTGGCATTGTGCCTTTTGTATTTAACTCCGATGCAATCTCTGTATTTCATCGTGAACAAGAAGGTACAAGGGATACAGTAAACCTGAAGTGAAGCATCAGAATCTTAAACTGGTCTCACGGGAAATGTTCAAACCATAGACATTATGATGAGACAGTCTTCTTGTACTTAAGTCGGCATTGTGCCTTTTGTATTTAATATCGATGCAATTTCTGTGTTTCATCGTCATTAACGTGGTCCAAGGGATACAGTAAACCTGAAGAGAAGCATCGGAATCTAAAACTGGTCTCACAGGAAAGGTTCAAAGCATAGACAGTAAGAAGAGTCAGTCTTCTTGTACTGATGTAGGCATTGTCCCTTATTTATTTAATCCCGATGCAATTCCTATGTTTCATCGTCAATAAGAGGGTCCAATGGATACAGTAAACCTGAAGTGAAGCATCGGAATGTAAAACTCGTCTCACAAGAAAGTTTCAAATCATAACCAGTAAGAAGAGTCAGTCTTCATGTATCTAAGTCGGCATTGTGCCTTTTGTATTTAATTCCGATGCATTTTCTGTGTTTCATCGTCAATAAGAAGGGCCAAGGGATACAGTAAACCTGAAGTGTAACATCGGAATCTAAAACTGGTCTCACAGGAAAGGTTCAAAACATAGACAGTAAGAAGAGTCAGACTTCTTGTACTTAAGTCGGCATTGTGCCTTTTGTATTTAATTCCGATGCAATTTCTGTGTTTCATCGTCAATGAGAAGGTACAAGGCATACAGTTAACTTGATGTGAAGCTTCGAAATCTAAAACTGGTCTCACAGGAAATGTTCATTACATAAACAGTAAGAAGAGTGAGTCTTCTTGTACTTAAGTCGGCATTTTGCATTTTGTATTTAATTCCGATGCAATTTCTGTGTTTCATCGTCAATAGGAAGGTCCAAGGGATACTGTAAACCAGACGTGAAACATCGGAATCTAAAACTGGTCTCACACGAAAGGTTCAATACATAGACAGTAAGAAGAGTCAGTCTTCTTGTACGTATGTCGGCATTGTCCATTTTTAGTTAATTCCGATGCAATGTCTGTGTTTCATCGGCAAAAAGCAGGTCAAAGGGATATAGTAAACCCGAAGTGAAACATCGGAAACTAAAACTGGTCTCACACAAAAGTTCAAAACATAGACTGTAAGAAGAGTCAGTCTTCTTGTACTTATGTCGGCATTGTGCCTTTTGTATTTAATCCCGCTGCAATTTCTGTGTTTCATCGTCAAATAGATGGCCCAAGGGATGCAGTAAACCAGTAGTGAATCATCGCAATCTAAAACTTGTCTCACAGGAAAGGATCAAATCTTACACAGTAAGAAGAGTCAGTCTTCTTGTACTTAAGTCGGCATTGTGCCTTTTGTATTTAATTCCGATGCAATTTCTGTGTTTCATCGTCAATAAGAGTGTCCAAGGGATACAGTAAACCTGAAGTGAAGCATCGGAATCCTAGACTGGTCTCACAGGAAAGGTTCAAATCATAGAATGTAAGAAGTGTCTGTCCTCTTGTACAAAAGTCGTCATTGTGCCTGTTGTATTTAACTCCGATGCAATCGCTGTATTTCATCGTCAACATGAAGGTACAGGGGATACAGTGAACATGAAGTGAAGCATCAGAATCTAAAACTGGTCTCACAGGAAAGGTTCAAAACATAGACAGTATGATGAGTCAGTCTTCTTGTACATCAGTCGACATTGTGAATATTGTATTTAATATCGATGCAATTTCTGTGTATCATCGTCAATAAGAACGTCCAAGGGATGCAGTAAATCTGAAGTGAAGCATCGGAATCCAAGACTGGTCACACAGGAAAGGTTCAAATCATAGAATGAAAGAAGAGTCTGTGCTCTTGTAGTAAAGTCGGCATTGTGCCTTTTGTAATTAATCCCGATGCAATTTCTGTATTTCATCGTCAACAAGAAGGTCCAAGGGATACAGTAAACATGAAGTGAAGCATCAGAATCTAAAACTGGTCTCACAGGAAAGGTTCAAAACGTAGACAGTATGATGAGTCAGTCTTCTTGTACTTCAGTCGACATTGTGCCTATTGTATTTAATATCGATGCAATTTCTGTGTTTCATCGTCAATAAGATGGTCCAAGGGATACAGTAAACCAAAGTGAAGCATCGGAATCTAAAACTGGTCTCACAGGAGAGGTTCAAAGCATAGACAGTAAGAAGAGTCAGTCTTCTTGTACTGAAGTGTGCATTGTGCCTTTTTTATTTAATCCCAATGCAATTTCTGTGTTTCATCGTCAATAAGAAGGTCCAAGGGATACAGTAAACCTGAAGTGTAGCTTCGGAATCTAAGACTGGTCTCATAGGAAAGGTTCAAAACATAGACAGTAGGAAGAGTCAGTCTTCTCGTACTTAAATCGGCATTGTGCCTTTTGTATTTAATTCCGATGCAATTTCTGTGTTTCATCGTCAATAAAGAGGTCCAACTGAGACAGTAAACCAGAAGGGATGCAACGGATTCTTAAACGTGTCTCAAAGGACAGGTTCAAAACACAGACAGCAGGAAGAGTGAGTCTTCTTGTACTTAAGTCGGCATTGTGCCTTTTGTATTTAATTCCGATGCAATTTCTGTGTTTCATCGTCAATAAGAAGGCCCAAGGGATACAGTAAACCTGAAGGGAAGCATCGGAATCTAAAACTGGTCTCACAGCAAAGGTTCAAACATAGACAGTAAGAAGAGTCAGTCTTCTTGTAGGTAAGTCGGCATTGTGCCTTTTGCATTTAATTCCGATGCAATTTCTGTGTTTCATCGTCAATAAGAAGGTTTAAGGGATACAGTTAACCTGATGTGAAGCTTCGGAATCTAAAACTGGTCTCACGGGAAATGTTCAATACATAGACAGTAAGAAGAGTCAGACTTCTTGTATGTAAGTCGGCATTGTGCCTCTTTTAGTTAATTCCGATGCAATATCTGTGTTTCATCGGCAATAAGCAGGTCCAAGGGATATAGTAAACCTGAAGTGAAGCATTGGAATCTAAAACTGGTCTCACAAGGATAGGTTCAAAACATAGAAAGTATGAGGAGTCAGTCTTCTTGTACTTAAGTCAGCATTGTGCCTATTGTATTTAATCCCGATGCAATTTCTGTGTTTCATCGTCAACAAGATGGTCCAAGGGATACAGTAAACCTGAAGTGAAGCATCTGAATCCGAAACTGGTCTCACAGGAAAGGTTCAAAACATAGACAGTAAGAAGAGTCAGTCTTCTTGTACTTAAGTCGGCATTGTGCCTTTTGTATTTAATTCCGATTCAATTTCTGTGTTTCATCGTCAATAAGAAGGTCCAAGGGATATAGTAAACCAAACGTGAAACATCGAAATCTAAAACTGGTCTCACAGGAAAGGCTCAGTACATAGGCAGTAAGATGAGTCAGTCTTCTTGTACGTAAGTCGGCATTGTCCTTTTTTAGTTAATTCCGATGCAATTTCTGTGTTTCATCGGCAATAAGCAGGTAAAAGGGATATCGTAAACCTGAAGTGAAGCATCGGAATCTAAAACTGGTCTCACACTAAAGGTTCAAACAATAGACAGTAAGAAAAGTCAGTCTTCTTGTACTTAAGTCGGCATTGTGCCTTTTGTATTTAATCCCTATGCAATTTCTGTGTTTCATCGTCAAATAGATGGCCCAAGGGATACAGTAAACCAGAAGTGAATCATCGCAATCTAAAACTTGTCTCACAGGAAAGGATCAAATCTTAGACAGTACGAAGAGTCAGTCTTCTTGTACTTAAGGCGGCATTGTGCCTTTTGTATTTAATTCCGATGTAATTTCTGTGTTTCATCGTCAATAAGAGTGTCCAAGGGATACGGTAAACCTGAAGTGAAGCATCGGAATCCTAGACTGGTCTCAAGGGAAAGGTTCAAATCATAGAATGTAAGAAGAGTCTGTCCTCTTGTACAAAAGTCGTCATTGTGCCTGTTGTATTTAACTCCGATGCAATCGCTGTATTTCATCGTCAACATGAAGGTACAGGGGATGCAGTAAACCTGAAGTGAAGCATCGGAATCCAAGACTAGTCACACAGGAAAGGTTCAAATCATAGAATGAAAGAAGAGTCCGTCCTCTTGTACTGAAGTTGGCATTGTGCCTTTTGTAATTAATCCCGTTGCAATTTCTGTATTTCATCGTCAACAAGAAGGTCCAAGGGATACAGTGAACAAGAATTGAAGCATCAGAATCTAAAACTGGTCTCACAGGAAAGGTTCAAAACATAGACAGTATGATGAGTCAGTCTTCTTGTACTTCAGTCGACACTGTGCCTATTGTATTTAATATCGATGCAATTTCTGTGTTTCATCGTCAATAAGAATGTCCAAGGGATACAGTAAACCTGAAGTGAAGCATCGGAATCCTAGACTGGTCTCACAGGAAAGGTTCTAATCATAGAATGTAAGAAGAGTCTGTCCTCTGGTACTAAAGTCGGCATTGTGCCTTTTGTATTTAACTCCGATGCAATCTCTGTATTTCATCGTGAACAAGAAGGTACAAGGGATACAGTAAACCTGAAGTGAAGCATCAGAATCTTAAACTGGTCTCACGGGAAATGTTCAAAACATAGACAGTATGATGAGACAGTCTTCTTGTACTTAAGTCGGCATTGTGCCTTTTGTATTTAATATCGATGCAATTTCTGTGTTTCATCGTCATTAACGTGGTCCAAGGGATACAGTAAACCTGAAGAGAAGCATCGGAATCTAAAACTGGTCACACAGGAAAGGTTCAAAGCATAGACAGTAAGAAGAGTCAGTCTTCTTGTACTGATGTCGGCATTGTCCCTTATTTATTTAATCCCGATGCAATTCCTGTGTTTCATCGTCAATAAGAGGGTCCAATGGATACAGTAAACCTGAAGTGAAGCATCGGAATGTAAAACTCGTCTCACAAGAAAGTTTCAAATCATAACCAGTAAGAAGAGTCAGTCTTCATGTATTTAAGTCGGCATTGTGCCTTTTGTATTTAATTCCGATGCATTTTCTGTGTTTCATCGTCCATAAGAAGGGCCAAGGGATACAGTAAACCTGAAGTGTAACATCGGAATCTAAAACTGGTCTCACAGGAAAGGTTCAAAACATAGACAGTAAGAAGAGTCAGACTTCTTGTACTTAAGTCGGCATTGTGCCTTTTGTATTTAATTCCGATGCAATTTCTGTGTTTCATCGTCAATGAGAAGGTACAAGGCATACAGTTAACTTGATGTGAAGCTTCGAAATCTAAAACTGGTCTCACAGGAAATGTTCAATACATAAACAGTAAGAAGAGTGAGTCTTCTTGTACTTAAGTCGGCATTTTGCATTTTGTATTTAATTCCGATGCAATTTCTGTGTTTCATCGTCAATAGGAAGGTCCAAGGGATACTGTAAACCAGACGTGAAACATCGGAATCTAAAACTGGTCGCACACGAAAGGTTCAATTCATAGACAGTAAGAAGAGTCAGTCTTCTTGTACGTATGTCGGCATTGTCCATTTTTAGTTAATTCCGATGCAATTTCTGTGTTTCATCGTCAATAAGAGTGTCCAAGGGATACAGTAAACCTGAAGTGAAGCATCGGAATCCTAGACTGGTCTCAGAGGAAAGGTTCAAATCATAGAATGTAAGAAGAGTCTGTCCTCTTGTACAAAAGTCGTCATTGTGCCTGTTGTATTTAACTCCGATGCAATCGCTGTATTTCATCGTCAACATGAAGGTACAGGGGATACAGTGAACATGAAGTGAAGCATCAGAATCTAAAACTGGTCTCACAGGAAAGGTTCAAAACATAGACAGTATGATGAGTCAGTCTTCTTGTACATCAGTCGACATTGTGAATATTGTATTTAATATCGATGCAATTTCTGTGTATCATCGTCAATAAGAACGTCCAAGGGATGCAGTAAATCTGAAGTGAAGCACCGGAATCCAAGACTGGTCACACAGGAAAGGTTCAAATCATAGAATGAAAGAAGAGTCTGTCCTCTTGTAGTAAAGTCGGCATTGTGCCTTTTGTAATTAATCCCGATGCAATTTCTGTATTTCATCGTCAACAAGAAGGTCCAAGGGATACAGTAAACATGAAGTGAAGCATCAGAATCTAAAACTGGTCTCACAGGAAAGGTTCAAAACATAGACAGTATGATGAGTCAGTCTTCTTGTACTTCAGTCGACATTGTGCCTATTGTATTTAATATCGATGCAATTTCTGTGTTTCATCGTCAATAAGATGGTCCAAGGGATACAGTAAACCTGAAGTGAAGCATCGGAATCTAAAACTGGTCTCACAGGAGAGGTTCAAAGCATAGACAGTAAGAAGAGTCAGTCTTCTTGTACTTAAGTCGGCATTGTGCCTTTTTTATTTAATCCCAATGCAATTTCTGTGTTTCATCGTCAATAAGAAGGTCCAAGGGATACAGTAAACCTGAAGTGTAGCTTCGGAATCTAAGACTGGTCTCATAGGAAAGGTTCAAAACATAGACAGTAGGAAGAGTCAGTCTTCTCGTACTTAAATCGGCATTGTGCCTTTTGTATTTAATTCCGATGCAATTTCTGTGTTTCATCGTCAATAAAGAGGTCCAACTGAGACAGTAAAACAGAAGGGATGCAACGGATTCTTAAACGTGTCTCAAAGGACAGGTTCAAAACACAGACAGCAGGAAGAGTGAGTCTTCTTGTACTTAAGTCGGCATTGTGCCTTTTGTATTTAATTCCGATGCAATTTCTGTGTTTCATCGTCAATAAGAAGGCCCAAGGGATACAGTAAACCTGAAGGGAAGCATCGGAATCTAAAACTGGTCTCACAGCAAAGGTTCAAACATAGACAGTAAGAAGAGTCAGTCTTCTTGTAGGTAAGTCGGCATTGTGCCTTTTGCATTTAATTCCGATGCAATTTCTGTGTTTCATCGTCAATAAGAAGGTTTAAGGGATACAGTTAACCTGATGTGAAGCTTCGGAATCTAAAACTGGTCTCACGGGAAATGTTCAATACATAGACAGTAAGAAGAGTCAGACTTCTTGTATGTAAGTCGGCATTGTGCCTCTTTTAGTTAATTCCGATGCAATATCTGTGTTTCATCGGCAATAAGCAGGTCCAAGGGATATAGTAAACCTGAAGTGAAGCATTGGAATCTAAAACTGGTCTCACAAGGATAGGTTCAAAACATAGAAAGTATGAGGAGTCAGTCTTCTTGTACTTAAGTCAGCATTGTGCCTATTGTATTTAATCCCGATGCAATTTCTGTGTTTCATCGTCAACAAGATGGTCCAAGGGATACAGTAAACCTGAAGTGAAGCATCTGAATCCGAAACTGGTCTCACAGGAAAGGTTCAAAACATAGACAGTAAGAAGAGTCAGTCTTCTTGTACTTAAGTCGGCATTGTGCCTTTTGTATTTAATTCCGATTCAATTTCTGTGTTTCATCGTCAATAAGAAGGTCCAAGGGATATAGTAAACCAAACGTGAAACATCGAAATCTAAAACTGGTCTCACAGGAAAGGCTCAGTACATAGACAGTAAGATGAGTCAGTCTTCTTGTACGTAAGTCGGCATTGTCCTTTTTTAGTTAATTCCGATGCAATTTCCGTGTTTCATCGGCAATAAGCAGGTAAAAGGGATATCGTAAACCTGAAGTGAAGCATCGGAATCTAAAACTGGTCTCACACTAAAGGTTCAAACAATAGACAGTAAGAAAAGTCAGTCTTCTTGTACTTAAGTCGGCATTGTGCCTTTTGTATTTAATCCCTATGCAATTTCTATGTTTCATCGTCAAATAGATGGCCCAAGGGATACAGTAAACCAGAAGTGAATCATCGCAATCTAAAACTTGTCTCACAGGAAAGGATCAAATCTTAGACAGTAAGAAGAGTCAGTCTTCTTGTACTTAAGTCGGCATTGTGCCTTTTGTATTTAATTCCGATGTAATTTCTGTGTTTCATCGTCAATAAGAGTGTCCAAGGGATACGGTAAACCTGAAGTGAAGCATCGGAATCCTAGACTGGTCTCAAGGGAAAGGTTCAAATCATAGAATGTAAGAAGAGTCTGTCCTCTTGTACAAAAGTCGTCATTGTGCCTGTTGTATTTAACTCCGATGCAATCGCTGTATTTCATCGTCAACATGAAGGTACAGGGGATACAGTAAACATGAAGTGAAGCATCAGAATCTAAAACTGGTCTCACAGGAAAGGTTCAAAACATAGACAGTATGATGAGTCAGTCTTCTTGGACATCAGTCGACATTGTGCCTATTGTATTTAATATCGATGCAATTACTGTGTTTCATCGTCAATAAGAACGTCCAAGGGATGCAATAAACCTGAAGTGAAGCATCGGAATCCAAGACTGGTCACACAGGAAAGGTTCAAATCATAGAATGAAAGAAGAGTCTGTCCTCTTGTACTGAAGTCGGCATTGTGCCTTTTGTAATTAATCCCGATGCAATTTCTGTATTTTATCGTCAACAAGAAGGTCCAAGGGATACAGTATACATGAAGTGAAGCATCAGAATCTAAAACTGGTCTCACAGGAAAGGTTCAAAACATAGACAGTATGATGAGTCAGTCTTCTTGTACTTCAGTCGACATTGTGCCTATCGTATTTAATATCGATGCAATTTCTGTGTTTCATCGTCAATAAGATGGTCCAAGGGATACAGTAAACCTGAAGTGAAACATCGGAATCTAAAACTGGTCTCACAGCAGAGGTTCAAAGCATAGACAGTAAGAAGAGTCAGTCTTCTTGTACTGAAGTGTGCATTGTGCCTTTTTTATTTAATCCCGATGCAATTTCTGTGTTTCATCGGCAATAAGCAGGACCAAGGGATATAGTAAACCTGAAGTGAAGCATTGGAATCTAAAACTGGTCTCACAGGTTAGGTTCAAAACATAGACAGTATGAGGAGTCAGTCTTCTTGTACTTAAGTCGGCATTGTGCCTATTGTGTTTAATTCCGATGCAATTTCTGTGTTTCATCGTCAACAAGAATGTCGGAGGGATACAATAAACCTGAAGTGAAGCATCTGAATCCGAAACTGGTCTCACAGGAAAGGTTCAAAACATAGACAGTAAGAAGAGTCAGTCTTCTTGTACTTAAGTCGGCATTGTGCCTTTGTATTTAATTCCGATTCAATTTCTGTGTTTCATCGTCAATAAGGATGTCCAAGGGATACAGTAAACCAAACGTGAGACATCGGAATCTAAAACTGGTCACACAGGAATGGTTCAGTACATAGGCAGTAAGAAGAGTCAGTCTTCTTGTACGTAAGTCGGCATTGTCCGTTTTCAGTTAATTCCGATGCAATTTCTGTGTTTCATTGGCAATAAGCAGGTCAAAAGGATATGGTAAACCTGAAGTGAAGCATCGGGATCTAAAACTGGTCTTACACTCAAGGTTCAAATCATAGACAGTAAGAAGAGTCAGGCTTCTTGTACTTAAGTCGGCATTGTGCCTTTTGTATTTAATCCCGAAGCGATTTCTGTGTTTCATCGTCAAATAGATGGCCAAAAGGATACAGTAAACCAGAAGTGAATCATCGCAATCTAAAACTTGTCTCACAGGAAAGGATCAAATCTTACACAGTAAGAAGAGTCAGTCTTCTTGTACTTAAGTCGGCAGTGTGCCTTTTGTTTTTAATTGCGATGCAATTTCTGTGTTTCATCGTCAATAAGAATGTCCAAGGGATACAGTAAACCTGAAGTGAACAATGGGAATCCTAGACTGGTCCCACAGGAAAGGTTCAAATCATAGAATGTAAGAGTAGTCAGTCCTCTTGTGCTAAAGTCGGCAGTGTGCCTTTCGTATTTAACTCCGATGCAATCTCTGTATTTCATCGTCAACAAGAAGGTCCAAGGGATACAGTAAACATGAAGTGAAGCATCAGAATCTAAAACTGGTCTCACAGGAAAGGTTCAAAACATAGACAGTATGATGAGTCAGTCTTCTTGTACTTCAGTCGACATTGTGCCTATGTATTTAATATCGATGCAATTTCTGTGTTTCATCGTCAATAAGATGGTCCAAGGGATACAGTAAACCTGAAGTGAAGCATCGGAATCTAAAACTGGTCTCACAGGAGAGGTTCAAAGCATAGACAGTAAGAAGACTCAGTCTTCTTGTACTTAAGTCGGCATTGTGCCTTTTTTATTTAATCCCAATGCAATTTCTGTGTTTCATCGTCAATAAGAAGGTCCAAGGGATACAGTAAACCTGAAGTGTAGCTTCGGAATCTAAGACTGGTCTCATAGGAAAGGTTCAAATCATAGACAGTAGGAAGAGTCAGTCTTCTCGTACTTAAATCGGCATTGTGCCTTTTGTATTTAATTCCGATGCAATTTCTGTGTTTCATCGTCAATAAAGAGGTCCAACTGAGACAGTAAACCAGAAGGGATGCAACGGATTCTTAAACGTGTCTCAAAGGACAGGTTCAAAACACAGACAGCAGGAAGAGTGAGTCTTCTTGTACTTAAGTCGGCATTGTGCCTTTTGTATTTAATTCCGATGCAATTTCTGTGTTTCATCGTCAATAAGAAGGCCCAAGGGATACAGTAAACCTGAAGGGAAGCATCGGAATCTAAAACTGGTCTCACAGCAAAGGTTCAAACATAGACAGTAAGAAGAGTCAGTCTTCTTGTAGGTAAGTCGGCATTGTGCCTTTTGCATTTAATTCCGATGCAATTTCTGTGTTTCATCGTCAATAAGAAGGTTTAAGGGATACAGTTAACCTGATGTGAAGCTTCGGAATCTAAAACTGGTCTCACGGGAAATGTTCAATACATAGACAGTAAGAAGAGTCAGACTTCTTGTATGTAAGTCGGCATTGTGCCTCTTTTAGTTAATTCCGATGCAATATCTGTGTATCATCGGCAATAAGCAGGTCCAAGGGATATAGTAAACCTGAAGTGAAGCATTGGAATCTAAAACTGGTCTCACAAGGATAGGTTCAAAACATAGAAAGTATGAGGAGTCAGTCTTCTTGTACTTAAGTCAGCATTGTGCCTATTGTATTTAATCCCGATGCAATTTCTGTGTTTCATCGTCAACAAGATGGTCCAAGGGATACAGTAAACCTGAAGTGAAGCATCTGAATCCGAAACTGGTCTCACAGGAAAGGTTCAAAACATAGACAGTAAGAAGAGTCAGTCTTCTTGTACTTAAGTCGGCATTGTGCCTTTTGTATTTAATTCCGATTCAATTTCTGTGTTTCATCGTCAATAAGAAGGTCCAAGGGATATAGTAAATCAAACGTGAAACATCGAAATCTAAAACTGGTCTCACAGGAAAGGCTCAGTACATAGACAGTAAGATGAGTCAGTCTTCTTGTACGTAAGTCGGCATTGTCCTTTTTTAGTTAATTCCGATGCAATTTCCGTGTTTCATCGGCAATAAGCAGGTAAAAGGGATATCGTAAACCTGAAGTGAAGCATCGGAATCTAAAACTGGTCTCACACTAAAGGTTCAAACAATAGACAGTAAGAAAAGTCAGTCTTCTTGTACTTAAGTCGGCATTGTGCCTTTTGTATTTAATTCCGATGTAATTTCTGTGTTTCATCGTCAATAAGAGTGTCCAAGGGATACGGTAAACCTGAAGTGAAGCATCGGAATCCTAGACTGGTCTCAAGGGAAAGGTTCAAATCATAGAATGTAAGAAGAGTCTGTCCTCTTGTACAAAAGTCGTCATTGTGCCTGTTGTATTTAACTCCGATGCAATCGCTGTATTTCATCGTCAACATGAAGGTACAGGGGATACAGTAAACATGAAGTGAAGCATCAGAATCTAAAACTGGTCTCACAGGAAAGGTTCAAAACATAGACAGTATGATGAGTCAGTCTTCTTGTACATCAGTCGACATTGTGCCTATTGTATTTAATATCGATGCAATTACTGTGTTTCATCGTCAATAAGAACGTCCAAGGGATGCAGTAAACCTGAAGTGAAGCATCGGAATCCAAGACTGGTCACACAGGAAAGGTTCAAATCATAGAATGAAAGAAGAGTCTGTCCTCTTGTACTGAAGTCGGCATTGTGCCTTTTGTAATTAATCCCGATGCAATTTCTGTATTTTATCGTCAACAAGAAGGTCCAAGGGATACAGTATACATGAAGTGAAGCATCAGAATCTAAAACTGGTCTCACAGGAAAGGTTCAAAACATAGACAGTATGATGAGTCAGTCTTCTTGTACTTCAGTCGACATTGTGCCTATTGTATTTAATATCGATGCAATTTCTGTGTTTCATCGTCAATAAGATGGTCCAAGGGATACAGTAAACCTGAAGTGAAGCATCGGAATCTAAAACTGGTCTCACAGCAGAGGTTCAAAGCATAGACAGTAAGAAGAGTCAGTCTTCTTGTACTGAAGTGTGCATTGTGCCTTTTTTATTTAATCCCGATGCAATTTCTGTGTTTCATCGGCAATAAGCAGGACCAAGGGATATAGTAAACCTGAAGTGAAGCATTGGAATCTAAAACTGGTCTCACAGGTTAGGTTCAAAACATAGACAGTATGAGGAGTCAGTCTTCTTGTACTTAAGTCGGCATTGTGCCTATTGTGTTTAATTCCGATGCAATTTCTGTGTTTCATCGTCAACAAGAATGTCGAAGGGATACAATAAACCTGAAGTGAAGCATCTGAATCCGAAACTGGTCTCACAGGAAAGGTTCAAAACATAGACAGTAAGAAGAGTCAGTCTTTTTGTACTTAAGTCGACATTGTGCCTTTGTATTTAATTCCGATTCAATTTCTGTGTTTCATCGTCAATAAGGATGTCCAAGGGATACAGTAAACCAAACGTGAAACATCGGAATCTAAAACTGGTCACACAGGAATGGTTCAGTACATAGGCAGTAAGAAGAGTCAGTCTTCTTGTACGTAAGTCGGCATTGTCCGTTTTCAGTTTATTCCGATGCAATTTCTGTGTTTCATTGGCAATAAGCAGGTCAAAAGGATATGGTAAACCTGAAGTGAAGCATCGGGATCTAAAACTGGTCTTACACTCAAGGTTCAAATCATAGACAGTAAGAAGAGTCAGGCTTCTTGTACTTAAGTCGGCATTGTGCCTTTTGTATTTAATCCCGAAGCAATTTCTGTGTTTCATCGTCAAATAGATGGCCAAAAGGATACAGTAAACCAGAAGTGAATCATCGCAATCTAAAACTTGTCTCACAGGAAAGGATCAAATCTTACACAGTAAGAAGAGTCAGTCTTCTTGTACTTAAGTCGGCAGTGTGCCTTTTGTTTTTAATTCCGATGCAATTTCTGTGTTTCATCGACAATAAGAATGTCCAAGGGATACAGTAAACCTGAAGTGAACAATGGGAATCCTAGACTGGTCCCACAGGAAAGGTTCAACGCATAGACAGTAAGAAGAGTCAGTCTTCTTGTACTTAAGTCGGCATTGTGCCTTTTGTATTTAATTCCGATGCCTTTTCTGTGTTTCATCGTGAATAAGAAGATCCGAGGGATACAGTAATCCTGAAGTGAAGCATCGGAATCTAAAATAGTCTCACAGGAAAGGTTCAAAACATAGACAGTAAGAAGAGTCAGTCTTCTTGTACTTAAGTCGGCATTGTGCCTTTGTATTTAATTCCGATTCAATTTCTGTGTTTCATCGTCAATAAGGATGTCCAAGGGATACAGTAAACCAAACGTGAAACATCGGAATCTAAAACTGGTCACACAGGAATGGTTCAGTACATAGGCAGTAAGAAGAGTCAGTCTTCTTGTACGTAAGTCGGCATTGTTCGTTTTCAGTTAATTCCGATGCAATTTGTGTGTTTCATCGGCAATAAGCAGGTCAAAAGGATATGGTAAACCTGAAGTGAAGCATCGGGATCTAAAACTGGTCTTACACTCAAGGTTCAAATCATAGACAGTAAGAAGAGTCAGGCTTCTTGTACTTAAGTCGGCATTGTGCCTTTTGTATTTAATCCCGAAGCAATTTCTGTGTTTCATCGTCAAATAGATGGCCAAAAGGATACAGTAAACCAGAAGTGAATCATCGCAATCTAAAACTTGTCTCACAGGAAAGGATCAAATCTTACACAGTAAGAAGAGTCAGTCTTCTTGTACTTAAGTCGGCAGTGTGCCTTTTGTTTTTAATTCCGATGCAATTTCTGTGTTTCATCGTCAATAAGAATGTCCAAGGGATACAGTAAACATGAAGTGAACAATGGGAATCCTAGACTGGTCCCACAGGAAAGGTTCAAATCATAGAATGTAAGAGGAGTCAGTGCTCTTGTGCTAAAGTCGGCAGTGTGCCTTTCGTATTTAACTCCGATGCAATCTCTGTATTTCATCGTCAACAAGAAGGTACAAGGGATACAGTAAACCTGAAGTAAAGCATGAGAATCTTAAACTGGTCTCACGGGAAAGGTTCAAAACATAGACAGTATGATGAGTCAGTCTTCGTGTACTGAGGTCGGCATTGTGCATTTTGTATTTAATATCGACGCAATTTCTTTGTTTCATCGTCATTAACGTGGTCCAAGGGATACAGTAAACCTGAAGGGAAGCATCGGAATCTAAAACTGGTCTCACAGGAAAGGTTCAACGCATAGACAGTAAGAAGAGTCAGTCTTCTTGTACTTAAGTCGGCATTGTGCCTTTTGTATTTAATTCCGATGCATTTTCTGTGTTTCATCGTGAATAAGAAGATCCGAGGGATACAGTAATCCTGAAGTGAAGCATCGGAATCTAAAATAGTCTCACAGGAAAGGTTCAAAACATAGGCAGTAAGTAGAGTCAGTCTTCTTGTACTTCAGTCAGCTTTGTACCTTTTGTATTTAATTCCGATGCAATTTCTGTATTTCATCGTCAATAAGAAGGTCCAAGGGATACAGTAAACCTGAAGTGTAACATCGGAATCCAAAACTGGTGTCACAGGAAAGGTTCAAAACATAGACAGTAAGAAGAGTCAGACTTCTTGTACTTAAGTCGGCATTGTGCCTTTTGTATTTAATTCCGATGTAATTTCTGTGTTTCATCGTCAATAAGAAGGTACAAGGCGTACAATAAACCTGAAGGGTAGCATCGGATTCTTAAACGTGTCTCACAGGACAGGTTCAAAACATAGACAGTAAGAAGAGTCAGTCTTCTTGTACTTAAGTCTTCATTGTGCCTTTTGTATTTAATTCCGATGTAATTTCTGTGTTTCTTCGTCAATAAGTAGGTCCAAGGGATACAGTAAACCTGAAGTGAAGCATCGAAATCTAAAACTGGTCTCACAGGAAAGGTTTAAATCATAGAATGTAAGATGAGACAGTCCTCTTGTACTTAAGTCGGCATTGTGGGTTTTGTATTTAATTCGGATGCAATTTCTGTGTTTCATCGTCAATAAGAATCCCCAAGGGATACAGTAAACCTGAAGTGAAGCATCGGAATCTAAAGCTGGTCTCACATTAAAGGTTCAAACATAGACAGTAAGACGTGTCAGACTTATTGTACTTAAGTCGGCATTGTGCCTTTTGCATTTAATTCCGATGTAATTTCTGTGTTTCTTCGTCAATAAGTAGGTCCAAGGGATACAGTAAACCTGAAGTGAAGCATCGGAATGTAAAACTTGTCTCACAGAATAGTTTAAAATCATAGACAGTAAGAAGAGTCAGTCTTCTAGTACTTAAGTCGGCAGTGTGCCTTTTGTATTTAGTTCCGATTCATTTTCTGCGTTTCATCGTGAATATGAAGATCCAGGGAATACAGTAATCCTGAAGTGAAGCATCGGAATCTAAAACAGGTCTCACAGGAAATGTTCAAAGCATAGACAATAAGTAGAGTCAGTCACCTTGTACTTCAGTCAGCATTGTACTTTTTGTATTTAATTCCGATGCAATTTCTGTATTTCATCGTCAATAAGAAGGTCCAAGGGATACAGTAAACCTGAAGTGTAGCATCGGAATCTAAGACTGTTCTCATAGGAAAGGTTCAAAACATAGACAGTAGGAAGAGTCAGTCTTCTTGTACTTAAATCGGCATTGTGCCTTTTGTATTTAAATCCGACGCAATTTCTGTGTTTCATCGTCAATAAGGAGGTCCAAGGGAGACAGTAAACCTGAAGGGATGCAACGGATTCTTAAACGTGTCTCAAAGGACAGGTTCAAAACATAGACAGCAGGAAGAGTCAGTCTTCTTGTACTTAAGTCGGCATTGTGCATTTTGTAATTAATTCCGATGCAAACTCTGTGTTTAATCGTCAATAAGAAGGCCCAAGGGATACAGTAAACCTGAAGGGAAGCATCGGAATCTAAAACTGGTCTCACAGGAAATGTTCAAACATAGACAGTAAGAAGAGTCAGTCTTCTTGTACGTAAGTCGGCATTGTGCCTTTTGCATTTATTTCCGATGCAATTTCTGTGTTTCATCGTCAATAACAAGGTTTAAGGGATACAGTTAACCTGATGTGAAGCTTCGGAATCTAAAACTGGTCTCACAGGAAATGTTCAATACAGAGACATTAAGAAGACTCAGTGTTCTTGTACTTAAGTCGGCATTTTGCCTTTTGTATTTAATTCCGATGCAATTTCTGTGTTTCATCGTCAATAGGAAGGTCGAAGGGATACTGTAAACCAGACGCAAAACAACGGAATCTAAAACTGGTCTCACACGAAAAGTTCAATACATAGACAGTATGAGGAGTCAGTCTTCTTGTACTTAGGTCAGCATTGTGCCTATTGTATTTAATTCCGATGCAATTTCTGTGTTTCATCGTCAACAAGAAGGTCCAAGGGATACAGAACAGCTGAAGTGAAGCATCTGAATCCGAAACTGGTCTCACAGGAAAGGTTCAAAACATAGACAGTATGAAGAGTCAGTCTTCTTGTACTTAAGTCGGCATTGTGCCTTTTGTATTCAATTCCGATTCAATTTCTGTGTTTCATCGTCAACAAGAAGGTCCAAGGGATACAGTAAACCAAACGTGAAACATCGGAATCTAAACTGGTCTCACAGGAAAGGATCAAATCTTAGACAGTAAGAAGAGTCAGTCTTCTTGTACTTAAGTCGGCATTGTGCCTTTTGTATTTAATTCCGATGCAATTTCTGTGTTTCATCGTCAATAAGAGTGTCCAAGGGATACAGTAAACCTGAAGTGAAGCTTCGGAATCTATAACTGGTCTCACAGGAAAGGTTCAAATCATAGAATGTAAGAAGAGTCTTTCCTCTTGTACTAAAGTCGGCATTGTGCCTTTTGTACTTAATCCCGATGCAATTTCTGTATTTCATTGTCAACAAGAAGGTCCAAGGTATACAGTAAACCTGAAGTGAAGCATCGGAATGTAAAACTCGTCTCTCAGGAAAGTTTCAAATCATAACCAGTAAGAAGAGTCAGTCTTCATGTACTTAAGTCGGCATTGTGCCTTTTGTATTTAGTTCCGATGCATTTTCTGTGTTTCATCGTCAATAAGAACGTCCAAGGGATGCAGTAATCCTGAAGTGAAGCATCGGAATGTAAACTGGTCTCACAGGCAAGGTTCAAAGCATAGGCAGTAAGTAGAGTCAGTCTTCTTGTACTTCAGTTAACTTTGTACCTTTTGTCTTTAATTCCGATGTAATTTCTGTGTTTCTTTGTCAATAAGTAGGTCCAAGGGATACAGTAAACGTGAAGTGAAGCATCGAAATCTACAACTGGTCTCACAGGAAAGGTACAATGCATAGAATGTAAGAAGAGACAGTCTTCTTGTACTTAAGTCGGCATTGTGCCTTTTGTATTTAATTCCGATGCAATTTCTGTGTTTCATCGTCAATAAGAAGGCCCAAGGGATACAGTAAACCTGAAGTATAGCATCGGAATCTATAACTAGTCTCACAGGAATGATTCAAAACATAGACAGTCAGATGAGTCAGTTTTCTTGTACTTAAGTCGGCATTGTGCCTTTTGTATTTAATTCCGATGCAATTTCTGTGTTTCATCGTCACTAAGAAGGTCAGAGGGATACAGTAAACCTAAAGTGAAGCATCGGAATCTATAACTAAAGTCACAGGAATGGTTCAAAACATAGACAGTAAGAAGAGTCAGTTTTCCTGTACTTAAGTCGGCATTGTGCCTTTTCTATTAAATTCCGATGCAATTTCAGACCTTCATCGTCAATAAGAAGGTCAGAGGGATACAGTAAACCTGAAGTGAAGCATCGGAATCCATAACTAGTGTCACAGGAATGGTTCAAAAATAGATAGTAAGATGAGTCAGTTTTCTTGTACTTAAGTTGGCATTGTGCCTTTTGAATTTAATTCCGATGCAATCTGTGTTTCATCGTCAATAAGAAAGTCAGTGGGATACAGTAAACCGGAAGTGAAGCATCTGAATCTATAACATGAGTCGGCATTGTGCCTTTTCTATTTAATTCCGATGCAATTTCTGTGTTTCATCGTCACCAAGAAGGTCAGAGTAATACAGAAAGCTGAAGTGGAGCATCGGAATCTATAACTAGTGTCACAGGAATGATTCAAAACATAGACAGTAAGAAGAGTCAGTTTTCTTGTACTTATGTCGGCATTGTGCCTTTTCTATTAAATTCCGATGCAATTCCTGTGTGTCATCGCCAATAAGAAAGTCAGAGGGATACAGTAAACCTGAAGTGAAGCATCGGAAACTATAACTAGTGTCACAGGAATGGTTCAAATCACAGACAGTAAGAAGAGTCAGTTGTCTTGTACTTAAGTCGGCATTGTGCATTTTCTATTTAATTCCTATGCAATTTCTGCTTTCATCGTCAATAAGGAGGTAAGAGGGATACAGTAAACCTGAAGTGAAGCATCGGAATCTATAACTAGTGTCAAAGGAATGGTTCAAAACGTAGACAGTAAGAAGAGTCAGTCTTCTTGTACTTAAGTCGGCATTGTGCCTTTTCTATTTAATTCTGATGCAATTTCTGTGTTTCATCGTCAATAAGAAGGTCCAAGGGATACAGTATACCTGAAATGAAGCGTGGGAATCTAAAACCGGTCTCACAAGAAAGGTTCAAAACATGGAGAGTAAGAAGAGCCAGTACTCTTGTACTTGAGTCGGCATTGTGCCTTTTGTATACAATTCCGATGCAATTTCAGTGTTACTCGTCAATAAGAAGGTCAGAGGGATACAGTAAACCTGAAGTGAAGCATCGGAATCTGTAACTAGTATCACAGGAATGGTTCAAAACATAGACAGTGAGAACAGTCAGTTTTCTTGTACTTGAGTCGTCATTGTGCCTATTCTATTTAATTCCGATGCAATTTCTGTGTTTCATCGTCAATACGAATGTCAGAGGTATACAGTAAACCCGAAGTGAAGCATCGGAATCTATAACTAGTGTCACAGGAATGGTTCAAAACGTAGATAGGAAGAAGAGTCAGTCTTCTTGTACTTAAGTCGGCATTGTGCCTTTTCTATTTTATTCCGATGCAATATCTGTGTTTCATCGTCAATAAGAAGGTCAGAGGGATACAGTAAACCTGAAGTGAAGCATCGGAATCTATAACTAGTGTCACAGGAATGATTCAAAACGTAGACAGTGAGAAGCGTCAGTCTTCTTGTACTTAAGTCGGCATTGTGCCTTTTGTATTTAATTCCGATGCAATCTGTGTTTCATCGTCAATAAGAATGTCAGTGGGATACACTAAACCTGAAGTAAAGCATCCGAATCTATAACTAGTGTCACAGGAATGGTTCAAAACATAGACAGTATGAAGAGTCAGTCGTCTTGTACTAAAGTCGGCATTGTGCCTTTTTTTGTTTAATCCCGATGCAATTTCTGTGTTTCACCGTCAATAAGAATGTCCAAGGGATTCAGTAAACCTGAAGTGAAGCATCGGAATGTAAAACTTGTCTCACAGGAAAGTTTCAAATCATAGACTGTATGAAGAGTCAGTCTTCTTGTACTTAAGTCGGCATTGTGCCTTTTGTATTTAATTCCGATTCATTTTCTGTGTTTCATCGTGAATAAGAAGATCCACGCGATACAGTAATCCTGAAGTGAAGCATCGGAATCTAAAACTGGTCTCACAGGAAACGTTCAAAGCATAGACAGTATGTAGAGTCAATCATATTGTACTTCAGTCAGCATTGTACCTTTTGTATTTCATTCCGATGCAATTTCTGCATTACATCGTCAATAAGAAGGTCCAAGGGATACAGTAAACCTGAAGTGTAGCATCGCAATCTAAGACAGGTCTCACAGGAAAGGTTCAAAACATAGACAGTAAGAAGAGCCAGTCTTCTTTTACTTGAGACGGCTTTGTGCCTTTTGTATTTAATTCCGATGCAATTTCTGTGATTCATCGTCAATAACAATGTCAGAGGGATACAGTAAACCTGAAGTGAAGCATCCGAATCTATAACTAGTGTCACAGGAATGGTTCAAAACATAGACAGGAAGAAGGGTCAGTCTTCTTGTACTTAAGTCGTCAATGTGGCTTTTCTATTCAATTCCGATGCAATTTCTGTGTTTCATCGTCACTAAGAAGGTCAGAGGGATACAGTAAATCTGAAGTGAAGCATCGGAATCCATAACTAGTCTCACAGGAATGATTCAAAACATAGACAGTAAGATGAGTCAGATTTCTTGTACTTAAGTCGGCATTGTGCCTTTTGTATTTCATTCCGATGCAATTTCTGTGTTTCATCGCAAATAAGAAGGTCAGAGGGATACAGTAAACCTGAAGTGAAGCATCGGAATCTATAACTAGTGTCACAGGAATGGTTCAAAACATAGACAGTAAGAATAGTCAGTTGTCTTGTACTTAAGTCGGCATTGTGCCTTTTCCATTTTAATTCCGATGCAATTTCTGGTTTCATCGTCAATAAGGAGGTAAGAGGGATACAGTAAACCTGAAGTGAAGGATCGGAATCTATAACTAGTGTCACAGGAATGGTTCAAAACATAGACAGTAAGAAGAGTCAGTTGTCTTGTACTTAAGTCGGCATTGTGCCTTTTCTATTTAATTCCGATGCAATTTCTGTATTTCATCGTCAACAAGAAGGTCCAAGGGATACAGCAAACCTGAAGTGAAGCATCAGAATCTAAAACTGGTCTCACAGGAAAGGTTCAAAGCATAGTCAGTAAGAAGAGTCAGTCGTCTTGTACTGAAGTCGGCATTGTGCCTTTTTTATTTAATCCCGATGCAATTTCTGTGTTTCACCGTCAATAAGAATGTCCAAGGGATACAGTAAACCTGAAGTGAATCATCGGAATGTAAAACTTGTCTCACAGGAAAGTTTCAAATTATAGACTGTAAGAAGAGTCAATCTTCTTGTACTTAAGTCGGCATTGTGCCTTTTGTATTTAATACCGATTCATTCTCTGTGTTTCATCGTGAATAAGAAGATCCAAGCGATACAGCAATCCTGAAGTGAAGCATCGGAATCTAGAACTGGTCTCACAGGAAAGGTTCAAAGCATAGACAGTATGTAGAGTCAATCATCTTGTACTTCAGTCAGCATTGTACCTTTTGTATTTAATTCCGATGCAATTTCTGCATTACATCGTCAATAGTAAGGTCCAAGGGAAACAGTAAATCTGAAGTGCGGAATCGGAATCTAAAACTGGTCTCACAGGAAAGGTTCAAAACATAGACACTAAGAGGAGCCAGTCTTCATTTACTTGAGTCGGCTTTGTGCCTTTTGTATTTAATTCCGATGCAATTTCTGTGTTTCATCGTCAATAAGAATGTCTGAGGGTTACAGTAAACGTGAAGTGAAGCATCCGAATCTATAACTAGTGTCACCGGAATGGTTCAAAACATAGACAGGAAGAAGAGTCAGTCTTCTTCTACTTAAGTCGTCATTGTGGCTTTTCTATTTATTTCCGATGCAATTTCTGTGTTTCATCGTCACTAAGACGGTCAGAGGGATACAGTAAACCTGAAGTGAAACATCGGAATCTATAACTAGTGTCACAGGAATGATTCAAAACATAGACAGTAAGATGATTCAGTTTTCTTGTAGTTAAGTCGGCATTGTGCCGTTTGTATTTAATTCCGATGCAATCTGTGTTTCACCGTCAATAAGAAAGTCAGAGGGATACAGTAAACCTGAAGTGAAGTATCTGAATCTATAACATGAGTCGGAATTGTGCCTTTTCTATTTAATTCCGATGCAATTTCTGTGTTTCATCGGCAATAAGAATGTCAGAGGGATACAGTAAACCTGAAGTGAAGCATCGGAAACTATAACTAGTGTCACAGGAATCTTTCAAAACATAGACAGGGAGAAGAGTCAGTCATCTGGTACTTAAGTCGGCATTGTGGATTTTCTATTTAATTCCGATGCAATATCTGTGTTTCATCGTCACTAAGAAGGTCAGAGGGATACAGAAACCTGAAGTGAAGCAGCGGAATCTATAACTAGTGTCATAGGAACGGTTCGAAACATAGACATGAAGATGAGTCAGTATTCTTGTACTTAAGTCGGCATTGTGCCTTTTCCATCACATTCCGGTGCAATTTATGTGTTTCATCGTCAATAAGAAGGTCAGAAGGATACAGTAAACCTGAAGTGATGCATCGGAATCTATAACTAATGTCACAGGAATGGTTCAAAGCATAGACACTAAGAAGAGTCAGTTTTCTTGTACTTAAATCGGCATTGTGCCTTTTCTATTTAATTCCGATGAATTTCTGTGTTTCATCGTCAATAGGAAGGTCAGAGGGATACAGTAAACGTGAAGTGAAGCATCGGAATCCATAACTAGTGTCACAGGAATGGTTCAAAACATAGACAGTAAGATGAGTCAGTTTTCTTGTACTTAAGTCGGCATTGTGCCTTTTGTATTTAATGCCGATGCAATTTCTGTGTGTCATCATCAATAAGAAAGTCAGAGGGATACAGTAAACCTGAAGTGAAGCATCGGAATCTATAACTAGTGTCACAGGAATGGTTCAAAGCATAGACAGTAAGGAGAGTCAGTTTTCTTGTACTTAAGTCGGTATTGTGCCTTTTGTATTTAATTCCGATGAAATTTCTGTGTTTCATCGTCAATAAGAAGGTCAAAGGGATACAGTAAACCTGAAGTGAAGCGTCGGAATCTAAAACCGGTCTCGCAGGAAAGGTTCAAATCATAGACAGTAAGAAGAGCCAGTCCTCTTGCAGTCGAGTCGGCATTGTGCCTTTTGTATATGATTCCGATGCAATTTCTGTGTTTCATCGTCAATAAGAAGGTCAGAGGGATACAGTAAACCTGAAGTGAAGCATCGGAATCAATAACTAGTGTCACAAGAATGGTTCCAAACACAGACAGTAAGAAGAGTCAGTTTTCTTGTACTTGAGTCGGCATTGTGCCTTTTCTATATAATTCCGTTGCAATTTCTGTGTTTCATCGTCAATAAGAATGTCAGAGGGTTACAATAAACCTGAAATGAAGCATCGGAATCTATAACTAGTGCCACAGGAATGGTTCAAAACATAGACAGGAAGAAGAGTCAGTCTCCTTGTACTTAAGTCGGCATTGTGGCTTTTCTATTTAATTCCGATGCAAAGTCTGTGTTTCATCGTCACTAAGAAGGTCAGAGGGATGCAGAAAACCTGACGTGAAGCATCGGAATCTATAACTAGTGTCACAGCAATGGTTCAAAACATAGACATTAAGAAGAGTCAGTTCTCTTGTACTTATGTTGGCATTGTGCCTTTTGTATTTCATTCCGATGCAATTTCTGTGTTTCATCGTTAATAAGAAGGTCACAGGGATACAGCAAACCTGAAGTGAAGCATCGGAAACTATAACTAGTGTCACAGGAATGGATCAAAACGTAGACAGTAAGAAGAGTCAGTCTTCTTGTACTTAAGTCTTCATTGTGCCTTTTCTATTTAATTCCGATGCAATTTCTGTGTTTCGTCGTCTATAAGAAGGTCGAAGGAATACAGTAAACCTGAAGTGAAGCATCGGAGTGTAAAACCGGTCTCACAGGAAAGGTTCAAATCATAGACAGTAAGAAGAGCCAGTCCTGTTGTACTTGGGTCGGCATTGTGCCTTTTGTATATAATTCCGAAGCAATTTCTGTGTTTCATCGTCAATAAGAAAGTCAAAGGGATGCAGTAAACCTGATGTGAAGCATCGGAATCTATAACTAGTGTCACAGGAATGGTTCAAGACATAGACAGTAAGAAGAGTCAGTTTCCTTGTACTTAAGTCGGCATTGTGCCTTTTCTATTTAATTCCGATGCAATTTCTGTGTTTCATCGTCAATGAGAAGGTCAGTCGGATACAGTAACCCTGAAGTGAAGCATCGGAATCTATAACTAGTGTCACAGGAATGGTTCAAAACATAGACAGTAAGAAGAGTCAGTTCTCGTGTACTTCAGTCGGCATGGTGCCTTTTGTATTTAATTCCGATGCAATTTCTGCGTTTCATCCTCAATAAGGAGGTAACAGGGATACAGTGAACCTGAAGTGAAGCATCGGAATCTCTACCTCGTGTCACAGGAATGGTTTAAAACATAGACAGTAAGAAGAGCCAGTATTCTTGCACTTTTGTCGGCATTGTGCGTTTTGTATTTAATTCCGATGCAATTTCTGTGTTTCATCGTCAATAAGAAGGTCAGAGGGATACAGTAAACAGGAAGTAATGTATCGGAATCTATAACTAGTGTCACAGGAATGGTTCAAAACATAGACAGTAAGAAGAGTCAGTTTTCTTGTACTTAAGTCGGCATTGTGCCATTTGTATTTAATTCCGATGCAATTTCAGTGTTTCATCGTCAATAATTAGGTCAGGGGGATACAGTAATCCTGAAGTGAAGCATCGGAATCTATAACTAGTGTCACAGGAATGGTTCAAAACATAGACAGTACGAAGAGTCAGGCTTCTTGTACTTAAGTCAGCATTGTGCGATTGTATTTAATTCCGATGCAATTTCTGTGTTTCATCGTCAATAAGAAAGTCTGAGGGATACAGTGAACCTGAAGTGAAGCATCGGAATCTATAACTAGTGTCACAGGAATGGTTCAGAACATAGACAGTAAGAATAGTCAGTTTTCTTGTACTTAGGTCGGCATTGTGTCTTTTGTATTTAATTCCGATGCAATTTCTGTGTTTCATCGTCAATACGAAGGTCAGAGGGATTCAGTAAACCTGAAGTGAACCATCGGAAACTATAACTAGTGTCACATGAATGGCTCAAAACATAGACAGTAAGAAGAGTCAGTTTTCTTGTACTTAAGTCGGCATTGTGCCTTTTGTATTTAATTCCGATGTAATTTCTGTGTTTCGTCGTCAATAAAAAGGTCCAAGGGATACAGTAAACCTGACGTGAAGCATCGGAATCTAAAACCGGTCTCACAGGAAAGGTTCAAAACGTAGACAGTAAAAAGAGCCAGCCTTCTTGTACTTGAGTCGGCATTGTGCCGTTTGTATTTAATTCCGATGCAATTTCTGTGGTTCATTCTCAATAAGAAGGTCACAGGGATATAGTGAACCTGAAGTGAAGCATCGGAATCTATAACTAGTGTCACAGGAATGGTTCAAAACATAGACAGTAAGAAGAGCCAGTCTTCTTGTACTTGAGTCGGCATTGTGCCTTTTGTATTTAATTCCGATGCAATTTCTGTGTTTCATCGTCATTAAGATGGTCAGAGGGATACAGTAAACCGGAAGTGAAGCATCGGAATCTATACCGACTGTCACAGGAATGGTTCAAAACATAGACAGTAAGAAGAGTCAGTTTTCTTGTACTTAGGTCGGCATTGTGCCTTTTGTATTTAATTCCGATGCAATTTCTGTGTTTCGTCGTCAATAAAAAAGGTCCAAGGGATACAGTAAACCTGACGTGAAGCATCGGAATCTAAAACCGGTCTCACAGGAAAGGTTCAAAACGTAGACAGTAAAAAGAGCCAGCCTTCTTGTACTTGAGTCGGCATTGTGCCTTTTGTATTTAATTCCGATGCAATTTCTGTGGTTCATTCTCAATGAGAAGGTCACAGGGATACAGTGAACCTGAAGTGAAGCATCGGAATCTATAACTAGTGTCACAGGAATGGTTCAAAACATAGACAGTAAGAAGAGCCAGTACTCTTGTACTTGAGTCGGCATTGTGCCTTTTGTATTTAATTCCGATGCAATTTCTGTGTTTCATCGTCATTAAGATGGTCAGAGGGATACAGTAAACCGGAAGTGAAGCATTGGAATCTATAACTAGTGTCACAGGATGGGTTCAAAACAAAGACAATAAGAAGAGTCAGTTTCCTTGTACTTAAGTCGGCATTGTGCCTTTTGTATTTAATTCCGATGCAATTTCTGTGTTTCTTCATCAATAAGACGGTCAGAGGGATACAGTAAACCTGAAGTGAAGCGTCTGAATCTATAACTAGTGTCACAGGAATGGTTCAAAACATAGACAGTAAGAGGAGTCAGTTTTCTTGTACTTAAGTCGGAATTGTTCCATTTGTGTTTAATTCCGATGAAATTTCTGTGTCTCATCGTCAATACGAAGGTCAGAGGGATACAGTAAACCTGATGTGAAGCATCAGAATCTATAATTAGTGTCACAGCAATAGTTCAAAAAATAGACAGTAAGAAGAGTCAGTTTTCTTGTACTTAAGTCGGCATTGTGCCGTTTGTATTTAATTCCCATGATATTTCTGTGTTTCATCGTCAATAAGAAGGTCAGAGGGATACATTAAACCTGAAGTGAAGCAACGGAATCTATAACAAGTGTCACAGGAATGCTTCAAAACATAGACAGTAAGAAGAGCCAGCCTTCTTGTACTAGAGTCGGCATTGTGCCTTTTGTATTTAATTCCGATGCAATTTCTGTGGTTCATTCTCAATAAGAAGGTCACAGGGATATAGTGAACCTGAAGTGAAGCATCGGAATCTATAACTAGTGTCACAGGAATGGTTCAAAACATAGACAGTAAGAAGAGCCAGTCTTCTTGTACTTGAGTCGGCATTGTGCCTTTTGTATTTAATTCCGATGCAATTTCTGTGTTTCATCGTCAATAAGAAGGTCAGAGGGATACAGTAAACCTGAAGTGAAGCATCGGAATCAATAACTAGTGTCACAAGAATGGTTCCAAACACAGACAGTAAGAAGAGTCAGTTTTCTTGTACTTGAGTCGGCATTGTGCCTTTTCTATATAATTCCGTTGCAATTTCTGTGTTTCATCGTCAATAAGAATGTCAGAGGGTTACAATAAACCTGAAATGAAGCATCGGAATCTATAACTAGTGCCACAGGAATGGTTCAAAACATAGACAGGAAGAAGAGTCAGTCTCCTTGTACTTAAGTCGGCATTGTGGCTTTTCTATTTAATTCCGATGCAAAGTCTGTGTTTCATCGTCACTAAGAAGGTCAGAGGGATGCAGAAAACCTGAAGTGAAGCATCGGAATCTATAACTAGTGTCACAGCAATGGTTCAAAACATAGACATTAAGAAGAGTCAGTTCTCTTGTACTTATGTTGGCATTGTGCCTTTTGTATTTCATTCCGATGCAATTTCTGTGTTTCATCGTTAATAAGAAGGTCACAGGGATACAGCAAACCTGAAGTGAAGCATCGGAAACTATAACTAGTGTCACAGGAATGGATCAAAACGTAGACAGTAAGAAGAGTCAGTCTTCTTGTACTTAAGTCTTCATTGTGCCTTTTCTATTTAATTCCGATGCAATTTCTGTGTTTCCTCGTCTATAAGAAGGTCGAAGGAATACAGTAAACCTGAAGTGAAGCAACGGAGTGTAAAACCGGTCTCACAGGAAAGGTTCAAATCATAGACAGTAAGAAGAGCCAGTCCTGTTGTACTTGGGTCGGCATTGTGCCTTTTGTATATAATTCCGAAGCAATTTCTGTGTTTCATCGTCAATAAGAAAGTCAAAGGGATGCAGTAAACCTGATGTGAAGCATCGGAATCTATAACTAGTGTCACAGGAATGGTTCTAGACATAGACAGTAAGAAGAGTCAGTTTCCTTGTACTTAAGTCGGCATTGTGCCTTTTCTATTTAATTCCGATGCAATTTCTGTGTTTCATCGTCAATGAGAAGGTCAGTCGGATACAGTAACCCTGAAGTGAAGCATCGGAATCTATAACTAGTGTCACAGGAATGGTTCAAAACATAGACAGTAAGAAGAGTCAGTTCTCGTGTACTTCAGTCGGCATGGTGCCTTTTGTATTTAATTCCGATGCAATTTCTGCGTTTCATCCTCAATAAGGAGGTAACAGGGATACAGTGAACCTGAAGTGAAGCATCGGAATCTCTACCTCGTGTCACAGGAATGGTTTAAAACATAGACAGTAAGAAGAGCCAGTATTCTTGTACTTTTGTCGGCATTGTGCGTTTTGTATTTAATTCCGATGCAATTTCTGTGTTTCATCGTCAATAAGAAGGTCAGAGGGATACAGTAAACAGGAAGTAATGTATCGGAATCTATAACTAGTGTCACAGGAATGGTTCAAAACATAGACAGTAAGAAGAGTCAGTTTTCTTGTACTTAAGTCGGCATTGTGCCATTTGTATTTAATTCCGATGCAATTTCAGTGTTTCATCGTCAATAATTAGGTCAGGGGGATACAGTAATCCTGAAGTGAAGCATCGGAATCTATAACTAGTGTCACAGGAATGGTTCAAAACATAGACAGTACGAAGAGTCAGGCTTCTTGTACTTAAGTCAGCATTGTGCGATTGTATTTAATTCCGATGCAATTTCTGTGTTTCATCGTCAATAAGAAAGTCTGAGGGATACAGTGAACCTGAAGTGAAGCATCGGAATCTATAACTAGTGTCACAGGAATGGTTCAGAACATAGACAGTAAGAATAGTCAGTTTTCTTGTACTTAGGTCGGCATTGTGTCTTTTGTATTTAATTCCGATGCAATTTCTGTGTTTCATCGTCAATACGAAGGTCAGAGGGATTCAGTAAACCTGAAGTGAACCATCGGAAACTATAACTAGTGTCACATGAATGGCTCAAAACATAGACAGTAAGAAGAGTCAGTTTTCTTGTACTTAAGTCGGCATTGTGCCTTTTGTATTTAATTCCGATGCAATTTCTGTGTTTCGTCGTCAATAAAAAGGTCCAAGGGATACAGTAAACCTGACGTGAAGCATCGGAATCTAAAACCGGTCTCACAGGAAAGGTTCAAAACGTAGACAGTAAAAAGAGCCAGCCTTCTTGTACTTGAGTCGGCATTGTGCCTTTTGTATTTAATTCCGATGCAATTTCTGTGGTTCATTCTCAATAAGAAGGTCACGGGGATATAGTGAACCTGAAGTGAAGCATCGGAATCTATAACTAGTGTCACAGGAATGGTTCAAAACATAGACAGTAAGAAGAGCCAGTCTTCTTGTACTTGAGTCGGCATTGTGCCTTTTGTATTTAATTCCGATGCAATTTCTGTGTTTCATCGTCATTAAGATGGTCAGAGGGATACAGTAAACCGGAAGTGAAGCATCGGAATCTATACCGACTGTCACAGGAATGGTTCAAAACATAGACAGTAAGAAGAGTCAGTTTTCTTGTACTTAGGTCGGCATTGTGCCTTTTGTATTTAATTCCGATGCAATTTCTGTGTTTCGTCGTCAATAAAAAGGTCCAAGGGATACAGTAAACCTGACGTGAAGCATCGGAATCTAAAACCGGTCTCACAGGAAAGGTTCAAAACGTAGACAGTAAAAAGAGCCAGCCTTCTTGTACTTGAGTCGGCATTGTGCCTTTTGTATTTAATTCCGATGCAATTTCTGTGGTTCATTCTCAATGAGAAGGTCACAGGGATACAGTGAACCTGAAGTGAAGCATCGGAATCTATAACTAGTGTCACAGGAATGGTTCAAAACATAGACAGTAAGAAGAGCCAGTACTCTTGTACTTGAGTCGGCATTGTGCCTTTTGTATTTAATTCCGATGCAATTTCTGTGTTTCATCGTCATTAAGATGGTCAGAGGGATACAGTAAACCGGAAGTGAAGCATTGGAATCTATAACTAGTGTCACAGGATGGGTTCAAAACAAAGACAATAAGAAGAGTCAGTTTCCTTGTACTTAAGTCGGCATTGTGCCTTTTGTATTTAATTCCGATGCAATTTCTGTGTTTCTTCATCAATAAGACGGTCAGAGGGATACAGTACACCTGAAGTGAAGCGTCTGAATCTATAACTAGTGTCACAGGAATGGTTCAAAACATAGACAGTAAGAGGAGTCAGTTTTCTTGTACTTAAGTCGGAATTGTTCCATTTGTGTTTAATTCCGATGAAATTTCTGTGTCTCATCGTCAATACGAAGGTCAGAGGGATACAGTAAACCTGATGTGAAGCATCAGAATCTATAACTAGTGTCACAGCAATAGTTCAAAAAATAGACAGTAAGAAGAGTCAGTTTTCTTGTACTTAAGTCGGCATTGTGCCGTTTGTATTTAATTCCCATGATATTTCTGTGTTTCATCGTCAATAAGAAGGTCAGAGAGATACATTAAACCTGAAGTGAAGCAACGGAATCTATAACAAGTGTCACAGGAATGCTTCAAAACATAGACAGTAAGAAGAGCCAGCCTTCTTGTACTTGAGTCGGCATTGTGCCTTTTGTATTTAATTCCGATGCAATTTCTGTGGTTCATTCTCAATAAGAAGGTCACAGGGATATAGTGAACCTGAAGTGAAGCATTGGAATCTATAACTAGTGTCACAGGAATGGTTCAAAACATAGACAGTAAGAAGAGCCAGTCTTCTTGTACTTGAGTCGGCATTGTGCCTTTTGTATTTAATTCCGATGCAATTTCTGTGTTTCATCGTCAATAAGAAGGTCAGAGGGATACAGTAAACCTGAAGTGAAGCATCGGAATCAATAACTAGTGTCACAAGAATGGTTCCAAACACAGACAGTAAGAAGAGTCAGTTTTCTTGTACTTGAGTCGGCATTGTGCCTTTTCTATATAATTCCGTTGCAATTTCTGTGTTTCATCGTCAATAAGAATGTCAGAGGGTTACAATAAACCTGAAATGAAGCATCGGAATCTATAACTAGTGCCACAGGAATGGTTCAAAACATAGACAGGAAGAAGAGTCAGTCTCCTTGTACTTAAGTCGGCATTGTGGCTTTTCTATTTAATTCCGATGCAAAGTCTGTGTTTCATCGTCACTAAGAAGGTCAGAGGGATGCAGAAAACCTGAAGTGAAGCATCGGAATCTATAACTAGTGTCACAGCAATGGTTCAAAACATAGACATTAAGAAGAGTCAGTTCTCTTGTACTTATGTTGGCATTGTGCCTTTTGTATTTCATTCCGATGCAATTTCTGTGTTTCATCGTTAATAAGAAGGTCACAGGGATACAGCAAACCTGAAGTGAAGCATCGGAAACTATAACTAGTGTCACAGGAATGGATCAAAACGTAGACAGTAAGAAGAGTCAGTCTTCTTGTACTTAAGTCTTCATTGTGCCTTTTCTATTTAATTCCGATGCAATTTCTGTGTTTCCTCGTCTATAAGAAGGTCGAAGGAATACAGTAAACCTGAAGTGAAGCAACGGAGTGTAAAACCGGTCTCACAGGAAAGGTTCAAATCATAGACAGTAAGAAGAGCCAGTCCTGTTGTACTTGGGTCGGCATTGTGCCTTTTGTATATAATTCCGAAGCAATTTCTGTGTTTCATCGTCAATAAGAAAGTCAAAGGGATGCAGTAAACCTGATGTGAAGCATCGGAATCTATAACTAGTGTCACAGGAATGGTTCTAGACATAGACAGTAAGAAGAGTCAGTTTCCTTGTACTTAAGTCGGCATTGTGCCTTTTCTATTTAATTCCGATGCAATTTCTGTGTTTCATCGTCAATGAGAAGGTCAGTCGGATACAGTAACCCTGAAGTGAAGCATCGGAATCTATAACTAGTGTCACAGGAATGGTTCAAAACATAGACAGTAAGAAGAGTCAGTTCTCGTGTACTTCAGTCGGCATGGTGCCTTTTGTATTTAATTCCGATGCAATTTCTGCGTTTCATCCTCAATAAGGAGGTAACAGGGATACAGTGAACCTGAAGTGAAGCATCGGAATCTCTACCTCGTGTCACAGGAATGGTTTAAAACATAGACAGTAAGAAGAGCCAGTATTCTTGTACTTTTGTCGGCATTGTGCGTTTTGTATTTAATTCCGATGCAATTTCTGTGTTTCATCGTCAATAAGAAGGTCAGAGGGATACAGTAAACAGGAAGTAATGTATCGGAATCTATAACTAGTGTCACAGGAATGGTTCAAAACATAGACAGTAAGAAGAGTCAGTTTTCTTGTACTTAAGTCGGCATTGTGCCATTTGTATTTAATTCCGATGCAATTTCAGTGTTTCATCGTCAATAATTAGGTCAGGGGGATACAGTAATCCTGAAGTGAAGCATCGGAATCTATAACTAGTGTCACAGGAATGGTTCAAAACATAGACAGTACGAAGAGTCAGGCTTCTTGTACTTAAGTCAGCATTGTGCGATTGTATTTAATTCCGATGCAATTTCTGTGTTTCATCGTCAATAAGAAAGTCTGAGGGATACAGTGAACCTGAAGTGAAGCATCGGAATCTATAACTAGTGTCACAGGAATGGTTCAGAACATAGACAGTAAGAATAGTCAGTTTTCTTGTACTTAGGTCGGCATTGTGTCTTTTGTATTTAATTCCGATGCAATTTCTGTGTTTCATCGTCAATACGAAGGTCAGAGGGATTCAGTAAACCTGAAGTGAACCATCGGAAACTATAACTAGTGTCACATGAATGGCTCAAAACATAGACAGTAAGAAGAGTCAGTTTTCTTGTACTTAAGTCGGCATTGTGCCTTTTGTATTTAATTCCGATGCAATTTCTGTGTTTCGTCGTCAATAAAAAGGTCCAAGGGATACAGTAAACCTGACGTGAAGCATCGGAATCTAAAACCGGTCTCACAGGAAAGGTTCAAAACGTAGACAGTAAAAAGAGCCAGCCTTCTTGTACTTGAGTCGGCATTGTGCCTTTTGTATTTAATTCCGATGCAATTTCTGCGGTTCATTCTCAATAAGAAGGTCACAGGGATATAGTGAACCTGAAGTGAAGCATCGGAATCTATAACTAGTGTCACAGGAATGGTTCAAAACATAGACAGTAAGAAGAGCCAGTCTTCTTGTACTTGAGTCGGCATTGTGCCTTTTGTATTTAATTCCGATGCAATTTCTGTGTTTCATCGTCATTAAGATGGTCAGAGGGATACAGTAAACCGGAAGTGAAGCATCGGAATCTATACCGACTGTCACAGGAATGGTTCAAAACATAGACAGTAAGAAGAGTCAGTTTTCTTGTACTTAGGTCGGCATTGAGCCTTTTGTATTTAATTCCGATGCAATTTCTGTGTTTCGTCGTCAATAAAAAGGTCCAAGGGATACAGTAAACCTGACGTGTAGCATCGGAATCTAAAACCGGTCTCACAGGAAAGGTTCAAAACGTAGACAGTAAAAAGAGCCAGCCTTCTTGTACTTGAGTCGGCATTGTGCCTTTTGTATTTAATTCCGATGCAATTTCTGTGGTTCATTCTCAATGAGAAGGTCACAGGGATACAGTGAACCTGAAGTGAAGCATCGGAATCTATAACTAGTGTCACAGGAATGGTTCAAAACATAGACAGTAAGAAGAGCCAGTACTCTTGTACTTGAGTCGGCATTGTGCCTTTTGTATTTAATTCCGATGCAATTTCTGTGTTTCATCGTCATTAAGATGGTCAGAGGGATACAGTAAACCGGAAGTGAAGCATTGGAATCTATAACTAGTGTCACAGGATGGGTTCAAAACAAAGACAATAAGAAGAGTCAGTTTCCTTGTACTTAAGTCGGCATTGTGCCTTTTGTATTTAATTCCGATGCAATTTCTGTGTTTCTTCATCAATAAGACGGTCAGAGGGATACAGTAAACCTGAAGTGAAGCGTCTGAATCTATAACTAGTGTCACAGGAATGGTTCAAAACATAGACAGTAAGAGGAGTCAGTTTTCTTGAACTTAAGTCGGAATTGTTCCATTTGTGTTTAATTCCGATGAAATTTCTGTGTCTCATCGTCAATACGAAGGTCAGAGGGATACAGTAAAGCTGATGTGAAGCATCAGAATCTATAACTAGTGTCACAGCAATAGTTCAAAAAATAGACAGTAAGAAGAGTCAGTTTTCTTGTACTTAAGTCGGCATTGTGCCGTTTGTATTTAATTCCCATGATATTTCTGTGTTTCATCGTCAACAAGAAGGTCAGAGGGATACATTAAACCTGAAGTGAAGCAACGGAATCTATAACAAGTGTCACAGGAATGCTTCAAAACATAGACAGTAAGAAGAGCCAGCCTTCTTGTACTTGAGTCGGCATTGTGCCTTTTGTATTTAATTCCGATGCAATTTCTGTGGTTCATTCTCAATAAGAAGGTCACAGGGATATAGTGAACCTGAAGTGAAGCATCGGAATCTATAACTAGTGTCACAGGAATGGTTCAAAACATAGACAGTAAGAAGAGCCAGTCATCTTGTACTTGAGTCGGCATTGTGCCTTTTGTATTTAATTCCGATGCAATTTCTGTGTTTCATCGTCATTAAGATGGTCAGAGGGATAGAGTAAACCGGAAGTGAAGCATCGGAATCTATAACTAGTGTCACAGGATGGGTTCAAAGCATAGACAGTTAGAAGAGTCAGTTTTCTTGTACTTAAGTCGGCATTGTGCCTTTTGTATTTAATTCCGATGCAATTTCTGTGTTTCTCCGTTAATAAGACGGTCAGAGGGATACAGTAAACCTGAAGTGAAGCATCGGAATCAATAACTAGTGTCACAGGAATGGTTCAAAACATAGACGGTAAGAAGAGTCAGTTTTCTTGTACTTAAGTCGGCATTGTTCCTTTTGTATTTAATTCCGATGAAATTTCTGTGTCTCATCGTCAATACGAAGGTGAGAGGGATACAGTAAACCTGATGTGAAGCATCAGAATCTATAACTAGTGTCACAGCAATAGTTCAAAAAATAGACGGTAAGAAGAGTCAGTTTTCTTGTACCTAAGTCGGCATTGTGCCTTTTGTATTTAATTCCGATGATATTTCTGTGTTTCATCGTCAATAAGAACGTCAGAGGGATACAGTAAACCTGAAGTGAAGCATCATAATCTAAAGCCGGTCTCACAGGAAAGGTTCAAATCGTAGACAGTAAGAAGAGCCAGTCTTCTTGTACTTGGGTCGGCATTGTGCCTTTTGTATTGAATTCCGATGCAATTTCTGTGTTTCATCGTCAATAAGAAGGTCAGAGGGATACAGTTAACCTGAAGTGAAGCATCGGAATCTATAACAAGTGTCACAGGAATGGTTCAAAACATAGACAGTAAGAAGAGTCAGTTTTCTTGTACTTAAGTCGGCATTGTGACTTTTGTATTTAATTCCGATGCAATTTCTGTGTTTCATCGTCAGTAAGAACTTCAGAGGCATACAGTAAACCTGAAGTGAAGTTTCGCAATCTATAACTAGTGTCTCAGGAATGGTTCAAATCATAGACAGTAAGAAGTTTCAGTTTTCTTGTACTTAAGTCGGCATTGTCCCTTTTGTATTTAATTCCGATGCAATTTCTGTGTTTCATCGTCAATAAGGAAGTCAGAGGGATATAGTTAACCTGAAGTGAAGCATCAGAAACTATAACTAGTGTTACAGGAGTGGTTCAAAACATAGACAGTAAGAAGAGTCAGTTTTTTTGTTCTTAAGTCGGCATTGTGCCTTTTGTATTTAATTCCGATGCAATTTCTGTGTTTCATCGTCAATAAGATGGTCAGAGGGATACAGTATACTTGAAGTGAAGCATCGGACTACTATAACTAGTGTCACAGGAATGGTTCAAAACATAGACAGTAAGAAGAGTCAGTTTTCTTGTACTTAAGTCGGCATTTTGCCTTTTCTATCTAATTCCGATGCAATTTCTGTGTTTCATCGTCAGTAAGAAGGTCAGACGGATTAGGTAAACTTGAAGTGAAGCAACGGAATCTATAACTAGTGTCCCAGGAATGGTTCAAAACATAGACAGTAAGATGAGCCGGCCATCTTGTACTTGAGTCATCATTGTGCCTTTTGTATTTAATTCCGATGCAATTTCTATGTTTCATCCTCAATAAGGAGGTCACAGGGATACAGTGAACCTGAAGTGAAGCATCGGAATCTATAATTAGTGTCACAGGAATGGTTCAAAACATAGACAGTAAGAAGAGTCAGCTTTCTTTTACTTAAGTCGGCATTGTGATTTTTGTATGTAATTCCGATGCAATTTCTGTGTTACATCGTCAATAAGAAGGTCAGAGGGATACAGCAAACCTGAAGTGAAGCATCGGAATTTATACCGACTGTCACAGGAATGGTTCAAAACATAGACAGTAAGAAGTGTCAGTTTTCTTGTACTTAGGTCGGCATTGTGCCTTTTGTATTTAATTCCGATGCAATTTCTGTGCTTCGTCGTCAATAAGAAGGTCCAAGGAATACAGTAAACCTGAAGTGAAGCATCGGAATCTAAAACCGGTCTCACAGGAAAGGTTCAAAACGTAGACACTAAGAAGAGCCAGTCTTCTTGTACTTGGGTTGGCATTGTGCCGTTTGTATTGAATTCCGATGCAATTTCTGTGTTTCATCGTCAATAAGAAGGTCAGAGGGGTACAGTAATCCTGAAGTGTAGCACCGGAATCTATAACTAGTGTCACAGGAATGGTTCAAAACATAGACAGTGAGAAAAGTCAGTTTTCTTGTACTTAAGTCGGCATTGTGCCTTTTGTATTTAATTCCGATGCAATTTCTGTGTTTCATCGTCAGTCAGAAATTCAGAGTGATACAGTAAACCTGAAGTGAAGTATCGGATTCTATAACTAGTGTCACAGGAATTTTTCAAATCATAGACAGTAAGAAGTTTCAGTTTTCTTGTACTTAAGTCGGATTGTGCCTTTTGTATTTAATTCCGATGCAATTTCTGTGTTTCATCGTCAATAAGGAAGTCAGAGGGATACAGTTAACCTGAAGTGAAGCATCGGAATCTATAACTAGTGTCACAGGAATGGTCCAAAACATAGACAGTAAGAAGGGTAAGTTTTCTTGTACTTAAGTCGGCTTTATGCCTTTTCTATTTAATTCCGATGCAATTTCTGTGTTTCATCGTCAATTAGAAGGTCAGACGGATAAGGTAAACCTGAAGTGATGCAACGGAATCTATAGCTAGTGTCACAGGAATGGTTCAAAGCATAGACGGTAAGAAGAGTCAGCTTTCTTGTACTTAAGTTGCATTGTGATTTTTGTATTTAATTCCGATGCAATTTCTGTGTTACATCGTCAATAAGAAGGTCAGAGGGATACAGCAAACGTGAAGTGAAGCATCGGAATCTATACCGACTGTCACAGGAATGGTTCGAAACATAGACAGTAAGAAGAGTCAGTTTTCTTGTACTTAGGTCGGCATTGTGCCTTTTGTATTTATTTCCGATGCAATTTCTGTGTTTCGTCGTCAATAAGAAGGTCCAAGGGATACAGTAAACCTGAAGTGAAGCATCGGAATCTAAAACCGGTCTCACAGGAAAGGTTCAAAACGTAGACACTAAGAAGAGCCAGTCTTCTTGTACTTGGGTCGGGATTGTGCCGTTTGTATTGAATTCCGATGCAATTTCTGTGTTTCATCGTCAATAAGAAGGTCAGAGGTTTACTGTAAGCCTGAAGTGTAGCATCGGAATCTATAACTAGTGTAACAGGAATGGTTCAAAACATAGACAGTGAGAAAAGTCAGTTTTCTTGTACTTAAGTCGGCATTGTGCCTTTTGTTTTTAATTCCGATGCAATTTCTGTGTTTCATCGTCAGTAAGAAATTCAGAGTGATACAGTAAACATGAAGTGAAGTATCGGAATCTATAACTAGTGTCACAGGAATGGTTCAAATCATAGACAGTAAGAAGTTTCAGTTTTCTTGTACTTAAGTCGGCATTGTGCCTTTTGTATTTAATTCCGATGCAATTTCTGTGTTTCATCGTCAATAAAGAAGTCAGAGGGATACAGTTAACCTGAAGTGAAGCATCGGAATCTATAACTAGTGTCACAGGAATGGTTCAAAACGTAGACAGTAAGAAGGGTCAGTTTTCTTGTACTTAAGTCGGCATTATGCCTTTTCTATTTAATTCCGATGCAATTTCTGTGTTTCATCGTCAATTAGAAGGTCAGACGGATAAGGTAAACCTGAAGTGATGCAACGGAATCTATAACAAGTGTCACAGGAATGCTTCAAAACATAGATAGTAAGAAGAGCCAGCCTTCTTGTACTTGAGTCGGCATTGTGCCTCTTGTATTTAATTCCGATGCAATTTCTGTGTTTCATCGTCATTAAGATGGTCAGAGGGATACAGTAAACCGGAAGTGAAGCATCGGAATCTATAACTTGTGTCACAGGATGGGTTCAAAACATAGACAGTAAGAAGAGTCAGTTTTCTTGTACTTAAGTCGGCATTGTGCCTTTTTTATTTAATTCCAATGCCATTTCTGTGTTTCATCGTCAATTAGTAGGTCAGAGGGATACAGTAAACCTGAAGTGAAGCATCGGAATCTATAACTAGAGTCATAGGAAAGGTTCAAAACATAGAAAGTAAGAAGAATCAGTCATCTTGTACTTAAGTTGGCATTGTGCCTTTTGTATTTAATTCCGATGCAATTTCTGTGTTTCATCGTCAATAAGAAGGTCAGAGCAATACAGTAAACCTGATGTGAAGCATCGGAATCTAAAGCCGGTCTCACAGGAAAGGTTCAAATCGTAGACAGTAAGAAGAGCCAATCTTATTGTACTTGGGTCGGCATTGTGCCTTTTGTATTGAATTCCGATGCAATTTCTGTGTTTCATCGTCAATAAGAAGGTCAGACGGATTAGGTAAACTTGAAGTGAAGCAACGGAATGTATAACTAGTGTCACAGGAATGGTTCAAAACATAGACAGTAAGATGAGCCAGCCATCTTGTACTTGAGTCGGCATTGTGCCTTTTGTATTTACATCCGATGCAATTTCTGTGTTTCATCCTCAATAAGGAGGTCACAGGGATACAGTGAACCTGAAGTGAAGCATCGGAATCTATAACTAGTGTCACAGGAATGGTTCAAAACATAGACAGTAAGAAGAGTCAGTTTTCTTGTACTTAGGTCGGCATTGTGCCTTTTCTATTTAATTCCGATGCAATTTCTGTGTTTCGTCGTCAATAAGAGGGTCTAAGGGATACAGTAAACATGAAGTGAAGCATCGGAATCTATAACCGGCCTCACAGGAAAGGTTCAAAACGTAGAAAGTAAGAAGAGCCAATCTACTTGGACTTGAGTCGGCATTCTGCATTTTGTGTTGAATTCCGATGCAATTTCTGTATTTCATCGTCAATAAGAAGGTCAGAGGAATACAGTAAACCTGAAGTGAAGCATCGGAATCTATAACTAGTGTCACTGGAATGGTTCAAAGCATAGACAGTAAGAAGAGTCAGTTTACTTGTACTTAAGTTGGCATTGTGCCTTTTGTATTTAATTCCGATGCAATTTCTGTGCTTCATCGTCAATAAGAAGGTCAGAGGGATACAGTAAACCTGAAGTGAAGCATCGGAAACTGTAACTAGTGTCACAGGAATGGTTCAAAGCATAGACAGTAAGAAGAGTCAGTTTTCTTGTTCTTAAGTCGGCATTGTGCCTTTTGTATTTAATTTCAACGCAATTTCTGTGTTTCATCGTCAATAAGTAGGCCAGAGGGATACAGTAAACCTGAAGTGAGGCATCGGAATCTATAACTAGAGTCACAGGAAAGGTTCGAAACAAAGAAAGTAAGAAGAGTCAGTCTTCTTGTACTTAAGTCGGCATTGTGCCTTTTGTATTTAATTCCGATGCAATTTCTGTGTTTCATCCTTAATAAGGAGGTCACAGGGATACAGTGCATCTGAAGTGAAGCATCGGAATCTATAACTAGTGTCAAAGGAATGGTTCAAAACATAAACACTAAGAAGAGTCAGTTTGCTTGTACTTAAGTCGGCATTGTGCCTTTTCTATATAATTCCGATGCAATTTCTGTGTTTCATCGTCAATAAGAAGGACAGAGGGATGCAGTAAACCAGAAGTGAAGCAACGGAATCTATAACTAGTGTCACAGGAATGGTTCAAAGCATATGCAGTAAGAAGAGTCAGTTTTCTTGTACTTAAGTCGCCATTGTGCCCTTTGTATTAATTTCCGATGCAATTTCTGTGTTTCATCGTCAATAAGAACGTCGGAGGGATACAGTAAACCAGAAGTGAAGCATCAGAATCTGTAACTAATGTCACAGGAATGGTTCAAATCATAGTCAGTAAGAAATGTCAGTATTCTTGTTCTTAAATTGGCATTGTGCCTTTTGTATATAATTCCAAATCAATTTCTGTGTTTCATCGTCAATAAGAAGGTCAGAGGGATACAGTAAATCTAAAGTGAAGCATCGAAATCTATAACTAGTGTCACAGGAATGGTTAAAACATAGACATTAAGACGAGTCAGTTATCTTGTACTTAGGTCGGCATTGTGCCTTTTGTATTTAATTCCGATGCAATTTCTGTGTCACAGCAATAGTTCAAAAGATAGACTGTAAGAAGAGTCAGTTTTCTTGTACTTAAGTCGGCGTTGTGCCTTTTGTATCTATAACTAGTTTCACAGGAATGGTTCCAAAAATAGCCAGTAAGAAGATTCAGTTTTCTTGTACTTAAGTCGGCATTGTGCCTTTTGTATTTAATTCCGATGAAATTTCTGTGTTTCATCGTCAATACGAAGGTCAGAGGGATACAGTAAACCTGATGTGAAGCATCAGAATCTATTACTAGTGTCACAGCAATAGTTCAAAAGATAGACTGTAAGAAGAGTCAGTTTTCTTGTACGTAAGTCGGCGTTGTGCCTTTTGTATTTAATTCCGATGCAATTTCTGTGTTTCATCGTCAATAAGAAGGTCAGAGCGATACAGTAACCCAGAAGTTAAGCATTGGAATCTATAACTAGAGTCACAGGAAAGGTTCAAAACATAGACAGTAAGAAGAGTCAGTTTTCTTGTACTTAAGTCGGCATTGTGCCTTTTGTACTTAATTCCGATGCAATTTCTGTGTTTCATCGTCAATAAGAAGGTCAGAGGGATACAGTAAACCTGAAGTGAAGCATTGGAACCTATAACTAGTGTCACAGGAATGGTTCAAAACATAGACGGTAAGAAGAGTCAGTTTTCTTGTACTTAGGTCGGCATTGTGCCTTTTGTATTTAATTCCGATGCAATTTCTGGTTTCGTCGTCAATAAGAGGGTCCAAGGGATGCAGTAAACCTGAAGTGAAGCATTGGAATCTATAACCGGTCTCACAGGAAAGGTTCAAACCGTAGACAGTAAGAATAGCCAGTCTACTTGTACTTGAGTCGGCATTGTGCCTTTTGTATTGAATTCCAATGCAATTTCTGTGTTTCATGGTCAATAAGAAGGTCAGAGGGATACAGTAAACCTGAAGTGAAGCATCGGAATCTATAACTAGTTTCACAGGAATGGTCCAAAACTTAGACAATAAGAGGAGTCAGTTTTCTTGTACTTAAGTCGGCATTGTGCCTTTTGTATTTCATTCCGATGAAATTTCTGTGTTTCATCGTCAATACGAAGGTCAAAGAGATACAGTAAACCTGATGTGAAGCATCAGAATCTATAACTGGTGTCACAGCAATAGTTAAAAAAATAGACAGTAAGAAGAGTCAGTTTTCTTGTACTTTATTCGGCATTGTGCCTTTTGTATTTAATTCCGATGCAATTTCTGTGTTTCATCGTCAATAAGAAGGTCAGAGGGATACACTAAACTTGAAGTGAAGCATCGGTATCCATAACTAGTGTCACAGGAATGGTTCAAATCATAGACAGTAAGAAGATTCAAGTTTCTTATACTTAAGTCGGCATTGTGCCTTTTGTATTTAATTCCGATGCAATTTCTGTGTTTCATCGTCAATAAGGAAGTCAGAGGGATACAGTTAACCTGAAGTGAAGCATCGGAATCTATAACTAGTGTCACAGGAGTGGTTCAAAACATAGACAGTAAGAAGAGCCAGTCTTCTTTTACTTTTGTCGGCATTGTGCCTTTTGTATTTAATTCCGATGCATTTTCTGTGTTTCGTCGTCAATTAGGATGTCAGAGGGATACAGTATACCGGAAGTGAAGCATCGGAATCTATAACTAGTGTCACAGGAATGGTTCAAAGCATAGACAGTAAGAAGAGTCGGTTTACTTGTACTTAATTCGGCATTGTGCCTTTTGTATTTATTTCCGATGCAATTTCTGTGTATCATCGTCAATAAGAAGGTCAGAGGGATACACTAAACTTGAAGTGAAGCATCGGTATCCATAACTAGTGTCACAGGAATGGTTCAAAACATAGACAGTAAGAAGAGTCAGTTTTCTTGTACTTAAGTCGGCATTGTGCAATTCCAATGCAATTTCTGTGTTTCATCGTCAATAAGAACGTCAGAGGGATACAGTAAACCTGAAGTTAAGCATCAGAATCTGTAACTAATGTCACAGGAATGGTTCAAAACATAGACACTAAGAGGAGCCAGTCCTCTTGTACTTTTTCGGCATTGTGCCTTTTGTATTTAATTCCGATGCAATTTCTGTGTTTCATCGTCAATAAGAAGGTCAGAGCGATACAGTAAACCGGAAGTGAAGCATCGGAATCTATAACTAGTGTCACAGGAATGGTTCAAAACATAGACAGTAAGAAGAGTCAGTTATCTTGTACTTAAGTCGGCATTGTGCCTTTTGTATTTAATTCCAATGGAATTTCTGTGTTTCATCGTCAATAAGAAGGTCAGAGGGATACAGTAAACCAGAAGTGAAGCATCGGAATCTATAACTAGTGTCACAGGAATGGTTCAAAATATAGACAGTAAGAAGAGTCAGTCTTCTCGTGCTTAAGTCGGCATTGTGCGATTGTATTTCATTCCGATGCAATTTCTGTGTTTCATCGTCAATAGGAAAGTCAGAGGAATACAGTAAACCTGAAGTGAAGCATCGGAATCTATAACTAGTGTCACAGGAATGGTTCAAAACATAGACGGTAAGAGTAGTCAGTTTTCTTGTATTTAAGTCGGCATTGCGATTTTTGTATTTAATTCCGATGCAATTTCTGTGTTACATCGTCAATAAGAAGGTCAGAGGGATACAGCAAACCTGAAGTGAAGCATCGGAATCTATAACTAGTGTCACAGAAATGGTGCAAAACATAGACTGTAAGAAGAGTCAGTTTTCTTGTACTTAAGTCGGCATTGTGCCCTTTGTACTTAATTCCGACGCAATTTCTGTGTTCATTTCCAATCAGAAGGTCAGACGGATTCAGTAAACCTGAAGTGAAGCATCGGAATCTGTAACTACTGTCACAGGTATGGTTCAGAACATAGGCAGTAAGAAGAGTCAGTTTTCTTGTACTTAGGTCCGCATTGTGCTTTTTGTATTTAATTCCGATGCAATTTCTGTGTTTCGTCGTCAATAAGAGTGTCCAAGGGATACAGTAAACCTGAAGTGAAGCATCGAAATATATAACCGGTCTCACAGGAAAGGTTCAAAACGTAGTCAGTAAGAAGAGCCTGTCTACTTGTACTTGAGTCGGCATTGTGCCTTTTGTATTGAGTTCCGATGCAATTTCTGTGTTTCATCGTCAATAAGAAGGCAGAGGGATACAGTAAACCTGAAGTGAAGCATCGGAATCTATAACTAGGTTCACAGGAATGGCTAAAAACATAGACAGTAAGAAGAGTCAGTTCTCTTGTACTTAAGTCGGCATTGTGCCTTTTGTATTTAATTCCGATGAAATTTCTGTGTTTCATCGTCAATACGAAGGTCAGAGGGATACAGTAAACCTGATGTGAAGCATCAGAATCTATAACTAGTGTCACAGCAATAGTTCAAAAAATAGACAGTAAGAAGAGTCAGTTTTCTTGTACTTAAGTCGGCATTGTGCCTTTTGTATATAATTCCGATGATATTTCTGTGTTTCGTTGTCAATAAGAATGTCAGAGCGATACAGTATACCTGAAGTGAAGCATCGGAATCTATAACTAGTGTCACAGGAATGGTTCAAAACATAGACAGTAAGGAGAGTCAGTTTACTTGTACTTAATTCGGCATTGTGCCTTTTGTATTTAATTCCAATGCAATTTCTGTGTTTCATCGTCAATAAGAAGGTCAGAGGGATACACTAAACTTGAAGTGAATCATCAGTATCCATAACTAGTTTCACAGGAATGGTTCAAAACATAGAGAGTAAGAAGAGTCAGTTTACTTGTACTTAAGTTAGCATTGTGCCTTTTGTATTTAATTCCGATGCAATTTCTGTGTTTCATCGGCAATATGAGGGTCAGAGGGATACAGTAAACCTGAAGTGAAGCATCGGAAACTACAACTAGTGTCACAGGAATTGTTCAAAACATAGACAGTAAGAAGAGTCTGTTTTCTTGTACTTAAGTCGGCATTGTGCCTTTTGTATTTAATTCCAATGCAGTTTCTGTGTTTCATCGTCAATACGTAGGTCAGAGGGATACAGTAAACCTGAAGTGAAGCATCGGAATCTATAACTAGAGTCACAGGATAAGTTCACAAAAAGAAAGTAAGAGGAGTCAGTCTTCTTGTACTTAAGTCGGCATTGTGCCTTTTGTATTTAATTCCGATGCAATTTCTGTGTTTCATCGTCAATAAGAAGGTCAGAGGGATACAGTAAACCTGAAGTGAAGCATCGGAATCTATAACTAGTGTCATAGGAATGGTTCAAATCATGAACAGTAAAAAGAGTCAGTTTTCTTGTACTTGAGTCGGCATAGTGCCTTTTGTATTGAATTCCGATGAAATTTCTGTGTTTCATCGTCAATGAGAAGGTCAGGGGGATACAGTAAACCTGATGTGATGCATCGGAATCTATAACTAGTGTCACAGGAATGGTTCAAAACATAGACAGTAAGAAGAGTCACTTTTCTTGTACTTAAGTCGGCATTGTGCCATTTCTATTTAATTCCGTTGCAATTTCTGTGTTTCATCGTCAATAAGAACTTCAGAGGGATACAGTAAACCTGAGGTGAAGTATCGGAATCTATAACTAGTGTCACAGGAATTTTTCAAATCGTAGACAGTAAGAAGATTCAGTTTTCTTATACTTAAGTCGGCATTGTGCCTTTTGTATTTAATTTCGATGCAATTTCTGTGTTTCATCGACAATAAGGAAGTCACAGGGATACAGAGAACCTGAAGTGAAGCATTGGAATCTATAACTATTGTCACAGGAATGGTTCAAAGAATAGACAGTAAGAAGAGCCAGTCTTCTTGTACTTTTTTCGGCATTGTGCGATTGTATTTATTTTCGATGCAATTTCTGTGTTTCATCGTCAATAAGAAAGTCAGAGGAATACAGTAAACCTGAAAAGAAGTATCGGAATCTATAACTAGTGTCACAGGAATGGTTCAACACGTAGACAGTAAAAATAGTAAGTTTTCTTGTATCTAAGTCGGCATTGTGATTTTCGTATTTAATTCCGATGCAATTTCTGTGTTACATCGTCAATAAGAAGGTCAGAGGGATACAGCAAACCTGAAGTGAAGCATCGGAAACTATAACTAGTGTCACAGAAATGGTTCAAAACATAGACAGTAAGAAGAGTCAGTTCTCTTGTACTTAAGTCGGTATTGTGCCTTTTGTATTTAATTCTGACGCAATTTCTGTGTTTCATCGTCAATCAGAAGGTCAGACGGATACAGTAAACGTGAAGTGAAGCATCGGAATCTATAACTACTGTCACAGGAATGGTTCAGAACATAGACAGTATGAAGAGTCAGTTTTCTTTTACTTAGGTCCGCATTGTGCCTTTTGTTTTTAATTCCGATGCAATTTCTGTGTTTCGTCGTCAATAAGAAGGTCCAAGTAATGCAGTAAACCTGTAGTGAAGCATCGGAATCTAAAACCGGTCTCACAGGAAAGGTTCAAAACGTAGACAGTAAGAAGACCCAGTCTTCTTGTACGTGAGTCGGCATTGTGCCTTTTGTATTGAATTCCGATGCAATTTCTGTGTTTCATCGTCAATAGGAAGATCACAGGGATACAGTAAACCTGAAGTGAAGCATCGGAATCTATAACTAGTGTCACAGGAATGGTTCAAAACATAGACAGTAAGAAGAGTCAGTCTTCTTGTACTTAAGTCGGCATTGTGCGATTGTATTTGTTTTCGATACAATTCCTGTGTTTCATCGTCAATAAGAAAGTCAGAGGAATACAGTAAACCTGAAAAGAAGTATCGGAATCTATAACTAGTGTCACAGGAATGGTTCAACACATAGACAGTAAGAATAGTAAGTTTTCTTGTATCTAAGTCGGCATTGTGATTTTTGTATTTAATTCCGATGCAATTTTTGTGTTACATCGTCAATAAGAAGGTCAGAGGGATACAGCAAACCTGAAGTGAAGCATCGGAAACCATAACTAGTGTCACAGAAATGGTTCAAAACATAGACAGTAAGATGAGCCAGCCTTCCAGTACTTGAGTCGTCATTGTGCCTTTTGTATTTAATTCCGATGCAATTTCTGTGTTTCATCCTCAATAAGGAGGTAACAGGGATACAGTGATCCTGAAGTGAAGCATCGGAATCTATAACTAGTGTCACAGGAATGGTTCAAAACATAGACACTAAGAAGAGCCAGTCTTCTTGTACTTTTTCGGCATTGTGCCTTTTGTATTTAATTCCGATGCAATTTCTGTGTTTCATCGTCAATAAGAAGGTCAGAGCGATACAGAAAACCGGAAGTGAAGCATCGGAATCTATAACTAGTGTCACAGGAATGGTTCAAAACATAGACTGTAAGAGTAGTCAGATTTCTTGTACTTAAGTCGGCATTGCGATTTTTGTATTTAATTCCGATGCAATTTCTGTGTTACATCGTCAATAAGAAGGTCAGAGGGATGCAGCAAACCTGAAGTGAAGCATCGGAATCTATAACTAGTGTCACAGAAATGGTTCAAAACATAGACTGTAAGAAGAGTCAGTTTTCTTGTACTTAAGTCGGCATTGTGCCTTTTGTATTTAATTCCGACGCAATTTCTGTGTTTCATCGTCAATCAGAAGGTCAGACGGATTCAGTAAACCTGAAGTGAAGCATCGGAATCTATAACTACTGTCACAGGTATGGTTCAGACCATAGGCAGTAAGAAGAGTCAGTTTTCTTGTACTTAGGTATGCATTGTGGTTTTTGTATTTAATTCAGATGCAATTTCTGTGATTCGTCGTCAATAAGAGTGTCCAAGGGATACAGTAAACCTGAAGTGAAGCATCGCAATCTATAACCGGTCTCACAGGAAAGGTTCAAAGCGTAGACAGTAAGAAGAGCCAGTCTACTTGTACTTGAGTCGGCATTGTGCCTTTTGTATTGAATTCCGATGCAATTTCTGTGTTTCATCGTCAATAAGATGGCAGAGGGATACAGTAAACCTGAAGGGAAGCATCGGAATCTATAACTAGGTTCACAGGAATGGCTCAAATCATAGACAGTAAGAAGAGTCAGTTCTCTTGTACTTAAGTCGGCATTGTGCCTTTTGTATTTAATTCCGATGCAATTTCTGTGTTTCATCGGCAATATGAGGGTCAGAGGGATACAGTAAACCAGAAGTGAAGCATCGGAAACTATAACTAGTGTCACAGGAATTGTTCAAAACATAGACAGTAAGAAGAGTCAGTTTTCTTGTACTTAAGTCGGCATTGTACCTTTTGTATTCAATTCCAATGCAGTTTCTGTGTTTCATCGTCAATAAGTAGGTCAGAGGGATACAGTAAACCTGAAGTGAAGCATCGGAATCTATAACTAGAGTCACAGGAAAGGTTCACAACAAAGAAAGTAAAAGGAGTCAGTCTTCTTGTACTTAAGTCGGCATTGTGCCTTTTGTATTTAATTCCGATGCAATTTCTATGTTTCATCGTCAATACGAAGGTCAGAGGGATACAGTAAACCTGAAGTGAAGCATCGGAATCTATAACTAGTGTCATAGGAATGGTTCAAATCATAGACAGTAAAAAGAGTCAGTTTTCTTGTACTTGAGACGCATTGTGCCTTTTGTATTGAATTCCGATGAAATTTCTGTGTTTCATCGTCAATAAGAATGTCAGAGGGTTACAGTAAACCTGATGTGATGCATCGGAATCTATAACTAGTGTCACAGGAATGGTTCAAAACATATACAGTAAGAAGAGTCACTTTTCTTGTACTTAAGTCGGCATTGTGCCATTTGTATTTAATTCCGTTGCAATTTCTGTGTGTCATCGTCAATAAGAACTTCAGAGGGATACAGTAAACCTGAAGTGAAGTATCGGAATCTATAACTAGTGTCACAGGAATTTTTCAAATCATAGACACCAAGAAGATTCAGTTTTCTTATACTTAAGTCGGCATTGTGCCTTCTGTATTTAATTTCGATGCAATTTCTGTGTTTCATCGACAATAAGGAAGTCAGAGGGATACAGTTAACCTGAAGTGAAGCATCGGAATCTACAAATAGTGTCACAGGAGTGGTTCAAAACATAGACAGTAAGAAATGCCAGTCTTCTTGTACTTGAGTTGGCATTGTGCCTTTTGTATTGAATTCCGATGCAATTTCTGTGTTTCATCCTCAATAAGGAGGTCACAGGGCTACAGAGAACCTGAAGTGAAGCATCGGAATCTATAACTATTGTCACAGGAATGGTTCGAAGAATAGACAGTAAGAAGAGCCAGTCTTCTTGTACTTTTTTCGGCATTGCGCCTTTTGTATTTAATTGCGATGCAATTTCTGTGTTTCATCTTCAATAAGAAGGTCAGAGGGATACAGCAAACCGGAAGTGAAGCATCGAAATCTATAACTAGTGTCACAGGAATGGTTCAAAACATAGACAGTAAGAAGAGTCAGTTTTCTTGTACTTAAGTCGGCATTGTGCCTTTTGTATTTAATTCCGATGGAATTTCTGTGTTTCATCGTCAATAAGAAGGTCACAGGGATACAGTAAACCTGAAGTGAAGCATCGGAATCTATAACTAGTGTCACAGGAATGGTTTAAAACATAGACAGTAAGAAGAGTCAGTCTTCTTGTACTTAAGTCGGCATTGTGCGATTGTATTTATTTTCGATGCAATTTCTGTGTTTCATCGTCAATAAGAAAGTCAGAGGGATACAGTAAACCTGAAAAGAAGTATCGGAATCTATAACTAGTGTCACAGGATTGGTTCAACACAAAGACAGTAAGAATAGTAAGTTTTCTTGTATCTAAGTCGGCATTGTGATTTTTGTATTTAATTCCGATGCAATTTCTGTGTTACATCGTCAATAAGAAGGTCAGAGGGATACAGCAAACCTGAAGTGAAGCATCGGAAACTATAACTAGTGTCACAGGAATGGTTCAAAACATAGACAGTAAGAAGAGTCAGTTTTCTTTTACTTAAATCGGCATTGTGCCTTTTGTATATAATTCCGAATCAATTTCTGTGTTTCATCGTCAAGAAGAAGGTCAGAGGGATACAGTAAACCTGAAGTGAAGCATCGGAATCTATAACTAGTGTCACAGGAATGGTTCAAAAGCATGGACAGTAAGTAGAGTCACTTTTCTTGTACTTAAGTCGGCATTGTGCCTTTTGTATTTAATTCCGTTGCAATTTCTGTGTTTCATCGTCAATAAGAACTTCAGAGGGATACAGTAAACCTGAAGTGAAGTATCAGAATCTATAACTAGTGTCACAGGAATGGTTCAAATCATAGACAGTAAGAAGATTCAGTTTTCTTAAACATAAGTCGGCTTTGTGCCTTTTGTATTTAGTTCCGATGCAATGTCTGTGTTTCATCGACAATAAGGAAGTCAGAGGGATACAGTTAACCTGAAGTGAAGCATCGGAGTCTATAACTAGTGTCACAGGTGTGGTTCAAACATAGACAGTAAGAAGAGCCAGTCTTCTTGTACTTGAGTCGGCATTGTGCCTTTTGTATTGAATTCCGATGCAATTTCTGTGTTTCATCGTCAATAAGAAGGTCAGAGGGATAGAGTAAACCTGATGTGAAGCATCGGAATCTATAACTAGTGTCACAGGAAAGGTTCCAAGCATAGACAGTAAGATGAGCCAGCCTTCTTGTACTTGTGTCGTCATTGTGCCTTTTGTGTTTAATTCCGATGCAATTTCTGTGTTTCATCCTCAATAAGGAGGTCACAGGTATACAGTGAACCTGAAGTGAAGCATCGGAATCTATAACTAGTGTCACAGGAATGGTTCAAAACATAGACACTAAGAAGAGCCAGTCTTCTTGTACTTTTTCGGCATTGTGCCTTTTGTATTTAATTGCGATGCAATTTCTGTGTTTCATCGTCAGTAAGAAGGTCAGAGCGTTACAGTAAACCGGAAGTGAAGCATCGGAATCTATAACTAGTGTCACAGGAATGGTTCAAAACATAGACAGTAAGAAGAGTCAGTTTTCTTGTACTTAAGTCGGCATTGTGCCTTTTGTATTTAATTCCGATGGAATTTCTGTGTTTCATCGTCAATAAGAAGGTCAGAGGGATACAGTAAACCTGAAGTGAAGCATCGGAATCTATAACTAGTGTCACAGGAATGGTTCAAAACATAGACAGTAAGAAGAGTCAGTCTTCTCGTGCTTAAGTCGGCATTGTGCGATTGTATTTAATTCCGATGCAATTTCTGTGTTTCATGGTCAATAGGAAAGTCAGAGGAATACAGTAAACCTGAAGTGAAGCATCGGAATCTATAACTAGTGTCACAGGAATGGTTCTAAACATAGACTGTAAGAGTAGTCAGTTTTCTTGTACTTAAGTCGGCATTGCGATTTTTGCATTTAGTTCCGATGCAATTTCTGTGTTACATCGTCAATAAGAAGGTCAGAAAGATACAGCAAACCTGAAGTGAAGCGTCGGAATCTATAACTAGTGTCACAGAAATGGTTCAAAACATAGACTGTAAGAAGAGTCAGTTTTCTTGTACTGAAGTCGGCATTGTGCCTTTTGTATTTAATTCCGACGCAATTTCTGTGTTTCATCGTCAATCAGAAGGTCAAACGGATTCAGTAAACCTGAAGTGAAGCATCGGAATCTATAACTACTGTCACAGGTATGGTTCAGAACATAGGCAGTAAGAAGAGTCAGTTTTCTTGTACTTAGGTCCGCATTGTGCTTTTTGTATTTAATTCCGATGCAATTTCTGTGTTTCGTCGTCAATAAGAGTGACCAAGGGATACAGTAAACCTGAAGTGAAGCATCGCAATCTATAACCGGTCTCACAGGAAAGGTTCAAAACGTAGACAGTAAGAAGAGCCAGTCTACTTGTACTTGAGTCGGCATTGTGCCTTTTGTATTGAATTCCGATGCAATTTCTGTGTTTCATCGTCAATAAGAAGGCAGAGGGATACAGTAAACCTGAAGTGAAGCATCGGAATCTATAACTAGGTTCACAGGAATGGCTCAAAACATAGACAGTAAGAAGAGTCAGTTCTCTTGTACTTAAGTCGGCATTGTGCCTTTTGTATTTAATTCCGATGAAATTTCTGTGTTTCATCGTCAATACGAAGGTCAGAGGGATACAGTAAACCTGATGTGAAGCATCAGAATCTATAACTAGTGTCACAGCAATAGTTCAAAAAATAGACATTAAGAAGAGTCAGTTTTCTTGTACTTAAGTCTGCATTGTGCCTTTTGTATATAATTCCGATGATATTTCTGTGTTTCATCGTCAATAAGAATGTCAGAGCGATACAGTATACCTGAAGTGAAGCATCGGAATCTATGACTAGTGTCACAGGAATGGTTCAAAACATAGACAGTAAGGAGAGTCAGTTTACTTGTACTTAATTCGGCATTGTGCCTTTTGTATTTAATTCCGATGCAATTTCTGTCTTTCATCGTCAATAAGAAGGTCAGAGGGATACACTAAACATGAAGTGAAGCATCGGGATCCATAATTAGTTTCACAGGAATGGTTCAAAACATAGAGAGAAAGAAGAGTCAGTTTACTTGTACTTAAGTTGGCATTGTGCCTTTTGTATTTAATTCCGATGAAATTTCTGTGTTTCATCGGCAATATGAGAGTCAGAGGGATTCAGTAAACCTGAAGTGAAGCATCGGAAACTATAACTAGTGTCACAGGAATTGTTCAAATCATAGACGGTAAGAAAAGTCAGTTTGCTTTTACTTAAGTCGGCATTGTGCCTTTTGTATTTAATTCCAATGCAGTTTCTGTGTTTCATCGTCAATAAGTAGGTCAGAGGGATACAGCAAACCTGAAGTGAAGCATCGGAATCTATAACTAAAGTCACAGGAAAGGTTCACAACAAAGAAAGTAAGAAGAGTCAGTCTTCTTGTACTTAAGTCGGCATTGTGCCTTTTGTATTTAATTCCGATGCAATTTCTGTGTTTCATCGTCAATAAGAAGGTCAGAGGGATACAGTAAACCTGAAGTGAAGCATCGGAATCTATAACTAGTGTCATAGGAATGGTTCAAATCATAGACAGTAAAAAGAAACAGTTTTCTTGACTTAAGTCGGCATTGTGCCTTTTGTATTGAATTCCGATGAAATGTCTGTGTTTCATCGTCAATAAGAAGGTCAGAGGGATACAGTAAACCTGATGTGATGCATCGGAATCTATAACTAGTGTCACAGGAATGGTTCAAAACATAGACAGTAAGAAGAGTCACTTTTCTTGTACTTAAGTCGGCATTGTGCCATTTGTATGTAATTCCGTTGCAATTTCTGTGTTTCATCGTCAATAAGAACTTCAGAGGGATACAGTAAACCTGAAGTGAAGTATCGGAATCTATAACTAGTGTCACAGGAATTTTTCAAATCATAGACAGTAAGAAGATTCAGTTTTCTAATACTTAAGTCGGCATTGTGCCTTTTGTATTTAATTTCGATGCAATTTCTGTGTTTCACCGACAATAAGGAAGTCAGAGGGATACAGTTAACCTGAAGTGAAGCATCGGAATCTATAACTAGTGTCACAGGAGTGGTTCAAAACATAGACAGTAAGAAATGCCAGTCTTCTTGTACTTGAGTCGGCATTGTGCCTTTTGTATTGAATTCCGATGCAATTTCTGTGTTTCATCCTCAATAAGGAGGTCACAGGGATACAGAGAACCTGAAGTGAAGCATCGGAATCTATAACTATTGTCACAGGAATGGATCAAAGAATAGACAGTAAGAAGAGCCAGTCTCCTTGTACTTTTTTCGGCATTGTGCCTTTTGTATTTAGTAGCGATGCAATGTCTGTGTTTCATCGTCAGTAAGAAGGTCAGAGGGATACAGCAAACCTGAAGTGAAGCATCGGAAACTATAACTAGTGTCACAGAAATGGTTCAAAACATAGACAGTAAGAAGAGTCAGTTTTCTTGTACTTAAGTCGGCATTGTGCCTTTTGTATTTAATTCTGACGCAATGTCTGTGTTTCATCGTCAATCAGAAGGTCAGACGGATACAGTAAACGTGAAATGATGCATCGGAATCTATAACTACTGTCACAGGAATGGTTCAGAACATAGACAGTAAGAAGAGTCAGTTTTCTTTTACTTAGGTCCGCATTGTGCCTTTTGTTTTTAATTCCGATGCAATTTCTGTGCTTCATCGTCAATAAGAAGGTCAGAGGGATACAGTAATCATGAAGTGAAGCATCGGAATCTATAACTAGTGTCACAGGAATGGTTCAAACATACACTGTAAGAAGAGTCAGTTTTCTCGTACTTAACTCGGCAATGTGCCTTTTGTATTTAATTCCGATGCAATTTCTGTGTTTCATCGTCAGTAAGAACTTCAGAGGGATACAGTAAACCAGAAGTGAAGTATCGGAATCTATAACTAGTGTCATAGGAATGGTTCAAATCATAGACAGTAAGAAGTTTCTGTTTTCTTGTACTTAAGTCGGCATTGTGCCTTTTGTATTTAATTCCGATGCAATTTCTGTGTTTCATCGTCAATAAGGAAGTCAGAGGGATACAGTTAACCTGAAGTGAAGTATCGGAATCTATAACTAGTGTCACAGGAGTGGTTCAAAACATAGACAGTAAGAAGAGTCAGTTTTTTTGTTCTTAAGTCGGCATTGTGCCCTTTGTATTTAATTCCGTTGCAATTTCTGTGTTTCATCGTCAATAAGAACTTCAGAGGGATACAGTAAACCTGAAGTGAAGTATCAGAATCTATAACTAGTGTCACAGGAATGGTTCAAATCATAGACAGTAAGAAGATTCAGTTTTCTTAAACATAAGTTGGCTTTATGCGTTTTGTATTTAATTCCGATGCAATGTCTGTGTTTCATCGACAATAAGGAAGTCAGAGGGATACAGTTAACTTGAAGTGAAGCATCGGAGTCTATAACTAGTGTCACAGGAGTGGTTCAAACATAGACAGTAAGAAGAGCCAGTTTTCTTGTACTTGAGTCGGCATTGTGCCTTTTGTATTTAATTCCGATGCAATTTCTGTGTTTCATCCTCAGTAAGGAGGTCACAGAGATACAGTGAACCTGAAGTGAAGCATCGGAATCTATAACTAGTGTCACAGAAATGGTTCAAAACATAGACTGTAAGAAGAGTCTGTTTTCTTGTACTTAAGTCGGCATTTTGCCTTTTGTATTTAATTCCGACGCAATTTCCGTGTTTCATCGTCAATCAGAAGGTCAGACGGATTCAGTAAACCTGAAGTGAAGCATCGGAATCTATAACTACTGTCACAGGTATGGTTCAGAACATAGGCAGTAAGAAGAGTCAGTTTTCTTGTACTTAGGTCCGCATTGTGCTTTTTGTATTTAATTCCGATGCAATTTCTGTGTTTCGTCGTCAATAAGAGTGTCCAAGGGATACAGTAAACCTGAAGTGAAGCATCGCAATCTATAACCGGTCTCACAGGAAAGGTTCAAAACGTAGACAGTAAGAAGAGCCAGTCTACTTGTACTTGAGTCGGCATTGTGCCTTTTGTATTGAATACCGATGCAATTTCTGTGTTTCATCGTCAATAAGAAGGCAGAGGGATACAGTAAACCTGAAGTGAAACATCGGAGTCTATAACTAGGTTCACAGGAATGGCTCAAAACATAGACAGTAAGAAGAGTCAGTTCTCTTGTACTTAAGTCGGCATTGTGCCTTTTGTATTTAATTCCGATGAAATTTCTGTGTTTCATCCTCAATACGAAGGTCAGAGGGATACAGTAAACCTGATGTGAAGCATCAGAATCTATAACTAGTTTCACAGCAATAGTTCAAAAAATAGACATTAAGAAGAGTCAGTTTTCTTGTACTTAAGTCTGCATTGTGCCTTTTGTATATAGTTCCGATGATATTTCTGTGTTTCATCGTCAATAAGAATGTCAGAGCGATACAGTATACCTGAAGTGAAGCATCGGAATCTATGACTAGTGTCACAGGAATGGTTCAAAACATAGACAGTAAGGAGAGTCAGTTTACTTGTACTTAATTCGGCATTGTGCCCTTTTGTATTTAATTCCGATGCAATTTCTGTGTTTCATCGTCAATAAGAAGGTCAGAGGGATACACTAAACTTGACGTGAAGCATCGGTATCCATAACTAGTTTCACAGGAATGGTTCAAAACATAGAGAGTAAGAAGAGTCAGTTTACTTGTACTTAAGTTACCATTGTGCCTTTTGTATTTAATTCCGATGCAATTTCTGTGTTTCATCTACAATATGAGAGTCAGAGGGATACAGTAAACCTGAAGTGAAGCATCGGAAACTATAACTAGTGTCACAGGAATTGTTCAAATCATAGACAGTAAGAAGAGTCAGTTTTCTTTTACTTAAGTCGGCATTGTGCCTTTTGTATTTAATTCCAATGCAGTTTCTGTGTTTCATCGTCAATAAGTAGGTCAGAGGGATACAGTAAACCTGAAGTTAAGCATCGGAATCTATAACTAAAGTCACAGGATAGGTTCACAACAAAGAAAGTAAGAAGAGTCAGTCTTCTTGTACTTAAGTCGGCATTGTGCCTTTTGTATTTAATTCCGATGCAATTTCTGTGTTTCATCGTCAATAAGAAAATCAGAGGGATACAGTAAACCTGAAGTGAAGCATCGGAATCTATAACTAGTGTCATAGGAATGGTTCAAATCATAGACAGTAAAAAGAAACAGTTTTCTTGACATAAGTCGGCATTGTGCCTTTTGTATTGAATTCCGATGAAATTTCTGTGTTTCATCGTCAATAAGAAGGTCAGAGGGATACAGTAAACCTGATGTGATGCATCGGAATCTATAACTAGTGTCACAGGAATGGTTCAAAACATAGACAGTAAGAAGAGTCACTTTTCTTGTACTTAAGTCGGCATTGTGCCATTTGTATTTAATTCCGTTGCAATTTCTGTGTTTCATCGTCAATAAGAACTTCAGAGGGATACAGTAAACCTGAAGTGAAGTATCGGAATCTGTAACTAGTGTCACAGGAATTTTTCAAATCATAGACAGTAAGAAGATTCAGTTTTCTAATACTTAAGTCGGCATTGTGCCTTTTGTATTTATTTTCGATGCAATTTCTGTGTTTCAGCGACAATAAGGAAGTCAGAGGGATACACTTAACCTGAAGTGAAGCATCGGAATCTATAACTAGTGTCACAGGAGTGGTTCAAAACATAGACAGTAAGAAATGCCAGTCTTCTTGTACTTGAGTCGGCATTGTGCCTTTTGTATTGAATTCCGATGCAATTTCTGTGTTTCATCCTCAATAAGGAGGTCACAGGGATACAGAGAACCTGAAGTGAAGCATCGGAATCTATAACTATTGTCACAGGAATGGTTCAAAGAATAGACAGTAAGAAGAGCCAGTCTTCTTGTACTTTTTTCGGCATTGTGGCTTTTGTATTTAATTGCGATGCAATATCTGTGTTTCATCGTCAATAAGAAGGTCAGAGGGATACAGTAAACCGGAAGTGAAGCATCGGAATCTATAACTAGTGTCACAGGAATGGTTCAAAACATAGACAGTAAGAAGAGTCAGTTTTCTTGTACTTAAGTCGGCATTGTGCCTTTTGTATTTAATTCCGATGGAATTTCTGTGTTTCATCGTCAATAAGAAGGTCACAGGGATACAGTAAACCTGAAGTGAAGCATCGGAATCTATAACTAGTGTCACAGGAAAGGTTCAAAACATAGACAGTAAGAAGAGTCAGTCTTCTTGTACTTAAGTCGGCATTGTGCGATTGTATTTATTTGCGATGCAATTTCTGTGTTTCATCGTCAATAAGAAAGTCAGAGGAATACAGTAAACCTGAAAAGAAGTATCGGAATCTATAACTAGTGTCACAGGAATGGTTCAACACATAGACAGTAAGAATAGTAAGTTTTTCTTGTATCTAAGTCGGCATTGTGATTTTTGTATTTAATTCCGATTGAATTTCTGTGTTACATCGTCAGTAAGAAGGTCAGAGGGATACAGCAAACCTGAAGTGAAGCATCGGAAACTATAACTAGTGTCACAGAAATGGTTCAAAACATAGACAGTAAGAAGAGTCAGTTTTCTTGTACTTAAGTCGGCATTGTGCCTTTTGTATTTAATTCTGACGCATTTTCTGTGTTTCATCGTCAATCAGAAGGTCAGACGGATACAGTAAGCGTGAAGTGAAGCATCGGAATCTATAACTACTGTCACAGGAATGGTTCAGAACATAGACAGTAAGAAGAGTCAGTTTTCTTGTACTTAAGTCGGCATTGTGCCTTTTGTAATTAATTCCGATGCAATTCCTCTGATTCATCGTCAATATAAAGGTCAGAGGGATACAGTGAACCTTAAGTGAAGCATTGAAATCTATAACTAGTGTCACAGGAATGGTTCAAAACATAGACAGTAAGAAGAGTCAGTTTTCTTGTACTTAGGTCGGCATTGTGCCTTCTGTATTTAATTCTGATGCAATTTCTGTGTTTCGTCGTCAATAAGAAGGTCCAAGGGATACAGTAAACCTGAAGTGAAGCATCGGAATCTATAACCGGTCTCACAGGAAAGGTTCAAAACGTAGACAGTAAGAAGAGTCAGTTTTCTTGTACTTAAGACGGCATTGTGCCTTTTGTATTTAATTCCGATGCAATTTCTGTGTTTCATCGTCAATAAGAAGGTCAGAGGGATACAGTAAACCTGACGTGAAGCATCAGAATCTATAACTAGTGTCACAGCAATAGTTCAAAAATTAGACAGTAAGAAGAGTCAGTTTTCTTGTACTTAAGTCGGCATTGTGCCTTTTGTATTTAATTCCGATGATATTTCTGTGTTTCATCGTCAGTAAGAAGGTCAGAGCGATACAGTAAACCTGAAGTGAAGCATCGGAATCTATAACTACTGTCACAGGAATGGTTCAGAACATAGTAAGAAGAGTCAGTTTTCTTTCACTTAGGTCCGCATTGTGCCTTTTGTTTTTAATTCCGATGCAATTTCTGTGTTTCGTCGGCAATAAGAAGGTCCAAGGGATAAAGTATACCTGTAGTTAAGCATCGGAATCTAAAACCGGTCTAACAGGAAAGGTTCAAAACGTAGACAGTAAGAAGACCCAGTCTTCTTGTACCTGAGTCGGCATTGTGCCTTTTGTATTGAATTCCGATGCAATTTCTGTGCTTCATCGTCAATTAGAAGGTCAGAGGGATACAGTAATCATGAAGTGAAGCATCGGAATCTATAACTAGTGTCACAGGAATGGTTCAAACATACACTGTAAGAAGAGTCAGTTTTCTTGTACTTAACTCGGCAATGTGCCTATAGTATTTAATTCCGATGCAATTTCTGTGTTTCATCGTCAGTAAGAACTTCAGAGGGATACAGTAAACCTGAAGTGAAGTATCGGAATCTATAACTAGTGACATAGGAATGGTTCAAATCATAGACAGTAAGAAGTTTCTGTTTTCTTGTACTTAAGTCGGCATTGTGGCTTTTGTATTTAATTCCGATGCAATTTCTGTGTTTCATCGTCAATAAGGAAGTCAGAGGGATGCAGTTAACCTGACGTGAAGTATCGGAATCTATAACTAGTGTCACAGGAGTGGTTCAAAACATAGACTTTAAAAGAGTCAGTTTTTTTGTTCTTAAGTCGGCATTGTGCCTTTTGTATTTAATTCCGATGCAATTTCTGTGTTTCATCGTCAATAAAATGGTCCGAGGGATACAGTAAATCGGAAGTGAAGAATCGGAATCTACAACTAGTGTCACAGGAATGGTTCAAAACATAGACAGTAAGAAGAGTCAGTTTTCTTGTACTTAAGTCGGCATTGTGCCTTTTGTAATTAATTCCGATGCAATTTCTGTGATTCATCGTCAATATAAAGGTCAGAGGGATACAGTGAACCTTAAGTGAAGCATTGAAATCTATAACTAGTGTCACAGGAATGGTTCAAAACATAGACAGTAAGAAGAGTCAGTTTTCTTGTACTTAAGTCGGCATTGTGCCTTTTGTATTTAATTCCGATGATATTTCTGTGTTTCATCGTCAGTAAGAAGGTCAGAGCGATACAGTAAACCTGAAGTGAAGCATCGGAATCTATAACTACTGTCACAGGAATGGTTCAGAACATAGTAAGAAGAGTCAGTTTTCTTTCACTTAGGTCCGCATTGTGCCTTTTGTTTTTAATTCCGATGCAATTTCTGTATTTCGTCGTCAATAAAAAGGTCCAAGGGATACAGTAAACCTGTAGTGAAGCATGGGAATCTAAAACCGGTCTCACCGGAAAGGTTCAGAACGTAGACAGTAAGAAGACCCAGTTTTCTTGTACTTGAGTCGGCATTGTGCCTTTTGTATTGAATATTGATGCAATTTCTGTGTTTCATCGTCAATAAGAAGGTCAGAGGGATACAGTAAACCTGAAGAGAAGCATCGGAATCTATAACTAGTGTCACAGGAATGGTTCAAAACATAGACAGTAAGACGAGTCAGTTTTCTTGTACTTAACAGGGCAATGTGCCTTTTGTATTTAATTACGGTGCAATTTCTGTGTTTCATCGTCAGTAAGAACTTCAAAGGGATACAGTAAACTTGAAGTGAAGTATCGTAATCTATAACTAGTGTCATAGGAATGGTTCAAATCATAGACAGTAAGAAGTTTCTGTTTTCTTGTACTTAAGTCGGCATTGTGCCTTTTGTATTTAATTCCGATGCAATTTCTGTGTTTCATCGTCAATAAGGAAGTCAGAGTGATACTGTCAACCTGAAGTGAAGCATCGGAATCAATAACTAGTGTCACAGGAGTGGTTCAAAACATAGACAGTAAGAAGAGTCAGTTTTCTTGTACTTAAGTCGGCATTATGGCTTTTCTAATTATTTCCGATGCAATTTCTGTGTTTCGTCGTCAATAAGAAGGTCCAAGGGATTCAGTAAACCTGAAGTGAAGCATCGGAATCTATAACCGGTCTCACAGGAAAGGTTCAAAGCGTAGACAGTAAGAAGAGTCAGTTTTCTTGTACTTAAGACGGCATTGTGCCTTTTGTATTTAATTATTCCGATGCAATTTCTGTGTTTCATCGTCAATAAGAAGGTCAGAGGGATACAGTAAACCTGACGTGAAGCATCAGAATCTATAACTAGTGACATAGCAAAAGTTCAAAAATTAGACAGTAAGAAGAGTCAGTTTCCTTGTACTTAAGTCGGCATTGTGCCTTTTGATTTTATTCCGATGATATTTCTGTGTTTCATCGTCAATAAGAAGGTCAGAGCGATACAGTAAACCTGAAGTGAAGCATCGGAATCTATAACTAGTGTCACAGGAATGGTTCAAAACATAGACACTAAGAAGAGCCAGTCTTCTTGTACTTTTGTCGGCATCGTGCCTTTTGTATTAAATTCCGATGCAATTTCTGTGTTTCATCGTCAATAAGAAGGTCAGAGGGATACAGTAAACCTGATGTGATGCATCGGAATCTACAACTAGTGTCACAGGAATGGTTCAAAACATAGACAGTAAGAAGAGTCACTTTTCTTGTACTTAAGTCGGCATTGTGCCATTTGTATTTAATTCCGTTGCAATTTCTGTGTTTCATCGTCAATAAGAACTTCAGAGGGATACAGTAAACCTGAAGTGAAGTATCGGAATCTATAACTAGTGTCACAGGAATTTTTCAAATCATAGACAGTAAGAAGATTCAGTTTTCTTATACTTAAGTCGGCATTGTGCCTTTTGTATTTAATTTCGATGCAATTTCTGTGTTTCATCGTCAATAAGGAAGTCAGAGGGATACAGTTAACCTGAAGTGAAGCATCGGAATCTATAACTAGTGTCACATGAGTGGTTCAAAACATAGACAGTAAGAAATGCCAGTCTTCTTGTACTTGAGTCGGCATTGCGCCTTTTGTATTGAATTCCGATGCAATTTCTGTGTTTCATCCTCAATAAGGAGGTCACAGGGATACAGAGAACCTGAAGTGAAGCATCGGAATCTATAACTATTGTCACAGGTATGGTTCAAAGAATAGACAGTAAGAAGAGCCAGTCTTCTTGTACTTTATTCGGCATTGTGCCTTTTGAATTTAATTGCGATGCAATTTCTGTGTTTCATCGTCAATAAGAAGGTCAGAGGGATACAGTAAACCGGGAATGAAGCATCGGAATCTATAGCTAGTGTCACAGAAATGGTTCAAAACATAGACAGTAAGAAGAGTCAGTTTTCTTGTACTTAAGTCGGCATTGTGCCTTTTGTATTTAATTCCGATGCAATTTCTGTGTTTCATCGTCAATAAGAAGGTCACAGGGATACAGTAAACCTGAAGTGAAGCATCGGAATCTATAACTAGTGTCACAGGAATGGTTCAAAACATAGACAGTAAGAAGAGTCAGTCTTCTTGTACTTAAGTCGGCATTGTGCGATTGTATTTATTTTCGATGCAATTTCTGTGTTTCATCGTCAATAAGAAAGTCAGAGGAATACAGTAAACCTGAAAAGAAGTATCGGAATCTATAACTAGTGTCACAGGAATGGTTCAACACATAGACAGTAAGAATAGTAAGTTTTCTTGTATCTAAGTCGGCATTGTGATTTTTGTATTTAATTCCGATGGAATTTCTGTGTTACATCGTCAATAAGAAGGTCAGAGGGATACAGCAAACCTGAAGTGAAGCATCAGAAACTATAACTAGTGTCACAGAAATGGTTCAAAACATAGACAGTAAGAAGAGTCAGTTTTTTTGTACTTAAGTCGGCATTGTGCCTTTTGTATTTAACTCTGACGCAATTTCTGTGTTTCATCGTCAATCAGAAGGTCAGACGGATACAGTAAACGTGAAGTGAAGCATCGGAATCTATAACTACTGTCACAGGAATGGTTCAGAACATAGACAGTAAGAAGAGTCAGTTTTCTTTTACTTAGGTCCGCATTGTGCCTTTTGTTTTTAATTCCGATGCAATTTCTGTGTTTCGTCGTCAATAAGAAGGTCCAAGGGATACAGTAAACCTGTAGTGATGCATCGGAATCTAAAACCGGTCTCACAGGAAGGGTTCAAAACGTAGACAGTAAGAATACCCAGTCTTCTTGTACTTGAGTCGGCATTGTGCCTTTTGTATTGAATTCCGATGCAATTTCTGTCTTTCATCGTCAATAAGAAGGTCAGAGGGATACAGTAAACCTAAAGTGAAGCATCGGAATCTATAACTAGTGTCACATGAATGGTTCAAACATAGACAGTAAGAAGAGTCAGTTTTCTTGTACTTAACTCGGCAATGTTCCTTTTGTATGTAATTCCGATGCAATATCTGTGTTTCATCGTCAGTAAGAACTTCAGAGGGATACAGTAAACCTGAAGTGAAGTATCGGAATCTATAACTAGTGTCATGGGAATGGTTCAAATCATAGACAGTAAGAAGTTTCTGTTTTCTTGTACTTAAGTCGGCATTGTGCCTTTTGTATTTAATTCCGATGCAATTTCTGTGTTTCATCGTCAATAAGGAAGTCAGAGGGATATAGTTAACCTGAAGTGAAGTATCGGAATCTATAACGAGTGTCACAGGAGTGGTTCAAAACATAGACAGTAAGAAGAGTCAGTTTCTTTGTTCTTAAGTCGGCATTGTGCTTTTGTATTTAATTCCGATGCAATTTCTGTGTTTCATCGTCAATAAAATGGTCCGAGGGATACAGTAAACCGGAAGTGAAGCATCGGAATCTATAACTAGTATCACAGGAATGGTTCAAAATATAGACAGTAAGAAGAGTCAGTTTTCTTGTACTTAAGTCGGCATTGTGCCTTTTGTAATTAATTCCGATGCAATTTCTGTGATTCATCGTCAATAAAAAGGTCAGAGGGATACAGTGAACCTTAAGTGAAGCATTGAAATCTATAACTAGTGTCACAGGAATGGTTCAAAACATAGACAGTAAGAAGAGTCAGTTTTCTTGTACTTAGGTCGGCATTGTGCCTTCTGTACTTAATTCCGATGCAATTTCTGTGTTTCGTCGTCAATAAGAAGGTCCAAGGGATACAGTAAACCTGAAGTGAAGCATCGGAATCTATAACCGGTCTCACAGGAAAGGTTCAAAACGTAGACAGTAAGAAGAGTCAGTTTTCTTGTAGTTAAGACGGCATTGTGCCTTTTGTATTTAATTCCGATGCAATTTCTGTGTTTCATCGTCAATAAGAAGGTCAGAGGGATACAGTAAACCTGACGTGAAGCATCAGAACCTATAACTAGTGTCACAGCAATAGTTCAAAAATTAGACAGTAAGAAGAGTCAGTTTTCTTGTACTTAAGTCGGCATTGTGCCTTTTGTATTGAATATAGATGCAATTTCTGTGTTTCATCGTCAATAAGAACGTCAGAGGGATACAGTAAACCTGAAGTGAAGCATCGGAATCTATAACTAGCGTCACAGGAATGGTTCAAAACATAGATAGTAAGACGAGTCAGTTTTCTTGTACTTAACAGGGCAATGTGCCTTTTGTATTTAATTACGGTGCAATTTCTGTGTTTCATCGTCATTAAGAAGGTCTGAGGGATACAGTAAACCGGAAGTGAAGCATCGGAATCTATAACTAGTGTCACAGGAATGGTTCAAAAAATAGACAGTAAGAAGAGTCAGTTTTCTTGTACTTAAGTCGGCATTGTGCTTTTTGTATTTAATTCCGATGCAATTTCTGTGATTCATCGTCAATAAAAAGGTCAGAGAGATACAGTGACCCTTAAGTGAAGCATTGGAATCTATAACTAGTGTCACAGGAATGGTTCAAAACATAGACAGTAAGAAGAGTCAGTTTTCTTGTACTTAGGTCGGCATTGTGCATTCTGTATTTAATTCCGATGCAATTTCTGTGTTTCATCGTCAATGAGAAGGTCCATGGGATACAGTAAACCTGAAGTGAAGCATCGGAATCTATGACCGGTCTCACAGGAAAGGTTCAAAGCGTGAACAGTAAGAAGAGTCAGTTTTCTTGTACCTAAGACGGCATTGTGCCTTTAGTATTTAATTCCGTTGCAATTTCTGTGTTTCATCGTCAATAAGAACTTAAGAACTTCAGAGGAATACAGTAAACCTGAAGTGAAGTATCGGAATCTATAACTAGTGTCACAGGAATGGTTCAAATCATAGACAGTAAGAAGATTCAGTTTTCTTATACTTAAGTCGGCATTGTGCCTTTTGTATTTAATTCCGATGCAATTTCTGTGTTTCATCGTCAATAAGGAAGTCAGAGGGATACAGTTAACCTGAAGTGAAGCATCGGAATCTATAACTAGTGTCACAGGAGTGGTACAAAACATAGACAGTAAGAAGAACCAGTCTTCTTGTACTTGAGTCGGCATTGTACCTTTTGTAATGAATTCCGATGCAATTTCTGTGTTTCATCCTCAATAAGTAGGTCACAGGGATACAGTGATACTGAAGTGAAGCATCGGAATCTATAACTAGTGTCACAGAAATGGTTCAAACATAGACAGTAAGAATAGTCAGTTTTCTTGTACTTAAGTCGGCATTGTGATTTTTGTATTTAATTCCTATGCAATTTCTCTTATACATCGTCAATAAGAAGGTCAGAGGGATACAGCAAACCTGAAGTGAAGCATCGGAATCTATAACTAGTGTCACAGAAATGGTTCAAAACATAGACAGTACGAAGAGTCAGTTTTCTTGTACTTAAGTCGGCATTGTGCCTTTTGTATTTAATTCCGACGCAATTTCTGTGTTTCATCGTCAATCAGAAGGTCAGACGGATACAGTAAACCTGAAGTGAAGCATCGGAATCTATAACTACTGTCACAGGAATGGTTCAGAACATAGTAAGAAGAGTCAGTTTTCTTTCACTTAGGTCCGCATTGTGCCTTTTGTTTTTAATTCCGATGCAATTTCTGTGTTTCGTCGTCAATCAGAAGGTCCAAGGGATACAGTAAACCTGTAGTGGAGCATCAGAATCTAAAACCGGTCTCACAGGAAAGGTTCAAAACGTAGACAGTAAGAAGACCCAGTCTTCTTGTACTTGAGTCGGCATTGTGCCTTTTGTATTGATATTGATGCAATTTCTGTGTTTCATCGACACTAAGGGAGTCATAGGGATACAGTTAACCTGAAGTGAAGCATCGGAATATATAACTAGTGTCACAGGAGTGGTTCAAAACATAGACAGTAATAAATGCCAGTCTTCTTGTACTTGAGTCGGCATTGTGCCTTTTGTATTGAATTCCGATGCAATTTCTGTGTTTCATCCTCAATAAGGAGGTCACAGGGATACAGAGAACCTGAAGTGAAGCATCGGAATCTTTAACTATTGTCACAGGAATGGTTCAAAGAATAGACAGTAAGAAGAGCAAGTCTTCTTGTACTTTTTTCGGCATTGTGCCTTTTGTATTCAATTGCGATGCAATTTCTGTGTTTCATCGTCAATAAGGTCAGAGGGATACAGTAAACCGGAAGTGAAGCATCGGAATCTATAACTAGTGTCACAGGAATGGTTCAAATCATAGGCAGTAAGAAGAGTCAGTTTTCTTGTACTTAAGTCGGCATTGTGCCTTTTGCATTTAATTCCGATGGAATTTCTGTGTTTCATCGTCAATAGAAAGGTCACAGGGATACAGTAAACCTGAAGTGAAGCATCGGAATCTATAACTAGTGTCACAGGAATGGTTCTAAACATAGACAGTAAGAAGAGTCAGTCTTCTTGTACTTAAGTCGGCATTGTGCTATTGTATTTATTTTCGATGCAATTTCTGTGTTTCATCGTCAATAAGAAGGTCAGAGGGATACAGCAAACCCGAAGTGAAGCATCGGAAACTATAACTAGTGTCACAGATATGGTTCAAAACATAGACAGTAAGAAGAGTCAGTTTTCTTGTATTTAAGTCGGCATTGTGATTTTTGTGTTTAATTCTGTCGCAATTTCTGTGTTTCATCGTCAACCAGAAGGTCAGACGGATACAGTAAACGTGAAGTGAAGCATCGGAATCTATAACTACTGTCACAGGAATGGTTCAGAACATAGACAGTAAGAAGAGTCAGTTTTCTTTTACTTAGGTCCGCATTGTGCCTTTTGTTTTTAATTCCGATGCAATTTCTGTGTTTCGTCGTCAATAAGAAGGTCCAAGGGATACAGTAAACCTGTAGTGAAGCATCGGAATCTAAAACCGGTCTCACAGGAAAGATTCAAAACGTAGACAGTAAGAAGACCCAGTCTTCTTGTACTTGAGTCGGCATTGTGCCTTTTGTATTGAATTCCGATGCAATTTCTGTGTTTCATCGTCAATAAGATGGTCAGAGGGATACAGTAAACCTGAAGTGAAGCATCGGAATCTATAACTAGTGTCTCAGGAATGGTTCAAAACATAGACAGTAAGAAGTGTCAGTTTTCTTGTACTTAAGTCGGCATTGTGCCTTTTGTATATAATTCCGAATCAATTTCTGTGTTTCATCGTCAATAAGAAGGTCAGAGGGATACAGTAAACCTGATGTGAAGCATCGGAATCTATAACTGGTGTCACAGGAATGGTTCAAAGCATAGACAGTAAGAAGAGTCTCTTTTCTTGTACTTAAGTCGGCATTGTGCCTTTTGTATTTAATTCCGTTGCAATTTCTGTGTTTCATCGTCAATAAGAACTTCAGAGGAATACAGTAAACCTGAAGTGAAGTATCGGAATCTATAACTAGTGTCACAGGAATGGTTCAAATCATAGACAGTAAGAAGATTCAGTTTTCTTGTACTTAACTCGGCAATGTGCCTTTTGTATTTAATACCGGTGCAATTTCTGTGTTTCATCAACAGTAAGAACTTCAGAGGGATACAGTAAACTTGAAGTGAAGTATCGGAATCTATAACTAGTGTCATAGGAATGGTTCAAATCATAGACAGTAAGAAGTTTCTGTTTTCTTGTACTTAAGTCGGCATTGTGCCTTTTGTATTTAATTCGGATGCAATTTCTGTGTTTCATCGTCAATAAGGAAGTCAGAGAGATACAGTTAACCTGAAGTGAAGCATCGGAATCTATAACTAGTTTCACAGGAGTGGTACAAAACATAGACAGTAAGAAGAACCAGTCTTCTTGTACTTGAGTCGGCATTGTGCCTTTTGTATTGAATTCCGATGCAATTTCTGTGTTTCATTCACAATAAGGAGGTCACAGGGATACAGTGAACCTGAAGTGAAGCATCGGAATCTATAACTAGTGTCACAGGAATGGTTCAAAACATAGACAGTAAGAAGAGCCAGTCTTCTTGTACTTTTGTCGGCATTGTGCATTTTGTATTCAATTCCGATGCAATTTCTGTGTTTCATCGTCAATAAGAAGGTCAGACTGGTACAGTAAACCGGAGGTGAAGCATCGGAATCTATAACTAGTGTCACAGGAATGGTTCAAGACATAGACAGTAAGAAGAGTCAGTTTTCTTGTACTTAAGTCGGCATTGTGCCATTTGTATTTAATTCCGATGGAATTTCTGTGTTTCATCGTCAATAAGAAGGTGACAGGGATACAGTAAACCTAAAGTGAAGCATGGGAATCTATAACTAGTGTCACAGGAATGGTTCAAAGCATAGACAGTAAGAAGAGTCAGTCTTCCTGTACTTAAGTCGGCATTGTGCCATTTGTATTTAATTCTGTTGCAATTTCTGTGTTTCATCGTCAATAAGAACTTCAGAGCGATACAGTAAACCTGAAGTGAAGTATCGGAATCTATAACTAGTGTCACAGGAATTTTTCAAATCATAGACAGTAAGAAGATTCAGTTTTCTTATACCTAAGTCGGCATTGTGCCTTTTGTATTTAATTTCGATGCAATTTCTGTGTTTCATCGACACTAAGGAAGTCATAGGGATACAGTTAACCTGAAGTGAAGCATCGGAATCTATAACTAGTGTCACAGGAGTGGTTCAAAACATAGACAGTAATAAATGCCAGTCTTCTTGTACTTGAGTCGGCATTGTGCCTTTTGTATTGAATTCCGATGCAATTTCTGTGTTTCATCCTCAATAAGGAGGTCACAGGGATACAGAGAACCTGAAGTGAAGCATCGGAATCTTTAACTATTGTCACAGGAATGGTTCAAAGAATAGACAGTAAGAAGAGCAAGTCTTCTTGTACTTTTTTCGGCATTGTGCCTTTTGTATTTAATTGCGATGCAATTTCTGTGTTTCATCGTCAATAAGAAGGTCAGAGGGATACAGTAAACCGGAAGTGAAGCATCGGAATCTATAACTAGTGTCACAGGAATGGTTCAAATCATAGGCAGTAAGAAGAGTCAGTTTTCTTGTACTTAAGTCGGCATTGTGCCTTTTGCATTTAATTCCGATGGAATTTCTGTGTTTCATCGTCAATAGAAAGGTCACAGGGATACAGTAAACCTGAAGTGAAGCATCGGAATCTATAACTAGTGTCACAGGAATGGTTCTAAACATAGACAGTAAGAAGAGTCAGTCTTCTTGTACTTAAGTCGGCATTGTGCGATTGTATTTATTTTCGATGCAATTTCTGTGTTTCATCGTCAATAAGAAGGTCAGAGGGATACAGCAAACCCGAAGTGAAGCATCGGAAACTATAACTAGTGTCACAGATATGGTTCAAAACATAGACAGTAAGAAGAGTCAGTTTTCTTGTATTTAAGTCGGCATTGTGATTTTTGTGTTTAATTCTGTCGCAATTTCTGTGTTTCATCGTCAATCAGAAGGTCAGACGGATACAGTAAACGTGAAGTGAAGCATCGGAATCTATAACTACTGTCACAGGAATGGTTCAGAACATAGACAGTAAGAAGAGTCAGTTTTCTTTTACTTAGGTCCGCATTGTGCCTTTTGTTTTTAATTCCGATGCAATTTCTGTGTTTCGTCGTTAATAAGAAGGTCCAAGGGATACAGTAAACCTGTAGTGAAGCATCGGAATCTAAAACCGGTCTCACAGGAAAGGTTCAAAACGTAGACAGTAAGAAGACCCAGTCTTCTTGTACTTGAGTCGGCATTGTGCCTTTTGTATTGAATTCCGATGCAATTTCTGTGTTTCATCGTCAATAAGATGGTCAGAGGGATACAGTAAACCTGAAGTGAAGCATCGGAATCTATAACTAGTGTCACAGGAATGGTTCAAAACATAGACAGTAAGAAGTGTCAGTTTTCTTGTACTTAAGTCGGCATTGTGCCTTTTGTATATAATTCCGAATCAATTTCTGTGTTTCATCGTCAATAAGAAGGTCAGAGGGATACAGTAAACCTGATGTGAAGCATCGGAATCTATAACTAGTGTCACAGGAATGGTTCAAAGCATAGACAGTAAGAAGAGTCTCTTTTCTTGTACTTAAGTCGGCATTGTGCCTTTTGTATTTAATTCCGTTGCAATTTCTGTGTTTCATCGTCAATAAGAACTTCAGAGGAATACAGTAAACCTGAAGTGAAGTATCGGAATCTATAACTAGTGTCACAGGAATGGTTCAAATCATAGACAGTAAGAAGATTCAGTTTTCGTATACTTAAGTCGGCATTGTGCCTTTTGTATTTAATTCCGATGCAATTTCTGTGTTTCATCGTCAATAAGGAAGTCAGAGGGATACAGTTAACCTGAAGTGAAGCATCGGAATCTATAACTCGTGTCACAGGAGTGGTACAAAACATAGACAGTAAGAAGAACCAGTCGTCTTGTACTTGAGTCGGCATTGTACCTTTTGTAATGAATCCCCGATGCAATTTCTGTGTTTCATCCTCAATAAGTAGGTCACAGGGATACAGTGATACTGAAGTGAAGCATCGGAATCTATAACTAGTGTCACAGAAATGGTTCAAACATAGACAGTAAGAATAGTCAGTTTTCTTGTACTTAAGTCGGCATTGTGATTTTTGTATTTAATTCCTATGCAATTTCTCTTTTACATCGTCAATAAGAAGGTCAGAGGGATACAGCAAACCTGAAGTGAAGCATCGGAATCTATAACTAGTGTCACAGAAATGGTTCAAAACATAGACAGTAAGAAGAGTCAGTTTTCTTGTACTTAAGTCGGCATTGTGCCTTTTGTATTTTATTCTGACGCAATTTCTGTGTTTCATCGTCAATCAGAAGGTCAGACGGATACAGTAAGCGTGAAGTGAAGCATCGGAATCTATAACTACTGTCACAGGAGTGGTTCAGAACATAGACAGTAAGAAGAGTCAGTTTTCTTGTACTTAAGTCGGCATTGTGCCTTTTGAAATTAATTCCGATGCAATTTCTGTGATTCATCGTCAATATAAAGGTCAGAGGGATACAGTGAACCTTATGTGAAGCATTGAAATCTATAACTAGTGTCACAGGAATGGTTCAAAACATAGACAGTAAGAAGAGTCAGTTTTCTTGTACTTAGCTCGGCATTGTGCCTTCTGTATTTAATTCCGATGCAATTTCTGTGTTTCGTCGTCAATAAGAAGGTCCAAGGGATACAGTAAACCTGAAGTGAAGCATCGGAATCTATAACCGGTCTCACAGGAAAGGTTCAAAACGTAGACAGTAAGAAGAGTCAGTTTTCTTGTACTTAAGACGGCATTGTGCCTTTTGTATTTAATTCCGATGCAATTTCTGTGTTTCATCGTCAATAAGAAGGTCAGAGGGATACAGTAAACCTGACGTGAAGCATCAGAATCTATAACTAGTGTCACAGCAATAGTTCAAAAATTAGACAGTAAGAAGAGTCAGTTTTCTTGCACTTAAGTCAGCATTGTGCCTTTTGTATTTAATTCCGATGATATTTCTGTGTTTCATCGTCAGTAAGAAGGTCAGAGCGATACAGTAAACCTGAAGTGAAGCATCGGAATCTATAACTACTGTCACAGGAATGGTTCAGAACATAGTAAGAAGAGTCAGTTTTCTTTCACTTAGGTCCGCATTGTGCCTTTTGTTTTTAATTCCGATGCAATTTCTGTGTTTCGTCGTCAATAAGAAGGTCCAAGGGATAAAGTATACCTGTAGTTAAGCATCGGAATCTAAAACCGGTCTAACAGGAAAGGTTCAAAACGTAGACAGTAAGAAGACCCAGTCTTCTTGTACCTGAGTCGGCATTGTGCCTTTTGTATTGAATTCCGATGCAATTTCTGTGCTTCATCGTCAATAAGAAGGTCAGAGGGATACAGTAAACATGAAGTGAAGCATCGGAATCTATAACTAGTGTCACAGGAATGGTTCAAACATACACTGTAAGAAGAGTCAGTTTTCTTGTACTTAACTCGGCAATGTGCCTTTAGTATTTAATTCCGATGCAATTTCTGTGTTTCATCGTCAGTAAGAACTTCAGAGGGATACAGTAAACCTGAAGTGAAGTATCGGAATCTATAACTAGTGACATAGGAATGGTTCAAATCATAGACAGTAAGAAGTTTCTGTTTTCTTGTACTTAAGTCGGCATTGTGCCTTTTGTATTTAATTCCGATGCAATTTCTGTGTTTCATCGTCAATAAGGAAGTCAGAGGGATACAGTTAACCTGACGTGAAGTATCGGAATCTATAACTAGTGTCACAGGAGTGGTTCAAAACATAGACTTTAAGAAGAGTCAGTTTTTTCGTTCTTAAGTCGGCATTGTGCCTTTTGTATTTAATTCCGATGCAATTTCTGTGTTTCATCGTCAATAAAATGGTCCAAGGGATACAGTAAATCGGAAGTGAAGAATCGGAATCTATAACTAGTGTCACAGGAATGGTTCAAAACATAGACAGTAAGAAGAGTCAGTTTTCTTGTACTTAAGTCAGCATTGTGCCTTTTGTAATTAATTCCGATGCAATTTCTGTGATTCATCGTCAATATAAAGGTCAGAGGGATACAGTGAACCTTAAGTGAAGCATTGAAATCTATAACTAGTGTCACAGGAATGGTTCAAAACATAGACAGTAAGAAGAGTCAGTTTTCTTGTACTTAGGTCGGCATTGTGCCTTCTGTATTTAGTTCCGATGCAATTTCTGTGTTTCGTCGTCAATAAGAAGGTCCAAGGGATACAGTAAACCTGAAGTGAAGCATCGGAATCTATAACCGGTCTCACAGGAAAGGTTCAAAACGTAGACAATAAGAAGAGTCATTTTTCTTGTACTTAAGACGGCATTGTGCCTTTTGTATTTAATTCCGATGCAATTTCTGTGTTTCATCGTCAATAAGAAGGTCAGAAGGATACAGTAAACCTGACGTGAAGCATCAGAATCTATAACTAGTGTCACAGCAATAGTTCAAAAATTAGACAGTAAGAAGAGTCAGTTTTCTTGTACTTAAGTCGGCATTGTGCCTTTTGTATTTAATTCCGATGATATTTCTGTGTTTCATCGTCAGTAAGAAGGTCAGAGCGATACAGTAAACCTGAAGTGAAGCATCGGAATCTATAACTACTGTCACAGGAATGGTTCAGAACATAGTAAGAAGAGTCAGTTTTCTTTCACTTAGGTCCGCATTGTGCCTTTTGTTTTTAATTCCGATGCAATTTCTGTATTTCGTCGTCAATAAAAAGGTCCAAGGGATACAGTAAACCTGTAGTGAAGCATGGGAATCTAAAACCGGTCTCACAGGAAAGGTTCAGAACGTAGACAGTAAGAAGACCCAGTTTTCTTGTACTTGAGTCGGCATTGTGCCTTTTGTATTGAATATTGATGCAATTTCTGTGTTTCATCGTCAATAAGAAGGTCAGAGGGATACAGTAAACCTGAAGTGAAGCATCGGAATCTATAACTAGTGTCACAGGAATGGTTCAAAACATAGACAGTAAGACGAGTCAGTTTTCTTGTACTTAACAGGGCAATGTGCCTTTTGTATTTAATTACGGTGCAATTTCTGTGTTTCATCGTCAGTAAGAACTTCAAAGGGATACAGTAAACTTGAAGTGAAGTATCGGAATCTATAACTAGTGTCATAGGAATGGTTCAAATCATAGACAGTAAGAAGTTTCTGTTTTCTTGTACTTAAGTCGGCATTGTGCCTTTTCTATTTAATTCCGATGCAATTTCTGTGTTTCATCGTCAATAAGGAAGTCAGAGTGATACAGTCAACCTGCAGTGAAGCATCGGAATCAATAACTAGTGTCACAGGAGTGGTTCAAAACATAGACAGTAAGAAGAGTCAGTTTTCTTGTACTTAAGTCGGCATTATGGCTTTTCTAATTATTTCCGATGCAATTTCTGTGTTTCGTTGTCAATAAGAAGGTCCAAGGGATTCAGTAAACCTGAAGTGAAGCATCGGAATCTATAACCGGTCTCACAGGAAAGGTTCAAAGCGTAGACAGTAAGAAGAGTCAGTTTTCTTGTACTTAAGACGGCATTGTGCCTTTTGTATTTAATTATTCCGATGCAATTTCTGTGTTTCATCGTCAATAAGAAGGTCAGAGGGATACAGTAAACCTGACGTGAAGCATCAGAATCTATAACTAGTGACATAGCAATAGTTCAAAAATTAGACAGTAAGAAGAGTCAGTTTCCTTGTACTTAAGTCGGCATTGTGCCATTTGTATTTAATTCCGATGATATTACTGTGTTTCATCGTCAATAAGAAGGTCAGAGCGATACAGTAAACCTGAAGTGAAGCATCGGAATCTATAACAAGTGTCACAGGAATGGTTCAAAACATAGACAATAAGAAGAGCCAGTCTTCTTGTACTTTTGTCGGCATCGTGCCTTTTGTATTAAATTCCGATGCAATTTCTGTGTTTCATCGTCAATAAGAAGGTCAGAGGGATACAGTAAACCTGATGTGATGCATCGGAATCTATAACTAGTGTCACAGGAATGGTTCAAAACATAGACAGTAAGAAGAGTCACTTTTCTTGTACTTAAGTCGGCATTGTGCCATTTGTATTTAATTCCGTTGCAATTTCTGTGTTTCATCGTCAATAAGAACTTCAGAGCGATACAGTAAACTTGAAGTGAAGTATCGGAATCTATAACTAGTGTCACAGGAATTTTTCAAATCATAGACAGTAAGAAGATTCAGTTTTCTTATACTTAAGTCGGCATTGTGCCTTTTGTATTTAATTTCGATGCAATTTCTGTGTTTCATCGACAATAAGGAAGTCAGAGGGATACAGTTAACCTGAAGTGAAGCATCGGAATCTATAACTAGTGTCACATGAGTGGTTCAAAACATAGACAGTAAGAAATGCCAGTCTTCTTGTACTTGAGTCGGCATTGCGCCTTTTGTATTGAATTCCGATGCAATTTCTGTGTTTCATCCTCAATAAGGAGGTCACAGGGATACAGAGAACCTGAAGTGAAGCATCGGAATCTATAACTATTGTCACAGGAATGGTTCAAAGAATAGACAGTAAGAAGAGCCAGTCTTCTTGTACTTTTTTCGGCATTGTTCCTTTTGAATTTAATTGCGATGCAATTTCTGTGTTTCATCGTCAATAAGAAGGTCAGAGGGATACAGTAAACCGGGAATGAAGCATCGGAATCTATAGCTAGTGTCACAGAAATGGTTCAAAACATAGACAGTAAGAAGAGTCAGTTTTCTTGTACTTAAGTCGGCATTGTGCCTTTTGTATTTAATTCCGATGGAATTTCTGTGTTTCATCGTCAATAAGAAGGTCACAGGGATACAGTAAACCTGAAGTGAAGCATCGGAATCTATAACTAGTGTCACAGGAATGGTTCAAAACATAGACAGTAAGAAGAGTCAGTCTTCTTGTACTTAAGTCGGCATTGTGCGATTGTATTTATTTTCGATGCAATTTCTGTGTTTCATCGTCAATAAGAAAGTCAGAGGAATACAGTAAACCTGAAAAGAAGTATCGGAATCTATAACTAGTGTCACAGGAATGGTTCAACACATAGACAGTAAGAAGAGTCAGTTTTTTTGTACTTAAGTCGGCATTGTGCCTTTTGTATTTAACTCTGACGCAATTTCTGTGTTTCATCGTCAATCAGAAGGTCAGACGGATACAGTAAACGTGAAGTGAAGCATCGGAATCTATAACTACTCTCACAGGAATGGTTCAGAACATAGACAGTAAGAAGAGTCAGTTTTCTTTTACTTAGGTCCGCATTGTGCCTTTTGTTTTTAATTCCGATGCAATTTCTGTGTTTCGTCGTCAATAAGAAGGTCCAAGGGATACAGTAAACCTGTAGTGAAGCATGGGAATCTAAAACCGGTCTCACAGGAAAGGTTCAGAGCGTAGACAGTAAGAAGACCCAGTTTTCTTGTACTTGAGTCGGCATTGTGCCTTTTGTATTGAATATTGATGCAATTTCTGTGTTTCATCGTCAATAAGAAGGTCAGAGGGATACAGTAAACCTGAAGTGAAGCATCGGAATCTATAACTAGTGTCACAGGAATGGTTCAAAACATAGACAGTAAGACGAGTCAGTTTTCTTGTACTTAACAGGGCAATGTGCCTTTTGTATTTAATTACGGTGCAATTTCTGTGTTTCATCGTCAGTAAGAACTTCAAAGGGATACAGTAAACTTGAAGTGAAGTATCGGAATCTATAACTAGTGTCATAGGAATGGTTCAAATCATAGACAGTAAGAAGTTTCTGTTTTCTTGTACTTAAGTCGGCATTGTGCCTTTTGTATTTAATTCCGATGCAATTTCTGTGTTTCATCGTCAATAAGGAAGTCAGAGTGATACAGTCAACCTGCAGTGAAGCATCGGAATCAATAACTAGTGTCACAGGAGTGGTTCAAAACATAGACAGTAAGAAGAGTCAGTTTTCTTGTACTTAAGTCGGCATTATGGCTTTTCTAATTATTTCCGATGCAATTTCTGTGTTTCGTTGTCAATAAGAAGGTCCAAGGGATTCAGTAAACCTGAAGTGAAGCATCGGAATCTATAACCGGTCTCACAGGAAAGGTTCAAAGCGTAGACAGTAAGAAGAGTCAGTTTTCTTGTACTTAAGACGGCATTGTGCCTTTTGTATTTAATTATTCCGATGCAATTTCTGTGTTTCATCGTCAATAAGAAGGTCAGAGGGATACAGTAAACCTGACGTGAAGCATCAGAATCTATAACTAGTGACATAGCAATAGTTCAAAAATTAGACAGTAAGAAGAGTCAGTTTCCTTGTACTTAAGTCGGCATTGTGCCTTTTGTATTTAATTCCGATGATATTACTGTGTTTCATCGTCAATAAGAAGGTCAGAGCGATACAGTAAACCTGAAGTGAAGCATCGGAATCTATAACAAGTGTCACAGGAATGGTTCAAAACATAGACACTAAGAAGAGCCAGTCTTCTTGTACTTTTGTCGGCATCGTGCCTTTTGTATTAAATTCCGATGCAATTTCTGTGTTTCATCGTCAATAAGAAGGTCAGAGGGATACAGTAAACCTGATGTGATGCATCGGAATCTATAACTAGTGTCACAGGAATGGTTCAAAACATAGACAGTAAGAAGAGTCACTTTTCTTGTACTTAAGTCGGCATTGTGCCATTTGTATTTAATTCCGTTGCAATTTCTGTGTTTCATCGTCAATAAGAACTTCAGAGCGATACAGTAAACTTGAAGTGAAGTATCGGAATCTATAACTAGTGTCACAGGAATTTTTCAAATCATAGACAGTAAGAAGATTCAGTTTTCTTATACTTAAGTCGGCATTGTGCCTTTTGTATTTAATTTCGATGCAATTTCTGTGTTTCATCGACAATAAGGAAGTCAGAGGGATACAGTTAACCTGAAGTGAAGCATCGGAATCTATAACTAGTGTCACATGAGTGGTTCAAAACATAGACAGTAAGAAATGCCAGTCTTCTTGTACTTGAGTCGGCATTGCGCCTTTTGTATTGAATTCCGATGCAATTTCTGTGTTTCATCCTCAATAAGGAGGTCACAGGGATACAGAGAACCTGAAGTGAAGCATCGGAATCTATAACTATTGTCACAGGAATGGTTCAAAGAATAGACAGTAAGAAGAGCCAGTCTTCTTGTACTTTTTTCGGCATTGTTCCTTTTGAATTTAATTGCGATGCAATTTCTGTGTTTCATCGTCAATAAGAAGGTCAGAGGGATACAGTAAACCGGGAATGAAGCATCAGAATCTATAGCTAGTGTCACAGAAATGGTTCAAAACATAGACAGTAAGAAGAGTCAGTTTTCTTGTACTTAAGTCGGCATTGTGCCTTTTGTATTTAATTCCGATGGAATTTCTGTGTTTCATCGTCAATAAGAAGGTCACAGGGATACAGTAAACCTGAAGTGAAGCATCGGAATCTATAACTAGTGTCACAGGAATGGTTCAAAACATAGACAGTAAGAAGAGTCAGTCTTCTTGTACTTAAGTCGGCATTGTGCGATTGTATTTATTTTCGATGCAATTTCTGTGTTTCATCGTCAATAAGAAAGTCAGAGGAATACAGTAAACCTGAAAAGAAGTATCGGAATCTATAACTAGTGTCACAGGAATGGTTCAACACATAGACAGTAAGAAGAGTCAGTTTTTTTGTACTTAAGTCGGCATTGTGCCTTTTGTATTTAACTCTGACGCAATTTCTGTGTTTCATCGTCAATCAGAAGGTCAGACGGATACAGTAAACGTGAAGTGAAGCATCGGAATCTATAACTACTGTCACAGGAATGGTTCAGAACATAGACAGTAAGAAGAGTCAGTTTTCTTTTACTTAGGTCCGCATTGTGCCTTTTGTTTTTAATTCCGATGCAATTTCTGTGTTTCGTCGTCAATAAGAAGGTCCAAGGGATACAGTAAACCTGTAGTGAAGCATCGGAATCTAAAACCGGTCTCACAGGAAGGGTTCAAAACGTAGACAGTAAGAATACCCAGTCTTCTTGTACTTGAGTCGGCATTGTGCCTTTTGTATTGAATTCCGATGCAATTTCTGTGTTTCATCGTCAATAATAAGGTCAGAGGGATACAGTAAACCTGAAGTGAAGCATCGGAATCTATAACTAGTGTCACAGGAATGGTTCAAACATAGACAGTAAGAAGAGTCAGTTTTCTTGTACTTAACTCGGCAATGTGCCTTTTGTATTTAATTCCGATGCAATTTCTGTGTTTCATCGTCAGTAAGAACTTCAGAGGGATACAGTAAACCTGAAGTGAAGTATCGGAATCTATAAATAGTGTCATGGGAATGGTTCAAATCATAGACAGTAAGAAGTTTCTGTTTTCTTGTACTTAAGTCGGCATTGTGCCTTTTGTATTTAATTCCGATGCAATTTCTGTGTTTCATCGTCAATAAGGAAGTCAGAGGGATATAGTTAACCTGAAGTGAAGTATCGGAATCTATAACGAGTGTCACAGGAGTGGTTCAAAACATAGACAGTAAGAAGAGTCAGTTTCTTTGTTCTTAAGTCGGCATTGTGCCTTTTGTATTTAATTCCGATGCAATTTCTGTGTTTCATCGTCAATAAAATGGTCCGAGGGATACAGTAAACCGGAAGTGAAGCATCGGAATCTATAACTAGTATCACAGGAATGGTTCAAAATATAGACAGTAAGAAGAGTCAGTTTTCTTGTACTTAAGTCGGCATTGTGCCTTTTGTAATTAATTCCGATGCAATTTCTGTGATTCATCGTCAATAAAAAGGTCAGAGGGATACAGTGAACCTTAAGTGAAGCATTGAAATCTATAACTAGTGTCACAGGAATGGTTCAAAACATAGACAGTAAGAAGAGTCAGTTTTCTTGTACTTAGGTCGGCATTGTGCCTTCTGTACCTAATTCCGATGCAATTTCTGTGTTTCGTCGTCAATAAGAAGGTCCAAGGGATACAGTAAACCTGAAGTGAAGCATCGGAATCTATAACCGGTCTCACAGGAAAGGTTCAAAACGTAGACAGTAAGAAGAGTCAGTTTTCTTGTAGTTAAGACGGCATTGTGCCTTTTGTATTTAATTCCGATGCAATTTCTGTGTTTCATCGTCAATAAGAAGGTCAGAGGGATACAGTAAACCTGACGTGAAGCATCAGAACCTATAACTAGTGTCACAGCAATAGTTCAAAAATTAGACAGTAAGAAGAGTCAGTTTTCTTGTACTTAAGTCGGCATTGTGCCTTTTGTATTTAATTCCGATGATATTTCTGGGTTTCATCGTCAGTAAGAAGGTCAGAGCGATACAGTAAACCTGAAGTGAAGCATCGGAATCCATAACTACTGTCACAGGAATGGTTCAGAACATCGTAACAAGAGTCAGTTTTCTTTCACTTAGGTCCGCATTGTGCCTTTTGTTTTTAATTCCGAAGCAATTTCTGTATTTCGTCGTCAATAAGAAGGTCCAAGGGATACAGTGAACCTGTAGTGAAGCATGGGAATCTAAAACCGGTCTCACAGGAAAGGTTCCAAACGTAGACAGTAAGAAGACCCAGTTTTCTTGTACTTGAGTCGGCATTGTGCCTTTTGCATTGAATATAGATGCAATTTCTGTGTTTCATCGTCAATAAGAACGTCAGAGGGATACAGTAAACCTGAAGTGAAGCATCGAAATCTATAACTAGCGTCACAGGAATGGTTCAAAACATAGATAGTAAGACGAGTCAGTTTTCTTGTACTTAACAGGGCAATGTGCCTTTTGTATTTAATTACGGTGCAATTTCTGTGTTTCATCGTCAGTAAGAACTTCAGAGGGATACAGTAAACTTGAAGTGAAGTATCGGAATCTATAACTAGTGTCACAGGAATGGTTCAAATCATAGACAGTAAGAAGTTTCTGTTTTCTTGTACTTAAGTCGGCATTGTGCCTTTTGTATTTAATTCCGATGCAATTTCTGTGTTTCATCGTCAATAAGGAAGTCAGAGTGATACAGTAAACCTGAAGTGAAGCATCGGAATCAATAACTAGTGTCACAGGCGTGGTTCAAAGTATAGACAGTAAGAAGAGTCAGTTTTCTTGTACTTAAGTCGGCATTATGCTTTTCTATTTAATTCCGATGCAATTTCTGTGTTTCATCGTCAATAAGAAAGTCAGAAGGATAAGGTAAACCTGAAGTGAAGCAACGGAATCTACAACTTGTGTCACAGGAATAGTTCAAAACATAGACAGTAAGATGAGCCAACCTTCTTGCACTTGAGTCGGCATTGTGCCTTTTGTATTTAATTCCGATGTAATTTCTGTGTTTAATCCTCAATAAGGAGGTCACAGGGATACAGTGAACCTGAAGTGAAGCATCAGAATCTATAACTAGTGTCACAGGGATGGTTCAAAACATAGACAGTAAGAAGAGCCAGTCTTCTTGTACTTTTGCCGGCATCGTGCCTTTTGTATTTAATTCCGATGTAATTTCTATGTTTCATCGTCATTAAGAAGGTCTGAGGGATACAGTAAACCGGAAGTGAAGCATCGGAATCTATAACTAGTGTCACAGGAATGGTTCAAAAAATAGACAGTAAGAAGAGTCAGTTTTCTTGTACTTAAGTCGGCATAGTGCCTTTTGTATTTAATTATGATGCAATTTCTGTGATTCATCATCAATAAAAAGGTCAGAGAGATACAGTGACCCTTAAGTGAAGCATTGGAATCTATAACTAGTGTCACAGGAATGGTTCAAAACATAGACAGTAAGAAGAGTCAGTTTTCTTGTACTTAGGTCGGCATTGTGCATTCTGTATTTAATTCCGATGCAATTTCTGTGTTTCGTCGTCAATGAGAAGGTCCATGGGATACAGTAAACCTGAAGTGAAGCATCGGAATCTATAACCGGTCTCACAGGAAAGGTTCAAAGCGTGAACAGTAAGAAGAGTCAGTTTTCTTGTACTTAAGACGGCATTGTGCCTTTAGTATTTAATTCCGATGCAATTTCTGTGTTTCATCGTCAATAAGAAGGTCAGAGGGTTACAGTAAACCTGACGTGAAGCATCAGAATCTATAACTAGTGTCATAGCAATAGTTCTAAAAGTAGACAGTAAGAAGAGTCAGTTTTCTTGTACTTAAGTCGGCATTGTGCCTTTTGTATTTAATTCCGATGATATTTCTGTGTTTCATCGTCAATAAGAAGGTCAGAGCGATACAGTGAACCTGAAGTGAAGCATCGGAATCTATAACTAGTGTCACAGGAATGGTTCAAAGCATAGACACTAAGAAGAGCCAGTCTTCTTGTACTTTTGCCGGCATCGTGCCTTTTGTATTTAATTCCGATGCAATTTCTGTGTTTCATCGTCAATAAGAAGGTCAGAGGGATACAGTAAACTTGAAGTGAAGCATCGGAATCTATAACTAGTGTCACAGGAAAGGTTAAAACCATAGACAGTAAGAAGAGTCAGTTTTCTTGTACTTAAGTCGGCATTGTGCCTCTTGTACTCAATTCCGATGGAATTTCTGTGTTTCATCGTCAATAAGAAGGTCAGAGGGATACAGTAAACCTGAAGAGAAGCATCGGAATCTATAACTAGTGTCACAGGAATGGTTCTAAACATAGACAGTAAGAAGAGTCAGTTTTCTTGTACTTAAGTCGGCATTGTGCGTTTTGTATATAATTCCGAATCAATTTCTGTGTTTCATCGTCAATAAGAAGGTCAGAGGGATACAGTAAACCTGATGTGAAGCATCGGAATCTATAACTAGTGTCACAGGAATGGTTCAAAGCATAGACAGTAAGAAGAGTCTCTTTTCTTGTACTTAAGTCGGCATTGTGCCTTTTGTATCTAATTCCGTTGCAATTTCAGTGTTTCATCGTCAATAAGAACTTAAGAACTTCAGAGGAATACAGTAAACCTGAAGTGAAGTATCGGAATCTATAACTAGTGTCACAGGAATGGTTCAAATCATAGACAGTAGGAAGATTCAGTTTTCTTATACTTAAGTCGGCATTGTGCCTTTTGTATTTAATTCCGATGCAATTTCTGTGTTTCATCGTCAATAAGGAAGTCAGAGGGATACAGTTAACCTGAAGTGAAGCATCGGAATCTATAACATCGGAATCTATAACTAGTGACACAGGAGTGCTTCAAAGCATAGACAGTAAGTAGAGTCAGTTTTCTTATACTTAAGTCGGCATTGTGCCTTATGTATTTAATTCCGATGCAATTTCTGTGTTTCATCGTCAATAAGAAGGTCAGAAAGATACAGTAAACCTAAAGTGATGCAACGGAACCTATAACTAGAGTCACAGGAATGGTTCAAAACATAGACAGTAAGAAGAATCAGTTTTCTTGTACTTAAGTCTACATTGTGCCATTTTCTATTTAATTCCGATGCAGTTTCTGTGTTTCGTCGTCAATAAGAAGGACCAAGGGATACACCTAACCTGACATGTGGCATCGGAATCAAAAACCGGTATCACAGGAAAGGTTCAAAACAAAGACAGTAAGATGAGCCAGTCGTCTTGTACTTGAGTCGGCACTGTGCCTTTTGTATTTAATTCCGATGCAATTTCTGTGTTTCGTCGTCAATATTACGGTCAGAGGGATACAGTAAACCTGAGGTGAAGAATCGGAATCTATAACTAGTGTCACAGGAATCGTTCAAATCATAGACAGTAAGAAGAGCCAGTCTTCTTGTACTTGAGTCGGCATTGTGACTTTTGTATTTAATTCCGATGCAATTTCTGTGTTTCATCGCCAATAAGGCGGTCAGATGGATACAGTAAACCTGACGTGAAGCATCGGAATCTAAAACCGGTATCGCAGGAAAGGTTCAAAAGATAGACAGTAAGAAGGGCCAGTCTTCTTGTACTTGAGTCGGCATTGTGCCTTTTGTATTTAGTTCCGATGCAATTTCTGTGTTTCATCGTCAATAAGGCGGTCAGAGGGATACAGTAAACCTGAAGTGAAGCATCGGAATCTATAACTAGTGTCACAGGAATGGTTCAAAACATAGACAGTAAGAAGAGTCAGTTTTCTTGTTCAAAAGTCGGCATTGTGCCTTATGTATTTAATTCCGATGCAATTTCTGTGTTTCATCGTCAATAAGAAGGTCAGAGGGATACAGTAAACCTGAAGTGATGCATCGGAACCTATAACTAGTGTCACAGGAATGGTTTAAAACATAGACAGTAAGAAGAATCAGTTTTCTTGTACTTAAGTCTACATTGTGCCATTTTCTATTTAATTCCGATGCAGTTTCTGTGTTTCGTCGTCATTAAGAAGGACCAAGGGATACAGTAAACCTGACGTGAAGCATCGGAATATAAAACCGGTAACACAGTAAAGATTAAAATCATAGACAGTAAGAAGAGCCAGTCTTCTTGTACTTGAGTCGGCATTGTGCCTTTTGTATTTAATTCCGATGCAATGTCTGTGTTTCATCGTCAATAAGACGGTCAGAGGGATACAGTAAACATGAAGAGAAGCATCGGAATCTAAAACCGGTCTCACAGGAAAGGTTCAAAACATAGACAGTAAGAAGAGACAAACTTCTTGTACCTGAGTCGGCATTGTGCCTTTTGTATTGAATTCCGATGCAATTTCTGTGTTTCATCGTCAATAAGACGGTCAGAGGGATACAGTATACCTGAAGTGAAACATCGGAATCTATAACTAGTGTCACAGGAATGGTTCAAAACATAGACAGCAAGAAGGGTCAGGCTTCCTGTACTTATGTCGGCATTGTGCCTTGTGTATTTAATTAAGATGCAATTTCTGTGTTTCATCGTCAATAAGGAGGTCAGAGGGATACAGTAAACCTTAAGTGAAGCATCGGAATGTAATACTAGTGTCACAGGTATGGTTCAAAACATAGGCAGTAAGAAGAGCCAGTCTTCTTGTACTTGAGTCGGTATTATTCCTTTTGTATTTAATTCCGATGAAATTTCTGTGTTTAATCGTCAATAAGAAGGTCAGAGGGATACAGTAAACCTGAAGGGAAGCATCGGAATCAATAACTAGTGTCACAGGAATGGTTCAAAGCATAGACAGTAAATAGAGTCAGTCTTCTGGTTCTTAAGTCGGCATTGTGACTTTTGTACTTAATTCGGATGCAATTTCTGTGTTTCATCGTCAATAAAAAAGTCGGAGGGATACAGTAACACTGATGTCAAGCATCGGAATCTATAACTTGTGTCAAAGGAATGGTTCAAAACATAGACAGTAAGAAGAGTCAGTCTTCTTGTACTTAAGTCGGCATTGTGCCTTGTGTAATTAATTCCGATGCAATTTCTGTGTTTCATCGTCAATAAGAATGTCAACTGGATACAGGAAACCTGAAGTGAAGCATCGGAATCTATAACTAGTGTCACAGGAATGGTTCAAAACATAGACAGTAAGAAGAGCCTGTCTTCTTGTACTTGAGTCGGCATTGTGCCTTTTGTATTTAATTCCGATGCAATTTCTGTGTTTCATCGTCAGTACGACGGTCAGAGGGATACAGTAAACCTGAAGTGAAGCATCGGAATCTAAAACTAGTGTCACACGAATGGTTCAAAACATAGGCGGTAGGATGAGTCAGTCTTCTTGTACTTAAGTCGGCATTGTTACTTTTGTATTTAATTCCGATGCAATTTCGGTGTTTCATCGTCAATAAGAAGGTCAGAGAGATACAGTAAACCTCAAGTGAAGCATCGGAATCTATAACTAGTGCCACAGGAACGGTTCAAAACATAGACAGTAAGAAGAGCCAGTCTTCTTGTACTTGAGTCGGCATGGTGCCTTTTGTATTTAATTCCGATCAATTTTCGGTGTTTGATCGTCAATAAGAAGGTCAGCTGGATACAGTAAACCTCAAGTGAAACATCGGAAACTAAAACCGGTCTCACAGGAATGGTTCAAATCATAGACAGTAAGAAGGGCCAGTCTTCTTGTACTTGAGTCGGCACTGTGCCATTTGTATTTAATTCCGATGCAATTTCTGTGTTTCATCGTCAATAAGAAGGTCAGAGGGATACAGTAAACCTGAAGTGAAGCATCGGAATCTATAACTAGTGTCACAGGAATGCTTCAAAAGCATAGACAGTAAGTAGAGTCAGTTTTCTTATACTTAAGTCGGCATTGTGTCTTATGTATTTAATTCCGATGCAATTTGTGTGTTTCATCGTCAATAACGTCAGAGGGATACAGTAAACCTAAAGGGATGTAACGGAACCTATAACTAGTGTCACAGGAATGGTTCTAAACATAGACCGTAAGAAGAATCAGTTTTCTTGTACTTAAGTCTACATTGTGCCATTTTCTATTTAATTAGGATGCAGTTTCTGTGTTTCGTCGTCAATAAGAAGGACCAAGGGATACAGTAAACCTGACGTGTAGCATCGGAATCAAAAACCGGTATCACAGGAAAGGTTCAAAACAAAGACAGTAAGAAGAGCCAGTCTTCTTGTACTTGAGTCGGCACTGTGCCTTTTGTATTTAATTCCGATGCAATTTCTGTGTTTCATCGTCAATAAGACGGTCAGAGGGATACAGTAAACCTGAAGTGAAGCATCGGAATCTATAACTAGTGTCACAGGAGTGGTTCATAACATAGACAGTAAGAAGAGTCAGTTTTCTTGTACTTAAGTCGACATTGTACCTTTTGTATTTAATTCCGATGCAATTTCTCTGTTTCATCATCAATAACAAGGTCAGAGGGATACAGTGAACCTGAAGTGATGCATCGGAATCTATAACTAGTGTCACAGTATTGGTTCAAAACATAGACAGGAAGAAGATTCAGCTCCCTTGTACTTAAGTCGGAATTGTGCCTTTTCTATTTAATTCCGATGCAATTTCTGTGTTTCGTCGTCAATAAGAAGCTCCAAGGGATGCAGTAAACCTGACGTGAAGTATCGGAATCTAAAACCGGTATCACAGGAAAGGTTCAAAACATAGACAGTAAGAAGGGCCAAACTTCTTGTACTTGAGTCGGCATTGTGCCTTTTGTATTTAATTCCGATGCAGTTTCTTTGCTTCATCGTCAATAAGACGGTCAGAGGGATACAGTAAACCTGAAGTGAAGCATCGGAATCTATAACTACTGTCACAGGAATGGTTCAAAACATAGACAGTAAGAAGAATCAGTTTTCTTGTACAAAAGTCGGCATTGTGCATTTTGTATTTAATTCCGATGCAATATCTGTGTTTCATCGTCAATAAGAAGGTCAGAGGGATACAGTAAACCTGAAGTGAAGCATCGGAATCTATAACTAGTGTCACAGGAATGGTTCAAAGCATAGACAGTAGGAAGAGTCAGTTTTCTTATACTTAAGTCGGCATTGTACCTTATGTATTTAATTCCGATGCAATTTCTCTGTTTCATTATCAATAACAAGGTCAGAGGGATACAGTGAACCTGAAGTGATGCATCGGAACCTATAACTAGTGTCACAGGAACGGTTCAAAACATAGACTGTAAGAAGAATCAGTTTTCTTGTACTTAAGTCTACATTGTACCATTTTCTATTTAATTCCGATGCAGTTTCTGTGTTTCGTCGTCAATAAGAAGGGCCAAGGGATACTGTAAACCTGACGTGAAGCATCGGAATCTAAAACCGGTAACACAGGAAAGATTCAAATCATAGACAGTAAGAAGAGCCAGTCTTCTTGTACTTGAGTCGGCATTGTGCCTTGTGTAATTAATTCCGATGCAATTTCTGTGTTTCATCGTCAATAAGACGGTCAGAGGGATACAGTAAACCTGAAGTGAAGCATCGGAATTTATAACTAGTGTCACAGGAATGGTTCAAAACATAGACAGTTGGAAGAGTCAGTTTTCTTGCACAAAAGTCGGCATTGTGCCTTTTGTATTTAATTCCCATGCAGTTTCTGTGTCACATCGTCTGTAAGACGGTCAGAGGGATACAGTAAACCTGAACTGAAGCATCGGAATCTATAACTAGTATCACTAGAAGGGTTCAAAACATAGACAGTTAGAAGTGTCAGTTTTCTTGTACTTGAGTCGGCATTATTCCTTTTGTATTTAATACCGATGCAATTTCTGCGTTTCATCGTCAATAAGAAGGTCAGAGGGATACAGTAAACCTGAAGTGAAGAATCGGAATCTATAACTAGTGTCACAGGAATGGTTCAAAACATAGACAGTAAGAAGAGTCAGTCTTCTTGTACTTAAGTCAGCATCGTGCTTTTGTATTTTATAAAGTTGCAATTTCTGTGTTTCATCGTCAATAAGGAGGGCAGAGGGATACAGTAAACCTGAAGTGAAGCATCGTAATCTAAAACGAGAGTCACAGGAATGGTTCAAAACATAGACAGTAGGAAGAGTCAGTCTTCTTGTACATGATTCGGCATTGTGCCCTTTGTATTTAATTCCGACGCAATTTCTGTGTTTCATCGTCACTAAGAAGGTCAGAGGGATACAGTAAAACTGAAGTGAAGCATCGGAATCTATAACTTGTGTCAAAGGAATGGTTCAAATCATAGACAGTAAGAAGAGTCAGTCTTCTTGTACTTTAGTCGGCATTGTACCTTTTGTATTTAATTCCGATGCAATTTCTGTGTTTGATCGTCAATAAGAAGGTCAGAGGGATACAGTAAACCTGAAGTGAAGCATCGGAATCTAAAACTAGTGTCACAGGAATTGTTCAAATCATAGACAGTAAAAAGAGTCAGTCTTCTTGTACTTAAGTCGACATTGTACCTTTTGTATATAATGCCGATGCAATTCCTGTATTTCATCGTCAATAAGAGGGTCAGAGGGATACAGTAAACCTGAAGTGAAGCATCGGAATCTATAACTGGTGTCACAGGAAAGGTTCTAAACATAGACAGTAAGAAGAGCCAGTCTTCTTGTACTTGAGTGGGCATTGGTCCTTTTGTATTTAAAGTCAATGCAATTTCTGTGTTTCATCGTCAATAAGAAGGTCAGAGGGATACAGTAAACCTGAAGTGAAGCATCGGAATCTATAACTAGTGTCACAGGAATGGTTCAAAACATAGGCTGTAAGAAGAGTCTGTTTTCTTGTACATAAGTCGGCATTGTGCTTTTTTTATTTAATTCCGATTCAATTTCTGTGTTTCATCGTCAATAAGAAGGTCAAAGGGATACAGTAAACCTGAATTGAAGCATCGGAATCTATAACTAGTGTCACAGGAATGGTTGAAAACATAGACAGTAAGAAGAGTCAGTCTTCTTGTACTTAAGTCGGCATTGTGCTCTTTGTATTTAATTCCGATGCAATTTCTGTGTTTCATCGTCAATAAAAAGGTCACAGGGATACAGTAAACCTGAAGTGAAGCATTGGAATCTATAACTAGTGTCACAGGAATGGTTCAAAACATACACAGTAAGAAGAGTCTGTTTTCTTGTATAAAGACGGCATCGTGCCCTTTGTATTTAATTACGATGCAATTTCTGTGTCTCATCGTCAATAAGACGGTCAGAGGGATACACTAAACCTGAAGTGAAGCATCGCAATCTATAACTAGTGTCACAGGAATGGTTCAAAGCATAGACAGTAACAAGAGTCAGTTTTCTTATACTTAAGTCGGCATTGTGCCTTATGAATTTAATACCGATGCAATTTCTGTGTTTCATCGTCAATAAGAAGGTCGGAGGGATACAGTAAACCTGAAGTGATGCAACGGAACCTATAACTAGTGTCACAGGAATGGTTCAAAACAAAGACAGTAAGATGAATCAGTTTTCTTGTACTTAAGTCTACATTGTGCCATTTTCTATTTAATTCCGATGCAGTTTCTGTGTTTCGTCGTCAATAAGAAGGACCAAGGGATACAGTAAAAATGACGTGTGGCATCGGAATCTAAAACCGGTATCACAGGAAATGTTCAAAGCAAAGACAGTTAGAAGAGTCAGTCTTCTTGTACTTGAGTCGGCACTGTGCATTTTGTATTTAATTCCGATGCAATTTCTGTGTTTCATCGTCAATAAGACGTTTAGAGGGATACAGTAAACCTGAAGTGAAGCATCGGAATCTATAATTAGTATCACAGGAATTGTTCAAAACATAGACAGTTAGAAGAGTCAGTTTTCTTGTACAAAAGTCGGCATTGTGTCTTTTGTATTTAATTCCGATGCAATTTCTGTGTTTCATCGTCAATAAGAAGGTCAGCTGGGTACAGTAAACCTGAAGTGAAGCATCGGTAACTATAACTTGTGTCACAGGAATGGTTCAAAGCATAGACAGTAAGAAGAGTCAGATTACTTATACTTAAGTCGGAATTGTGCTTTATGTATTTAATTCCGATGCAATTTCTGTGTATCATCGTCATTAAGAAGGACAGAGGGATACAGTAAACCTAAAGTGATGCATCGGAACCTATAACTAGTGTCACAGGAATGGTTCAAACATAGACAGTAAGAAGAATCAGTTTTCTTGTACTTAAGTCTACAATGTGCCATTTTCTATTTAATTACGATGCAGATTCTGTGTTTCGTCGTCAATAAGAAGGACCAAGGGACACAGTAAACCTGACGTGAAGCATCGGAATCTATAACTAGTGTCACAGGAATGGTTGAAAACATAGACAGTAAGAAGAGTCAGTCTTCTTGTACTTAAGTCGGCATTGTGCCTTTTGTATTTAATTCCGATGCAATTTCTGTGTTTAATCGCGAATAAGAAGGTCAGAGGGATACAGTAAATCTGAAGTGAAGCATCGGAATCTATAACTAGTGTCACAGGAATGGTTCAAAGCATAGTCAGTAAGAAGAGTCAGTTTTCTTGTACTTAGGTCGGCATTGTGCCTTTTGTATTTAATTCCGATGCAATTTCTGTGTTACATCGTCTGTAAGACGGTCAGAGGGATACAGTAAACCTGAAGTGAAGCATCGGAATCTATAACTAGTATCACTAGAATGGTTCAAAACATAGACAGTTACAAGCGTCAGTTTTCTTGTACTTGAGTCTGCATTATTCCTTTTGTATTTCATTCCAATGCAATTTCTGCGTTTCATCGTCAATAAGAAGGTCAGAGGGATACAGTAAACCTAAAGTGAAGAATCGGAATCTCTAACTAGTGTCACAGGAATGGTTCAAAACATAGACAGTAAGAAGAGTCAGTCTTCTCGTACTTAAGTCAGCATTGTGCTTTTGTATTTTATTAAGGTGCAATTTCTGTGTTTCATCGTCAATAAGGAGGGCAGAGGGATACAGTAAACCTGAAGTGAAGCATCGGAATCTAAAACTAGTGTCACAGGAATGGTTCAAAACATAGACAGTAGGAAGAGTCAGTCTTCTTGTACTTGATTCGGCATTGTGCCCTTTGTATTTGATTCCGATGCAATTTCTGTGTTTCATCGTCAATAAGAAGGTCAGAGGGATACAGTAAAACTGAAGTGAAGCATCGGAATCTAAAACTTGTGTCAAAGGAATGGTTCAAATCATAGACAGTAAGAAGAGTCAGTCTTCTTGTACTTAAGTCGGCATTGTGCCTTTTGTATTTAATTCCGATGCAATTTCTGTGTTTGATCGTCAATAAGAAGGTCAGTGGGATACAGTAAACCTGACGTGAAGCATCGGAATCTAAAACTAGTGTCACAGGAATTGTTCAAATCATAGACAGTAAGAAGAGTCAGTCTTCTTGTACTTAAATCGACATTGTACCTTTTGTATATAATTCCGATGCAATTCCTGTATTTCATCGTCAATAAGAGGGTCAGAGGGATACAGTAAACCTGAAGTGAAGCATCGGAATCTATAACTGGTGTCACAGGAAAGGTTCTAAACATAGACAGTAAGAATAGTCAGTCTTTTTGTACTTAAGACGGCATTGTGCCATTTGTATTTAATTACGATGCAATTTCTGTGTTTCATCGTCAATAAGAATGTCAGAGGGATACAGTAAACCTGAAGTGAAACATCGGAATCTATAACTAGTGTCACAGGAATGGTTCAAAACATAGACAGTAAGAAGAGTCAGTCTTCTTGTACTTAAGTCGGCATTGTGCCTTTTGTATTCCATTCCGATGCAATTTCTGTGTTTCATCGTCAATAAGAAGGTCAGAGGGATACAGTAAACCTGAAGTGAAACATCGGAATCTATAACTAGTGTCACAGGAATGGTTGAAAACATAGACAGTAAGAAGAGTCAGTCTTCTTGTACTTAAGTCGGCATTGTGCCCTATGTATTTAATTCCAATGCAATTTCTGAGTTTCATCGTCAATAAAAAGGTCACAGGGATACAGTAAACCTGAAAAGCATCGGAATCTATAACTAGTGTCACAGGAATGGTTCAAAACATAGACAGTAAGAAGAGTCAGTTTTCTTGTACAAAACTCGGCATTGTGCCTTTTGTATTTAGTTCCGATGCAATTTCTGTGTCTCATCGTCAATAAGACGGTCAGAGGGATACACTAAACCTGAAGTGAAGCATCGGAATCTATAAGTAGTGTCACAGGAATGGTTCAAAACATAGACAGTTACGCATTCGGGAGGACGACGGTTCAATCCCGCGTCCGGCAATCCTGATTTAGGTTTTCCGTGATTTCCCTAAATCGCTTCAGGCAAATGCCGGGATGGTTCCTTTCAAAGGGCACGGCCGACTTCCTTCCCCATCCTTCCCTAATCCGATGAGACCGATGACCTCGATGTCTGGTCTCCTTCCCCAAAACAACCAACAACCAACCATAGACAGTTAGAAGAGTCAGTTTTCTTGTACAAAAGTCGGCATTGTGCCTTTTGTATTTAATTCCGATGCAATTTCTGTGTTTCATCGTCAATAAGAAGGTCAGCTGGGTACAGTAAACCTGAAGTGAAGCATCGGTAACTATAACTTGTGTCACAGGAATTATTCAAAGCATAGACAGTAAGAAGAGTCAGATTACTTATACTTAAGTCGGAATTGTGCTTTATGTATTTAATTCCGATGTAATTTCTGTTTATCATCGTCATTAAGAAGGACAGAGGGATACAGTAAACCTGAAGTGATGCATCGGAACCTATAACTAGTGTCACAGGAATGGTTCAAACATAGACAGTAAGAAGAATCAGTTTTCTTGCACTTAAGTCTACATTGTGCCATTTTCTATTTAATTACGATGCAGATTCTGTGTTTCGTCGTCAATAAGAAGGACCAAGGGACACAGTAACCCTGACGTGAAGCATCGGCATCGAAAACCGGTATCACAGGAAAGGTTCAAAGCATAGACAGTAAGAAGAGCCAGTCTTCTTGTACTTGAGTCGCCATTGTGCCTTTTGTATTTAATTCCGATGCAATTTCTGTGTTTCATCGTCAATAAGACGGTCAGAGGGATACAGTAAACATAAAGTGAAGCATCGGAATCTATAACTAGTGTCACAGGAATGGTTCAAAACATAGACAGTAAGAAGGGTCAGTTTTCTTGTACAAAAGTCGGCATTGTGCCTTTTGTATTTAAGTCCGATGCAATTTTTGTGTTTCATCGTCAATAAGACGGTCAGAGGGATACAGTAAACCTGAAGTGAAGCTTCGGAATCTATAACTAGTGTCACAGGAATGGTTCAAAACATAGACAGTAAGAAGAGCCAGTCTTCTTCTACTTGAGTCGGCATTGTGCCTTAAGTATTTTCATTCCGATGCAATTTCTGTGTTTCATCGTCAATAAGACGGTCAGAGGGATACAGTAAACATGAAGTGAAGCATCGGAATCTATAACTAGTGTCACAGGAATTGTTAAAAACATAGCCAGTAAGAAGAGTCAGTTATCTTGTACAAAAGTCGGCATTGTGCCTTATGTATTTAATTCCGACGCAATTTCTGTGTTTCATCGTCAATAAGACGGTCAGAGGGATACAGTGATCCTGAAGTGAAGCATCGGAATCTATAACTAGTGTCACAGGAATGGTTCAAAGCATAGACTGTAAGAAGAGTCAGTTTTCTTGTACAAAAGTCGGCATTGTGCCTTTTGTATTTAATTACGATGCAATCTCTGTGTTTCATCGTCAATAAGAAGGTCAGAGGGATACAGTGAACCTGAAGTGAAGCATCGGAATCTATAACTAGTGTCACAGGAAGCTTTCAAAACATAGACAGTAAGAAGAGTCAGTTTTCTTATACTTAAGCCGGCATTGTGCCTTATGTATTTAATTTCGATGCAATTTCTGTGTTTCGTCGTCAATAAGAAGGTCAGAGGGATACAGTAACCTGAATTGATGCATCGGAACCTATAGCTAGTGTCACAGGAATGGTTCAAAACATAGACAGTAAAAAGAATCAGTTTTCTTGTACTTAAGTCTACGTTGTGCCATTTTCTATATAATTCCGATGCAGTTTCTGTGTTTCGTCGTCCATAAGAAGGACCCAGGGATACAGTAAACCTGACGTGAAGCATCGAAATCTAAAACCGGTATCACAGGAAAGGTTCAAAACATAGACAGTAAGATGAGCCAGTCTTCTTGTACTTGAGTCCTCATTGTGCCCTTTGTATTTAATTACGATGCAATTTCTGTGTTTCATCGTCAATAAGACGGTCAGAGGGATACAGTAAACCTGAAGTGAAGCATCGGAATCTATAATTAGTATCACAGGAATGGTTCAAAACATAGACAGTTAGAAGAGTCAGTTTTCTTGTACAAAAGTCGGCATTGTGCCTCTTGTATTTAATTCCGATGCAATTTCTGTGTGTTATCTTCAATAAGAAGGTCAGCTGGGTACAGTAAACCTGAAGTGAAGCATCGGTAACTATAACTTGTGTCACAGGAATGGTTCAAAGCATAGTCAGTAAGAAGAGTCAGATTACTTATACTTAAGTCGGAATTGTGCTTTATGTATTTAATTCCGATGCAATTTCTGTGTTTCATCGTCATTGAGAAGGACAGAGGGATACAGTAAACCTGAAGTGATGCATCGGAATCTATAACTAGTGTCACAGTAATGGTTCAATTCATAGACAGGAAGAAGATTCAGTTCTCTTGTACTTAAGTAGGCATTGTGCCTTTTCTATTTAATTCCGATGCAATTTCTGTGTTTCGTCGTCAATAAGAATGTCCAAGGGATACAGTAAACCTGACGTGAAGCATCGGAATCTAAAACCGGTATCACAATAAAGGTTCAAAACATAGACAGTAAGAAGAGCCAGTCTTCTTGTACTTGAGTCGGCATTGTGGCTTTTGAATTGATTTCCGATGCAATTTCTGTGTTTCATCGTCAATAAGACGGTCAGAGGGATACAGTAAACCTGAAGTGAAGCTTCGGAATCTATAACTAGTGTCACAGGAATGGTTCAAAACAAAGACAATAAGAAGTGTCAGTTTTCTTGTACAAACGTCGGCATTGTGCCTTTTGTATTTAATTCCGATGCAATTTCTGTGTTTCATCGTCAATAAGAAGGTCAGAGGGATACAGTAAACCTGAAGTGAAGCATCGGAATCTATAACTAGTGTCACAGGAATGGTTTAAAGCATAGACAGTAAGAAGAGTCAGGTTTCTTATACTTAAGTCGGCATTGTGCCTTATGTATTTAATTCCGATGCAATTTCTGTGTTTCATCGTCAATAAGAAGGTCAGAGGGATACAGTAAACCTGAAGTGATGCATGGAAACCCATAACTAGTGTCACAGGAATGGTTCAAAACATAGACAGTAAGAAGAATCAGTTTTCTGTTACCTAAGTCTACATTGTGCCATTTTCTATTTACTTCCGATGCAGTTTCTGTGTTTCGTCGTCAATAAGAAGGACCAAGGGATACAGTAAAAATGACGTGTGGCATCGGAATCTAAAACCGGTATCACAGGAAATGTTCAAAGCAAAGACAGTAAGAAGAGTCAGTCTTCTTGTACTTGAGTCGGCACTGTGCTTTTTGTATTTAATTCCGATGCAATTTCTGTGTTTCATCGTCAATACGACGGTCAGAGTGATACAGTAAACCTGAAGTGATGCATCGGATTCTATAATTAGTATCACAGGAATGGTTCAAAACATAGACAGTTAGAAGAGTCAGTTTTCTTGTACAAAAGTCGGCATTGTGCCTTTTGTATTTAAGTCCGATGCAATTTTTGTGTTTCATCGTCAATAAGAAGGTCAGAGGGATACAGTAAACCTGAAGCGAAGCATCGGAATCTATAACTAGTGTCACAGGAATGGTTCAAAACATAGACAGTAAGAAGAGTCAGTTTTCTTGTACAAAAGTCGGCATTGTGCCTTATGTATTTAATTCCGATAAAATTTCTGTGTTTCATCGTCAATAAGACGGTCAGAGGGATACAGTAAAAATGAAGTGAAGCATCGGAAACTATAACTTGTGTCACAGGAATGGTTCAAAGCATAGACAGTAAGAAGAGTCAGATTCCTTATACTTAAGTCGGAATTGTGCTTTATGTATTTAATTCGGATGCAATATCTGTGTTTCATCGTCATTAAGAAGGACAGATGGATACAGTAAACCTGAAGTGATGCATCGGAACCTATAACTAGTGTCACAGGAATGGTTCAAACATAGACAGTAAGAAGAATCAGTTTTCTTGTACTTAAGTCTACATTGTGCCATTTTCTATTTAATTACGATGCAGATTCTGTGTTTCGTCGTCAATAAGAAGGACCAAGGGACACAGTAAACCTGACGTGAAGCATCGGAATCGAAAACCGGTATCACAGGAAAGGTTCAAAGCATAGACAGTAAGAAGAGCCAGTCTTCTAGTACTTGAGTCGGCATTGTGCCCTTTGTATTTAATTCCGATGCAATTTCTGTGTTTCATCGTCAATAAGACGGTCAGAGGGATACAGTAAACATGAAGTGAAGCATCGGAATCTATAACTAGTGTCACAGGAATGGTTCAAAACATAGACGGTAAGAAGGGTCAGTTTTCTTGTACAAAAGTCGGCATTGTGCCTTTTGTATATAAGTCCGATGCAATTTTTGTGTTTCATCGTCAATAAGAAGGTCAGTGGGATACAGTAAACCTGAAGTGAAGCATCGGAATCTATAACTAGTGTCACAGGAATGGTTCAAAACATAGACAGTAAGAAGAACCAGTCTTCTTCTACTTGAGTCGGCATTGTGCCTTAAGTATTTTAATTCCGATGCAATTTCTGTGTTTCATCGTCAATAAGACGGTCAGAGGGATACAATAAACATGAAGTGAAGCATCGGAATCTATAACTAGTGTCACAGGAATGGTTCAAAGCTTAGACAGTAAGAAGAGTCAGTTTTCTTGTACAAATGTCGGCATTGTGCCTTTTGAATTTAATTACGATGCAATCTCTGTGTTTCATCGTCAATAAGAAGGTCAGAGGGATACAGTAAACCTGAAGTGAAGCATCGGAATCTATAACTAGTGTCACAGGAAGCTTTCAAAGCATAGACAGTAAGAAGAGTCAGTTTTCTTATACTTAAGTCGGCATTGTGCCTTATGTATTTAATTTCGATGCAATTTCTGTGTTTCGTCGTCAATAAGAAGGTCAGAGGGATACAGTAACCTGAATTGATGCATCGGAACCTATAACTAGTGTCACAGGAATTGTTCAAAACATAGACAGTAAAAAGAATCAGTTTTCTTGTACTTAAGTCTACATTGTGCCATATTCTATTTAATTCCGATGCAGTTTCTGTGTTTCGTCGTCAATAAGAAGGACCAAGGGATACAGTAAACCTGACGTGAAGCATCGAAATCTAAAGCCGGTATCACAGGAAAGGTTCAAAACATAGACAGTAAGATGGGCCAGTCTTCTTGTACTTGAGTCGGCATTGTGCCTTTTGTATTTAATTACGATGCAATTTCTGTGTTTCATCGTCAATAAGACGGTCAGAGGGATACAGTAAACCTGAAGTGAAGCATCGGAATCAATAACTAGTGTCACAGGAATGGTTAAAAACATAGACAGTAAGAAGAATCAGTTTTCTTGTACTTAAGTCATATTTGAGCCTTTTGTACTTAATTCCGATGCAATGTCTGTGTTTCATCGTCAGTAAGAAGGTCAGAGGGAAACAGTAAACCTGAAGTGAAGCATCGGAATCTATAACTAGTGTCACAGGAATGGTTTAAAGCATAGACAGTAAGAAGAGTCAGTTTTCTTATACTTAAGTCGGCATTGTGCCTTATGTATTTAATTCCGATGCAATTTCTGTGTTTCATCGTCAACAAGAAGGTCAGAGGGATACAGTAAACCTGAAGTGATGAATCGAAACCTATAACTAGTGTCACAGGAATGGTTCAAATCATAGACAGTAAGAAGAATCAGTTTTCTTGTACTTAAGTCTACATTGTGCCATTTTCTATTTAATTCCGATGCAGTTTCTGTGTTTCGTCGTCAATAAGAAGGACCAAGGGATACTGTAAACCTGACGTGAAGCATCGGAATCTAAAACCGGTAACACAGGAAGGGTGCAAATCATACACATTAAGAAGAGCCAGTCTTCTTGTACTTGAGTCGGCATTGTGCCTTTTGTATTTAATTCCGATGCAATTTCTGTGTTTCATCGTCAATAAGACGGTCAGAGGGATACAGTAAACCTGAAGTGAAGCATCGGAATCTATTACTAGTGTCACAGGAATGATTCAAAACATAGACAGTAAGAAGAGTCAGTTTTCTTGCACAAAAGTCGGCATTGTGCCTTTTGTATTTAATTCCGATGCAATTTCTGTGTTTCATCGTAAGTAAGACGGTCAGAGGGATACAGTAAACCTGAAGTAAAGCATCGGAATCTATAACTAGTGTCACAGGAATGGTTCAAAACATGGACAGTAGGAAGAGTCAGTTTGCTTGTACAAAAGTCGGCATTGTGCCTTTTGTATTGAATTCCGATGCAATTTCTGTGTTTCATCGTCAGTAAGAAGGTCACAGGGATACAGTAAACCTGAAGTGAAGCATCGGAAGCTATAACTAGTGCCACAGGAAGGGTTCAAAGCATAGACTGTAAGTAGAGTCAGTTTTCTTATACTTAAGTCGGCATTGTGCCTTATGTATTTAATTCCGATGCAATTTCTGTGTTTCATCGTCAGTAAGAAGGTCAGAGGGATACAGTAAACCTGAAGTGAAGCATCGGAATCTATAACTAGTGTCACAGGAATGGTTCAAAACAAAGACAATAAGAAGTGTCAGTTTTCTTGTACAAAAGTCGGCATTGTGCCTTTTGTATTTAATTCCGATGCAATATCTGTGTTTCATCGTCAATAAGAAGGTCAGAGGGATACAGTACACCTGAAGTGAAGCATCGGAATCTATAACTAGTGTCACAGGAATGGTTTAAAGCATAGACAGTAAGAAGACTCAGTTTTCTTATACTTAAGTCGGCATTGTGCCTTATGTATTTAATTCCGATGCAATTTCTGTGTTTCATCGTCAATAAGAAGGTCAGAGGGATACAGTAAACCGGAAGTGATGCATCGAAACCTATAACTAGTGTCACAGGAATGGTTCAAAACATAGACAGTAAGAAGAATCAGTTTTCTTGTACTTAAGTCTACATTGTGCCATTTTCTATTTAATTCCGATGCAGTTTCTGTGTTTCGTCGTCAATAAGAAGGACCAAGGGATACTGTAAACCTGACGTGAAGCATCGGAATCTAAAACCGGTAACACAGGAAGGGTGCAAATCATAGACAGTAAGAAGAGCCAGTCTTCTTGTACTTGAGTCGGCATTGTGCCTTTTGTATTTAATTCCGATGCAATTTCTGTGTTTCATCGACAATAAGACGGTCAGAGGGATACAGCAAACCTGAAGTGAAGCATCGGAATCTATTACTAGTGTCACAGGAATGGTTCAGAACATAGACAGTAAGAAGAGTCAGTTTTCTTGCACAAAAGTCGGCATTGTGCCTTATGTATTTAATTCCGATGCAATTTCTGTGTTTCATCGTCAGTAAGAAGGTCACAGGGATACAGTAAACCTGAAGTGAAGCGTCGGAAGCTATAACTAGTGCCACAGGAAGGGTTCAAAGCATAGACAGTAAGTAGAGTCAGTTTTCTTATACTTAAGTCGTCATTGTGCCTTATGTATTTAATTCCGATGCAATTTCTGTTTTTCATCGTCAATAAGACGGTCAGAGAGATACAGTAAACCTGAAGTGATGTATCGGAACCTATAACTAGTGTCACAGGAATGGTTCAAAACATAGACAGTAAGAAAAATCAGTTTTTTTGTACTTAAGTCTACATTGTGCCATTTTCTATTTAATTCCGATGCAGTTGCTGTGTTTTGTCGTCAATAAGAAGGACCAGGGTATACAGTAAACCTGACGTGAAGCATCGGAAACTAAAACCGGTATCACAGGAAAGGTTCAAAACATTGACAGTAAGAAGAGCCAGTCTTCTTGTACTTGAGTCGGCATTGTGCCTTTTGTATTTAATTCCGATGCAATTTCTGTGTTTCATCGTCAATAAGACGGTCAGAGGGATACAGTAAACCTGAAGTGAAGCATCGGAATCTATAACTAGAGTCACAGGAATGGTTAAAAACATAGACAGTAAGAAGAATCAGGTTTCTTGTACTTAGGTCAGCATTGTGACTTTTGTATTTAATTCCGATGCAATTTCTGTGTTTCATCGTCAGTAAGAAGGTCAGAGGGATACAGTAAGCCTGAAGTGAAGCATCGGAATCTATAACTAGTGTCACAGTAATAATTAAAACATAGACAGGAAGAAGAGCCAGTCTTCTTGTACTTGAATCGGCATTGTGCCTTTTGTATTTAATTCCGATGCAATTTCTGTGTTTCATCGTCAATAAGTCTGTCAGAGGGATTCAGTAAACCTGAAGTGAAGCATCGGAATCTATAACTAGTGTCACAGGAATGGTTCAAAAAATATCCACTCAGAAGAGTCAGTATTCTTGTACTTAAGTCGGCATTAGGCCTTTTCTATTTAATTCCAATGCTAATTCTGTGTTTCGTCGTCAATAAGAAGGTCCAATGTATACAGTAAACCTGAAGTCAAACATCGGAATCTAAAACTGGTCTCACAGGAGAGGTTCAAAACATAGACAGTAAGAAGAGCCAGTCTACTTGTACTTAAGTCGGCATTGTGCCTTTTGTATTTAATTCCGATGCAATCTCTGTGTTTCATCGTCAATAAGCGGGTCAGAGGGATACAATAAACCTGAAATGAAGCATCGGAATCTATAACTAGTGTCACAGGAATGGTTCAAACATAGACAGTAAAAAGAGTCAGTCTTCTTGTACTTAACTCGGCATTGTGCGTTTTGTATTTAATTCCGATGCATTTTGTGTGTTTCATCGTCAATACGAAGGTCAAAGGAATACAGTAAACCTGAAGTGATGCATCGGAATCTATAACTAGTGTAACAGGAATAGTTCAAAAATTGATATTAAGAAGAGTTTGTATTCTTGTACTTAAGTCGGCTTTGTGCCTTTTCTATTTAATTCCGATGCAATTTCTGTGTTTCGTCGTCAATAAGAATGTCCAAGGGATACAGTAAACCTGACGTGAAGCATCGGAGTCTAAAACCGGTATCACAATAAAGGTTCAAAACATAGACAGTAAGAAAAGCCAGTCTTCTTGTACTTGAGTCGGCATTGTGCCTTTTGAATTGATTTCCGATGCAATTTCTGTGTTTCATCGTCAATAAGACGGTCAGAGGGATACAGTAAACCTGAAGTGAAGCTTCGGAATCTATAACTAGTGTCACAGGAATGGTTCAAAACAAAGACAATAAGAAGTGTCAGTTTTCTTGTACAAACGTCGGCATTGTGCCTTTTGTATTTAATTCCGATGCAATTTCTGTGTTTCATCGTTAATAAGAAGGTCCGAGGGATACAGTAAACCTGAAGTGAAGCATCGGAATCTATAACTAGTGTCACAGGAATGGTTTAAAGCATAGACAGTAAGAAGAGTCAGTTTTCTTATACTTAAGTCGGCATTGTGCCTTATGTATTTAATTCCGATGCAATTTCTGTGTTTCATCGTCAATAAGAAGGTCAGAGGGATACAGTAAACCTGAAGTGATGCATCGAAACCTATAACTAGTGTCACAGGAATGGTTCAAAACATAGACAGTAAGAAGAATCAGTTTTCTTGTACTTAAGTCTACATTGTGCCATTTTCTATTTAATTCCGATGCAGTTTCTGTGTTTCGTCGTCAATAAGAAGGACCAAGGGATACAGTAAAAATGACGTGTGGCATCGGAATCTAAAACCGGTATCACAGGAAATGTTCAAAACAAAGACAGTAAGAAGAGTCAGTCTTCTTGTACTTGAGTCGGCACTGTGCCTTTTGTATTTAATTCCGATGCAATTTCTGTGTTTCATCGTCAATAAGACGGTCAGAGGGATACAGTAAACCTGAAGTGAAGCATCGGAATCTGTAATTAGTATCACAGGAATGGTTCAAAACATTGACAGTTAGAAGAGTCAGTTTTCTTGTACAAAAGTCGGCATTGTGCCTTTTGTATTTAATTCCGATGCAATTTCTGTGTTTCATCGTCAATAAGAAGGTCAGCTGGGTACAGTAAACCTGAAGTGAAGCATCGGTAACTATAACTTGTGTCACAGGAATGGTTCAAAGCATAGACAGTAAGAAGAGTCAGATTACTTATACTTAAGTCGGAATTGTGCTTTATGTATTTAATTCCGATGCAATTTCTGTGTTTCATCGTCATTAAGAAGGACAGAGGGATACAGTAAACCTGAAGTGATGCATCGGAACCTATAACTAGTGTCACAGGAATGGTTCAAACATAGACAGTAAGAAGAATCAGTTTTCGTGTACTTAAGTCTACATTGTGCCATTTTCTATTTAATTACGATGCAGATTCTGTGTTTCGTCGTCAATAAGAAGGACCAAGGGACACAGTAAACCTGACGTGAACATCTTAATCGAAAACCGGTATCACAGGAAAGGTTCAAAGCATAGACTGTAAGAAGAGCCAGTCTTCTTGTACTTGAGTCGGCGTTGTGCCTTTTGTATTTAATTCCGATGCAATTTCTGTGTTTCATCGTCAATAAGACGGTCAGAGGGATACAGTAAACATTAAGTGAAGCATCGGAATCTGTAACTAGTGTCACAGGAATGGTTCAAAACATAGACAGTAAGAAGGGTCAGTTTTCTTGTACAAAAGTCGGCATTGTGCCTTTTGTATTTAAGTCCGATGCAATTTTTGTGTTTCATCGTCAGTAAGAAGGTCAGACGGATACAGTAAACCTGAAGTGAAGCATCGGAATCTATAACCAGTGTGACAGGAATGGTTCAAAACATATACAGTAAGAAGAGCCAGTCTTATTCTACTTGAGTCATCATTGCGCCTTGAGTATTTTAATTCCGATGCAATTTCTGTGTTTCATCGTCAATAAGACTGTCAGAGGGATACAGTAAACATGAAGTGAAGCATCGGAATCTATAACTAGTGTCACAGGAATTGTTCAAAACATAGACAGTAAGAAGAGTCAGTTTTCTTGTACAAAAGTCTTCATTGTACCTTATGTATTTAATTCCGATGCAATTTCTGTGTTTCATCGTCAATAAGACGGTCAGAGGGATACAGTAAACCTGAAGTGAAGCATCGGAAACTATAACTTGTGTCACAGGAATGGTTCAAAGCATAGACAGTAGGAAGAGTCAGATTACTTATACTTAAGTCGGAATTGTGCTTTATGTATTTAATTCGGATGCAATATCTGTGTTTCATCGTCATTAACAAGGACAGGGGGATACAGTAAACCTGAAGTGATGCATCGGAACCTATATATAGTGTCACAGGAATGGTTCAAACATAGACAGTAAGAAGAATCAGTTTTCTTGTACTTAAGTCTACATTGTGCCATTTTCTATTTAATTACGATGCAATTTCTGTGTTTCGTCATCAATAAGAAGGACCAAGGGACACAGTAAACCTGACGTGAAGCATCGGAATCGAAAACCAGTATCACAGGAAAGGTTCAAAGCATAGACAGTAAGAAGAGCCAGTCTTCTTGTACTTGAGTCGGCATTGTGCGTTTTGTATTTAATTCCGATGCAATTTCTGTGTTTCATCGTCAATAAGACGGTCAGAGGGATACAGTGAACCTGAAGTGAAGCATCGGAATCTATAACTAGTGTCACAGGAATGGTTCAAAGCTTAGACAGAAAGAAGAGTCAGTTTTCTTGTACAAAAGTCGGCATTGTGCCTTTTGTATTTAATTACGATGCAATCTCTGTGTTTCATCGTCAATAAGAAGGTCAGAGGGATACAGTAAACGTGAAGTGAAGTATCGGAATCTATAACTAGTGGCACAGGAAGCTTTCAAAGCATAGACAGTAAGAAGAGTCAGTTTTCTTATACTTAAGTCGGCATTGTACCTTATGTATTTAATTTCGATGCAATTTCTGTGTTTCGTCGTCAATAAGAAAGTCAGAGGGATACAGTAACCTGAATTGATGTATCGGAACCTATAACTAGTGTCACAGAAATGGTTCAAAACATAGACAGTAAAAAGAATCAGTTTTCTTGTACTTAAGTCTACATTGTGCCACTTTCTACTTAATTCCGATGCAGTTTCTTTGTTTCGTCGTCAATAAGAAGGACCAAGGGATACATTAAACCTGACGTGAAGCATCGAAATCTAAAACCGGTATCACAGGAAAGGTTCAAAACATAGACAGTAACATGAGCCAGTCTTCTTGTACTTGAGTCGGCATTGTGCCTTTTGTATTTAATTACGATGCAATTTCTGTCTTTCATCGTCAATAAGACGGTCAGAGGGATACAGTAAACCTGAAGTGAAGCATCGGAATCTATAACTAGTGTCACAGGAATGGTTAAAAACATAGACAGTAAGAAGAATCAGTTTTCTTGTACTTAAGTCATATTTGTGCCTTTTCTACTTAATTCCGATGCAATGTCTGTGTTTCATCGTCAGTAAGAAGGTCAGAGGGATACAGTTAACCTGAAGTGAAGCATCGGATTCTGTAACTAGTGTCACAGGAATGGTTCAAAACATAGACAGTAAGAAGAGTCAGTTTTCTTGTCCTTAAGTCGACAATGTGCCTTTTGTATTTAATTCCGATGCAATTTCTGTGTTTCATCGTAAGTAAGACGGTCAGAGGGATACAGTAAACCTGAAGTAAAGCATCGGAATCTATAACTAGTGTCACAGGAATGGTTCAAAACATAGACAGTAGGAAGAGTCAGTTTGCTTGTACAAAAGTCGGCATTGTGCCTTTTGTATTGAATTCCGATGCAATTTCTGTGTTTCATCGTCAGTAAGAAGGTCACGGGGATACAGTAAACCTGAAGTGAAGCGTCGGAAGCTATAACTAGTGCCACAGGAAGGGTTCAATGCATAGACAGTAAGTAGATTCAGTTTTCTTATACTTAAGTCGTCATTGTGTCTTATGTATTTGATTCCGATGCAATTTCTGTTTTTCATCGTCAATAAGAAGGTCAGAGAGATACAGTAAACCTGAAGTGATGTATCGGAACCTATAACTAGTGTCACAGGAATGGTTCAAAACATAGACAGTAAGAAAAATCAGTTTTTTTGTACTTTAGTCTACGTTGTGCCATTTTCTATATAATTCCGTTGCAGTTGCTGTGTTTCGTGGTCAATAAGAAGGACCAGGGGATACAGTAAACCTGACGTGAAGCATCAGAATCTAAAACCGGTATCACAGGAAAGGTTCAAAACATTGACAGTAAGAAGAGATAGTCTTCTTGTACTTGAGTCGGTATTGTGCCTTTTGTATTTAATTCCGATGCAATTTCTGTGTTTTATCGTCAATAAGACGGTCAGAGGGATACAGTAAACCTGAAGTGAAGCATCGGAATCTATAACTAGTGTCACAGGAATGGTTCAAAACAAAGACAATAAGAAGTGTCAGTTTTCTTGTACAAATGTCGGCATTGTGCCTTTTGTATTTAATTCCGATGCAATGTCTGTGTTTCATCGTCAATAAGAAGGTCAGAGGGATACAGTAAACCTGAAGTGATGCATCGAAACCTATAACTAGTGTCACAGGAATGGTTCAAAACATAGACAGTAAGAAGAATCAGTTTTCTTGTACTTAAGTCTACATTGTGCCATTTTCTATTTAATTCCGATGCAGTTTCTGTGTTTCGTCGTCAATAAGAAGGACCAAGGGATACTGTAAACCTGACGTGAAGCATCGGAATCTAAAACCGGTAACACAGGAAGGGTGCAAATCATAGACAGTAAGAAGAGCCAGTCTTCTTGTACTTGAGTCGGCATTGTGCCTTTTGTATTTAATTCCGATGCAATTTCTGTGTATCATCGTCAATAAGACGGTCAGAGGGATACAGCAAACCTGAAGTGAAGCATCGGAATCTATTACTGGTGTCACAGGAATGGTTCAGAACATAGACAGTAAGAAGAGTCAGTTTTCCTGCACAAAAGTCGGCATTGTGCCTTTTGTATTTAATTCCGATGCAATTTCTGTGTTTCATCGTAAGTAAGACGGTCAGAGGGATACATTAAACCTGAACTGAAGCATCGGAATCTATAACTAGTATCACTAGAAGGGTTCAAAACATAGACAGTTAGAAGTGTCAGTTTTCTTGTACTTGAGTCGGCATTATTCCTTTTGTATTTAATACCGATGCAATTTCTGCGTTTCATCGTCAGTAAGAAGGTCACAGGGATACAGTAAACCTAAAGTGAAGCGTCGGAAGCTATAACTAGTGCCACAGGAAGGGTTCAAAGCATAGACAGTAAGTAGAGTCAGTTTTCTTATACTTAAGTCGTCATTGTGCCTTATGTATTTAATTCCGATGCAATTTCTGTTTTTCATCGTCAATAAGAAGGTCAGAGAGATACAGTAAACCTGAAGTGATGTATCGGAACCTATAACTAGTGTCACAGGAATGGTTCAAAACACAGACAGTAAGAAAAGTCATTTTTTTTGTACTTAAGTCTACATTGTGCCATTTTCTATTTAATTCCGATGCAGTTGCTGTGTTTTGTCGTCAATAAGAAGGACCAGGGTAATCAGTAAACCTGACGTGAAGCATCAGAAACTAAAACCGGTATCACAGGAAAGGTTCAAAACATTGACAGTAAGAAGAGCCAGTCTTCTTGTACTTGAGTCGGCATTGTGCCTTTTGTATTCAATTCCGATGCAATTTCTGTGTTACGTCGTCAATAAGAAGGTCAGAGAGATACAGTAAACCTGAAGTGATGCATCGGAATCTATAACTAGTGTCACAGTAATGGTTCAAAACATAGACAGGAAGAAGATTTAGTTCTCTTGTACTTAAGTCGGCATTGTGCCTTTTCTATTGAATTCCGATGCATTTTCTGTGTTTCGTCGTCAATATAAAGGTCCAAGGGATACAGAAAACCTGAAGTGAAGCATCGGAATATAGAACCGGTATCACAGGAAAGGTTCAAAATATAGACAGTAAGAAGAGCCAGACTTCTTGTACTTGACTTTTCATTGTTGCCTTTTGTATTTAATTTCGATGCAATTTCTGTGTTTCATCGTCAATAAGTCTGTCAGAGGGAATCAGTAAACCTGAAGTGAAGCATCGGAATCTATAACTATTGTCACAGGAATGGTTCAAAAAATATCCACTCAGAAGAGTCAGTATTCTTGTACTTAAGTCGGCATTAGGCCTTTTCTATTTAATTCCAATGCTAATTCTGTGTTTCGTCGTATATAAGAATGTCCAATGGATACAGTAAACCTGAAGTCAAGCATCGGAATCTAAAACTGGTCTTACAGGAGAGGTTCAAAACATAGACAGTAAGAAGAGCCAGTCTACTTGTACTTAAGTCGGCATTGTGCCTTTTGTATTTAATTCCGATGCAATTTCTGTGTTTCATCGTCAATAAGAGGGTCAGAGGGATACAATAAACCTGAAATGAGCATCGGAATCTATAACTAGTGTCACAGGAATGGTTCAAACATAGACAGTAAAAAGAGACAGTCATCTTGTACTTAACTCGGCATTGTGCGTTTTGTATTTAATTCCGATGCATTTTGTGTGTTTCATCGTCAATACGAAGGTCAAAGGGATACAGTAAATCTGAAGTGATGCATCGGAATCTATAACTAGTGTAACAGGAATAGTTCAAAAATTGATATTAAGAAGAGTTTGTATTCTTGTACTTAAGTTGGCATTGTGCCTTTTCTATTTAATTCCGATGCAATTTCTGTGTTTCATCGTCAATAAGACGGTCAGAGGGATACAGTAAACCTGAAGTGAAGCTTCGGAATCTATAACTAGTGACACAGGAATGGTTCAAAACAAAGACAATAAGAAGTGTCAGTTTTCTTGTACAAACGTCGGCATTGTGCCTTTTGTATTTAATTCCGATGCAATTTCTGTGTTTCATCGTCAATAAGATAGTCAGAGGGATACAGTAAACCTGAAGTGAAGCATCGGAATCTATTACTAGTGTCACAGGAATGGTTTAAAGCATAGACAGTAAGAAGAGTCAGTTTTCTTATACTTAAGTCGGCATTGTGCCTTATGTATTTAATTCCGATGCAATTTCTGTGTTTCATCGTCAATAAGAAGGTCAGAGGGATACAGTAAACCTGAAGTGATGCATCGAAACCTATAACTAGTGTCACAGGAATGGTTCAAAACATAGACAGTAAGAAGAATCAGTTTTCTTGTACTTAAGTCTACATTGTGCCATTTTCTATTTAATTCCGATGCAGTTTCTGTGTTTCGTCGTCAATAAGAAGGACCAAGGGATACAGTAAAAATGACGTGTGGCATCGGAATCTAAAACCGGTACCACAGAAAATGTTCAAAACAAAGACAGTAAGAAGAGTCAGTCTTCTTGTACTTGAGTCGGCACTGTGCCTTTTGTATTTAATTCCGATGCAATTTCTGTGTTTCATCGTCAATAAGACGGTCAGAGGGATACAGTAAACCTGAAGTGAAGCATCGGAATCTATAATTAGTATCACAGGAATGGTTCAAAACATAGACAGTTAGAAGAGTCAGTTTTCTTGTACAAAAGTCGGCATTGTGCCTTTTGTAATTAATTCCGATGCAATTTCTGTGTTTCATCGTCAACAAGAAGGTCAGCTGGGTACAGTTAACCTGAAGTGAAGCATCGGCAACTATAACTTGTGTCACAGGAATGGTTCAAAGCATAGACAGTAAGAAGAGTCAGATTACTTATACTTAAGTCGGAATTGTGCTTTATGTATTTAATTCGGATGCAATATCTGTGTTTCATCGTCATTAAGAGGGACAGAAGGATACAGTAAACCTGAAGTGATGCATCGGAACCTATAACTAGTGTCACAGGAATGGTTCAAACATAGACAGTAAGAAGAATCAATTTTCTTGTACTTAAGTCTACATTGTGCCATTTTCTATTTAATTACGATGCAGATTCTGTGTTTCGTCATCAATAAGAAGGACCAAGGGACACAGTAAACCTGACGTGAAGCATCGGAAACGAAAACCGGTATCACAGGAAAGGTTCAAAGCATAGACAGTAAGAAGAGCCAGTCTTCCTGTACATGAGTCGGCATTGTGCCTTTTGTATTTAATTCCGATGCAATTTCTGTGTTTCATCGTCAATAAGACGGTCAGAGGGATACAGTAAACATGAAGTGAAGCATCGGAATCTATAACTAGTGTCACAGGAATGGTTCAAAACATAAACAGTAAGAAGGATCAGTTTTCTTGTACAAAAGTCGGCATTGTGCCTTTTGTATTTAAGTCCGATGCAATTTTTGTGTTTCATCGTCATTAAGAAGGTCAGAGGGATACAGTAAACCTGAAGTGAAGCATCGGAATCTATAACTAGTGTCACACGAATGGTTCAAAACATAGACAGTAAGAAGAGCCAGTCTTCTTCTACTTGAGTCGGCATTGTGCCTTAAGTATTTTAATTCCGATGCAATTTCTGTGTTTCATCGTCAATAAGACGGTCAGAGGGATACAGTAAACGTGAAGTGAAGCATCGGAATCTATAACTAGTGTCACAGGAATTGTTCAAAACATAGCCAGTAAGAAGAGTCAGTTTTTTTGTACAAAAGTCGGCATTGTGCCTTATGTGTTTAATTCCGATGCAATTTCTGTGTTTCATCGTCAATAAGACGGTCAGAGGGATACAGTGAACCTGAAGTGAAGCATCGGAATCTATAACTAGGGTCACAGGAATGGTTCAAAGCTTAGACAGTAAGAAGAGTCAGCTTTCTTGTACAAAAGTCGGCATTGTGCCTTTTGTATTTAATTACGATGCAATCTCTGTGTTTCATCGTCAATAAGAAGGTCAGAGGGATACAGTAAACCTGAAGTGAAGCATCGGAATCTATAACTAGTGTCACAGGGAGCTTTCAAAGCATAGACAGTAAGAAGAGTCAGTTTTCTTATACTTAAGTCGGCATTGTGCCTTATGTATTTAATTTCGATGCAATTTCTGTGTTTCGTCGTCAATAGGAAGGTCAGAGGGATACAGTAACCTGAATTGATGCATCGGAACCTATAACTAGTGTCACAGGAATGGTTCAAAACATAGGCAGTAAAAAGAATCAGTTTTCTTGTACTTAAGTCTACATTGTGCCATTTTCTATTTAATTCCGATGCAGTTTCTGTGTTTCGTCGTCCATAAGAAGGACCAAGGGATACAGTAAACCTGACGTGAAGCATCGAAATCTAAAACCGGTATCATAGGAAACGTTCAAAACATAGACCGTAAGATGAGCCAGTCTTCTTGTACTTGAGTCGGCATTGTGCCTTTTGTATTTAATTACGATGCAATTTCTGTGTTTCATCGTCAATAAGACGGTCAGAGGGATACAGTAAACCTGAAGTGAAGCATCGGAATCTATAACTAGTGTCACAGGAATGGTTAAAAACATAGACAGTAAGAAGAATCAGTTTTCTTGTACTTAAGTCATATTTGTGCCTTTTGTACTTAATTCCGATGCAATGTCTGTGTTTCATCGTCAGTAAGAAGGGCTGAGGGATACAGTTAATCTGAAGTGAAGCATCGGATTCTGTAACTAGTGTCACAGGAATAGTTCAAAACATAGACAGTAAGAAGAGTCAGTTTTCTTGTACTTAAGTCGACAATGTGCCTTTTGTATTTAATTCCGATGCAATTTCTGTGTTTCATCGTCAGTAAGAAGGTCAGAGGGATACAGTAAACCTGAAGTGATGCATCAGAATCTATAACTAGTGTCACAGTAATGGTTCAAATCATAGACAGGAAGAAGATTCAGTTCTTTTGTACTTAAGTCGGCATTGTGCCTTTTCTATTTAATTCCGATGCAATTTCTGTGTTTCGTCGTCAATAAGAAGGTCCAAGGGATACAGTAAACCTGACGTGAAGCATCGGAATCTAAAACCAGTATCACAATAAAGGTTCAAAACATAGACAGTAAGAAGTGCCAGTCCTCTTGTACTTGAGTCGGCATTATGCCTTTTGTATTGATTTCCGATGCAATTTCTGTGTTTCATCGTCAATAAGACGGTCAGAGGGATACAGTAAACCTGAAGTGAAGCTTCGGAATCTATAACTAGTGTCACAGGAATGGTTCAAAACAAAGACAATAAGAAGTGTCAGTTTTCTTGTACAAACGTCAGCACTGTGAATTTTGTATTTAATTCCGATGCAATTTCTGTGTTTCATCGTCAATAAGAAGGTCAGAGGGATACAGTAAACCTGAAGTGAAGCATCGGAATCTATAACAAGTGTCACAGGAATGGTTTAAAGCATAGACAGTAAGAAGAGTCAGTTTTCTTATACTTAAGTCGGCATTGTGCCTTATGTATTTAATTCCGATGCAATTTCTGTGTTTCATCGTCAATAAGAAGGTCAGAGGGATACAGTAAACCTGAAGTGATGCATCGAAACCTATAACTAGTGTCACAGGAATGGTTCAAAACATAGACAGTAAGAAGAATCAGTTTTCTTGTACTTAAGTCTACATTGTGCCATTTTCTATTTAATTCCGATGCAGTTTCTTGCGTTTCGTCGTCAATAAGAAGGACCAAGGGATACTGTAAACCTGACGTGAAGCATCGGAATCTAAAACCGGTAACACAGGAAGGGTGCAAATCATAGACAGTAAGAAGAGCCAGTCTTCTTGTACTTGAGTCGGCATTGTGCCTTTTGTATTTAATTCCGATGCAATTTCTGTGTTTCATCGTCAATAAGACGGTCACAGGGATACAGTAAACCTGAAGTGAAGCATCGGAATCTATTACTAGTGTCACAGGAATGGTTAAAAACATAGACAGTAAGAAGAGTCAGTTTTCTTGCACAAAAGTCGGCATTGTGCCTTTTGTATTTAATTCCGATGCAATTTCTGTGTTTCATCGTAAGTAAGACGGTCAGAGGGATACAGTAAACCTGAAGTAAAGCATCGGAATCTATAACTAGTGTCACAGGAATGGTTCAAAACATAGACAGTAGGAAGAGTCAGTTTGCTTGTACAAAAGTCGGCATTGTGCCTTTTGTATTGAATTCCGATGCAATTTCTGTGTTTCATCGTCAATAAGACGGTCAGAGGGATACAGTAAACCTGAAGTGAAGCATCGGAATCTATAACTAGTGTCACAGGAATGGTTAAAAACATAGACAGTAAGAAGAATCAGTTTTCTTGTACTTAAGTCATATTTGTGCCTTTTGTACTTAATTCCGATGCAATGTCTGTGTTTCATCGTCAGTAAGAAGGGCAGAGGGATACAGTTAATCTGAAGTGAAGCATCGGATTCTGTAACTAGTGTCACAGGAATAGTTCAAAACATAGACAGTAAGAAGAGTCAGTTTTCTTGTACTTAAGTCGACAATGTGCCTTTTGTATTTAATTCCGATGCAATTTCTGTGTTTCATCGTCAGTAAGAAGGTCAGAGGGATACAGTCAACCTGAAGTGATGCATCAGAATCTATAACTAGTGTCACAGTAATGGTTCAAATCATAGACAGGAAGAAGATTCAGTTCTTTTGTACTTAAGTCGGCATTGTGCCTTTTCTATTTAATTCCGATGCAATTTCTGTGTTTCGTCGTCAATAAGAAGGTCCAAGGGATACAGTAAACCTGACGTGAAGCATCGGAATCTAAAACCAGTATCACAATAAAGGTTCAAAACATAGACAGTAAGAAGTGCCAGTCCTCTTGTACTTGAGTCGGCATTATGCCTTTTGTATTGATTTCCGATGCAATTTCTGTGTTTCATCGTCAATAAGACGGTCAGAGGGATACAGTAAACCTGAAGTGAAGCTTCGGAATCTATAACTAGTGTCACAGGAATGGTTCAAAACAAAGACAATAAGAAGTGTCAGTTTTCTTGTACAAACGTCAGCACTGTGCCTTTTGTATTTAATTCCGATGCAATTTCTGTGTTTCATCGTCAATAAGAAGGTCAGAGGGATACAGTAAACCTGAAGTGAAGCATCGGAATCTATAACCAGTGTCACAGGAATGGTTTAAAGCATAGACAGTAAGAAGAGTCAGTTTTCTTATACTTAAGTCGGCATTGTGCCTTATGTATTTAATTCCGATGCAATTTCTGTGTTTCATCGTCAATAAGAAGGTCAGAGGGATACAGTAAACCTGAAGTGATGCATCGAAACCTATAACTAGTGTCACAGGAATGGTTCAAAACATAGACAGTAAGAAGAATCAGTTTTCTTGTACTTAAGTCTACATTGTGCCATTTTCTATTTAATTCCGATGCAGTTTCTGTGTTTCGTCGTCAATAAGAAGGACCAAGGGATACTGTAAACCTGACGTGAAGCATCGGAATCTAAAACCGGTAACACAGGAAGGGTGCAAATCATAGACAGTAAGAAGAGCCAGTCTTCTTGTACTTGAGTCGGCATTGTGCCTTTTGTATTTAATTCCGATGCAATTTCTGTGTTTCATCGTCAATAAGACGGTCACAGGGATACAGTAAACCTGAAGTGAAGCATCGGAATCTATTACTAGTGTCACAGGAATGGTTAAAAACATAGACAGTAAGAAGAGTCAGTTTTCTTGCACAAAAGTCGGCATTGTGCCTTTTGTATTTAATTCCGATGCAATTTCTGTGTTTCATCGTAAGTAAGACGGTCAGAGGGATACAGTAAACCTGAAGTAAAGCATCGGAATCTATAACTAGTGTCACAGGAATGGTTCAAAGCATAGACAGTAGGAAGAGTCAGTTTGCTTGTACAAAAGTCGGCATTGTGCCTTTTGTATTGAATTCCGATGCAATTTCTGTGTTTCATCGTCAGTAAGAAGGTCACAGGGATACAGTAAACCTGAAGTGAAGCATCGGAAGCTATAACTAGTGCCACAGGAAGGGTTCAAAGCATAGACAGTAAGTAGAGTCAGTTTTCTTATACTTAAGTCGGCATTGTGCCTTATGTATTTAATTCCGATGCAATTTCTGTGTTTCATCGTCAGTAAGAAGGTCAGAGGGATAAAGTAAACCTGAAGTGATGCATCGGAACCTATAAGTAGTGTCACAGGAATGGTTCAAATCATAGACAGTAAGAAAAATCAGTTTTTTTGTACTTAAGTCTACATTGCGCCATTTTCTATATAATTCCGATGCAGTTGCTGTGTTTTGTCGTCAATACGAAGGACCAGGGGATACAGTAAACCTGACGTGAAGCATCGGAATCTAAAACCGGTATCACAGGAAAGGTTCAAAACATTGACAGTAAGAAGAGCCAGTCTTCTTGTACTTGAGTCTGTATTGTGCCTTTTTTATTTAATTCCGATGCAATTTCTGTGTTTCATCGTCAATAAGACGGTCAGAGGGATACAGTAAACCTGAAGTGAAGCATCGGAATCTATAACTAGTGTCACAGGAATGGTTCAAAACAAAGACAATAAGAAATGTCAGTTTTCTTGTACAAAAGTCGGCATTGTGCTTTTTGTACTTAATTCCGATGCAATTTCTGTGTTTCATCGTCAATAAGAAGGTCAGAGGGATACAGTAAACCTGAAGTGATGCATCGAAACCTATAACTAGTGTCACAGGAATGGTTCAAAACATAGACAGTAAGAAGAATCAGTTTTCTTGTACTTAAGTCTACATTGTGCCATTTTCTGTTTAATTCCGATGCAGTTTCTGTGTTTCGTCGTCAATAAGAAGGACCAAGGGATACTGTAAACCTGACGTGAAGCATCGGAATCTAAAACCGGTAACACAGGAAGGGTGCAAATCATAGACAGTAAGAAGAGCCATTCTCCTTGTACTTGAGTCGGCATTGTGCCTTTTGTATTTAATTCCGATGCAATTTCTGTGTTTCATCGTCAATAAGACGGTCAGAGGGATACAGCAAACCTGAAGTGAAGCATCGGACTCTATTACTAGTGTCACAGGAATGGTTCAGAACATAGACAGTAAGAAGAGTCAGTTTTCTTGCAGAAAAGTCGGCATTGTGCCTTTTGTATTTAATTCCGATGCAATTTCTGTCTTTCATCGTAAGTAAGACGGTCAGAGGGATACAGTAAACCAGAAGTAATGCATCGGAATCTATAACTAGTGTCACAGGAATGGTTCAAAACATAGACAGTAGGAAGAGTCAGTTTGCTTGTACAAAAGTCGGCATTGTGCTTTTTGTATTGAATTCCGATGCAATTTCTGTGTTTCATCGTCAGTAAGAAGGTCACAGGGATACAGTAAACCTGAAGTGTAGCGTCGGAAGCTATAACTAGTGCCACAGGAAGGGTTCAAAGCATACACAGTAAGTAGAGTCAGTTTTCTTATACTTAAGTCGTCATTGTGCCTTATGTATTTAATTCCGATGCAATTTCTGTGTTTCATCGTCAATAAGAAGGTCAGAGAGATACACTAAACCTGAAGTGATGTATCGGAACCTATAACTAGTGTCACAGGAATGGTTCTAAACATAGACAGTAAGAAGAATCAGCTTTCTTGTCCTTAAGTCGACATTGTGCCTTTTGTATTCAATTCCGATGCAATTTCTGTGTTTCATCGTCAATAAGAAGGTCAGAGAGATACAGTAAACCTGAAGTGATGCATCGGAATCTATAACTAGTGTCACAGTAATGGTTCAAAACATAGACAGGAAGAAGATTCAGTTCTCTTGTACTTAAGTCGGCATTGTGCCTTTTCTATTGAATTCCGATGCATTTTCTGTGTTTCGTCGTCAATAAGAAGGTCCAAGGGATACAGAAAACCTGAAGTGAAGCATCGGAATATAGAACCGGTATCACAGGAAAGGTTCAAAATATAGACAGTAAGAAGAGCCAGACTTCTTGTACTTGACTCTTCATTGTTGCCTTTTGTATTTAATTCCGATGCAATTTCTGTGTTTCATCGTCAATAAGTCTGTCAGAGGGATTCAGTAAACCTGAAGTGAAGCATCGGAATCTATAACTAGTGTCACAGGGATGGTTCAAAAATATCCACTCGGAAGAGTCCGTATTCTTGTACTTAAGTCGGTATTAGGCCTTTTCTGTTTAATTGCAATGCTAATTCTGTGTTTCGTCGTCAATAAGAAGGTACAATGGATACAGTAAACCTGAAGTCAAGCATCGGAATCTAAAACTGGTCTTACAGGAGAGGTTCAAAACATAGACAGTAAGAAGAGCCAGTCTACTTGTACTTAAGTCGGCATTGTGCCTTTTGCATTTAATTCCGATGCAATTTCTGTGTTTCATCGTCAATAAGAAGGTCAGAGGGATACAATAAACCTGAAATGAAGCATCGGAATCTATAACTAGTGTCACAGGAATGGTTCAAACATAGACAGTAAAAAGAGTCAGTCTTCTTGTACTTAACTCGGCATTGTGTGTTTTGTATTTAATTCCGAAGCATTTTGTGTGTTTCATCGTCAAAACGAAGGTCAAAGGGATACAGTAAACCTGAAGTGATGCATCGGAATCTATAACTAGTGTAACAGGAATAGTTCAAAAATTGATATTAAGAAGAGTTTCTATTCTTGTACTTAAGTCGGCATTGTGCCTTTTCTATTTAATTCCGATGCAATTTCTGTGTTTCATCGTCAATAAGAATGTCAGAGGGATACAGTGAAACTCAAGTGAAGCATCGGAATCTACAACTAGTGTTACAGGAGTGGTTCAAAACATAGACAGTAAGAAGAGTCAGTCGTCTTGTACTTAAGTCGGCATTGTGCCTTTTGTATTTAATACCGATTAAATTTCTGTGCATCATCGTCAATGCGAAGGTGAGCTGGATACAGTAGACCAGAAGTGAAGCATCGGAATCCATAACTAGTGTCACAGGAATGGTTCAAAACATAGACAGTAATAAGAGCCAGTCTTCTTGTACATGAGTCGGCATTGTGCCTTTTGTATTCAATTCCTATGAATTTTGTGTGTTTGATCGTCAATAAGAAGTTCAGAGGGATGCAGTAAACCTGAGGTGAAGCATTGGAATCTATTACTAGTGTCACAGGAATGGTTCAAAACATAGACAGTAAGAAGAGTCAGTCTTCTTGTACTTACGTCTGCATTGTGCCTTTTGTATTTAATTAAGATGCAATTTCTGTGTTTCATCGTCAATAATGTGGGCAGAGGGATACAGTAAACCTGAAGTGAAGCATCGGAATCTACAACTAGTGTCACAGGAATGGTTCAAAACATAGACAGTATGAAGAGTCAGTCTTCTAGTACTTAAGTCGGCATTGTGCCTTTTGTATTTAATTCCGATGCATTTTCTGTGTCTCATCGTCAATAAGAGGGTCAGAGGGATACAGTAAACCTGAAGTGATGCAACGGAATCTATAACTAGTGTCACAGGAATGGTTCAAAACATAGATAGTAAGAAGAGTCTGTTTTCTTGTACTTAAGTCGTCATTGTGCCTTTTCTATTTAATTCCGATGCAATTTCTGTGTTTCGTCGTCAATAAGAAGGTCCAACGGTTACAGTAAACCTGAAGTGAAGCATCGGAATCTAAAACCGGTCTCACAGGAAAGGTTCAAAACATAGACAGTAAGAAGAGTCAGTTTTCTTGTACTTAAGTCGGGCATTGTGCCTTTTGTATTCAATTCCGATGCAATTTCTGTGTTTCATCGTCAATAAGAAGGTCAGAGGGATACAGTAAACCTGATGTGAAGCAGCGGAATCTATAACTAGTGTCACAGGAATGGTTTAAAGCATAGACAGTAAGAAGAGTCAGTTTTCTTATACTTAAGTCGGCTTTGTGCCTTTTCTATTTAATTCCGATGCAATTTATGTGTTTCATCGTCAATAAGAAGGTCAGAGGGATACAGTAAAACCCAAGTGAAGCATCGGAATCTATAACTAGTGTCACAGGAGTGGTTCAAAGCATAGACAGTAAGAAGAGTCAGTCGTCTTATACCTAAATCTGCATTGTGCCTTTTGTATTTAATTCCGTTGCAATATCTGTGCTTCATCGTCAATAAGAAGGTGAGCTGGATACAGTACACCTGAAGTATAGAATCGGAATCTATAACTAGTGTCACAGGAATGGTTCAAAACATAGACAGTAAGAAGAGTCAGGCTTCTTGTACTTAAGACGGCATTGTGCCTTTTGTATTTAATTAAAATGCAATTTCTGTGTTTCATCGTCAATAAGAAGGTGAAAGGCATACAGGAATTCTGAAGTGATGCATGGAATCTATAACTAGTGTCACAGGAATGGTTCAAAACATAGACAGCAAGAAGAGTAAGTCTTCTTGTACTTAAGTCGCTATTGTGCCTTTTGCATATAATTCCGATGCAATATCTGTGTTTCATCGTCAATTAGAAGGTCAGAGGGATACAGTAAACCTGAAGTGAAGCATCGGAATCTAAAACTAGTGTCACAGGAATGGTTCAAATTATAGACAGTAACAAGAGTCAGTCTTTTTGTACTTAAGTCGGCAATGTGCCTTTAGTATTTAATTCCGATGCAATTTCTGTGTTTCATAGTCAATACGAAGGTCAGAGGGATACAGTAAACCTGAAGTGAAGCATCGGAATCTATAACTAGTGTCACAGGAATGGTTCAATACATAGACAGTAAGAAGAGTCAGTCTTCTTGTACTTAAGTCGGCATTAAGCCTTTTGTATTTATTCTGATGCAATTTACGTGTTTCATCGTCAATAAGAAGGTCAGAGGGATACAGTAAACCTGAAGTGAAGCATCGGAATCTATAACTAGTGTCACAGGAATGGTTCAAATCATTGTCAGTAAGAAGAGTCAGTTTTCTTGTATGTAAGTCAGCATTGTGCATTTTGTAATTAATTCCGATGCAGTTTCTGTGTTTCATCGTCAATAAGAAGGTCAGAGGGATACAGTAAACCTGAAGTGATGCATCGAAACCTATAACTAGTGTCACAGGAATGGTTCAAAACATAGGCAGTAAGAAGAATCAGTTTTCTTGTACTTAAGTCTACATTGTGCCATTTTCTATTTAATTTCGATGCAGTTTCTGTGTTTCGTAGTCAATAAGAAGGATCAAGGGATACTGTAAACCTGACGTGAAGCATCGGAATCTAAAACCGGTAACACAGGAAGGGTGCAAATCTTAGACAGTAAGAAGAGCCAGTCTTCTTGTACTTGAGTCGGCATTGTGCCTTTTGTATTTAATTCCGATGCAGTTTCTGTGTTTCATCGTCAATAAGACGGTCAGAGGGATACAGCAAACCTGAAGTGAAGCATCGGAATCTATTACTAGTGTCACAGGAATGGTTCAGAACATAGACAGTAAGAAGAGTCAGTTTTCTTGAGCAAAAGTCGGCATTGTGCCTTTTGTATTTAATTCCGATGCAATTTCTGTGTTTCATCGTAAGTAAGACGGTCAGAGGGATACAGTAAACGTGAAGTAAAGCATCGGAATCTATAACTAGTGTCACAGGAATGGTTCAAAACATAGACAGTAGGAAGAGTCAGTTTGCTTGTACAAAAGTCGGCATTGTGCCTTTTGTATTGAATTCCGATGCAATTTCTGTGTTTCATCGTCAGTAAGAAGGTCACAGGGATACAGTAAACCTGAAGTGAAGCGTCGGAAGCTATAACGAGTGCCACAGGAAGGGTTCAAAGCATAGACAGTAAGTAGAGTCAGTTTTCTTATACTTAAGTCGTCATTGTGCCTTATGTATTTAATTCCGATGCAATTTCTGTGTTTCATCGTCAGTAAGAAGGTCAGAGGGCTACAGTAAGCCTGAAGTGAAGCATCGGTATCTATAACTAGTGTCACAGGAATGGTTCAAAGCGTAGACTGTAAGAAGAGTCAGTTTTCTTGTCCTTAAGTCGACATTGTGCCTTTTGTATTCAATTCCGATGCAATTTCTGTGTTTCATCGTCAATAAGAAGGTCAGAGAGATACAGTAAACCTGAAGTGATGCATCGGAATCTATAACTAGTGTCACAGTAATGGTTCAAAACATAGACAGGAAGAAGATTCAGTTCTCTTGTACTTAAGTCGGCATTGTGCCTTTTCTATTGAATTCCGATGCATTTTCTGTGTTTCGTCGTAAATAAGAAGGTCCAAGGGATACAGAAAACCTGAAGTGAAGCATCGGAATATAGAACCGGTATCACAGGAAAGGTTCAAAATATAGACAGTAAGAAGAGCCAGACTTCTTGTACTTGACTCTTCATTGTTGCCTTTTGTATTTAATTCCGATGCAATTTCTGTGTTTCATCGTCAATAAGTCTGTCAGAGGGATTCAGTAAACCTGAAGTGAAGCATCGGAATCTATAACTAGTGTCACAGGAATGGTTCAAAAAATATCCACTCAGAAGAGTCAGTATTCTTGTACTTATGTCGGTATTAGGCCTTTTCTTTTTAATTCCAATGCTAATTCTGTGTTTCGTCGTCAATAAGAAGGTGCAATGGATACAGTAAACCTGAAGTCAAGCATCGGAATCTAAAACTGGTCTTACAGGAGAGGTTCAAAACATAGACAGTAAGAAGAGCCAGTCTACTTGTACTTAAGTCGGCATTGTGCCTTTTGTATTTAATTCCGATGCAATTTCTGTGTTTCATCGTCAATAAGAAGGTCAGAGGGATACAATAAACCTGAAATGAAGCATCGGAATCTATAACTAGTGTCACAGGAATGGTTCAAACATAGACAGTAAAAAGAGTCAGTCTTCTTGTACTTAACTCGGCATTGTGTGTTTTGTATTTAATTCCGATGCATTTTGTGTGTTTCATCGTCAATACGAAGGTCAAAGGGATACAGCAAACCTGAAGTGATACATCGGAATCTATAACTAGTGTAACAGGAATAGTTCAAAAATTGATATTAAGAAGAGTTTGTATTCTTGTACTTAAGTCGGCATTGTGCCTTTTCTATTTAATTCCGATGCAATTTCTGTGTTTCATCGTCAATAAGAAGGTCAGAGGGATACAGTGAAACTCAAGTGAAGCATCGGAATCTATAACTAGTGTTACAGGAGTGGTTCAAAACATAGACAGTAAGAAGAGTCAGTCGTCTTGTACTTAAGTCGGCATTGTGCCTTTTGTATTTAATACCGTTTAAATTTCTGTGCATCATCGTCAATGCGAAGGTGAGCTGGATACAGTAGACCAGAAGTGAAGCATCGGAATCCATAACTAGTGTCACAGGAATGGTTCAAAACATAGACAGTAATAAGAGCCAGTCTTCTTGTACATGAGTCGGCATTGTGCTTTTTGTATTCAATTCCTATGAATTTTGTGTGTTTGATCGTCAATAAGAAGTTCAGAGGGATGCAGTAAACCTGAGGTGAACCATCGGAATCTATTACTAGTGTCACAGGAATGGTTCAAAACATAGACAGTAAGAAGAGTCAGTCTTCTTGTACTTACGTCTGCATTGTGCCTTTTGTATTTAATTAAGATGCAATTTCTGTGTTTCATCGTCAATAATGAGGGCAGAGGGATACAGTAAACCTGAAGTGAAGCATCGGAATCTACAACTAGTGTCACAGGAATGGTTCAAAACATAGACAGTAAGAAGAGTCAGTCTTCTAGTACTTAAGTCGGCATTGTGCCTTTTGTATTTAATTCCGATGCATTTTCTGTGTCTCATCGTCAATAAGAGGGTCAGAGGGATACAGTAAACCTGAAGTGATGCATCGGAATCTATAACTAGTGTCACAGGAATGGTTCAAATCATAGATAGTAAGAAGAGTCTGTTTTCTTGTACTTAAGTCGTCATTGTGCCTTTTCTATTTAATTCCGATGCAATTTCTGTGTTTCGTCGTCAATAAGAAGGTCCAACGGTTACAGTAAACCTGAGGTGAAGCATCGGAATCTAAAACCGGTCTCACAGGAAAGGTTCAAAACATAGACAGTAAGAAGAGTCAGTTTTCTTGTACTTAAGTCGGGCATTGTGCCTTTTGTATTCAATTCCGATGCAATTTCTGTGTTTCATCGTCAATAAGAAGGTCAGAGGGATACAGTAAACCTGATGTGAAGCAGCGGAATCTATAACTAGTGTCACAGGAATGGTTTAAGGCATAGACAGTAAGAAGAGTCAGTTTTCTTATACTTAAGTCGGCTTTGTGCCTTTTCTATTTAATTCCGATGCAATTTATGTGTTTCATCGTCAATAAGAAGGTCAGAGGGATACAGTAAAACCCAAGTGAAGCATCGGAATCTATAACTAGTGTCACAGGAGTGGTTCAAAGCATAGACATTAAGAAGAGTCAGACGTCTTATACCTAAATCGGCATTGTGCCTTTTGTATTTAATTCCGTTGCAATATCTGTGCTTCATCGTCAATTAGAAGGTCAGAGGGATACAGTAAACCTGAAGTGAAGCATCGGAATCTAAAACTAGTGTCACAGGAATGGTTCAAGTCATAGACAGTAACAAGAGTCGGTCTTTTTGTACTTAAGTCGGCATTGTGCCTTTTCTATTTAATTCCGATGCAATTTATGTGTTTCATCGTCAATAAGAAGGTCAGAGGGATACAGTAAAACCCAAGTGAAGCATCGGAATCTATAACTAGTGTCACAGGAGTGGTTCAAAACATAGACAGTAAGAAGAGTAAGTCTTCTTGTACTTAAGTCGCTATTGTGCCTTTTGCATATAATTCCGATGCAATATCTGTGATTCATCGTCAATTAGAAGGTCAGAGGGATACAGTAAACCTGAAGTGAAGCATCGGAATCTAAAACTAGTGTCACAGGAATGGTTCAAGTCATAGACAGTAACAAGAGTCGGTCTTTTTGTACTTAAGTCGGCATTGTGCCTTTAGTATTTAATTCCGATGCAATTTCTGTGTTTCATAGTCAATACGAAGGTCAGAGGGATACAGTAAACCTGAAGTGAAGAATCGGAATCTATAACTAGTGTCACAGGAATGGTTCAAAACATAGACAGTAAGAAGAGTCGGTCTTCTTGTACTTGAGTCGGCACTGTGCCTTTTGTATTTAATTCCGATGCAATTTCTGTGTTTCATCGTAAGTAAGACGGTCAGAGGGATACAGTAAACGTGAAGTAAAGCATCGGAATCTATAACTAGTGTAACAGGAATGGTTCAAAACATAGACAGTAGGAAGAGTCAGTTTGCTTGTACAGAAGTCGGCATTGTGCCTTTTGTATTGAATTCCGATGCAATTTCTGTGTTTCATCGTCAGTAAGAAGGTCACAGGGATACAGTAAACCTGAAGTGAAGCGTCGGAAGCTATAACGAGTGCCACAGGAAGGGTTCAAAGCATAGACAGTAAGTAGAGTCAGTTTTCTTATACTTAAGTCGTCATTGTGCATTATGTATTTAATTCCGATGCAATTTCTGTGTTTCATCGTCAATAAGAAGGTCAGAGAGATACAGTAAATCTGAAGTGATGTATCGGAACCTATAACTAGTGTCACAGGAATGGTTCAAAACATAGACAGTAAGAAAAATCAGTTTTTTTGTACTTAAGTCTACATTGTGCCATTTTCTATTTAATTCCGATGCAGTTGCTGTGTTTTGTCGTCAATAAGAAGGACCAGGGTATACAGTAAACCCGACGTGAAGCATCGGAAACTAAAACGGGTATCACAGGAAATGTTCAAAACATTGACAGTAAGAAGAGCCAGTCTTCTTGTACTTGAGTCGGCACTGTGCCTTTTGTATTTAATTCGGATGCAATTTCTGTGTTTCATCGTCAATAAGACGGTCAGAGGGATACAGTAAACCTGAAGTGAAGCATCGGAATCTATAACTAGAGTCACAGGAATGGTTAAAACATAGACAGTAAGAAGAATCAGCTTTCTTGTTCTTAGGTCAGCATTGTGAGTTTTGTATTTAATTCCGATGCAATTTCTGTGTTTCATCGTCAGTAAGAGGGTCAGAGGGATACAGTAAGCCTGAAGTGAAGCATCGGTATTTATAACTAGTGTCACAGGAATGGTTCAAAGCGTAGACTGTAAGAAGAGTCAGTTTTCTGGTCCTTAAATCGACATTGTGCCTTTTGTATTCAATTCCGATGCAATTTCTGTGTTTCATCGTCAATAAGAAGGTCAGAGAGATACAGTAAACCTGAAGTGATGCATCGGAATCTATAACTAGTGTCACAGTAATGGTTCAAAACATAGACAGGAAGAAGATTCAGTTCTCTTGTACTTAAGTCGGCATTGAGCCTTTTCTATTTAATTCCGATGCATTTTCTGTGTTTCGTCGTCAATAAGAAGGTCCAAGGGATACAGAAGACCTGAACTGAAGCATCGGAATATAGAACCGGTATCACAGGAAAGGTTCAAAATATACACAGTAAGAAGAGCCAGACTTCTTGTACTTGACTCTTCATTGTTGCCTTTTGTATTTAATTCCGATGCAATTTCTGTGTTTCATCGTCAATAAGTCTGTCAGAGGGATTCAGTAAACCTGAAGTGAAGCATCGGAATCTATAACTAGTGTCACAGGAATGGTTCAAAAAATATCCACTCAGAAGAGTCAGTATTCTTGTACTTAAGTCGGCATTAGGCCTTTTCTATTTAATTCCAATGCTAATTCTGTGTTTCGTCGTCAATAAGAAGGTCCAATGGATACAGTATACCTGGAGTCAAGCATCGGAATCTAAAACTGGTCTTACAGGAGAGGTTCAAAACATAGACAGTAAGAAGAGCCAGTCTACTTGTACTTAAGTCGGCATTGTGCCTTTTGTATTTAATTCCGATGCAATTTCTGTGTTTCATCGTCAATAAGAAGGTCAGAGGGATACAATAAACCTGAAATGAAGCATCGGAATCTATAACTAGTGTCACAGGAATGGTTCAAACATAGACAGTAAGAAGAGTCAGTCTTCTTGTACTTAACTCGGCATTGTGCGTTTTGTATTTAATTCCGATGCATTTTGTGTGTTTCATCGTCAATACGAAGGTCAAAGGGATACAGTAAACCTGAAGTGATGCATCGGAATCTATAACTAGTGTAACAGGAATAGTTCAAAAATTGATATTAAGAAGAGTTTGTATTCTTGTACATATGTCGGCATTGTGCCTTTTCTATTTAATTCCGATGCAATTTCTGTGTTTCATCGTCAATAAGAAGGTCAGAGGGATACAGTAAAACTCAAGTGAAGCATCGGAATCTATAACTAGTGTCACAGGAGTGGTTTAAAACATAGACAGTAAATAGAGTCAGTCGTCTTGTACTTAAGTCGGCATTGTGCCTTTTGTATTTAATTCCGATTAAATTTCTGTGCATCATCATCAATGCGAAGGTGAGCTGGATACAGTAGACCTGAAGTGAAGCATCGGAATCCATAAATAGTGTCAGAGGAATGGTTCAAAACATAGACAGTAAGAACAGCCTGTCTTCTTGTACATGAGTCGGCATTGTGCCTTTTGTATTCAATTCCTATGAATTTTGTGTGTTTGATCGTCAATAAGAAGTTCAGAGGGATGCAGTAAACCTGAGGTGAAGCATCGGAATCTATTACTAGTGTCACAGGAATGGTTCAAAACATAGACAGTAAGAAGAGTCAGTCTTCTTGTACTTACGTCTGCATTGTGCCTTTTGTATTTAATTAAGATGCAATTTCTGTGTTTCATCGTCAATAATGAGGGCAGAGGGATACAGTAAACATGAAGTGAAGCATCAGAATCTATAACTAGTGTCACAGGAATGGTTCAAAGCATAGACAGTAAGAAGCGTCAGTCTTCTTGTACTTAACTCGGCATTGTGCGTTTTGTATTTAATTCCGATGCATTTTGTGTGTTTCATCGTCAATACGAAGGTCAAAGGGATACAGTAAACCTGAAGTGATGCATCGGAATCTATAACTAGTGTAACAGGAATAGTTCAAAAATTGATATTAAGAAGAGTCTGTTTTCGTGTACTTAAGTCGTCATTGTGCCTTTTCTATTTAATTCCGATGCAATTTCTGTGTTTTGTCGTCAATAAGAAGGTCCAACGGTTACAGTAAACCTGAAGTGAAGCATCGGAATCTAAAACCGGTCTCACAGGAAAGGTTCAAAACATAGACAGTAAGAAGAGTCAGTTTTCTTGTACTTAAGTCGGAATTGTGCCTTTTGTATTTAATTCCGATGCAATTTCTGTGTTTCATCGTCAATAAGAAGGTCAGAGGGATACAGTAAACCTGAAGTGAAGCATCGGAATCTATAACTAGTGTCACAGGAATGGTTCAAATCATTGTCAGTAAGAAGAGTCAGTTTTCTTGTACGTAAGTCAGCATTGTGCATTTTGTAATTAATTCCGAGGCAGTTTCTGTGTTTCATCGTCAATAAGAAGGTCAGAGGGATACAGTAAACCTGAAGTGATGCATCGAAACCTATAACTAGTGTCACAGGAATGGTTCAAAACATAGACAGTAAGAAGAATCAGTTTTCTTGTACTTAAGTCTACATTGTGCCATTTTCTATTTAATTCCGATGCAGTTTCTGTGTTTCGTAGTCAATAAGAAGGACCAAGGGATACTGTAAACCTGACGTGAAGCATCGGAATCTAAAACCGGTAACACAGGATGGGTGCAAATCATAGACAGTAAGAAGAGCCAGTCTTCTTGTACTTGAGTCGGCATTGTGCCTTTTGTATTTAATTCCGATGCAATTTCTGTGTTTCATCGTCAATAAGACGGTCAGAGGGATACAGCAAACCTGAAGTGAAGCATCGGAATCTATTACTAGTGTCACAGGAATGGTTCAGAACATAGACAGTAAGAAGAGTCAGTTTTCTTGAGCAAAAGTCGGCATTGTGCCTTTTGTATTTAATTCCGATGCAATTTCTGTGTTTCATCGTAAGTAAGACGGTCAGAGGGATACAGTAAACGTGAAGTAAAGCATCCGAAACTATAACTAGTGTCACAGGAATGGTTCAAAACATAGACCGTAGGAAGAGTCAGTTTGCTTGTACAAAAGTCGGCATTGTGCCTTTTGTATTTAATTCCGATGCAATTTCTGTGTTTCATCGTCAGTAAGAAGGTCACAGGGATACAGTAAACCTGAAGTGAAGCGTCGGAAGCTATAACGAGTGCCACAGGAAGGGTTCAAAGCATAGACAGTAAATAGAGTCAGTTTTCTTATACTTAAGTCGTCATTGTGCCTTATGTATTTAATTCCGATGCAATTTCTGTGTTTCATCGTCAATAAGAAGGTCAGAGAGATACAGTAAACCTGAAGTGATGTATCGGAACCTATAACTAGTGTCACAGGAATGGTTCAAAACATAGACAGTAAGAAAAATCAGTTTTTTTGTACTTAAGTCTACATTGTGCCATTTTCTATTTAATTCCGATGCAGTTGCTGTGTTTTGTCGTCAATAAGAAGGACCAGGGTATACAGTAAACCTGACGTGAAGCATCGGAAACTAAAACGGGTATCACAGGAAAGGTTCAAAACATTGACAGTAAGAAGAGCCAGTCTTCTTGTACTTGAGTCGGCATTGTGCCTTTTGTATTTAATTCGGATGCAATTTCTGTGTTTCATCGTCAATAAGACGGTCAGAGGGATACAGTAAACCTGAAGTGAAGCATCGGAATCTATAACTAGAGTCACAGGAATGGTTAAAACATAGACAGTAAGAAGAATCAGCTTTCTTGTACTTAGGTCAGCATTGTGCCTTTTGTATTTAATTCCGATGCAATTTCTGTGTTTCATCGTCAGTAAGAGGGTCAGAGGGATACAGTAAGCCTGAAGTGAAGCATCGGTATTTATAACTAGTGTCACAGGAATGGTTCAAAGCGTAGACTGTAAGAAGAGTCAGTTTTCTTGTCCTTAAGTCGACATTGTGCCTTTTGTATTCAATTCCGATGCAATTTCTGAGTTTCATCGTCAATAAGAAGGTCAGAGAGATACAGTAAACCTGAAGTGATGCATCGGAATCTATAACTAGTGTCACAGTAATGGTTCAAAACATAGACAGGAAGAAGATTCAGTTCTCTTGTACTTAAGTCGGCATTGTGCCTTTTCTATTTAATTCCGATGCATTTTCTGTGTTTCGTCGTCAATAAGAAGGTCCAAGGGATACAGAAAACCTGAATTGAAGCATCGGAATATAGATCCGGTATCACAGGAAAGGTTCAAAATATAGACAGTAAGAAGAGCCAGACTTCTTGTACTTGACTCTTCATTGTTGCCTTTTGTATTTAATTCCGATGCAATTTCTGTGTTTCATCGTCAATAAGTCTGTCAGAGGGATTCAGTAAACCTGAAGTGAAGCATCGGAATATATAACTAGTGTCACAGGAATGGTTCAAAAAATATCCACTAAGAAGAGTCAGTATTCTTGTACTTAAGTCGGCATTAGGTCTTTTCTATTTAATTCCAACGCTAATTCTGTGTTTCGTTGTCAATAAGAAGGTCCAATGGATACAGTATACCTGGAGTCAAGCATCGGAATCTAAAACTGGTCTTACAGGAGAGGTTCAATACATAGACAGTAAGAAGAGCCAGTCTACTTGTACTTAAGTCGGCATTGTGCCTTTTGTATTTAATTCCGATGCAATTTCTGTGTTTCATCGTCAATAAGAAGGTCTGAGGGATACAATAAACCTGAAATGAAGCATCGGAATCTATAACTAGTGTCACAGGAATGGTTCAAACATAGACAGTAAGAAGAGTCAGTCTTCTTGTACTTAACTCGGCATTGTGCGTTTTGTATTTAATTCCGATGCATTTTGTGTGTTTCATCGTCAATACGAAGGTCAAAGGGATACAGTAAACCTGAAGTGATGCATCGGAATCTATAACTAGTGTAACAGGAATAGTTCAAAAATTGATATTAAGAAGAGTTTGTATTCTTGTACTTAAGTCGGCATTGTGCCTTTTCTATTTAATTCCGATGCAATTTCTGTGTTTCATCGTCAATAAGAAGGTCAGAGGGATACAGTAAAACTCAAGTGAAGCATCGGAATCTATAACTAGTGTCACAGGAGTGGTTCAAAACATAGACAGTAAGAAGAGTCAGTCGTCTTGTACTTAAGTCGGCATTGTGCCTTTTGTATTTAATTCCGATTAAATTTCTGTGCATCATCGTCAATGCGAAGGTGAGCTGGATACAGTAGACCTGAAGTGAAGCATCGGAATCCATAAATAGTGTCACAGGAATGGTTCAAAACATAGACAGTAAGAAGAGCCTGTCTTCTTGTACATGAGTCGGCATTGTGCCTTTTGTATTCAATTCCTATGAATTTTGTGTGTTTGATCGTCAATAAGAATTTCAGAGGGATGCAGTAAACCTGAGGTGAAGCATCGGAATCTATTACTAGTGTCACAGGAATGGTTCAAAACATAGACAGTAAGAAGAGTCAGTCTTCCTGTACTTACGTCTGCATTGTGCCTTTTGTATTTAATTAAGATGCAATTTCTGTGTTTCATCGTCAGTAATGAGGGCAGAGGGATACAGTAAACATGAAGTGAAGCATCAGAATCTATAACTAGTGTCACAGGAATGGTTCAAAGCATAGACAGTAAGAAGAGTCAGTCTTCTTGTACTTAACTCCGCATTGTGCGTTTTGTATTTAATTCCGATGCATTTTGTGTGTTTCATCGTCAATACGAAGGTCAAAGGGATACAGTAAACCTGAAGTGATGCATCGGAATCTATAACTAGTGTAACAGGAATAGTTCAAAAATTGATATTAAGAAGAGTCTGTTTTCTTGTACTTAAGTCGTCATTGTGCCTTTTCTATTTAATTCCGATGCAATTTCTGTGTTTTGTCGTCAATAAGAAGGTCCAACGGTTACAGTAAACCTGAAGTGAAGCATCGGAATCTAAAACCGGTCTCACAGGAAAGGTTCAAAACATAGACAGTAAGAAGAGTCAGTTTTCTTGTACTTAAGTCGGAATTGTGCCTTTTGTATTTAATTCCGATGCAATTTCTGTGTTTCATCGTCAACAAGAAGGTCAGAGGGATACAGTAAACCTGATGTGAAGCATCGGAATCTATAACTAGTGTCACAGGAATGGTTCAAAACATAGACAGTAAGAAGAGTCACTCATCTTGTTCTTAAGTCGGCTTTGTGCCTTTTCTATTTAATTCCGATGCAATTTATGTGTTTCTTCGTCAATAAGAAGGTCAGAGGGATACAGTAAAACCCAAGTGAAGCATCGGAATCTATAACTAGTGTCACAGGAGTGTTTCAAAGCATAGACAGTAAGAAGATTCAGTCGTCTTATACCTAAGTCGGCATTGTGCCTTTTGTATTTAATTCCGTTGCAATATCTGTGCTTCATCGTCAATAAGAAGGTGAGCTGGATACAGTGCACCTGAAGTATAGAATCGGAATCTATAACTAGTGTCACAGGAATGGTTCAAAACATAGACAGTAAGAAGAGCCAGTCATCTTGTACATGAGTCGGCATTGTGCCTTTTGTATTCAATTCCGATGAATTTTCTGTGTTTGATCGTCAATAAGATGTTCAGAGGGATGCAGTAAAACTGAGGTGAAGCATCGGAATCTATAACTAGTGCCACAGGAATGGTCCAAAACATAGACAGTAAGAAGAGTCAGGCCTCTTGTACTTAAGTCGGCATTGTGCCTTTTGTATTTCATTAAGATGCAATTTCTGTGTTTCATCGTCAATAAGAAGGTGAAAGGCATACAGTAATTCTGAAGTGATGCATGGAATCTATAACTAGTGTCACAGGAATGGTTCAAAACATAGACAGTAAGAAGAGCCAGTCTTCTTGTACTTGAGTCGGCATTGTGCCTTTTGTATTTAATTCCGATGCAATTTCTGTGTTTCATCGTCAATTAGAAGGTCAGAGGGATACAGTAAACCTGAAGTGAAGCATCGGAATCTAAAACTAGTGTCACAGGATTGGTTCAAATCATAGACTGTAACAAGAGTCAGTCTTTTTGTACTTAAGTCGGCATTGTGCCTTTAGTATTTAATTCCGATGCAATTTCTGTGTTTCATAGTCAATACGAAGGTCATATGGATACCGTAAACCTGAAGTGAAGCATCGGAATCTATAAGTACTTAAGTCGGCATTGTGCCTTTTGTATTTATTCTGATGCAATTTACGTGTTTCATCGTCAATAAGAAGGTCAGAGGGATACAGTAAACCTGAAGTGAAGCATCGGAATCTATAACTAGTATCACAGGAATGGTTCAAATCATTGTCAGTAAGAAGAGTCAGTTTTCTTGTACGTAAGTCAGCATTGTGCATTTTGTAATTAATGCCGATGCAGTTTCTGTGTTTCATCGTCAATAAGAAGGTCAGAGGGATACAGTAAACCTGAAGTGAAGCAGCGGAATCTATAACTAGTGTCACAGGAATGGTTCAAACATAGACTTTAGGAAGAGGCAATTTTATTGTACTTAAGTCGGCATTGTGTCTTTTCTATTTAATTCCGACGCAATTTCTGTGTTGCGGCGTCAATAAGGGGTTCCAAGGGATAGAGTAAACCTGAAGTGAAGCATCGGAATCTAAAACCGGTGTCAGTGTAAAAGTTCAAAACATAGACAGTAAGAACAGCCAGTCTTCTTGTACATAAGTCGGCATTGTGCCTTTTGTATTTAATTCCGACGCAATTTCTGTGTTTCATCGTCAATAAGAAGTTCAGCTGGATACAGTAAACCTGAAGTGAAGCATCGGAATTTATAACTAGTGTCACAGGAATGGTTCAAAACATAGATAAGAAGTATACCCAGTCTTCTTGTACATGAGTCGGCATTGTGCCTTTTGTAATTAATTCCGATGCAATTTCTGTGTTTCATCGTCATAATGAAGGTCAGAGGGATACAGTAAACCTGATGTGAAGCATCGGAATCTATAACTAGTGTCACAGGAATGGTTCAAAACATAGACAGTGAGAAGAGTTACTCTTCCTGTACTTAAGTCGGCTTTGTGCCTTTTCTATTTAATTCCGATGCAATTTCTGTGTTTCATCGTCAATAAGAAGGTCAGAGGGATACAGTAAAACCCAAGTGAAGCATCGGAATCTATAACTAGTGTCACAGGAGTGGTTCAAAGAATAGACAGTAAGAAGAGTCAGTCGTCTTATACTTAAGTCGGCATTGTGCCTTTTGTATTTAATTCCGATACAATATCTGTGCTTCATCGTCAATAAGAAGGTGAGCTGGATACAGTAAACCTGAAGTGAAGAATCGGAATCTATAACTAGTGTCACAGGAATGGTTCAAAACATAGACAGTAAGAAGAGCCAGTCTTCTTGTACATGAGTCGGCATTGTGCCTTTTGTATTCAATTCCGATGAATTTTCTGTGTTTGATCGTCAGTAAGAAGTTCAGAGGGATGCAGTAAAACTGAGGTGAAGCATCGGAATCTATTACTAGTGTCACAGAAATGGTTCAAAACATAGACAGTAAGAAGAGTCAGTCTTCTTGTACTGACGTCTGCATTGTGCCTTTTGTATTTAATTAAGATGCAATTTCTGTGTTTCATCGTCACTAATAAGGTCAGAGGGATACAGTAAACCTGAAGTGAAACCTCGGAATCTATAACTAGTGTCACAGGACTGGTCCAAAGCATAGACAGTAAGAAGAGTCAGGCTTCTTGTACTTTAGTCGGCATTGTGCCTTTGTATTTAATTATGATGCAATTTCTGTGTTTCATCGTCAATAAGAAGGTGAAAGGCATACAGTAATTCTGAAGTGATGCATGGAATCTATAACTAGTGTCACAGGAATGGTTCAAAACATAGACATTAAGAAGAGTAAGTCTTCTTCTACTTAAGTCGCAATTGTGCCTTTTGTATATAATTCCGATGCAATTTCTGTGTCTCATCGTCAATAAGAAGCTCAGAAGGATACAGTAAACCTGAAGTGAAGCATCGGAATCTATAACTAGTGTCACAGAAATGGTTCACAACATAGACAGTAAGAAGAGCCAGTCTTCTTGTACTTGAGTCGGCATTGTGCCTTTTGTATTTAATTCCGATGCAATTTCTGTGTTTCATCGCCAATTTGAAGGTCAGAGGGATACAGTAAACCTGAAGTGAAGCATCGGAATCTAAAACTAGTGTCACAGGAATGGTTCAAAACATAGACAGTAACAAGAGTCAGTCTTTTTGTACTTAAGTCGGCATTGTGCCTTTACTATTTAATTCCGATGCAATTTCTGTGTTTCATAGTCAATACGAAGGTCAGAGGGATACAGTAAACCTGACGTGAAGCATCGGAATCTATAACTAGTGTCACAGGAATGGTTCAAAACATAGACAGTAAGAAGAGTCACTCTTCTTGTACTTAAGTCGGCATTGTGCCTTTTGTATTTATTTTGATGCAATTTACGTGTTTCATCGTCAATAAGAAGGTCAGAGGGATACAGTAAACCTGAAGTGAAGCATCGGAATCTATAACTAGTGTCACAGGAATGGTTCAAATCATAGTCAGTAAGAAGAGTCAGTTTTCTTGTACGTAAGTCAGCATTGTGCATTTTGTAATTAATTCCGATTCAGTTTCTGTGTTTCATCGTCAATAAGAAGGTCAGAGTGATACAGTACACCTGAAGTGAAGCAGCGGAATCAATAACTAGTGTCACAGAAATAGTTCAAACATAGACTTTAGGAAGAGTCAATTTTCTTGTACTTAAGTCGGCATTGTGCCTTTTCTATTTAATTCCGATGCAATGTCTGTGTTTCGGCGTCAATAAGAGGTTCCAAGGGATAGAGTAAACCTGAAGTGAAGCATCGGAATCTAAAACCGGTCTCAGTGGAAAGGTTCAAAACATAGACAGTAAGAACAGCCATCTTCTTGTACATAAGTCGGCATTGTGCCTTTTATATTTAATTCCGACGCAATTTCTGTGTTTCATCGTCAATAAGAAGGTCAGCTGGATACAGTAAACCTGAAGTAAAGCATCGGAATTTATAACTAGTGTCACAGGAATGGTTCAAAACATAGACAGGAAGTATAGCCAGTCTTCTTGTACATGAGTCGGCATTGTGCCTTTTGTATTTAATTCCGATGCAATTTCTGTGTTTCATCGTCAATACGACGGTCAGAGGGATACAGTAAACCTGAAGTGAAGCATCGGAATCTATAACTAGTGTCACAGGAATGGTTCAAAACATAGACTGTAAGAAGAGTCAGTCTTCTAGTACTAAAGTCGGCATTGTGCCTTTTGTATTTAATTCCGATGCATTTTCAGTGCCTCATCGTCAATAAGAGGGTCAGAGGGATGCAGTAAACCTGAAGTGATGCAACGGAATCTATAACTAGTGTCACAGGAATGGTTCAAAACATAGATATTAAGAAGAGTCTGTTTTCTTGTACTTAAGTCGGCATTGTGCCATTTCTATTTAATTCCGATGCAATTTCTGTGTTTCGTCGTCAATAACAAGGTCCAAGGGATACAGTAAAATTGAAGTGAAGCATCGGAATCTAAAACCGGTCTCACGGGAAAGGTTCAAAACATAGACAGTAAGAAGAGCCAGTCTTCTTGTACTTGAGTCGGCATTGTGCCTTTTGTATTTAATTCCGATGCAAATACTGTGTTTGATCGTCAGTACGACGGTCAGAGAGATACAGTAAACCTGAAGTGAAGCATCGGATTCAATAACTAGTGTCACAGGAATGGTTCAAAACATAGACAGTAAGAAGAGTCAGTCTTCTTGTACTTACGTCGGCATTGTGCCTTTTGTATATAACTCCGATGCAATTTCTGTGTTTCATCGCCAATAAGAAGGTCAGAGGGATGGAGTAAACCTGATGTGAAGCATCGGAATCTATAACTAGTGTCACAGGAATGGTTTAAAACATAGACAGCAAGAAGAGTCAGTCTTCTTGTACTTAAGTCGGCATTGTGCCTTTTCTATTTAATTCCGATGCAATTTCTGTGTTTCATCGTCAATAAGAAGGTCAGAGGGATACAGTAAAACTCAAGTGAAGCATCGGAATCTATAACTAGTGTAACTTGAGTGGTTCAAAACATAGACAGTAAGAAGAGTCAGTCGTCTTGTACTTAAGTCGGCTTGTGCCTTTTGTATTTAATTCCAAAGCAATTTCTGTGCTTCATCGTCAATAAGAACGTGAGCTGGATACAGTAGACCTGAAGTGAAGTATCGGAATCCATAACTAGTGTCAACGGAATGGTTCAAAACATGGACAGTAAGAAGAGCCAGTCTTCTTGTACATGAGTCTGCATTGTGCCTTTTGTATATAATTCCGATGCAATTTCTGTGTTTCATCGTCAATAACAAGCTCAGAGGGATACAGTAAACCTGAAGTGAAGCATCGGAATCTATAAGTAGTGTCACAGAAATGGTTCAAAACATAGACAGTAAGAAGAGCCAGTCTTCTTGTACTTCAATCGCCATTGTGCCTTTTGTATTTAATTTCGATGCAATTTCTGTGTTTCTTCGTCAATTAGAAGGTCAGAGGGATACAGTAAACCAGAAGTGAAGCACCGGAATCTAAAACTAGTGTCACAGGAATGGTTCAAAACATAGACAGTAAGAAGAGTCAGTTTTCTTGTACTTAAGTCGGCATTGAGACTTTTGTATTTAATTCCGATGCAATTTCTGTGTTTCATCGACTTTAAGAAGGTCAGAGGGATACAGTAAATCTGAAGTGAAGCATCGGAATCTATAACTAGTGTCACAGGAATGGTTCAAAATATAGACAGTAAGATGAGTCAGTCTTTTTGTACTTAAGTTGGCATTGTGCCTTTAGTATTTAATTCCGACGCAATTTCTGTGTTTCATAGTCAATACGAAGGTCAGAGGGATACAGTAAACCTGAAGTGAAGCATCGGAATCTATAACTAGTGTCACAGGAATGGTTCAGAACATAGTCAGTAAGCAGGGCCAGTCTTCTTGTACCTAAGTCGGCATTGTGCCTTTTGTATTTAATTTCGATGCAATATCTGTATTTCTTCGTCAATAAGAGGGTCAGAGGGATACAGTAAACCTGAAGTGAAGCATCGGAATCTATAACTAGTGTCACAGTAATGGGTCAAAACATAGACAGTAAGAGGAGCCAGTCTTCTTGTACTTGAGTCGGCATTGTGCCTTTTGTATTTAATTCCGATGCAATTTCTGTGTTTCATCGTCAATAAGACGGTCAGAGGGATACAGTAAACCTGAAGTGAAGCATCGGAATGTATAACTAGTGTCACAGGAATGGTTCAAAACATAGACAGTAGGAAGAGTCTGTCTTCTTGTACTTAAGTCGGCATTGTGCCTTTTGTATTTAATTCCGATGCAATTTCTGTGTTTCATCGTCAATAAGAAGGTCAGCTGGATACAGTAAACCTGAAGTGAAGCATCCGTATCCATAACTATTGTCACAGGAATGGTTCAAAAAATAGACAGAAAAAAGAGTCAGTTATCTTGTACTGAAGTCGGCATTGTGCATTTTCTATTTAATTCCGATGCAATTGCTGTGTTCGTCGTCAATAAGAAGGTCCAAGGGATACAGTTAACCTGAAGTGAAGCATCGGAATCTGAAACCGGTCTCACAGGAAAGGATCAAAACATAGACAGTAAGAGGAGCCAGACTACTTGAACATGAGTCGGCATTGTGCCTTTTGTATTTAATTCCGATGCAATTTCTGTGTTTCATCGTCAATAAGGCGGTCAGAGGGATACATTAATACCGAAGTGAAACATCGGAATCTAAAACCAGTGTCACAGGAATGGTTCAAAACATAGACAGTAAGAAGAGTCAGTTTTCTTCTACTTAAGTCGGCATTGTGCCTTTTGTATTAAATTCCGATGCAATTTCTGTGTTTCATCATCAATAAGAAGGTCAGCTGGATACAGTAAACCTGTAGTGAAGCATCGGAATCTATAACAAGTGTCACAGGAATGGTTCAAAACATAGACAGTAGGAAGAGTCAGTCTTCATGTACTTAAGTCGGCATTGTGCTTTTGTATTTAATTCCGATGCAGTTTCTGTGTTTCAACGTCAATAAGAAGGTCAGAGGTATACAGTAAACCTGAAGTGATGTATCGGAATATATAACTAGTGTCACAGGAATGGTTCAAAACATAGACAGTAAGAAGAGTCAGTTTTCTTGTACTTGAGTCGGCATTGTGCCTTTTGTACATACTTCCGATGCAATTTCTGTGTTTCATCGTCAATAAGAAGGACAGCTGGATACAGTAAACCTGAAGAGAAGCATCGGAATCCATAACTAGTGTCACAGGAATGGTTCAAAACATAGACAGGAAGAAGAGCCAGTCTTCTTGTACTTGAGTCGGCATTGTGCCTTTTGTATTTAACTCCGTTGCCATTTCTGTGTTTCATCGTCAATGCGGCGGTCGGAGGGATACAGTAATCCTGAAGTGAAGCATCGGAATCTATAACTAGTGTCACGGGAATGGTTCAAAACATTGACAGTAAGAAGAGCCAGTCTTCTTGTACTAGAGTCGGCATTGTGCCTTTTGTGTTTAATTCCGATGAAATTTTTGTGTTTGATCGTCAATGAGAAGGTCAGAGCGAGACAGTAAACCTGAGGTGAAGCATCGGAATCTATAACTAGTGTCACAGGAATGGTTCAAAACATAGACAGTAAGAAGAGTCTTTTTTCTTGTACTTAACTCGGCGTTGTGCCTTTTCTATTTAATTCCGATGCAATTTCTGTGTTTCGTCGTCAATAAGAAATACCAAGGGATACAGTAAACCTGAAGTGAAGCATCGGAATCTAAAACCGGGCTCACAGGAAAGGTTCAAAACATAGACAGTAAGAAGAGCCAGACTTCTTGTACCTGAGTCGCCATTGTGCCTTTTGTGTTTAATTCCAATGCAATTTCTGTGTTTCATCGTCAATAAGACGGTTAGAGGGATACAGTAAACCTGAAGTGAAGCATCGGAATCAATAACTAGTGTCACAGGAATGGTTCAAAACATAGACAGTAGGAAGAGTCTGTCTTCTTGTACTTAAGTCGGCATTGTGCGTTTTGTATCTATTTCCGATGCAATTTCTGTGTTTCATCGTCATTAAGAAGGTCACAGGGATACAGTAAAACTGAAGTGAAGTATCGGAATCTATAACTAGTGTCACAGGAATGGTTCAAATCATAGACAGTAAGAAGAGTCAGTCTTCTTGTACTTAAGTCGGCATTGTGCCTTTTGTATTTAATTCCGATGCAATTTCTGTGTTTCATCGTCAACAATAAGGTCAGCTGGATACAGTGAACCTGAAGTGAAGCATCGGAATCTATAACTAGTGTCACAAGAAAGGTTCAAAACATAGACAGTACGAAGATTCAGACTTCTTGTACTTGAGTCGGCATTGTGCCTTTTGTATTTAATTCCGATGCAATATCTGTGTTTCATCGGCAATAAGACGGTCAAGGGATACAGTAAACCTGAAGTGAAGCATCGGAATCGATAACTAGTGTCTCAGGAATGGTGCAAATCATAGACAGTAGGAAGAGTCAGTCTTCCTGTACTTAAGTCGGCATTGTGCCTTTTGTATTAAATCCGATGCGATTTCTGTGTTTCATCGTTAATAACAAGGTCAGAGGGATACAGTAAACCTGAAGTGAAGCATCGGTATCTATAACTATTGTCACGGGAATGGTTCAAAACATAGACTGAAAAAAGTGTCAGTTATCTTGTACTGAATTCGGCATTGTGCATTTTCTATTTTATTCCGATGCAATTGCTGTGTTCGTCGTCAATAAGAAGGTCAGCTGGATACAATAAACCTGAAGTGAAGCATCGGAATCTATATCTAGTGTCACAGGAATGGTTCAAAACATAGACAGGAAGTATATCCAGTCTTCCTGTACTTGAGTCGGCATTGTGCCTTTTGTAAATAATTCCGATACAATTTCTGTGGTTCATCGTCAATAAGACGGTCAGAGGGATACAGTAAACCTGAAGTGAAGCATCGGAATGTATAACTAGTGTCACAGGAATGGTTCAAAACATAGACAGTAGGAAGAGTCTGTCTTCTTGTACTTAAGTCGGCATTGTGCCTTTTGTATTTAATTCCGATGCAATTTCTGTGTTTCATCGTCAATAAGAAGGTCAGCTGGATACAGTAAACCTGAAGTGAAGCATCGGTATCTATAACTATTGTCACAGGAATGGTTCAAATCATAGACTGAAAAAAGTGTCAGTTATCTTGTACTGAAGTCGGCATTGTGCATTTTCTATTTAATTCCGATGCAATTGCTGTGTTCGTCGTCAATAAGAAGGTCCAAGGGATACAGTAAACCTGATGTGAAGCATCGGAATCTGAAACCGGTGTCACAGGAAAGGTTCAAAACACAGACAGTAAGAAGAGCCAGACTACTTGTACATGAGTCGGCATTGTGCTTTTTGTATTTAATTCCGATGCAATTTCTGTGTTTCATCGTCAATAAGATGGTCAGAGGGATACATTAATACTGAAGTGAAACATCGGAATCTAAAACCAGTGTCACCGGAATGGTTCAAAACATAGACAGTAAGAAGAGTCAGTTTTCTTCTACTTAAGTCGGCATTGTGCCTTTTGTATTTAATTGCGATGCAATTTCTGTGTTTCAACGTCAATAAAAAGGTCAGAGGTATACAGTAAACCTGAAGTGAAGCATCGGAATCTACAACTAGTGTCCCAGGAATGGTTCAAAACATAAATAGTAAGAAGAGTCAGTTTTCATTGACTTAAGTCAGCATTGTGCCTTTTGTATGTAATTCGGATGCAATTTCTGTGTTTCATCGTCAATAAGGATGTTAGAGGGATACAGTAAACCTGAAGTGAAGCATCGGAAACTATAACTAGTGTCACAGGAATGGTTCAAACCATAGACAGTAAGAGGAGCCAGTCTTCTTGTACTTGAGTCTGCATCATGCCTTTTGTATTTAATTCCGATGCAATTTCTGTGTTTCATCGTTAATAGGAAGGTCAGAGGGGTACAGTAAACCTGAAGTGAAGCATCGGAATCTTTAACTAGTGTCACAGAAATGGTTCAAAGCATAGACAGTAAGGAGAGTCAGTCTTCTTGTACCTAAGTGGGCATTGTGCCTTTTGTATATAATTCCGATGCAATTTCTGTGTTTCATCGTCAGTAAGAAGGTCAGCTGGATACATTAAACCTGAAGTGAAGCGTCGGAATCTATAACTAGTGTCACAGGAATGTTTCAAAACATAGGCAGTAAGAAGAGCCAGTCTTCTTGTACTTGAGTCGGCATTGTGCCTTTTGTATTTAATTCCGATGAAATTTGTAACGTTCCCTGGCAAACTCACATTATTAAACAAGAGTTTTTTTGTACCATATACCCCGCTCTGGGCAAGTTGTATATATCGTAATTATTGAACAAAAAATATTACTGAATGTGGTGTAAAAGACATTTGTTATTCTCCTTATATTTTTTGTTGTAATATTTGTCTGTATTTAGGATAGGAATTTTTTCTGTATTTATTATGTGATTGTAAAATGTGTCAGTATTTGCGATAGCAGAGATATGTTGCCAGAAGAGAATAATATCGTCAATTTGCAAAGAAATGTTAATAGTCAGCAATACTATTTAAGCACAATGCATTATGTATTCTTTGGTCTTCTCTGTTCAGAAGTCATTGCGGTAGGACACTGTGAAAGAGTTTTTTACGAATGGGTAGAGTTCTTTTGTCTCTGTCTGGACTTAGCCGCCATTAGACGATGCGTTACGAATTAATGTGAGTTGTATTGTTGTTTGATCTAAATATATTAGAGTTTATCAAAAGTGTGAATTATTTATGTAAATTAGCTTGCCCACGTCATCTATAAAATTTCTTTAAGAATTATTCAGCATTTTTTAGCGGTGTTGCTGGGCTGTGCCGCGACCGACAATAGCAAACCCGTAAATCGGGAACAGATGCATAAAAATCAATGGTGAATTAAGAAATTGTTCTTCTTTTTCAGTGATCCTGTGGCTGATAAAATTTGAACTAATTATACGTTTGTGCATTCGTAGGCGGATAGCTAATGTTAGTTAACATTGAAATTTAAACAGTTTGGTTCTTTCAAAATATCTTAAATGTGTAATGAAGTAGGTTTGATCAGTGATAAATGTCGGCTTGGCAATAATTAAAACATTTTCTGCTAATAGAGGTAATCTTGTGTTCTATGGCTAGTGCCGGGATAAAATTCAGTAAAAATATTTAACAAAAAAAATCCACTGCATCAGGAAAGTGTATGCCAAGGCCGAATGATTTAAAGGACCCAATTCTCAACCTAACATTCTTAACCAGTTCATATGAGTTCACGTAAATATTATTTTTTCTTTAAATGTACGTAATAATTAAGTAAGTAAAAATTTTTTATTACCACACGAAAATAAGAGAGTGATTCTACAACAAAGTTCGCACGAAAGAAAATTAACTTAAAAACAACAGATAAATTTTATTATTCTTCTTTAACGAAATTTCAAATCAATCCCATTCATTACGACCGATTTCGTTAAATTGGCGCCCAACGTGGGGCACGAATATGCAGTGGCCACTAAATACCCGTGAGATAACTAGGGAATTAATATAGTCGAACTTTGTTGCAGAACATTTAATAATTTTTCTATGTATTGTATGTATTGCAAACCAATATTGTGTGGTAATACCTGTGTATGATTTTTTGCATGAGAACACTATGTACCCAGAGGCAAGCTGAAGAAGAGAGCTCAATATTTCGAAAAATTAATTACCTACCACAATATCAGGGGGCAGCTGCACCCAAGATAGATCACCAAAAGGTAAAGCTACAGTGTAGTTGTCCTGTGGGTAGTAAAGTAGCCTCAGTGCAGTGTTCTCGGATCATTAGTGGTGTGCTTGTTGTTAGTAAATTGTTTTAAAATAACAGGACATTTAGGTAGTTAGTCATTGTAGTATATAGTAAGTGTGTATTAGTTAATGTCCATTTCTTGTGTGATTATGTCAGTGAAACCTGAGTGTTAGGATATTTAGTTCAGATTTTATTTCTTTTGTTTACTATGGTTAGATTGCGTAGTCAGAAAGATATCAACATGGATAATGAGCAACAGTCAGTAAGTAGTGATACCGAGTTGGAAAGTGGGACACAAAGTAATGTTAGTGACGTAGTTTAGGAAGTACAATGTGAGAATCTGGGGGCAGAAGGACAAGAAATGTTGCCATTGCTACCCAGTGATTCAGTTGATAGCGGAAATACTGTGCCATCCGCAAGCACTGGACACGGACCAGAGAGTGGTGAGGTGTCAGAAGTGCAATCATTAAGAGTTATGTTCGAGCGCATGCTCAATTTCCAAGCTGAATTTGTACGTGTGCAAGCAGAGCGTGATAGAGAACGTGATGCTAAACAAGCAGAACGCGATAGAGAACGTGATGCTAAACAAGCAGAACGCGATAGAGAACGTGATGCTGAACAAGCAGAGCGTGACCAGAGATTGGTAGCTGAATTTGCATGTATGCAAGCAGAACGCGATAGAGAACGTGATGCTGAACAAGCAGAGCGTGACCAGAGATTGGTAGCTGAATTTGCCAAACAAGCAGAGCGCGATAGAGAACGTGATGCTAAACAAGCAGAGCGTGACCGACGCCTGCATGAGAGGGACTTGCAGTTGATGCAAACTTTAGAAGTTATGCAAAGTGAGATTGTTAGTTTGAAACAAAAATATGAAACCATACCCAAAACGGTGCAAGAATTAAGCGAAAGAGTAGATAGTGTTCAAGTGGCTAACGCCAATATAGTAGAGGAAATCAGTGTCCTGACTAATAGGGTCGAACAACTAGAAATTGACACAACTCAAGTAATTGAGAACAAAGTGATCGAACAAGTGCACAAAGTAGAAAATGAAGTCATAAAAGAAATAGATCAGAAAGTGCACGCCGCAATTGAGGCCAGAGATGTGGGCTCAAGTGCGGATGTGCAAGATCTAAATAGGATAGTGCAGAAAGACATTCCGCTGTGGCAGCGGAGTGTGGACCGCCGAGATGGAGCTTAGCTTGCGGCATGACGACGCACGGGCGTATGTCACGCCAGCCAGGTCCAACAATGATAGGCATATAAATACTGCAGTAAAAAATTGCGACTGCGAGACAGAACAGGCAACCAATGTAAGCGAAACAAATAAATGTCATTCCAAAGTAGTGATTGAAGAAAGCTTGATTAGGAACCGACAGTTTCAGATCTTTACAACGGAGAAGAAATCTGTTCACCCTGTAGTGTTTATCAAGGGATTTAGAAACATTTTGCCTAGCGTTTGGAGTCATACCCAGAAAATACAGTTCGTTAAGTCTTACATACAAGGAGATGCTGCATTATGGGCAACCGAAGCAGCTGACAGTTGTGATACATATGAGCAATTTGAAAAAGCATTCTTGGCCAAATATTGGTCAACATGTATCCAGGAGAGATTACGGAAGGAGGTATATAATCCAGAGCCGTATTCTCCACGACTAGGCAATTTGCGAAAATATTTCGAGAAGTACATTAATAAGACCCGTTACTGGGACGAACAGATTTCATCCCGGGATTTGATCAGGCTTTTGAAATCACACTTGCCGATACATGTAAAGGAAAAACTTATACACGTGCCTGAAAATGATATGGAACATTTCTTGTCTGTTCTGGACTCAATTGACCTGATTCAGGAGGACGTTAAGGCAGCCTCTGAACGGGCTAGAAGTAACGGAAATGGTTATAGAAATGGTAGAAATAACTCGCCTCCTCCAAGTAATGGAAACGGCGGAGGTAATAATAGGAGACAGGAGTATGCACAAAACGGAAATAGAGGTAGAGACCGGAACGGCAATAGTCCGCCGGTGAATAATGACCGGAAAAGGAGGTTCGATGACCGGTATGAGACAGGCCCACCAAGCAATAGTAGATGGAAAAATGCCAGGGGGCCGAGCAACACTAATACTTATAATGATGCAAACCGAACTTGGCCGCAGAACCAGAGGTCCAGTCCGGACCGGCAAAACAGTGATAGGTATGACAATAACCGACCGCCACCACAAAATGCGCCAATGGCGCAACCGTGGCGGCCAACGCAACACAACGTGCACATAGTGGAGGTCAGTGACACAGAGCAGCCACGCCCATCCACTAGCAATAGTTCAACAAACTAGATGCAGCCGAGATACGCTCTCCATCGTCGGCTGAGGTTTGGAGTGAGAGCAGCCCGACACAGAACAAAACACCGAACAAAATCTGTATCCTTAGGTATAATGACGGGGTACAGATGGGAGATGAATTAATAACTGAACCATCCACGTGCATAAAGGAGCACAAAGACAAAGTACAAGCGATAATAGAGATCAAAATTAACAATATTGATGTGCAAGCGGTCGTAGATACAGGTGCTACTGTCAGTGTTATGAGTATGGACTTATTCAAAGTACTGGGAAAGGAAAGGCGTATGCTGACTTTTCCCGTGAATTATTGTAAAGTCACTGGAGCCATAAGTGCACAGCGACAAATAATTAAACTCCAAGTGCGGGGAGAGATGTATGTAGGGGATGAAGCCATAGCGTGCTCATTCCTGGTAGTAAAGGGTTTAAAGGTAGCCTGCATTTTGGGGGTAGATTTTTTAAGAGAAAGGGACGCAATAATCGACCTTTCTCGGGGAAAATTAAGCTTGATGAATGCTGGTAGGAGAATAGAATTGTCCATGCTCAGATCTGATGAGGTACCTGTACCTAATTGTAACTCTATTAACATAAGGTGTAGGAATCAGTGGATACTACATTTAGACAATCATTGTCTAGGTCAGAATCTCTATTATCCTGACGTACAAGATGATCAATTAAAAGCAAATGTGGACGCACTTGTGAACAAAGTATCACAGTTCGAAAATTTGAACTCTATGCAACAGCAGGATTTGGTACAGTTATTATCTAATTATGCAGATGTATTTTCAGAACGACCAGGAATTGTTAAGGGATATCAGTACAATATCGAGGTAAAGCCTCACAAAACTTACTGTCGAGCCTCATACTCCATTCCTTGGTCCAAGAAGGAAATAGTAGCTAAAGAAATAAGAAAACTGATCGAGTGGGGAATAATAGAACCGTCTTTGTCCCCTTATAGTAGTCCTTTGGTGGCGGTAGCAAAAGCAGACGGACAGGTACGGTTAGTACTAGATGCGAGAGACATAAATGAAATTATTGTACCTGTTAGGACTCATCCGGAAAATCTTGATGATCAAATTCAAAAATTTCATGGAGTGCAATATTTGACATCTATTGATATGAGAAGTTCTTTCTGGCAAATCCTGCTCACACCCGAGTCGAGGAAATATACTGCATTTATATTTGGGGGAAGGAGCTACCAATTTAGGGTACTATCTTTCGGCCTAAATGTAAGTGCAGGAGTTTTTATAACAGCCCTCGACGCGGTTTTAGGTCCGGATTTGCTGCAAAGGGTCACAGTGTATGTAGACGATCTAGTGATTGCCACTGCCACCTGGGAGGAGCACGTAGAACTACTGAGTAAAGTCTTAGAAAGGTTTAAGCAAGCGGGAGTAACAGCGAATCTTGATAAATCCAAATTTGGACGTAATCAGATTAAATTTCTAGGTCACGTAATAACACCACAAGGCATCAAGCCTGACAGCAAAAAACTTGATGTAATTCGTGGGTTTCCTAGTCCGAGAACTAAGAAACAGCTCAACGCATTTATAGGTCTAGCATCTTTTTTTAGACGGTTTGTTCCCAACCAATTAATGAATAACGAATCTTTATTGAGCCTGTTGCGTAAAAATGCGCACTGGGTGTGGACAGAAGAATGTCAACGCGCATTTGACGCTATCAAAAATGCCTTGGTGAACGCCAACATACTGCGACACCCAGACATGACAAAAGATTTTTGTATAGCGACAGATTCGTGTTCATACGGTCTGGGCGCGTGTTTATTTCAGTGGGACAGGAGCAACGACCCCACAACAATCAATGTAATCGGATTTGCCAGCCGCACACTAAACAGCTGCGAGAGAGCATATTCCGCTACCGAATAAGAGGCTCTTGCAGTGGTTTGGGCGGTAAAGAAATGTAACTATTACATCTATGGTAAAGAAGTCAAAGTATTCAGTGACCACCAGGCTTTGAGCTCTTTAATGACTTGCAAATTATACCATACCCGCTTGCTAAGATGGAGGTTAGCATTACAGGAATATAAAATTAAAATCATGTACCTTAAAGGACAAGATAATGTTGTAGCAGACGCCTTGTCGAGGCTTCCACTAGGGCAATCCTCAATGTCAAATATTTTGGGACAATCGGAGGAATATCGAATACTATTAGTACAAGATAAGGTGCATAGGAGGGACTTTTTACATATGTGTAAAAATATGTCCATATTGCAGGAAACTGATCCGATTTGGCGAGATATCATTAGTAAAATTAAAGAAGGAACCAATCTTAAAAGTGTTCAGAATTTCAAAATAGTAGATAATATTCTGTATTATAAAACAGGTGTGTCAAATGACCATGGAGTCGTGTGTATACCACAACAGGCTATCCCAGCTGTAGTGTGGCACACGCATTTAGCATGGGGTCACGCTGGGATAGGGAAGACAATAAGGATTTTGTCCAAATTCTGTTATTTTAAGGGGATAAGCCAGCAGACTCGCACCATTATCAGGACTTGTCCTCTGTGCCAAAAAGCTAAGTTTCAAAATAAGTCCACAAGGTTTGAACTGCATCCTATAGTGCCTCATCGACCACTTCAGTTAGTATCTATAGACATAGCAGGACCCTACCCACGAGCCAGGGGTGGACTGAAGTACATTTTAGCGGTGTATGACCTTTTCTCTAAATATTTAAAAATATACTGCCTTAAATCAGCCACTGCTCGTGGAATAGTTAAATGGTTAGGGAAGGAATATTTTACACAAGTGGGTAAGCCTGAAGCGATAATATCGGATAATGCTTCCTATTTTACAGGCCATACCTGGAAAAACTATTTACATGAACAAGATATAAAGCATATACTAATTTCCCGTTTTCACCCACAAGCAAGTTTAGTAGAGAGAACATTTGGAGAGTTAAATAAATTTTTCAGGTTATACATTGCATATAAACACACAAGATGGCCAGATCTGATACCTAAGTTTGTAGAAGTTCACAACGCAACCCCGCATGCTTCTACGGGGTATCCACCAAACGAGATTATAATGAATAATAATAGAGTTTTGAATGAGTGGCTGGCACCTTTGCCTAAGGTCCCAGTCATTCCTGAGCCTAAGGAAGAGAAGATAAGAAAAGCAGGGTGCAACCTTACCAGGTGCGCCCAGAAAAGGAAAGAAAAATATAATCGACATGTGACGAATAACCAAAAATTTAGTGTTGGGGACTTGGTACTCTTACGCAATCATCCTAAGTCCTCGGCATCCTTGAAACAGAATAGCAAGTGGCAATTGGTGTACAATGGACCTTTTAGAGTAGTAAGTGTGCCACATGAGTGTAGCTATCTCTTAGCAGATCCCCACTCAGGGAGAGTACGGGGACTGTATCCGCGTAAGGATGTAAAAGCATTCCTACAGTAAAAGACTAATAGTCCTATGTGGACACCATTCTTTTGTAAATAATGAACATTAATGATGTGTGATCTTTAGAGATAATGTACTAGTGTAGAAGTGTTTAGTTATAAGAATATGATTGACTTTCTCATGTGTATGGATATTTGTGTTATGTACTCTTTTAATTTGTGTTGTCTAGAACATGCTCTAAATGTTTGCACAGATAATCTGATTAGTGCAATTATTTGTAGTGTTAAGCTGTGACAGAGTTCAATCAAAAAGAACATTTTAGTAATGATTAGTTAGTGTACTACATAATTTTCTATGTGTCCAAATTTGAAATATTTCTTGGCACAATCTTCTCTATTATGTGTATGTATGTATATATGTGTAGCTGTCAGATTGACAGATTCGAACCCAGAATAATATCAATAATATGAGGCCCTGAGAACTTTATTATCTAACCAATGTTATTAGAGAAAATAATGCACCCAGTAGTGACCCGAGGGCACCACTGGAGGCAAACTTGTTGCAAATTTATGTAATGCAAAGTTACGCACAAAGAAGCTTCAATTGGAGCATGTGCAGATTCAAACAGTAAAAAAGAGCTAGCCAGATACAGTCCAAGTCAATTTTTGCCTACAGAGACTACACTGTAGTTACGTAGGACGTTGATAGTAAAGTGTGACATGAGTTCAAAGGAGTTATTGAACAATATGCCTGAATCCGGCTGGAATGCACAAATAAAATCTACTCGAACACGAATATAGATGACTTTTGGGCAAACTAATACCAAATTTTAATATTTTGTTACCATGTACGCAAATATCACACCTTGGTAAAGAGTTACGAATGTGCTATTACAAAAAAAAAAATTGCACAGCGGACATTGTAAATAAAAATAAAGGAACTTAAACAAAAGTGCAGTATTGTGCGGCAGAGACAGACAGTGACTGTTAAACCTGCAGCAATACGTCACGGAATAGTTGTGTATAAGTGATAAAAAACTGTATCATCGCCGTGTGTGCAAGTGGACAAGGAACTAGCACGACACGAACAGTGAACCGATAACGGACGGTGGATCAAGCTAGTGTCAAACTTTAACTCTTTGTGTGTCAAGGGACGCTAGGAAAGCGCATTGACTACGAAGATACATTTTGTCCTAAGGTGAAAACTTGCGTGTGACTAATGGCAAGTCATGACATGGTGAAAAATATTGTGTGCCCATAAAACGTGTTACTGTGACAACGAAATATTGTGCAAACCAGACTAGTGAAGGCCTACTGAGTAATAACTGCCACTAACTGTGTGCGTTCTTTCCCACAGCAGGAAAAATGCCTATAAGGATAGTACACTGTTTCTGAACTTGTTGCATGTTTCCTGGAGCACTGCAAGAAAACGTCGCACGGGCGAGCGGATATCCAACGCGCATCCGGCTACATCAGCTATGCAGCGGCCGCAGCAGCCCGTAGCAGACCAGACAGACAGCCACGCCCCTCCGCGCCGTAGCTGTCAACGCCGGGGGCGGTGACCTACACGGAGTCAGCGCGCCGCGCCGAGCGCCGCTCAACAATCACTCCGCACCGCTCACCAAATACAGCATTATTGATTTTTTTTTATGTTCACATAAACTGAATAACATGTCAATGACTTCATTTCGATAAACATTGAATATTTACTACGTAGGACAAGTGACCTTGTAGTGTATCACACGAATAATAGTATCACACACAAAAAAACTTCAGTCGAACTGTATGTGACTGTGATATTGTGTAATTGTGTAACCGTTTGTGACGAACTGAATTTAATTCAAATGAATAACTGCATTTAATTCAAATGACAATGAACCAACTGGGATGGCTGGGCTCCGGCACAGTTTTGCCCAGGTTTCCTGTTTGCCTACGCCCACATGGGGGAGCCATGAACTTATATAACCCTGGGACTAAATAAAAGAGTCATTCCGTAAAATATACAAGTGTAAAGAACGTTACTGGCACCATTGTGTCAAAGTGTAAAAACTCTTTGCCAAATGCTGCCAGGGGGCAATGTAACGTTCCCTGGCAAACTCACATTATTAAACAAGAGTTTATTTGTACCATATACGCCGCTCTGGGCAAGTTGTATATATCGTAATTATTGAACAAAAAATATTACTGAATGTGGTGTAAAAGACATTTGTTATTCTCCTTATATTTTTTGTTGTAATATTTGTCTGTATTTAGGATAGGAATTTTTTCTGTATTTATTATGTGATTGTAAAATGTGTCAGTATTTGCGATAGCAGAGATATGTTGCCAGAAGAGAATAATATCGTCAATTTGCAAAGAAATGTTAATAGTCAGCAATACTATTTAAGCACAATGCATTATGTATTCTTTGGTCTTCTCTGTTCAGAAGTCATTGCGGTAGGACACTGTGAAAGAGTTTTTTACGAATGGGTAGAGTTCTTTTGTCTCTGTCTGGACTTAGCCGCCATTAGACGATGCGTTACGAATTAATGTGAGTTGTATTGTTGTTTGATCTAAATATATTAGAGTTTATCAAAAGTGTGAATTATTTATGTAAATTAGCTTGCCCACGTCATCTATAAAATTTCTTTAAGAATTATTCAGCATTTTTTAGCGGTGTTGCTGGGCTGTGCCGCGACCAACAATAGCAAACCCGTAAATCGGGAACAGATGCATAAAAATCAATGGTGAATTAAGAAATTGTTCTTCTTTTTCAGTGATCCTGTGGCTGATAAAATTTGAATTAATTATACGTTTGTGCATTCGTAGGCGGATAGCTAATGTTAGTTAACATTGAAATTTAAACAGTTTGGTTCTTTCAAAATATATTTAATGTGTAATGAAGTAGGTTTGATCAGTGATAAATGTCGGCTTGGCAATAATTAAAACATTTTCTGCTAATAGAGGTAATCTTGTGTTCTATGGCTAGTGCCGGGATAAAATTCAGTAAAAATATTTAACAAAAAAAATCCACTGCATCAGGAAAGGGTATGCCAAGGCCGAATGATTTAAAGGACCCAATTCTCAACCTAACATTCTTAACCAGTTCATATGAGTTCACGTAAATATTATTTTTTCTTTAAATGTACGTAATAATTAAGTAAGTAAAAATTTTTTATTACCACGCGAAAATAAGAGAGTGATTCTACAACAAAGTTCGCACGAAAGAAAATTAACTTAAAAACAACAGATAAATTTTATTATTCTTCTTTAACGATATTTCAAATCAATCCCATTCATTACGACCGATTTCGTTTTTGTATATAATTCCGATGCAATTTCTGTGTTTCATCGTCAATAAGAAGGTCAGCTGGATACATTAAACCTGAAGTGAAACGTCGGAATCTATAACTAGTGTCACAGGAATGTTTCAAAACATAGGCAGTAAGAAGAGCCAGTCTTCTTGTACTTGAGTCGGCATTGTGCCTTTTGTATTTAATTCCGATGAAATTTCTGTGTTTGATCGTCAATAAGAAGGTCAGAGGGATACAGTAAACCTAAGTGAAGCATCGGAATCTATAACTAGTGTCACAGGAATGGTTGAAAACACAGGCAGTAAGAAGAACGAGTCTTCTTGTACTTGAGCCGGCATTGTGCCTTTTGTATTTTATTCCGAAGAAATTTCTGTGTTTGGTCATCAATAAGAAGGTCAGAGGGATACAGTAAACCTAAAGTGAAGCATCGGAATCTATAACTAGTGTCACAGGAATGGATCAAAACATAGACAGTAAGAAGAGTCAGTCTTCTTGTACTTAAGTCTGCATTGTGCCTTTTCTATTTAGTTAAGATGCAATTTCTGTGTTTCATCGTCAATAAGGGGGTCAAAGGGATACAGTAAACCGCAAGTGAGGCATCGGAATCTAAGACTAGTGTCACAGGAATGGTTCAAAACATAGACAGTAGGAAGAGTCAGTCATCTTGAACTTAAGTCGGCATTGTGCCATTTGTATTTAATTCCGATGAAATTTCTGTGTTTGATCGTCAATAAGAAGGTCAGAGGGATACAGTAAACCTGAAGTGAAGCATCGGAATCTATAACTAGTGTCACAGGAATGGTTCAAAACATAGACATAAGAAGAGTCAGTATTCTTGTACTTAAGTCAGCATTGTGCTTTTGTATTTAATTAAGATGCAATTTCTGTGTTTCATCGTCAATAAGGAGGTCAGAGGGATACAGTAAACCTGAAGTGAAGCATCGGAATCTAAAACTAGTGTCACAGGAATGGTTCAAAGCATAGACAGTAGGAAGAGTCAGTTTTCTTTGAGTTAAGTCGGCATTGTGCCTTTTGTATTTAATTCGGATGCAATTTTGTGTTTCATCGTCAATAAGAATGTCAGAGGGATACAGTAAATCTGAAGTGAAGCATCGGAAACTATAACTAGTGTCACAGGAATGGTTCAAACCATAGACAGTAAGAAGAGTCAGTCTTCTTGTACTGAAGTCGGCATTGGTCCTTTTGTATTTATCTCCGATGGTATTTCTGTGCTTCATCATCAATAAGAAGGTCAGCTGCATACAGTATACCTGAAGTGCAGCATCTGAATCTATAACTAGTGTCACAGGAATGGTTTAAACCATAGACAGTAAGAAGAGTCAGTCTTCTTGTACTTAAGTCGGCATTGTGCTTTTTGTATTTAATTAAGATGCTATTTCTGTGTTTCATCGTCAATAAGAAGGTCAGAGGGATACAGTAAATCTGAAGTGAAGCATCGGAATCTATAACTAGTGTCACAGGAATGGTTCAAAACATGGACAGTAGGAAGAGTCAGTCTTCTTGTACTAAAGTCGGCATTGTTCCTTTTGTATTTAACTCCGATGGAATTTAGGAGCTTCATCATCAATAAGAAGGTCAGCTGGATACAGTATACCTGAAGTGCAGCATCTGAATCTATAACTAGTGTCACAGGAATGGTTCAAAGCATAGACAGTAAGGAGAGTCAGTCTTCTTGTACCTAAGTGGGCATTGTGCCTTTTGTATATAATTCCGATGCAATTTCTGTGTTTCATCGACAATAAGAAGGTCAGCTGGATACATTAAACCTGAAGTGAAGCATCGGAATCTATAACTAGTGTCACAGGAATGGTTCAAAACATAGGCAATAAGAAGAGCCAGTCTTCTTGTACTTGAGTCGGCATTGTGGTTTTTGTATTTAATTCCATTGAAATTTCTGTGTTTGATCGTCAATAAGGAGGTCAGAGGGATACAGTAAACCTGAAGTGAAGCATCGGAATCTATAACTAGTGTCACAGGAATGGTTCAAAACATAGACAGTAAGAACAGTCAATATTCTTGTACTTAAGTCGGCATTGTGCTTTTGTATTTAATTAAGATGCAATTTCTGTGTTTCATCGTCAATAAGGAGGTCAGAGGGATACAGTAAACCTGAAGTGAAGCATCGGAATCTAAAACTAGTGCCACACAAATGGTCCAAAGCATAGACAGTAGGAAGAGTCAGTTTTCCTTGACTTAAGTCGGCATTGTGCCTTCTGTATTTAATTCGGATGCAATTTCTGTGTTTCATCGTCAATAAGAATGTCAGAGGGATACAGTAAACCTGAAGTAAAGCATCGGAAACTATAACTAGTGTCACAGGAATGGTTCAAACCATAGACAGTAAGAAGAGCCAGTCTTCTTGTACTAAAGTCGGCATTGTTCCTTTTGTATTTAACTCCAATGGAATTTCTGTGCTTCATCATCAATAAGAAGGTCAGCTAAATACAGTATACCTGAAGTGCAGCATCTGAATCTATAACTAGTGTCACAGGAATGGTTCAAACCATAGACAGTAAGAAGAGTCAGTCTTCTTGTACTTAAGTCGGCATTGTGCTTTTTGTATTTAATTAAGATGCAATTTCTGTGTTTCATCGTCAATAAGAAGGTCAGAGGGATACAGTAAACCTGAAGTGAAGCATCGGAATCTATAACTAGTGTCGCAGGAATGGTTCAAACCGTAGCCAGTAAGAAGAGTCAGTCTTCTTGTACTTAAGTCGGCATTGTTCCTTTTGTATATAGTTCCGGTGCAATTTCTGTGTTTCATCGTCTATAAGATGGTCAGAGATATATAGTAAACCTGAAGTGAAGCATCGGAATCCATAACTAGTGTCACAGGAATGGTTCAAAACATAGACAGTAAGAGGAGCCAGTCTTCTTGTACTTGAGTCGGCATTATGCCTTTTGTATTTAATTCCGATGCAATTTTTGTGTTTCATCGTCAATAAGAAGGTCAGAGGGATACAGTAAACCTGAAGTGAAGCATCGGAATCTATAACTAGTGTCACAGGAATGGTTCAAAACATAGACAGTAGGAAGAGTCAGTCTTCTTCTACTTAAGTCGGCATTGTGCCTTTTGTATTTAATTTCGATGCAATTTCTGTGTTTCATCGTCAATAAGATGGTCAGAGGGATACAGTAAACGTAATGTGAAGCATCGGAATCTATAACTAGTGACACGGCAATGGTTCAAAACTTAGACAGTAAGAAGAGTCAGTATTCTTGTACTTAAGTCGGCATTGTGCCTTCTGTAAATAATTCCGAAGCAATTTCTCTGTTTCATCGTCAATAAGAAGCTCACAGGGAAACAGTAAACCTGAAGTGAAGCATCGGAATCTACAACTAGTGTCCCAGGAATGGTTCAAAACATATACAGTAAGAAGAGTCAGTTTTGTTGTACTTAAGTCGGCACTGTGCATTTTGTATTTAATTCGGATGCAATTTCTGTGTTTCATCGTCAGTAAGAAAGGCAGAGGGATACAGTAAACCTGAAGTGAAGCATCGGAATCTATAACTAGTGTCATAGGAATGGTTTAAACATAGACAGTAAGAAGAGTCAGTTTTCTTGTACTTAAGTCGGCATTGTGCCTTTTGTATTTAATTCCGATGCAATTTCTGTGTTTCATCGTCAATAAGAAGGTCAGAGGGATACAGTACACCTGAAGTTAAGCATCGGAATCTATAACTAGTGTCACAGGTATGGTTCAAATCATAGACAGTAAGAATAGTCAGTTTACTTGTACTTAAATCGGCATTGTGCCTATTCTATTCAATTCCGATGCAATTTCTGTGTTTCGGCGTCATTAAGAAGGTCCAAGGGATATGGTAAACCTGAAGTGAAGCATCGGAATCTAAATCGGGTCTAACAGGAAAGGTTCAAAACATAGACAGTAAGAAGAGCTAGTCTTCTTGTACTTGAGTCGGCATTGTGCCTTTTGTATTTAATTCCGATGCAATATCTGTGTTTTATCGTCAATAAGAAGGTTAGAGGGATACAGTAAACCTGAAGTGAAGTATCGGAAACTATAACTAGTGTCACAGGAAGGGTTCAAAACATAGACAGTTAGAAGAGTCTGTTTTCCTGTACTTAAGTCGGCATTGTGCATTTTCTATTTAATTCCGATGCAATTTCTGTGTTTCATCGTCAATAAGAAGGTCAGAGGGATACAATAAACCTGAAGTGAAGCATCGGAATCTATAACTAGTGTCACAGGAATGGTCAAAAACATAGACAGTAAGAAGTGTCAGTTTTCTTGTAATTAAGTCGGCATTGTGCCTTTTGTATTCATTTCCGATGCAATTTCTACGTTTCGACGTCAATAAGAAGGTCCACGGGATACAGTAAACCTGAAGCGAAGCATCGGAATCTAAAACCGGGCTCACAGGAAAGATTCAAAACATAGACAGTAAGAAAAGCCAGTGTTCTTGTACTTGAGTAGGCATTGTGCCTTTTGTATTTAATTCCGATGCAATTTCTGTGTTTCATCGTCAATAAGAAGGTCAGAGGGATACAGTAAACCTGAAGTGAAGCATCTGAATCTATAACTAGTGTCACAGGAATGGTCCAAATCATAGACAGTGAGAAGAGTCAGTTAACTTGTACTTAAGACGGCATTGTGCCTATTCTATTTAATTCCGATGCAATTTCTGTGTTTCGGCGTCAATAAGAAGGTCCAAGGGATACGGTAAACCTGATGTGAAGCATCGGAATCTAAATCCGGTCTAACAGGAAAGGTTCAAAACATAGACACTAAGAAGAGCTAGTCTTCTTGTACTTGAGTCGGCATTGTGCCTTTTGTATTTAATTCCGATGCAATTTCTGTGTTTCATCGTCAATAAGAAAGTCAGAGGGATACACTAAACCTGAAATTAAGCATAGGAATCTATAACTAGTGTCACAGGAATGGTTCAAAACATAGGAAGTAAGAAGTGTCAGTTTTCTTGTACTTAAGTCGGTATTGTGCCTTTTGTATTTAATCGGATGCAATTTCTGTGTTTGTCGTCAATAAGAAGGTCCATGGGATACAGTAAACCGGAAGTGAAGCAACGGAATCTAAAACCTGTCAAACAGGAAAGATTCAAAACATAGACAGTAAGAAGAGCCAGTCTTCTTGTACTTGAGTCGGCATTGTGCTTTTTGCATTTAATTCCGCTGCAATTTCTGTGTTTCATCGTCAATAAGAAGGTCAGAGGGATACACTAAACCTGAAATGAAGCATTGGAATCAATAACTAGTGTCACAGGAATGGTTCAAAACATAGACAGTAAGAAGAGTCAGTTTTCTTGTACTTAAGTCGGCATTGTGCCTTTTGTATTTAATTCCGAAGCAATTTGTGTCTTTCATCGTCAATAAGAAGGTCACAGGGATACAGTAAACCTGAAGTGAAGCATCGAAATCTATAACTAGTGTCACAGGAATGGTGCAAAACATAGACAGTAAGAGCAGCTTGTCTTCTTGTACTTGAGTCGGCATTGTGCCTTTTGTATTTAATTCCGATGCAATTTCTGTGTTTTATTGTCAATAAGAAGGTTAGAGGGATACTTAAACATGAAGTGAAGCATCGGAAACTATATCTAGTGTCACAGGAACGGTTCAAAACATAGACAGTAAGAAGAGTCTGTTTTCTTGTACTTAAGTCAGCATTGAGCCTTTAGTATTTAATTCCGATGCAATTTCTGTGTTTCGTCGTGAATAGGAATGTCCAAGGGATACAGTAAACCTGAAGTGAAGCATCGGAATCCAAAACCGGGCTCACAGGAAAGGTTCAAAACATAGACATTAAGAAGAGCCAGTCTTGTTGTATTTGAGTCGGCAATGTGCCTTTTGTATTTCATTCCGATGCAATTTCTGTGTTTCATCGTCAATAAGAAGGTCAGAGGGATACAGCAAACCTGAAGTGAGGCACCGGATTCTATAAATAGTGTCACAGGAATGGTTAAAAACATACACAGTAAGAAGAGTCAGATTTCTTGTACTTAAGTCGGTATTGTGCCTTTTGTATTTAATTCCGATGCAATTTCTGTGTTTCGTCGTCAATAAGAAGGTCCATGGGATACAGTAAACCGGAAGTGAAGCAACGGAATCTATAACTAGTGTCACAGGAATGGTTCAAACCGAAGCCAGTAAGAAGAGTCAGTCTTTATGTACATAAGTCGGCATTCTGCCTTTTCTATATAGTTCCGATGCAATTTCTGTGTTTCATCGTCAATAAGAATGTCAGAGGGATACAGTAAACCTGAAGTGAAGCATCGGAAGCTAAAACCGGGATCATAGGAAAGGTTCAAAACATAGACAGAAAGAAGAGCCAGTCTTCTTGTACTCGAGTCGGCATTGTGCCGTTTGTAATTAATTCCGATCCAATTTCTGTGTTTCATCGTCAACAAGAAAGTCACAGGGATACAGTAAACCTGAAGTGAAGCATCGGAATATATAACTAGTGTCACAGGAATGGTTCAAATCATAGACAGTAAGAAGAGTCAGTTTTCTTCTACTTAAGTCGGCATTGTGCCTTTTGTATTTTATTCCGATGCAATTTCTGTGTTTCATCGTCAATAAGAAGGTCACAGGGATACAGTTAACCTAAAGTAAAGCATCGGAATCTATAACTAGTGTCACAGGAATGGTTCAAAACATAGACAGTAAGAAGGGTCAGTTTTCTTGTACTTAAATCGGCATTGCGCCTTTTCTATTTAATTCCGTTGCGATTTCTGTGTTTCATCGTCAATAAGAAGGTCAGAGGGATACAATAAACCTGACGTGAAGCATCGGAATCTATAACTTGTGTCACAGGAAAGGTCAAAAACATAGACAGTAAGAAGTGTCAGTTTTCTTGTACTTAAGTCGGCATTGTGCATTCTGTATTCATTTCCGATGCAATTTCTACGTTTCGTCGTTAATACGAAGGTCCACGGGATACAGTAAACCAGAAGTGAAGCATCGGAATCTAAAACCGAGCTCACAGGAAAGGTTCAAAACATAGACAGTAAGAAAAGCCAGTGTTCTTGTACTTGGGTCGGGATTGCACCTTTTGTATTTAATTGCGATGCAATTTCTGTGTTTCATCGTCAATAAGAAGGTCGGAGAGAACCAGTAAACCTAAAGTGAAGCATCGGAATCTATAACTAGTGTCACAGGAATGGTTCAAAGCATAGGAAGTAAGAAGTGTCAGTTTTCTTGTACTTAAGTCGGTATTGTGCCTTTTGTGTTTAATTCCGATGCAATTTCTGTGTTTCGTCGTCAATAAGAAGGTCCATGGGATACAGTAAACCGGAAGTGAAGCAACGGAATCTAAAACCTGTCTCACAGGAAAGATTCAAAACATAGACAGTAAGAAGAGCCAGTCTTCTTGTACTTGAGTCGGCTTTGTGCCTTTTGCATTTAATTCCGAAGCAGTTTCTGTGTTTCATCGTCAATAAGGAGGCCAGATGGATATAGTAAACCTTAAGTGAAGCATCAGAATCTATAACTAGTGTCACAGGAATGGTTCAAACATAGACAGTAAGAAGAGTCAGTTTTGTTGTACTTAAGTCGGCATTGCGCCTTTTCTATTTAATTCCGTTGCGATTTCTGTGTTTCATCGTCAATAAGAAGGTCAGAGGGATACAATAAACCTGAAGTGAAGCATCGGAATCTATAACTTGTGTCACAGGAAAGGTCAAAAACATAGACAGTAAGAAGTGTCAGTTTTCTTGTACTTAAGTCGGCATTGTGCATTCTGTATTCATTTCCGATGCAATTTCTACGTTTCGTCGTCAATACGAAGGTCCACGGGATACAGTAAACCAGAAGTGAAGCATCGGAATCTAAAACCGAGCTCACAGGAAAGGTTCAAAACATAGACAGTAAGAAAAGCCAGTGTTCTTGTACTTGGGTCGGGATTGCACCTTTTGTATTTAATTGCGATGCAATTTCTGTGTTTCATCGTCAATAAGAAGGTCGGAGGGAACCAGTAAACCTAAAGTGAAGCATCGGAATCTATAACTAGTGTCACAGGAATGGTTCAAAACATAGGAAGTAAGAAGTGTCAGTTTTCTTGTACTTAAGTCGGTATTGTGCCTTTTGTGTTTAATTCCGATGCAATTTCTGTGTTTCGTCGTCAATAAGAAGGTCCATGGGATACAGTAAACCGGAAGTGAAGCAACGGAATCTAAAACCTGTCTCACAGGAAAGATTCAAAACATAGACAGTAAGAAGAGCCAGTCTTCTTGTACTTGAGTCGGCTTTGTGCCTTTTGCATTTAATTCCGAAGCAGTTTCTGTGTTTCATCGTCAATAAGGAGGCCAGATGGATATAGTAAACCTGAAGTGAAGCATCAGAATCTATAACTAGTGTCACAGGAATGGTTCAAACATAGACAGTAAGAAGAGTCAGTTTTGTTGTACTTAAGTCGGCATTGTGCCTTTTGTGTTTCATTCCGATGCAATTTCTGTGTTTCATCGTCAATAAGAAGGTCAGAGGGATACAGTAAACGTGAAGTGAGGCACCGGATTCTATAACTAGTGTCATAGGAATGGTTAAAACATAGACAGTAAGAAGAGTCAGTTTTCATATACTTAAGTCGGCATTGCGATTTTTCTATTTAATTCGGATGCAATTTCTGTGTTTCATCGACAATAAGAAGGTCAGAGGGATACAGTAAACCTGAAGTGAAGCATCGGAATCTATAACTAGTGTCACAGGAATGGTTCAAAACATAGGAAGTAAGAAGTGTCAGTTTTCTTTTACTTAAGTCGGTATTGTGCCTTTTGTATTTAATCCGATGCAATTTCTGTGTTTCGTCGTCAATAAGAAGATCCATGGGATACAGTAAACCGGAAGTGAAGCAACGGAATCTAAAACCTGTCTCACAGGAAAGATTCAAAACATAGACAGTAAGAAGAGCCAGTCTTCTTGTACTTGAGTCGGCATTGTGCTTTTTGCATTTAATTCCGCTGCTATTTCTGTGTTTCATCGTCAATAAGAAGGTCAGAGGGATACACTAAACCTAAAGTGAAGCATCCGAATCTATAACTAGTGTCACAGGAATGGTTCAAAACATAGACAGTAAGAGCAGTATGTCGTCTTGTACTTGAGTCAGCATTGTGCCTTTTGTATTTAATTCCGATGCAATTTCTGTGTTTTATCGTCAATAAGAAGGTTAGAGGGATACAGTAAACATGAAGTGAAGCATCGGAAACTATAACTAGTGACCCAGGAATGGTCCAAAACATAGACAGTAAGAGGTGTCAGTTTTCTTGTACTTCAGTCGGCATTGTGCCTTTTGTATTCATCTCCGATGCAATTTCTACGTTTCGTCGTCAACAAGAAGGTCCACGGGATACAGTAAACCGGAAGTGAAGCATCTGAATCTAAAACCGGGCTCACAGGAGAGGTTCAAAACATAGACAGTAAGAAAACCCAGTGTTCTTGTACTTGAGTCGGTATTGTGCCTTTTGTATTTCATTCCGATGCAATTTCTGTGTTTCATCGTCAATAAGAAGGTCAGAGCGATACAGTAAACCTGAAGTAAAGCATCGGAATCTATAACTAGTGTCACAGGAATGGTTCAAAACATAGACAGTAAGAAGAGTCAGTTTTCTTGTACTTAAGTCGGTATTGTGCCTTTTGTATTTAATTCCGATGCAATTTCTTTGATTCGTCGTCAATAAGAAGGTCCATGGGATACAGTAATCCGGAAGTGAAGCAACGGAATCTACAACTAGTGTCACAGGAATGGTTCAAACCGTAGCCAGTAAGAAGAGTCAGTCTTTATGTACATAAGTCGGCATTGTGCCTTTTCTGTATAGTTCCGATGCAATTTCTGTGTTTCATCGTCAATAAGAATGTCAGAGGGATACAGTAAACCTGAAGTGAAGCATCGGAATCTATAACTAGTGTCACAGGAATGGTTCAAAACATAGACAGTAAGAAAAGCCAGTGTTCTTGTACTTGAGTCGGCATTGTGCCTCTTGTATTTAATACCGATACAATTTCTGTGTTTCATCGTCAATAAGAAGGTCAGAGGGATACAGTAAACCTGAAGTGAAGCATCGGAATCTATAACTAGTGTCACAGGAATGGTTCAAAGCATAGACAGTAAGAAGAGTCAGTTTTCTTGTTCTTAAATCGGTATTGTGCCTTTTGTATATGATTCCGATGCTATTTCTGCGTTTCGTCGTCAATAAGAAGGTCTATGGGATACAGTAAACCGGAAGTGAAGCAACGGAATCTAAAACCTTTCTCACAGGAAAGATTCAAAACATAGACAGTATGAAGAGCCAGTCTCCTTGTACTTGAGTCGGCATTGTACCTTTTGTATTTAATTCCGATGCAATTTCTGTGTTTCATCGTCAATAAGAAGGTCACAGGGATACAGTAAACCTGAAGTGAAGCATCGGAATCAGTAACTAGTGCCACAGAAATGGTTCAAAACATAGAAAGTAAGAGCAGCCAGTCTTCTTGTACTTGAGTCAGCATTGTGCCTTTTGTATTTAATTCCGATGCAATTTCTGTGTTTCATCGTCAATAAGAAGGTCAGAGGGATACAGTAAACCTGAAGTGAAGCATCGGAATCTATAACTAGTGTCACAGGAATGGTTCAAAACAGAGACAGTAGGAAGAGTCAGTCTTCTTGTACTTAAGTCGGCATTGTGCCTTTTGTATTTAATTCCGATGCAATTTCTGTGTTTCATCGTCAATAAGGAGGCCAAATGGATACAGTGAACCTGAAGTGAAGCATCGGAATCTCTAACTGGTGTCACAGGAATGGTTCAAACATAGACAGCAAGAAGAGTCAGTTTTCTTGTACTTAAGTCGGCATTATGCCTTTTGTATTTAATTCCGATGCAATTTCTGTGTTTCGTCGTGAATAGGAATGTCCAAGGGATACAGTAAACCTGAAGTGAAGCATCGGAATCTAAAACCGGGATCATAGGAAATTTTAAAAGCATAGACAGAAAGAAGAGCCAGTCTTCTTGTACTTGAGTCGGCATTGTGCCGTTCGTAATTAATTCCGATCCAATTTCTGTGTTTCATCGTCAATAAGAAGGTCAAAGGGATACAGTAAACCTGAAGTGAAGCATCGGAATGTATAACTAGTGTCACAGGAATGGTTCAAACATAGACAGTAAGAAGAGTCAGTTTTCTTCTACTTAAGTCGGCATTGTGCCTTTTGTATTTTATTCCGATGCAATTTCTGTGTTTCATCGTCAATAAGAAGGTCACAGGGATACAGTTAACCTAAAGTAAAGCATCGGAATCTATAACTAGTGTCACAGGAATGGTTCAAAACATAGACAGTAGGAAGGGTCAGTTTTCTTGTACTTAAGTCGGCATTGTGCATCTTGTATTCATTTCCAATGCAATTTCTACGTTTCGTCGTCAATACGAAGGTCCACGGGATACAGTAAACCTGAAGTGAAGCATCGGAATCTAAAACCTGTATCACAGGAAAGATTCAAAACATAGACTGTAAGAAGAGCCAGTCTTCTTGTACTTGAGTCGGCTTTGTGCCTTTTGTATTTAATTCCGAAGCAATTTCTGTGTTTTATCGTCAATAAGAAGGTTAGAGGGATACAGTAAACATGATGCGAAGCATCGGAAACTATAACTAGTGTCACAGGAACGGTTCAAAACATAGACAGTAAGATGAGTCTGTTTTCATGTACTTAAGTCGGCATTGTGCCTTTAGTATTTACTTCCGATGCAGTTTCTGTGTTTCATCGTCAATATGGAGGCCAGATGGATATAGTAAACCTGAAGTGAAGCATCAGAATCTCTAACTAGTGTCACAGGAATGGTTCAAACATAGACAGTAAGAAGAGTCAGTTTTGTTGTACTTAAGTCGGCTATGTGCCTTTTGTATTTAATTCCGATGCAATTTCTGTGTTTCATCGCGAATAGGAATGTGCAAAGGACACAGTAAACCTGAAGTGAAGCATCGGAATCCAAAACCGGGCTCACAGAAAAGGTTCAAAACATAGACAGTAAGAAGAGCCAGTCTTCTTGTACTTAAGTCGGCATTGTGCCTTTTGTATTTAATTCCGATGCAATTTCTGTGTTTCATCGTCAATAAGAAGGTCAGAGGAATACAGTAAACGTGAAGTGAGGCACCGGATTCTATAACGAGTGTCACAGGAATGGTTAAAACATAGACAGTAAGAGGAGTCAGTTTTCTTGTACGTAAGTCGGCATTGTGCCTCTTGTACTTAATTCCGATGCAATTTCTGTGTTTCATCGTCAATAAGAAGGTCACAGGGATACAGTAAACCTGAAGTGAAGCATCGGAATCTAAAACCGGGATCATAGGAAAGGTTCAAAACATAGACAGAAAGAAGAGCCAGTCTTCTTGTACTTGAGTCGGCATTGTGCCGTTCGTAATTAATTCCGATCCAATTTCTGTGTTTCATCGTCAATAAGAAGGTCAAAGGGATACAGTAAACCTGAAGTGAAGCATCGGAATGTATAACTAGTGTCACAGGAATGGTTCAAACATAGACAGTAAGAAGAGTCAGTTTTCTTCTACTTAAGTCGGCATTGTGCCTTTTGTATTTTATTCCGATGCAATTTCTGTGTTTCATCGTCAATAAGAAGGTCACAGGGATACAGTTAACCTAAAGTAAAGCATCGGAATCTATAACTAGTGTCACAGGAATGGTTCAAAACATAGACAGTAAGAAGGGTCAGTTTTCTTGTACTTAAATCGGCATTGCGCCTTTTCTATTTAATTCCGATGCAATTTCTGTGTTTCATCGTCAATAAGAAGGTCAGAGGAATACAGTAAACGTGAAGTGAGGCACCGGATTCTATAACTAGTGTCACAGGAATGGTTAAAACATAGACAGTAAGAGGAGTCAGTTTTCTTGTACGTAAGTCGGCATTGTGCCTCTTGTATTTAATTCCGATGCAATTTCTGTGTTTCATCGTCAATAAGAAGGTCACAGGGATACAGTAAACCTGAAGTGAAGCATCGGAATCTATAACTAGTGTCACAGAAATGGTTCTAAACATAGACAGTAAGAAGAGTCAGTTTTCTTATACTTAAGTCGGCATTGCGATTTTTCTATTTAATTCCGATGCAATTTCTGTGTTTCATCGACAATAAGAAGGTCAGAGGGATACAGTAAACCTGAAGTGAAGCATCGGAATCTATAACTAGTGTCAGAGGAATGATCCAAAACATAGACAGTAAGAAGTGTCAGTTTTCTTGTACTTAAGTCGGCATTGTGCCTTTGTATTCATTTCCGATGCAATTTCTACGTTTCGTCGACAACAAGAAGGTCCACGGGATACAGTAAACCTGAAGTGAAGCATCGGAATCTATAACTAGTGTCACAGGAATGGTTCAAAACATAGACAGTAAGAAGAGTCAGTTTTCTTGTACTTAAGTCGGTATTGTGCCTTTTGTATATAATTCCGATGCAAGTTCTGTGTTTCGTCGTCAATAAGAAGGTCCATGGGATACAGTAAACCGGAAGTGAAGCAACGGAATCTATAACTAGTAACACAGGAATGGTTCAATCCGTAGCCATTAAGAAGAGTCAGTCCTCTTGTACTTAAGTCGGCATTGTGCCTTTTGTATTTAATTCCGATGCAATTTCTGTGTTTCATCGTCAATTAGGAGGCCAGATGGATACAGTACACCTGAAGTGAAGCATCGGAATCTATAACAAGTGTCACAGGAATGGTTCAAACATAGACAGTAAGAAGAGTCAGTTTTCTTGTACTTAAGTCGGCACTGTGCCTTTTGTATTTAATTCCGATGCAATTTCTGTGTTTCATCGTCAATAAGAAGGTCAGAGGGATACAGTACACCTGAAGTGAAGCATCGGAATCTATAACTACTGTCACAGGAATGGTCAAAAACATAGACAGTAAGAAGAGTCAGTTTTCTTGTACTTAAGTCGGCATTGTGCCTTTTGTATTCATTTCCGATGCAATTTCTACGTTTCGACGTCAATAAGAAGGTCCACGGGATACAGTAAACCTGAAGTGAAGCATCGGAATCTAAAACTGGGCTCACAGGAAAGATTCCAAACATAGACAGTAAGAAAAGCCAGTGTTCTTGTGCTTGAGTCGGCATTGTGCCTCTTGTATTTAATTCCGATGCAATTTCTGTGTTTCATCGTCAATAAGAAGGTCAGTGGGATACAGTAAACCTGAAGTGAAGCATGGGAATCTGTAACTAGTCTCACAGGAATGGTTCAAAAAATAGACAGTAAGAAGAGTCAGTTTTCTTGTACTTATGTCGGCATTGTGTCTTTTGTATTTAATTCCGAAGCAATTTCTGTGTTTCATCGTCAATAGGAAGGTCACAGGGATACAGTAAACCTTAAGTGAAGCATCGGAATCTATAACTAGTGTCACAGAAATGGTTCAAAACATAGACAGTAAGAGCAGCCAGTCTTCTTGTACTTGAGTCGTCATTGTGCCTTTTGTATTTAATTCCGATGCAATTTCTGTGTTTCATCGTCAACAAGAAGGTCAGAGGGATACAGTAAACCTGAAGTGAAGCATCGGAATCTATAACTAGTGTCACAGGAATGGTTCAAAACAGAGACAGTAGGAAGAGTCAGTCTTCTTGTACTTAAGTCGGCATTGTGCCTTTTGTATTTAATTGCGATGCAATTTCTGTGTTTCATCGTCAATTAGGAGGCCAGATGGATACAGTAAACCTGAAGTGAAGCATTGGAATCTCTAACTAGTGTCACAGGAATGGTTCAAACATAGACGGCAAGAAGAGTCAGTTTTCTTGTACTTTAGTCGGCATTATGCCTTTTGTATTTAATTCCGATTCAATTTCTGTGTTTCATCGTCAATAAGAAGGTCAGAGGGATACAGTAAACCTGAAGTGAAGCATCGGAATCTATAACTAGTGTCACAGGAATGGTCAAAAAGATAGGCAGTAAGAAGTGTCAGTTTTCTTGTACTTAAGTCGGCATTGTGCATTTTGTATTCATTTCCGATGCAATTTCTACGTTTCGTCGTCAATAAGAAGGTGCACGGGATACAGTAAACCTGAAGTGAAGCATCGGAATCTAAAACCGGGCTCACAGGAAAGGTTCAAATCATAGACAGTAAGAAAAGCCTGTGTTCTTGTACTTGAGTCGGGATTGTGCCTTTTGTATTAAATTCCGATGCAATTTCTGTGTTTCATCGTCAATAAGAAGGTCAGAGGGATACAGTAAACCTGAAGTGAAGCATCGGAATCTATAATTAGTGTCACAGGAATGGTTCAAAACATGGACAGTAAGAAGACTCAGTTTTCTTGTACTTAAGTCGGCATCGTGGCTTTTGTATTTAATTCCGAAGCAACTTCTGTGTTTCATCGTCAATAAGAAGGTCACAGGGATACAGTTAACCTGAAGTGAAGCATCGAAATCTATAACTAGTGTCACAGGAATGGTTCAAAGCATGGACAGTAAGAGCAGCCTGTCTTCTTGTACTTGAGTCGGCATTGTGCCTTTTGTATTTAATTCCGATGCAATTTCTGTGTTTTATCGTCAATAAGAAGGTTAGAGGGATACAGTAAACATGAAGTGAAGCATCGGAAACTATAACTAGTGTCACAGGAATGGTTCAAAACATAGACAGTAAGGAGAGTCTGTTTTCTTGTACTTAAGTCGGCATTGTGCCTTTAGTATTTAATTCCGATGTAGTTTCTGTGTTTCATCGTCAATAAGGAGGCCAGATGGATATTGTAAACCTGAAGTGAAGCATCAGAATCTATAACTAGTGTCACAGGAATAGTTCAAACATAGACAGTAAGAAGAGTCAGTTTTCTTGTACTTAAGTCGGCTTTGTGCCTTTTGTATTTAATTCCGATGCAATTTTTGTGTTTCGTCGTGAATAGGAATGTCCAACAGATACAGTAAACCTGAAGTGAAGCATCGGAATCCAAAACCGGGCTCACAGGAAAGGTTCAAAACATAGACAGTAAGAAGAGCCAGTCTTCTTGTACTTGAGTCGGCATTGTGCCTTTTGTATTTAATTCCGATGCAATTTCTGTGTTTCATCGTCAATAAGATGTTCAGAGGGATACAGTAAACCTGAAGTGAGGCATCGGAATCCATAACTAGTGTCACAGGAATGGTTAAAAACATAGACAGTAAGAAGAGTCCGTTTTCCTGTACTTAAGTCGGCATTGTGCCTCTTGTATTTAATTCCGATGCAATTACTGTGTTTCATCGTCATATAGAAGGTCACAGGGATACAGTAAACCTGAAGTGAAGGATCGGAATCTGTAACTAGTGTCACAGGAATGGTTCAAAACATGGACAGTAAGAAGAGTCAGTTTTCTTGTACTTAAGTCGGCATTGTGCCTTTTGTATTCATTTCCGATGCAATTTCTACGTTTAGTCGTCAACAAGAAGGTCCACGGGGTACAGTAAACCTGAAGTGACGCATCGGAATCTAAAACCGGGCTCACAGGAAAGGTTCCAAACATAGACAGTAAGAAGAGCCAGTCTTCTTGTACTTGAGTCGACATTGTGAATTTTGTATTTAATTACGATGCAATTTCTGTGTTTCATCGTCAATACGAAGGTCAGAGAGATACAGTAAACCTGAAGTGAAGCATCGGAATCTATAACTAGTGTCACAGGAATGGTTTAAAACATAGACAGTAAGAAGAGTCATTTTTCCTGTACTTAATTCGGCATTGCGTATTTTGTATTTAATTCCGATGCAATTTCTGTGTTTGATCGTCAATAATGAGGTCAGAGGGATACAGTAAACCTGAAGTGAAGCATCGGAATCTATAACTAGTGTCACAGGAATGGTCCAAATCATAGACAGTCAGAAGAGTCAGTTTACTTTTACTTAAGTAGGCATTGTGCCTATTCTATTTAATTCAGATGCAATTTCTGTGTTTCGGCGTCAGTAAGAAGGTCCAAGGGATACGGTAAACCTGAAGTGAAGCATCGTAATCTAAATACGGTCTAACAGGAAAGGTTCAAAACATAGACAGTAAGAAGAGCTAGTCTTCTTGTACTTGAGGCGGCATTGTGCGTTTTGTATTTAATTCCGATGCAATATCTGTTTTTTATTTTCAATAAGAAGGTTAGAGGGATACAGTAAACCTGAAGTGAAGTATCGGAAACTATAACTAGTGTCACAGGAACGGTTCAAAACATAGACAGTTAGAAGAGTCTGTTTTCCTGTACTTAAGTCGGCATTGTGCCTTTTGTATTTAATTCCGATACAATTTCTGTCTTTCATCGTCAATAAGGAGGCCAGATGGATACAGTAAACCTGAAGTGAAGCATCGGAATCTATAACTAGTGTCACAGGAAAGGTTCAAACATAGACAGTAGGACGAGTCAGTTTTTTTGTACTCAAGTCGGCATTATGCCTTTTGTATTTATTTCCGATGCAATTTCTGTGTTTCGTCGTGAATAGGAATGACCGAGGGATATAGTAAACCTGAAGTGAAGCATCGGAATCTAAAACCGGGCTTCGAGGAAAGGTTCAAAGAATAGACAGTAAGGAGAGCCAGTCTTCTTGTACTTGAGTCGGCATTGTGCCTTTTGTATTTAATTCCGATGCAATTTCTGTGTTTCATCGTCAATAAGAAGGTCAGAGGGATACAGTAAACCTGAAGTGAAGCATCGGAATCTATAACTAGTGTCATAGGAATGGTTCCAAACATAGACAGTAAGAAGAGCCTGTTTTCTTGTACTTAACTCGGCATTGTGCCTTTTGTATTTTATTCTGCTGCAATTTCTGTGATTCATTGCCAATAGAAGGACACAGGGATACAGTTAACCTAAAGTGAAGCATCGGAATCTGTGACTAGTGTCACAGGAATGGTTCAATACATATACAGTAAGAAGAATTAGTTTTCTTGTGCTTAAGTTGGCATTGTGCCTTTTCTACTTAATTCCGATGCAATTTCTGTGTTTCATCGTCAATAAGAAGGTCAGAGTGATACAGTAAACCTGAAGTGAAGCATCGGAATCTATAACTAGTGTCACAGGAATGGTTCAAACATAGTCAGTAAGAACAGTCAGTTTTCTTGTACTTAAGTCGGCATTGTGCCTTTTGTATTTAATTCCGAAGCAATTTCTGTGTTTCATCGTCAACAAGAAGGGCACAGGGATACAGTAAACCTGAAGTGAATTATCGGAAACTATAACTAGTGTCACAGAAATGGTTCAAAGCATAGACAGTAAGAGCAGCCAGTCTTCTTGTACTGGAGTCGGCATTGTGCCATTTGTATTTAATTCTGATGTCATTTCTGTGTTTCATCGTCAATAAGAAGGTCAGCGGGATACAATAAACCTGAAGTGAAGCATCGGAATCTATAACTGGTGTCACAGGAATGTTTCAAAGCATTGACAGTAGGAAGAGTCAGTCTTCTTGTACTTAAGTCGGCATTGTGCCTTTTGTATTTAATTCCGATGCAATTTCTGTGTTTCGTCGTGAATAGGAATGTCCAACCGATACAGTAAACCTGAACTGAAGCATCGGAATCCAAAACCGGGCTCACAGAAAAGGTTCAAAGCATAGACAGTAAGAAGAGCCAGTCTTCTTGTACTTGAGTCGGCATTGTGCCTTTTGTATTTAATTCCGATGCAATTTCTGTGTTTCATCGTCAATAAGATGTTCAGAGGGATACAGTAAACCTGAAGTGAGGCATCGGAATCCATAACTAGTGTCACAGGAATGGTTAAAAACATAGACAGTTAGAAGAGTCAGTTTTCTTGTACTTAAGTCGGCATTGTGCCTCTTGTATTTAATTCCGATGCAATTACTGTGTTTCATCGTCAATAAGAAGGTCACAGGGATACAGTAAACCTGAAGTGAAGGATGGGAATCTGTAACTAGTGTCACAGGAATGGTTCAAAACATGGACAGTAAGAAGAGTCAGTTTTCTTGTACTTAAGTCGGCATTGTGCCTTTTGTATTTATTTCCGATGCAATTTCTACGTTTCGTCGTCAACAAGAAGGTCCACGGGATACAGTAAACCTGAAGTGAAGCATTGGAATCTATAACCGGGCTCACAGGAAAGGTTCAAAACATAGACAGTAAGAAGAGCCAGTCTTCTTGTACTTGAGTCGACATTGTGAATTTTGTATTTAATTCCGATGCAATTTTGTGTTTCATCGTCAATAAGAAGGTCAGAGAAATACAGTAAACCTGAAGTGAAGCATCGGAATCTATAACTAGTGTCACAGGAATGGTTTAAAACATAGACAGTAAGAAGAGTCATTTTTGTTGTACTTAATTCGGCATTGCGTATTTTGTATTTAATTCCGATGCAATTTCTGTGTTTGATCGTCAATAATGAGGTCAGAGGGATACAGTAAACCTGAAGTGAAGCATCGGAATCTATAACTAGTGTCACAGGAATGGTCCAAATCATAGACAGTCAGAAGAGTCAGTTTACTTTTACTTAAGTAGGCATTGTGCCTATTCTATTTAATTCCGATGCAATTTCTGTGTTTCGGCGTAAGTAAGAAGGTCCAAGGGATACGGTAAACCTGAAGTGAAGCATCGTAATCTAAATTCGGTCTAACAGGAAAGGTTCAAAACATAGACAGTAAGAAGAGCTAGTCTTCTTGTACTTGAGTCGGCATTGTGCGTTTTGTATTTAATTCCGATGCAATATCTGTGTTTTATCGTCAATAAGAAGGTTAGAGTGATACAGTAAACCTGAAGTGAAGTATCGGAAACTATAACTAGTGTCACAGGAACGGTTCAAAACATAGACAGTTAGAAGAGTCTGTTTTCCTGTACTTAAGTCGGCATTGTGCCTTTTGTATTTAATTCCGATACAATTTCTGTGTTTCATCGTTAATAAGGAGGCCAGATGGATACAGTAAACCTGAAGTGAAGCATCGGAATCTATAACTAGTGTCACAGGAATGGTTCAAACATACACAGTAGGAAGAGTCAGTTTTCTTGTACTTAAGTCGGCATTATGCCTTTTGTATTTATTTCCGATGCAATTTCTGTGTTTCGTCGTGAATAGGAATGACCAAGGGATATAGTAAACCTGAAGTGAAGCATCGGAATCTAAAACCGGGCTTCGAGGAAAGGTTCAAAGAATAGACAGTAAGGAGAGCCAGTCTTCTTGTACTTGAGTCGGCATTGTGCCTTTTGTATTTAATTCCGATGCAATTTCTGTGTTTCATCGTCAATAAGAAGGTCAGAGGGATACAGTAAACCTGAAGTGAAGCATCGGAATCTATAACTAGTGTCATAGGAATGGTTCAAAACATAGACAGTAAGAAGAGCCAGTTTTCTTGTACCTAACTCGGCATTGTGCCTTTTGTATTTTATTCTGCAGCAATTTCTGTGTTTCATTGCCAATAGAAGGACACAGGGATACAGTTAACCTAAAGTGAAGCATCGGAATCTGTGACTAGTGTCACAGGAATGGTTCAATACATATACAGTAAGAAGACTCAGTTTTCTTGTCCTTAAGTTGGCATTGTGGCTTATCTACTTAATTCCGATGCAATTTCTGTGTTTCATCGTCAATAAGAAGGTCAGAGTGATACAGTAAACCTGAAGTGAAGCATCGGAATCTATAACTAGTGTCACAGGAATGGTTCAAACATAGTCAGTAAGAACAGTCAGTTTTCTTGTACTTAAGTAGGCATTGTGCCTTTTGTATTTAATTCCGAAGCAATTTCTGTGTTTCATCGTCAACAAGAAGGGCACAGGGATACAGTAAACCTGAAGTGAATTATCGGAATCTATAACTAGTGTCACAGAAATGGTTCAAAGCTTAGACAGTAAGAGCAGCCAGTCTTCTTGTACTTGAGTCGGCATTGTGCCTTTTGTATTTAAATCTGATGCCATTTCTGTGTTTCATCGGCAATAAGAAGGTCAGCGGGATACAATAAACCTGAAGTGAAGCATTGGAATCTATAACTGGTGTCACAGGAATGTTTCAAAGTATTGACAGTCGGAAGAGTCAGTCTTCTTGTACTTAAGTCGGCATTGTTCCTTTTGTATTTAATTCCGATGCAATTTCTGTGTTTCTTCGTCAATAAGGAGGCCAGATGGATACAGTAAACCTGAAGTGAAGCATCGGAATCTATAACTAGTGTCACAGGAATGGTTCAAACATAGACCGTAGGAAGAGTCAGTTTTCTTGTACTTAAGTCGGCATTATGCCTTTTGTATTTATTTCCGATGCAATTTCTGTGTTTCGTCGTGAATAGGAATGACCAAGGGATATAGTAAACCTGAAGTGAAGCATCGGAATCTAAAACCGGGCTTCGAGGAAAGGTTCAAAGAATAGACAGTAAGGAGAGCCAGTTTTTTTGTACTTGAGTCGGCATTGTGCCTTTTGTATTTAATTCCGATGCAATTTCTGTGTTTCATCGTCAATAAGAAGGTCAGAGGGATACAGTAAACCTGAAGTGAAGCACCGGAATCTATAACTAGTGTCACAGGAATGGTTCAATACATAGGAAGTAAGAACTGTCAGTTTTCTTGTACTTAAGTCGGTATTGTGCCTTTGGTATTTAATTCCGATGCAATTTCTGTGTTTCGTCGTCAATAAGAAGGTCCATGGGATACAGTAAACCGGAAGTGAAGCAACGGAATCTAAAACCTGTATCACAGGAAAGATTCAAAACATAGACAGTAAGAAGAGCCAGTCTTCTTATACTTAAGTCGGCATTGTGCTTTTGGTATTTAATTCCGATGCAATTTCTGTGTTTCATCGTCAATAAGAAGGTCAGAGGGATACAGTAAACCTGAAGTGAAGCATCGGAATCTATAATAAAGTGTCACAGGAATGGTTCAAAACATAGACAGTAAGAAGACTCAGTTTTCTTGTACTTAAGTCGGCATCGTGCCTTTTGTATTTAATTCCGAAGCAATTTCTGTGTTTCATCGTCAATAAGAAGGTCACAGGGATACAGTAAACCTGAAGTGAAGCATCGAAATCTATAACTAGTGTCACAAAAACGGTTCAAAGCATGGACAGTAAGAGCAGCCTGTCTTCTTGTACTGGAGTCGGCATTGTGCCTTTTGTATTTAATTCCGATGCAATTTCTGTGTTTTATCGTCAATATGAAGGTTAGAGGGATACAGTAAACATGAAGTGAAGCATCGGAAACTATAACTAGTGTCACAGGAATGGTTCAAAACATGGACAGTAAGAAGAGTCAGTTTTCTTGTACTTAAGTCGGCATTGTGCCGTTTGTATTCATTTCCGATGCAATTTCTACGTTTCGTCGTCAACAAGAAGGTCCACAGGATACAGTAAACCTGAAGTGAAGCATCGAAATCTATAATTAGTGTCACAAGAATGGTTCAAAGCATGGACAGTAAGAGCAGCCTGTCTTCTTGTACTTGAGTCGGCATTGTGCCTTTTGTATTTAATTCCGATGCAATTTCTGTGTTTTATCGTCAATAAGAAGGTTAGAGGGATACAGTAAACATGAAGTGAAGCATCGGAAACTATAACTAGTGTCACAGGAATGGTTCGAAACATAGACAGTAAGAAGAGTCTGTTTTCTTGTACTTAAGTCGGCATTGTGCCTTTAGTATTTAATTCCGATGTAGTTTCTGTGTTTCATCGTCAATAAGGAGGCCAGATGGATATAGTAAACCTGAAGTGAAGCATCAGAATCTATAACTAGTGTCACAGGAATAGTTCAAACATAGACAGTAAGAAGAGTCAGTTTTCTTGTACTTAAGTCGGCTTTGTGCCTTTTGTATTTAATTCCGATGCAATTTCTGTGTTTCGTCGTGAATAGGAATGTCCAACGGATACAGTAAACCTGAAGTGAAGCATCGGAATCCAAAACCGGGCTCACAGGAAAGGTTCAAAACATAGACAGTAAGAAGAGCCAGTCTTCTTGTACTTGAGTCGGCATTGTGCCTTTTCTATTTAATTCCGATGCAATTTCTGTGTTTCGTCGTCAATAAGATCTTCAGAGGGATACAGTAAACCTGAAGTGAGGCATCGGAATCCATAACTAGTGTCACAGGAATGGTTAAAAACATAGACAGTAAGAAGAGTCAATTTTCTTGTACTTAAGTCGGCATTGTGCCTCTTGTATTCAATTCCGATGCAATTACTGTGTTTCATCGTCAATAAGAAGGTCACAGGGATACAGTAAACCTGAAGTGAAGGATCGGAATCTGTAACTAGTGTCACAGGAATGGTTCAAAACATGGACAGTAAGAAGAGTCAGTTTTCTTGTACTTAAGTCGGCATTGTGCCTTTTGTATTCATTTCCGATGCAATTTCTACGTTTCGTCGTCAACAAGAAGGTCCACGGGATATAGTAAACCTGAAGTGAAGCATCGGAATCTAAAACCGGGCTCACAGGAAAGGTTCAAAGCATAGACAGTAAGAAGAGCCAGTCTTCTTGTACTTGAGTCGACATTGTGAATTTTGTATTTAATTCCGATGCAATTTCTGTGTTTCATCGTCAATAAGAAGGTCAGAGAGATACAGTAAACCTGAAGTGAAGCATCGGAATCTATAACTAGTGTCACAGGAATGATTTAAAACATAGACAGTGAGAAGAGTCATTTGTCTTATACTTAATTCGGCATTGCGTATTTTGTATTTAATTCCGATGCAATTTCTGTGTTTGATCGTCAATAATGAGGTCAGAGGGATACAGTAAACCTGAAATGAAGCATCGGAATCTATAACTAGTGTCACAGGAATGGTCCAAATCATAGACAGTCAAAAGAGTCAGTTTACTTTTACTTAAGTAGGCATTGTGCCTATTCTATTTAATTCCGATGCAATTTCTGTGTTTCGGCGTCAGTAAGAAGGTCCAAGGGATACGGTAAACCTGAAGTGAAGCATCGTAATCTAAATCCGGCCTAACAGGAAAGGTTCAAAACATAGACAGTAAGAAGAGCTAGTCTTCTTGGACTTGAGTCGGCATTGTGCGTTTTGTATTTATTTCCGATGCAATATCTGTGTTTTATCGTCAATAAGAAGGTTAGAGGGATACAGTAAACCTGAAGTGAAGTATCGGAAACTATAACTAGTGTCACAGGAACGGTTCAAAACATAGACAATTAGAAGGGTCTGTTTTCCTGTACTTAAGTCGGCATTGTGCCTTTTGTATTTAATTCCGATTCAATTTCTGTGTTTCATCGTCAATAAGGAGGCCAGATGGATACAGTAAACCTGAAGTGAAGCATCGGAATCTATAACTAGTGTCACAGGAATGGTTCAAACATAGACAGTAGGAAGAGTCAGTTTTCTTGTACTTAAGTCGGCATTATGCCTTTTGTATTTGTTTCCGATGCAATTTCTGTGTTTCGTCGTGAATAGGAATGACCAAGGGTATATTAAACCTGAAGTGAAGCATCGGAATCTAAAACCGGGCTTCGAGGAAAGGTTCAAAGAATAGACAGTAAGGAGAGCCAGTCTTCTTGTACTTGAGTCGGCATTGTGCCTTTTGTATTTAATTCCGATGCAATTTCTGTGTTTCATCGTCAATAAGAAGGTCAGAGGGATACAGTAAACCTGAAGTGAAGCATCGGAATCTATAACTAGTGTCATAGGAATGGTTCAAAACATAGACAGTAAGAAGAGCCAGTTTTCTTGTACTTAACTCGGCATTGTGCCTTTTGTATTTTATTCTGCTGCAATTTCTGTGTTTCATTGCCAATAGAAGGACACAGGGATACAGTACACCTGAAGTGAAGCATCGGAATCTATAACTACTGTCACAGGAATGGTCAAAAACATAGACAGTAAGAAGAGTCAGTTTTCTTGTACTTAAGTCGGCATTGTGCCTTTTGTATTCATTTCCGATGCAATTTCTACGTTTCGACGTCTATAAGAAGGTCCACGGGATACAGTAAACCTGAAGTGAAGCATGGGAATCTGTAACTAGTCTCACAGGAATGGTTCAAAACATAGACAGTAAGAAGAGTCAGTTTTCTTGTACTTATGTCGGCATTGTGCCTTTTGTATTTAATTCCGAAGCAATTTCTGTGTTTCATCGTCAATAGGAAGGTCACAGGGATGCAGTAAACCTTAAGTGAAGCATCGGAATCTATAACTAGTGTCACAGAAATGGTTCAAAACATAGACAGTAAGAGCAGCCAGTCTTCTTGTACTTGAGTCGTCATTGTGCCTTTTGTATTTAATTCCGATGCAATTTCTGTGTTTCATCGTCAATAAGAAAGTCAGAGGGATACAGTAAACCTGAAGTGAAGCATCGGAATCTATAACTAGTGTCACGGGAATGGTTCAAAACAGAGACAGTAGGAAGAGTCAGTCTTCTTGTACTTAAGTCGGCATTGTGCCTTTTGTATTTAATTGCGATGCAATTTCTGTGTTTCATCGTCAATTAGGAGGCCAGATGGATACAGTAAACCTGAAGTGAAGCATCGGAATCTCTAACTAGTGTCACAGGAATGGTTCAAACATAGACGGCAAGAAAAGTCAGTTTTCTTGTACTTAAGTCGGCATTATGCCTTTTGTATTTAATTCCGATTCAATTTCTGTGTTTCATCGTCAATAAGAAGGTCAGAGGGATACAGTAAACCTGAAGTGAAGCATCGGAATCTATAACTACTGTCACAGGAATGGTTCAAATCAGAGACAGTAAGAAGAGTCAGTTTTCTTTTACTTAAGTCGGCATTGTGCCTTTTTGTATTTTATTCCGATGCAATTTCTGTGTTTCATCTTCAATAAAAAGGTCACAGGGATACAGGTAACCTAAAGTGAAGCATCGGAATCTATAACTAGTGTCACAGGAATGGTTCAAAACATAGAGAGTAAGAAGGGTCAGTTTTCTTAAACTTAAATCGGCATTGCGCCTATTCTATTTAATTCCGCTGCTATTTCTGTGTTTCATCGTCAATAAGAAGTTCAGAGGGATACAGTAAACCTGAAGTGAAGCATCGGAATCTATAGCTAGTGTCACAGGAATGGTCAAAAAGATAGACAGTAAGAAGTGTCAGTTTTCTTGTACTTAAGTCGGCATTGTGCATTTTGTATTCATTTCCGATGCAATTTCTACGTTTCGTCGTCAATAAGAAGGTGCACGGGATACAGTAAACCTGAAGTGAAGCATCGGAATCTAAAACCGGGCTCACAGGAAAGGTTCAAATCATAGACAGTAAGAAAAGCCTGTGTTCTTGTACTTGAGTCGGGATTGTGCCTTTTGTATTTAATTCCGATGCAATTTCTGTGTTTCATCGACAATAAGAAGGTCAGAGGATACAGTAAACCTGAAGTGAAACATCGCAATCTATAACTAGTGTCACAGGAATGGTTCAATACATGGGAAGTAAGAAGTGTCAGTTTTCTTGTACTTAAGTCGGTATTGTGCCATTTGTATTAAATTCCGATGCAATTTCTGTGTTTCATCGTCAATAAGAAGGTCAGAGGGATACAGTAAACCTGAAGTGAAGCATCGGAATCTATAATTAGTGTCACAGGAATGGTTCAAAACATAGACAGTAAGAGGACTCAGTTTTCTTGTACTTAAGTCGGCATCGTGGCTTTTGTATTTAATTCCGAAGCAATTTCTGTGTTTCATTGTCAATAAGAAGGTCACAGGGATACAGTTAACCTGAAGTGAAGCATCGAAATCTATAACTAGTGTCACAGGAATGGTTCAAAACATGGACAGTAAGAGCAGCCTGTCTTCTTGTACTTGAGTCGGCATTGTGCCTTTTGTATTTAATTCCGATGCAATTTCTGTGTTTTATCGTCAATAAGAAGGTTAGAGGGATACAGTAAACATGAAGTGAAGCATCGGAAACTATAACTAGTGTCACAGGAATGGTTCAAAACATAGACAGTAAGAAGAGTCTGTTTTCTTGTACTTAAGTCGGCATTGTGCCTTTAGTATTTAATTCCGATGTAGTTTCTGTGTTTCATCGTCAATAAGGAGGCCAGATGGATATTGTAAACCTGAAGTGAAGCATCAGAATCTATAACTAGTGTCACAGGAATAGTTCAAACATAGACAGTAAGAAGAGTCAGTTTTCTTGTACTTAAGTCGGCTTTGTGCCTTTTGTATTTAATTCCGATGCAATTTTTGTGTTTCGTCGTGAATAGGAATGTCCAACAGATACAGTAAACCTGACGTGAAGCATAGGAATCCAAAACCAGGCTCACAGGAAAGGTTCAAAACGTAGACAGTAAGAAGAGCCAGTCTTCTTGTACTTGAGTCGGCATTGTGCCTTTTGTATTTAATTCCGATGCAATTTCTGTGTTTCATCGTCAATAAGATGTTCAGAGGGATACAGTAAACCTGAAGTGAGGTATCGGAATCCATAACTAGTGTCACAGGAATGGTTAAAACATAGACAGTAAGAAGAGTCAGTTTTCTTGTACTTAAGTCGGCATTGTGCCTCCTGTATTTAATTCCGATGCAATTACTGTGTTTCATCGTCATATAGAAGGTCACAGGGATACAGTAAACCTGAAGTGAAGGATCGGAATCTGTAACTAGTGTCACAGGAATGGTTCAAAACATGGACATTAAGAAGAGTCAGTTTTCTTGTACTTAAGTCGGCATTGTGCCTTTTGTATTCATTTCCGATGCAATTTCTACGTTTCGTCGTCAACAAGAAGGTCCACGGGGTACAGTAAACCTGAAGTGAAGCATCGGAATCTAAAACTGGGCTCACAGGAAAGGTTCAAAACATAGACAGTAAGAAGAGCCAGTCTTCTTGTGCTTGAGTCGACATTGTGCCTTTTGTATTTAATTCCGATGCAATTTCTGTGTTTCATCGTCAATAAGAAGGTCAGAGAGATACAGTAAACCTGAAGTGAAGCATCGGAATCTATAACTAGTGTCACAGGAATGGTTTAAAACATAGACAGTAAGAAGAGTCATTTTTCCTGTACTTAATTCGGCATTGCGTATTTTGTATTTAATTCCAATGCAATTTCTGTGTTTGATCGTCAATAATGAGGTCAGAGGGATACAGTAAACCTGAAGTGAAGCATCGGAATCTATAACTAGTGTCACAGGAATGGTCCAAATCATAGACAGTCAGAAGAGTCAGTTTACTTTTACTTAAGTAGGCATTGTGCCTATTCTGTTTAATTCCGATGCAATTTCTGTGTTTCGGCGTCTGTAAGAAGGTCCAAGGGATACGGTAAACCTGAAGTGAAGCATCGTAATCTAAATACGGTCTAACAGGAAAGGTTCAAAACATAGACAGTAAGAAGAGCTAGTCTTCTTGTACTTGAGTCGGCATTGTGCGTTTTGTATTTAATTCCGATGCAATATATGTGTTTTATTTTCAATAAGAAGGTTAGAGGGATACAGTAAACCTGAAGTGAAGTATCGGAAACTATAACTAGTGTCACAGGAACGGTTCAAAACATAGACAGTTAGAAGAGTCTGTTTTCCTGTACTTAAGTCGGCATTGTGCCTTTTGTATTTAATTCCGATACAATTTCTGTGTTTCATCGTCAATAAGGAGGCCAGATGGATACAGTAAACCTGAAGTGAAGCATCGGAATCTATAACTAGTGTCACAGGAATGGTTCAAACATAGACAGTAGGAAGAGTCAGTTTTTTTGTACTTAAGTCGGCATTATGCCTTTTGTATTTATTTCCGATGCAATTTCTGTGTTTCGTCGTGAATAGGAATGACCAAGGGATATAGTAAACCTGAAGTGAAGCATCGGAATCTAAAACCGGGCTTCGAGGAAAGGTTCAAAGAATAGACAGTAAGGAGAGCCAGTCTTCTTGTACTTAACTCGGCATTGTGCCTTTTGTATTTTATTCTGCTGCAATTTCTGTGTTTCATTGCCAATAGAAGGACACAGGGATACAGTTAACCTAAAGTGAAGCATCGGAATCTGTGAATAGTGTCACAGGAATGGTTCAATACATATACAGTAAGAAGACTCAGTTTTCTTGTGCTTAAGTTGGCATTGTGCCTTTTCTACTTAATTCCGATGCAATTTCTGTGTTTCATCGTCAATAAGAAGGTCAGAGTGATACAGTAAACCTGAAGTGAAGCATCGGAATCTATAACTAGTGTCACAGGAATGGTTCAAACATAGTCAGTAAGAACAGTCAGTTTTCTTGTACTTAAGTCGGCATTGTGCCTTTTGTATTTAATTCCGAAGCAATTTCTGTGTTTCATCGTCAACAAGAAGGGCACAGGGATACAGTAAACCTGAAGTGAATTATCGGAAACTATAACTAGTGTGACAGAAATGGTTCAAAGCATAGACAGTAAGAGCAGCCAGTCTTCTTGTACTTGAGTCGGCATTGTGCCATTTGTATTTAATTCTGATGCCATTTCTGTGTTTCATCGTCAATAAGAAGGTCAGCGGGATACAATAAACCTGAAGTGAAGCATCGGAATCTATAACTGGTGTCACAGGAATGTTTCAAAGCATTGACAGTAGGAAGAGTCAGTCTTCTTGTACTTAAGTCGGCATTGTGCCTTTTGTATTTAATTCCGATGCAATTTCTGTGTTTCGTCGTGAATAGGAATGTCCAACCGATACAGTAAACCTGAAGTGAAGCATCGGAATCCAAAACCGGGCTCACAGAAAAGGTTCAAAACATAGACAGTAAGAAGAGCCAGTCTTCTTGTACTTGAGTCGGCATTGTGCCTTTTGTATTTAATTCCGATGCAATTTCTGTGTTTCATCGTCAATAAGATGTTCAGAGGGATACAGTAAACCTGAAGTGAGGCATCGGAATCCATAACTAGTGTCACAGGAATGGTTAAAAACATAGACAGTTAGAAGAGTCAGTTTTCTTGTACTTAAGTCGGCATTGTGCCACTTGTATTTAATTCCGATGCAATTACTGTGTTTCATCGTCAATAAGAAGGTCACAGGGATACAGTAAACCTGAAGTGAAGGATCGGAATCTGTAACTAGTGTCACAGGAATGGTTCAAAACATGGACAGTAAGAAGAGTCAGTATTCTTGTACTTAAGTCGGCATTGTGCCTTTTGTATTTATTTCCGATGCAATTTCTACGTTTCGTCGTCAACAAGAAGGTCCACGGGATACAGTAAACCTGAAGTGAAGCATCGGAATCTATAACCGGGCTCACAGGAAAGGTTCACAACATAGACAGTAAGAAGAGCCAGTCTTCTTGTACTTGAGTCGACATTGTGAATTTTGTATTTAATTCCGATGCAATTTCTGTGTTTCATCGTCAATAAGAAGGTCAGAGAGATACAGTAAACCTGAATTGAAGCATCGGAATCTATAACTAGTGTCACAGGAATGGTTTAAAACATAGACAGTAAGAAGAGTCATTTTTCTTGTACTTAATTCGGCATTGCGTATTTTGTATTTAATTCCGATGTAATTTCTGTGTTTGATCGTCAATAATGAGGTCAGAGGGATACAGTAAACCTGAAGTGAAGCATCGGAATCTATAACTAGTGTCACAGGAATGGTCCAAATCATAGACAGTCAGAAGAGTCAGTTTACTTTTACTTAAGTAGGCATTGTGCCTATTCTATTTAATTCCGATGCAATTTCTGTGTTTCGGCGTCAGTAAGAAGGTCCAAGGGATACGGTAAACCTGAAGTGAAGCATCGTAATCTAAATTCGGTCTAACAGGAAAGGTTCAAAACATAGACAGTAAGAAGAGCTAGTCTTCTGGTACTTGAGTCGGCATTGTGCGTTTTGTATTTAATTCCGATGCAATATCTGTGTTTTATCGTCAATAAGAAGGTTAGAGGGATACAGTAAACCTGAAGTGAAGTATCGGAAACTATAACTAGTGTCACAGGAACGGTTCAAAACATAGACAGTTAGAAGAGTCTGTTTTCCTGTACTTAAGTCGGCATTGTGCCTTTTGTATTTAATTCCGATACAATTTCTGTGTTTCATCGTCAATAAGGAGGCCAGATGGATACAGTAAACCTGAAGTGAAGCATCGGAATCTATAACTAGTGTCACAGGAATGGTTCAAACATAGACAGTAGGAGGAGTCAGTTTTCTTGTACTTAAGTCGGCATTATGCCTTTTGTATTTATTTCCGATGCAATTTCTGTGTTTCGTCGTGAATAGGAATGACCAAGGGATATAGTAAACCTGAAGTGAAGCATCGGAATCTAAAACCGGGCTTCGAGGAAAGGTTCAAAGAATAGACAGTAAGGAGAGCCAGTCTTCTTGTACTTGAGCCGGCATTGTGCCTTTTGTATTTAATTCCGAAGCAATTTCTGTGTCTCATCGTCAACAAGAAGGTCAGAGGGATACAGAAAACCTGAAGTGAATTATCGGAATCTATAACTAGTGTCACAGAAATGGTTCAAAGCATAGACAGTAAGAGCAGCCAGTCTTCTTGTACTTGAGTCGGCATTGTGCCTTTTGTATTTAATTCCGATGCAATTTCTGTGTTTCATCGTCAATAAGAAGGTCAGAGGGATACAGTAAACCTGAAATGAAGCATCGGAATCTATAATTAGTGTACCAGGAATGGTTCAAAACATAGACAGTAAGAAGACTCAGTTTTCTTGTACTTAAGTCGGCATCGTGCCTTTTGTATTTAATTCCGAAGCAATTTCTGTGTTTCATCGTCAATAAGAAGGTCACAGGGATACAGTAAACCTGAAGTGAAGCATCGAAATCCATAACTAGTGTCACAAGAATGGTTCAAAGCATGGACAGTAAGAGCAGCCTGTCTTCTTGTACTTGAGTCGGCATTGTGCCTTTTGTATTTAATTCCGATGCAATTTCTGTGTTTTATCGTCAATAAGAAGGTTAGAGGGATACAGTAAACATGAATTGAAGCATCAGAAACTATAACTAGTGTCACAGGAATGGTTCGAAACATAGACAGTAAGAAGAGTCTGTTTTCTTGTACTTAAGTCGGCATTGTGCCTTTAGTATTTAATTCCGATGTAGTTTCTGTGTTTCATCGTCAATAAGGAGGCCAGATGAATATAGTAAACCTGAAGTGAAGCATCAGAATCTATAACTAGTGTCACAGGAATAGTTCAAACATAGACAGTAAGAAGAGTCAGTTTTATTTGTACTTAAGTCGGCTTTGTGCCTTTTGTATTTAATTCCGATGCAATTTCTGTGTTTCGTCGTGAATAGGAATGTCCAACGGATACAGTAAACCTGAAGTGAAGCATCGGAATCCAAAACCGGGCTCACAGGAAAGGTTCAAAACATAGACAGTAAGAAGAGCCAGTCTTCTTGTACTTGAGTCGGCATTGTGCCTTTTCTATTTAATTCCGATGCAATTTCTGTGTTTCATCGTCAATAAGATGTTCAGAGGGATACAGTAAACCTGAAGTGAGGCATCGGAATCCATAACTAGTGTCACAGGAATGGTTCAAAACATGGACAGTAAGAAGAGTCAGTTTTCTTGTACTTAAGTCGGCATTGTGCCTTTTGTATTCATTTCCGATGCAATTTCTACGTTTCGTCGTCAACAAGAAGGTCCACGGGATACAGTAAACCTGAAGTGAAGCATCGGAATCTAAAACCGGGCTCACAGGAAAGGTTCAAAACATAGACAGTAAGAAGAGCCAGTCTTCTTGTACTTGAGTCGACATTGTGAATTTTGTATTTAATTCCGATGCAATTTCTGTGTTTCATCGTCAATAAGAAGGTCAGAGAGATACAGTAAACCTGAAGTGAAGCATCGGAATCTATAACTAGTGTCACAGGAATGGTTCAATACATAGGAAGTAAGAACTGTCAGTTTTCTTGTACTTAAGTCGGTATTGTGCCTTTTGTATTTAATTCCGATGCAATTTCTGTGTTTCATCGTCAATAAGAAGGTCAGAGAGATACAGTAAACCTGAAGTGAAGCATCGGAATCTATAACTAGTGTCACAGGAATGGTTCAATACATAGGAAGTAAGAACTGTCAGCTTTCTTGTACTTAAGTCGGTATTGTGCCTTTTGTATTTAATTCCGATGCAATTTCTGTGTTTCGTCGTCAATAAGAAGGTCCATGGGATACAGTAAACCGGAAGTGAAGCAACGGAATCTAAAACCTGTATCACAGGAAAGATTCAGAACATAGACAGTAAAAAGAGCCAGTCTTCTTGTACTTAAGTCGGCATTATGCCTTTTGTATTTGTTTCCGATGCAATTTCTGTGTTTCGTCGCGAATAGGAATGACCAAGGGTATATTAAACCTGAAGTGAAGCATCGGAATCTAAAACCGGGCTTCGAGGAAAGGTTCAAAGAATAGACAGTAAGGAGAGCCAGTCTTCTTGTACTTGAGTCGGCATTGTGCCTTTTGTATTTAATTCCGATGCAATTTCTGTGTTTCACCGTCAATAAGAAGGTCAGAGGGATACAGTAAACCTGAAGTGAAGCATCGGAATCTATAACTAGTGTCACAGGAATGGTTCAATACATAGGAAGTAAGAACTGTCAGTTTTCTTGTACTTAAGTCGGTATTTTGCCTTTTGTATTTAATTCCGATGCAATTTTTGTGTTTCGTGGTCAATAAGAAGGTCCATTGGATACAGTAAACCGGAAGTGAAGCAACGGAATCTAAAACCTGTATCACAGGAAAGATTCAAAACATAGACAGTGAAAAGAGATAGTCTTCTTGTACTTAAGTCGGCATTGTGCTTTTTGTATTTAATTCCGATGCAATTTCTGTGTTTCATCGTCAATAAGAAGGTCAGAGGGATACAGTAAACCTGAAATGAAGCATCGGAATCTATAATTAGTGTCACAGGAATGGTTCAAAACATAGACAGTAAGAAGACTCAGTTTTCTTGTACTTAAGTCGGCATCGTGCCTTTTGTATTTAATTCCGAAGCAATTTCTGTGTTTCATCGTCAATAAGAAGGTCACAGGGATACAGTAAACCTGAAGTGAAGCATCGAAATCTATAACTAGTGTCACAAGAATGGTTCAAAGCATGGACAGTAAGAGCAGCCTGTCTTCTTGTACTTGAGTCGGCATTGTGCCTTTTGTATTTAATTCCGATGCAATTTCTGTGTTTTATCGTCAATAAGAAGGTTAGAGGGATACAGTAAACATGAATTGAAGCATCAGAAACTATAACTAGTGTCACAGGAATGGTTCGAAACATAGACAGTAAGAAGAGTCTGTTTTCTTGTACTTAAGTCGGCATTGTGCCTTTAGTATTTAATTCCGATGTAGTTTCTGTGTTTCATCGTCAATAAGGAGGCCAGATGAATATAGTAAACCTGAAGTGAAGCATCAGAATCTATAACTAGTGTCACAGGAATAGTTCAAACATAGACAGTAAGAAGAGTCAGTTTTCTTGTACTTAAGTCGGCTTTGTGCCTTTTGTATTTAATTCCGATGCAATTTCTGTGTTTCGTCGTGAATAGGAATGTCCAACGGATACAGTAAACCTGAAGTGAAGCATCGGAATCCAAAACCGGGCTCACAGGAAAGGTTCAAAACATAGACAGTAAGAAGAGCCAGTCTTCTTGTACTTGAGTCGGCATTGTGCCTTTTCTATTTAATTCCGATGCAATTTCTGTGTTTCATCGTCAATAAGATGTTCAGAGGGATACAGTAAACCTGAAGTGAGGCATCGGAATCCATAACTAGTGTCACAGGAATGGTTCAAAACATAGACAGTAAGAAGAGTCAGTTTTCTTGTACTTAAGTCGGCATTGTGCCTTTTGTATTTAATTCCGATGCAATTTCTGTGTTTCGTCGTCAATAAGAAGGTCCATGGGATACAGCAAACCGGAAGTGAAGCAACGGAATCTAAAACCTGTATCACAGGAAAGATTCAAAACATAGACAGTAAAAAGAGCCAGTCTTCTTGTACTTAAGTCGGCATTATGCCTTTTGTATTTGTTTCCGATGCAATTTCTGTGTTTCGTCGCGAATAGGAATGACCAAGGGTATATTAAACCTGAAGTGAAGCATCGGAATCTAAAACCGGGCTTCGAGGAAAGGTTCAAAGAATAGACAGTAAGGAGAGCCAGTCTTCTTGTACTTGAGTCGGCATTGTGCCTTTTGTATTTAATTCCGATGCAATTTCTGTGTTTCATCGTCAATAAGAAGGTCAGAGGGATACAGTAAACCTGAAGTGAAGCATCGGAATCTATAACTAGTGTCATAGGAATGGTTCAAAACATAGACAGTAAGAAGAGCCAGTTTTCTTGTACTTAACTCGGCATTGTGCCTTTTGTATTTTATTCTGCTGCAATTTCTGTGTTTCATTGCCAATAGAAGGACACAGGGATACAGTTAACCTAAAGTGAAGCATCGGAATCTGTGACTAGTGTCACAGGAATGGTTCAATACATATACAGTAAGAAGACTCAGTTTTCTTGTGCTTAAGTTGGCATTGTGCCTTTTCTACTTAATTCCGATGCAATTTCTGTGTTTCATCGTCAATAAGGAGGCCAGATGGATACAGTAAACCTGAAGTGAAGCATCGGAATCTATAACTAGTGTCACAGGAATGTTTCAAAGCATTGACAGTAGGAAGAGTCAGTTTTCTTGTACTTAAGTCGGCATTGTGCCTTTTGTATTTAATTCCGATGCAATTTCTGTGTTTCTTCGTCAATAAGGAGGCCAGATGGATACAGTAAACCTGAAGTGAAGCATCGGAATCTATAACTAGTGTCACAGGAATGGTACAAAGCATAGAGAGTAAGAAGACTCAGTTTTCTTGTACTTAAGTCGGCATCGTGCCTTTTGTATTTAATTCCGAAGCAATTTCTGTGTTTCATCGTCATTAAGAAGGTCAGAGGGATACAGTAAACCTGAAGTGAAGCATCGGAATCTATAACTAGTGTCACAGGAATGGTTCAATACATAGGAAGTAAGAAGTGTCAGTTTTCTTGTACTTAAGTCGGTATTGTGCCATTTGTATTTAATTCCGATGCAATTTCTGTGTTTCGTCGTCAATAAGAAGGTCCATGGGATACAGTAAACCGGAAGTGAAGCAACGGAATCTAAAACCTGTATCACAGGAAAGATTCAAAACATAGACAGTAAGAAGAGCCAGTCTTCTTGTACTTAAGTCGGCATTGTGCTTTTTGTATTTAATTCCGATGCAATTTCTGTGTTTCATCGTCAATAAGAAGGTCAGAGGGATACAGTAAACCTGGAGTGAAGCATCGGAAACTATAATTAGTGTCACAGGAATGGTTCAAAACATAGACAGTAAGAAGACTCAGTTTTCTTGTACTTAAGTCGGCATCGTGCCTTTTGTATTTAATTCCGAAGCAATTTCTGTGTTTCATCGACAATAAGAAGGTCACAGGGATACAGTAAACCTGAAGTGAAGCAACGAAATCTATAACTAGTGCCACAGGAATGGTTCAAAGCATAGACAGTAAGAGCAGCCTGTCTTCTTGTACTTGAGTCGGCATTGTGCCTTTTGTATTTAATTCCGATGCAATTTCTGTATTTTATCGTCAATAAGAAGGTTACAGGGATACAGTAAACATGAAGTCAAGCATCGGAAACTATAACTAGTGTCACAGGAATGGTTCAAAACATAGACAGTAAGAAGAGTCTGTTTTCTTGTACTTAAGTCGGCATTGTGCCTTTGATATTTAATTCCGATGTAGTTTCTGTGTTTCATCGTCAATAAGGAGGCCAGATGGATATAGTAAAGCTGAAGTGAAGCATCAGAATCTATAACTAGTGTCACAGGAATGGTTCAAACATAGACAGTAAGAAGAGTCAGTTTTCTTGTACTTAAGTCGGCTTTGTGCCTTTCGTGTTTAATTCCGATGCAATTTCTGTGTTTCGGCGTGAATAGGAATGTCCAACGGATACAGTAAACCTGAAGTGAAGCATCGGAATCCAAAACCGGGCTCACAGGAAAGGTTCAAAACATAGACAGTAAGAAGAGCCAGTCTTCTTGTACTTGAGTCGGCATTGTGCCTTTTGTATTTAATTCCGATGCAATTTCTGTGTTTCATCGTCAATAAGAAGTTCAGAGGGATACAGTAAACCTGAAGTGAGGCATCGGAATCCATAACTAGTGTCACAGGAATGGTTAAAAACATAGACAGTAAGAAGAGTCAGTTTTCTTGTACTTAAGTCGGTATTGTGCCTCTTGTATTTAATTCCGATGGAATTACTGTGTTTCATCGTCAATAAGAAGGTCACAGGGAGACAGTAAACATGAAGTGAAGGATCGGAATCTGTAACTAGTGTCACAGGAATGGTTCAAAACATGGACAGTAAGAAGAGTCAGTTTTCATGTACTTAAGTCGGCATTGTGCCTTTTGCATTCATTTCCGATGCAATTTCTACGTTTCGTCGTCAACAAGAAGGTCCACGGGATACAGTAAACCCGAAGTGAAGCATCGGAATCTAAAACCGGGCTCACAGGAAAGGTTCAAAACATAGACAGTAAGAAGAGCCAGTCTTCTTGTACTTGAGTCGACATTGTGAATTTTGTATTTAATTCCGATGCAATTTCTGTGTTTCATCGTCAATAAGAAGGTCAGAGAGATACAGTAAACCTGAAGTGAAGCATCGGAATCTATAACTAGTGTCACGGGAATGGTTTAAAACATAGACAGTAAGAAGAGTCATTTTTCTTGTACTTAATTCGGCATTGCGTATTTTGTATTTAATTCCGATGCAATTTCTGTGTTTGATCGTCAATAATGAGGTCAGAGGGATACAGTAAACCTGAAGTGAAGCATCGGAATCTATAACTAGTGTCACAGGAATGGTCCAAATCATATACAGTAAGAAGAGTCAGTTTACTTTTACTTAAGTCGGCGTCATGCCGTTTGTATTTAATTCCGAAGCAATTTCTGTGTTTCGTCGTGAATAGGAATGTCCAAGGGATACAGTAAACCTGAAGTGAAGCATCGGAATCTAAAACCGGGCTCATAGGAAAGGTTCAAAACATAGACAGTAAGAAGAGCCAGTCTTCTTGTACTTGAGTCGGCATTGTGCCTTTTGTATTTAATTCTGATGCAATTTCTGTGTTTCATCGTCAATTAGAAGGTCAGAGGGATACAGTAAACCTGAAGTGAAGCATCGGAATCTATAATTAGTGTCACAGGAATGGTTCAAAACATAGACAGTAAGAAGACTCAGTTTTCTTGTACTTAAGTCGGCATCGTGGCTTTTGTATTTAATTCCGAAGCAATTTCTGTGTTTCATCGTCAATAAGAAGGTCACAGGGATACAGTTAACCTGAAGTGAAGCATCGAAATCTATAACTAGTGTCACAGGAATGGTTCAAAGCATGGACAGTAAGAGCAGATTGTCTTCTTGTACTTGAGTCGGCATTGTGCCTTTTGTATTTAATTCCGATGCAATTTCTGTGTTTTATCGTCAATAAGAAGGTTAGAGGGATACAGTAAACATGAAGTGAAGCATCGGAAACTATAACTAGTGTCACAGGAATGGTTCAAAACATAGACAGTAAGAAGAGTCTGTTTTCTTGTACTTAAGTCGGCATTGTGCCTTTAGTATTTAATTCCGATGTAGTTTCTGTGTTTCATCGTCAATAAGGAGGCCAGATGGATATTGTAAACCTGAAGTGAAGCATCAGAATCTATAACTAGTGTCACAGGAATAGTTCAAACATAGACAGTAAGAAGAGTCAGTTTTCTTGTACTTAAGTCGGCTTTGTGCCTATTGTATTTAATTCCGATGCAATTTTTGTGTTTCGTCGTGAATAGGAATGTCCAACAGATACAGTAAACCTGACGTGAAGCATAGGAATCCAAAACCGGGCTCACAGGAAAGGTTCAAAACGTAGACAGTAAGAAGAGCCAGTCTTCTTGTACTTGAGTCGGCATTGTGCCTTTTGTATTTAATTCCGATGCAATTTCTGTGTTTCATCGTCAATAAGATGTTCAGAGGGATACAGTAAACCTGAAGTGAGGCATCGGAATCCATAACTAGTGTCACAGGAATGGTTAAAAACATAGACAGTAAGAAGAGTCAGTTTTCTTGTGCTTAAGTCGGCATTGTGCCTCTTGTATTTAATTCCGATGCAATTACTGTGTTTCATCGTCATATAGAAGGTCACAGGGATACAGTAAACCTGAAGTGAAGGATCGGAATCTGTAACTAGTGTCACAGGAATGGTTCAAAACATGGACATTAAGAAGAGTCAGTTTTCTTGTACTTAAGTCGGCATTGTGCCTTTTGTATTCATTTCCGATGCAATTTCTACGTTTCGTCGTCAACAAGAAGGTCCACGGGGTACAGTAAACCTGAAGTGAAGCATCGGAATCTAAAACTGGGCTCACAGGAAAGGTTCAAAACATAGACAGTAAGAAGAGCCAGTCTTCTTGTGCTTGAGTCGACATTGTGCCTTTTGTATTTAATTCCGATGCAATTTCTGTGTTTCATCGTCAATAAGAAGGTCAGAGAGGTACAGTAAACCTGAAGTGAAGCATCGGAATCTATAACTAGTGTCACAGGAATGGTTTAAAACATAGACAGTAAGAAGAGTCATTTTTCCTGTACTTAATTCGGCATTGCGTATTTTGTATTTAATTCCGATGCAATTTCTGTGTTTGATCGTCAATAATGAGGTCAGAGGGATACAGTAAACCTGAAGTGAAGCATCGGAATCTATAACTAGTGTCACAGGAATGGTCCAAATCATAGACAGTCAGAAGAGTCAGTTTACTTTTACTTAAGTAGGCATTGTGCCTATTCTATTTAATTCCGATGCAATTTCTGTGTTTCGGCGTCTGTAAGAAGGTCCAAGGGATACGGTAAACCTGAAGTGAAGCATCGTAATCTAAATACGGTCTAACAGGAAAGGTTCAAAACATAGACAGTAAGAAGAGCTAGTCTTCTTGTACTTGAGTCGGCATTGTGCGTTTTGTATTTAATTCCGATGCAATATATGTGTTTTATTTTCAATAAGAAGGTTAGAGGGATACAGTAAACCTGAAGTGAAGTATCGGAAACTATAACTAGTGTCACAGGAACGGTTCAAAACATAGACAGTTAGAAGAGTCTGTTTTCCTGTACTTAAGTCGGCATTGTGCCTTTTGTATTTAATTCCGATACAATTTCTGTGTTTCATCGTCAATAAGGAGGCCAGATGGATACAGTAAACCTGAAGTGAAGCATCGGAATCTATAACTAGTGTCACAGGAATGGTTCAAACATAGACAGTAGGAAGAGTCAGTTTTTTTGTACTTAAGTCGGCATTATGCCTTTTGTATTTATTTCCGATGCAATTTCTGTGTTTCGTCGTGAATAGGAATGACCAAGGGATATAGTAAACCTGAAGTGAAGCATCGGAATCTAAAACCGGGCTTCGAGGAAAGGTTCAAAGAATAGACAGTAAGGAGAGCCAGTCTTCTTGTACTTAACTCGGCATTGTGCCTTTTGTATTTTATTCTGCTGCAATTTCTGTGTTTCATTGCCAATAGAAGGACACAGGGATACAGTTAACCTAAAGTGAAGCATCGGAATCTGTGACTAGTGTCACAGGAATGGTTCAATACATATACAGTAAGAAGACTCAGTTTTCTTGTGCTTAAGTTGGCATTGTGCCTTTTCTACTTAATTCCGATGCAATTTCTGTGTTTCATCGTCAATAAGAAGGTCAGAGTGATACAGTAAACCTGAAGTGAAGCATCGGAATCTATAACTATTGTCACAGGAATGGTTCAAACATAGTCAGTAAGAACAGTCAGTTTTGTTGTACTTAAGTCGGCATTGTGCCTTTTGTATTTAATTCCGAAGCAATTTCTGTGTTTCATCGTCAACAAGAAGGGCACAGGGATACAGTAAACCTGAAGTGAATTATCGGAAACTATAACTAGTGTCACAGAAATGGTTCAAAACATAGACAGTAAGAGCAGCCAGTCTTCTTGTACTTGAGTCGGCATTGTGTCATTTGTATTTAATTCTGATGCCATTTCTGTGTTTCATCGTCAATAAGAAGGTCAGCGGGATACAATAAACCTGAAGTGAAGCATCGGAATCTATAACTGGTGTCACAGGAATGTTTCAAAGCATTGACAGTAGGAAGAGTCAGTCTTCTTGTACTTAAGTCGGCATTGTGCCTTTTGTATTTAATTCCGATGCAATTTCTGTGTTTCGTCGTGAATAGGAATGTCCAACCGATACAGTAAACCTGAAGTGAAGCATCGGAATCCAAAACCGGGCTCACAGAAAAGGTTCAAAACATAGACAGTAAGAAGAGCCAGTCTTCTTGTACTTGAGTCGGCATTGTGCCTTTTGTATTTAATTCCGATGCAATTTCTGTGTTTCATCGTCAATAAGATGTTCAGAGGGATACAGTAAACCTGAAGTGAGGCATCGGAATCCATGACTAGTGTCACAGGAATGGTTAAAAACATAGACAGTTAGAAGAGTCAGTTTTCTTGTACTTAAGTCGGCATTGTGCCACTTGTATTTAATTCCGATGCAATTACTGTGTTTCATCGTCAATAAGAAGGTCACAGGGATACAGTAAACCTGAAGTGAAGGATCGGAATCTGTAACTAGTGTCACAGGAATGGTTCAAAACATGGACAGAAAGAAGAGTCAGTATCCTTGTACTTAAGTCGGCATTGTGCCTTTTGTATTTATTTCCGATGCAATTTCTACGTTTCGTCGTCAACAAGAAGGTCCACGGGATACAGTAAACCTGAAGTGAAGCATCGGAATCTATAACCGGGCTCACAGGAAAGGTTCAAAACATAGACAGTAAGAAGAGCCAGTCTTCTTGTACTTGAGTCGACATTGTGAATTTTGCATTTAATTCCGATGCAATTTCTGTGTTTCATCGTCAATAAGAAGGTCAGAGAGATACAGTAAACCTGAATTGAAGCATCGGAATCTATAACTAGTGTCACAGGAATGGTTTAAAACATAGACAGTAAGAAGAGTCATTTTTCTTGTACTTAATTCGGCATTGCGTATTTTGTATTTAATTCCGATGCAATTTCTGTGTTTGATCGTCAATAATGAGGTCAGAGGGATACAGTAAACCTGAAGTGAAGCATCGGAATCTATAACTAGTGTCACAGGAATGGTCCAAATCATAGACAGTCAGAAGAGTCAGTTTACTTTTACTTAAGTAGGCATTGTGCCTATTCTATTTAATTCCGATGCAATTTCTGTGTTTCGGCGTCAGTAAGAAGGTCCAAGGGATACGGTAAACCTGAAGTGAAGCATCGTAATCTAAATTCGGTCTAACAGGAAAGGTTCAAAACATAGACAGTAAGAAGAGCTGGTCTTCTGGTACTTGAGTCGGCATTGTGCGTTTTGTATTTAATTCCGATGCAATATCTGTGTTTTATCGTCAATAAGAAGGTTAGAGGGATACAGTAAACCTGAAGTGAAGTATCGGAAACTGTAACTAGTGTCACAGGAACGGTTCAAAACATAGACAGTTAGAAGAGTCTGTTTTCCTGTACTTAAGTCGGCATTGTGCCTTTTGTATTTAATTCCGATACAATTTCTGTGTTTTATCGTCAATAAGGAGGCCAGATGGATACAGTAAACCTGAAGTGAAGCATCGGAATCTATAACTAGTGTCACAGGAATGGTTCAAACATAGACAGTAGGAGGAGTCAGTTTTCTTGTACTTAAGTCGGCATTATGCCTTTTGTATTTATTTCCGATGCAATTTCTGTGTTTCGTCGTGAATAGGAATGACCAAGGGATATAGTAAACCTGAAGTGAAGCATCGGAATCTAAAACCGGTCTTCGAGGAAAGGTTCAAAGAATAGACAGTAAGGAGAGCCAGTCTTCTTGTACTTGAGTCGGCATTGTGCCTTTTGTATTTAATTCCGAAGCAATTTCTGTGTTTCATCGTCAACAAGAAGGTCAGAGGGATACAGTAAACCTGAAGTGAATTATCGGAATCTATAACTAGTGTCACAGAAATGGTTCAAAGCATAGACAGTAAGAGCAGCCAGTCTTCTTGTACTTGAGTCGGCATTGTGCCTTTTGTATTTAATTCTGATGCCATTTCTGTGCTTCATCGGCAATAAGAAGGTCAGCGGGATACAATAAACCTGAAGTGAAGCATTGGAATCTATAACTGGTGTCACAGGAATGTTTCAAAGTATTGACAGTCGGAAGAGTCAGTCTTCTTGTACTTGAGTCGGCATTGTGCCTTTTGTATTTAATTCCGATGCAATTTCTGTGTTTCACCGTCAATAAGAAGGTCAGAGGGATACAGTAAACCTGAAGTGAAGCATCGGAATCTATAACTAGTGTCACAGGAATGGTTCAATACATAGGAAGTAAGAACTGTCAGTTTTCTTGTACTTAAGTCGGTATTGTGCCTTTTGTATTTAATTCCGATGCAATTTCTGTGTTTCGTCGTCAATAAGAAGGTCCATGGGATACAGTAAACCGGAAGTGAAGCAACGGAATCTAAAACCTGTATCACAGGAAAGATTCAAAACATAGACAGTAAAAAGAGCCAGTCTTCTTGTACTTAAGTCGGCATTGTGCTTTTTGTATTTAATTCCGATGCAATTTCTGTGTTTCATCGTCAATAAGAAGGTCAGAGGGATACAGTAAACCTGAAATGAAGCATCGGAATCTATAATTAGTGTCACAGGAATGGTTCAAAACATAGACGGTAAGAAGACTCAGTTTTCTTGTACTTAAGTCGGCATCGTGCCTTTTGTATTTAATTCCGAAGCAATTTCTGTGTTTCATCGTCAATAAGAAGGTCACAGGGATACAGTAAACCTGAAGTGAAGCATCGAAATCTATAACTAGTGTCACAAGAATGGTTCAAAGCATGGACAGTAAGAGCAGCCTGTCTTCTTGTACTTGAGTCGGCATTGTGCGTTTTGTATTTAATTCCGATGCAATTTCTGTGTTTTATCGTCAATAAGAAGGTTAGAGGGATACAGTAAACATGAATTGAAGCATCAGAAACTATAACTAGTGTCACAGGAATGGTTCGAAACATAGACAGTAAGAAGAGTCTGTTTTCTTGTACTTAAGTCGGCATTGTGCCTTTAGTATTTAATTCCGATGTAGTTTCTGTGTTTCATCGTCAATAAGGAGGCCAGATGAATATAGTAAACCTGAAGTGAAGCATCAGAATCTATAACTAGTGTCACAGGAATAGTTCAAACATAGACAGTAAGAAGAGTCAGTTTTCTTGTACTTAAGTCGGCTTTGTGCCTTTTGTATTTAATTCCGATGCAATTTCTGTGTTTCGTCGTGAATAGGAATGTCCAACGGATACAGTAAACCTGAAGTGAAGCATCGGAATCCAAAACCGGGCTCACAGGAAAGGTTCAAAACATAGACAGTAAGAAGAGCCAGTCTTCTTGTACTTGAGTCGGCATTGTGCCTTTTCTATTTAATTCCGATGCAATTTCTGTGTTTCATCGTCAATAAGATGTTCAGAGGGATACAGTAAACCTGAAGTGAGGCATCGGAATCCATAACTAGTGTCACAGGAATGGTTCAAAACATGGACAGTAAGAAGAGTCAGTTTTCTTGTACTTAAGTCGGCATTGTGCCTTTTGTATTCATTTCCGATGCAATTTCTACGTTTCGTCGTCAACAAGAAGGTCCACAGGATACAGTAAACCTGAAGTGAAGCATCGGAATCTAAAACCGGGCTCACAAGAAAGGTTCAAAACATAGACAGTAAGAAGAGCCAGTCTTCTTGTACTTGAGTCGGCATTGTGCCTTTTGTATTTAATTCCGATGCAATTTCTGTGTTTGATCGTCAATAAGATGTTCAGAGGGATACAGTAAACCTGAAGTGAGGCATCGGAATCCATGACTAGTGTCACAGGAATGGTTAAAAACATAGACAGTTAGAAGAGTCAGTTTTCTTGTACTTAAGTCGGCATTGTGCCACTTGTATTTAATTCCGATGCAATTACTGTGTTTCATCGTCAATAAGAAGGTCACAGGGATACAGTAAACCTGAAGTGAAGGATCGGAATCTGTAACTAGTGTCACAGGAATGGTTCAAAACATGGACAGTAAGAAGAGTCAGTATTCTTGTACTTAAGTCGGCATTGTGCCTTTTGTATTTATTTCCGATGCAATTTCTACGTTTCGTCGTCAACAAGAAGGTCCACGGGATACAGTAAACCTGAAGTGAAGCATCGGAATCTATAACCGGGCTCACAGGAAAGGTTCAAAACATAGACAGTAAGAAGAGCCAGTCTTCTTGTACTTGAGTCGACATTGTGAATTTTGTATTTAATTCCGATGCAATTTCTGTGTTTCATCGTCAATAAGAAGGTCAGAGAGATACAGTAAACCTGAATTGAAGCATCGGAATCTATAACTAGTGTCACAGGAATGGTTTAAAACATAGACAGTAAGAAGAGTCATTTTTCTTGTACTTAATTCGGCATTGCGTATTTTGTATTTAATTCCGATGCAATTTCTGTGTTTGATCGTCAATAATGAGGTCAGAGGGATACAGTAAACCTGAAGTGAAGCATCGGAATCTATAACTAGTGTCACAGGAATGGTCCAAATCATAGACAGTCAGAAGAGTCAGTTTACTTTTACTTAAGTAGGCATTGTGCCTATTCTATTTAATTCCGATGCAATTTCTGTGTTTCGGCGTCAGTAAGAAGGTCCAAGGGATACGGTAAACCTGAAGTGAAGCATCGTAATCTAAATTCGGTCTAACAGGAAAGGTTCAAAACATAGACAGTAAGAAGAGCTGGTCTTCTGGTACTTGAGTCGGCATTGTGCGTTTTGTATTTAATTCCGATGCAATATCTGTGTTTTATCGTCAATAAGAAGGTTAGAGGGATACAGTAAACCTGAAGTGAAGTATCGGAAACTGTAACTAGTGTCACAGGAACGGTTCAAAACATAGACAGTTAGAAGAGTCTGTTTTCCTGTACTTAAGTCGGCATTGTGCCTTTTGTATTTAATTCCGATACAATTTCTGTGTTTCATCGTCAATAAGGAGGCCAGATGGATACAGTAAACCTGAAGTGAAGCATCGGAATCTATAACTAGTGTCACAGGAATGGTTCAAACATAGACAGTAGGAGGAGTCAGTTTTCTTGTACTTAAGTCGGCATTATGCCTTTTGTATTTATTTCCGATGCAATTTCTGTGTTTCGTCGTGAATAGGAATGACCAAGGGATATAGTAAACCTGAAGTGAAGCATCGGAATCTAAAACCGGTCTTCGAGGAAAGGTTCAAAGAATAGACAGTAAGGAGAGCCAGTCTTCTTGTACTTGAGTCGGCATTGTGCCTTTTGTATTTAATTCCGAAGCAATTTCTGTGTTTCATCGTCAACAAGAAGGTCAGAGGGATACAGTAAACCTGAAGTGAATTATCGGAATCTATAACTAGTGTCACAGAAATGGTTCAAAGCATAGACAGTAAGAGCAGCCAGTCTTCTTGTACTTGAGTCGGCATTGTGCCTTTTGTATTTAATTCTGATGCCATTTCTGTGCTTCATCGGCAATAAGAAGGTCAGCGGGATACAATAAACCTGAAGTGAAGCATTGGAATCTATAACTGGTGTCACAGGAATGTTTCAAAGTATTGACAGTCGGAAGAGTCAGTCTTCTTGTACTTGAGTCGGCATTGTGCCTTTTGTATTTAATTCCGATGCAATTTCTGTGTTTCACCGTCAATAAGAAGGTCAGAGGGATACAGTAAACCTGAAGTGAAGCATCGGAATCTATAACTAGTGTCACAGGAATGGTTCAATACATAGGAAGTAAGAACTGTCAGTTTTCTTGTACTTAAGTCGGTATTGTGCCTTTTGTATTTAATTCCGATGCAATTTCTGTGTTTCGTCGTCAATAAGAAGGTCCATGGGATACAGTAAACCGGAAGTGAAGCAACGGAATCTAAAACCTGTATCACAGGAAAGATTCAAAACATAGACAGTAAAAAGAGCCAGTCTTCTTGTACTTAAGTCGGCATTGTGCTTTTTGTATTTAATTCCGATGCAATTTCTGTGTTTCATCGTCAATAAGAAGGTCAGAGGGATACAGTAAACCTGAAATGAAGCATCGGAATCTATAATTAGTGTCACAGGAATGGTTCAAAACATAGACAGTAAGAAGACTCAGTTTTCTTGTACTTAAGTCGGCATCGTGCCTTTTGTATTTAATTCCGAAGCAATTTCTGTGTTTCATCGTCAATAAGAAGGTCACAGGGATACAGTAAACCTGAAGTGAAGCATCGAAATCTATAACTAGTGTCACAAGAATGGTTCAAAGCATGGGCAGTAAGAGCAGCCTGTCTTCTTGTACTTGAGTCGGCATTGTGCGTTTTGTATTTAATTCCGATGCAATTTCTGTGTTTTATCGTCAATAAGAAGGTTAGAGGGATACAGTAAACATGAATTGAAGCATCAGAAACTATAACTAGTGTCACAGGAATGGTTCGAAACATAGACAGTAAGAAGAGTCTGTTTTCTTGTACTTAAGTCGGCATTGTGCCTTTAGTATTTAATTCCGATGTAGTTTCTGTGTTTCATCGTCAATAAGGAGGCCAGATGAATATAGTAAACCTGAAGTGAAGCATCAGAATCTATAACTAGGGTCACAGGAATAGTTCAAACATAGACAGTAAGAAGAGTCAGTTTTCTTGTACTTAAGTCGGCTTTGTGCCTTTTGTATTTAATTCCGATGCAATTTCTGTGTTTCGTCGTGAATAGGAATGTCCAACGGATACAGTAAACCTGAAGTGAAGCATCGGAATCCAAAACCGGGCTCACAGGAAAGGTTCAAAACATAGACAGTAAGAAGAGCCAGTCTTCTTGTACTTGAGTCGGCATTGTGCCTTTTCTATTTAATTCCGATGCAATTTCTGTGTTTCATCGTCAATAAGATGTTCAGAGGGATACAGTAAACCTGAAGTGAGGCATCGGAATCCATAACTAGTGTCACAGGAATGGTTCAAAACATGGACAGTAAGAAGAGTCAGTTTTCTTGTACTTAAGTCGGCATTGTGCCTTTTGTATTCATTTCCGATGCAATTTCTACGTTTCGTCGTCAACAAGAAGGTCCACAGGATACAGTAAACCTGAAGTGAAGCATCGGAATCTAAAACCGGGCTCACAAGAAAGGTTCAAAACATAGACAGTAAGAAGAGCCAGTCTTCTTGTACTTCAGTCGACATTGTGAATTTTGTATTTAATTCCGATGCAATTTCTGTGTTTCATCGTCAATAAGAAGGTCAGAGAGATACAGTAAACCTGAAGTGAAGCATCGGAATCTATAACTAGTGTCACAGGAATGGTTCAATACATAGGAAGTAAGAACTGTCAGTTTTCTTGTACTTAAGTCGGTATTGTGCCTTTTGTATTTAATTCCGATGCAATTTCTGTGTTTCATCGTCAATAAGAAGGTCAGAGAGATACAGTAAACCTGAAGTGAAGCATCGGAATCTATAACTAGTGTCACAGGAATGGTTCAATACATAGGAAGTAAGAACTGTCAGTTTTCTTGTACTTAAGTCGGTATTGTGCCTTTTGTATTTAATTCCGATGCAATTTCTGTGTTTCGTCGTCAATAAGAAGGTCCATGGGATACAGTAAACCGGAAGTGAAGCAACGGAATCTAAAACCTGTATCACAGGAAAGATTCAAAACATAGACAGTAAAAAGAGCCAGTCTTCTTGTACTTAAGTCGGCATTATGCCTTTTGTATTTGTTTCTGATGCAATTTCTGTGTTTCGTCGCGAATAGGAATGACCAAGGGTATATTAAACCTGAAGTGAAGCATCGGAATCTAAAACCGGGCTTCGAGGAAAGGTTCAAAGAATAGACAGTAAGGAGAGCCAGTCTTCTTGTACTTGAGTCGGCATTGTGCCTTTTGTATTTAATTCCGATGCAATTTCTGTGTTTCATCGTCAATAAGAAGGTCAGAGGGATACAGTAAACCTGAAGTGAAGCATCGGAATCTATAACTAGTGTCATAGGAATGGTTCAAAACATAGACAGTAAGAAGAGCCAGTTTTTTTGTACTTAACTCGGCATTGTGCCTTTTGTATTTTATTCTGCTGCAATTTCTGTGTTTCATTGCCAATAGAAGGACACAGGGATACAGTTAACCTAAAGTGAAGCATCGGAATCTGTGACTAGTGTCACAGGAATGGTTCAATACATATACAGTAAGAAGACTCAGTTTTCTTGTGCTTAAGTTGGCATTGTGCCTTTTCTACTTAATTCCGATGCAATTTCTGTGTTTCATCGTCAATAAGGAGGCCAGATGGATACAGTAAACTTGAAATGAAGCATCGGAATCTATAACTAGTGTCACAGGAATGTTTCAAAGCATTGACAGTAGGAAGAGTCAGTCTTCTTGTACTTAAGTCGGCATTGTGCCTTTTGTATTTAATTCCGATGCAATTTCTGTGTTTCTTCGTCAATAAGGAGGCCAGATGGATACAGTAAACCTGAAGTGAAGCATCGGAATCTATAACTAGTGTCACAGGAATGGTTCAAAGCATAGAGAGTAAGAAGACTCAGTTTTCTTGTACTTAAGTCGGCATCGTGCCTTTTGTATTTAATTCCGAAGCAATTTCTGTGTTTCATCGTCATTAAGAAGGTCAGAGGGATACAGTAAACCTGAAGTGAAGCATCGGAATCTATAACTAGTGTCACAGGAATGGTTCAATACATAGGAAGTAAGAAGTGTCAGTTTTCTTGTACTTAAGTCGGTATTGTGCCATTTGTATTTAATTCCGATGCAATTTCTGTGTTTCGTCGTCAATAAGAAGGTCCATGGGATACAGTAAACCGGAAGTGAAGCAACGGAATCTAAAACCTGTATCACAGGAAAGATTCAAAACATAGACAGTAAGAAGAGCCAGTCTTCTTGTACTTAAGTCGGCATTGTGCTTTTTGTATTTAATTCCGATGCAATTTCTGTGTTTCATCGTCAATAAGAAGGTCAGAGGGATACAGTAAACCTGGAGTGAAGCATCGGAAACTATAATTAGTGTCACAGGAATGGTTCAAAACATAGACAGTAAGAAGACTCAGTTTTCTTGTACTTGAGTCGGCATTGTGCCTTTTGTATTTAATTCCGATGCAATTTCTGTGTTTTATCGTCAATAAGAAGGTTACAGGGATACAGTAAACATGAAGTCAAGCATCGGAAACTATAACTAGTGTCACAGGAATGGTTCAAAACATAGACAGTAAGAAGAGTCTGTTTTCTTGTACTTAAGTCGGCATTGTGCCTTTGATATTTAATTCCGATGTAGTTTCTGTGTTTCATCGTCAATAAGGAGGCCAGATGGATATAGTAAAGCTGAAGTGAAGCATCAGAATCTATAACTAGTGTCACAGGAATGGTTCAAACATAGACAGTAAGAAGAGTCAGTTTTCTTGTACTTAAGTCGGCTTTGTGCCTTTCGTATTTAATTCCGATGCAATTTCTGTGTTTCGTCGTGAATAGGAATGTCCAACGGATACAGTAAACCTGAAGAGAAGCATCGGAATCCAAAACCGGGCTCACAGGAAAGGTTCAAAACATAGACAGTAAGAAGAGCCAGTCTTCTTGTACTTGAGTCGGCATTGTGCCTTTTGTATTTAATTCCGATGCAATTTCTGTGTTTCATCGTCAATAAGAAGTTCAGAGGGATACAGTAAACCTGAAGTGAGGCATCGGAATCCATAACTAGTGTCACAGGAATGGTTAAATACATAGACAGTAAGAAGAGTCAGTTTTCTTGTACTTAAGTCGGTATTGTGCCTCTTGTATTTAATTCCGATGCAATTACTGTGTTTCATCGTCAATAAGAAGGTCACAGGGAGACAGTAAACCTGAAGTGAAGGATCGGAATCTGTAACTAGTGTCACAGGAATGGTTCAAAACATGGACAGTAAGAAGAGTCAGTTTTCTTGTACTTAAGTCGGCATTGTGCCTTTTGCATTCATTTCCGATGCAATTTCTACGTTTCGTCGTCAACAAGAAGGTCCACGGGATACAGTAAACCCGAAGTGAAGCATCGGAATCTAAAACCGGGCTCACAGGAAAGGTTCAAAACATAGACAGTAAGAAGAGCCAGTCTTCTTGTACTTGAGTCGACATTGTGAATTTTGTATTTAATTCCGATGCAATTTCTGTGTTTCATCGTCAATAAGAAGGTCAGAGAGATACAGTAAACCTGAAGTGAAGCATCGGAATCTATAACTAGTGTCACAGGAATGGTTTAAAACATAGACAGTAAGAAGAGTCATTTTTCTTGTACTTAATTCGGCATTGCATATTTTGTATTTAATTCCGATGCAATTTCTGTGTTTGATCGTCAATAATGAGGTCAGAGGGATACAGTAAACCTGAAGTGAAGCATCGGAATCTATAACTAGTGTCACAGGAATGGTCCAAATCATATACAGTAAGAAGAGTCAGTTTACTTTTACTTAAGTCGGCGTCATGCCGTTTGTATTTAATTCCGAAGCAATTTCTGTGTTTCGTCATGAATAGGAATGTCCAAGGGATACAGTAAACCTGAAGTGAAGCATCGGAATCTAAAACCGGGCTCATAGGAAAGGTTCAAAACATAGACAGTAAGAAGAGCCAGTCTTCTTGTACTTCAGTCGGCATTGTGCCTTTTGTATTTAATTCTGATGCAATTTCTGTGTTTCATCGTCAATTAGAAGGTCAGAGGGATACAGTAAACCTGAAGTGAAGCATCGGAATCTATAACTAGTGTCGAAAGAATGGTTCAAAACATAGACAGTAAGAAGAGTCAGTTTTCTTGTACTTAAGTCGGCATTGTGCCTTTTGTATTTTATTCCGATGCAATTTCTGTGTTTTATCGTCAATAAGAAGGACACGGGGATACAGGTAACCTAAAGTGAAGCATCGGAATCTATAACTAGTGTCACAGGAATGGTTCAAAACATAGACAGTAAGAAGAGTCAGTTTTCTTGTACTTAAGTCGGCATTGCGCCTTTCTATTTAATTCCGATGCGATTTCTGTGTTTCATCGTCAATAAGAAGGTTAGAGGGATACAGTAAACCTGAAGTGAAGCATCGGAATCTATAACTAGTGTCACAGGAATGGTCAAAAACATAGACAGTAAGAAGTGTCAGTTTTCTTGTACTTAAGTCGGCATTGTGCCTTTTGTATTCATTTCCGATGCAATTTCTACGTTTCGTCGTCAATAAGAAGGTTCACGGGATACAGTAAACCTGAAGTGAAGCATCGGAATCTAAAACCGGGCTCATAGGAAAGGTACAAAACATAGACAGTAAGAAAAGCCAGTGTTCTTGTACTTGAGTCGGCATTGTGCCTTTTGTATTTAATTCCGATGCAATTTCTTAGATTCATCGTCAATAAGAAGGTCAGAGGGATACAGTAAACCTGAAGTGAATGATCGGAATCTATAACTAGTGTCACAGGAATGGTTCAAATCATAGACAGTAAGAAGAGTCAGTTTTCTTGTACTTAAGTCGGTATTGTGCCCTTTGTATAATTTTCCGATGCAATTTCTGTGTTTCGTCGTCAATAAGAAGGTCCATGGGATACAGTAAACCGGAAGTGAAGCAATAGAATCCAAAACCTGTCTCACAGGAAAGATTCAAAACATTGACAGTAAGAAGAGCCAGTCTTCTTGTACTTGAGTCGGCATTGTGCTTCTTGTATTTAATTCCAATGCACTTTTTGTGATTCATCGTCAATAAGAAGGTCAGAGGTATACAGTAAACCTGAAGTGAAGCATCGAAATCTATAACTAGTGTCACAGGAATGGTTCAAAACATGGACAGTAAGAAGAGTCAGTTTCCTTGTACTTGAGTCGGCATTGTGCCTTTCTATTTAATTCCGATGCGATTTCTGTGTTTCATCGTCAATAAGAAGTTCAGAGAGATACAGTAAACCTGAAGTGAAGCATCGGAATCTATAACTAGTGTCACAGGAATGGTCAAAAAATAGACAGTAAGAAGTGTCAGTTTTCTTGTACTTAAGTCGGCATTGTGCATTTTGTATTCATTTCCGATGAAATTTCTACGTTTCGTCGTCAATAAGAAGGTTCACGGGATACAGTAAACCTGAAGTGAAGCATCGGAATCTATAACTAGTGTCACAGGAATGGTTCAATGCATAGGAAGTAAGAAGTGTCAGTTTTCTTGTACTTAAATCGGTATTGTGCCTTTTGTATTAATTTCCGATGCAATTTCTGTGTTTCGTCGTCAACAAGAAGGTCCATGGGATACAGTAAACCGGAAGTGAAGCAACGGAATCTAAAACCTGTATCACAGGAAAGATTCAAAACATAGACAGTAAGAAGAGCCAGTCTTCTTGTACTTAAGTCGGCATTGTGCTTTTTGTATTTAATTCCGATGCAATTTCTGTGTTTCATCGTTAATAAGAAGGTCAGAGGGATACAGTAAACCTGAAGTGAAGCATCGGAATCTATAATTAGTGTCACAGGAACGGTTCAAATCATAGACAGTAAGAAGGCTCAGTTATCTTGTACTTAAGTCGGCATCGTGCCATTTGTATTTAATTCCGAAGCAATTTCTGTGTTTCATCGTCAATAAGAAGGTCACAGGGATACAGTAAACCTGAAGTGAAGCATCGAAATCTATAACTCGTGTCACAGGAATGGTTCAAAGCATAGACAGTAAGAGCAGCCTGTCTTCTTGTACTTGAGTCGGCATTGTGCCTTTTGTATTTAATTCCGATGCAATTTCTGTGTTTTATCGTCAATAAGAAGGTTAGAGGGATACAGTAAACATGAAGGGAAGCATCGGAAACTATAACTAGTGTCACAGGAATGGTTCAAAACATAGACAGTAAGAAGAGTCTGTTTTCTTGTACTTAAGTCGGCATTGTGCCTTTAGTATTTAATTCCGATGTAGTTTCTGTGTTTCATCGTCAATAAGGAGGCCAGATGGATATAGTAAACCTGAAGTGAAGCATCAGAATCTATAACTAGTGTCACAGGAGCGGTTCAAACATAGACAGTAAGAAGAGTCAGTTTTCTTGTACTTAAGTCGGCTTTGTGATTTTTGTATTTAATTCCCATGCAATTTCTGTGTTTCGTCGTGAATAGGAATGTCCAACGGATACAGTAAACCTGAAGTGAAGCATCGGAATCTATAACTAGTGTCACAGGAATGGTTCAATGCATAGGAAGTAAGAAGTGTCAGTTTTCTTGTACTTAAATCGGTATTGTGCCTTTTGTATTAATTTCCGATGCAATTTCTGTGTTTCGTCGTCAACAAGAAGGTCCATGGGATACAGTAAACCGGAAGTGAAGCAACGGAATCTAAAACCTGTATCACAGGAAAGATTCAAAACATAGACAGTAAGAAGAGCCAGTCTTCTTGTACTTAAGTCGGCATTGTGCTTTTTGTATTTAATTCCGATGCAATTTCTGTGTTTCATCGTTAATAAGAAGGTCAGAGGGATACAGTAAACCTGAAGTGAAGCATCGGAATCTATAATTAGTGTCACAGGAACGGTTCAAATCATAGACAGTAAGAAGGCTCAGTTATCTTGTACTTAAGTCGGCATCGTGCCATTTGTATTTAATTCCGAAGCAATTTCTGTGTTTCATCGTCAATAAGAAGGTCACAGGGATACAGTAAACCTGAAGTGAAGCATCGAAATCTATAACTCGTGTCACAGGAATGGTTCAAAGCATAGACAGTAAGAGCAGCCTGTCTTCTTGTACTTGAGTCGGCATTGTGCCTTTTGTATTTAATTCCGATGCAATTTCTGTGTTTTATCGTCAATAAGAAGGTTAGAGGGATACAGTAAACATGAAGGGAAGCATCGGAAACTATAACTAGTGTCACAGGAATGGTTCAAAACATAGACAGTAAGAAGAGTCTGTTTTCTTGTACTTAAGTCGGCATTGTGCCTTTAGTATTTAATTCCGATGTAGTTTCTGTGTTTCATCGTCAATAAGGAGGCCAGATGGATATAGTAAACCTGAAGTGAAGCATCAGAATCTATAACTAGTGTCACAGGAGCGGTTCAAACATAGACAGTAAGAAGAGTCAGTTTTCTTGTACTTAAGTCGGCTTTGTGATTTTTGTATTTAATTCCCATGCAATTTCTGTGTTTCGTCGTGAATAGGAATGTCCAACGGATACAGTAAACCTGAAGTGAAGCATCGGAATCTATAACTAGTGTCACAGGAATGGTTCAATGCATAGGAAGTAAGAAGTGTCAGTTTTCTTGTACTTAAGTCGGTATTGTGCCTTTTGTATTTAATTCCGATGCAATTTCTGTGTTTCGTCGTCAATAAGAAGGTCCATGGGATACAGTAAACCGGAAGTGAAGCAATAGAATCCAAAACCTGTCTCACAGGAAAGGTTCAAAACATAGACAGTAAGAAGAGCCAGTCTTCTTGTACTTGAGTCGGCATTGTGCCTTTTGTATTTAATTCCGATGCAATTTCTGTATTTCATCGTCAATAAGAAGGTCAGAGGGATACAGTAAAACTGAAGTGAGGCGTCGGAATCCATAACTAGTGTCACAGGAATGGTTAAAAACATAGACAGTAAGAAGAGTCAGTTTTCTTGTACTTAAGTCGGCATTGTGCCTCTTGTATTTAATTCCGATGCAATTACTGTGTTTCATCGTCAATAAGAAGGTCACAGGGATACAGTAAACCTGAAGCGAAGCATCGGAATCGGTAACTAGTGTCACAGGAATGGTTCAAAACATGGACAGTAAGAAGAGTCTGTTTTCCTGTACTTAAGTCGGCATTGTGCCTTTTGTATTTAATTCCGATACAATTTCTGTGTTTCATCGTCAATAAGGAGGCCAGATGGATACAGTAAACCTGAAGTGAAGCATCGGAATCTATAATTAGTGTCACAGGAATGGTTCAAACATAGACAGTAAGAAGAGTCAGTTTTCTTGTACTTAAGTCGGCATTATGCCTTTTGTATTTATTGCCGATGCAATTTCTGTGTTTCGTCGTGAATAGGAATGACCAAGGGATATAGTAAACCTGAAGTGAAGCATCGGAATCTAAAACCGGGCTTCGAGGAAAGGTTCAAAGCATAGACAGTAAGGAGAGCCAGTCTTCTTGTACTTGAGTCGGCATTTAGCCTTTTGTATTTAATTCCGATGCAATTTCTGTGTTTCATCGTCAATATGAAGGTCAGAGGGATACAGTAAACCTGAAGTGAAGCATCGGAATCTATAACTAGTCTCACAGGAATGGTTCAAAACATAGATAGTAAGAAGAGTCAGTTTTCTTGTACTTAACTCGGCATTGTGCCTTTTGTATTTTATTCTGATGCAATTTCTGTGTTTCATTGCCAATAGAAGGACACAGCGATACAGTTAACCTAAAGTGAAGCATCGGAATCTGTGACTAGTGTCTCAGGAATGGTTCAATACATATACAGTAAGAAGACTCGGTTTTCTTGTGCTTAAGTTGGTATTGTGCCTTTTCTACTTAATTCCGATGCAATTTCTGTGTTTCATCGTCAATAAGAAGGTCAGAGGGATACAGTAGGCCTGAAGTGAAGCATCGGAATCTATAACTAGTGTCAAAGGAATGGTCAAAAACATAGACAGTAAGAAGTGTCAGTTTTCTTGTACTTAAGTCGGCATTTTGCCTTTTGTATTAATTTCCGATGCAATTTCTACGCTTCCACGTCAATAAGAAGGTCCACGGGATGCAGTAAACCTGAAGTGAAGCATCGGAATCCAAAACCGGGCTCACAGGAAAGGTTCAAAACATAGACAATAGGAAAAGCCAGTGTTCTTGTACTTGAGTCGGCATTGTGCCTTTTGTATTTAATTCCGATGCAATTTCGGTGTTTCATCATCAACAAGAAGGTCAGAGGGATACAGTAAACCTGAAGAGAAGCATCGGAATCTATAACTAGTGTCACAGGAATGGTTCCGAACATAGACAGTAAGAATAGTCAGTTTTTTTGTACTTAAATCGGTATTGTGCCTTTTGTATTTAATTCCGATGCAATTTCTGTGTTTCGTCGTCAATAAGAAGGTCCATGGGATACAGTAAACCGGAAGTGAAGCAACGGAATCTAAACCCTGTCTCACAGGAAAGATTCAAATCATAGACAGTAAGAAGAGCCAGTCTTCTTGTACTTGAGTCGGCTTTTTGCCTTTTGTATTTAATTCCGATGCAATTTCTGTGTTTCATCGTCAATAAGAAGGTCAGAGTGATACAGTAAACCTGAAGTGAAGCATCGGAATCTATAACTAGTGTCACAGGAATGGTTCAAACATAGTCAGTAAGAACAGTCGGTTTTCTTGTACTTAAGTCGGCAATGTGCCTTTTGTATTTAACTCCGAAGCAATTTCTGTGTTTCATCGTCAACAAGAAGGTCACAGGGATACAGTAAACCTGAAGTGAAGCTTCGAAATCTATAACTAGTGTCACAGGAATGGTTCAAAGCATAGACAGTAAGAGCAGCCTGTCTTCTTGTACTTGAGTCGGCATTGTGCCTTTTGTATTTAATTCCGATGCAATATCTGTAATTCATCGTCAATAAGAAGGTCAGAGGGATACAGTAAACCTGAAGTGAAGCATCGGAATCTATAACTAGTGTCACAGGAATGGTTCAAAACATAGACAGTAGGAAGAGTCAGTCTTCTTGTACTTAAGTCGGCATTGTGCCTTTTGTATTTAATTCCGATGCAATTTCTGTGTTTCATCGGCAATAAGAAGGTCAGCGGGATACAATAAACCTGAAGTGAAGCATTGGAATCTATAACTAGTGTCACAGGATTGTTTCAAAGCATTGACAGTAGGAAGAGTCAGTCTTCTTGTACTTAAGTCGGCATTGTGCCTTTTGTATTTAATTCCGATGCAATTTCTGTGTTTCTTCGTCAATAAGGAGGCCAGATGGATACAGTAAACCTGAAGTAAGCATCGGAATCTATAACTAGTGTCACAGGAATGGTTCAAACATAGACAGTAAGAAGAGTCAGTTTTCTTGTACTTAAGTCGGCATTATGCCTTTTGTATTTAATTCCGAAGCAATTCCTTTGTTTCGTCGTGAATAGGAATGTCCAAGGGATACAGTAAACCTGAAGTGAAGCATCGGAATCTAAAACCGGGCTCATAGGAAAGGTTCAAAACATAGACAGTAAGAAGAGCCAGTCTTCTTGTATTTGAGTCGGCATTGTGCCTTTTGTATTTAATTCCGATGCAATTTCTGTAATTCATCGTCAATTAGAAGGTCAGAGGGATACAGTAAACCTGAAGTAAAGTTACGGAATCTATAACTAGTGTCACAGGAATGGTTCAATACATGGACAGTAAGAAGAGTCAGTTTCCTTGCACTTAAGTCGGCATTGGGCCTTTTGTATTTAATTCCGAAGCAATTTCTGTGTTTCATCGTCAATAAGAAGGTCACAGGGATACAGTAAACCTGAAGTGAAGCTTCGAAATCTATAACTAGTGTCACAGGAATGGTTCAAAGCATAGACAGTAAGAGCAGCCTGTCTTCTTGTACTTGAGTCGGCATTGTGCCTTTTGTATTTAATTCCGATGCAATATCTGTAATTCATCGTCAATACGAAGGTCAGAGGGATACAGTAAACCTGAAGTGAAGCATCGGAATCTATAACTAGTGTCACAGGAATGGTTCAAAACATAGACAGTAGGAAGAGTCAGTCTTCTTGTACTTAAGTCGGCATTGTGCCTTTTGTATTTAATTCCGATGCAATTTCTGTGTTTCATCGTCAGTAAGAAGGTCAGAGGGATACAGTAAACCTAATGTGAAGCATCGGAATCTATAACTAGTGTCACAGGAATGGTCCAAAACACAGACAGTAAGAAGAGCCAGTTTTCTTGTACTTAAGTTGGTATTGTGCCTTTTGTATTTATTTACGATGCAATTTCTGTGTTTCGTCGTCAATAAGAAGGTCCATGGGATACAGTAAACCGGAAGTGAAGCAACGGAATCTAAAACCTGTCTCACAGGAAAGATTCAAAACATAGACAGTAAGAAGAGCCAGTCTTCTTGTACTTGAGTCGGCATTGTGCTTTTTGTATTTAATTCCGATGCAATTTCTGTGCTTCATCGTCAATAAGAAGGTCAGAGGTATACAGTAAACCTGAAGTGAAGCATCGGAATCTATAACTAGTGTCACAGGAATGGTTCAAATCATAGACAGTAAGAAGAGTCAGTTTTTTGTACTTAAGTCGGTATTGAGCCTCTTGTATTTAATTCCGATGCAAATTCTGTGTTTCGTCGTCAATAAGAAGGTCCATGGGATACAGTAAACCGGAAGTGAAGCAACGGAATCCAAAACCTGTCTCACAGGAAAGATTCAAAACATTGACAGTAAGAAGAGCCAGTCTTCTTGTACTTGAGTCGGCATTGTGCTTTTTGTATTTAATTCCGTTGCAATTTCTGTGTTTCATCGTCAATAAGAAGGTCAGAGGTATTCAGTAAACCTGAAGTGAAGCATCGGAATCTATATCTAGTGTCACAGGAATGGTTCAAAACATGGACAGTAAGAATAGTCAGTTTCCTTGTACTTAAGTCGGCATTGTGCCTTTTGTATTTAATTCCGAAGCAATTTCTGTGTTTCATCGACAATAACAAGGTCACAGGGATACAGTAAACCTGAAGTGTTGCTTCGAAATCTATAACTAGTGTCACTGGAATGGTTCAAAACATAGACAGTAACAGCAGCCTGTCTTCTTGTACTTGAGTCGGCATTGTGCCTTTTGTATTTAATTCCGATGCAATATCTGTGTTTCATCGTCAATAAGAAGGTCAGAGGGATACAGTAACCCTAATGTGATGCATCGGAATCTATAGCTAGTGTCACAGGAATGGTTCAAAACACAGACAGTAAGAAGAGCCAGTTTTCATGTACTTAAGTTGGTATTTCGCCTTTTGTATTTATTTACGATGCAATTTCTGTGTTTCGTCGTCAATAAGAAGGTCCATGGGATACAGTAAACCGGAAGTGAAGCAACGGAATCTAAAACCTGTCTCACAGGAAAGATTCAAAACATAGACAGTAAGAAGAGCCAGTCTTCTTGTACTGGAGTCGGCATTGTGCCTTTGAGATTTAATTCCGATGCCATTTCTGTGTTTCATCGTCCATAAGAAGGTCAGAGGGATACAGTAAACCTGAAGTGAACCAACGGAATCTAAATCCCGTCTCACAGGAAAGGTTCAAAACACAGACAGTAAGAAGAACCAGTCTTCTTGTACTTGAGTCGGCATTGTGCCTTTTGTATTTTATTCCAATGCAATTTCTGTGTTACATCGTCAAAAAGAAGGTCAGAGGGATACAGTAAACCTGAAGTGAAGCATCGGAATCTATAACTAGTTTCACAGGAATGGTTCAAAACATAGACAGTAATAAGAGTCAGTTTTCATCTACTTATGTCGGCATTGTGCCTTTTGTATTTAATTCCGATGCAATTTCTGTGTTTCATCGTCAATAAGAAGGTCGGAGGGATACAGTAAACCTGAAGTGGGCATCGGAATCTATAACTAGTGTCACAGGAATGGTTCAAGACATAATCAGTAAGAAGAGTCAGTTCTCTTGTACTTAAGTCGGCATTGTGCCTTTTGTATTTAATTCCGAAGCAATTTCTTTGTTTCATCGTCAATAAGAAGGACACAGGGATACAGTAAACCTGAAGTGAAGCATCGGAATCTATAACTAGTGTCACAGGAATGGTTCATAACATAGACAGTAGGAAGAGTCAGTCTTCTTGTACTTAAGTCGCCATTGTGCCTTTTATATTCAATTACGATGCAATTAGTGTGTTTCGTCGTGAATAGGAATGTCCAAGGGATACACTAAACCTGAAGTGAAGCTTCGAAATCTAAAACCGGGCTCACAGGAAAGGTTCAAAACATAGACAGTAAGAAGAGCCAGTCCTCTTGTACTTGAGTCAACATTGTGCCTTTTGTATTTAATTCCGATGCAATTTCTGTGTTTCATCGTCAATAAGGAGGTCAGAGGGATACAGTAAACCTGAAGTGAAGAATCGGAATCTATAACTGGTGTCACAGGAATGGTTAAAACATAGACAGTAAGAAGAGTCAGTTTTCTTGTACTTAAGTCGGCATTGTGCCTTTTGTATTTACTTACGATGCAATTTCTGTGTTTCATCGTCAATAAGAAGGTCACAGGAATACAGTAAACCTGAAGTGAAGCATCGGAATCTATAACTAGTGTCACAGGAATGGTTCAAAACATAGACAGTAAGAAGAGTCAGTTTTCTTGTACTTAAGTCGGCATTGTGCCTTTTCTATTTCATTCCGATGCAATATCTTTGTTTCATCGACAATAAGAAGGTCAGAGGGATACAGTAAACCTGAAGTGAAGCATCGGAATCTGTAACTAGTGTCACAGGAATGGTCCAAAACATAGACAGTAAGAAGTGTCAGTTGTCTTGTACTTAAGTCGGCATTGTGCATTTTGTATTCATTTCCGATGCAATTTCTACGTTTCGTCGTCAACAAGAAGGTCCATGGGATACAGTAAACCGGAAGTGAAGCAACGGAATCCAAAACCTGTCTCACAGGAAAGATTCAAAACATTGACAGTAAGAAGAGCCAGTCTTCTTGTACTTGAGTCGGCATTGTGCTTTTTGTATTTAATTCCGTTGCAATTTCTGTGTTTCATCGCCAATAAGAAGGTCAGAGGTATACAGTAAACCTGAAGTGAAGCATCGGAATCTATAACTAGTGTCACAGGAATGGTTCAAAACATGGACAGTAAGAAGAGTCAGTTTCCTTGTACTTAAGTCGGCATTGTGCCTTTTGTATTTAATTCCGAAGCAATTTCTGTGTTTCATCGACAATAACAAGGTCACAGGGATACAGTAAACCTGAAGTGTTGCTTCGAAATCTATAACTAGTGTCACAGGAATGGTTCAAAACATAGACAGTAAGAGCAGCCTGTCTTCTTGTACTTGAGTCGGCATTGTGCCTTTTGTATTTAATTCCGATGCAATATCTGTGATTCATCGTCAATAAGAAGGTCAGTGGGATACAGTAAACCTGAAGTGAAGCATCGGAATCTATAACTATTGTCACAGGAATGGTTCTAAACATAGACAGTAGGAAGAGTCAGTCTTCTTGTACTTAAGTCGGCATTGTGCTTTTGTATTTAATTCCGATGCAATTTCTGTGTTTCATCGTCAATAAGAAGGTCAGAGGGATACAGTAAACCTAATGTGATGCATCGGAATCTATAACTAGTGTCACAGGAATGGTTCAAAACACAGACAGTAAGAAGAGCCAGTTTTCTTGTACTTAAGTTGGTATTTTGCCTTTTGTATTTATTTACGATGCAATTTCTGTGTTTCGTCGTCAATAAGAAGGTCCATGGGATACAGTAAACCGGAAGTGAAGCAACGGAATCTAAAACCTGTCTCACAGGAAAGATTCAAAACATAGACAGTAAGAAGAGCCAGTCTTCTTGTACTGGAGTCGGCATTGTGCCTTTGAGATTTAATTCCGATGCCATTTCTGTGTTTCATCGTCCATAAGAAGGTCAGAGGGATACAGTAAACCTGAAGTGAACCAACGGAATCTAAATCCCGTCTCACAGGAAAGGTTCAAAACATAGACAGTAAGAAGAGCCAGTCTTCTTGTACTTGAGTCGGCATTGTGCCTTTTGTATTTTATTCCAATGCAATTTCTGTGTTACATCGTAAAAAGGTCAGAGGGATACAGTAAACCTGAAGTGAAGCATCGGAATCTATAACTAGTTTCACAGGAATGGTTCAAAACATAGACAGTAAGAAGAGTCAGTTTTCATCTACTTATGTCGGCATTGTGCCTTTTGTATTTAATTCCGATGCAATTTCTGTGTTTCATCGTCAATAAGAAGGTCGGAGGGATACAGTAAACCTGAAGTGAAGCATCTTAATGTATAACTAGTGCCACAGGAATGGTTCAAACCATAGACAGTAAGAAGTGTCAGATATCTTGTACTTAAGTCGGCATTGTGCATTTTGTATTCAATTCCGATGCAATTTCTGCGTTTCGTCGCCAATAAGAAGGTCCACCGGATACAGTAAACCTGAAGTGAAGCATCGGAATCTAAAACCGGTCTCACAGGAATGGTTCAAAACATACACAGTAAGAAGAGCCAGTCTTCTTGTCCTTGAGTCGGCATTGTGCCTTTTGTATTCTATTCCAATGCAATTTCTGTGTTACATCGTCAATAAGAAGGTCAGAGGGATACAGTAAAGCTGAAGTGAAGCATCAGAATCTATAACTAGTGTCACAGGAATGGTTCAAAACTTATTCAGTAAGAAGAGTCAGTTTTCTTGTACTTAAGTCAGTATTGTGCCTTTTGTATTTAATTCCGATGCAATTTCTGTGTTTCATCGTCAATAAGAAGGTCAGAGGGATACAGTAAAGCTGAAGTGAAGCATCAGAATCTATAACTAGTGTCACAGGAATGGTTCGAAACATATTCAGTAAGAAGAGTCAGTTTTCTTGTACTTAAGTCAGTATTGTGCCTTTTGTATTTAATTCCGAAGCAATTTCTTTGTTTCATCGTCAATAAGAAGGTCACAGGGATACAGTAAACCTGAAGTGAAGCATCGGAATCTATAACTAGTGTCACAGGAATGGTTCATAACATAGACATTAGGAAGAGTCAGTCTTCTTGTACTTAAGTCGTCATTGTGCCTTTTATATTTAATTACGATGCAATTAGTGTGTTTCGTCGTGAATAGGAATGTCCAAGGGATACACTAAACCTGAAGTGAAGCTTCGGAATCTAAAACCGGGCTCACAGGAAAGGTTCAAAACATAGACAGTAAGAAGAGCCAGTCCTCTTGTACTTGAGTCAACATTGTGCCTTTTGTATTTAATTCCGATGCAATTTCTGTGTTTCATCGTCAATAAGGAGGTCAGAGGGATACAGTAAACCTGAAGTGAAGAATCGGAATCTATAACTGGTGTCACAGGAATGGTTAAAACATAGACAGTAAGAAGAGTCAGTTTTCTTGTACTTAAGTCGGCATTGTGCCTTTTGTATTTACTTACGATGCAATTTCTGTGTTTCATCGTCAATAAGAAGGTCACAGGAATACAGTAAACCTGAAGTGAAGCATCGGAATCTATAACTAGTGTCACAGGAATGGTTCAAAACATAGACAGTAAGAAGAGTCAGTTTTCTTGTACTTAAGTCGGCATTGTGCCTTTTCTATTTCATTCCGATGCAATATCTTTAATTCATCGACAATAAGAAGGTCGGAGGTATACAGTAAACCTGAAGTGAAGCATCGGAATCTGTAACTAGTGTCACAGGAATGGCCCAAAACATAGACAGTAAGAAGTGTCAGTTGTCTTGTACTTAAGTCGGCATTGTGCATTTGGTATTCATTTCCGATGCAATTTCTACGTTTCGTCGTCAACAAGAAGGACCACGGGATACAGTAAACCTGAAGTGAAGCATCGGAATCTAAAACCGGGCTCACAGGAAAGGTTCAAAACATAGACAGTAAGAAAACCCAGTGTTCTTGTACTTGAGACGGCATTGTGCCTTTTGTATTTAATTCCGAAGCAATTTCCGTGTTTCATCGTCAATAAGAAGGTCACAGGGATACAGTAAACCTGAAGTGAAGCATCGAAATCTATAACTAGTGTCACAGGAATGGTTCAAAGCATAGACAGTAAGAGCAGCCTGTCTTCTTGTACTTGAGTCGGCATTGTGCCTTTTGTATTTAATTCCGATGCAATATCTGTAATTCATCGTCAATAAGAAGGTCAGAGGGATACAGTAAACCTGAAGTGAAGCATCGGAATCTATAACTAGTGTCACAGGAATGGTTCAAAACATAGACAGTAGGAAGAGTCAGTCTTCTTGTACTTAAGTCGGCATTGTGCCTTTTGTATTTAATTCCGATGCAATTTCTGTGTTTCATCGTCAATAAGAAGGTCAGAGGGATACAGTAAACCTAATGTGAAGCATCGGAATCTATAACTAGTGTCACAGGAATAGTCCAAAACACAGACAGTAAGAAGAGCCAGTTTTCTTGTACTTAAGTTGGTATTGTGCCTTTTGTATTTATTTACGATGCAATTTCTGTGTTTCGTCGTCAATAAGAAGGTCCATGGGATACAGTAAACCGGAAGTGAAGCAACGGAATCTAAAACCTGTCTCACAGGAAAGATTCAAAACATAGACAGTAAGAAGAGCCAGTCTTCTTGTACTTGAGTCGGCATTGTGCTTTTTGTATTTAATTCCGATGCAATTTCTGTGTTTCATCGTCAATAAGAAGGTCAGAGGTATACAGTAAACCTGAAGTGAAGCATCGGAATCTATAACTAGTGTCACAGGAATGGTTCAAATCATAGACAGTAAGAAGAGTCAGTTTTCTTGTACTTAAGTCGGTATTGTGCCTTTTGTATTTAATTCCGATGCAATTTCTGTGTTTCGTCGTCAATAAGAAGGTCCATGGGATACAGTAAACCGGAAGTGAAGCAACGGAATCCAAAACCTGTCTCACAGGAAAGATTCAAAACATTGACAGTAAGAAGAGCCAGTCTTCTTGTACTTGAGTCGGCATTGTGCTTTTTGTATTTAATTCCGTTGCAATTTCTGTGTTTCATCGCCAATAAGAAGGTCAGAGGTATACAGTAAACCTGAAGTGAAGCATCGGAATCTATAACTAGTGTCACAGGAATGGTTCAAAACATGGACAGTAAGAAGAGTCAGTTTCCTTGTACTTAAGTCGGCATTGTGCCTTTTGTATTTAATTCCGAAGCAATTTCTGTGTTTCATCGACAATAACAAGGTCACAGGGATACAGTAAACCTGAAGTGTTGCTTCGAAATCTATAACTAGTGTCACAGGAATGGTTCAAAACATAGACAGTAAGAGCAGCCTGTCTACTTGTACTTGAGTCGGCATTGTGCCTTTTGTATTTAATTCCGATGCAATATCTGTGATTCATCGTCAATAAGAAGGTCAGTGGGATACAGTAAACCTGAAGTGAAGCATCGGAATCTATAACTATTGTCACAGGAATGGTTCTAAACATAGACAGTAGGAAGAGTCAGTCTTCTTGTACTTAAGTCGGCATTGTGCCTTTTGTATTTAATTCCGATGCAATTTCTGTGTTTCATCGTCAATAAGAAGGTCAGAGGGATACAGTAAACCTAATGCGACGCATCGGAATCTATAACTATTGTCACAGGAATGGTTCAAAACACAGACAGTAAGAAGAGCCAGTTTTCTTGTACTTAAGTTGTCATTTTGCCTTTTGTATTTATTTACGATGCAATTTCTGTGTTTCGTCGTCAATAAGAAGGTCCATGGGATACAGTAAACCGGAAGTGAAGCAACGGAATCTAAAACCTGTCGCACAGGAAAGATTCAAAACATAGACAGTAAGAAGAGCCAGTCTTCTTGTACTGGAGTCGGCATTGTGCCTTTGAGATTTAATTCCGATGCCATTTCTGTGTTTCATCGTCCATAAGAAGGTCAGAGGGATACAGTAAACCTGAAGTGAACCAACGGAATCTAAATCCCGTCTCACAGGAAAGGTTCAAAACATAGACAGTAAGAAGAGCCAGTCTTCTTGTACTTGAGTCGGCATTGTGCCTTTTGTATTTTATTCCAATGCAATTTCTGTGTTACATCGTCAAAAAGAAGGTCAGAGGGATACAGTAAACCTGAAGTGAAGCATCGGAATCTATAACTAGTTTCACAGGAATGGTTCAAAACATAGACAGTAAGAAGAGTCAGTTTTCATCTACTCATGTCGGCATTGTGCCTTTTGTATTTAATTCCGATGCAATTTCTGTGTTTCATCGTCAATAAGAAGGTCGGAGGGATACAGTAAACCTGAAGTGAAGCATCTTAATGTGTAACTAGTGCCACAGGAATGGTTCAAACCATAGACAGTAAGAAGTGTGAGATATCTTGTACTTAAGTCGGCATTGTGCCCTTTGTATTCAATTCCGATGCAATTTCTGCGTTTCGTCGCCAATAAGAAGGTCCACCGGATACAGTAAACCTGAAGTGAAGCATCGGAATCTAAAACCGGTCTCACAGGAATGGTTCAAAACATAGACAGTAAGAAGAGCCAGTCTTCTTGTACTTGAGTCGGCATTGTGCCTTTTGTATTCTATTCCAATGCAATTTATGTGTTACATCGTCAATCAGAAGGTCAGAGGGATACAGTAAAGCTGAAGTGAAGCATCAGAATCTATAACTAGTGTCACAGGAATGGTTCAAAACTAATTCAGTAAGAAGAGTCAGTTTTCTTGTACTTAAGTCAGTATTGTGCCTTTTGTATTTAATTCCGATGCAATTTCTGTGTTTCATCGTCAATAAGAAGGTCAGAGGGATACAGTAAACCTGAAGTGGGCATCGGAATCTATAACTAGTGTCACAGGAATGGTTCAAGACATAATCAGTAAGAAGAGTCAGTTCTCTTGTACTTAAGTCGGCATTGTGCCTTTTATATTTAATTACGATGCAACTAGTGTGTTTCGTCGTGAATAGGAATGTCCAAGGGATACAGTAAAGCTGAAGTGAAGCATCGGAATCTATAACTAGTGTCACAGGAATGGTTCAAAACTTATTCAGTAAGAAGAGTCAGTTTTCTTGTACTTAAGTCAGTATTGTGCCTTTTGTATTTAATTCCGATGCAATTTCTGTGTTTCATCGTCAATAAGAAGGTCAGAGGGATACAGTAAACCTGAAGTGAGGCATCGGAATCTATAACTAGTGTCACAGGAATGGTTCAAGACATATTCAGTAAGAAGAGTCAGTTATCTTGTACTTAAGTCGGCATTGAGCCTCTTGTATTTAATTCCGAAGCAATTTCTGTGTTTCATCGTCAATAAGGAGGTCAGAGGGATACAGTAAACCTGAAGTGAAGCATCGGAATCTATAACTGGTGTCACAGGAATGGTTCAAAACATAGACAGTAAGAAGAGTCAGTTTTCTTGTACTTAAGTCGGCATTGTGCCTTTTCTATTTCATTCCGATGCAATATCTTTGTTTCATCGACAATAAGAAGGTCAGAGGGATACAGTAAACCTGAAGTGAAGCATCGGAATCTGTAACTAGTGTCACAGGAATGGTCCAAAACATAGACAGTAAGAAGTGTCAGTTGTCTTGTACTTAAGTCGGCATTGTGCATTTTGTATTCATTTCCGATGCAATTTCTACGTTTCGTCGTCAACAAGAAGGACCACGGGATACAGTAAACCTGAAGTGAAGCATCGGAATCTAAAACCGGGCTCACAGGAAAGGTTCAAAACATAGACAGTAAGAAAACCCAGTGTTCTTGTACTTGAGACGGCATTGTGCCTTTTGTATTTAATTCGGATGCAATTTCTGTGTTTCATCGTCAAATAGAAGGTCAGAGGGATACAGTAAACCGGAAGTGAAGCAACGGAATCCAAAACCTGTCTCACAGGAAAGATTCAAAACATTGACAGTAAGAAGAGCCAGTCTTCTTGTACTTGAGTCGGCATTGTGCTTTTTGTATTTAATTCCGATGCAATTTCTGTGTTTCATCGTCAATAAGAAGGTCAGAGGTATACAGTAAACCTGAAGTGAAGCATCGGAATCTATAACTAGTGTCACAGGAATGGTTCAATACATGGACAGTAAGAAGAGTCAGTTTCCTTGTACTTAAGTCGGCATTGGGCCTTTTGTATTTAATTCCGAAGCAATTTCTGTGTTTCATCGTCAATAAGAACGTCACAGGGATACAGTAAACCTGAAGTGAAGCTTCGAAATCTATAACTAGTGTCACAGGAATGGTTCAAAACATAGACAGTAAGAGGAGCCTGTCTTCTTGTACTTGCATCGGCATTGTGCCTTTTGTATTTAATTCCGATGCAATATCTGTGATTCATCGTCAATAAGAAGGTCAGAGGGATACAGTAAACCTGAAGTGAAGCATCGGAATCTATAACTAGTGTCACAGGAATGGCTCAAAACATAGACAGTAGGAAGAGTCAGTCTTCTTGTACTTAAGTCGGCATTGTGCCTTTTGTATTTAATTCCGATGCAATTTCTGTGTTTCATCGTCAACAAGATGGTCAGAGGGATACAGTAAACCTAATGTGAAGCATCGGAATCTATAACTAGTGTCACAGGAATGGTCCAAAACACAGACAGTAAGAAGAGACAGTTTTCTTGTACTTAAGTTGGTATTGTGCCTTTTGCATTTATTTACGATGCAATTTCTGTGTTTCGTCGTCAATAAGAAGGTCCATGGGATACAGTAAACCGGAAGTGAAGCAACGGAATCTAAAACCTGTCTCACAGGAAAGATTCAAATCATAGACAGTAAGAAGAGCCAGTCTTCTTGTACTTGAGTCGGCATTGTGCTTTTTCTATTTAATTCAGATGCAATTTCTGTGTTTCATCGTCAATAAGAAGGTCAGAGGCATACAGTAAACCTGAAGTGAAGCATCGGAATCTATAACTAGTGTCACAGGAATGGTTCAAATCATAGACAGTATGAAGAGTCAGTTTTCTTGTACTTAAGTCGGTATTGTGCCTTTTGTATTTAATTCCGATGCAATTTCTGTGTTTCGTCGTCAATAAGAAGGTCCATGGGATTCAGTAAACCGGAAGTGAAGCAACGGAATCCAAAACCTGTATCACAGGAAAGATTCAAAACATTGACAGTAAGAAGAGCCAGTCTTCTTGTAATTGAGTCGGCATTGTGCTTTTTGTATTTAATTCCGATGCAATTTCTGTGTTTCATCGTCAATAAGAAGGTCAGAGGTATACAGTAAACCTGAAGTGAAGCATCGGACTCTATAACTAGAGTCACAGGAATGGTTCAAAACATGGACAGTAAGAAGAGTCAGTTTCCTTGTACTTAAGTCGGCATTGGGCCTTTTGTATTTAATTCCGAAGCAATTTCTGTTTTTCATCGACAATAAGAAGGTCACAGGGATACAGTAAACCTGAAGTGAAGCATCGAAATCTATAACTAGTGTCACAGGAATGGTTCAAAACATAGACAGTAAGAGCAGCCTGTCTTCTTGTACTTGAGTCGGCATTGTGCCTTTTGTATTTAATTCCGATGCAATATCTGTGATTCATCGTCAATAAGAAGGTCAGTGGGATACAGTAAACCTGAAGTGAAGCATCGGAATCTATAACTAGTGTCAGAGGAATGGTTCAAAACATAGACAGTAGGAAGAGTCAGTCATCTTGTACTTAAGTCGGCATTGTGCCTTTTGTATTTAATTCCGATGCAATTTCTGTGTTTCATCGTCAATAAGAAGGTCAGAGGGATACAGTAAAGCTGAAGTGAAGCATCGGAATCTATAACTAGTGTCACAGGAATGGTTCAAAACTTATTCAGTAAGAAGAGTCAGTTTTCTTGTACTTAAGTCAGTATTGTGCCTTTTGTATTTAATTCCGATGCAATTTCTGTGTTTCATCGTCAATAAGAAGGTCAGAGGGATACAGTAAACCTGAAGTGAGGCATCGGAATCTATAACTAGTGTCACAGGAATGGTTCAAGACATATTCAGTAAGAAGAGTCAGTTCTCTTGTACTTAAGTCGGCATTGTGCCTCTTGTATTTAATTCCGAAGCAATTTCTGTGTTTCATCGTCAATAAGGAGGTCAGAGGGATACAGTAAACCTGAAGTGAAGCATCGGAATCTATAACTTGTGTCACAGGAATGGTTAAAAACGTAGACAGTATGAAGAGTCAGTTTTCTTGTACTTAAGTCGGCATTGTGCCTTTTGCATTTACTTACGATGCAATTTCTGTGTTTCATCGTCAATAAGAAGGTCACAGGGATACAGTAAACCTGAAGTGAAGCATCGGAATCTATAACTAGTGTCACAGGAATGATTCAAAACATAGACAGTAAGAAGAGTCAGTTTTCTTGTACTTAAGTCGGCATTGTGCATTTTCTATTTCATTCCGATGCAATATCTGTGTTTCATCGACAATAAGAAGGTCAGAGGGATACAGTAAACCTGAAGTGAAGCATCGAAAACTGTAACTAGTGTCACAGGAATGGTCCAAAACATAGACAGTAAGAAGTGTCAGTTGGCTTGTACTTAAGTCGGCATTGTGCATTTTGTATTCATTTCCGATGCAATTTCTACGTTTCGTCGTCAACAAGAAGGACCACGGGATACAGTAAACCTGAAGTGAAGCATCGGAATCTAAAACCGGACTCACAGGAAAGGTTCAAAACATAGACAGTAAGAAAACCCAGTGTTCTTGTACTTGAGACGGCATTGTGCCTTTTGTATTTAATTCCGATGCAATTTCTGTGTTTCATCGTCAAAAAGAAGGTCAGAGGGATACACTAAACTTGAAGTGAAGCATCGGAATCTATAACTAGTGTCACAGGAATGGTTCAAAACACAGACAGTAAAAAGAGTCAGTTTTCTTGTACTTAAGTTGGTATTGTGCCTTTTGTATTTAGTTACGATGCAATTTCTGTGTTTCGTCGTCAATAAGAAGGTCCATGGAATACAGTAAACCGGAAGTGAATCAACGGAATCTAAAACCTGTCTCACAGGAAAGACTCAAAACATAGACGGTAAGAAGAGCCAGTCTTCTTGTGCTTGAGTCGGCATTGTGCCTTTTGTATTTGATTCCGATGCAATTTCTGTGTTTCATCGTCCAGTAAAAGGTCAGAGGGATACAGTAAACCTGAAGTGAAGCAACGGAATCCGAAACCGGTCTCACAGGAAAGGTTCAAAACATAGACAGTACGAAAACCCAATGATCTTGTACTTGAGACGGCATTGTGCCTTTTGTATTTAATTCCGATGCAATTTCTGTGTTTCATCGTCAATAAGGAGGTCAGAGGGTTACAGTAAACCTGAAGTGAAGCATCGGAATCTATAACTAGTGTCACAGGAATGGTTCAAACTTAGACAGTGAGAAGAGACAGTTTTCTTGTACTTAAGTCGGCATTGTGACTTTTGAATTTAAATCCGATGCAATTTCTGTGTTTCGACGTCAATAAGTATGACCAAGGGATACAGTAAACCTGAAGTGAAGCATCGGAATCTAAAAGCGGGCACACAGGAAAGGTTCAAATCATAGACAGAAAGAAGAGCCAGTCTTCTTGTACTTTAGTCGGCATTGTGCCTTTTGTATTTAATTCCGATGCAATTTCTGTGTTTCATCGTCAATAAGAAGGTCAGAGGAATACAGTAAACCTGAAGTGAAGCATCGGAATCTATAACTAGTGTCACAGGAATGGTTCGAAGCATAATTGTAAGAAGATTCAGTTTTCTTGTACTTAAGTCGGCATTGAGCCTTTTGTATTTGATTCCTATGCGATTTCTGTGTTTCATCGTCAATAAGAAGGTCAGAGGGATACAGTAAACCTGAAGTGAAGCATCGGAACGTATAACTAGTGCCACAGGAATGGTTCAAACCATAGACAGTAAGAAGTGTCAGATTCCTTGTACTTAAGTCGGCATTGTGCCTTTTGTATTCAATTCCGATGCAATTTCTGCGTTTCGTCGTCAATAAGAAGGTCCACCGGATACAGAAAACCTGAAGTGAAGCATCGGAATCTAAAACCGGTCACACAGGAATGGTTCAAAGCATAGCCAGTAGGAAGAGCCAGTCGTCTTGTACTTGAGTCGGCATTGTGCTTTTTGTATTTTATTCCAATGCAATTTCATTGTGACATCGTCAATAAGAAGGTCAGAGGGATATAGTAAACCTGAAGTGAAGCATCGGAATCTATAACTAGTGTCACAGGAATGGTTCAAAACTTATTCAGTAAGAAGAGTCAGTTTTCTTGTACTTAAGTCGGTATTGTGCCTTTTGTATTTAATTCCGATGCAATTTCTGTGTTTCATCGTCAATAAGAAGGTCAGAGGGATACAGTAATCCTGAAGTGAAGCATCGGAATCTATAACTAGTGTCACAGGAATGGTTCAAGTCATATTCAGTAAGAAGAGTCAGTTTTCTTGTACTTAAGTCGGTATTGTGACTTTTGTATTTAATTCCGATGCAATTTCTGTGTTTCGTCGTCAATAAGAAGGTCCATGGGATAGAGTAAACCGGAAGTGAAGCAACGGAATCTAAAATCTGTCTCACAGAAAAGATACAAAACATAGACAGTAAGAAGAGCAAGTCCTTTTAAACTTGGGTCGGCATTGTGCCTTTTGTATTTAATTCCGATGCAATTTCTGTGTTTCGTCGTCAATAAGAAGGTCAGAGGGATACAGTAAATTTAATGTGAACCATCGGAATCTATAACTAGTGTCACAGGAATGGTTAAAAACTTAGACAGTAAGAAGATTCAGTTTTCATGTACTTAAGTCGGCATTGGGCCTTCTGTATATAATTCCGAAGCAATTTCTGTGTTTCATCGTCAATAAGAAGCTCACAGGGATACAGTAAACCTGAAGTGAAGCATCGGAATCTACAACTAATGTCCCAGGAATGGTTCGAAACATAAACAGTAAGAAGAAGCAGTTTTCTTGGACGTAAGTCGGCAATGTGCCTTTTGTATTTAATTCCGATGAAATTTCTGTGTTTCAACGTCAATAGGAAAGTCAGAGGGATACAGTAAACCTGAAGTGAGGCATCGGAATCTATAACTAGTGTCACAGGAATGGTTTAAACATAGACAGTAAGAAGAGTCAGTTTTCTTCTACTTAAGTCGGCATTGTGCCTAATCTATTTAATTCCGATGCAATATCTGTGTTTCGGCGTCAATAAGAAGGTCACAGGGAATCGGTACACCTGAAGTGAAGCATCGGAATCTAAATCCGGTCTCACAGGAAAGGTTCAAAACATAGACAGTAAGAAGAGCCAGTCATCTTGTACTTGAGTCGGCATTGTGCCTTTTGTATTTAATTCCGATGCAATTTCTGTGTTTTATCGTCAATAAGAAGGTTAGAGGGATACAGTAAACCTGAAGTGAGGCATCGGAAACTATAACTAGTGTCACAGGAACGGTTCAAAGCATAGACAGTATGAAGAGTCCGTTTTCTTGTACTAAAGTCGGCATTGTGCCTTTTGTATTTAATTCCGATGCAATTTCTGTGTTTCATCGTCAATAAGGAGGCCAGATGGATACAGTAAACCTGAAGTGAAGCATCGGAATCTATAATTAGTTTCACTGGAATAGTTCAAACATAGACAGTAAGAAGAGTCAGTTTTCTTGTACTTAAGTCGGCATTGTGCCCCTTGTATTTAATTCCGATGCAATATCTTTGTTTCGTCGTGAATAGGATTGTCCAAGGGATACAGTAAACCTGAAGTGAAGCATCGGAATCTAAACGTCGGCTCACAGGAAAGGTTCAAAACATAGACAGTAAGAAGAGCCAGTCTTCTTGTACTTGAGTCGGCATTGTGCCTCTTGTATTTAATTCCGATGAAATTTCTGAGTTTCATCGTCAATAAGTAGGTCAGAGAGATACAGTAAACCTGAAGTGAAGCATCGGAATCTATAAATAGTGTCACAGGAATGGTTCAAAACATAGACAGTAGGAAGAGTCAGTCTTCTTGTACCTAAGTCGTCATTGTGCCTTTTGTATTTAATTCCGATGCAATTTCTGTGTTTCATCGTCAATAAGAATGTCAGAGGGATACAGTAAACCTAATGTGAAGCATCGGAATCCATAACTAGTGTCACAGGAATGGTTCAAAACTTAGACAGTAAGAAGAGTCAGTTTTCTTGTACTTAAGTCGGCATTGGGCCTTCTGTATATAATTCCGAAGCAATTTCTGTGTTTCATCGTCAATAAGAAGCTCACAGGGATACAGTAAACCTGAAGTGAAGCATCGGAATCTACAACTAGTGTCCCAGGAATGGTTCAAAACATAAACAGTAAGAAGAAGGAGTTTTCTTGGACTTAAGTCGGCATTGTGCCTTTTGTATTTAATTCCGATGCAATTTCTGTGTTTCATCGTCAATAGGAATGTCAGAGGGATACAGTAAACCTGAAGTGAGACCCCGGAATCTATAACCAGTGTCACAGGAATGGTTCAAACATAGACAGTAAGAAGAGTCAGTTTTCTTGTACTTAAGTCGGCATTGTGCCTTTTGTATTTAATTCCGATGCAATTTCTGTGTTTCATCGTGAATAAGAGGGTCAGACAGATACGGTAAACCTGAAGTGAAGCATCGGCATCTATAACTAGTGTCACAGGAATGGTTCAAATCATAGACAGTAAGAAGAGTCAGTTTTTTTCTACTTAAGTCGGCATTGTGCCTATTCTATTTAATTCCGATGCAATATCTGTGTTTCGGCGTCAATAAGAAGGTCAAAGGGATTCGGTACACCTGAAGTGAAGCATCGGAATCTAAATCCGGTATCACAGGAAAGGTTCAAAACATAGACAGTAAGAAGAGCCAGTCATCTTGTACTTGAGTCGGCATTGTGCCTTTTGTATTTAATTCCGATGCAATTTCTGTGTTTTATCGTCAATAAGAAGTTTAGAGGGATACAGTAAACCTGAAGTGAAGCATCGGAAACTATAACTAGTGTCACAGGAACGGTTCAAAACATAGACAGTAAGAAGAGTCCGTTTTCTTGTACTTAAGTCGGCATTGTGCCTTTTGTATTTAATTCCGATGCAATTTCTGTGTTTCATCGTCAATAAGGAGGCCAGATGGATACAGTAAACCTGAAGTGAAGCATCGGAATCTATAATTAGTGTCACTGGAATGGTTCAAACATAGACTGTAAGAAGAGTCAGTTTTCTTGTACGTAAGTCGGCATTGTGCCCATTGTATTTAATTCCGATGCAATATCTGTGTTTCGTCGTGATTAGGATTGTCCAAGGGATATAGTAAACCTGAAGTGAAGCACCGGAATCTAAAACTCGGCTCACAGGAAAGGTTCAAAACATAGACAGTAAGAAGAGCCAGTCTTCTTGTACTTGAGTCGGCATTGTGCCTTTTGTATTCAATTCCGATTAAATTTCTGAGTTTCATCATCAATAAGAAGGTCAGAGGGATACAGTAAACCTGAAGTGAAGCATCGGAATCTATAACTAGTGTCACAGGAACGGTTTAAAACTTATTCAGTAAGAAGAGTCAGTTTTCTTGTACTTAAGTCGGTATTGTGCCTTTTGTATTTAATTCCGATGCAATTTCGGTGTTTCGTCGTCAATAAGAAGGTCCATGGGATAAAGTAAACCGGAAGTGATGCAACGGAATCTAAAACCTGTCTCACAGGAAAGATTCAAAACATAGACTGTAAGAAGAGCCAGTCTTTTTGTACTTGAGTCGGCATTGTGCCTTTTGTATTAAATTCCGATGCAATTTCTGTGTTTCATCGTCAATAAGTAGGTCAGAGAGATACAGTAAACCTGAAGTGAAGCATTGGAATCAATGACTAGTGTCACAGGAATGGTTCAAAGCATAGACAGTAAGAAGAGTCAGTTTTCTTGTACTTAAGTCGGCATTGTGCCTTTTGTATTTAATTCCGAAGCAATTTCTGTGTTTTATCGTCAATAAGAAGGTCACAGGGATACAGTAAACCTGAAGTGAATCATCGGAATCTGTAACTAGTGTCACAGGAATGGTTCAAAACATAGACAGTAAGGGGAGCCAGTCTTGTTAAGCTTGAGTCGGAATTGTGCCTTTTGTATTTAATTCCGATGCGATTTCTGTGTTTCATCGTCCATAAGAAGGTCAGAGGGATACAGTAAACCTGAAGTGAAGCATCGGAATCTATAACTAGTGTCAAAGGAATGGTTCAAACATAGACAGTAAGAAGAGCCAATCATCTTGTACTTGAGTCGGCATTGTGCCTTTTGTATTTAATTCCTATGCAATTTCTGTGTTTTATCGTCAATAAGAAGGTTAGAGGGATACAGTAAACCTAAAGTGAAGCATCGGAAACTATAGCTAGTGTCACAGGAACGGTACAAAACATAGACAGTAAGAAGAGTCAGTTTTCTTGTTCCTAAGTGGGCATTGTGCCATTTGTATTTAATTCCGATGCAATTTCTGTGTTTCATCGTCAATAAGGATTCCAGATGGATACAGTAAACCTGAAGTGAAGCATCGGAATCTATAACTAGTGTCACTGGAATGGTTCAGACATAGACAGTAAGAAGAGTCAGTTTTCTTGTACTTAAGTCGGCATTGTGCCTTTTGTATTTAATTCCGATGCAATATCTCTGTTTCGTCGTGAACAGGATCGTCCAAGGGATACAGTAACCCTGAAGTGAAGCATCGGAATCTAAAACTCGGCTCACAGGAAAGGTTCAAAACATAGACAGTAAGAAGAGCCAGTCTTCTTGTACTTGAGTCGGCATTGTGCCTTTTGTATATAATTCCGATGAAATTTCTGAGTTTCATCGTCAATAAGAGGGTCAGAGGGATACAGTAAACCTGAAGTGAAGCATCGGAATCTGCAACTAGTGTCACAGGAATGGTTCAAAACATAGACAGTAAGAACAGTCAGTTTTCTAGTACTTAAGTCGGCATTGTGCCTTTTTGTATTTAATTCCGATGCAATTTCTGTGTTTCATCGTTAATAAGAAGGTCACAGGGATACAGTAAACATGAAGTGAAGCATCGGAATCTATAACTAGTGTCACAGGAACGGTTCAAAACATAGACAGTAAGAAGAGTCAGTTTTCTTGTACTTAAGTCGGCATTGTGCCGTTTCTATTTAATTCCGATGGAATTTCTGTGTTACATCGACAACAAGAGGGTCAGAGGTATACAGTAAACCTGAAGTGAAACATCGGGATCCATAACTAGTGTCACAGGAACGGTTCAAAACATAGACAGTAAGAAGAGTCAGTCTTCTTATACTTAAGTCCGCATTGTGCCTTTTGTATTAAATTCAGATGCAATTTCTATGTTTCATCTTCATTAAGAAGGTCAGAGGGATACAGTAAACCGGAAGTGAAGCAACGGAATTTAAAACCTGTCTCACAGGAAAGATACAAAACATAGACAGTAAGAAGAGCCAGTCTTCTTGTACTTGAGTCGGCATTGTGCCTTTTGTATTTAATTCCGATGCAATTTCTGTGTTTCATCGTCAATAAGAAGGTCAGAGGGATACAGTAAACCTGAAGTGAAGCATCGGAATCTATAACTAGTGTCACAGGAATTTTTCAAAATATAGACTGTATGAAGAGTTCGTTATCTTGTACTTAAGTCGGCATTGTGCCTTTTGTATTTAATCCCGATGCAATTTCTAAGTTTCATCGTCAATGAGATGGTCAGAGGGATACAGTAAACCTGAAGTGAAGAATCGGAATCTACAACTAGTGTCCCAGGAATGGTTCAAAACATAAACAGTAAGAAGAGTCAGTTTTCTTGTACTTAAGTCTGCATTGTGCCTTTTGTATTTAATTCCGATGCAATTTCTGTGTTTCATCGTCAATAAGAGGGTCAGACAGATACGGTAAACCTGAAGTGAAGCGTCGGCATCTATAACTATTGTCACAGGAATGGTTCAAATCATAGACAGTAAGAAGAGTCAGTTTTCTTCTACTTAAGTCGGCATTGTGCCTATTCTATTTAATTCCGATGCAATATCTGTGTTTCGGCCTCAATAAGAAGGTCAAAGGGATTCGGTACACCTGAAGTGAAGCATCGGAATCTAAATCCGGTATCACAGGAAAGGTTCAAAACATAGACAGTAAGAAGAGCCAGTCATCTTGTACTTGAGTCGGCATTGTGCCTTTTGTATTTAATTCCGATGCAATTTCTGTGTTTTATCGTCAATAAGAAGGTTAGAGGGATACAGTAAACCTGAAGTGAAGCATCGGAAACTATAACTAGTGTCACAGGAACGGTTCAAAACATAGACAGTAAGAAGAGTCCGTTTTCTTGTACTTAAGTCGGCATTGTGCCTTTTGTATTTAATTCCGATGCAATTTCTGTGTTTCATCGTCAATAAGGAGGCCAGATGGATACAGTAAACCTGAAGTGAAGCATCGGAATCTATAATTAGTGTCACTGGAATGGTTCAAACATAGACAGTAAGAAGAGTCAGATTTCTTGTACGTAAGTCGGCATTGTGCCCTTTGTATTTAATTCCGATGCAATATCTGTGTTTCGTCGTGAATAGGATTGTCCAAGGGATATAGTAAACCTGAAGTGAAGAACCGGAATCTAAAACTCGGCTCACAGGAAAGGTTCAAAACATAGACAGTAAGAAGAGCCAGTCTTCTTGTACTTGAGTCGGCATTGTGCCTTTTGTATTTAATTCCGATTAAATATCTGAGTTTCATCATCAATAAGAAGGTCAGAGGGATACAGTAAACCTGAAGTGAAGCGTCGGAATCTATAACTAGTGTCACAGGAACGGTTCAAAACTTATTCAGTAAGAAGAGTCAGTTTTCTTGTACTTAATTCGGCATTGTGCCTTTTGTATTTAATTCCGATGCAATATCTGTGTTTCGTCGTGAATAGGATTGTCCAAGGGATACAGTAAACCTGAAGTGAAGCATCGGAATCTAAAACTCGGCTCACAGGAAAGGTTCAAAACATAGACAGTAAGAAAAGCCAGTCTTCTTGTAGTTGAGTCGGCATTGTGCCTCTTGTATTTAAATATGATGGAATTTCTGAGTTTCATCGTCAATAAGAAGGTCAGAGGGATACAGTAAACATGAAGTGAAGCATCGGAATCTATAACTAGTGTCACAGGAATGGTTCAAACACAGACAGTAAGAAGAGTCAGTTTTCTTGTACATAAGTCGGTATTGTGCCTTTTGTATTTAATTCCGATGCAATGTCTGTGTTTCGTCATCAATAAGTAGGTCCATGTGATACAGTAAACCGGAAGTGAAGCAACGGAACCTAAAACCTGTCTCACAGGAAAGATTCAAAGCATAGACAGTAAGAAGAGCCAGTCTTCTTGTACTTGAGTCGGCATTGTGCCTTTTGTATTTAATTCCGATGCAATTTCTGTGTTTCATCGTCAATACGAAGATCAGAGGGATACAGTAAACCTGAAGTGAAGCATTGGAATCTATAACTAGTGTCACAGAAATGGTTCAAAACATAGACAGTAGGAAGAGTCAGTCTTCTTGTACTTAAGTCGTCATTGTGCCTTTTGTATTTAATTCCGATGCAATTTCTGTGTTTCATCGTCAATAAGAACGTAAGAGGGATACAGTATACCTAATGTGAAGCATCGGAATCTATAACTAGTGTCACAGGAATGATTCGAAACTTTGACAGTAAGAAGAGTCAGTTTTCTTGTACTTAAGTCGGCATTGGGCCTTCCGTATATAATTCCGATGCAATTTCTGTGTTTCATCGTCAATAAGAAGCTCACAGGGAAACAGTAAACCTGAAGTGAAGCATCGGAATCTACAACTAGTGTCCCAGGAATGGTTCAAAACATAAACAGTAAGAAGAGTCAGTTTTCTTGAACTTAAGTTGGCATTGTGCCTTTTGTATTTAATTCCGATGCAATTTCTGTGTATCATCGTCAATAGGAATGTCAGAGGGATACAGTAAACCTGAAGTGAGGCATCGGAATCTATAACTAGTGTCACAGGAATGGTTCAAACATAGACAGTAAGAAGAGTCAGTTTTCTTGTACCTAAGTGGGCACTGTGCCATTTGTATTTAATTCCGATGCAATTTCTGTGTTTCATCGTCAATAAGGATTCCAGATGGATATAGTAAACCTGAAGTGAAGCATCGGAATCTATAACTAGTGTCACTGGAATGGTTCAAACATAGACAGTAAGAAGAGTCAGTTTTCTTGTACTTAAGTCGGCATTGTGCCTTTTGTATTTAATTTCGATGCAATATCTCTGTTTCGTCGTGAACAGGATCGTTCAAGGGATACAGTAACCCTGAAGTGAAGCATCGGAATCTAAAACTCGGCTCACAGGAAAGGTTCAAAACATAGACAGTAAGAAGAGTCAGTTTTCTTGTACATTAGTCGGTATTGTGCCTTTTGTATTTAATTCCGATGCGATTTCTGTGTTTCATCGTCAATAAGAAGGTCCATGGGATACAGTAAACCGGAAGTGAAGCAACGGAATCTAAAACCTGTCTCACAGGAAAGATACAAAGCATAGACAGTAAGAAGAGCCAGTCTTCTTGTACTTGAGTCGGCATTGTGCCTTTTGTATTTAATTCCGATGCAATTTCTGTGTTTCATCGTCAATAAGAAGGTCAGAGGGATACAGTAAACCTGAAGTGAAGCATCGGAATCTATAACTAGTGTCACAGGAATTTTTCAAAACATAGACTGTATGAACAGCCCGTTATCTTGTACTTAAGTCAGCATTGTGCCTTTTGTATTTAATCCCGATGCAATTTCTAAGTTTCATCGTCAATGAGAAGGTCAGAGGGATACAGTAAACCTGAAGTGAAGCAACGGAATCTAAAACCGGTCTCACAGGAAAGGTTCATTACATAGACAGTAAGGAAAGCCAGTCTTCTTGTATTTGAGTCGGCGTTCTGCTTCTTGTATTTAATTCCGATGCAATTTCTGTGTTTCATCGTCAATAAGAAGGTCAGCGGGATCCAATAAACCTGAAGTGAAGAATCGGAATCTATACCTAGTGTCACAGGAATGGTTCAAATCATATACAGTAAGAAGAGTCAGTCCTCTTGTACTTATGTCGCCATTGTGCCTTTTGTATGTAATTCCGTTGCAATATCTGTGTTTCATCGTCAATAAGAAGGTCAGAGGCATACAGTAAGCTTCAAGTGAAGCATCGCAATCTATAACTAGTGTCACAGGAATGGTTCAAAACAAAGACAGCAAGAAAAGTAGGTTTTCTTATACTTAAGTCGGTATTGTGCCTTTTGAATTTAATTCCGATGCAATTTCTGTGTTTCATCGTCAATAAGAGTGTCAGAGGGATACAGTAAACCTGAAGTGAAGCATCGGAATCTATAACTAGTGACACAGGAATGGTTCAAAACATAGACAGTGGGAAGAGTCAGTCTTCTTGTACATAAGTCGGTATTGTGCCTTTTGTATTTAATTCCGATGCAATGTCTGTGTTTCGTCGTCAATAAGAAGGTCCATGGGATACAGTAAACCGGAAGTGAAGCAACGGAACCTAAAACCTGTCTCACAGGAAAGATTCAAAGCATAGACATTAAGAAGAGCCAGTCTTCTTGTACTTGAGTCGGCATTGTGCCTTTTGTATTTAATTCCGATGCAATTTCTGTGTTTCATCGTCAATACGAAGGTCAGAGGGTTACAGTAAACCTGAAGCGAAGCATTGGAATCTATAACTAGTGTCACAGGAATGGTTCAAAACATAGACAGTAGGAAGAGTCAGTCTTCTTGTACTTAAGTCGTCATTGTGCCTTTTGTATTTAATTCCGATGCAATTTCTGTGTTTCATCGTCAATAAGAACGTAAGAGGGATACAGTAAACCTAATGTGAAGCATCGGAATCTATAACTAGTGTCACAGGAATGATTCAAAATTTTGACAGTAAGAAGAGTCAGTTTTGTTGTACTTAAGCCGGCATTGGGCCTTCTGTCTATAATTCCGAAGCAATTTCTGTGTTTCATCGTCAATAAGAAGGTCAGAGGGATACAGTAAACCTGAAGTGAAGCATCGGCATCTATAACTAGTGTCACAGGAATGGTTCAAATCATAGACAGTAAGAATAGTCAGTTTTCTTCTACTGAAGTCGGCATTGTGCCTATTCTATTTAATTCCGTTGCAATTTCTGTGTTTCGGCGTCAATAAGAAGGTCAAAGGGATACGGTAAACCTGAGGTGAAGCATCGGCATCTATAACTAGTGTCACAGGAATGGTTCAAATCATAGACAGTAAGAATAGTCAGTTTTCTTCTACTTAAGTCGGCATTGTGCCTATTCTATTTAATTCCGTTGTAATTTCTATGTTTCGGCGTCAATAAGAAGGTCAAAGGGATACGGTAAACCTGAAGTGAAGCATCGGAATATAAATCCGGTCTCACAGGAAAGGTTCAAAACATAGACAGTATGAAGAGCCAATCATCTTGTACTTGAGTCGGCATTGTGCCTTTTATATTTAATTCCTATGCAATTTCTGTGTTTTATCGTCAATAAGAAGGTTAGAGGGATACAGTAAACCTAAAGTGAAGCATCGGAAACTATAACTAGTGTCACAGGAATGGTTCAAACATAGACAGTAAGAAGAGTCAGTTTTCTTGTACTTAAGTCGGCATTGTGCCTTTTGTATTTAATTCCGATGCAATATCTCTGTTTCGTCGTGAACAGGATCGTCCAAGGGATACAGTAACCCTGAAGTGAAGCATCGGAATCTAAAACTCGGCTCACAGGAAAGGTTCAAAACATAGACAGTAAGAAGAGCCAGTCTTCTTGTACTTGAGTCGGCATTGTGCTTTTTGTATATAATTCCGATGAAATTTCTGAGTTTCATCGTCAATAAGAAGGTCAGAGGGATACAGTAAAGCTGAAGTGAAGCATCGGAATCTGTAACTAGTGTCACAGGAATGGTTCAAAACATAGACAGCAAGAACAGTCAGTTTTCTAGTACTTAAGTCGGCATTGTGCCTTTTTGTATTTAATTCCGATGCAATTTCTGTGTTTCATCGTTAATAAGAAGGTCACAGGGATACAGTAAACCTGAAGTGAAGCATCGGAATCTATAACTAGTGTCACAGGAATGGTTCAAAACATAGACAGTAAGAAGAGTCAGTTTTCTTGTACTTAAGTCGGCATTGTGCCGTTTCTATTTAATTCCGATGCAATTTCTGTGTTACATCGACAACAAGAGGGTCAGAGGTATACAGTAAACCTGAAGTGAAGCATCGGAATCTATAACTAGTGTCACAGGAATGGTTCAAAACATAGACAGTAAGAAGAGTCAGTTTTCTTGTACATTAGTCGGTATTGTGCCTTTTGTATTTAATTCCGATGCGATTTCTGTGTTTCATCGTCAATAAGAAGGTCCATGGGATACAGTAAACCGGAAGTGAAGCAACGGAATCTAAAACCTGTCTCACAGGAAAGATACAAAGCATAGACAGTAAGAAGAGCCAGTCTTCTTGTACTTGAGTCGGCATTGTGCCTTTTGTATTTAATTCCGATGCAATTTCTGTGTTTCATCGTCAATAAGAAGGTCAGAGGGACACAGTAAACCTGAAGTGAAGCATCGGAATCTATAACTAGTGTCACAGGAATTTTTCAAAACATAGACTGTATGAAGAGTCCGTTATCTTGTACATAAGTCGGCATTGTGCCTTTTGTATTTAATCCCGATGCAATTTCTAAAATTCATCGTCAATGAGAAGGTCAGAGGGATACAGTAAACCTGAAGTGAAGCAACGGAATCTAAAACCGGGCTCACAGGAAAGGTTCATTACATAGACAGTAAGGAAAGCCAGTCTTTTTGTATTTGAGTCGGCGTTCTGCTTCTTGTATTTAATTCCGATGCAATTTCTGTGTTTCATCGTCAATAAGAAGGTCAGCGGCATCCAATAAACCTGAAGTGAAGAATCGGAATCTATACCTAGTGTCACATGAATGGTTCAAATCATATACAGTAAGAAGAGTCAGTCCTCTTGTACTTATGTCGCCATTGTGCCTTTTGTATGTAATTCCGTTGCAATATCTGTGTTTCATCGTCAATAAGAAGGTCTGAGGCATATAGTAAGCTTCAAGTGAAGCATCGCAATCTATAACTAGTGTCACAGGAATGGTTCAAAACAAAGACAGCAAGAAAAGTAGGTTTTCTTATACTTAAGTCGGCATTGTGCCTTTTGAATTTAATTCCGATGCAATTTCTGTGTTTCATCGTCAATAAGAGTGTCAGAGGGATACAGTAAACCTGAAGTGAAGCATCGGAATCTATAACTAGTGACACAGGAATGGTTCAAAACATAGACAGTGGGAAGAGTCAGTCTTCTTGTACATAAGTCGGTATTGTGCCATTTGTATTTAATTCCGATGCAATGTCTGTGTTTCGTCGTCAATAAGAAGGTCCATGGGATACAGTAAACCGGAAGTGAAGCAACGGAACCTAAAACCTGTCTCACAGGAAAGATTCAAAGCATAGACATTAAGAAGAGCCAGTCTTCTTGTACTTGAGACGGCATTGTGCCTTTTGTATTTAATTCCGATGCAATATCTGTGTTTCATCGTCAATACGAAGGTCAGAGGGATACAGTAAACCTGAAGCGAAGCATTGGAATCTATAACTAGTGTCACAGGAATGGTTCAAAACATAGACAGTAGGAAGAGTCAGTCTTCTTGTACTTAAGTCGTCATTGTGCCTTTTGTATTTAATTCCGATGCAATTTCTGTGTTTCATCGTCAATAAGGACGTAAGAGGGATACAGTAAACCTAATGTGAAGCATCGGAATTTATAACTAGTGTCACAGGAATGATTCAAAACTTTGACAGTAAGAAGAGTCAGTTTTGTTGTACTTAAGCCGGCATTGGGCCTTCTGTCTATAATTCCGAAGCAATTTCTGTGTTTCATCGTCAATAAGAAGCTCACAGGGATACAGTAAACGTGAAGTGAAGCATCGGAATCTACAACTAGTGTCCCAGGAATGGTTCAAAACATAAACAGTAAGAAGAGTCAGTTTTCTTGAACTTAAGTTGGCATTGTGCCTTTTGTATTTAATTCCGATGCAATTTCTGTGTTTCATCGTCAATAGGAAGGTCAGAGGGATACAGTAAACCTGAAGTGAGGCATCGGAATCTATAACTAGTGTCACAGGAATGGTTCAAACATAGACAGTAAGAAGAGTCAGTTTTCTTGTACCTAAGTGGGCATTGTGCCATTTGTATTTAATTCCGATGCAATTTCTGTGTTTCATCGTCAATAAGAAGGTCAGAGGGATACAGTAAACCTGAAGTGAAGCATCGGCATCTATAACTAGTGTCACAGGAATGGTTCAAATCATAGACAGTAAGAATAGTCAGTTTTCTTCTTCTTAAGTCGGCATTGTGCCTATTCTATTTAATTCCGTTGCAATTTCTGTGTTTCGGCGTCAATAAGAAGGTCAAAGGGATACGGTAAACCTGAAGTGAAGCATCGGCATCTATAACTAGTGTCACAGGAATGGTTCAAATCATAGACAGTAAGAATAGTCAGTTTTCTTCAACTTAAGTCGGCATTGTGCCTATTCTATTTAATTCCGTTGTAATTTCTATGTTTCGGCGTCAATAAGAAGGTCAAAGGGATACGGTAAACCTGAAGTGAAGCATCGGAATATAAATCCGGTCTCACAGGAAAGGTTCAAAACATAGACAGTATGAAGAGCCAATCATCTTGTACTTGAGTCGGCATTGTGCCTTTTGTATTTAATTCCTATGCAATTTCTGTGTTTCATCGTCCATACGAAGGTCAGAGGGATACAGTAAACCTGAAGTGAAGCATCGGAAACTATAACTAGTGTCACAGGAATTTTTCAAAACATAGACTGTATGAAGAGTCCGTTATCTTGTACTTAAGTCGGCATTGTGCCTTTTGTATTTAATCCCGATGCAATTTCTAAGTTTCATCGTCAATAAAAAGGTCAGAGGGATACAGTAAACCTGAAGTGAAGCAACGGAATCTAAAACCGGTCTCACAGGAAAGGTTCATTACATAGATAGTAAGAAAAGCCAGTCTTCTTGTATTTGAATCGGCGTTCTGCCTCTTGTATTTAATTCCGATGCAATTTCTGTGTTTCATCGTCAATAAGAAGGTCAGCGGGATGCAATAAACCTGAAGTGAAGAATCGGAATCTATACCTAGTGTCACAGGAATGGTTCAAATCATAGACAGTAAGAAGAGTCAGTCCTTTTGTACTTATGTCGCCATTGTGCCTTTTGTATGTAATTCCGTTGCTATTTGTGTGTTTCATCGTCAATAAGAAAGTCAGAGGGATACAGTAAGCTTCAAGTGAAGCATTGCAATGTATAACTAGTGTCACAGGAATGGTTCAAAACAAAGACAGTAAGAAAAGTAGGTTTTCTTATACTTAAGTCGGCATTGTGCCTTTTGAATTTAATTCCGATGCATTTTCTGTGTTTCATCGTCAATAAGAGGGTCAGAGGGATACAGTAAACCTGAAGTGAAGCATCGGAATCTATAACTAGTGACACAGGAATGGTTCAAAACATATGCAGTAAGAAGAGTCAGTTTTCTTGTACTTAAGTCGGCATTGTGCCTTTTGTATTAAATTCCGTTGTAATTTTTGTGTTTCATCGTCAATAAGAAGGTCAGAGGGATACAGTAAACCTGAATTGAAGAATCGGAATCTATAACTAGTGTCACAGGAATGGTTTAAAACAAAGACAGTAAGAAGAGCCAATCTTCTTGTACTTGAGTCGGCATTGTGCCTTTTGTATTTAATTCCGATGCAATTTCTGTGTTTCATCGTCAATAAGAAGGTCAGAGGGATACAGTAAACCTGAATTGAAGAATCGGAATCTATAACTAGTGTCACAGGAATGGTTTAAAACAAAGACAGTAAGAAGAGCCAATCTTCTTGTACTTGAGTCGGCATTGTGCCTTTTGTATTTAATTCCGATGAAATTTCTGTGTTTCATCGTCAATAAGAGGGTCAGAGGGATACAGTAAACCTGAAGTGAAGCATCGGGATCCATAACTAGTGTCACAGGAATGGTTCAAAACATAGACAGTAAGAAGAGTCAGTCTTATTGTACTTAAGTCGGCATTGTGCCTTTTGTATTAAATTCCGATGCAATTTCTATGTTTCATCTTTAATAAGAAGATCAGAGGGAAACAGTAAACCTGAAGTGAAGCATAGGAAACTATAACTAGTGTCACAGGAGTGGTTCAAATCATAGGCAGTAAGAAGAGTCAGTATTCTTGTACTTAAGTCGGCATTGTGCCTTTTGTATTTAATTCCGATGCAATTTCTGTGTTTCATCGTCAATAAGAAGGTCAGAGGGATACAGTAAACCTGAAGTGAAGCATCGGAATCTATAGCTAGTGTCACAGGAATGGTTCAAAACATAGACAGTAAGAAGAACCAGTCTTCTTGTACTTGAGTCGGCATTGTGCCTTTTGTTTATAATTCCGATGGAATTTCTGTGTTTCATCGTCAATAAGAAGGTCAGAGGGATACAGTAAACCTGAAGTGAAGAATCGGAATCCATAACTAGAGTCACAGGATTGGTTTAATACATAGTCAGTAAGAAGAGCCAGTTTTCTTGTACTAGAGTCGGCATTGTGCCTTTTGTATTTAATTTTGATGCAATTTCTGTGTTTCATCGTCAATAAGATGGTCAGAGGGATACAGTACACCTGAAGTGAAACATCGGAAACTATAACTAGTGTCACAGGAGTGGTTCAAAACATAGACAGTAAGAATCGTCAGTTTTCTTGTACTAAAGTTGGCATTGTGCCATTTGTATTTAATTCCGATGCAATTTCTGTGTTTTATCGTCAGTAAGAAGGTCAGCGTGATTTAGTAAACCTGAAGTGAAGAATCGGAATCAATAACTAGTGTCACAGGAATGGTTCAAATCATAGACAGTAAGAAGCGTCAGTTTTCTTGTACTTAAGTCGGCATTGTGCCTTTTGTATTTAATTCCGATGCAATTTCTGTGTTTCGTCGTCAATAATAAGGTCCAAGGGATACAGTAAGCTTGAAGTGAAGCATCGGAATATATAACTAGTGGGTTCAGGAATGGTTCAAAACATAGACAGTAAGAAGAGTCAGTTTTCTAGTACTTAAGTGGGCATTGTGTCTTTTGTATTTGATTCCGAAGAAATATCTGTGTTTCATCGTCACCAAGAACTTCAGAGGGATACAGTAAACCTGAAGTGAAGCATCGGAATCTATAACTAGTGTCACAGGAATGGTTCAAAACATAGATAGTAAGAAGAGTCAGTTTTCTTGTACTTGCGTCGGCATTGTGCCTTTTGTATTTATTTCCGATGCAATTTTTGTGTTTCTTCGTCAATAAGAGGGTCAGATGGATACAGTAAACCTGAATTGAAGAATCGGAATCTATAACTAGTGTCACAGGATTGGTTTAAAACATAGACAGTAAGAACAGCCAGACTTCTTGTACTTGAGTCGGCATTGTGCCTTTTGTATTTAATTCCGATGCAATTTCTGTGTTTCATCGTCAATAAGGAGGTCAGAGAGATACAGTAAACCTAAAGTGAAGCATCGGAATCTATAACTAGTGTCACAGGAATGGTTCAAAACATAGATAGTAAGAAGAGTCAGTTTTCTTGTACTTAAGACTGCATTGTGCCATTTGTATTTAATTCCGATGCAATATCTGTGTTTCATCGACAATAACAAGGTCAGAGGGATATAGTAAACCTGAAGTGACGCATCGGGATCCATAACTAGTGTCACAGGAATGGTTCAAAACATAGACAGTAAGAAGAGTCAGTCTCCTTGTACTTAATTCGGCATTGTGCATTTTGTATTAAATTCCGATGCAATTTCTATGTTTCATCTTCAATAAGATGGTCAGAGGGATACAGTAAACCTGAAGTGAAGCATCGGAATCTGTAACTAGTGTCACAGGAGTGGTTCAAAACATAGACAGTATGAAGAGTCAGTCCTCTTGTACTTATGTCGGCATTGTGCCTTTTGTATTTAATTCCGATGCAATTTCTGTGTTTCATCGTCAATAAGAAGGTCAGCGTGATTTAGTAACCCTGAAGTGAAGAATCGGAATCTATAACTAGTGTCACAGGAATGGTTCAAAACATAGACTGTAAGAAGAGTCAGTTTTCTTGTACTTAAGTCGGCATAGTGCCATTTGTATCTAATTCCGATGCAATTTCTGTGTTTCATCGTCAATAAGAAGGTCAGACTGATACAGTAAACATGAAGTGAAGCATCGAAATCTATAACTAGTGTCACAGGAGTGGTTCAAATCATAGACAGTTAGGAGGGTCAGTTTTCTTGTACTTAAGTCGGCATTGTGCGTTTTGTATTTATTTCCGAAGAAATTTTTGTGTTTCATCGTCAATAAGAAGGGCAGAGGGATACAGTAAGCTTGAAGTGAAGCATCGGAATATATAACTAGTGGCACAGGAATGGTTCAAAACATAGACAGTTAGAAGAGTCAGTTTTCTAGTACTTAAGTGGGCATTGTGTCTTTTGTATTTGATTCCGATGAAATATCTGTGTTTCATCGTCAATAAGAACTTCAGAGGGATACAGTAAACCTGAAGTGAAGCATCGGAATCTATAACTAGTGTCACAGGAATGGTTCAAAACATAGATGGTAAGAAGAGTCAGTTTTCTTGTACTTGCGTCGGCATTGTGCCTTTTGTATTTAATTCCGATGCAATTACTGTGTTTCATCGTCAATAAGAAGGTCAGAGGGATACAGCAAACCTGAAGTGAAGCATCGGGATCCATAACTAGCGTCACAGGAATGGTTCAAACGTAGACAGTAAGAAGAGTCAGTCTTATTGTACTTAAGTCGGCATCGTGCCTTTTGTATTAAATTCCGATGCAATTTCTATGTTTCAACTTTAATAAGAAGATCAGAGGGAAACAGTAAACCTGAAGTGAAGCATCGGAAACTATAACTAGTGTCACAGGAGTGGTTCAAATCATAGACAGTAAGAAGGGTCAGTTTTCTTGTACTTAAGTCAGCATTGTGCGTTTTGTATTTATTTCCGATGTAATTTTTGTGTTTCATCGTCAATAAGAAGGTCAGAGGGATACAGTAAACCTGAATTGAAGAATCGGAATCTATAACTAGTGTCACAGGATTGGTTTAAAACATAGACAGTAAGAACAGCAAGACTTCTTGTACATGAGTCGGCATTGTGCCTTTTGTATTTAATTCCGATGCAATTTCTGTGTTTCATCGTCAATAAGGAGGTCAGAGAGATACAGTAAACCTAAAGTGAAGCATCGGAATCTATAACTAGTGTCACAGGAATGGTTCAAAACATAGATAGTAAGAAGAGTCAGTTTTCTTGTACTTAAGACTGCATTGTGCCATTTGTATTTAATTCCGATGCAATATCTGAGTTTCATCGTCAATAACAAGGTCAGAGGGATATAGTAAACCTGAAGTGACGCATCGGGATCCATAACTACTGTCACAGGAATGGTTCAAAACATAGACAGTAAGAAGTGTCAGTCTTCTTGTACTTAATTCGGCATTGTGCATTTTGTATTAAATTCCGATGCAATTTCTATGTTTCATCTTCAATAAGATGGACAGAGGGATACAGTAAACCTGAAGTGAAGCATCGGAATCTATAGCTAGTGTCACAGGAATGGTTCAAAACATAGACAGTAAGAAGAGTCAGTCTTATTGTACTTATGTCGGCATTGTGCAATTCGTATTAAATTCCAATGCAATTTCTATATTTCATCTTTAATAAGAAGATCAGAGGGAAACAGTAAACCTGAAGTGAAGCATAGGAATCGATAACTAGTGTCACAGGAGTGGTTCAAATCATAGGCAGTAAGAAGAGTCAGTTTTCTTGTACTTAAGTCGGCATTGTGCCTTCTGTTTTTAATTCCGATGCAATTTCTGTGTTTCATCGGCAATAAGAAAGTCAGAGGGATACAGTAAACCTGAAGTGAAGCATCGGAATCTTTAACTAGTTTCACAGGAATGGTTCAAAACACAGACAGTAAGAATCGTCAGTTTTCTTGTATTTAAGTTGGCATTGTGCCTTTTGTATTTAATTCCGATGCAATTTCTGTGTTTTATCGTCAATAAGGAGGTCAGCGTGATTTAGTAAACCCCAAGTGAAGAATCGGAATCTATAACTAGTGTCACAGGAATGGTTCAAAACATAGACAGTAAGAAGCGTCAGTTTTCTTGTACTTAAGTCGGCATTGTGCCTTTTGTATTTAATTCCAATGCAATTTCTGTGTTTCGTCGTCAATAATAAGGTCCAAGGGATATAGTAAACCTGAAGTGAAGCATCGGAATCTAAAACCGGTCTCACAGGAAAGGTTCGTAGCATAGACAATAAGAAGAGCCAGTCTTCTAGTATTTGAGTCGGCATTGTGCCTTTTGTATTCAATTCCTATGCAATTTCTGTGTTTCATCGTCAATAAGAAGGTCAGCGTGATTTGGTAAACCTGAAGTGAAGAATCGGAATCTGTAACTAGTGTCACAGGAATGGTTCAAAACATAGACAGTAAGAGGAGTCACTCTGCTAGTACTTAAGTCGGCATTGTGCATTTTGTATCATATTCCGATGCAATTTCTATGTTTCATCTTCAATAAGATGGTCAGAGGGATACAGTAAACCTGAAGTGAAGCATCGGAAACTATAACTAGTGTCACAGGAGTGGTTCAAAACATAGACAGTAAGAAGAGTCAGTCCTCTTGTACTTATGTCGGCATTGTGCCTTTTGTATTTAATTCCGATGCAATTTCTGTGTTTCATCGTCAATAAGAAGGTCAGCGTGATTTAGTAACCCTGAGGTGAAGAATCGGAATCTATAACTAGTGTCACAGGAATGGTTCAAAACATAGACTGTAAGAAGAGTCAGTTTTCTTGTACTTAAGTCGGCATAGTGCCTTTTGTATCTAATTCCGATGCAATTTCTGTGTTTCATCGTCAATAAGAAGGTCAGACTGATACAGTAAACATGAAGTGAAGCATCGAAATCTATAACTAGTGTCACAGGAGTGGTTCAAATCATAGACAGTTAGGAGGGTCAGTTTTCTTGTACTTAAGTCGGCATTGTGCGTTTTGTATTTATTTCCGAAGCAATTTTTGTGTTTCATCGTCAATAAGAAGGGCAGAGGGATACAGTAAACCTGAATTGACGAATCGGAATCTATAACTAGCGTCACATGATTGGTTTAAATCATAGACAGTAAGAAGAGTCAGTCTTCTTGTACTTAAGTCGGCATTGTGCATTTTGTATTAAATTCCGATGCAATTTCTATGTTTCATCTTCAATAAGATGGACAGAGGGATACAGTAAACCTGAAGTGAAGCATCGGAAACTATAACTAGTGTCACAGGAGTGGTTCAAATCATAGACAGTAAGAAGAGTCAGTTTTCTTGTACTTAAGTCGGCATTGTGCCTTTTGTATTTAATTGCGATGAAATTTCTGTGTTTCATCGTCAATAAGAAGGTCGGAGGGATACAGTTAACCTGAAATGAAGAATCGGAATCTATAACTGGTGTCACAGGTTTGGTTTAAAACATAGGCAGTAAGAACAGCCAGTCTTCTTGTACTATTGTCGGTATTGTGCCTTTTGTATTTGATTCCGATGCAATTTCTGTGTTTCATCGTCAATAAGGAGGTCAGAGGGATACAGTAAACCTGAAGTGAAACATCGGAATCTATAACTAGTGTCACAGAAATGGTTCGAAACATAGACAGTAAGAATCGTCAGTTTTCTTGTACTTAAGTCGGCACTGTGCCTTTTGTATTTAATTACGATGCAATTTCTGTGTTTCATCGTCAATAAGAAGGTCAGCGTGATTTAGTAACCCTGAAGTGAAGAATCGGAATCTATAACTAGTGTCACAGGAATGGTTCAAAACATAGACAGTAAGAAGAGTCAGACTTCATTTACTTAAGACGGCGTTGAGCGTTTTGTATTTAATTCCAATGCAATTTCTGTGTTTCATCGTCAATACGAAGGTCTGAGGGATACAGTAAGCTTGAAGCATCGGAATATATAACTACTGGCACAGGAATGGTTCAAAACATAGACAGTAAGAGGTGTCAGTATTCTTGTACTTGAGTGGTCATTGTTTCTTTTGTATTTAATTCCGATGATATTTCTGTGTTTCATCGTCAATAAGAAGGTCAGAGGGATACAGTAAGCTTGAAGTGAAGCATCGGAATATATAACTAGTGGCACAGGAATGGTTCAAAGCATAGACAGTAAGAAGAGTCAGTTTTCTAGTACATAAGTGGGCATTGTGTCTTTTGCATTTCATTCCGATGAAATTTCTGTGTTTCATCGTCAATAAGAAGGTCAGAGGGATACAGTAAACCTGAAGTGAAGCATCGGAATCTATAACTAGTGTCACACGAATGGTTCAAAACATAGATAGTAAGAAGAGTCAGTTTTCTTGTACTTAAGACTGCATTGTGCCATTTGTATTTAATTCCGATGCAATATCTGTGTTTCATCGTCAATAACAAGGTCAGAGGGATATAGTTAACCTGAAGTGAAGCATCGGGATCCATAACTAGTGTCACAGGAATGGTTCAAAACATAGACAGTAACAAGAGTCAGTCTTCTTGTACTTCAGTCGGCATTGTGCATTTTGTATTAAATTCCGATGCAATTTCTATGTTTCATCTTCAATAAGATGGTCAGAGGGATACAGTAAACCTGAAGTGAAGCATCGGAAACTATAACAAGTGTCACAGGAGTGGTTCAAATCATAGACAGTAAGAAGAGTCAGTCCTCTTGTACTTATGTCGGCATTGTGCCTTTTGTATTTAATTCCGATGCAATTTCTGTGTTTCATCGTCAATAAGAAGGTCAGCGTGATTTAGTAAACCTGAAGTGAAGAATCGGAATCTATAACTAGTGGCACAGGAATGGTTCAAAACATAGTCTGTAAGAAGAGTCAGTTTTCTTGTACTTAAGTCGGCATAGTGCCTTTTGTATATAATTCCGATGCAATTTCAGTGTTTCATCGTCAATAAGAAGTTCAGACTGATACAGTAAACATGAAGTGAAGCATCGGAATCTATAACTAGTGTCACAGGAATGGATCAAAACATAGACAGTAGGAAGAGTCAGTTTTCTTATACTTAAGTCGTCAATGTGCCTTTTGTATTTAATTCCGGTGCAATTTCTGAGTTTCATCGTCCATAAGGAGGTCGGAGGGATGCAGTAAACCTGAAGTGAAGCATCGGAATCTATAGCTAGTGTCACAGGAATGGTTCAAAACATAGACAGTATGAAGAGCCAGTCTTCTTGTACTTGAGTCGGCGTTGTGCCTTTTGTATTTAATTCCGATGCAATTACTGTGTTTCATCGTCAATAAGAAGGTCAGAGGGACACAGCAAACCTGAAGTGAAGCATCAGGATCCATAACTAGTGTCACAGGAATGGTTCAAAGCATAGACAGTAAGAAGAGTCAGTCTTATTGTACTTAAGTCGGCATTGTGCCTTTTGTATTAAACTCCGATTCAATTTCTATGTTTCAACTTTAATAAGAAGATCAGAGGGAGACAGTAAACCTGAAGTGAAGCATCGGAAACTATAACTAGTGTCACAGGAGTGGTTCAAATCATAGGCAGTAAGAAGAGTCAGTGTTCTTGTACTTAAGACTGCATTGTGCCATTTGTATTTGATTCCGATGCAATATCTGTGTTTCATCGTCAATAACAAGGTCAGAGGGATATATTAAACCTGAAGTGAAACCACGGAATCTATAACTAGTGTCACAGGAATGGTTCGAAACATAGACAGTAAGAATCGTCAGTTTTCTTGTACATAAGTCGGCACTGTGCCTTTTGTATTTAATTCCGATGCAATATCTGTGTTTCATCGTCAATAACAAGGTCAGAGGGATATAGTTAACCTGAAGTGAAGCATCGGGATCCATAACTAGTGTCACAGGAATGGTTCAAAACATAGACAGTAACAAGAGTCAGTCTTCTTGTACTTCAGTCGGCATTGTGCATTTTGTATTTAATTCCGATGCAATTTCTGTGTTTCATCGACAATAAGGAGGTCAGAGGGATACAGTAAACCAGAAGTGAAGCACCGGAATCTATAACAAGAGTCACAGGAATGGTTCAAAATATAGACAGTAAGAAGAGCCAGTCTTCTTGTACTTGAGACGGAATTGTGCCTTTTGTATTTAATTCCGATGCAATTTCTGTGTTTCATCGTCAATAAGAAGGTCTGCGAGATTCGGTAAACCTGAAATGAAGAATCGGAATCTATAACTAGTGTCACAGGAATGGTTCAAAACATAGACAGTAAGAGGAGTGAGACTTCTTGTACTTAAGTCGGCATTGAGCCTTTTGTATTTAATTCCAATGCAATTTCTGTGTTTCATCGTCAATACGAAGGTCTGAGGGATACAGTAAGCTTGAAGCATCGGAATATATAACTACTGGCACAGGAATGGTTCAAGACATAGACAGTAAGAAGAGTCAGTTTTCTTGTACTTAAGTGGGCATTGTGTCTTTTGTATTTAATTCCGATGAAATTTCTGTGTCTCATCGTCAACAAGAAGGTCAGAGGGATACAGCAAACCTGAAGTGAAGCATCGGAATCTATAACTAGTGTCACAGGAATGGTTCAAAACATAGACAGTAAGGAGAGTCAGTCTTCTTGTACTTAAGTCGGCATTGTGCCTTTTGTATTAAATTCCGATGCAATTTCTATGTTCCATCTTCAATAAGAAGGTCAGAGGGATACAGTAAACCTGAAGTGAAGCATCGGAAACTATAACTAGTGTCACAGGAATGGTTCAGAACATAGACAGTAAGAAGAGTCAGTCGTCTTGTACTTGAGTCGGCATTGTGCCTTTTGTATTTAATTCCGATGCAATTTCTGTGTTTCATCGTCAATAAGGATGTCAGAGGGACACAGTAAACCTGAAGTCGAGCATCCGTATCCATAACTAGTGTCACAGGAATGGTTCAAAACATAGATAGTAAGAAGAGTCAGTTTTCTTGTACTTAAGATTGCATTGTGCCATTTGTATTTAATTCCGATGCAATATCTGTGTTTCATCGTCAATAAGAAGGTCAGAGAGATACAGTAAACCTGAAGTGAAACATCGGGATCCATAACTAGTGTCACAGGAATGGTTCAAAACATAGACAGTAAGAAGAGTCAGTCTTCCTGTACTAAAGTCGGCATTGTGACTTTTGTATTAAATTCCGATGCAATTTCTATGTTTCATCCTCACTAAGAAGGTCAGAGGGATACAGTAAACCTTAGGTGAAGCATCGGGATCCATAACTAGTGTCACAGGAATGGTTCAAAACATAGGAAGTAAGAAGAGTCAGTCTTCTTGTACTTAAGTCGGAATTGTGCCTTTTGTATTAAATTTCGATGCAATTTCTATGTTTCATCTTCAATAAGAAGGTCAGAGGGATACAGTAAACCTGAAGTGAAGCATCGGAAACTATAACTAGTGTCACAGGAGTGGTTCAAATCATAGACAGTAAGAAGAGTCAGTTTACTTGTACTGAAGTCGGCATTGTGCCTTTTGTATTTAATTCCGATGCAATTTCTGTGATTCATCGTCAATAAGGAGGTCATAGGGATACAGTAAACTTGAAGTGAAGCATCGGAATCTATTACTAGTGTCACAGGAATGGTTCAGAAAATAGACAGTAAGAAGAGTCAGTTTTCTTGTACTTGAGTCGGCATTGTGCCTTTTGTATTTAATTCCGATGCAATTTCTGTGTTTCATCGTCAATAAGAACGTCAGAGGGACACAGTAAACCTGAAGCCGAGCATCCGAATCCATAACTAGTGTCACAGGAATGGTTCAAAACATAGACAGTAAGAAGAGCCAGTGTTCTTGTACTTGAGTCGGCATTGTGCCTTTTGTATTTAAATGCGATTCAATTTCTGTGTTTCATCGACAATAAGGAGGTCAGAGGGATACAGTAAACCTGAAGTGAAGCATGGGAAACTATAACGAGTGTCACAGGAATGGTTCAAAACATAGGCAGTAAGAAGAGCCAGTCTTCTTGTATTTGAGTCGGCATTGTGGCTTTTGTATTCAATTCCGATGCAATTTCTGTGTTTCATCGTCAATAAGAAGGTCAGCGTGATTTAGTAAACCTGAAGTGAAGAATCGGAATCTATAACTAGTGTCACAGGAATGGTTCAAAACAAAGACAGTAAGAAGAGTCAGTTTTCTTGTACTTAAGTGGGCATTGTGTCTTTTGTATTTAATTCCGATGCAATTTCTGTGATTCATCGTCAATAAGAAGGTCAGAGGGACACAGTACACCTGAAGTGAAGCATCGGGATCCATAACTAGTGTCACAGGAAAGGTTCAAAACATAGACAGTAAGAAGAGTCAGTCTTATTGTACTTAAGTCGGCATTGTGCCTTTTGTATTAAATTCCGATTCAATTTCTATGTTTCAACTTTAATAAGAAGATCAGAGGGAAACAGTAATCCTGAAGTGAAGCATCGTAAACTATAACTAGTGTCACAGGAGTGGTTCAAATCATAGGAAGTAAGGAGGGTCAGTTTTCTTGTACTTAAGTCGGCATTGTGCGTTTTGTATTTATTTCCGAAGCAATTTTTGTGTTACATCGTCAATAAGAAGGTCAGAGGGATACAGTAAACCTGAATTGAAGAATCGGAATCTATAACTAATGTCACAGGATTGGTTTAAATCATAGCCAGTATGAAGAGCCAGTCCTCTTGTACTTGAGTCGGCATTGTGCCTTTTGTATTTAATTCCGATGCAATTTCTGTGTTTCATCGTGAATAAGGAGGTGAGAGGGATACAGTAAACCTGAAGTGAAGCATCGGAATCTATAACTAGTGTCACAGGAATGGTTCAAAACATAGATAGTAAGAAGAGTCAGTTTTCTTGTACTTAAGACTGCATTGTGCCATTTGTATTTAATTCTGATGCAATATCTAAGTTTCATCGTCAATAACAAGGTCAGAGGGATATAGTAAACCTGAAGTGAAACATCGGAATCTATAACTAGTGTCACAGGAATGGTTCGAATCATAGACAGTAAGAGTCGTCAGTTTTCTTGTACTTGAGTCGGCATTGTGCCTTTTGTATTTACTTCCGATGCGATTTCTGTGTTTCATCGACTATAAGGAGGTCAGAGGGATACAGTAAACCTGAAGTGAAGCACCGGAATCTATAACAAGAGTCACAGGAATGGTTCAAAACATAGACAGTAAGACGAGCCAGTCTTCTTGTACTTGAGTAGGAATTGTGTCTTTTGTATTTAATTCCGATGCAATTTCTGTGTTTCATCGTCAATAAGAAGGTCAGAGGGATACAGTAATCCTGAAGTGAAGCGTCGGAATCTATAACTAGTGTCACAGGAATGGTTCAAAACATGTACAGTAAGAAGAGTCAGTTTTCTTGCACTTAGTCGGCATTGTGCCATTTCTATTTAATTCCGATGCAATTTCAGTGTTTCGTCCTTAATAAGAAGATCCACGGGATACAGTACACCGGAAGTGAAGCATGGGAATCTATAACCGGTCTCACAAGAAAGGTTCATAACATAGACAGTAAGAAAAGCTAGTCTTCTTGTATTTGAGTCGGCGTTCTGCCTTTTGTATTTAATTCCGATGCAATTTCTGTGTTTCATCGTCAATAAGAAGGTCTGCGGGATTCAGTAAACCTGAAATGAAGAATCGGAATCTATAACTAGTGTCACAGGAATGGTTCAAAACATAGACAGTAAGAGGAGTCAGACCTCTTGTACTTAAGTCGGCATTGAACCTTTTGTATTTAATTCCAATGCAATTTCTGTGTTTCATCGTCAATACGAAGGTCTGAGGGATACAGTAAGCTTGAAGCATCGGAATATATAACTACTGGCACAGGAATGGTTCAAAACATAGACAGTAAGAAGAGTCAGTTTTCTTGTACTCAAGTGGGCATTGTGTCTTTTGTATTTAATTCCGATGAAATTTCTGTGTTTCATCGTCAATAAGAAGGTCAGAGGGATACAGAAAACCTGAAGTGAAGCAACGGAACCTATAACTAGTGTCACAGGAATGGATCAAGACATAGATAGTAAGAAGAATAAGTTTCTTTGTACTTAAGACTGCATTGTGCCATTTGTATTTAATTCCGATGCAATATCTGTGTTTCATCGTCAATAAGAAGGTCAGAGGGATACGGTAAACCTGAAGTGAAGCATCGGGATCCATAACTAGTGTCACAGGAATGGTTCAAAACATAGACAGTAAGTAGAGTCAGTCTTCTTGTACTTAAGTCGGCATTGTGCCTTTTGTATTAAATTCCGATGCAATTTCTATGTTTCATCTTCAATAAGAAGGTCAGAGGGACACAGTAAACCTGAAGTCGAGCATCCGTATCCATAACTAGTGTCACAGGAATGGTTCAAAACATAGATAGTAAGAAGAGTCAGTTTTCTTGTACTTAAGATTGTATTGTGCCTTTTGTATTTAATTCCGATGCAATATCTGTGTTTCATCGTCAATAAGAAGGTCAGAGAGATACAGCAAACCTGAAGTGAAGCATCGGGATCCATAACTAGTGTCACAGGAATGGTTCAAAACATAGACAGTAAGAAGAGTCAGTCTTCCTGTACTTAAGTCGGCATTGTGCCTTTTGTATTAAATTCCGATGCAATTTCTTTGTTTCATCCTCAATAAGAAGGTCAGAGGGATACAGTAAACCTGAAGTGAGGCATCGGAAATTATAACTAGTGTCACAGGAGTGGTTCGAATCATAGACACTAAGAAGAGTCAGTTTTCTTATACTTAAGTCGGCATTGTGCCTTTTGTATTTAATTCCGATGCAATTTCTGTGTTTCACCGTCAATAAGAAGGTCAGAGGGACACAGTAAACCTGAAGTCGAGCATCCGTATAAATAACTAGTGTCACAGGAATGGTTCAAAACATAGATAGTAAGAAGAGTCAGTTTTCTTGTACTTCAGACCTCATTGTGCATTTTGTATTAAATTCCGATGCAATATCTGTGCTTCATCGTCAATAAGAAGGTCAGAGGGATACAGTAAACCTGAAGTGAAGCATCGGAATCTATAACTAGTGTCACATGAATGGCTCAAAACATAGACAGTAAGAAGAGTCAGTTTTCTTGAACTTAAGACTGCATTGTGCCATTTGTATTTAATTCCGATGCAATATCTGTGTTTCATCGTCAATAAGAAGGTCAGAGGGATACAGTAAACCTTAAGTGAAGCATCGGGATCCATAACTAGTGTCACATGAATGGTTCAAAACATAGACAGTAAGAAGAGTCAGTCTTCTTGTACTTAAGTCGGAATTGTGATCTTGTATTAAATTTCGATGCAATTTCTATGTTTCATCTTCAATAAGAAGGTCAGAGGGATACAGTAAACCTGAAGTGAAGCATCGGAAACTATAACTAGTGTCACAGGAGTGGTTCAAATCATAGACAGTAAGAAGAGTCAGTTTTCTTGTACTTAAGTCGGCATTGTGCCTTTTGTATTTAATTCCGATGCAATTTCTGTGACTCATCGTCAATAAGAAGGTCATAGGGATACAGTAAACCTGAAGTGAAGCATCGGAATCTATTACTAGTGTCACAGGAATGGTTCAGAAAATAGACAGTAAGAAGAGTCAGTTTTCTTGTACTTGAGTCGACATTGTGCCTTTTGTATTTAATTCCGATGCAATTTCTGTGTTTCATCGTCAATAAGAAGGTCAGAGGGACACAGTAAACCTGAAGCCGAGAATCCCAATCCATAACTAGTGTCACAGGAATGGTTCAAAACATAGACAGTAAGAAGAGCCAGTGTTCTTGTACTTGAGTCGGCATTGTGCCTTTTGTATTTAATTGCGATGCTATTTCTGTGTTTCATCGACAATAAGGAGGTCAGAGGGATACAGTAAAACTGAAGTGAAGCATCGGAATCTATACCTAGTGTCACAGGAATGGTTCAAAGCATAGACAGTAAGAAGAGCCAGTCTTCTTGTATTTGAGTCGGCATTGTGCCATTTGTATTTAATTCCGATGCAATTTTATGTGTTTCATCGTCAATAAGAAGGTCAGAGGGATACAGTAAACCTGAAGTGAAGAATCGGAATCTATAACTAGTGTCACAGGAATGGTTCAAAACATAGATAGTACGAAGAGTCAGTTTTCTTGTACTTAATACTGCATTGTGCCATTTGTATTTAATTCCGATGCAATATCTGTGTTTCATCGTCAATAACAGGCTCAGAGGGATATAGTAAACCGGAAGTGAAGCATCGGGATCCATAACTAGTGTCACAGGAATGGTTCAAAACATAGACAGTAACAAGAGTCAGTCTTCTTGTACATAAGTCGGCATTGTGCATTTTGTATTAAATTCCGATGCAATGTCTATGTTTCATCTTCAATAAGATGGACAGAGGGATACAGTAAACCTGAAGTGAAGCATCGGAAACTATAACTAGTGTCACAGGAGTGGTTCAAATCATAGACAGTAAGAATCGTCAGTTTACTTGTACTTAAGTCGGCACTGTGCATTTTGTATTTCATTCCGATGCAATTTCTGTGATTCATCGTCAATAAGAAGGTCAGAGGGACACAGTAAACCTGAAGTCGAGCATCCGAATCCATAACTAGTGTCACAGGAATGGTTCAAAACATAGACAGTAAGAAGAGCCAGTCTTCTTGTACTTGAGTCGGAATTGTGCCTTTTGTATTAAATTCCGATGCAATTTCTGTGTTTCATTGTCAATAAGAAGGTCAGAGGGATACAGTAAAGTTGAAGTGAAGCGTCGGAATCTATAACTAGTGTCACAGGAATGGTTCAAAACATAGAGAGTAAGATGAGACAGTCTTCCTGTACTCAAGTCGGCATTGAGCCTTTTGTATTTAATTCCGATGCAATTTCTGTGTTTCATCGTCAAAATAAGGTCAGAGGGATACAGTAAACCTGAAGTAAAGGATCGAAATCTATAACTAGTGTCACAGGAATGGTTCAAAACATATACAGTAAGAAGAGTCAGTTTTCTTGTACTTAGTCGGCATTGTGCTTTTTCCATTTAATACCGATGCAATTTCAGTGTTTCGTCCTCAATAAGAAGGTCTACGGGATACAGTAAACCTGAAGTGAAGCATCGGAATCTAAAACCGGTCTGACAGGAAAGTTTCATGACATAGACAGTAAGAAGAGCTGGTCTTCCTGTATTTGAGTCGGCGTTCTGCTTGTTGTATTTAATTCCGATGCAATTTCTGTGTTTCATCGTCAATAAGAAGGTCAGCGGGATTCAGTAAATCTGAAGTGAGGAATCGGAATCTATAACTAATGTCACAGGAATGGTTCAAAACATAGACAGTAAGAAGAGTCAGTCTTCTTGTACTTTGGCCGGCATTGTGCCTTTTGTATTTAATTCCGATTCAATTTCTGTGTTTCGTCGTCAATAAGAAGGTCAGAGAGTTATAGTTAACCTGAAGTGAAGCATCGGAATCTAAAACCGGACTCACAGGAAAGGTTCACAACATAGACAGTAAGAAGAGCCAGTCTTCTTGTATTTGAGTCGGCATTGTGAATTTTGTATTCAATTCCGATTCAATTTCTGTGTTTCATCGTCAATAAGAAGGTCAGCGTGATTTAGTAAACCTGAAGTGAAGAATCGGAATCTATAACTTGTGTCACAGGAATGGTTCAAAACAAAGACAGTAAGAAGAGTCAGTTTTCTTGTACTTAAGTGGGCATTGTGACTTTTGTCTTTAATTCAGTTGAAATTTCTGTGTTTCATAGTCAATAAGAAGGTCAGAGGGATACAGTAAACCTGAAGTGAAGCATCGGAATCTATAACTAGTGTCACAGGAATGGTTCAAAACATAGATAGTAAGAAGAGTCAGTTTTCTTGTACTTAAAACTGCATTGTGCATTTTGTATTTAATTCCGATGCAATATCTGCGTTTCATCGTCAGTAAGAAGGTCAGAGGGATATAGTAAACTTGAAGTGAAGCATCGGAATCTATAACTAGTGTCACAGGAATTGTTCAAAACATAGACAGTAAGAAGAGTCAGTCTTCGTGTACGTAAGTCGGCAGTGTGCCTTTTCTATTTAATTCCAATGCAATTTCAGTGTGTCGTCCTCAATAAGAAGGTCCACGGGATACAGTAAACCTGAAGTGAAGCATCGGAATATAAAACCGGTCTCACAATAAAGGTTCATAACATAGACAGTAAGAAGAGCTAGTCTTCCTGTATTTGAGTCGGCGTTCTGCCTTTTGTATTTAATTCCGATGCAATTTCTGTGTTTCATCGTCAAAAAGAAGGTCAGCGGGATTCAGTAAACCTGAAGTGAAGAATCGGAATCTACACCTAGTGACACAGGAATGGTTCAAAACATAGACAGTAAGAAGAGTCAGTCTTCTTGTACTTAAGTCGGCATTGTGCCTTTTGTATTAAATTCCGATGCAATTTCTATGTTTCGTCTTCAATAAGAAGGTCAGAGGGACACAGTAAACCTGAAGTCGAGCATCCGTATCCATAACTAGTGTCACAGGAATGGTTCAAAACATAGATAGTAAGAAGAGTCAGTTTTCTTGTACTTAAGATTGTATTGTGCCTTTTGTATTTAATTCCGATGCAATATCTGTGTTTCATCGTCAATAAGAAGGTCAGAGAGATACAGTAAACCTGAAGTGAAGCATCGGGATCCATAACTAGTGTCACAGGAATGGTTCAAATCATAGACAGTAAGAAGAGTCAGTCTTCCTGTACTTAAGTCGGCATTGTGCCTTTTGTATTAAATTCCGATGCAATTTCTTTGTTTCATCCTCAATAAGAAGGTCAGAGGGATACAGTAAACCTGAAGTGAAGCATCGGAAATTATAACTAGTGTAACAGGAGTGGTTCGAATCATAGACACTAAGAAGAGTCAGTTTTCTTATACTTAAGTCGGCATTGTGCCTTTTGTATTTAATTCCGATGCAATTTCTGTGTTTCACCGTCAATAAGAAGGTCAGAGGGACACAGTAAACCTGAAGTCGAGCATCTGTATCCATAACTAGTGTCACAGGAATGGTTCAAAACATAGATAGTAAGAAGAGTCAGTTTTCTTGTACTTAAGACTTCATTGTGCATTTTGTATTAAATTCCGATGCAATATCTGTGCTTGATCGTCAATAAGAAGGTCAGAGGGATACAGTAAACCTGAAGTGAAGCATCGGAATCTATAACTAGTGTCACATGAATGGCTCAAAACATAGACAGTAAGAAGAGTCAGTTTTCTTGAACTTAAGACTGCATTGTGCCATTTGTGTTTAATTCCGATGCAATATCTGTGTTTCATCGTCAATAAGAAGGTCAAAGGGATACAGTAAAAATTAAGTGAAGCATCGGGATCCATAACTAGTGTCACATGAATGGTTCAAAACATAGACAGTAAGAAGAGTCAGTCTTCTTGTACTTAAGTCGGAATTGTGCTCTTGTATTAAATTTCGATGCAATTTCTATGTTTCATCTTCAATAAGAAGTTCAGAGGGATACAGTAAACCTGAAGTGATGCTTTGGAAACTATAACTAGTGTCACAGGAGTGGTTCAAATCATAGACAGTAAGAAGAGTCAGTTTTCTTGTACTTAAGTCGGCATTGTGCCTTTTGTATTTAATTCCGATGCAATTTCTGTGACTCATCGTCAATAAGAAGGTCATAGGGATACAGTAAACCTGAAGTGAAGCATCGGAATCTATTACTAGTGTCACAGGAATGGTTCAGAAAATAGACAGTAAGAAGAGTCAGTTTTCTTGTACTTGAGTCGACATTGTGCCTTTTGTATTTAATTCCGATGCAATTTCTGTGTTTCATCGTCAATAAGAAGGTCAGAGGGACACAGTAAACCTGAAGCCGAGCATCCGAATCCATAACTAGTGTCACAGGAATGGTTCAAAACATAGACAGTAAGAAGAGCCAGTGTTCTTGTACTTGAGTCGGCTTTGTGCCTTTTGTATTTAATTGCGATGCTATTTCTGTGTTTCATCGACAATAAGGAGGTCAGAGGGATACAGTAAACCTGAAGTGAAGCATCGGAATCTATACCTAGTGTCACAGGAATGGTTCAAAGCATAGACAGTAAGAAGAGCCAGTCTTCTTGTATTTGAGTCGGCATTGTGCCATTTGTATTTAATTCCGATGCAATTTTATGTGTTTCATCGTCAATAAGAAGGTCAGAGGGATACAGTAAAGTTGAAGTGAAGCGTCGGAATCTATAACTAGTGTCACAGGAATGGTTCAAAACATAGAGAGTAAGATGAGACAGTCTTCCTGTACTCAAGTCGGCATTGAGCCTTTTGTATTTAATTCCGATGCAATTTCTGTGTTTCATCGTCAAAATAAGGTCAGAGGGATACAGTAAACCTGAAGTAAAGAATCGGAATCTATAACTAGTGTCACAGGAATGGTTCAAAACATATACAGTAAGAAGAGTCAGTTTTCTTGTACTTAGTCGGCATTGTGCTTTTTCTATTCAATACCGATGCAATTTCAGTGTTTCGTCCTCAATAAGATGGTCTACGGGATACAGTAAACCTGAAGTGAAGCATCGGAATCTAAAACCGGTCTGACAGGAAAGTTTCATGACATAGACAGTAAGAAGAGCTGGTCTTCCTGTATTTGAGTCGGCGTTCTGCCTGTTGTATTTAATTCCGATGCAATTTCTGTGTTTCATCGTCAATAAGAAGGTCAGCGGGATTCAGTAAATCTGAAGTGAGGAATCGGAATCTATAACTAGTGTCACAGGAATGGTTCAAAACATAGACAGTAAGAAGAGTCAGTCTTCTTGTACTTTGGCCGGCATTGTGCCTTTTGTATTTAATTCCGATTCAATTTCTGTGTTTCGTCGTCAATAAGAAGGTCAGAGAGTTATAGTTAACCTGAAGTGAAGCATCGGAATCTAAATCCGGTCTGACAGGAAAGTTTCATGACATAGACAGTAAGAAGAGCTGGTCTTCCTGTATTTGAGTCGGCGTTCTGCCTGTTGTATTTAATTCCGATGCAATTTCTGTGTTTCATCGTCAATAAGAAGGTCAGCGGGATTCAGTAAATCTGAAGTGAGGAATCGGAATCTATAACTAGTGTCACAGGAATGGTTCAAAACATAGACAGTAAGAAGAGTCAGTCTTCTTGTACTTTGGCCGGCATTGTGCCTTTTGTATTTAATTCCGATTCAATTTCTGTGTTTCGTCGTCAATAAGAAGGTCAGAGAGTTATAGTTAACCTGAAGTGAAGCATCGGAATCTAAAACCGGACTCACAGGAAAGGTTCACAACATAGACAGTAAGAAGAGCCAGTCTTCTTGTATTTGAGTCGGCATTGTGAATTTTGTATTCAATTCCGACTCAATTTCTGTGTTTCATCGTCAATAAGAAGGTCAGCGTGATTTAGTAAACCTGAAGTGAAGAATCGGAATCTATAACTAGTGTCACAGGAATGGTTCAAAACAAAGACAGTAAGAAGAGTCAGTTTTCTTGTACTTAAGTGGGCATTGTGACTTTTGTCTTTAATTCAGTTGAAATTTCTGTGTTTCATCGTCAATAAGAAGGTCAGAGGGATACAGTAAACCTGAAGTGAAGCATCGGAATCTATAACTAGTGTCACAGGAATGGTTCAAAACATAGATAGTAAGAAGAGTCAGTTTTCTTGTACTTAAAACTGCATTGTGCATTTTGTATTTAATTCCGATGCAATATCTGCGTTTCATCGTCAGTAAGAAGGTCAGAGGGATATAGTAAACTTGAAGTGAAGCATCGGAATCTATAACTAGTGTCACAGGAATTGTTCAAAACATAGACAGTAAGAAGAGTCAGTCTTCGTGTACGTAAGTCGGCAGTGTGCCTTTTCCATTTAATTCCGATGCAATTTCAGTGTGTCGTCCTCAATAAGAAGGTCCACGGGATACAGTAAACCTGAAGTGAAGCATCGGAATCTAAAACCGGTCTCACAATAAAGGTTCATAACATAGACAGTAAGAAGAGCTAGTCTTCCTGTATTTGAGTCGGCGTTCTGCCTTTTGTATTTAATTCCGATGCAATTTCTGTGTTTCATCGTCAAAAAGAAGGGATTCAGTAAACCTGAAGTGAAGAATCGGAATCTACACCTAGTGACACAGGAATGGTTCAAAACATAGACAGTAAGAAGAGTCAGTCTTCTTGTACTTAAGTCGGCATTGTGCCTTTTGTATTAAATTCCGATGCAATTTCTATGTTTCGTCTTCAATAAGAAGGTCAGAGGGATACAGTAAACCTGAAGTGAAGCATCGGAATCTATAACTAGTGTCACAGGAATGGTTCAAAACAAAGACAGTAAGAAAAGTAAGTTTTCTTATACATAAGTCGGCATTGTGCCTTTTGTATTTAATTCCGATGCAATTTCTGTGTTTCATCGTCAATAAGAAGGTCAGAGGGATAAAGTAAACCTGAAGTGAAGCATCGGAATCTATAACTAGTGTCACTAGAATAATTCATAACATAGACAGTAAGAAGAGTCAATTTTTCTGTACTTAAGACTTCATTGTGCCTTTTGTATTTAATTCCGATGCAGTTTTATGTGTTTCATCGTCAATAACAAGGTCAGAGGGATACAGTAAACCTGAAGTGAAGCATCGGAATCTATAACTAGTGTCACAGGAATGGTTCAGAACATAGACAGTAAGAAGAGTCAGTTTTCTTGTACTTAAGTCGGCATTGTGCCTTTTGTATTTAATTCCGATGCAGTTTTTGTGTTTCATCGTCACTAAGAAGGTAGAGGGATACAGTTAACCTGAATTCATGAATCGGAATCTATAGCTAGTGTCACAGGAATGGTTTAAAACATAGACAGTAAGAAGAGCCAGTCTTCTTGCACTTGAATAAGTATTGTGCCTTTGGTATTTAATTCCGATGCAATTTCTGTGTTTCATCGTTAATAAGGAGGTCAGAGCGATACAGTAATCCTGAGGTGAAGCATCGGAATCTATAACTAGTGTCACAGGAATGGTTCTACATATAGAAAGTAAGAAGAGTCAGTTTTCTTGTACTTAAGTCGGCATTGTGAGTTTTGTATTTAATTACGATGCAACTTCTGTGTTTCGTCGTCAATAATACGGTCCAAGGGATACAGTAAACCTGAAGTGAAGCATCGGAATCTAAAACCGGTCTCACAGGAAAGGTTCATAACATAGGCAGTAAGAAGAGCCAGTCTTCTTGTATTTGAGACGGCATTGTGCCTTCTGTATTTAATTCCGATGCAATTTTATGTGTTTCATCGTCAATAGGAAGGTCAGAGGGATACAGTAAATCTGAAGTGAAGAATCGGAATCTATAACTAGTGTCACAGAAATGGTTCAAAACATAGATAGTAAGAAGAGTCAGTTTTCGTGTACTTAAGACTGCATTGTGCCATTTGTATTTAATTCCGATGCAGTATCTGTGTTTCATCGTCAATAACAAGGTCAGAGGGATAAAGTAAACCTGAAGTGAAGCATCGGGATCCATAACTAGTGTCGCAGGAATGGTTCAAAACATAGACAGTAAGAAGAGTCAGTCTTCTTTTACTTAAGTCGGCATTGTGCCTTTTGTATTTAATTGCAATGAAATTTCTGTGTTTCATCGTCAATAAGAAGGTCAGAGGGATACAGTAAACCTGAAGTGAAGAATTGGAATCTATAACTAGTGTCACAGGTTTGGTTTAAAACATAGACAGTAAGAACAGCCAGTCTTCTTGTACTAGAGTCGGCATTGTGCCTTTTGTATTTAATTGCGATGCAATTTCTGTGTTTCATCGTCAATAAATAGGTCAGAGGGATACAGTAAACCTGAAGTGAAACATCGGAATCTATAACTAGTGTCACAGGAATGGTTCAAAACATAGACAGTAAGAATCGTCAGTTTACTTGTACTTAAGTCGGCACTGTGCCTTTTGTATTTAATTCCGATGCAATTTCTGTGTTTCATCGTCAATAAGAAGGTCAGAGGGACACAGTAAACCTGACGTCGAGCATCCGAATCCATAACTAGTGTCACAGGAATGGTTCAAAACATAGACAGTAAGAAGAGCCGGTCTTCTTGTACTTGAGTCGGCATTGTGCCTTTTGTATTTAATTCCGATGCAATTTCTGTGTTTCATCGACAATAAGGGGGTCAGAGGGATACAGTAAACCTGAAGTGAAGCACCGGTATCTATAACAAGAGTCGCAGGAACGGTTCAAAACATAGACAGTAAGAAGAGCCAGTCCTCTTGTACTTGAGTCGGAATTGTTCCTTTTTGTATTTAATTCCGATGCAATTTCTGTGTTTCATCGTCAATAAGAAGGTCAGAGGGATACAGTAAACCTGAAGTGAAGGATCGGAATCTGTAACTAGTGTCACAGGAATGGTTCAAAACATATACAGTAAGAAGAGTCAGTTTTCTTGCACTTAGTCGGTATTGTGCCTTTTCTATTTAATTCCGATGCTATTTCAGTGTTTCGTCCTTAATAAGAAGGTACACGGGATACAGTAAACCGGAGGTGAGGCATGGGAATCTATAACCGGTCTCACAGGAAAGGTTCGTAACATAGACAGTAAGAAGAGCTAGTTTTCTTGTATTTGAGTCGGCGTTCTGCCTTTAGTATTTAATTCCGATGCAATTTCTGTGTTTCATCGTCAATAAGAAGGTCTGCGGGATTCAGTAAACCTGAAGTGAAGAATCGGAATCTATAACTAGTGTCACAGGAATGGTTCAAAACATAACAAGTAAGAAGAGTCAGTCTTCTTGTACTTAAGTCGGCATTGTGCCTTTTGTATTTAATTCCGATGCAATTTCTGTGTTTCTTCGTCAATAATAAGGTCCAAGAGATATAGTAAACCTGAAGTGAAGCATCGGAATCTAAAACCGGTCTCACAGGAAAGGTTCATAACATAGACAGTAAGGAGAGCCAGTCTTCTTGTATTTGAGTCGGCATTGTGCCTTTTGTATTCAATTCTGATGCAATTTCTGTGTTTCATCGTCAATAAGAAGGTCGGCGTGATTTAGTAAACCTGAAGTGAAGAATCGGAATCTATAACTAGTGTCACAGGAATGGTTCAAAACATAGACAGTAAGAAGAGTCAGACTTCTTGTACTTAAGTCGGCATTGAGCCTTTTGTATTGCATTCCAATGCAATTTCTGTGTTTCATCGTCAATACGAAGGTCTGAGGGATACAGTAAGCTTGAAGCATCGGAATATATAATTACTGGCACAGGAATGGTTCAGAACATAGTTAGTAAGAAGAGTCAGTTTTCTTGTACTTAAGTGGGCATTGTGTCTATTGTATTTAATTCCGATGAAATTTCTGTGTTTCATCGTCAATTACAAGGTCAGAGGGATACAGTAAACCTGAAGTGAAGCATCGGAATCTATAACTAGTGTCACAGGAATGGTTCAAAACATAGAAAGTAAGAAGAGTAAGTTTTCTTGTACTTAAGACTGCATTGTGCCGTTTGTATTTAATTCCGATGCAATATCTGTGTTTCATCGTCAATAAGAAGGTCAGAGGGATACAGTAAACCTGAAGTGAAGCATCGGGATCCATAACTAGTGTCACCGGAATGGTTCAAAACATAGACAGTAAGAAGCGTCAGTCTTCTTGTACTTAAGTCGGCATTGTGCCTTTTGTATTCAATTCCGATGCAATTTCTATGTTTCATCTTCAATAAGAAGGTCAGAGGGAAATTGTAAACAATGAAGTGAAGCATCGGAAACTACACTCCTGGAAATGGAAAAAAGAACACATTGACACCGGTGTGTCAGACCCACCGTACTTGCTCCGGACACTGCGAGAGGGCTGTACAAGCAATGATCACACGCACGGCACAGCGGACACACCAGGAACCGCGATGTTGACCGTCGAATGGCGCCAGCTGCGCAGCATTTGTGCACCGCCGCCGTCAGTGTCAGCCAGTTTGCCGTGGCATAAGGAGCTCCATCGCAGTCTTTAACACTGGTAGCATGCCGCGACAGCGTGTACGTGAACCGTATGTGCAGTTGACGGACTTTGAGCGAGGGCGTATAGTGGGCATGCGGGAGGCCGGGTGGACGTACCGCCGAATTGCTCAACACGTGGGGCTTGAGGTCTCCACAGTACATTGATGTTGTCGCCAGTGGTCGGCGGAAGGTGCACGTTCCCATCGACCTGGGACCGGACCGCAGCGACGCACGGATGCACGCCAAGACCGTAGGATCCTACGCAGTGCCGTAGGGGACCGCACCGCCACTTCCCAGCAAATTAGGGACACTGTTGCTCCTGGGGTATCGGCGAGGACCATTCGCAACCGTCTCCATGAAGCTTTGCTACTGTCCCACACACCGTTAGGCCGTCTTCCGCTCACGCCCCAACATCGTGCAGCCCGCCTCCAGTGGTGTCGCGACAGGCGTGAATGGAGGGACGAATGGAGACGTGTCGTCTTCAGCGATGAGAGTCGCTTCTGCCTTGGTGCCAATGATGGTCGTATGCGTGTTTGGCGCCGTGCAGGTGAGCGCCACAATCAGGACTGCATACGACCGAGGGACACAGGGCCAACACCCGGCATCATGGTGTGGGGAGCGATCTCCTACATTGGCCGTACACCACTGGTGATCGTCGAGGGGACACTGAATAGTGCACGGTACATCCAAACCGTCATCGAACCCATCATTCTACCATTCCTGGACCGGCAAGGGAACTTGCTGTTCCAACAGGACAATGCACGTCCGCATGTATCCCGTGCCACCCAACGTGCTCTAGAAGGTGTAAGTCAACTACCCTGGCCAGCAAGATCTCCAGATCTGTCCCCCATTGAGCATGTTTGGGACTGGATGAAGCGTCGTCTCACGCGGTCTGCACGTCCAGCACGAACGCTGGTCCAACTTAGGCGCCAGGTGGAAATGGCATGGCAAGCGGTTCCACAGGACTACATCCAGCATCTCTACGAGCGTCTCCATGGAAGAATAGCAGCCTGGATTGCTGCGAAAGGTGGATATACACTGTACTAGTGCCGAAATTGTGCATGCTCTGTTGCCAGTGTCTATGTGCCTGTGTTTCTGTCAGTGTGATCATGTGATGTATCTGACCCCAGGAATGTGTCAATAAAGTTTCCCCTTCCTGGGACAATGAATTCACGGTGTTCTTATTTCAATTTCCAGGAGTGTATAACTAGTGTCACAGGAATGGTTCAGAACACAGACAGTAAGAAGAGTCAGTTTTCTTGTACTTGAGTCGGCATTGTGACTTTTGTATTTAATTCCGATGCAATTTCTTTGCTTCATCGTCAATAAGGAGGCCAGAGGGACACAGTAAACCTGAAGTCGAGCATCCGTATCCATAACTAGTGACACAGGAATGGTTCAAAACATAGATAGTAAGAAGAGTCAGTTTTCTTGTACTTAAGACTGCATTGTGCCATTTGTATTTAATTCCGATGCAATATCTGTGTTTCATCGACAATAAGAAGGTCAGAGGGATACAGTAAACCTGAAGTGAAGCATCGGGATCCATAACTAGTGTCACAGGAATGGTTCAAAACATAGACAGTAAGAAGAGTCAGTCTTCTTGTACTTAAGTCGGCATTGTGCCTTTTGTATTAAATTCCGATGCAATTTCTATGTTTCATCTTCAATAAGAAGGTCAGAGGGATACAGTAAACCTGAAGTGAAGCATGGGAAACTATAACTAGTGTCACAGGAGTGGTTCAAATCATAGACAGTAAGAAGAGTCAGTTTTCTTGTACTTAAGTCGGCATTGTGCCTTTTGTATTTAATTCCAATGCAATTTCTGTGTTTCATCGTCAATAAGGAGGTCAGAGGGACACAGTAAACCTGAAGTCGAGCATCCGTATCCATAACTAGTGTCACAGGAATGGTACAAAACATAGATAGTAAGAAGAGTCAGTGTTCTTGTACTTAAGACTGCATTGTGCATTTTGAATTAAATTACGATGCAATATCTGTGTTTCATCGTCAATAAGAAGGTCAGAGGGATACAGTAAACCTGAAGTGAAGCATCGGAATCTATAACTAGTGTCACAGGAATGGTTCAAAGCATAGGTAGTAAGAAGAGTCAGTTTTCTTGAACTTAAGACTGCATTGTGCCATTTGTATTTAATTCCGATGCAATATTTGTGTTTCATCGTCAATAAGAAGGTCAGAGGGATACAGTAAACCTTAAGTGAAGCATCGGGATCCATAACTAGTGTCTCAGGAATGGTTCAAAACATAGACAGTAAGAAGAGTCAGTCTTCTTGTACTTAAGTCGGAATTGTGCCTTTTGTATTAAATTCCGATGCAATTTCTATGTTTCATCTTCAATAAGAAGGTCAGAGGGATACAGTAAACCTGAAGTGAAGCATCGGAAACTATAACTAGTGTCACAGGAGTGGTTCAAATCATAGACAGTAAGAAGAGTCAGTATTCTTGTACTTGAGTCGGCATTGTGCCTTTTGTACTTAATTCCGATGCAATTTCTGTGTTTCATCTTCTATAAGAAGGTCAGAAGGACACAGTAAACCTGAAGTCGAGCATCCGAATCCATAACTAGAGTCACAGGAATAGTTCAAAACATAGACAGTAAGAAGAGCCAGTCTTCTTGTATTTGAGTCGGCATTGTGGCTTTTGTATTCAATTTCGATGCAATTTCTGTGTTTCATCGTCAATAAGAAGGTTTTAGTAAACCTGAAGTGAAGAATCGGAAACTATAACTAGTGTCACAGGAATGGTTCAGAAAATAGACAGTAAGAAGAGTCAGTTTTCTTGTACTTGAGTCGACATTGTGCCTTTTGTATTTAATTCCGATGCAATATCTGCGTTTCATCGTCAATAAGAAGGTCAGAGGGACATAGTAAACTTGAAGTGAAGCATCGGAATCTATAACTAGTGTCACTAGAATAATTCAAAACATAGACAGTAAGAAGAGTCAGTTTTTCTGTACTTAAGACGGCATTGTGCCTTTTGTATTTAATTCCGATGCAATTTTATGTGTTTCATCGTCAATAAGAAGGTCAGAGGGATACAGTAAACCTGAAGTGAAGCATCGGAATCTATAACTAGTGACACAGGAATGGTCCAAAACATAGACAGTAAGAAGAGCCAGTCTTCTTGCACTTGAGTAAGCATTGTGCCTTTTGTATTTAATTCCGATGCAATTTCTGTGTTTCATCGTTAATAAGGAGGTCAGAGCGATACAGTAATCCTGAGGTGAAGCATCGGAATCTATAACTAGTGTCACAGGAATGGTTCTACACATAGAAAGTAAGAAAAGTCAGTTTTCTTGTACCTAAGTCGGCATTGTGCCTTTTGTATTTAATTACGATGCAATTTCTGTGTTTCGACGTCAATAATACGGTCCAAGGGATACAGTAAACCTGAAGTGAAACATCGGAATCTAAAACCGGTCTCACAGGAAAGGTTCATAACATAGACAGTAAGAAGATCCAGTCTTCTTGTATTTGAGTCGGCATTGTGCCTTCTGTATTTAATTCCGATGCAATTTTATGTGTTTCATCGTCAATAAGAAGGTCAGAGGGATACAGTAAACCTGAAGTGAAGAATCGGAATCTATAACTAGTGTCACAGGAATGGTTCAAAACATAGCTAGTAAGAAGAGTCAGTTTTCTTGTTTTTAATACTGCATTGTGCCATTTGTATTTAATTCAGATGCAATATCTGTGTTTCATCGTCAATAACAGGGTCAGAGGGATATAGTAAACCGGAAGTGAAGCATCGGGATCCATAACTAGTGTCACAGGAATGGTTCAAAACGTAGACAGTAACAAGAGTCAGTCTTCTTGTACATAAGTCGGCATTGTGCATTTTGTATTAAATTCCGATGCAATGTCTATGTTTCATCTTCAATAAGATGGACAGAGGGATACAGTAAACCTGAAGTGAAGCATCGGAAACTATAACTAGTGTCACAGGAGTGGTTCAAATCATAGACAGTAAGAATCGTCAGTTTACTTGTACTTAAGTCGGCACTGTGAATTTTGTATTTCATTCCGATGCAATTTCTGTGATTCATCGTCAATAAGAAGGTCAGAGGGACACAGTAAACCTGAAGTCGAGCATCCGAATCCATAACTAGCGTCACAGGAATGGTTCAAAACATAGACAGTAAGAAGAGCCAGTCTTCTTGTACTTGAGTCGGAATTGTGCCTTTTGTATTAAATTCCGATGCAATTTCTGTGTTTCATTGTCAATAAGAAGGTCAGATGGATACAGTAAAGCTGAAGTGAAGCGTCGGATTCTATAACTAGTGTCACAGGAATGGTTCAAAACATAGAGAGTAAGATGAGACAGTCTTCCTGTACTCAAGTCGGCATTGAGCCTTTTGTATTTAATTCCGATGCAATTTCTGTGTTTCATCGTGAAAATAAGGTCAGAGGGATACAGTAAACGTGAAGTAAAGCATCGGAATCTATAACTAGTGTCACAGGAATGGTTCGAAACATATACAGTAAGAAGAGTCAGTTTTCTTGTACTTAGTCGGCATTGTGCCTTTTCTATTTAATACCGATGCAATTTCAGTGTTTCGTCCTCAATAAGAAGGTCCACGGGATACAGTAAACCTGAAGTGAAGCATCGGAATCTAAAACCGGTCTGACAGGAAAGTTTCATGACATAGACAGTAAGAAGAGCTAGTCTTCCTGTATTTGAGTCGGCGTTCTGCCTGTTGTATTTAATTCCGATGCAATTTCTGTGTTTCATCGTCAATAAGAAGGTCAGCGGGATTCAGTAAATCTGAAGTGAGGAATCGGAATCTATAACTAGTGTCACAGGAATGGTTCAAAACATAGACAGTAAGAAGAGTCAGTCTTCTTGTACTTTAGCCGGCATTGTGCCTTTTGTATTTAATTCCGATTCAATTTCTGTGTTTCGTCGTCAATAAGAAGGTCAGAGAGTTATAGTTAACCTGAAGTGAAGCATCGGAATCTAAAACCGGACTCACAGGAAAGGTTCACAACATAGACAGTAAGAAGAGCCAGTCTTCTTGTATTTGAGTCGGCATTGTGAATTTTGTATTAAATTCCGACTCAATTTCTGTGTTTCATCGTCAATAAGAAGGTCAGCGTGATTTAGTAAACCTGAAGTGAAGAATCGGAATCTATAACTAGTGTCACAGGAATGGTTCAAAACAAAGACAGTAAGAAGAGTCAGTTTTCTTGTACTTAAGTGGGCATTGTGACTTTTGTATTTAATTCAGTTGAAATTTCTGTGTTTCATCGTCAATAAGAAGGTCAAAGGGATACAGTAAACGTGAAGTGAAGCATCGGAATCTATAACTAGTGTCACAGGAATGGTTCAAAACCTAGATAGTAAGAAGAGTCAGTTTTCTTGTACTTAAAAATGCACTGTGCATTTTGTATTTAATTCCGATGCAATATCTGCGTTTCATCGTCAGTAAGAAGGTCAGAGGGATATAGTAAACTTGAAGTGAAGCATCGGAATCTATAACTACTGTCACAGGAATTGTTCAAAACATAGATAGTTAGAAGAGTCAGTTTTCTTGTACTTAAAACTGCATTGTGCCATTTGTATTTAATTCCGATGCAATATCTGTGTTTCATCGTCAATAAGAAGGTCAGAGGGATACAGTAAACCTGAAGTGAAGCATCGGGATCCATAACTAGTGTCATAGGAATGGTTCAAAACATAGACAGTAAGAAGAGTCAGTCTTCGTGTACTTAAGTCGGCGTTGGGCCTTTTGTATTAAATTCCGATGCAATTTCTATGTTTCGTCTTCAATAAGAAGGTAAGAGGGATACAGTAAACCTGAAGTGAAGCATCAGAATCTATAACTAGTGTCACAGGAATGGTTCAAAACATATACAGTAAGAAGAGTCAGTTTTCTTGTACTTAAACGGCAGTGTGCCTTTTCTATTTAATTCCGATGCAATTTCAGTGTGTCGTCCTCAATACGAAGGTCCACGGGATACAGTAAACCTGAAGTGAAGCATCGGAATCTAAAACCGGTCTCACAGGAAAGGTTCATAACATAGACAGTAAGAAGAGCTAGTCTTCCTGTATTTGAGTCGGCTTTCGGCCTTTTGTATTTAATTCCGATGCAATTTCTGTGTTTCATCGTCAAAAAGAAGGTCAGCGGGATTCAGTAAACCTGAAGTGAAGAATCGGAATCTACACCTAGTGACACAGGAATGGTTCAAAACATAGACAGTAAGAAGAGTCAGTCTTCTTGTACTTAAGTCGGCATTGTGCCTTTTGTATTAAATTCCGATGCAATTTCTATGTTTCGTCTTCAATAAGAAGGTCAGAGGGATACAGTAAACCTGAAGTGAAGCATCGGAATCTATAACTAGTGTCACAGGAATGGTTCAAAACAAAGACAGTAAGAAAAGTAAGTTTTCTTATACATAAGTCAGCATTGTGCCTTTTGTATTTAATTCCGATGCAATTTCTGTGTTTCATCGTCAATAAGAAGGTCAGAGGGATAAAGTAAACCTGAAGTGAAGCATCGGAATCTATAACTAGTGTCACTAGAGTAATTCAAAACATAAATAGTAAGAAGAGTCAATTTTCCTGTACTTAAGACTTCATTGTGCCTTTTGTATTTAATTCCGATGCAGTTTTATGTGTTTCATCGTCAATAACAAGGTCAGAGGGATACAGTAAACCTGAAGTGAAGCATCGGAATCTATAACTAGTGTCACAGGAATGGTTCAGAACATAGACAGTAAGAAGAGTCAGTTTTCTTGTACTTAAGTCGGCATTGTGCCTTTTGTATTTAATTCCGATGCAGTTTTTGTGTTTCATCGTCACTAAGAAGGTAGAGGGATACAGTTAACCTGAATTCATGAATCGGAATCTATAGCTAGTGTCACAGGAATGGTTTAAAACATAGACAGTAAGAAGAGCCAGTCTTCTTGCACTTGAGTAAGTATTGTGCCTTTTGTATTTAATTCCGATGCAATTTCTATGTTTCATCTTCAATAAAAAGGTCAGAGGGATACAGTAAACCTGAAGTGAAGCATCGGAATCTATAACTAGTGTCACAGGAATGGTTCAAAACAAAGACAGTAAGAAAAGTAAGTTTTCTTATACATAAGTCAGCATTGTGCCTTTTGTATTTAATTCCGATGCAATTTCTGTGTTTCATCGTTAATAAGGAGGTCAGAGCGATACAGTAATCCTGAGGTGAAGCATCGGAATCTATAACTAGTGTCACAGGAATGGTTCTACACATAGAAAGTAAGAAGAGTCAGTTTTCTTGTACTTAAGTCGGCATTGTGAGTTTTGTATTTAATTACGATGCAATTTCTGTGTTTCGTCGTCAATAATACGGTCCAAGGGATACAGTAAACCTGAAGTGAAGCATCGGAATCTAAAACCGGTCTCACAGGAAAGGTTCATAACATAGGCAGTAAGAAGAGCCAGTCTTCTTGTATTTGAGACGGCATTGTGCCTTCTGTACTTAATTCCGATGCAATTTTATGTGTTTCATCGTCAATAAGAAGGTCAGGGGGATACAGTAAATCTGAAGTGAAGAATCGGAATCTATAACTAGTGTCACAGAAATGGTTCAAAACATAGATAGTAAGAAGAGTCAGTTTTCGTGTACTTAAGACTGCATTGCGCCATTTGTATTTAATTCCGATGCGATATCTGTGTTTCATCGTCAATAACAAGGTCAGAGGGATATAGTAAACCTAAAGTGAAGCATTGGGATCCATAACTAGTGTCACAGGAATGGTTCAAAACATAGACAGTAAGAAGAGTCAGTCTTCTTTTACATAAGTCGGCATTGTGCATTTTGTATTAAATTCCGATGCAATTTCTATGTTTCATCTTCAATAAGAAGGTCAGAGGGATACAGTAAACCTGAAGTGAAGGATCGGAAACTATAACTAGTGTCACAGGAGTGGTTCAAATCATAGACAGTAAGAAGAGTCAGTTTTCTTGTACTTAAGTCGGCATTGTGCCTTTTGTACTTAATTGCAATGAAATTTCTGTGTTTCATCGTCAATAAGAAGGTCAGAGGGATACAGTAAACCTGAAGTGAAGAATTGGAATCTATAACTAGTGTCACAGGTTTGGTTTAAAACATAGACAGTAAGAACAGCCAGTCTTCTTGTACTAGAGTCGGCATTGTGCCTTTTGTATTTAATTCCGATGCAATTTCTGTGTTTCATCGTCAATAAATAGGTCAGAGGGATACAGTAAACCTGAAGTGAAACATCGGAATCTATAACTAGTGTCACAGGAATGGTTCAAAACATAGACAGTAAGAATCGTCAGTTTACTTGTACTTAAGTCGGCACTGTGCCTTTTGTATTTAATTCCGATGCAATTTCTGTGTTTCATCGTCAATAAGACGGTCAGAGGGACACAGTAAACCTGACGTCGAGCATCCGAATCCATAGCTAGTGTCACAGGAATGGTTCAAAACATAGACAGTAAGAAGAGCCGGTCTTCTTGTACTTGAGTCGGCATTGTGCCTTTTGTATTTAATTCCGATGCAATTTCTGTGTTTCATCGACAATAAGGGGTCAGAGGGATACAGTAAACCTGAAGTGAAGCACCGGTATCTATAACAAGAGTCGCAGGAACGGTTCAAAACATAGACAGTAAGAAGAGCCAGTCCTCTTGTACTTGAGTCGGAATTGTGCCTTTTGTATTTAATTCCGATGCAATTTCTGTGTTTCATCGTCAATAAGAAGGTCAGAGGGATACAGTAAACCTGAAGTGAAGGATCGGAATCTATAACTAGTGTCACAGGAATGGTTCAAAACATATACAGTAAGAAGAGTCAGTTTTCTTGCACTTAGTCGGCATTGTGCCTTTTCTATTTAATTCCGATGCTATTTCAGTGTTTCGTCCTTAATAAGAAGGTACACGGGATACAGTAAACCGGAGGTGATAAGAAGGTCAGAGGGATACAGTAAACCTGAAGTGAAGCATCGGAATCTATAACTAGTGTCACAGGAATGGTTCAAAGCATAGGTAGTAAGAAGAGTCAGTTTTCTTGAACTTAAGACTGCATTGTGCCATTTGTATTTAATTCCGATGCAATATTTGTGTTTCATCGTCAATAAGAAGGTCAGAGGGATACAGTAAACCTTAAGTGAAGCATCGGGATCCATAACTAGTGTCTCAGGAATGGTTCAAAACATAGACAGTAAGAAGAGTCAGTTTTCTTGTACTTAAGTCGGCATTGTGCCTTTTGTATTTAATTCCGATGCAACTTCTGTGTTTCATCGTCAATAAGAAGGTCAGAGGGATACAGTAAACCTGAAGTGAAGCATCGGAATCTATTACTAATGTCACAGGAATGGTTCAGAACATAGACAGTAAGAAGAGTCAGTATTCTTGTACTTGAGTCGGCATTGTGCCTTTTGTACTTAATTCCGATGCAATTTCTGTGTTTCATCTTCTATAAGAAGGTCAGAAGGACACAGTAAACCTGAAGTCGAGCATCCGAATCCATAACTAGTGTCACAGGAATGGTTCAAAACATAGACAGTAAGAAGAGCTAGTCTTCTTGTACTTGAGTCGGCATTGTGCCTTTTGTATTTAATTGCGATGCAATTTCTGTGTTTCATCGACAATAAGGAGGTCAGAGGGATACATTAAACCTGAAGTGAAGCATCGGAATCTATAACTAGTGTCACAGGAATGGTTCAAAACATATACAGTAAGAACAGTCAGTTTTCTTGTACTTAGTCGGCATAGTGCCTTATCTATTTAATACCGATGCAATTTCAGTGTTTCGTCCTCAATAAGAAGGTCCACGGGATACAGTAAACCTGAAGTGAAGCATCGGAATCTAAAACCGGTCACACAGGAAAGTTTCATAACATAGACAGTAAGAAGAGCTAGTCTTCCTGTATTTGAGTCGGCGTTTTGCCTGTTGTATTTAATTCCGATGCAATTTCTGTGTTTCATCGTCAATAAGAAGGTCAGCGGGATTCAGTAAACCTGAAGTGAGGAATCGGAATCTATAACTAGTGTCACAGGAATGGTTCCAAACATAGACAGAAAGAAGAGTCAGTCTTCTTGTACTTAAGTCGGCATTGTGCCTTTTGTATTTAATTCCGATTCAATTTCTGTGTTTCGTCGTCAATAAGAAGGTCAGAGAGATATAGTTAACCTGAAGTGAAGCATCGGAATCTAAAACCGGTCTCACAGAAAAGGTTCATAACATAGACAGTAAGAAGAGCCAGTCTTCTTTTATTTGAGTCGGCATTGTGCCTTTTGTATTCAATTCGGATGCAATTTCTGTGTTTCATCGTCAATAAGAAGGTCAGCGTGATTTAGTAAACCTGAAGTGAAGAATCGGAATCTATAACTAGTGTCACATGAATGGTTCAAAACGTAGACAGTAAGAAGAGTCAGTTTTCTTGTCCTTAAGACTGCATTGTGCATTTTGTATTTAATTCTGATGCTATATCTTCGTTTCATCGCCAATAAGAAGGTCAGAGGGATATAGTAAACTTGAAGTGAAGCATCGGAATCTATAACTAGTGTCACAGGAATGGTTCAAAACATAGATAGTAAGAAGAGTCAGTTTTCTTGTACTTAAGAGTGCATTGTGCCATTTGTATTTAATTCCGATGCAATATCTGTGTTTCATCGTCTATAAGAAGGTCAGAGGGATACAGTAAACCTGAAGTGAAGCATCGGGATCCATAACTAGTGTCACAGGAATGGTTCAAAACATAGACAGTAAGAAGAGTCAGTCTTCTTGTACTTAAGTCATCATTGTGCCTTTTGTATTAAATTCCGATGCTATCTCTATGTTTCGTCTTCAATAAGAAGGTCAGAGGGATACAGTAAACCTGAAGTGAAGCATCGGAAACTATAACTAGTGTCACAGGAGTTGTTCAAATCATAGACAGTAAGAAGAGTCAGTTTTCTTGTACTTAAGTCGGCATTGTGCCTTTTGTATTTAATTCCGATGCAATTTCTGTGTTTCATCGTCAATAAAAAGTCAGAGGGATACAGTAAACTTGAAGTGAAGCATTGGAATCTATCACTAGTGTCACAGGAATGGTACAGAACATAGACAGTAAGAAGAGTCAGTTTTCTTGTACTTGAGTCACCATTGTGCCTTTTGTATTTAATTCCGATGCAATTTCTGTGTTTCATCGACAATAAGGAGGTCAGAGGGATACAGTAAACCTCAAGTGAAGCATCGGAATCTCTAACTAGTGCCACAGGAATTGTTCACAGCATAGACAGTAAGAAGAGCCAGTATCCTTGTACTTGAGTCGGAATTGTGCCTTTTGTATTTAATTCCGATGCAATTTCTGTGTTTCATCGTCAATAAGAAGGTCAGAGGGATACAGTAAAGCTGAAGTGAAGCAACGGAATCTATAACTAGTGTCACAGGAATGGTACAAAACATAGACAGTAAGAAGAGTCAGTTTTCTTGTACGTAAGTCGGAATTGTGCGTTTTGTATTTAATTCCGATGCGATTTCTGTGTTTCATGGTCAATAAGGAGGTCAGAGGGATACAGTAAACCTGAAGTAAAGCATCGGAATCTATAACTAGTGTCACAGGAATGGTTCAAAACATAACAGTAAGAAGGGTGAGTTTTCTTGTACTTAGTCGGCAGTGTGCCTTTTCTATTTAATTCCGATGCAATTTCAGTGTGTCGTCCTCAACAAGAAGGTCCACGGGATACAGTAAACCTAAAGTGAAGCATCGGAATCTAAAACCGGTCTCACAGGAAAGGTTCATAACATAGACAGTAAGAAGAGCTAGTCTTCTTGTATTTGAGTCGGTGTTCTGCCTTTTGTATTTAATTCCGATGCAATTTCTGTGTTTCATCGTCAAAAAGAAGGTCAGCGGGATTCAGTAAACCTGAAGTGAAGAATCGGAATCTATAACTAGTGTCACAGGAATGGTTCAAACATAGACAGTAAGAAAGGTAAGTTTTCTTATACATAAGTGGCATTGTGCCTCTTGTATTTAATTCCGATGCAATTTCTGTGTTTCATCGTCAATAAGAAGGTCAGAGGGATAAAGTAAACCTGAAATGAAGCATCGGAATCTATAACTAGTGTCACTAGAATAATTCAAAACATAGACAGTAAGAAGAGTCAGTTTTCCTATACTTAAGACGGCATTGTGCCTATTGTATTTAATTCCGATGCAAATTTTATGTGTTTCATCGTCAATAAGAAGGTCAGAGGGATACAGTAAACCTGAAGTGAAGCATCGGAATCTACAACTAGTGACACAGGAATGGTTCAAAACATAGACAGTAAGAGGAGTCAGTTTTCTTGTACTTAAGTCGGCATTGTGCCTTTTGTATCTAATTCCGATGCAATTTTTGTGTTTCATCGTCACTAAGAAGGTCAGAGGGATACAGTAAACTTGAATTCATGAATCAGAATCTATAACTAGTGTCACAGGAATGGTTTAAAACATAGACAGTAAGAAGAGCCAGTCTTCTTGCACTTGAGTAAGCATTGTGCCTTTTGTATTTAATTCCGATGCAATTTCTGTGTTTCATCGTTAATAAGGAGGTCAGAGCGATACAGTAATCCTGAGGTGAAGCATCGGAATCTATAACTAGTGTCACAGGAATGGTTCAAAACTTAGACAGTAAGAAGAGCCAGTCTTCTTGTAGTTGAGTCGGAATTGTGCCTTTTGTATTTAATTCCGATGCAATTTCTGTGTTTCATTGTCAATAAGGAGGTCAGAGGGATACAGTAAAGCTGAAGTGAAGCATTGCAATCTATAACTAGTGTCACAGGAATGGTACAGAACATAGAGAGTAAGATGAGACAGTCTTATTGTACCAAAGTAGGCATTGAGACTTTTGTATTTAATTCCGATGCAATTTCTGTGTTTCATCGTCAAAATAAGGTCGGAGGGATACTGTAAACCTGAAGTGAAGCATCGGAATCTATAACTAGTGTCACAGAAATGGTTCAAAACATATACAGTAAGAACTGTCAGTTTTCCTGTACTTAGTCGGCATAGTGCCTTTTCTATTTAATACCGATGCAATTTCAGTGTTTCGTCCTCAATAAGAAGGTCCACGGGATACAGTAAACCTGAAGTGAAGCATCGGAATCTAAAACCGGTCTCACAGGAAAGGTTCATAACATAGACAGTAAGAAGAGCTAGTCTTCCTGTATTTGAGTCGGCGTTCTGCCTGTTGTATTTAATTCTGATGCAATTTCTGTGTTTCATCGTCAATAAGAAGGTCAGCGGGATTCAGTAAACCTGAAGTGAGGAATCGGAATCTATAACTAGTGACACAGGAATGGTACAAAACATAGACAGTAAGAAGAGTCAGTCTTCTTGTACTGAAGTCGGCATTGTGCCTTATGTATTTATTTCCGATTCAATTTCTGTGTTTCGTCGTCAATAAGAAGGTCAGCGTGATTTAGTAAACCTGAAGTGAAGAATCGGAATCTATGACTAGTGTCATAGGAATGGTTCAAAAACATAGACAGTAAGAAGAGTCAGTTTTCTTGTACTTAAGTGGGCATTGTGTCTTTTGTAATTAATTCAGTTGAAATTTCTGTGTTTCATCGTCAATAAGAAGGTCAGAGGGATAAAGTAAACCTGAAGGGAGGCATCGGAATCTATAACTAGTGTCACAGGAATGGTTCAAAACATAGATAGTAAGAAGAGTCAGTTTTCTTCTACTTAAGACTGCATTGTGCATTTTGTATTTAATTCCGATGCTATATCTGCGTTTCATCGTCAATAAGAAGGTCAGAGGGATATATTAAACTTGAAGTGAAGCATCGGAAGCTATAACTAGTGTCACAGGAATGGTTCAAAACATAGGTAGTAAGAAGAGTCAGTTTTCTTGTACTTAAGACTGCATTGTGCCATTTGTATTTAATTCCGATGCAATTTCTGTGTTTCATCGTCAATAAAAAGTCAGAGGGATACAGTAAACCTGAAGTGAAGCATTGGAATCTATAACTAGTGTCACAGGAATGGTACAGAACATAGACAGTAAGAAGAATCAGTTTCCATGTACATGAGTCGGCATTGTGCCTTTTGTATTTAATTCCGATGCAATTTCTGTGTTTCATCGTCAACAAGAAGGTCAGAGGGACACAGTAAACCCAAAGTCGAGCATCCGAGTCCATAACTAGTGTCACAGGAATGGTACAATACATAGACAGTAAGAAGAGTCAGTTTTCTTGTACGTAAGTCGGAATTGTGCCTTTTGTATTTAATTCCAATGCGATTTCTGTGTTTCATGGTCAATAAGAAGGTCAGAGGGATACAGTAAACCTGAAGTAAAGCATCGGAATCTATAACTAGTGTCACAGGAATGGTTCAAAACATATACAGTAAGAAGAGTCAGTTTTCTTGTACTTAGTCGGCAGTGTGCCTTTTCTATTTAATTCCGATGCATTTTCAGTGTGTCGTCCTCAATAAGAAGGTCCACGGGATACAGTAAACCTATAGTGAAGCATCGGAGTCTAAAATCGGTCTCACAGGAAAGTTTCATAACATAGACAGTAAGAAGAGCTAGTCTTCTTGTATTTGAGTCGGTGTTCTGCCATTTGTATTTAATTCCGATGCAATTTCTGTGTTTCATCGTCAAAAAGAAGGTCAGCGGGATTCAGTAAAACTGAAGTGAAGAATCGGAATCTATAACTAGTGTCACAGGAATGGTTCAAAACATAGACAGTAAGAAGAGTCAGTCTTCTTGTACTTAAGTCGGCATTGTGCCATTTGTATTTAATTCCGATGCAATTTCTGTGTTTCATCGTCAATAAGAAGGTCAGAGGTATACAGTAAGCTTGATGTGAAGCATCGGAATCTATAACTAGTGTCAAAGGAATGGTTCAAAACAAAGACAGTAAGAAAAGTAAGTTTTCTTATACATAAGTCGGCTTTCTGCCTTTTGTATTTAATTCCGATGCAATTTCTGTGTTTCATCGTCAATAAGAAGATCAGAGGGATACAGTAAACCTGAATTCATGAATCGGAATCTATAACTAGCGTCACAGGAATGGTTCAAAACATAGACAGTAAGAAGAGTCAGTCTTCTTGCACTTGAGTAAGCATTGTGCCTTTTGTATTTAATTCCGATGCAATTTCTGTGTTTCATCGTTAATAAGGAGGTCAGAGCGATACAGTAATCCTGCGGTGAAGCATCGGAATCTATAACTAGTGTCACAGGAATGGTTCTAAACATAGAAAGTAAGAAGAGTCAGTTTTCTTCTACTTAAGTCGGCATTGTGCCTTTTGTATTTAATTACGATGCAATTTCTGTGTTTCGTCGTCAATAATACGGTCCAAGGGATACAGTAAACCTGAAGTGAAGCATCGGAATCTAAAGCAGGTCTCACAGGAAAGGTTCATAACATAGACAGTAAAAAGAGCGAGTCTTCTTGTATTTGAATCGGCATTGTGCCTTCTGTATTTATTTCCGATGCAAATTTATATGTTTCATCGTCAATAAGAAGGTCAGAGGGATACAGTAAACCTGAAGTGAAGCATCGGAATCTATAACTAGTTACAAAGGAATGGTGCAAAACATAGACAGTAAGAAGAGTCAGTTTTCTTGTACTTAAGTCGGCATTGTGCCTTTTGTATTTAATTCCGATGCAATTTTTGTGTTTCATCGTCAATAACAAGGTCAGAAGGATACAGTAAACCTGAAGTGAAGAATCGGAATGTATAACTAGTGTCACAGGAATGGTTAAATCATAGACAGTAAGAATCGTCAGTTTTCTTGTACTTAAGTCGGCAATGTGCCTTTTGTATTTAATTCCGATGCAATTTCTGTGTTTCGTCGTCAATAATAATGTCCAAGAGATATAGTAAACCTGAAGTGAGCATCGGAATCTAAAACTGGTCTCACAGGAAAGGTTCATAACATAGACAGTAAGAGAAGAGCCTGTCTTCTTGTATTTGAGTCGGCATTGTGCCTTTTGTATTCAATTCGGGTGCAATTTCTGTGTTTCATCGTTATTAAGAAGGTCAGCGTGATTTAGTAAACCAGAAGTGAAGAATCGGAATCTATAACTAGTGTCACAGGACTGGTTCAAAACATAGACAGTGAGAAGAGTCAGTCTTCTTGTACTTAAGTCGGCATTGAGCCTTTTGTATTTAATTCCAATGCAATTTCTGTGTTTCATCGTCAATAAGAAGGTCTGAGGGATACAGTAAGCTTAAAGCATCAGAATATATAACTAGTGGCACAGGAACAGTTCAAAACATAGACAGTAAGAAGAGTCACTTTTCTTGTACTTAAGTAGGCATTGTGTCTAGTGTATTTAACTCCGATGAAATTTCTGTGTTTCATTGTCAATAAGAAGGTCAGAGGGATACAGTAAACCTGAAGTGAAGCATCGGAATCTATAACTAGTGTCACAGGAATGGTTCAAAACATAGATAGTACGAAGAGTCAGTTTTCTTGTACTTAAGACTGCATTGTGCCTTTTGTATTTAATTCCGATGCAATATCTGTGTTTCATCGTCAATAAGAAGGTCAGAGGGATACAGTAAACCTGAAGTGAAGCATCGGAATCTATAACTAGTGTCACAGGAATGGTTCAAAACATAGATAGTAAGAAGAGTCAGTTTTCTTGTACTTAAGTCTGCACTGTGCCATTTGTATTTAATTCCGATGCAATATCTGTGTTTCATCGTCAATAAGAAGGTCAGAGGGATACAGTAAACCTGAAGTGAAACATCGGGATCCATAACTAGTGTCACAGGAACGGTTCAAAACATAGACAGTAAGAAGAGTCAGTCTTCTTATACTTAAGTCCGCATTGTGCCTTTTGTATTAAATTCAGATGCAATTTCTATGTTTCATCTTCATTAAGAAGGTCAGAGGGATACAGTAAACCTGAAGTGAAGCATCGGAAACTATAACTAGTGTCACAGAAGTGGTTCAAATCATAGACAGTAAGAAGAGTCAGTTTTCCTTGTACTTAAGTCGGCACTGTGCCTTTTGTATTTAATTCCGATGCAATTTCTGTGTTTCATCGTCAATAAGAAGGTCAGAGGGATACAGTAAACCTGAAGTGAAGCATCGGAATCTTAATCTAGTGTCACAGGAATGGTTCAGAACATAGACAGTACGAAGAGTCAGTTATCTTGTACTTGTGTCGGCATTGTGGCTTTTGTATTTAATTCCGATGCAATTTCTGTGTATCATCGTCAATAAGAAGGTCAGAGGGACACAGTAAACCTGAAGTCGAGCATCCGAATCCATAACTAGTGCCACAGGTATGGTTCAAAACATAGACAGTAAGAAGAGCCAGTCTTCTTGTACTTGAGTCTTCGTTGTGCGTTTTGTATTTAATTCCGATGCAATTTCTGTGTTTCATACACAATAAGGAGGTCAGAGGGATACAGTAAACCTGAAGTGAATCATCGAAATCTATAACTAGTGTTACAGGAATGGTTGAAATCATAGACAGTAAGAAGAGCCAGTCTTCTTGTACTTGAGTCGGAATTGTGCATTTTGAATTTAATTCCGACGCAATTTCTGAGTTTCATCGTCAATATGTGGTCAGAAAGATACAGTAAACCTGAAGTGAAACATCGGGATCCATAACTAGTGTCACAGGAATGGTTCAAAACATAGAGAGTAAGATGAGACAGTCTTCTTGTACCTAAGTCGGCATTGAGCCTTTTGTATTTAATTCCGATGCAATTTCTGTGTTTCATCCACAATAAGGAGGTCAGAGGGATACAGTAAACCCAAAGTGAAGCATCGAAATCTATAACTAGTGTTACAGGAATGGTTCAAAACATAGACAGTAAGAAGAGTCGGTCTTCTTGTACTTAAGTCGGCATTGAGCCCTTTGTATTTGATTCCGATGCAATTTCTGTGTTTCATCGTCAACATACGGTCAGAGGGATACAGTAAAGATGAGGTGAAGCATCGGAATCTATAACTGGTGTCACAGGAGTGGTTTAAAACATAGAGAGTAAGATGAGACAGTCTTCTTGTACTTAAGTCGGCATTGAGCCTTTTGTATTTAATTCCGATGCAATTTCTGTGTTTCATCGTCAATACGCGGTCAGAAAGATACAGTAAACCTGAAGTGAAACATCGGGATCCATAACTAGTGTCACAGGAATGGTTCAAAACATAGAGAGTAAGATGAGACAGTCTTCTTGTATCTAAGTCGGCATTGAGCCTTTTGTATTTAATTCCGATGCAAATTCTGTGTTTCATCCACAATAAGGAGGTCAGAGGGATACAGTAAACCTGAAGTGAAGCATCGAAATCTATAACTAGTGTTACAGGGATGGTTCAAAACATAGACAGTAAGAAGAGTCGGTCTTCTTGTACTTAAGTCGGCATTGTGCCTTTTGTATTTAATTCCGATGCAATATCTGTGTTTCATCGTCAATAAGAAGGTCAGAGGGATACAGTAAGCTTGAGGTGAAGCATCGGAATATATAACTAGTGTCACAGGAAGGGTTCAAAACAAAGACAGTAAGAAAAGTAAGTTTTCTTATACATAAGTCGGCATTGTGCCTTTTGTATTTAATTCCGATGCAATTTCTGTGTTTCATCGTCAATAAGAAGGTCAGAGGAATAAAGTGAACCTGAAGTGTAGCATCGGAATCTATAACTAGTGTCACAAGAATAATTCAAAACATAGAGAGTAAGAAGAGTCAGTTTTCCTGTACTTAAGACGGCATTGTGCCTTTTGTATTTAATTCCGATGCAATTTTATGTGTTTCATCGTCAATAAGAAGGTCAGAGGGATACAGTAAACCTGAAGTGAAGCATCGGAATCTATAACTAGTGTCACAGGAATGGTTCAAATCATAGACAGTAAGATTCGTCAGTTTTCTTGTACTTAAGTCGGCATTGTGCCTTTTGTATTTAATTCCGATGCAATTTTTGTGTTTCATCGTCAACAAGAAGGTCAGAGGGATACAGTAGAGATGAAGTGAAGCATCGGAATCTACAACTGGTGTCACAGGAATGGTTCAAAACATAGAGAGTAAGATGAGACAGTCTTCTTGTACTTAAGTCGGCATTAAGCCTTTTGTATTTAATTCCGATGCAATTTCTGTGTTTCATCGTCAATATGTGGTCAGAAAGATACAGTAAACCTGAAGTGATACTTCGGGATCCATAACTAGTGTCACAGGAATGGTTCAAAACATATAGAGTAAGATGAGACAGTCTTCTTGTACTTAAGTCGGCATTGAGCCTTTTGTATTTGATTCCGATGCAATTTCTGTGTTTCATCGTCAACATAAGGTCAGAGGGATACAGTAAAACTGAAGTGAAGCATCGGAATCTATAACTAGTGTCACAGGAATGGTTCAAAACATAGACAGTAAGAAGAGACAGTCTTCTTGTACTTGAGTCGGCATTGTGCCTTTTGTATTTAATTCCGATGCAATTTCTGTGTTTCATCGACAATAAGGAGGTCAGAGGGATACAGTAAACCTGAAGTGAAGCATCGGAATCTATAACTAGTGTCACAGGAATGGTTCAAATCATAGACAGTAAGAAGAGCCAGTCCACTTGTACTTGAGTCGGAATTGTGCCTTTTGTTTTTAATTCTGATGCAATTTCTGTGTTGCATCGTCAATAAGAAGGTCAGAGGGATACAGTAAAACTGAAGTGAAGCATCGGAATCTATAACTAGTGTCACAGGAATGGTTCAAAACATAGAGAGTAAGATGAGACAGTCGTCTTGTACCTAAGTTGGCATTGAGCATTTTGTATTTAATTCCGATGCAATTTCTGTGTTTCATCGTCAATATAAGGTCCGAGGGATACAATAAACCTGAAGTGAAGCATCGCAATCTATAACTAGTGTCACAGGAATGGTACAAAGCATAGGCAGTAAGATGTGTCCGTTTTCTTGTACATATGTCGGCATTGTGCCTTTTGTATTTAATTCCGATATAATTTCTGTGTTTCATCGTCAATAAGAAGGTCAGAGGGATACAGTAAACCTGAAGTGAAACATCGGGATTTAAAACAGGTCTCACAGGAAAGGTTCATAACATAGACAGTAAGATGAGCTAGTCTTCTTGTATATGAGTCGGCGTTCTGCATTTTGTATTTAATTCCAATGCAATTTCTGTGTTTCATCGTCAATAAGAAGGTCAGAGGGATACAGTAAGCTTGAAGTGATGCATCGGAATCTATAACCAGTGTCACAGGAATGGTTCAAAACAAAGACAGTAAGAAAAGTAAGTTTTCTTATACATAAGTCGGCATTGTGCCTTTTGTATTATATTCCGATGCAATTTCTGTGTTTCATCGTCAATAAGAAGGTCAGAGGGATAAAGTAAACCTGAAGTGAAGCATCGGAATCTAAAACCGGTCTCACAGGAGAGGTTCATAACATAGACAGTAAGAAGAGCCAGTCTTCTTGTATTTGAGTCGGCATTGTGCCTTTTGTATTTAATTCCTATGCAATTTTATGTGTTTCATCGTCAATAAGAAGGTCAGAGGGATACAGTAATCCTGAAGTGAAGCATCGGAATCTATAACTAGTGACACAGGAATGGTTCAAAACATAGACAGTAAGAAGAGTTAGTTTTCTTGTACTTAAGTCGGCATTGTGCCTTTTGTATTTAATTCCGATGCAATTTCTGTGTTTAGACGTCAATAATACGGTGCAAGAGATATAGTAAACCTGAAGTGAAGCATCGGAATCTAAAACCGGTCTCACAGGAAAGGTTCATAACATAGACAGTAAGACGAGCCAGTCTTCCTGTATTTGAGTCGGCATTGTGCCTTTTGTATTCAATTCCGGTGCAATTTCTGTGTTTCATCGTTAATAAGAAGGTCAGCGTGATTTAGTAAACCTGAAGTGAAGAATCGGAATCTATAACTAGTGTCACAGGAATGGTTCAAAACATAGACAGTAAGAAGAGTCAGTCTTCTTGTACTTAAGTCGGCATTGAGCCATTTGTATTTAATTCCAATGCAATTTCTGTGTTTCAACGTCAATAAGAAGGTCTGAGGGATACAGTAAGCTTGAAGCATCGGAATATATAACTAGTGGCACAGGAATGGTTCAAAACATAGACAGTAAGAAGAGTCAGTTTTCTTGTACTTAAGTAGGCATTGTGTCCTTTGTATTTATTTCCGATGAAATTTCTGTGTTTCATTGTCAATAAGAAGGTCAGATGGATACAGTAAACCTGAAGGGAAGCATCGGAATCTATAACTAGTGTCACAGGAATGGTTCAAAACATAGATAGTAAGAAGAGTCAGTTTTCTTGCACTTAAGATTGCATTGTGCCTTTTGTATTTAATTCCGATGCAATATCTGTGTTTCATCGTCAAGAAGAAGGTCAGAGGGATACAGTACACCTGATGTGAAGCATCGGAATCTATAACTAGTGTCACAGGAATGGTTCAAAAATAGATAGTAAGAAGAGTCAGTTTTCTTGTACTTAAGTCTGTATTGTGCCATTTGTATGTAATTCCGATGCAATTTCTGTGTTTCATCGTCAATATAAGGTCAGAGGGATACAGTAAACCTGAAGTGAAGCATCGGAACCTATAACTAGTGGCACAGGAATGGTTCAAAACATAGACAGTAAGAAGAGTCAGTTTTCTTGTACTTAAGTCGGCATTGTGCCTTTTGTATTTAATTCCGATGCAACTTTTGTGTTTCATCGTCAATAAGAAGGTCAAAGGGATACAGTAAACCTGAATTCATGAATCGGAATCTATAACTAGTGTCACAGGAATGGTTTAAAACATAGCCAGTAAGAGGAGCCAGTTCTCTTGTACTTGAGTAAGCATTGTGCCTTATGTATTTAATTCCGATTCAATTTCTGTGTTTCATCGTCAATAAGGAGGTCAGAGGGATACTGTAAACCTGAGGTGAAGCATCGGAATCTATAACTAGTGTCACAGGAATGGTTCAAAACATAGAAAGTAACAAGAGACAGTTCCCTTGTTCTTAAGTCGGCATTGTGTCTTTTGTATTTAATTCCGATGCAATTTCTGTGTCTCGTCGTCAATAATACGGTCCAAGGGATACAGTAAACCTGAGTGAAGCATAGGAATATAAAACCGGTCTCACATTAAAGGTTTATAACATAGACAGTAAGAAGAGCCAGTCTTCTTGTATTTGAGTCGTCATTGTGCCTTTTGTATTTAATTCCGAAGCAATATCTGTGTTTCATCGTCAATATGAGGGTCAGCGGGATTCAGTAAACCTGAAGTGAAGAATCGGAATCTAAAACTTGTGTCACAGGAATGGATCAAAACATAGACAGTATGAAGAGTCAGTCTTCTTGTACTTAAGACGGCATTGAGCCTTTTGTATTTAATTCCGATGCAAATTCTGTGTTTCATCGTCAATAAGAAGGTCAGCGGGATTCAGTAAAACTGAAGTGAAGAATCGGAATCTATAACTAGTGTCACAGGAATGGTTCAAAACATAGACAGTAATAAGAGTCAGTCTTCTTGTACTTAAGTCGGCATTGTGCCTTTTGTATTTAATTCCGATGCAATTTTTGTGTTCCATCGTCAATTAGAAGGTAAGCGGGATTCAATAAACCTGAAGTGAAGAATCGGAATCTATAACTTGTGTCACAGGAATGGTTCAAAGCATAGACAGTAAGAAGAGTCAGTCTTCTTGTACTTAAGACGGCTTTGAGCCTTTAGTATTTAATTCCGATGCAATTTCTGTGTTTCATCGTCAATAAGAAGGTCAGAGGGATACATTAAGCTTGACGTGAAGCATCGCAATATATAACTAGAGTCACAGGAATGGTTCTAAACATAGACAGTAAGAAGAGTCAGTTTTCTCGTACTTAAGACGGCATTGTGCCTTTTGTATTTAATTCCGATGCAATATCTGTGCTTCATCGTCAATAAGAAGGTCAGAGAGATACAGTAAACCTGAAGTGAAGCATCGGGATGCATAACTAGTGTCACAGGAATGGTTCAAAATATAGACAGTAAGAGGAGTCCCTTTTGTTGTACGTGAGTCGGCATTGTGTCTTTTGTATTTAATTCCGATGCAATTTCTGTGTTTCATCGTCAATAAGAAGGTCAGAGGAATACAGTAAACCTGAAGTGAAGCATCGGAATCTATAACTAGTGTCTGAGGAATGGTACAGAACATAGACAGTAAGAAGAGTCCCATTTCTTGTACTTGAGTCGGCATTGTGCCTTTTGTATTAATTCCGATGCAATTTCTGTGTTTCATCGACAATACGAAGGTCAGAGGAATACAGTAAACCTGAAGTGAAGCATCGGAATCTATAACTAGTGTCACAGGAATTCTTCAAAACATAGAGAGTAAGATGAGACAGACGGCATTGAGTCTTTTGTATTTAATTCCGATGCAATTGTTGTGTTTCATAGTCAATAAGAAGAACAGAGGGATACAGTAAACCTGAAGTCGAGCATCTGAATCCATAACTAGTGTCACAAGAATGGTTCAAAACATAGACAGTAAGAAGAGCCAGTCTTCTTGTACTTGAGTGGGCATTGTACCTTTTGTATTTAATTCCGATGCGATTTCTGTGTTTCATCCACAGTAAGGAGGTCGGAGGGATACAACAAACCTGAAGTGAAGCATCGGAGTCTATAACTAGTGTCACAGGAATGGTACAAAACATAGACAGTAAGAAGAGCCAGTCTTCTTGTACTTGAGTCGGAATTGTGCCTTTTGTATTTATTTCCGATGCAATTTCTGTGTTTCATCGTCACTAAGAAGGTCAGAGGGATACAGTAAACCTGAAGTGAAGCATCGGAATCTATAACTAGTGTCACAGGAATGGTTCAAAACATAGAGAGTAAGATGAGACAGTCGGCATTGAGCCTTTTGTATTTAATTCCGATTCAATTTCTGTGTTTCATCGTCAATATAAGGTCAGAGGGATACAGTAAACCTCAAGTGAAGCATCGGAATCTATAACTAGTGTCACAGGAATGGTTCAAATCATAGACAGTAAGAAGAGTCAGTTTTCTTGTACATAGGTCGGCATTGTGCCTTTTGTATTTAATTCCGATGCAATTTCTGTGTTACATCGTCAATAAGAAGGACAGAGGGATACAGTAAACCTGAAGTGAAACATCGGAATCTGTAACTAGTGTCACAGGATTGGTTCAAAACATAGACAGAAAGAAGAGTCAGTTTTCTTGTACTTAAGTCGGCATTGTGCCTTTTCTATTTAATTCCGATGCAATTTCTGTGTTTCATCGTCGATAAGAAGGACAGAGGGATTCAGTAAACCTGAAGTGAAGCATCGGAATCTATAACTAGTGTCACAAGAATGGTACAAATCATAGACAGTAAGAAGAGTCAGTTTTCTTTTACTTAAGTCGGCGTTGTGCCTTTTGTATTTAATTCCGATGCAATATCTGTGTTTCGTCGTCTATAAGAAGGTCCATGTGACACAGTAAACCTGAAGTGAAGCATCGGAATCTAAAACCGGTATCACAGGAAAGGTTCAAAACATAGACAGTATGATGAGCCAGCCTTCTTGTACTTGAGTCGGCATTGTGCCTTTTGTATTTAATTCCGATGCAATTTTTGTGTTTCATCGTCAATAAGAAGGTCAGAGGGATACAGCAAACCTGAAGTGAAGAATCGGAATCTATAACTAGTGTCACTGGAATGGTTAAAAACATAGTCAGTAAGAAGAGTCTGTTTTCTTGTACTTAAGTCGGCATTGTGCCTTTTGTACTTAATTCCGATGCAATTCCTGTGTTTTATCGTCAATAGGAAGTCAGAGGGATACAGTAAACCTGAAGTGAAACATCGGAACCTATATCTAGTGTCACAGGAATGGTTCAAAACATAGAGAATAAGAAGAGTCAGTTTTCTTGTACTTGAGTCGGAATTGTGCCTTTTGTATTTATTTCCGATGCAATTTCTGTGTTTCATCGTCACTAAGAAGGTCAGAGGGATACAGTAAACCTGAAGTGAAGCATCGGAATCTATAACTAGTGTCACAGGAATGGTTCAAAACGTAGACAGTAAGAAGAGTCAGTTTTCTTGTACTTAAGTTGGCATTGTCCCTTTTGTATTTAATTCCGATGCAATTTCTGTGTTTCATCGTCAATATAAGGTCAGAGGGATACAGTAAACCTGAAGTGAAGCATCGGAATCTATAACTAGTGTCACAGGAATGGTTCAAATCATAGACAGTAAGAAGAGTCAGTTTTCTTGTACATACGTCGGCATTGTGCCTTTTGTATTTAATTTCGATGCAATTTCTGTGTTACATCGTCAATAAGAAGGACAGAGGGATACAGTAAACCTGAAGTGAAGCATCGGAATCTATAACTAGTGCCACAGGATTGGTTCAAAACATAGACAGAAAGAAGAGTCAGTTTTCTTGTACTTAAGTCGGCATTGTGCCTTTTCTATTTAATTCCGATGCAATTTCTGTGTTTCATCGTCGATAAGAAGGACAGAGGGATTCAGTAAACCTAAAGTGAAGCATCGGAATCTGTAACTAGTGTCACAAGAATGGTTCAAATCATAGACAGTAAGAAGAGTCAGTTTTCTTTTACTTAAGTCGGCATTGTGCCTTTTGTATTTAATTCCGATGCAATTTTATGTGTTTCATCGTCAATAAGGTCCGAGGGATACAGTAAACCTGAAGTGAAGCATCGGAATCTATAACTAGTGACACAGGAATGGTTCAAAACATAGACAGTAAGAAGAATCAGTTTTCTTGTACTTAAGTCGGCATTGTGCCTTTTGTATTTAACTCCGATGCAATTTTTGTGTCTCATCGTCAATAAGAAAGTTAGAGGGATACAGTAAACCTGAATTGAAGAATCGGAATCTATAACTGGTGCCACAGGAATGGTCTAAAGCATAGACAGTAAGAAGAGCCAGTCTTCTTGTACTTGAGTAAGCATTGTGCCTTTTGTATTTAATTCCGATGCAATTTCTGTGTTTCATCGTCAATATAAGGTCAGAGGGATACAGTAAACCTGAAGTGAAGCATCAGAATCTATAACTAGTGTCACAGGAATGGTTCAAAACATAGAGAGTTAGAAGAGTCAGTTTTCTTGTACTTAAGTCGGCATTGTGCCTTTTGTATTGAATTCCGATGCAATTTCTGTGTTTGGTCGTCAATAATACGGTCCAAGGGATACAGTAAATCTGAAGTGAAGCATCGGAATCGAAAACCGGTCTCACAGGAAAGGTTAATAACATAGACAGTAAGAATAGCCAGTCTTCTTGTATTTGTGTCGGCATTGTGCCTTTTGTATTTAATTCCGATGCAATTTCTGTGTTTCATCGTCAATAAGAAGGTCAGCGGGATTCAGTAAACCTGAAGTGAAGAATCGGAATCTATTACTAGTGTCACAGGAATGGTTCAAAACATAGAAAGTAAGAAGAGTCAGTTTTCTTGTTCTCAAGTCGGAATTGTGCCTTTTGTATTGAATTCCGATGCAATATCTGTGTTTCATCGTCAATAGGAAGGTGAGAGGGATACAGTAAACCTGAAGTGAAGCATTGGAAACTATATCTAGTGTCACAGGAATGGTTCAAAACATAGACAGTAAGAAGAGTCAGTTTTCTTGTACTTAAGTCGGCATTGTGCCTTTTGTATTTCATTCCGATGCAAATTCTGTGTTTCGTCGTCAATAACATGGTCCAAAGGATACAGTAAACCTGAAGTGAAGCATCGGAATCTATAACTAGTTTCACATGAATGGTTCAAAACATAGACAGTAAGAAAAGTCAGTTTTCTTGTACTTAAGTTGGCATTGTCCCTTTTGAATTTAATTCCGATGCAATTTCTGTGTTTCATCGCCAATAAGAAGGTCAGAGGGTACAGTAAACCTGAAGTGAAGCATCGCAATCTATAACTAGTGTCACAGGAATGGTTCCAAACATAGACAGTAAGAAGAGCCAGTCTTCTTGTACTTAAGTTGGCATTGTCCCTTTTGTATTTAATTCCGATGCAATTTTTGTGTTTCATCGTCAATAAGAAGGTCAGAGGGATACAGTAAATCTGAATTGAAGAATCGTAATCTATAACTAGTGCCACAGGAATGGTTTAAAACATAGACAGTAAGAAGAGCCAGTCTTCTTGTACTTGAGTAAGCATTGTGCCTTTTGTATTTAATTCCGATGCAATTTCTGTGTTTCATCGTCAATAAGGAGGTCAGAGGGATACAGTAAACCTGAAGTGAAGCATCAGAATCTATTACTAGTGTCACAGGAATGGTTCAAAACATAGAAAGTAAGAAGAATCAGTTTTGATGTACTTAAGTCGGCATTATGTCTTTTGTATTGAATTCCGAAGCAATTTCTGTGTTTTGTCGCCAATAATACGGTCCAAGGGATACAGTAAACCTGAAGTGAAGCATCGGAATCTAAAACCGGTCTCACAGGAAAGGTTCATAACATAGACAGTAAGAAGAGCCAGTCTTCTTGTATTTGAGTCGGCATTGTGCCTTTTGTATTTAATTCCGATGCAATTTCTGTGCTTCATCGTCAATAAGGAGGTCAGAGGGATACAGTAAACCTGAGGTGAAGCATCGGAATCTATAACTAGTGTCACAGGAATGGTTCAAAACATAGAAAGTAACAAGAGACAGTTCTCTTGTTCTCAAGTCGGCATTGTGTCTTTTGTATTTAATTCCGATGCAATTTCTGTGTCTCGTCGTCAATAATACGGTCCAAGGGATACAGTAAACCTGAGTGAAGCATAGGAATATAAAACCGGTCTCACATTAAAGGTTTATAACATAGACAGTAAGAAGAGCCAGTCTTCTTGTATTTGAGTCGGCATTGTGCCTTTTGTATTTAATTCCGATGCAATTTCTGTGTTTCATCGTCAATATAAGGTCAGCGGGATTCAGTAAACCTGAAGTGAAGAATCGGAATCTATAACTAGTGTCACAGGAATGGTTCAAAACATAGACAGTAAGAAGAGTCTGTTTACTTGTACTTAAGGCGGCATTGTGCCTTTTGTATTTAATTCCGATGCAATTTCTGTGTTTCATCGTCAATAAGGAGGTCAGAGGGATATAGTAAACCTGAGGTGAAGCATCGGAATCTATAAATAGTGTCACAGGAATGGTTCAAACATAGAAAGTAATAAGAGTCAGTTTTCTTGTTCTCAAGTCGGAATTGTGCCTTTTGTATTTAATTCCGATGCAATATCTGTGTTTCATCGTCAATAGGAAGGTCAGAGGGATACAGTAAAGCTGAAGTGAAGCATCGGAATCTATATCTAGTGCCACATGAATGGTTCAAAACATAGACAGTAAGAAGAGTCAGTTTTCTTGTACTTAAGTCGGCATTGTGCCTTTTGTATTTAATTCCGATGCAAATTCTGTGTTTCGTCGTCAATAACATGGTCCAAGGGATACAATAAACCTGAAGTGAAGCATCGGAATCTATAACTAGTGACACAGGAATGGTTCAAAACATAGACAGTAAGAAGAGTCAGTTTTCTTGTGTTTAAGTCGGCATTGTGCCTTTTGTATTTAATTCCGATGAAATTTCTGTGTTTCATTGTCAATAAGAAGGTCAGATGGATACAGTAAACCTGAAGGGAAGCATCGGAATCTATAACTAGTGTCACAGGAATGGTTCAAAACATAGATAGTAACAAGAGTCAGTTTTCTTGTACTTAAGTCTGCATTGTGCCATTTGTATGTAATTCCGATGCAATTTCTGTGTTTCATCGTCAATATAAGGTCAGAGGGATACAGTAAACCTGAAGTGAAGCATCGGAATCTATAACTAGTGGCACAGGAATGGTTCAAAGCATAGACAGTAAGAAGAGTCAGTTTTCTTGTACTTAAGTCGGCATTGTGCCTTTTGTATTGAATTCCGATGCAATTTTTGTGTTTCATCGTCAATAAGAAGGTCAAAGGGATACAGTAAACCCGAATTCATGAATCGGAATCTATAACTAGTGTCACAGGAATGGTTTAAAACATAGCCAGTAAGAGGAGCCAGTTCTCTTGTACTTGAGTAAGCATTGTGCCTTATGTATTTAATTCCGATTCAATTTCTGTGTTTCATCGTCAATAAGGAGGTCAGAGGGATACAGTAAACCTGAGGTGAAGCATCGGAATCTATAACTAGTGTCACAGGAATGGTTCATAACATAGAAAGTAACAAGAGACAGTTCTCTTGTTCTCAAGTCGGCATTGTGTCTTTTGTATTTAATTCCGATGCAATTTCTGTGTCTCGTCGTCAATAATACGGTCCAAGGGATACAGTAAACCTGAGTGAAGCATAGGAATATAAAACCGGTCTCACATTAAAGGTTTATAACATAGACAGTAAGAAGAGCCAGTCTTCTTGTATTTGAGTCGGCATTGTGCCTTTTGTATTTAATTCCGAAGCAAAATCTGTGTTTCATCGTCAATATGAGGATCAGCGGGATTCAGTAAACCTGAAGTGAAGAATCGGAATCTAAAACTTGTGTCACAGGAATGGATCAAAACATAGACAGTATGAAGAGTCAGTCTTCTTGTACTTAAGACGGCATTGAGCCTTTTGTATTTAATTCCGATGCAAATTCTGTGTTTCATCGTCAATAAGAAGGTCAGAGGGATACAGTAAACCTGAAGTGACGCATCGGAATCTATAACTAGTGTCACAGGAATCGTTCAAAGCATAGACAGTACGAAGAGTCAGTTTTCTTGTACTTAAGGGGACATAGTGCCTTTTGTATTTAATTCCGATGCAATATCTGTGTTTCATCGTCAATAAGAAGGTCAGCGGGATTCAGTAAAACTGAAGTGAAGTATCGGAATCTATAACTAGTGTCACAGGAATGGTTCAAAACATAGACAGTAAGAAGAGTCAGTCTTCTTGTACTTAAGTCGGCATTGTGCCTTTTGTATTTAATTCCAATGCAATTTTTGTGTTTCATCGTCAATAAGAAGGTAAGCGGGATTCAATAAACCTGAAGTGAAGAATCGGAATCTATAACTTGTGTCACAGGAATGGTTCAAAGCATAGACAGTAAGAAGAGTCAGTCTTCTTGTACTTAAGACGGCTTTGAGCCTTTAGTATTTAATTCCGATGCAATTTCTGTGTTTCATCGTCAATAAGAAGGTCAGAGGGATACATTAAGCTTGACGTGAAGCATCGCAATATATAACTAGAGTCACAGGAATGGTTCTAAACATAGACAGTAAGAAGAGTCAGTTTTCTCGTACTTAAGACGGCATTGTGCCTTTTGTATTTAATTCCGATGCAATATCTGTGCTTCATCGTCAATAAGAAGGTCAGAGAGATACAGTAAACCTGAAGTGAAGCATCGGAAGCTATAACTAGTGTCACAGGAATGGTTCAAAACATAGACAGTAAGAACAGTCAGTTATCTTGTACTTAAGTAGGCATTGTGCCTTTTGTTATTAATTCCGATGCAATTTTTGTGTTTCATCATCAATTAGAGGGTCAGAGGGATACAGTAAACCCGAAGTGAAGCATCGTAATCCATAACTAGTGTCACAGGAATGGTTCAAAACATAGACAGTAAGAGGAGTCAGTTTTCTTGTACTTAACTCGGCATAGTGCCTTTTGTATATAATTCCGATGCAATTTCAGTGTTTCATCGTTAATACGAAGGTCAGACTGATACAGTAAACATGAAGTGAAGCATCGAAATCTATAACTAGTGTCACAGGAATGGTTCAAAACATAGACAGTAAGAAGAGTCGGTTTTCTTGTACTTAAGTCGTCATTCTGCCTTTTGTATTTAATTCCGATGTAATTTCTGAGTTTCTTCGTCAATTAGGCGGTCGGAGGGATACAATAAACCTGAAGTGAAGCTTCGGAATCTATAACTAGTGTCACAGGAATGGTTCAAAACATAGACAGTAAGAAGAGCCAGTCTTCTTGTATGTGAGTCGGCTTTGTGCCTTTTGTATTTAATTCCGATGCAATTTCTGTCTTTCATCGTCAATAAGAAGGTCAGAGGGATACAGTAAACCTGAAGTGAAGCATCGGGATGCATAACTAGTGTCACAGGAATGGTTCAAAATATAGACAGTAAGAGGAGTCCCTTTTGTTGTACTTGAGTCGGCATTGTGTCTTTTGTATTTAATTCCGATGCAATTTCTGTGTTTCATCGTCAATAAGAAGGTCAGAGGAATACAGTAAACCTGAAGTGAAGCAACGGAATCTATTACTAGTGTCTGAGGAATGGTACAGAACATAGACAGTAAGAAGAGTCCCATTTCTTGTACTTGAGTCGGCATTGTGCCTTTTGTATTAACTCCGATGCAATTTCTGGGTTTCATCGACAATAAGAAGGTCAGAGGAATACAGTAAACCTGAAGTGAAGCATCGGAATCTATAACTAGTGTCACAGGAAATCTTCAAAACATAGAGAGTAAGATGAGACAGACGGCATTGAGTCTTTTGTATTTAATTCCGACGCAATTGTTGTGTTTCATAGTCAACAAGAAGGTCAGAGGGATACAGTAAAACTGAAGTCGAGCATCTGAATCCATAACTAGTGTCACAAGAATGGTTCAAAACATAGACAGTAAGAAGAGCCAGTCTTCTTGTACTTGAGTGGGCATTGTACCCTTTGTATTTAATTCCGATGCAATTTCTGTGTTTTATCCACAGTAAGGAGGTCGGAGGGATACAACAAACCTGAAGTGAATCATCGGAGTCTATAACTAGTGTCTCAGGAATGGTACAAAACATAGACAGTAAGAAGAGGCAGTCTTCTTGTTCTTGTGTCGGAATTGTGCCTTTTGTATTTATTTCCGATGCAATTTCTGTTTTTCATCGTCACTAAGAAGGTCAGAGGGATACAGTAAACCTGAAGTGAAGCATCGGAATCTATAACTAGTGTCACAGCAATGGTTCAAGACATAGAGAGTAAGATGAGACAGTCGGCATTGAGCCTTTTGTATTTAATTCCGATTCAATTTCTGTGTTTCATCGTCAATATATGGTCAGAGGGATCGGGTAAACCTGAAGTGAAGCATCGGAATCTATAACTAGTGTCACAGGAATGGTTCAAATCATAGACAGTAAGAAGAGTCAGTTTTCTTGTACATAGGTCGGCATTGTGCCTTTTGTATTTAATTCCGATGCAATTTCTGTGTTACATCGTCAATAAGAAGGACAGAGGGATGCAGTAAACCTGAAGTGAAACATCGGAATCTGTAACTAGTGTCACAGGATTGGTTCAAAACATAGACAGAAAGAAGAGTCAGTTTTCTTGTACTGAAGTCGGCATTGTGCCTTTTCTATTTAATTCCGATGCAATTTCTGTGTTTCATCGTCGATAAGAAGGACAGAGGGATTCAGTAAACCTGAAGTGAAGCATCGGAATCTATAACTAGTGTCACAAGAATGGTACAAATCATAGACAGTAAGAAGAGTGAGTTTTCTTTTACTTAAGTCGGCGTTGTGCCTTTTGTATTTATTTCCGATGCAATTTCTGTGTTTCGTCGTCTATAAGAAGGTCCATGTGACACAGTAAACCTGAAGTGAAGCATCGGAATCTAAAACCGGTTTCACAGGAAAGGTTCAAAACATAGACAATAAGAAGAGTCAGTTTTCTTGTACTTGAGTCGGAATTGTGCCTTTTGTATTTATTTTCGATGCAATTTCTGTGTTTCATCGTCAATAAGAAGGTCAGAGGGATACAGTAAACCTGAAGTGAAGCATCGGAATCTATAACTAGTGTCACAGGAATGGTTCAAAACGTAGACAGTAAGAAGAGTCAGTTTTCTTGTACTTAAGTTGGCATTGTCCCTTTTGTATTTAATTCCGATGCAATTTCTGTCTTTCATCGTCAATATAAGGTCAGAGGGATACAGTAAACCTGAAGTGAAGCATCGGAATCTATAACTAGTGTCACAGGAATGGTTCAAATCATAGACAGTAAGAAGAGTCAGTTTTCTTGTACATATGTCGGCATTGTGCCTTTTGTATTTAATTTCGATGCAATTTCTGTGTTACATCGTCAATAAGAAGGACAGAGGGATACAGTAAACCTGAAGTGAAGCGTCGGAATCTATAACTAGTGTCACAGGATTGGTTCAAAACATAGACAGAAAGAAGAGTCAGTTTTCTTGTACTTAAGTCGGCATTGTGCCTTTTCTATTTAATTCCGATGCAATTTCTGTGTTTCATCGTCGATAAGAAGGACAGAGGGATTCAGTAAACCTAAAGTGAAGCATCGGAATCTGTAACTAGTGTCACAAGAATGGTTCAAATCATAGACAGTAAGAAGAGTCAGTTTTCTTTTACTTAAGTCGGTATTGTGCCTTTTGTATTTAATTCCGATGCAATTTCTGTGTTTCGTCGTCTATAAGAAGGTCCATGGGATACAGTAAAACTGAAGTGAAGCATCGGAATCTAAAACCGGTCTCACAGGAAAGGTTCAAAACATAGACAGTATGATGAGCCAGCCCTCTTGTACTTGAGTCGGCATAGTGCCTTTTGTATTTAATTCCGATGCAATTTCTCTGTTTCATCGTCAATAAGAAGGTCAGAGGGATACAGTAAACCTGGAGTGAAGCATCGGAATCTATAACTAGTGTCACAGGAATGGTTAAAAACATTGGCAATAAGAAGAGTCTGTTTTCTTGTACTTAAGACGGCATTGTGCCTTTTGTATTTAATTCCGATGCAATTCCTGTGTTTCACCGTCAATAGGAAGGTCAGAGGGATACAGTAAACCTGAAGTGAAGCATCGGAATCTATATCTAGTGTCACAGGAATGGTTCAAAACATAGACAATAAGAAGAGTCAGTTTTCTTGTACTTAAGTCGGCATTGTGCCTTTTGTATTTAATTCCGAAGCAATTTCTGTGTTTCGTCGTCAATAAGATGGTCCAAGGGATACAGTAAACCTTAAGTGAAGCATCGGAATCTATAACTAGTGTCACATGAATGGTTCAAAACATAGACAGTAAGAAGAGTCAGTTTTCTTGTACTTAAGTTGGCATTGTCCCTTTTGTATTAAATTCCTATGCAATTTCTGTATTTCATCGTCAATAAGAAGGTCAGAGGGTACAGTAAACCTGAAGTGAAGCATCGGAATCTATAACTAGTGTCACAGGAATGGTTCAAAACATAGACAGTAAGAAGAGTCAGTTTTCTTGTACTTAAGTCGGCATTGTACCTTTTGTATATAATTCCGATGCAATCTCTGTGTTTCGTCGTCAATAATACGGTCCAATGGATACAGTAAACCTGAAGTGAAGCATCGGAATCTAAAACCGGTCTCATAGGAAAGGTTCATAACATAGACTGTAAGAAGGGCCAGTCTTCTTGTATTTGAGTCTTCATTGTGCCTTTTGTATTTAATTCCGATGCAATTTTATGTGTTTCATCGTCAATAAGGTCCGAGGGATACAGTAAACCTGAAGTGAAGCATCGGAATCTATAACTAGTGACACAGGAATGGTTCAAAACATAGACAGTTAGAAGAGTCAGTTTTCTTGTACTTAAGTCGGCATTGTGCCTTTTGTATTTAACTCCGATGCAATTTTTGTGTCTCATCGTCAATAAGAAAGTTAGAGGGATACAGTAAACCCGAATTGAAGAATCGGAATCTATAACTGGTGCCACAGGAATGGTCTAAATAATAGACAGTAAGAAGAGCCAGTCTTCTTGTACTTGAGTAAGCATTGTGCCTTTTGTATTTAATTCCGATGCAATTTCTGTGTTTCATCGTCAATAAGGAGGTCAGAGGTATACAGTAAACCTGAAGTGAAGCATCAGAATCTATAACTAGTGTCACAGGAATGGTTCAAAGCATAGAGAGTTAGAAGAGTCAGTTTTCTTGTAGTTAAGTCGGCATTGTGCCTTTTGTATTGAATTCCGATGCAATTTCTGTGTTTCGTCGTCTATAATACGGTCCAAGGGATACAGTAAACCTGAAGTGAAGCATCAGAATCGAAAACCGGTCTCACAGGAAAGGTTCATAACATAGACAGTAAGAATAGCCAGTCATCTTGTATTTGTGTCGGCATTGTGCCTTTTGTATTTAATTCCGATGCAATTTCTGTGTTTCATCGTCAATAAGAAGGTCAGCGGGATTCAGTAAACCTGAAGTGAAGAATCGGAATCTATAACTAGTGTCACAGGAATGGTTCAAAACATAGAAAGTAAGAAGAGTCAGTTTTCTTGTTCTCAAGTCGGAATTGTGCCTTTTGTATTTAATTCCGATGCAATATCTGTGTTTCATCGTCAATAGGATGGTGAGACGGATACACTAAACCTGAAGTGAAGCATTGGAAACTATATCTAGTGTCACAGGAATGGTTCAAAACATAGACAGCAAGAAGAGTCAGTTTTCTTGTACTTAAGTCGGCATTGTGCCTTTTGTATTTCATTCCGATGCAAATTCTGTGTTTCGTCGTCAATAACATGGTCCAATGGATAAAGTAAACCTGAAGTGAAGCATCGGAATCTATAACTAGTGTCACATGAATGGTTCAAAACATAGACAGTAAGAAGAGTCAGTTTTCTTGTACTTAAGTCGGCATTGTGCCTTTTGTATTTAATTCCGATGCAAATTCAGTGTTTCGTCGTCAATAACATGGTCCAAGGGATACAATAAACCTGAAGTGAAGCATCGGAATCTATAACTAGTGACACAGGAATGGTTCAAAACATAGACAGTAAGAAGAGTCAGTTTTCCTGTGCTTAAGTCGGCATTGTGCCTTTTGTATTTACTTCCGATGCAATATCTGTGTTTCATCGTCAATAGGAAGGTCAGAGGGATACAGTAAAGCTGAAGTGAAGCATCGGAATCTATATCTAGTGCCACAGGAATGGTTCAAAACATAGACAGTAAGAAGAGTCAGTTTTCTTGTACTTAAGTCGGCATTGTGCCTTTTGTATTTAATTCCGATGCAAATTCAGTGTTTCGTCGTCAATAACATGGTCCAAGGGATACAATAAACCTGAAGTGAAGCATCGGAATCTATAACTAGTGACACAGGAATGGTTCAAAACATAGACAGTAAGAAGAGTCAGTTTTCCTGTGTTTAAGTCGGCATTGTGCCTTTTGTATTTAACTCCGATGCAATTTTTGTGTTTCATCGTCAATAAGAAGGTCAGAGGGATACAGTAAACCTGAATTGAAGAATCGGAATCTATAACTAGTAGCACAGGAATGGTTTAAAACATAGACAGTAAGAAGAGCCAGTCTTCTTGTACTTGAGTAAGCATTGTGCCTTTTGTATTTACTTCCGATGCAATTTCTGTGTTTCATCGTCAATAAGGAGGTCAGAGGGATACAGTAAACCTGAAGTGAAGCATCGGAATCTATTACTAGTATCACAGGAATGGTTCAAAGCATAGAAAGTAAGAAGAGTCAGTTTTCTTGTACTTAAGTCGGCATTGTGTCTTTTGTATTGAATTCCGATGCAATTTCTGTGTTTCGTCGTCAATAATACGGTCCAAGGGATACAGTAAACCTGAAGTGAAGCATCGGAATCTAAAACCGGTCTCACAGGAAAGGTTCATAACATAGACAGTAAGAAGAGCCAGTCTTCTTGTATTTGAGTCGGCATTGTGCCTTTTGTATTTAATTCCGATGCAATTTCTGTGTTTCATCGTCAATAAGAAGGTCAGCGGGATTCAGTAAACCTGAAGTGAAGAATCGGAATCTATAACTAGTGTCACAGGAATGGTTCAAAACATAGGCAGTAAGAAGAGTCAGTCTTCTTGTACTTAAGACGGCATTGAGCCTTTAGTATTTAATTCCGATGCAATTTCTGTGTTTCATCGTCAATACGAAGGTCAGAGGAATACAGTAAGCTTGAAGTGAAGCATCGGAATATATAACTAGAGTCACAGGAATGGTTCTAAACATAGACAGTAGGAAGAGTCAGTTTTCTTGTACTTAAGTGGGCATTGTGTCTTTTGTATTTAATTCCGATGTAATTTAAGTGTTTCATCGTCAATAAGAAGGTAGGAGGGATACAGTAAACCTGAAGTGAAGCATCGGAATCTATAACTAGTGTCACAGGAATGGTTCGAAACATAGACAATAAGAAGAGCCACTTTTCTTGTTCTTAAGTCGGCATAGTGCCTTTTGTGTTTAATTCCGATGCAATATCTGTGTTTCATCGTCAATAAGAAGGTCAGAGGGATACAGTAAACCTGAAGTGAAGCATCGGAATATAAAACCGGTCTCACAGGAAAGGGTTATAATATAGACAGTAAGAAGTGCCAGTCTTCTTGTATTTGAGTCGGCATTGTGGCTTTAGTATTTAATTCCAACGCAATGTTCTGTGTTTCATCGTCAATAAGAAGGTCAGAGGGATACAGTAAACCTGAAGTGAAGCATCGGAATCCATAACTAGTGACACAGGAATGGTTCAAAACATAGACAGTAAGAAGAGTCAGTTTTCATGTACTTAAGTCGGCATTGTGCCTTTTGTAATTAACTCCGATGCAATTTTTGTGTTTCATCGTCAGTGAGAAGGTCAAAGGGATACAGTAAACCTGAATTGATGAATCGGAATCTATTACTAGTTCCACAGGAATGGTTTAAAACATAGACAGTAAGAAGAGCCAGTCTTCTTGTACTTGAGTAAGCATTGTGCATTTTGCATTTAATTCCGATGCAATTTCTGTGTTTCATCGTCAATAAGTAGGTCAGGGGGATACAGTAAACCCGAAGTGAAGCATCAGAATCTATAACTAGTGTCACAGGAATGGTTCAAAACATAGAAAGTAAGAAGAGTCAGTTTTCTTGTACTTAAGTAGGCATTGTGCCTTTTGTATTTAATTCCGATGCAATTTCTGTGTCTCGTCGTCAATAATACGGTCCAAGAGATACAGTAAACCTGAAGTGAAGCATCGGAATCTAAAACCGGTCTCACAGGAAAAGTTCATAACATAGACAGTAAGAAGAGCCAGTCTTCTTGTATTTGAGTCGGCATTGTGCCTTTTGTATTTAATTCCGATGCAATGTCTGTGTTTCATCGTCAATAAGAAGGTCAGCGGGATTCAGTAAACCTGAATTGATGAATCGGAATCTATAACTAGTGTCACAGGAATGGTTCAAAACATAGACAGTAAGAAGAGTCAGTCTTCTAGTACTTAAGACGGCTTTGAGCCTTTAGTACACTAAGAAGAGTTAGTTTTCTTGTACTTAAGACGGCATTGTGCCTTTTGTATTTAATTCCGATGCAATACCTGTGTTTCATCGTCAATAAGAAGGTCAAGGAGATACAGTAAACCTGAAGTGAAGCTTCGGAATATATAACTAGTGTCACAGGAATGCTTCAAAACATAGACAGTAAGAACAGTCAGTTATCTTGTACTTAAGTAGGCATTGTGCCTTTTGTAATTAATTCCGATGCAATTTTTGTGTTTCATCGTCAATACGAAGGTCAGAGGGATACAGTAAACCTGAAGTGATGCATCGGAATCTATATCTAGTGTCACAGGAATGGTTCAAAACATAGACAGTATGAAGAGTCAGTTTTCTTGTACTTAAGTTGGCATTGTCCCTTTTGTATTTAATTCCGATGCAATTTCTGTGTTTCATCGTCAATAAGAAGGTCAGAGGGAACAACAAACCTGAAGTGAAGAATCGGAATCTATAACTAGTGTCACAGGAATGGTTCAAAACATAGACAGTAAGAAGAGTCAGTTTTCTTGTACTTAAGTTGGCATTGTCCCTTTTGTATTTAATTCCGATGCAATTTCTGTGTTTCATCGTCAATAAGAAGGTCAGAGGGTACAATAAACCTGAAGTGAAGCATCGGAATCTATAACTAGTGTCACAGGAATGGTTCAAAACATAGACAGTAAGAAGAGTCAGTTTTCTTGTACTTAAGTTGGCATTGTCCCTTTTGTATTTAATTCCGATGCAATTTCTGTGTTTCATCGTCACTAAGAAGGTCAGAGGGTACAGTAAACCTGAAGTGAAGCATCGGAATCTATAACTAGTGTCACAGGTATGGTTCAAAACATAGACAGTAAGAAGAGTCAGTTTTCTTGTACTTAAGTCGGCATTATACCTTTTGATTATAATTCCGATGCAATTTCTGTGTTTCGTCGTCAATAAGAAGGTCCATGGGATACATTAAACCTGATGTGAAGCATCGGAATCTAAAACCGGTCTCACAGGAAAGATTCAAAACATAGACAGTATGATGAGCCTGCCGTGTTGTACTTGCGTCGGCACTGTGGCCCTTGTATTTAAATCCGATGCAATTTCTGTGTTTCATCGTCAATAAGAAGGTCAGAGGGATACAGTAAACCTGGAGTGAAGCATCGCAATCTATAACTAGTGTCAAAGGAATGGTTCAAAACATAGACAATAAGAAGAGTCAGGTTTCTTGTACTTAAGTCGGCATTGTGCCTTTTGTATTTAATTCTGATGCAATGTCTGTGTTACATCGTCAATAAGAAGGTCAGAGGGATACAGTAAACCTGAAGTGAAGCATCGGAATCTATAACTAGTGTCACAGGAATGGTTCAAATCATAGACAGTAAGATGAGTCTGTTTTCTTGTACATAAGTCGGCATTGTGCCTTTTGTATTTAATTCCGATGCAATTTCTGTGTTTCATCGTCAATAAGAAAGTCAGAGGGATACAGTAAACCTGAAGTGACGCATCGGAATCTATAACTAGTGCCACAAGAATGGTTCAAAACATAGACAGTAAGAAGAGTCAGTTAACTTGTACTTAAGTCGGCATTGTGCCTTTTGTATTTAATGCCGATGCAATTTCTGTGTTTCATCGTCAATAAGAAGGTCAGAGGGATACAGTAAACCTGACGTGAAGCATCGGAATCTATAACTAGTGTCACAGGAATGGTTCAAAACATAGACAGTAAGAAGAGTCAGTTTTCTTGTACTTAAGCCGGCATTGTGCATATTGTATTCAATTCTGATGCAATTTCTGTGTTTCATCGTCAATAAGAAGGTCAGAGGGATACAGTAAAGCTGAAGTGAAGCATCGGAATCTGTAACTAGTGTCACAGGAATGGCTCAAAACTTAGACAGTAAGAAGAGTCAGTTTTCTTGTACTTAAGTCGGCATTGTGCGTTTTGTATTTCATTCCGATGCAATTTCTGTGTTTCATCGTCAATAAGAAGGTCAGAGGGATACAGTAAACCTGAAGTGAAGCATCGGAATCTATAACTAGTGTTACAGGAATGGTTCAAAACATAGACAGTAAGAAGAGTCAGTTTTCCTGTACTTAAATCAGCATTTCGCCTTTTGTATTTAATTGCGTTGCAATTCCTGTGTTTCATCGTCAATAAGAAGGTCAGAGGGATACAGTAAACCTGAGGTGAAGCATCGGAATCTATAACTAGTGTCACAGGAATGGTTCAAAGCATAGACAGTAAGAAGAATCAGTTTTCTTGTACTTCAGTCGGCATAGTGCCTTTTGTATACAATTCCGATGCAATTTCTGTGTTTCATCGTCAGTAAGAAGGTCAGAGGGATACAGTAAACCTGCAGTGATGCACCGGAATCTACAACTAGTGTCACAGGAATGGTTCAAAACATAGACAGTAAGAAGAGTCAGTTTTCTTGTACTTAAGACGGCATTGTGAATTTTGTATTTAATTCTGATGCAATTTTTGTGTTTCATCGTCAATAAGAAGGTCAGAGGGATACAGTAAACCTGAAGTGAAGCATCTGAATCTGTAACTAGTGTCACATGAATGGTTCAACAAATAGACAGTAAGAAGAGTCAGTCTTCTTGTACTTAAGTCGATATTGTGCCTTTTGTGTTTCATTCCGATGCTATTTCTGTGTTCCATCGTCAACTAGAAGGTCAAAGTGATACAGTAACCCTGAAGTGAAGCATCGGAATCTCTAACTAGTGTCACAGGAATGGTTCAAAGCATAGACAGTAAGAAGAATCAGTTTTCTTGTACTTCAGTCGGCATAGTGCCTTTTGTATACAATTCCGATGCAATTTCTGTGTTTCATCGTCAGTAAGAAGGTCAGACTGATACAGAAAACATGAAATGAAGCATCGGAATCTATAACTACTGTCACAGGAATGGTTCAAAACATAGACAGTAAGAAGAGTCGGTTTTATACTACTTAAGTCGTCATTGTGCCTTTTGCATTTAATTCCGATGTAATTTCTGAGTTTCATCGTCAATAAGAAGGTCAGAGGGATACAGTAAACCTGAAGTGAATCATCGGAATCTATAACTAGTGTCACATGAATGGTTCAAAACATAGACAGTAAGAAGAGTCAGTCTTCTTGTACTTAAGTCGGAATTGTGCCTTTTGTATTTCCTTCCGATGCAATTTCTGTGTTTTATCGTCAATAAGAAGGTCAGAGGGGTACAGTAAACCTGAAGTGAAGCATCGGAATCTATAACTAGTGTCACAGGAATGATTCAAAACATAGAGAGTAAGATGAGACAGTCTTCTTGTACTTAGGTCGGCATTGAGCCTTTTGTATTTAATTCCGATTCAATTTCTGTGTTTCATCGTCAATATAAGGTCAGAGGGATACAGTAAACCTGAAGTGAAGCATCGGAATCTATAACTAGTGTCACAGGAATGGTTCAAAACATAGACAGTAAGAAGAGTCAGTTTTCTTGTACTTAAGTCGGCATTGTACCTTTTGTATATAATTCCGATGCAATTTCTGTGTTTCGTCGTCAATAAGATGGTCCATGGGATACAGTAAACCTGATGTGAAGCATCGGAATCTAAAACCGGTCTCACAGGAACGGTTCAAAACATAGACAGTATGAAGAGCCAGCCCTGTTGTACTTGAGTCGGCATTGTGCCTTTTGTATTTAATTCCGTTGCAATTTCTGTGTTTCATCGTTAATAAGAAGGTCAGAGGGACACAGTAAACCTGAAGGGAAGCATCGGAATCTATAACTAGTGTCACAGGAATGGTACAGAACATAGACAGTAAGAAGAATCGGTTTTCTTGTACTTAAGTTGTCATTCTCCCTTTTGTATTTAATTCCGATGTAATTTCTGAGTTTCAACGTCAATTAGGAGGACGGAGGGATACAGTAAACCTGAAGTGATGCTTCGGAATCTGTAACTAGTGTCACAGGAATGGTTCAAAGCATAGACAGTAAGAAGAGTCCGTTTTCTTGTACTTGAGTCGGCATTGTGCCTTTTGTATTTAATTCCGATGCAATTTCTGTGTTTCATCGACAATAAGAAGGTCAGAGGGATACAGTAAACCTTAAGTGAGGCATCGGGTTCCATAACTAGTGTCACAGGAATTGTTCAAAACATAGACAGTAAGAAGAGTCAGTCTTCTTGTACTTAAGTCGGCATTGTGCCTTTTGTATTAAATTCCGATGCAATTTCTATGTTTCATCTTCAATAAGAAGGTCAGAGGGATACAGTAAACCTGAAGTGATGCATCGGTTACTATAACTAGTGTCATGGGAGTGGTTCATATCATAGACAGTAAGAAGAGTCAGATTTCTTGTACTTAAGTCGGCATTGTGCCATTTGTATTTAATTCCGATGCTATTTCTGTGTTTCATCGTCAATAAGAAGGTCACAGGGATACAATAAACCTTAAGTGAGGCATCGGGTTCCATAACTAGTGTCACAGGAATGGTTCAAAACATAGACCGTAAGAAGAGTCAGTCTTCTTGTACTTAAGTCGGCATTGTGCCTTTTGTATTAAATTCCGATGCAATTTCTATGTTTCATCTTCAATAAGAAGTTCCAAGGGATACAGTAAACCTGAAGTGAAGCATCGGTTACTATAACTAGTGTCATGGGAGTGGTTCAAATCATAGACAGTAATAAGAGTCAGTTTTCTTGTACTTAAGTCGGCATTGTGCGTTTTGTATTTAATTCCGATGCAATTTCTGTGTTTAATCGTCAATAAGAAGGTCAGTGGGATACAGTAAACCTGAAGTGAAGCATCGGAATCTATAACTAGTGTCACAGGAATGGTACAGAACATAGACAGTAAGAAGAGTCGGTTTTCTTGTACTTAAGTCGTCATTCTGCCTTTTGTATTTAATTCCGATGTAATTTCTGAGTTTCATCGTCAATTAGGAGGACGGAGGGATACAGTAAACCTGAAGTGAAGATTCGTAATCTATAACTAGTGTCACAGGAATGGTTCATAACATAGACAGTAAGAAGAGTCCGTTTTATTGTACTTGAGTCGGCATTGTGCCTTTTGTATTTAATTCCGATGCAACTTCTGTGTTTCATCGACAATAAGAAGGTCAGAGGAATACAGTAAACCTGAAGTGAAGCATCGGAATCTATAACTAGTGTCACAGGAAATGTTCAAAACATAGTCAGTAAGAAGAGTCAGTTTTCTTGTACTTAACTCGGCATTGTGCCTTTTGTATTTAATTCCGCTGCAATTTCTGTGTTTCATAGTCAATAAGAAGGTCAGAGGGATACAGTAAACCTGAAGTTAAGCATCGGGATGCATAACTAGTGTCACAGGAATGGTTCAAAACATAGACAGTAAGAGGAGTCAGTCTTCTTGTACTTAGGTCGGCATTGTGCATTTGTAGTAAATTCCGATGCAATTTCTATATTTCATCTTCAATAAGAAGGTCAGAGGGACACAGTAAACCTGAAGTGAATCATCAGAAACTATAACTAGTGTCACAGGAGTGGTTCAGATCATAGACAGTAAGAAGAGTCAGTTTTCTTGTACTTAAGTCGGCATTGTGCCTTTTGTATTTAATTCCGATGCAATTTCTGTGTTTCATCGTCAATAAGAAGGTCAGAGGGATACAGTAAACCTGAAGTGAAGCATCGGAATCTATAACTAGTGTCAGAGGAGTGGTACAGAACATAGACAGTAACAAGAGTCCGTTTTCTTGTACTTGAGTCGGCATTGTGCCTTTTGTATTTAATTCCGATGCAATATCTGTGTTTCATCGACAATAAGAAGGTCAGAGGGATACAGCAAACTTGAAGTGAAGCATCGGAATCTATAACTAGTGCCACAGGAAATGTTCAAAACATACTCAGTAAAAAGAGTCAGTTTTCTTTTACTTAAGTCGGCATTGTGGCTTTTGTATTTAATTCCGATACAATTTCTGTGTTTCATAGTCAACAAGAAGGTCAGAGGGATACAGTAAACCTGATGTCGAGCATCGGAATCCAAAACTAGTGTCACAAGAATGGTTCAAAACATAGACAGTAAGAAGAGCCAGTCTTCTTGTACTTGAGTGGGCATTGTGCCTTTTGTATTTAATTCCGAGGCAATTTCTGTGTTTCATCCACAATAAGGAGGTCAGAGGGATACAATAAACCTAAAGTGAAGCATCAGAATCTATAACTAGTTTCACAGGAATGGTTCAAAACATAGACAGAAAGAAGAGCCAGTCTTCTTGTACTTGAGTCGGAATTGTGCCTTTTGTATTTATTTCCGATGCAATTTCTGTGTTTCATCGTCAATAAGAAGGTCAGAGGGATACAGTAAACCTGAAGTGAAGCATCGGAATCAATAACTAGTGTCACAGGAATGATTCAAAACATAGAGAGTAAGATGAGACAGTCTTCTTGTACTTAAGTCGGCATTGAGCCTTTTGTATTTAATTCCGATTCAATTTCTGTGTTTCATCGTCAATATAACGTCAGAGGGATACAGTAAACATGAAGTGATGCATCGGAATCTATATCTAGTGTCACAGGAATGGTTCAAAACATAGACAGTAAGAAGAGTCAGTTTTCTTGTACTTAAGTCGGCATTGTGCCTTTTGTATTTAATTCCGATGCAAATTCTGTGTTTCGTCGTCAATAAGAAGGTCAGAGGGATACAGTAAACCTGAAGTGAAGCATCGGAATCAATAACTAGTGTCACAGGAATGATTCAAAACATAGAGAGTAAGATGAGACAGTCTTCTTGTACTTAAGTCGGCATTGAGCCTTTTGTATTTAATTCCGATTCAATTTCTGTGTTTCATCGTCAATATAAGGTCAGAGGGATACAGTAAACATGAAGTGATGCATCGGAATCTATATCTAGTGTCACAGGAATGGTTCAAAACATAGACAGTAAGAAGAGTCAGTTTTCTTGTACTTAAGTCGGCATTGTGCCTTTTGTATTTAATTCCGATGCAAATTCTGTGTTTCGTCGTCAATAAGATGGTCCAAGGGATACAGTAAACCTGAAGTGAAGCATCGGAATCTATAACTAGTGTCACATGAATGGTTCAAAACATTGACAGTAAGAAGAGTCAGTTTTCTTGTACTTAAGTCAGCATTTCGCCTTTTGTATTTAATTGCGTTGCAATTTCTGTGTTTCATCGTCAATAGGAAGGTCAGAGTGATACAGTAAACCTGAAGTGAAGCATCGGAATCTATAACTAGTGTCACAGGAATGTTTCAAATCATAGACAGTAAAAAGAATCAGTTTTCGTGTACTTAAGTCTGCATTGTGCCTTTTGTATTTAATTCCGTTGCAATTTCTGTGTTTCATCGTTAATAAGAAGGTCAGAGGGATACAGTAAACCTGAAGTGAAGCATCGGAATCTATAACTAGTGTCACAGGAATGGTTCAAAACTTAGACAGTAAGAAGAGTCAGTTTTCTTGTAATTTAGTCGGCATTGTGCCTTTTTTATTTCATTCCGATGCAATTTCTGTGTTTCATCGTCAATACGAAGGTCAGAGGGATACAGTAAACCTGAAGTGAAGCATCGGAATCTATAACTAGTGTTACAGGAATGGTTCAAAACATTGACAGTAAGAAGAGTCAGTTTTCTTGTACTTAGGTCAGCATTTCGCCTTTTGTATTTAATTGCGTTGCAATTTCTGTGTTTCATCGTCAATAGGAAGGTCAGAGTGATACAGTAAACCTGAAGTGAAGCATCGGAATCTATAACTAGTGTCACAGGAATGGTTCAAATCATAGACAGTAAGAAGAATCAGTTTTCGTGTACTTATGTCTGCATTGTGCCTTTTGTATTTAATTCCGTTGCAATTTCTGTGTTTCATCGTTAATAAGAAGGTCAGAGGGACACAGTAAACCTGAAGGGAAGCATCGGAATCTATAACTAGTGTCACAGGAATGGTACAGAACATAGACAGTAAGAAGAGTCGGTTTTCTTGTACTTAAGTTGTCATTCTCCCTTTTGTATTTAATTCCGATGTAATTTCTGAGTTTCAACGTCAATTAGGAGGACGGAGGGATACAGTAAACCTGAAGTGATGCTTCGGAATCTGTAACTAGTGTCACAGGAATGGTTCAAAGCATAGACAGTAAGAAGAGTCCGTTTTCTTGTACTTGAGTCGGCATTGTGCCTTTTGTATTTAATTCCGATGCAATTTCTGTGTTTCATCGACAATAAGAGGGTCAGAGGGATACAGTAAACCTTAAGTGAGGCATCGGGTTCCATAACTAGTGTCACAGGAATTGTTCAAAACATAGACAGTAAGAAGAGTCAGTCTTCTTGTACTTAAGTCGGCATTGTGCCTTTTGTATTAAATTCCGATGCAATTTCTATGTTTCATCTTCAATAAGAAGGTCAGAGGGATACTGTAAACCTGAAGTGATGCATCGGTTACTATAACTAGTGTCATGGGAGTGGTTCAAATCATAGACAGTAAGAAGAGTCAGATTTCTTGTACTTAAGTCGGCATTGTGCCATTTGTATTTAATTCCGATGCTATTTCTGTGTTTCATCGTCAATAAGAAGGTCACAGGGATACAATAAACCTTAAGTGAGGCATCGGGTTCCATAACTAGTGTCACAGGAATGGTTCAAAACATAGACCGTAAGAAGAGTCAGTCTTCTTGTACCTAAGTCGGCATTGTGCCTTTTGTATTAAATTCCGATGCAATTTCTATGTTTCATCTTCAATAAGAAGTTCCAAGGGATACAGTAAACCTGAAGTGAAGCATCGGTTACTATAACTAGTGTCATGGGAGTGGTTCAAATCATAGACAGTAATAAGAGTCAGTTTTCTTGTACTTAAGTCGGCATTGTGCGTTTTGTATTTAATTCCGATGCAATTTCTGTGTTTAATCGTCAATAAGAAGGTCAGTGGGATACAGTAAACCTGAAGTGAAGCATCGGAATCTATAACTAGTGTCACAGGAATGGTACAGAACATAGACAGTAAGAAGAGTCGGTTTTCTTGTACTTAAGTCGTCATTCTGCCTTTTGTATTTAATTCCGATGTAAGTTCTGAGTTTCATCGTCAATTAGGAGGACGGAGGGATACAGTAAACCTGAAGTGAAGATTCGTAATCTATAACTAGTGTCACAGGAATGGTTCATAACATAGACAGTAAGAAGAGTCCGTTTTATTGTACTTGAGTCGGCATTGTGCCTTTTGTATTTAATTCCGATGCAACTTCTGTGTTTCATCGACAATAAGAAGGTCAGAGGAATACAGTAAACCTGAAGTGAAGCATCGGAATCTATAACTAGTGTCACAGGAAATGTTCAAAACATAGTCAGTAAGAAGAGTCAGTTTTCTTGTACTTAACTCGGCATTGTGCCTTTTGTATTTAATTCCGCTGCAATTTCTGTGTTTCATAGTCAATAAGAAGGTCAGAGGGATAGAGTAAACCTAAGTTAAGCATCGGGATGCATAACTAGTGTCACAGGAATGGTTCAAAACATAGACAGTAAGAGGAGTCAGTCTTCTTGTACTTAGGTCGGCATTGTGCATTTGTATTAAATTCCGATGCAATTTCTATATTTCATCTTCAATAAGAAGGTCAGAGGGACACAGTAAACCTGAAGTGAATCATCAGAAACTATAACTAGTGTCACAGGAGTGGTTCAGATCATAGACAGTAAGAAGAGTCAGTTTTCTTGTACTTAAGTCGGCATTGTGCCTTTTGTATTTAATTCCGATGCAATTTCTGTGTTTCATCGTTAATAAGAAGGTCAGAGGGATACAGTAAACCTGAAGTGAAGCATCGGAATCTATAACTAGTGTCAGAGGAATGGTACAGAACATAGACAGTAACAAGAGTCCGTTTTCTTGTACTTGAGTCGGCATTGTGCCTTTTGTATTTAATTCCGATGCAATATCTGTGTTTCATCGACAATAAGAAGGTCAGAGGGATACAGCAAACTTGAAGTGAAGCATCGGAATCTATAACTAGTGCCACAGGAAATGTTCAAAACATAGTCAGTAAAAAGAGTCAGTTTTCTTTTACTTAAGTCGGCATTGTGGCTTTTGTATTTAATTCCGATACAATTTCTGTGTTTCATAGTCAACAAGAAGGTCAGAGGGATACAGTAAACCTGATGTCGAGTATCGGAATCCAAAACTAGTGTCACAAGAATGGTTCAAAACATAGACAGTAAGAAGAGCCAGTCTTCTTGTACTTGAGTGGGCATTGTGCCTTTTGTATTTAATTCCGAGGCAATTTCTGTGTTTCATCCACAATAAGGAGGTCAGAGGGATACAATAAACCTAAAGTGAAGCATCAGAATCTATAACTAGTTTCACAGGAATGGTTCAAAACATAGACAGAAAGAAGAGCCAGTCTTCTTGTACTTGAGTCGGAATTGTGCCTTTTGTATTTATTTCCGATGCAATTTCTGTGTTTCATCGTCAATAAGAAGGTCAGAGGGATACAGTAAACCTGAAGTGAAGCATCGGAATCAATAACTAGTGTCACAGGAATGATTCAAAACATAGAGAGTAAGATGAGACAGTCTTCTTGTACTTAAGTCGGCATTGAGCCTTTTGTATTTAATTCCGATTCAATTTCTGTGTTTCATCGTCAATATAACGTCAGAGGGATACAGTAAACATGAAGTGATGCATCGGAATCTATATCTAGTGTCACAGGAATGGTTCAAAACATAGACAGTAAGAAGAGTCAGTTTTCTTGTACTTAAGTCGGCATTGTGCCTTTTGTATTTAATTCCGATGCAAATTCTGTGTTTCGTCGTCAATAAGAAGGTCAGAGGGATACAGTAAACCTGAAGTGAAGCATCGGAATCAATAACTAGTGTCACAGGAATGATTCAAAACATAGAGAGTAAGATGAGACAGTCTTCTTGTACTTAAGTCGGCATTGAGCTTTTGTATTTAATTCCGATTCAATTTCTGTGTTTCATCGTCAATATAAGGTCAGAGGGATACAGTAAACCTGAAGTGAAGCATCGGAATCTATAACTAGTGTCACAGGAATGGTTCAAATCATAGACAGTAAGAAGAATCAGTTTTCGTGTACTTAAGTCTGCATTGTGCCTTTTGTATTTAATTCCGTTGCAATTTCTGTGTTTCATCGTTAATAAGAAGGTCAGAGGGATACAGTAAACCTGAAGGGAAGCATCGGAATCTATAACTAGTGTCGCAGGAATGGTACAGAACATAGACAGTAAGAAGAGTCGGTTTTCTTGTACTTAAGTCGTCATTCTCCCTTTTGTATTTAATTCCGATGTAATTTCTGAGTTTCATCGTCAATTAGGAGGACGGCGGGATACAGTAAACCTGAAGTGATGCTTCGGAATCAATAACTAGTGTCACAGGAATGGTTCAAAGCATAGACAGTAAGAAGAGTCCGTTTTCTTGTACTTGAGTCGGCATTGTGCCTTTTGTACTTAATTCCGATGCAATTTCTGTGTTTCATCGACAATAAGAAGGTCAGAGGGATACAGTAAACCTTAAGTGAGGCATCGGGTTCCATAACTAGTGTCACAGGAATGGTTCAAAACATAGACAGTAAGAAGAGTCAGTCTTCTTGTACTTAAGTCGGCATTGTGCTTTTGTATTAAATTCCGATGCAATTTCTATGTTTCATCTTCAATAAGAAGGTCAGAGGGATACAGTAAACCTGAAGTGATGCATCGGTTACTATAACTAGTGTCATGGGAGTGGTTCAAATCATAGACAGTAAGAAGAGTCAGATTTCTTGTACTTAAGTCGGCATTGTGCCATTTGTATTTAATTCCGATGCTATTTCTGTGTTTCATCGTCAATAAGATGGTCACAGGGAAACAATAAACCTTAAGTGAGGCATCGGATACCATAACAAGTGTCACAGGAATGGTTCAAAACATAGACCGTAAGAAGAGTCAGTCTTCTTGTACTTAAGTCGGCATTGTGCCTTTTGTATTAAATTCCGATGCAATTTCTATGTTTCATCTTCAATAAGAAGTTCCAAGGGATACAGTAAACCTGAAGTGAAGCATCGGTTACTATAACTAGTGTCATGGGAGTGGTTCAAATCATAGACAGTAATAAGTGTCAGTTTTCTTGTACTTAAGTCGGCATTGTGCGTTTTGTATTTAATTCCGATGCAATTTCTGTGTTTAATCGTCAATAAGAAGGTCAGTGGGATACAGTAAACCTGAAGTGAAGCATCGGAATCTATAACTAGTGTCACAGGAATGGTACAGAACATAGACAGTAAGAAGAGTCGGTTTTCTTGTACTTAAGTCGTCATTATGCCTTTTGTATTTAATTCCGATATAATTTCTGAGTTTCATCGTCAATTAGGAGGACGGAGTGATACAGTAAACCTGAAGTGAAGCTTCGGAATCTATAATTAGTGTCACAGGAATGGTTCATAACATAGACAGTAAGAAGAGTCCGTTCTATTGTACTTGAGTCGGCATTGTGCCTTTTGTATTTAATTCCGATGCAACTTCTGTGTTTCATCGACAATAAGAAGGTCAGAGGGATACAGTAAACCTGAAGTGAAGCATCGGAATCTATAACTAGTGTCACAGGAAATGTTCAAAACATAGTCAGTAAGAAGAGTCAGTCTTCTTGTACTTAACTCGGCATTGTGTCTTTTGTATTTAATTCCGCTGCAATTTCTGTGTTTCATAGTCAATAAGAAGGTCAGAGGGATACAGTAAACCTGAAGTTAAGCATCGGGATGCATAACTAGTGTCACAGGAATGGTTCAAAACATAGACAGTAAGAGGAGTCAGTCTTCTTGTACTTAGGTCGGCATTGTGCATTTGTATTAAATTCCGATGCAATTTCTATGTTTCATCTTCAATAAGAAGGTCAGAGGGATACAGTAAACCTGAAGTGAATCATCAGAAACCATAACTAGTGTCACAGGAGTGGTTCAAATCATAGACAGTAAGAAGAGTAAGTCTTTTTGTACTTAAGTCGGCATTGTGCCTTTTGTATTAAATTCCGATGCAATTTCTATGTTTCATCTTCAATAAGAAGTTCCAAGGGATACAGTAAACCTGAAGTGAAGCATCAGTTACTATAACTAGTGTCATGGGAGTGGTTCAAATCATAGACAGTAAGAAGAGTCAGTGCTCTTGTACTTAAGTCGGCATTGTGCGTTTTGTATTTAATACCGATGCAATTTCTGTGTTTAATCGTCAATAAGAAGGTCAGAGGGATACAGTAAAGCTGAAGTGAAGCATCGGAATCTATAACTAGTGTCACAGGAATGGTACAGAACATAGACAGTAAGAAGAGTCGGTTCTCTTGTACTTAAGACGTCATTCTGCCTTTTGTATTTAATTCCGATGTAATTTCTGAGATTCATCGTCAATTAGGAGGACGGAGGGATACAGTAAACCTGAAGTGAAGCTTCGGAATCTATAACTAGTGTCACAGGAATGGTTCAAAACATAGACAGTAAGAAGAGTCCGTTTTCTTGTACTTGAGTCGGCATTGTGCCTTTTGTATTTAATTCCGATGCAATTTCTGTGTTTCATCGACAATAAGAAGGTCAGAGGGATACAGTAAAACTGAAGTGAAGCATCGGAATCTATAACTAGTGTCACAGGAAATGTTCAAAACATAGTCAGTAAGAAGAGTCAGTTTTCTTGTACTTAAATCGGCATTGTGCCTGTTGTATTTAATTCCGTTGCAATTTCTGTGTTTCATAGTGAATAAGAAGGTCAGAGAGATACAGTAAACCTGAAGTGAAGCATCGGGATGCATAACTAGTGTCACAGGAATGGTTCAAATCATAGACAGTAAGAGGAGTCAGTTTTCTTGTACTTAAGTCGGCATTGTGCGTTTTGTATTTCATTCCGTTGCAATTTCTGTGTTTCATAGTCAATAAGAAGGTCAGAGGGATACAGTAAACCTGAAGTGAAGCATCGGAATCTATAACTAGTGTCACAGGAATGGTTCAAAACATAGGCAGTAAGAAGAGTCAGTTTTCTTGTACTTGAGTCGGCATTGTGCCTTTTGTATTTAATTCCGATGCAATATCTGTGTTTCATCGACAATAAGAAGGTCAGAGGGATACAGCAAACTTGAAGTGAAGCATCGGAATCTATAACTAGTGCCACAGGAAATGTTCAAAACATAGTCAGTAAAAAGAGTCAGTTTTCTTTTACTTAAGTCGGCATTGTGGCTTTTGTATTTAATTCCGATACAATTTCTGTGTTTCATAGTCGACAAGAAGGTCAGAGGGATACAGTAAACCTGATGTCGAGCATCGGAATCCAAAACTAGTGTCACAAGAATGGTTCAAAACATAGACAGTAAGAAGAGCCAGTCTTCTTGTACTTGAGTGGGCATTGTGCCTTTTGTATTTAATTCCGAGGCAATTTCTGTGTTTCATCCACAATAAGGAGGTCAGAGGGATACAATAAACCTAAAGTGAAGCATCAGAATCTATAACTAGTTTCACAGGAATGGTTCAAAACATAGACAGAAAGAAGAGCCAGTCTTCTTGTACTTGAGTCGGAATTGTGCCTTTTGTATTTATTTCCGATGCAATTTCTGTGTTTCATCGTCAATAAGAAGGTCAGAGGGATACAGTAAACCTGAAGTGAAGCATCGGAATCAATAACTAGTGTCACAGGAATGATTCAAAACATAGAGAGTAAGATGAGACAGTCTTCTTGTACTTAAGTCGGCATTGAGCCTTTTGTATTTAATTCCGATTCAATTTCTGTGTTTCATCGTCAATATAACGTCAGAGGGATACAGTAAACATGAAGTGATGCATCGGAATCTATATCTAGTGTCACAGGAATGGTTCAAAACATAGACAGTAAGAAGAGTCAGTTTTCTTGTACTTAAGTCGGCATTGTGCCTTTTGTATTTAATTCCGATGCAAATTCTGTGTTTCGTCGTCAATAAGAAGGTCAGAGGGATACAGTAAACCTGAAGTGAAGCATCGGAATCAATAACTAGTGTCACAGGAATGATTCAAAACATAGAGAGTAAGATGAGACAGTCTTCTTGTACTTAAGTCGGCATTGAGCCTTTTGTATTTAATTCCGATTCAATTTCTGTGTTTCATCGTCAATATAAGGTCAGAGGGATACAGTAAACCTGAAGTGAAGCATCGGAATCTATAACTAGTGTCACAGGAATGGTTCAAATCATAGACAGTAAGAAGAATCAGTTTTCGTGTACTTAAGTCTGCATTGTGCCTTTTGTATTTAATTCCGTTGCAATTTCTGTGTTTCATCGTTAATAAGAAGGTCAGAGGGATACAGTAAACCTGAAGGGAAGCATCGGAATCTATAACTAGTGTCGCAGGAATGGTACAGAACATAGACAGTAAGAAGAGTCGGTTTTCTTGTACTTAAGTCGTCATTCTCCCTTTTGTATTTAATTCCGATGTAATTTCTGAGTTTCATCGTCAATTAGGAGGACGGCGGGATACAGTAAACCTGAAGTGATGCTTCGGAATCAATAACTAGTGTCACAGGAATGGTTCAAAGCATAGACAGTAAGAAGAGTCCGTTTTCTTGTACTTGAGTCGGCATTGTGCCTTTTGTACTTAATTCCGATGCAATTTCTGTGTTTCATCGACAATAAGAAGGTCAGAGGGATACAGTAAACCTTAAGTGAGGCATCGGGTTCCATAACTAGTGTCACAGGAATGGTTCAAAACATAGACAGTAAGAAGAGTCAGTCTTCTTGTACTTAAGTCGGCATTGTGCTTTTGTATTAAATTCCGATGCAATTTCTATGTTTCATCTTCAATAAGAAGGTCAGAGGGATACAGTAAACCTGAAGTGATGCATCGGTTACTATAACTAGTGTCATGGGAGTGGTTCAAATCATAGACAGTAAGAAGAGTCAGATTTCTTGTACTTAAGTCGGCATTGTGCCATTTGTATTTAATTCCGATGCTATTTCTGTGTTTCATCGTCAATAAGAAGGTCACAGGGAAACAATAAACCTTAAGTGAGGCATCGGATACCATAACAAGTGTCACAGGAATGGTTCAAAACATAGACCGTAAGAAGAGTCAGTCTTCTTGTACTTAAGTCGGCATTGTGCCTTTTGTATTAAATTCCGATGCAATTTCTATGTTTCATCTTCAATAAGAAGTTCCAAGGGATACAGTAAACCTGAAGTGAAGCATCGGTTACTATAACTAGTGTCATGGGAGTGGTTCAAATCATAGACAGTAATAAGTGTCAGTTTTCTTGTACTTAAGTCGGCATTGTGCGTTTTGTATTTAATTCCGATGCAATTTCTGTGTTTAATCGTCAATAAGAAGGTCAGTGGGATACAGTAAACCTGAAGTGAAGCATCGGAATCTATAACTAGTGTCACAGGAATGGTACAGAACATAGACAGTAAGAAGAGTCGGTTTTCTTGTACTTAAGTCGTCATTATGCCTTTTGTATTTAATTCCGATATAATTTCTGAGTTTCATCGTCAATTAGGAGGACGGAGTGATACAGTAAACCTGAAGTGAAGCTTCGGAATCTATAATTAGTGTCACAGGAATGGTTCATAACATAGACAGTAAGAAGAGTCCGTTTTATTGTACTTGAGTCGGCATTGTGCCTTTTGTATTTAATTCCGATGCAACTTCTGTGTTTCATCGACAATAAGAAGGTCAGAGGGATACAGTAAACCTGAAGTGAAGCATCGGAATCTATAACTAGTGTCACAGGAAATGTTCAAAACATAGTCAGTAAGAAGAGTCAGTCTTCTTGTACTTAACTCGGCATTGTGTCTTTTGTATTTAATTCCGCTGCAATTTCTGTGTTTCATAGTCAATAAGAAGGTCAGAGGGATACAGTAAACCTGAAGTTAAGCATCGGGATGCATAACTAGTGTCACAGGAATGGTTCAAAACATAGACAGTAAGAGGAGTCAGTCTTCTTGTACTTAGGTCGGCATTGTGCATTTGTATTAAATTCCGATGCAATTTCTATGTTTCATCTTCAATAAGAAGGTCAGAGGGATACAGTAAACCTGAAGTGAATCATCAGAAACTATAACTAGTGTCACAGGAGTGGTTCAAATCATAGACAGTAAGAAGAGTAAGTCTTTTTGTACTTAAGTCGGCATTGTGCCTTTTGTATTAAATTCCGATGCAATTTCTATGTTTCATCTTCAATAAGAAGTTCCAAGGGATACAGTAAACCTGAAGTGAAGCATCAGTTACTATAACTAGTGTCATGGGAGTGGTTCAAATCATAGACAGTAAGAAGAGTCAGTGCTCTTGTACTTAAGTCGGCATTGTGCGTTTTGTATTTAATACCGATGCAATTTCTGTGTTTAATCGTCAATAAGAAGGTCAGAGGGATACAGTAAAGCTGAAGTGAAGCATCGGAATCTATAACTAGTGTCACAGGAATGGTACAGAACATAGACAGTAAGAAGAGTCGGTTCTCTTGTACTTAAGACGTCATTCTGCCTTTTGTATTTAATTCCGATGTAATTTCTGAGATTCATCGTCAATTAGGAGGACGGAGGGATACAGTAAACCTGAAGTGAAGCTTCGGAATCTATAACTAGTGTCACAGGAATGGTTCAAATCATGGACAGTAAGAAGAATCTGTTTTCGTGTACTTAAGTCGGCATTGTGCCTTTTCTATTCAATTCCGATGCAATTTCTGTGTTTCATCGTCAATTAGAAGGTCAGAGGGATACAGTAAACCTGAAGTGAAGCATCGGAATCTATAACTAGTGTCATGGGAGTGGTTCACATCATAGGCAGTAAAAAGAGTCAGATTTCTTGTACTTAAGTCGGCATTGTGCCTTTTGTGTTTAAGTCCGATGCAATTTCTGTGTTTAATCGTCAATAAGAAGGCCAGGAGGATACAGTAAACCTGAAGTGAAGCATCGGAATCTATAACTAGTGTCACAGGAAATTTTCAAAGCATAGTCAGTAAGAAGAGTCAGTTTTCTTGTACTTAAGCCGGCATTGTGCCTTTTGTATTTAATTCCGATGCAATTTCTGTGTTTCATCGTCAATTAGAAGGACAGAGGGATACAGTAAACCTGAAGTGAAGCATCAGAATCTATAAGTAGTGTCACAGGAATGGTTCAAAACATAGACAGTAAGAAGAGTCAGTTTTCTTGTACTTAAGTCAGCATTTCGCCTTTTGTATTTAATTGCGTTGCAATTTCTGTGTTTCATCGTCAATAGGAAGGTCAGAGTGATACAGTAAACCTGAAGTGAAGCATCGGAATCTATAACTAGTGTCACAGGAATGGTTCAAATCATGGACAGTAAGAAGAATCTGTTTTCGTGTACTTAAGTCGGCATTGTGCCTTTTCTATTCAATTCCGATGCAATTTCTGTGTTTCATCGTCAATTAGAAGGTCAGAGGGATACAGTAAACCTGAAGTGAAGCATCGGAATCTATAACTAGTGTAACGGGAGTGGTTCAAAACATAGACAGTAAGAAGAGTCAGTTTACTTGTACTTAAGTCTGCATTGTGCCTTTTGTATTTAATTCCGTTGCAATTTCTGTGTTTCATCGTTAATAAGAAGGTCGGAGGGATACAGTAAACCTGAAGTGAAGCATCTGAATCTAAAACTAGTGTCACAGGAATGGTACAGAACATAGACAGTAAGAAGAGTCGGTTTTCTTGTACTTAAGTCGTCATTGTGCCTTTTGTATTTAATTCCGATGTAATTTCTGAGTTTCATCGTCAATTAGGAGGGCGGAGGGATACAGTAAACCTGAAGTGAAGCTTCGGAATCTATAACTAGTGTCACAGGAATGGTTCAAAGCATAGACAGTAAGAAGAGTCCGTTTTCTTGTACTTGAGTCGGCATTGTGCCTTTTGTATTTAATTCCGATGCAATTTCTGTGTTTCATCGACAATAAGAAGGTCAGAGGGATACAGTAAACCTTAAGTGAGGCATCGGGTTCCATAACTAGTGTCACAGGAATGGTTCAAAACATAGTAAGAAGAGTCAGTCTTCTTGTACTTAAGTCGGCATTGTGCCTTTTGTATTAACTTCCGATGCAATTTCTATGTTTCATTATCAATAAGAAGGTCAGAGGGATACAGTAAACCTGAAGTGAAGCATCGGTTACTATAACTAGTGTCATGGGAGTAGTTCAAATCATAGACAGTAAGAAGAGTCAGATTTCTTGTACTTAAGTCGGCATTGTGCCATTTGTATTTAATTCCGATGCTATTTCTGTGTTTCATCGTCAATAAGAAGGTCACAGGGATACAGTAAACCTTAAGTGAGGCATCGGGTTCCATAACTAGTGTCACAGGAATGGTTCAAAACATAGACAGTAAGAAGAGTCAGTCTTCTTGTACTTAAGTCGGCATTGTGCCTTTTGTATTAAATTCCGATGCAATTTCTATGTTGCATCTTCAATAAGAAGTTCCAAGGTATACAGTAAACCTGAAGTGAAGCATCGGTTACTATAACTAGTGTCATGGAAGTGGTTCAAATCATAGACAGTAAGAAGAGTCAGTTTTCTTGTACTTAAGTCGGCATTGTGCGTTTGTACTAAATTCCGATGCAATTTCTATGTTTCATCTTCAATAAGAAGGTCAGAGGGATACAGTAAACCTGAAGTGAAGCATCAGAAACTATAACTAGTGTCACAGGAGTGGTTCAAATCATAGACAGTAAGAAGAGTCAGTTTTCTTGTACTTAAGTCGGCATTGTGCCTTTTGTATTTAATTCCGATGCAATTTCTGTGTTTCATCGTCAATAAGAAGGTCAGAGGGATACAGTAAACCTGAAGTGAAGCATCGGAATCTATAACTAGTGTCACAGGAATGGTACAGAACATAGACAAAAAGAAGAGTCGGTTTTCTTGTACTTAAGTCCTCATTCTGCCTTTTGTATTTAATTCCGATGTAATTTCTGAGTATCATCGTCAATTAGGAGGACGGAGGGATACAGTAAACCTGAAGTGAAGCTTCGGAATCTATAACTAGTGTCACAGGAATGGTTCAAAACATAGACAGTAAGAAGAGTCCGTTTTCTTGTACTTGAGTCGGCATTGTGCCTTTTGTATTTAATTCCGATGCAATTTCTGTGTTTCGTCGACAATAAGAAGGTCAGAGGGATACAGTAAAACTGAAGTGAAGCATCGGAATCTATAACTAGTGTCACAGGAAATGTTCAAAGCATAGTCAGTAAGAAGAGTCAGTTTTCTTGTACTTAAATCGGCATTGTGCCTTTTGTATTTAATTCCGTTGCAATTTCTGTGTTTCATAGTCAATAAGAAGGTCAGAGGGATACAGTAAACCTGAAGTGAAGCATCGGGATGCATAACTAGCGTCACAGGAATGGTTCAAAACATAGACAGTAAAAGGAGTCAGTCTTCTTGTACTTAAGACGGCATTGTGCATTTGTACTAAATTCCGATGCAATTTCTATGTTTCATCTTCAATAAGAAGGTCAGAGGGATACAGTAAACCTGAAGTGAAGCATCAGAAACTATAACTAGTGTCACAGGAGTGGTTCAAATCATAGACAGCAAGAAGTGTCAGTTTTCTTGTACTTAAGTCGGCATTGTGCCTTTTGTATTTAATTCCGATGCAATTTCTGTGTTTCATCGTCAATAAGAAGGTCAGAGGGATACAGTAAACCTGAAGTGAAGCATCGGTTACTGTAACTAGTGTCATGGGAGTAGTTCAAATCATAGACAGTAAGAAGAGTCAGATTTCTTGTACTTAAGTCGGCATTGTGCCATTTGTATTTAATTCCGATGCTATTTCTGTGTTTCATCGTCAATAAGATGGTCACAGGGATACAGTAAACCTTAAGTGAGGCATCGGGTTCCATAACTAGTGTCACAGGAATGGTTCAAAACATAGACAGTAAGAAGAGTCAGTCTTCTTGTACTTAAGTCGGCATTGTGCCTTTTGTATTAAATTCCGATGCAATTTCTATGTTGCATCTTCAATAAGAAGTTCCAAGGGATACAGTAAACCTGACGTGAAGCATCGGTTACTATAACTAGTGTCATGGGAGTGGTTCAAATCATAGACAGTAAGAAGAGTCAGTTTTCTTGTACTTAAGTCGGCATTGTGCGTTTTGTATTTAATTCCGATGCAATTTCTATGTTTAATCGTCAATAAGAAGGTCAGAGGGATACAGTAAACCTGAAGTGAAGCATCGGAATCTATAACTAGTGTCACAGGAATGGTACAGAACATAGACAAAAAGAAGAGTCGGTTTTCTTGTACTTAAGTCGTCATTCTGCCTTTTGTATTTAATTCCGACGTAATTTCTGAGTATCATCGTCAATTAGGAGGACGGAGGGATACAGTAAACCTGAAGTGAAGCTTCGGAATCTATAACTAGTGTCACAGGAATGGTTCAAAACATAGACAGTAAGAAGAGTCCGTTTTCTTGTACTTGAGTCGGCATTGTGCCTTTTGTATTTAATTCCGATGCAATTTCTGTGTTTCATCGACAATAAGAAGGTCAGAGGGATACAGTAAAACTGAAGTGAAGCATCGGAATCTATAACTAGTGTCACAGGAAATGTTCAAAACATAGTCAGTAAGAAGAGTCAGTTTTCTTGTACTTAAATCGGCATTGTGCCTTTTGTATTTAATTCCGTTGCAATTTCTGTGTTTCATAGTCAATAAGAAGGTCAGAGGGATACAGTAAACCTGAAGTGAAGCATCGGGATGCATAACTAGTGTCACAGGTATGGTTCAAAACATAGACAGTAAGAGGAGTCAGTCTTCTTGTACTTAAGACGGCATTGTGCATTTGTACTAAATTCCGATGCAATTTCTATGTTTCATCTTCAATAAGAAGGTCAGAGGGATACAGTAAACCTGAAGTGAAGCATCAGAAACTATAACTAGTGTCACAGGAGTGGTTCAAATCATAGACAGCAAGAAGTGTCAGTTTTCTTGTACTTAAGTCGGCATTGTGCCTTTTGTATTTAATTCCGATGCAATTTCTGTGTTTCATCGTCAATAAGAAGGTCAGAGGGATACAGTAAACCTGAAGTGAAGCATCGGAATCTATAACTAGTGTCAGAGGAATGGTACAGAACATAGACAGTAAGAAGAGTCCGTTTTCTTGTACTTGAGTCGGCATTGTGCCTTCTGTATTTAATTCCGATGCAATATCTGTGTTTCATCGACAATAAGAAGGTCAGAGGGATACAGTAAACCTGAAGTGAAGCATCGGAATCTATAACTAGTGCCACAGGAAATGTTCAAAACATAGTCAGTAAAAAGAGTCAGTTTTCTTGTACTTAAGTCGGCATTGTGGCTTTTGAATTTAATTCCGATACAATTTCTGTGTTTCATAGTCAATAAGAAGGTCAGAGGGATACAGTAAACCTGATGTCGAGCATCCGAATCCATAACTAGTGTCACAAGAATGTTTCAAAACATAGACACTAAGAAGAGCCAGTCTTCTTGTACTTGAGTGGGCATTGTGCCTTTTGTATTTAATTCCGATGCAATGTCTGTGTTTCATCCACAATAAGGAGGTCAGAGGGATACAATAAACCTGAAGTGAAGCATCGGAATCTATAACTAGTGTCACAGGAATGGTTCAAAACATAGACAGAAAGAAGAGCCAGTCTTCTTGTACTTAAGTCGGCATTGGGCCTTTTGTATTTAATTCCGATGCAAATTCTGTGTTTCGTCGTCAATAAGATGGTCCAAGGGATACAGTAAACCTGAAGTGAAGCATCGGAATCTATAACTAGTGTCACATGAATGGTTCAAAACATAGACAGTATGAAGAGCCAGCCGAGTTGTACTTGAGTCGGCACTGTGCCTCATGTATATAATTCCGATGCAATTTCTGTGTTTCATCGTCAATAAGAAGGTCAGAGGGATACAGTAAACCTGAAGTGAAGCATCGGAATCTATAACTAGTGTCAAAGGAATGGTTAAATACATAGACAATAAGAAGAGTCAGTTTTCTTGTACTTAAGTCGGCATTGTGCCTTTTGTATTTAATTCCGATGCAATTTCTGTGTTTCATCGTCAATAAGAAGGTCAGAGGGATAAAGTAAACCTGAAGTGAAGCATCGGAATCTATAACTATTGTCACAGGAATGGTTCAAAACATAGACAGCAAGAAGAGTCTGTTTTCTTGTACTTAAGTCGGCATTGTGCCTTTTGTATTTAATTCCGATGCAATTTCTGTGTTTCATCGTCAATAAGAAAGTCAGAGGGATACAGTAAACCTGAAGTAAGGCATCGGAATCTATAATTAGTGTCACATGAATGGTTCAAAACATAGACAGTAAGAAGAGTCAGTTATCTTGTACTTAAGTCGGCATTGTGCCTTTGTATTTAATGCCGATGCAATTTCTGTGTTTCATCGTCAATAAGAAGGTCAGAGGGATACAGTAAACCTGAAGTGAAGCATCGGAATCTATAACTAGTGTCACAGGAATGGTTCAAAACATAGACAGTAAGAAGAGTCAGTTTTCTTGTACTTAAGCCGGCATTGTGCCTATTGTATTTAATTCCGATGCAATTTCTGTGTTTCATCGACAATAAGAAAGTCAGAGGGATACAGTAAAGCTGAAGTGAAGCATCAGAATCTATAACTAGTGTCACAGGAATGGTTCAAAACTTAGACAGTAAGAAGAGTCAATTTTCTTGTACTAAAGACGGCATTGTGAATTTTGTATTTAATTCTGAGGCAATTTCTGTGTTTCATCGTCAATAAGAAGAACAGAGGGATACAGTAAACCTGAAGTGAAGCATCGGAATCTATAACTAGTGTCACAGGAATGGTTCAAAACATAGACAGTAAGAAGAGTCAGTTTACTTGTACTTAAGTCTGCATTGTGCCTTTTGTATTTAATTCCGATGCAATGTCTGTGTTTCATCGTTAATAAGAAGGTCAGAGGGATACAGTAGACCTGCAGTGATGCATCGGAATCTATAAATAGTGTCAGAGGAATGGTTCAAATCGTAGACATTAAGAAGAGCCAGTCTTCTTGTACTTGAGTCGGCATTGTGCCTTTTGTATTTAATTCCGATGCAATTTCTGTGTTTCATCGACAATAAGAAGGTCAGAGGGATACAGTAAACCTGAAGTGAAGCATCGGAATCTATAACTAGTGTCACAGGAATGGTTCAAAACATAGACATTAAGAAGAGTCTGTTTTCTTGTATATAAGTCGGCATTGTGCCTTTTGTATTTAATTCCGATGCAATTTCTGTGTTTCATCGTCAATAAGAAAGTCAGAGGGATACAGTAAACCTGAAGTAAGGCATCGGAATCTATAATTAGTGTCACATGAATGGTTCAAAACATAGACAGTAAGAAGAGTCAGTTATCTTGTACTTAAGTCGGCATTGTGCCTTTTGTATTTAATGCCGATGCAATTTCTGTGTTTCATCGTCAATAAGAAGGTCAGAGGGATACAGTAAACCTGAAGTGAAGCATCGGAATCTATAACTAGTGTCACAGGAATGGTTCAAAACATAGACAGTAAGAAGAGTCAGTTTTCTTGTACTTAAGCCGGCATTGTGCCTATTGTATTTAATTCCGATGCAATTTCTGTGTTTCATCGACAATAAGAAAGTCAGAGGGATACAGTAAAGCTGAAGTGAAGCATCAGAATCTATAACTAGTGTCACAGGAATGGTTCAAAACTTAGACAGTAAGAAGAGTCAGTTTTCTTGTACTAAAGACGGCATTGTGAATTTTGTATTTAATTCTGAGGCAATTTCTGTGTTTCATCGTCAATAAGAAGAACAGAGGGATACAGTAAACCTGAAGTGAAGCATCGGAATCTATAACTAGTGTCACAGGAATGGTTCAAAACATAGACAGTAAGAAGAGTCAGTTTACTTGTACTTAAGTCTGCATTGTGCCTTTTGTATTTAATTCCGATGCAATGTCTGTGTTTCATCGTTAATAAGAAGGTCAGAGGGATACAGTAGACCTGCAGTGATGCATCGGAATCTATAAATAGTGTCAGAGGAATGGTTCAAATCGTAGACATTAAGAAGAGCCAGTCTTCTTGTACTTGAGTCGGCATTGTGCCTTTTGTATTTAATTCCGATGCAATTTCTGTGTTTCATCGACAATAAGAATGTCAGAGGGATACAGTAAACCTTAAGTGAAGCATCGGGTTCCACAACTAGTGTCACAGGAATGGTTCAAAACATAGACAGTAAGAAGAGTCAGTCTTCTTGTACTTAAGTCGGTATTGTGCGTTTTGTATTAAATTCCGATGCAATTTCTATGTTTCATCTACAATAAGAAGGTCAGAGGGATACAGTAAACCTGAAGTCAAGCATCGGAATCTATAACTAGTGATACAGGAATGGTTCAAAACATAGACAGTAAGAAGAGTCAGTTTTCATGTATTTAAAACGGCATTGTGCCTTTTGTATTCAATTTCGATGCAATTTCAGTGTTTCATCGCCAATAAGAAAGTTAAAGGGATACAGTAAACCTGAAGTGAAGCATCGGAATCTATAACTAGTGTCACAGGAATATTTCAAAACATAGACAGTAAGAAGAGCCAGTCTTCTTGTACTTGAGTCGGAATTGTGCCTTTTGTATTTAATTCCGATGCAATTTCTGTGTTTCATCGTCAATAAGAAGGTCAGAGGGATACAGTAAACCTGAAGTGAAGCATCGGAATCTATAACTTGTGTCACGGGAATTCTTCAAAACATAGAGAGTAAGATGTGACAGTCTTCTTGTACTTTACTCGGCATCGAGACTTTTGTATTTAATTCCGATGCAATTTCTGTGTTTCATCGTCAATATAAGGTCAGAGGGATACAGTAAACCTGAAGTGAAGCATCGGAATTTATAACTAGTGTCACAGGAATGGTTCAAAACATAGACAGTAAGAAGAGTCAGTTTTCTTCTTCATAAGTCGGCATTGTGCCTTTTGTCTTTAATTCCGATGCAATTTCTGTGTTTCATCGTCAATAAGAAGAACAGAGGGATACAGTAAACTTGAAGTCAAGCATCGGAATCTATAACTAGTGATACAGGAATGGTTCAAAACATAGACAGTAAGAAGAGTCAGTTTTCATGTACTTAAGTCGGCATTTCGCCTTTTGTATTTAATTCCGTTGCAATTTCTGTGTTTCATCGTCAATAAGAAGGTCAGAGGGATACAGTAAACCTGAGCTGAAGCATCGGAATCTATAACTAGTGTCACAGGAATGGTTCAAATCATAGGCAGTAACAAGAGTCAGTTTTCGTGTACTTAACTCGGCATTGTGCCTTTTCTATTTAATTCCGATGCAATTTCTGTGTTTCATCGTCAATAAGAAGGTCAGAGGGATACAGTAAACCTGAAGTGAGGCATCGGAATCTATAACTAGTGTCAGAGGAATGGTTCAAAACATAGACAGTAAAAACAGTCAGTTACCTTGTACTTAAGTAGGCATTGTGCTTTTGTAATTAATTCCGATGCTATTTCTGTGTTTCATCGTCAATAAGGAGGTCAGAGGGATACAGTAAACCTGAAGTGAAGCATCGGAATCCATAACTAGTGTCACAGGAATGGTTCAAAGCATAGACAGTAAGAAGAGTCAGTTTTCTTGTACTTCAGTCGGCATAGTGCCTTTTGTATTTCATACCGATGTAATTTCTGAGTTTCATCGTCACTAAGGAGGTCCGAAAGATACAGTAAACCTGAAGTGAAGCATCGGAATCTCTAACTAGTGTCACAGGAATGGTTCAAATCCTAGACAGTAAGAAGAGCCAGTCTTCTTGTACTTGAGTCGGCATTGTGCCTTTTGCATTTAATTCCGATGCAATTTCTGTGTTTCATCGACAATAAGAAGGTCAGAGGGATACAGTAAACCTGAAGTGAAGCATCGGTTACTATAACTAGTGTCATGGGAGTGGTTCAAATCATAGACAGTAAGAAGAGTCAGTTTTCTTGTACTTAAGTCGGCATTGTGCCTTTTGTATTTAATTCCGATGCAATTTCTGTGTTTAATCGTCAATAAGAAGGTCAGAGGGATACGGTAAACCTGAAGTGAAGCATCGGAATCTATAACTAGTGTCACAGGAATGGTACAGAACATAGACAGTAAGAAGAGTCGGTTTTCTAGTACTTAAGTCGTCATTCTGCCTTTTGTATTTAATTCCGTCGTAATTTCTGAGTTTCATCGTCAATTAGGAGGTCGGAGGGATACAGTAAACCTGGAATGAAGCTTCGGAATCTATAACTAGTGTCACAGAAAATGTTCAAAACATAGTCAGTAAGAAGAGTGAGTTTTCTTGTACTTAAATCGGCATTGTGCCTTTAGTATTTCATTCCGATGCAATTTCTGTGTTTCATCGTCAACAAGAAGGTCAAAGGGATAGAGTAAACCGGAAGTGAAGCATCGATATGCATAACTAGTGTCACAGGAATGGTTCAAAACATAGACAGTAAGAGGAGTCAGTCTTCTTGTACTTAAGTCGGCATTGTGCTTTTGTAATTAATTCCGATGCTATTTCTGTGTTTCATCGTCAATAAGGAGGTCAGAGGGATACAGTAAACCTGAAGTGAAGCATCGGAATCCATAACTAGTGTCAGAGGAATGGTTCAAAGCATAGACAGTAAGAAGAGTCAGTTTTCTTGTACTTCAGTTGGCATAGTGCCTTTTGTATATAATTCCGATGCAATTTCTGTGTTTCATCGTCAGTAAGAAGGTCAGACTGATACAGAAAACATGAAGTGAAGCATCGGAATCTACAACTAGTGACACAGGAATGGTTCAAAACATAGACAGTAAGAAGAGTCGGTTTTCTTCTACTTTAGTCGTCATTGTGCCTTTTGTATTTAATTCCGATGTAATTTCTGAGTTTCATCGTCACTAAGGAGGTCCGAGAGAAACAGTAAACCTGAAGTGAAGCATCGGAATCTCTAACTAGTGTCACAGGAATGGTTCAAATCATAGACAGTAAAAAGAGCCAGTCTTCTTGTACTTGAGTCGGCATTGTGCCTTTTGCATTTAATTCCGATGCAATTTCTGTGTTTCATCGACAATAAGAAGGTCAGAGGGATACAGTAAACCTCAAGTGAAGCATCGGTTACTATAACTGGTGTCATGGGAGTGGTTCAAAACATAGACAGAAAGAAGAGTCTGTTTTCTTGTACTTAAGTCGGCATTGTGCCTTTTGTATTTAATTCCGATGCAATATCTGTGTTTCATCGTCAAAAAGAAGGTCAGAGGAATACAGTAAACCTGAAGTGAAGCATCGGGATGCATAACTAGTGTCACAGGAATGGTTCAAAACATAGACAGTAAGAGGAGTCAGTCTTCTTGTACTTAAGCCGGCATTGTGCATTTGTATTAAATTCCGATGCAATTTCTATGTTTCATCTTCAATAAGAAGGTCAGAGCGATACAGTAAACCTGAAGTGAAGCGTCGGAACTATAACTAGTGTCACAGGAGTGGTTCAAATCATAGACAGTAAGTAAAGTCAGTTTTCTTGTACTTAAGTCGGCAATGTGCCTTTTGTCTTTAATTCCGATGCAATTTCTGTGTTTCATCGTCAATAAGAAGGTCAGAGGGATACAGTAAACCTGAAGTGAAGCATCGGAATCTATAACTAGTGTCAGAGGAATGGTACAGAACATAGACAGTAAGAAGAGTCCGTTTTCTTGTACTTGAGTCGGCATTGTGCTTTTTGTATTTAATTCCGATGCAATATCTGTGTTTCATCGACAATAAGAAGGTCAGAGGGATACAGTAAACCTGAAGTGAAGCATCGGAATCTATAACTAGTGTCACAGAAAATGTTCAAATCATAGTCAGTAAGAAGAGTCAGTTTTCTTGTACTTAAATCGGCATTGTGCATTTAGTATTTAATTCCGATGCAATTTCTGTGTTTCATAGTCAATAAGAAGGTCAGAGGGATACAGTAAACCTGAAGTCGAGCATCCGAATCCAAAACTAGTGTCACAAGAATGGTTCAAAACATAGATAGTAAGAAGAGCCAGTCTTCTTGTATTTGAGTGGGCATTGTGCCTTTTGTATTTAATTCCGATGCAATTTCTGTGTTTCATCCACAATAAGGAGTTCAGAGGGATACAATAAACCTGAAGTGAAGCATCGGAATCTATAACTAGTGTCACAGGAATGGTTCTAAACATAGACAGTAAGAAGAGTCAGTTTTCTTGTACATAAGTTGGCATTGTCCCTTTTGTATTTAATTCCGATGCAATTTCTGTGTTTCATCGTCAATAAGAAGCTCAGAGGGTACAGTAAACCTGAAGTGAAGCATCGGAATCTATAACTAGTGTCACAGGAATGGTTCAAAACATAGACAGTAAGAACAGTCAGTTTTCTTGTACTTAAGTCGGCATTGTACCTTTTGTATATAAATCCGATGCAATTTCTGTATTTTGTCGTCAATAAGAAAGTCCATGGGATACAGTAAACCTGATGTGAAGCATCGGAATCTAAAACCGGTCTCACAGGAAAGGTTCAAAACATAGACAGTATGAAGAGCCTGCTGTGTTGTACTTGAGTCGGCACTGTGCCTCTTGTATTTCATTCCGATGCAATTTCTGTGTTTCATCGTCAATAAGAAGGTCAGAGGGATACAGTAAACCTGAAGTGAAGCATGGGAATCTATAACTAGTGTCATAGGAATGGTTCAAAACATAGACAATAAGAAGAGTCAGTTTTCTTGTACTTAAGTCGGCATTGTGCCTATTGTATTTAATTCCGATGCAATTTCTGTGTTTCATCGTCAATAAGGAGGTCAGAGGGATATAGTAAACCTGAAGTGACTCGTCGGAATCTATAACTAGTGTCACAGGAATGGTTCAAAACATAGACAGTAAGAAGAGTCTGTCTTCTTGTACTTAAGTCGGCATTGTGCCTTTTGTATTTAATTCCGAAGTAATTTCTGTATTTCATCGTCAATAAGAAAGTCAGAGGGATACAGTAAACCTGAAGTGAAGCATTGGAATCTATAACTAGTGTCACATGAATGGTTCAAAACATAGTCAGTAAGAAGAGTCAGTTATCTTGTACTTAAGTCGGCATTGTGCCTTTTGTATTTAATGCCGATGCAATTTCTGTGTTTCATCGTCAATAAGAAGGTCAGAGGGATACAGTAAACCTGAAGTGAAGCATCGGAATCTATAACTAGTGTCACAGGAATGGTTCTAAACATAGACAGTAAGAAGAGACAGTTTTCTTGTACATAAGTTGGCATTGTCCCGTTTGTATTTAATTCCGATGCAATTTCTGTGTTTCATCGTCAATAGGTAGGTCAGAGGGCACAGTAAACCTGAAGTGAAGCATCGGAATCTATAACTAGTGTCACAGGAATGGTTCTAAACATAGACAGTAAGAAGAGTCAGTTTTCTTGTACATAAGTCGGCATTGTACCTTTTGTATATAATTCCGATGCAATTTCTGTGTTTCGTCGTCAATAAGAAAGTCCATGGGATACAGTAAACCTGATGTGAAGCATCGGAATCTAAAACCGGTCTCACAGGAAAGGTTCAAAACATAGACAGAATGAGGAGCCTGCCGTGTTGTACTTGAGTCGGCACTGTGCCTCTTGTATTTCATTCCGATGCAATTTCTGTGTTTCATCGTCAATAAGAAGGTCAGAGGGATACAGTAAACCTGAAGTGAAGCATCGGAATCTATAACTAGTGTCAAAGGAATGGTTCAAAACATAGACAATAAGAAGAGTCAGTTTTCTTGTACTTAAGTCGGCATTGTGCCTTTTGTATTTAATTCCGATGCAATTTCTGTGTCTCATCGTCAATAAGAAGGTCAGAGGGATACAGTAAACCTGAAGTGAAGCATCGGAATCTATAACTAGTGTCACAGGAATGGTTCAAAACATAGACAGAAAGAAGAGTCTGTTTTCTTGTACTTAAGTCGGCATTGTGCCTTTTGTATTTAATTCCGATGCAATTTCTGTGTTTCATCGTCAAAAAGAAGGTCAGAGGAATACAGTAAACCTGAAGTGAAGCATCGGAATCTATAACTAGTGTCAGAGGAATGGTACAGAGCATAGACAGTAGGAAGAGTCCGTTTTCTTGTACTTGAGTCGGCATTGTGCCATTTGTATTTAATTCCGATGCAATATCTGTGTTTCATCGACAATAAGAAGGTCAGAGGGATACAGTAAACCTGAAGCGAAGCAACGGAATCTATAACTTGTGTCACAGAAAATGTTCAAAACATAGTCAGTAAGAAGAGTAAGTTTTCTTGTACTTAAATCGGCATTGTGCCTTTTGTATTTAATTCCGATGCAATTTCTGTGTTTCATAGTCAATAAGAAGGTCAGAGGGATACAGTAAACCTGAAGTCGAGCATCCGAATCCAAAACTAGTGTCACAAGAATGGTTCAAATCATAGACAGTAAGAAGAGCCAGTCTTCTTGAACTTGAGTGGGCATTGTGCCTTTTCTATTTAATTCCGATGCAATTTCTGTGTTTCATCCACAATAAGGAGGTCAGAGGGATACAATAAACCTGAAGTGAAGCATCGGAATCTGTAACTAGTGTCACAGGAATGGTTCAAAACGTAGACAGTAAGAAGAGCCAGTCTTCTTGTACTTGAGTCGGAATTGTGCCTTTTGTATTTATTTCCGATGCAATTTCTGGTCTCATCGTCAATAAGAAGGTAAGAGGGATACAGTAAACCTGAAGTGAAGCATCGGAATCTATAACTAGTGTCACAGGAATGGTTCAAACATAAAGAGTAAGATGAGACAGTCATCTTGTACTTAAGTCGGCATTGAACCTTTTGTATTTAATTCCGATTCAATTTCTGTGTTTCATCGTCAATATAAGGTCAGAGGGATACAGTAAACCTGAAGTGATTCATCGGAACCTATATCTAGTGTCACAGGAATGGTTCAAAACATAGACAGTAAGAAGAGTCTGTTTTCTTGTACTTAAGTCGGCATTGTGCCTTTTGTATTTAATTCCGATGCAAATTCTGTGTTTCGTCGTCAATAAGATGGTCCAAGGGATACAGTAAACCTGAAGTGAAGCATCGGAATCTATAACTAGTGTCACATGAATGGTTCAAAACATAGACAGTAAGAAGAGACAGTTTTCTTGTACATAAGGTGGCATTGTCCCGTTTGTATTTAATTCCGATGCAATTTCTGTGTTTCATCGTCAATAAGAAGGTCAGAGGGCACAGTAAACCTGAAGTGAAGCATCGGAATCTATAACTAGTGTCACAGGAATGGTTCTAAACATAGACATTAAGAAGAGTCAGTTTTCTTGTGCATAAGTTGGCATTGTCCCTTTTGTATTTAATTCCGATGCAATTTCTGTGTTTCATCGTCAATAAGAAGGTCAGAGGGATACAGTAAACCTGAAGTGAAGCATCGGAATCTATAACTAGTGTCACAGGAATGGTTCAAAACATAGACAGAAAGAAGAGTCTGTTTTCTTGTACTTAAGTCGGCATTGTGCCTTTTGTATTTAATTCCGATGCAATTTCTGTGTATCATCGTCAAAAAGAAGGTCAGAGGAATACAGTAAACCTGAAGTGAAGCATCGGAATCTATAACTAGTGTCAGAGGAATGGTACAGAACATAGACAGTAAGAAGAGTCCGTTTTCTTGTACTTGAGTCGGCATTGTGCCATTTGTATTTAATTCCGATGCAATATCTGTGTTTCATCGACAATAAGAAGGTCAGAGGTATACAGTAAACCTGAAGTGAAGCAACGGAATCTATAACTAGTGTCACAGTAAATGTTCAAAACATAGTCAGTAAGAAGAGTCAGTTTTCTTGTACTTAAATCTGCATTGTGCCTTTTGTATTTCATTCCGATGCAATTTCTGTGTTTCATAGTCAATAAGAAGGTCAGAGGGATACAGTAAACCTGAAGTCGAGCATCCGAATCCAAAACTAGTGTCACAAGAATGGTTCAAAACATAGACAGTAAGAAGAGCCAGTCTTCTTGTACTTGAGTGGGCATTGTGCCTTTTGTATTTAATTCCGATGCAATTTCTGTGTTTCATCCACAATAAGGAGGTCAGAGGGATACATTAAAACTGAAGTGAAGCATCGGAATCTATAACTAGTGTCACAGGAATGGTTCAAAACATAGACAGTAAGAAGAGCCAGTCTTCTTGTACTTGAGTCGGAATTGTGCCTTTTGTATTTATTTCCGATGCAATTTCTGTGTCTCATCGTCAATAAGAAGGTAAGAGGGATACAGTAAACCTGAAGTGAAGCATCGGAATCTACAACTTGTGTCACAGGAATGGGTCAAAACATAGAGAGTAAGATGAGACAGTCTTCTTGCACTTCAGTCCTCATTGAACCTTTTGTATTTAATTCCGATTCAATTTCTGTGTTTCATCGTCAATATAAGGTCAGAGGGATACAGTAAACCTGAAGTGATTCATCGGAACCTATATCTAGTGTCACAGGAATGGTTCAAAACATAGACAGTAAGAAGAGTCAGTTTACTTGTACGTATGTCGGCATTGTGCCTTTTGTATTTAATTCCGATGCAAATTCTGTGTTTCGTCGTCAATAAGATGGTCCAAGGGATACAGTAAACCTGAAGTGAAGCATCGGAATCTATGACTAGTGTCGCAGGAATGGTTCTAAACATAGACAGTAAGAAGAGTCAGTTTTCTTGTGCATAAGTTGGCATTGTCCCTTTTGTATTTCATTTCGATGCAATTTCTGTGTTTCATCGTCAATAAGAAGGTCAGAGGGTACAGTAAACCTAAAGTGAAGCATCGGAATCCATAACTAGTGTCACAGGAATGGTTCATAACATAGACAGTAAGAACAGTCAGTTTTCTTGTACTTAAGTTGGCATTCTACCTTTTGTATATAATTCCGATGCAATTTCTGTGTTTCGTCGTCAATAAGAAAGTCCATGGGATACAGTAAACCTGATGTGAAGCATCGGAATCTAAAACCGGTCTCACAGGAAACGTTCAAAACATAGACAGTATGAAGAGCCTGCCGTGTTGTACTTGAGTCGGCACTGTGCCTCTTGTATTTCATTCCGATGCAATTTCTGTGTTTCATCGTCAATAAGAAGGTCAGAGGGATACAGTACACCTGAAGTGAAGCATGGGAATCTTTAACTAGTGTCAAAGGAATGGTTCAAAACATAGACAATAAGAAGAGTCGGTTTTCTTGTACTTAAGTCGGCATTGTGCCTTTTGTATTTAATTCCGATGCAATATCTGTGTTTCATCGTCAATAAGAAGGTCAGAGGGATATAGTAAACCTGAAGTGAAGCGTCGGAATCTATAACTAGTGTCACAAGAATGGTTCAAAACATAGACAGTAAGAAGAGTCTGTTTTCTTGTACTTAAGTTGGCATTGTGCCTTTTGTATTTAATTCCGATGCAATTTCTGTACTTCATCGTCAATAAGAAAGTCAGAGGGATACAGTAAACCTGAAGCGAAGCATCGGAATCTATAACTAGTGTCACATGAATGGTTCAAAACATAGTCAGTAAGAAGAGTCAGTTATCTTGCACTTAAGTCGGCATTGTGCCTTTTGTATTTAATGCCGATGCCATTTCTGTGTTTCATCGTCAATAAGAATGTCAGAAGGATATAGTAAACCTGAAGTGAAGCGTCGGAATCTATAACTAGTGTCACAGGAATGGTTCAAAACATAGACAGTAAGAAGAGTCTGTTTTCATGTACTTAAGTCGGCATTGTGCCTTTTGTATTTAATTCCGATGCAATTTCTGTATTCCATCGTCAATAAGAAAGTCAGAGGGATACAGTAAACCTGAAGTGAAGCATCGGAATCTATAACTAGTGTCACATGAATGGTTCAAAACATAGTCAGTAAGAAGAGTCAGTTATCTTGTACTTAAGTCGGCATTGTGCCTTTTGTATTTAATGCCGATGCAATTTCTGTGTTTCATCCTCAATAAGAAGGTCAGAGGGATACAGTAAACCTGAAGTAAAGCATCGGAATCTATAACTAGTGTCACAGGAATGTTTCAAAACATAGACAGTAAGAAGAGTCAGTTTTCTTGTACCTAAGCCGGCATTGTGCCTTTTGTATTTAATTCCGATGTAATTTCTGTGTTTCGTCGTCAATAAGATGGTCCAAGGGATACAGTAAACCTGAAGTGAAGCATCGGAATCTATAACTAGTGTCACATGAATGGTTCAAATCATAGACAGTAAGAAGAGTCAGTTTTCTTGTACTTAAGTTGGCATTGTCCCGTTTGTATATAATTCCGATGCAATTTCTGTGTTTCATCGTCAATAAGATGGTCAGAGGGTACAGTAAACCTGAAGTGAAGCATCAGAATCTATAACTAGTGTCACAGGAATGGTTCTAAACATAGACAGTAAGAAGAGTCAGTTTTCTTGTTCTTAAGTCTGCATTGTGCCTTTTGTATTTAATTGCGATGCAATTTCTGTGTTTCATCGTTAATAGAAAGGTCAGAGGGATACAGTAAACCTGCAGTGATGCATCGGAATCTATAAATAGTGTCAGAGGAATGGTTCAAATCGTAGACATTAAGAAGAGCCAGTCTTCTTGTACTTGAGTCGGCATTGTGCCTTTTGTATTTAATTCCGATGCAATTTCTGTGTTTCATCGACAATAAGAAGGTCAGAGGGATACAGTAAACCTTAAGTGAGGCATCGGGTTCCACAACTAGTGTCACAGGAATGGTTCAAAACATAGACAGTAAGAAGAGTCATTCTTCTTGTACTTAAGTCGGTATTGTGCGTTTTGTATTAAATTCCGATGCAATTTCTATGTTTCATCTACAATAAGAAGGTCAGAGGGATACAGTAAACCTGAAGTCAAGCATCGGAATCTATAACTAGTGATACAGGAATGGTTCAAAACATAGACAGTAAGAAGAGTCAGTTTTCATGTACTTAAAACGGCATTGTGCCTTTTGTATTCAATTTCGATGCAATTTCAGTGTTTCATCGCCAATAAGAAAGTTAAAGGGATACAGTAAACCTGAAGTGAAGCATCGGAATCTATAACTAGTGTCACAGGAATAGTTCAAAACATAGACAGTAAGAAGAGCCAGTCTTCTTGTACTTGAGTCGGAATTGTGCCTTTTGTATTTAATTCCGATGCAATTTCTGTGTTTCATCGTCAATAAGAAGGTCAGAGGGATACAGTAAACCTGAAGTGAAGCATCGGAATCTATAACTTGTGTCACAGGAATTCTTCAAAACATAGAGAGTAAGATGTGACAGTCTTCTTGTACTTTACTCGGCATCGAGCCTTTTGTATTTAATTCCGATGCAATTTCTGTGTTTCATCGTCAATATAAGGTCAGAGGGATACAGTAAACCTGAAGTGAAGCATCGGAATTTATAACTAGTGTCACAGGAATGGTTCAAAACATAGACAGTAAGAAGAGTCAGTTTTCTTCTTCATAAGTCGGCATTGTGCCTTTTGTCTTTAATTCCGATGCAATTTCTGTGTTTCATCGTCAATAAGAAGAACAGAGGGATACAGTAAACTTGAAGTCAAGCATCGGAATCTATAACTAGTGATACAGGAATGGTTCAAAACATAGACAGTAAGAAGAGTCAGTTTTCATGTACTTAAGTCGGCATTTCGCCTTTTGTATTTAATTCCGTTGCAATTTCTGTGTTTCATCGTCAATAGGAAGGTCAGAGGGATACAGTAAACCTGAGCTGAAGCATCGGAATCTATAACTAGTGTCACAGGAATGGTTCAAATCATAGGCAGTAACAAGAGTCAGTTTTCGTGTACTTAACTCGGCATTGTGCCTTTTCTATTTAATTCCGATGCAATTTCTGTGTTTCATCGTTAATAAGAAGGTCAGAGGGATACAGTAAACCTGAAGTGAGGCATCGGAATCTATAACTAGTGTCAGAGGAATGGTTCAAAACATAGACAGTAAAAACAGTCAGTTATCTTGTACTTTAGTAGGCATTGTGCTTTTGTAATTAATTCCGATGCTATTTCTGTGTTTCATCGTCAATAAGGAGGTCAGAGGGATACAGTAAACCTGAAGTGAAGCATCGGAATCCATAACTAGTGTCACAGGAATGGTTCAAAGCATAGACAGTAAGAAGAGTCAGTTTTCTTGTACTTCAGTCGGCATAGTGCCTTTTGTATATAATTCCGATGCAATTTCTGTGTTTCATCGTCAGTAAGAAGGTCAGACTGATACAGAAAACATGAAGTGAAGCGTCGGAATCTATAACTAGTGTCACAGGAATGGTTCAAAACATAGACAGTAAGAAGAGTCGGTTTTCTTCTACTTTAGTCGTCATTGTGCCTTTTGTATTTCATACCGATGTAATTTCTGAGTTTCATCGTCACTAAGGAGGTCCGAAAGATACAGTAAACCTGAAGTGAAGCATCGGAATTTCTAACTAGTGTCACAGGAATGGTTCAAATCCTAGACAGTAAGAAGAGCCAGTCTTCTTGTACTTGAGTCGGCATTGTGCCTTTTGCATTTAATTCCGATGCAATTTCTGTGTTTCATCGACAATAAGAAGGTCAGAGGGATACAGTAAACCTGAAGTGAAGCATCGGTTACTATAACTAGTGTCATGGGAGTGGTTCAAATCATAGACAGTAAGAAGAGTCAGTTTTCTTGTACTTAAGTCGGCATTGTGCCTTTTGTATTTAATTCCGATGCAATTTCTGTGTTTAATCGTCAATAAGAAGGTCAGAGGGATACAGTAAACCTGAAGTGAAGCATCGGAATCTATAACTAGTGTCACAGGAATGGTACAGAACATTGACAGTAAGAAGAGTCGGTTTTCTTGTACTTAAGTCGTCATTCTGCCTTTTGTATTTAATTCCGTCGTAATTTCTGAGTTTCATCGTCAATTAGGAGGTCGGAGGGATACAGTAAACCTGGAATGAAGCTTCGGAATCTATAACTAGTGTCACAGAAAATGTTCAAAACATAGTCAGTAAGAAGAGTCAGTTTTCTTGTACTTAAATCGGCATTGTGCCTTTAGTATTTCATTCCGATGCAATTTCTGTGTTTCATCGTCAACAAGAAGGTCAAAGGGATAGAGTAAACCGGAAGTGAAGCATCGATATGCATAACTAGATTCACAGGAATGGTTCAAAACATAGACAGTAAGAGGAGTCAGTCTTCTTGTACTTAAGTCGGCATTGTGCTTTTGTAATTAATTCCGATGCTATTTCTGTGTTTCATCGTCAATAAGGAGGTCAGAGGGATACAGTAAACCTGAAGTGAAGCATCGGAATCCATAACTAGTGTCACAGGAATGGTTCAAAGCATAGACAGTAAGAAGAGTCAGTTTTCTTGTACTTCAGTTGGCATAGTGCCTTTTGTATATAATTCCGATGCAATTTCTGTGTTTCATCGTCAGTAAGAAGGTCAGACTGATACAGAAAACATGAAGTGAAGCATCGGAATCTACAACTAGTGACACAGGAATGGTTCAAAACATAGACAGTAAGAAGAGTCGGTTTTCTTCTACTTTAGTCGTCATTGTGCCTTTTGTATTTAATTCCGATGTAATTTCTGAGTTTCATCGTCACTAAGGAGGTCCGAGAGAAACAGTAAACCTGAAGTGAAGCATCGGAATCTCTAACTAGTGTCACAGGAATGGTTCAAATCATAGACAGTAAAAAGAGCCAGTCCTCTTGTACTTGAGTCGGCATTGTGCCTTTTGCATTTAATTCCGATGCAATTTCTGTGTTTCATCGACAATAAGAAGGTCAGAGGGATACAGTAAACCTGAAGTGAAGCATCGGTTACTATAACTGGTGTCATGGGAGTGGTTCAAAACATAGACAGAAAGAAGAGTCTGTTTTCTTGTACTTAAGTCGGCATTGTGCCTTTTGTATTTAATTCCGATGCAATTTCTGTGTTTCATCGTCAAAAAGAAGGTCAGAGGAATACAGTAAACCTGAAGTGAAGCATCGGGATGCATAACTAGTGTCACAGGAATGGTTCAAAACATAGACAGTAAGAGGAGTCAGTCTTCTTGTACTTAAGCCGGCATTGTGCATTTGTATTAAATTCCGATGCAATTTCTATGTTTCATCTTCAATAAGAAGGTCAGAGCGATACAGTAAACCTGAAGTGAAGCGTCGGAACTATAACTAGTGTCACAGGAGTGGTTCAAATCATAGACAGTAAGTAAAGTCAGTTTTCTTGTACTTAAGTCGGCAATGTGCCTTTTGTCTTTAATTCCGATGCAATTTCTGTGTTTCATCGTCAATAAGAAGGTCAGAGGGATACAGTAAACCTGAAGTGAAGCATCGGAATCTATAACTAGTGTCAGAGGAATGGTACAGAACATAGACAGTAAGAAGAGTCCGTTTTCTTGTACTTGAGTCGGCATTGTGCTTTTTGTATTTAATTCCGATGCAATATCTGTGTTTCATCGACAATAAGAAGGTCAGAGGGATACAGTAAACCTGAAGTGAAGCATCGGAATCTATAACTAGTGTCACAGAAAATGTTCAAAACATAGTCAGTAAGAAGAGTCAGTTTTCTTGTACTTAAATCGGCATTGTGCATTTAGTATTTAATTCCGATGCAATTTCTGTGTTTCATAGTCAATAAGAAGGTCAGAGGGATACAGTAAACCTGAAGTCGAGCATCCGAATCCAAAACTAGTGTCACAAGAATGGTTCAAAACATAGATAGTAAGAAGAGCCAGTCTTCTTGTATTTGAGTGGGCATTGTGCCTTTTGTATTTAATTCCGATGCAATTTCTGTGTTTCATCCACAATAAGGAGTTCAGAGGGATACAATAAACCTGAAGTGAAGCATCGGAATCTATAACTAGTGTCACAGGAATGGTTCTAAACATAGACACTAAGAAGAGTCAGTTTTCTTGTACATAAGTTGGCATTGTCCCTTTTGTATTTAATTCCGATGCAATTTCTGTGTTTCATCGTCAATAAGAAGGTCAGAGGGTACAGTAAACCTGAAGTGAAGCATCGGAATCTATAACTAGTGTCACAGGAATGGTTCAAAACATAGACAGTAAGAACAGTCAGTTTTCTTGTACTTAAGTCGGCATTGTACCTTTTGTATATAAATCCGATGCAATTTCTGTATTTTGTCGTCAATAAGAAAGTCCATGGGATACAGTAAACCTGATGTGAAGCATCGGAATCTAAAACCGGTCTCACAGGAAAGGTTCAAAACATAGACAGTATGAAGAGCCTGCCGTGTTGTACTTGAGTCGGCACTGTGCCTCTTGTATTTCATTCCGATGCAATTTCTGTGTTTCATCGTCAATAAGAAGGTCAGAGGGATACAGTAAACCTGAAGTGAAGCATGGGAATCTATAACTAGTGTCATAGGAATGGTTCAAAACATAGACAATAAGAAGAGTCGGTTTTCTTGTACTTAAGTCGGCATTGTGCCTATTGTATTTAATTCCGATGCAATTTCTGTGTTTCATCGTCAATAAGGAGGTCAGAGAGATATAGTAAACCTGAAGTGACGCGTCGGAATCTATAACTAGTGTCACAGGAATGGTTCAAAACATAGACAGTAAGAAGAGTCTGTTTTCTTGTACTTAAGTCGGCATTGTGCCTTTTGTATTTAATTCCGAAGTAATTTCTGTATTTCATCGTCAATAAGAAAGTCAGAGGGATACAGTAAACCTGAAGTGAAGCATTGGAATCTATAACTAGTGTCACATGAATGGTTCAAAACATAGTCAGTAAGAAGAGTCAGTTATCTTGTACTTAAGTCGGCATTGTGCCTTTTGTATTTAATGCCGATGCAATTTCTGTGTTTCATCGTCAATAAGAAGGTCAGAGGGATACAGTAAACCTGAAGTGAAGCATCGGAATCTATAACTAGTGTCAGAGGAATGGTACAGAGCATAGACAGTAGGAAGAGTCCGTTTTCTTGTACTTGAGTCGGCATTGTGCCATTTGTATTTAATTCCGATGCAATATCTGTGTTTCATCGACAATAAGAAGGTCAGAGGGATACAGTAAACCTGAAGCGAAGCAACGGAATCTATAACTTGTGTCACAGAAAATGTTCAAAACATAGTCAGTAAGAAGAGTAAGTTTTCTTGTACTTAAATCGGCATTGTGCCTTTTGTATTTAATTCCGATGCAATTTCTGTGTTTCATAGTCAATAAGAAGGTCAGAGGGATACAGTAAACCTGAAGTCGAGCATCCGAATCCAAAACTAGTGTCACAAGAATGGTTCAAATCATAGACAGTAAGAAGAGCCAGTCTTCTTGAACTTGAGTGGGCATTGTGCCTTTTCTATTTAATTCCGATGCAATTTCTGTGTTTCATCCACAATAAGGAGGTCAGAGGGATACAATAAACCTGAAGTGAAGCATCGGAATCTGTAACTAGTGTCACAGGAATGGTTCAAAACGTAGACAGTAAGAAGAGCCAGTCTTCTTGTACTTGAGTCGGAATTGTGCCTTTTGTATTTAATTCCGATGCAAATTCTGTGTTTCGTCGTCAATAAGATGGTCCAAGGGATACAGTAAACCTGAAGTGAAGCATCGGAATCTATAACTAGTGTCACATGAATGGTTCAAAACATAGACAGTAAGAAGAGACAGTTTTCTTGTACATAAGGTGGCATTGTCCCGTTTGTATTTAATTCCGATGCAATTTCTGTGTTTCATCGTCAATAAGAAGGTCAGAGGGCACAGTAAACCTGAAGTGAAGCATCGGAATCTATAACTAGTGTCACAGGAATGGTTCTAAACATAGACAGTAAGAAGAGTCAGTTTTCTTGTGCATAAGTTGGCATTGTCCCTTTTGTATTTAATTCCGATGCAATTTCTGTGTTTCATCGTCAATAAGAAGGTCAGAGGGATACAGTAAACCTGAAGTGAAGCATCGGAATCTATAACTAGTGTCACAGGAATGGTTCAAAACATAGACAGAAAGAAGAGTCTGTTTTCTTGTACTTAAGTCGGCATTGTGCCTTTTGTATTTAATTCCGATGCAATTTCTGTGTATCATCGTCAAAAAGAAGGTCAGAGGAATACAGTAAACCTGAAGTGAAGCATCGGAATCTATAACTAGTGTCAGAGGAATGGTACAGAACATAGACAGTAAGAAGAGTCCGTTTTCTTGTACTTGAGTCGGCATTGTGCCATTTGTATTTAATTCCGATGCAATATCTGTGTTTCATCGACAATAAGAAGGTCAGAGGTATACAGTAAACCTGAAGTGAAGCAACGGAATCTATAACTAGTGTCACAGTAAATGTTCAAAACATAGTCAGTAAGAAGAGTCAGTTTTCTTGTACTTAAATCTGCATTGTGCCTTTTGTATTTAATTCCGATGCAATTTCTGTGTTTCATAGTCAATAAGAAGGTCAGAGGGATACAGTAAACCTTAAGTCGAGCATCCGAATCCAAAACTAGTGTCACAAGAATGGTTCAAAACATAGACAGTAAGAAGAGCCAGTCTTCTTGTACTTGAGTGGGCATTGTGCCTTTTGTATTTAATTCCGATGCAATTTCTGTGTTTCATCCACAATAAGGAGGTCAGAGGGATACAATAAACCTGAAGTGAAGCATCGGAATCTATAACTAGTGTCACAGGAATGGTTCAAAACATAGACAGTAAGAAGAGCCAGTCTTCTTGTACTTGAGTCGGAATTGTGCCTTTTGTATTTATTTCCGATGCAATTTCTGTGTCTCATCGTCAATAAGAAGGTAAGAGGGATACAGTAAACCTGAAGTGAAGCATCGGAATCTACAACTTGTGTCACAGGAATGGGTCAAAACATAGAGAGTAAGATGAGACAGTCTTCTTGCACTTCAGTCCTCATTGAACCTTTTGTATTTAATTCCGATTCAATTTCTGTGTTTCATCGTCAATATAAGGTCAGAGGGATACAGTAAACCTGAAGTGATTCATCGGAACCTATATCTAGTGTCACAGGAATGGTTCAAAACATAGACAGTAAGAAGAGTCAGTTTTCTTGTACGTATGTCGGCATTGTGCCTTTTGTATTTAATTCCGATGCAAATTCTGTGTTTCGTCGTCAATAAGATGGTCCAAGGGATGCAGTAAACCTGAAGTGAAGCATCGGAATCTATAACTAGTGTCACATGAATGGTTCAAAACATAGACAGTAAGAAGAGACAGTTTTCTTGTACATAAGTTGGCATTGTCCCGTTTGTATTTAATTCCGATGCAATTTCTGTGTTTCATCGTCAATAAGAAGGTCAGAGGGCACAGTAAACCCTTAAGCGAAGCATCGGAATCTATGACTAGTGTCACAGGAATGGTTCTAAACATAGACAGTAAGAAGAGTCAGTTTTCTTGTGCATAAGTTGGCATTGTCCCTTTTGTATTTCATTTCGATGCAATTTCTGTGTTTCATCGTCAATAAGAAGGTCAGAGGGTACAGTAAACCTAAAGTGAAGCATCGGAATCCATAACTAGTGTCACAGGAATGGTTCATAACATAGACAGTAAGAACAGTCAGTTTTCTTGTACTTAAGTTGGCATTCTACCTTTTGTATATAATTCCGATGCAATTTCTGTGTTTCGTCGTCAATAAGAAAGTCCATGGGATACAGTAAACCTGATGTGAAGCATCGGAATCTAAAACCGGTCTCACAGGAAAGGTTCAAAACATAGACAGTATGAAGAGCCTGCCGTGTTGTACTTGAGTCGGCACTGTGCCTCTTGTATTTCATTCCGATGCAATTTCTGTGTTTCATCGTCAATAAGAAGGTCAGAGGGATACAGTAAACCTGAAGTGAAGCATGGGAATCTTTAACTAGTGTCAAAGGAATGGTTCAAAACATAGACAATAAGAAGAGTCGGTTTTCTTGTACTTAAGTCGGCATTGTGCCTTTTGTATTTAATTCCGATGCAATATCTGTGTTTCATCGTCAATAAGAAGGTCAGAGGGATATAGTAATCCTGAAGTGAAGCGTCGGAATCTATAACTAGTGTCACAAGAATGGTTCAAAACATAGACAATAAGAAGAGTCTGTTTTCTTGTACTTAAGTCGGCATTGTGCCTTTTGTATTTAATTCCGATGCAATTTCTGTACTTCATCGTCAATAAGAAAGTCAGAGGGATACAGTAAACCTGAAGTGAAGCATCGGAATCTATAACTAGTGTCACATGAATGGTTCAAAACATAGTCAGTAAGAAGAGTCAGTTATCTTGCACTTAAGTCGGCATTGTGCCTTTTGTATTTAATGCCGATGCCATTTCTGTGTTTCATCGTCAATAAGAATGTCAGAAGGATATAGTAAACCTGAAGTGAAGCGTCGGAATCTATAACTAGTGTCACAGGAATGGTTCAAAACATAGACAGTAAGAAGAGTCTGTTTTCTTGTACTTAAGTCGGCATTGTGCCTTTTGTATTTAATTCCGATGCAATTTCTGTATTTCATCGTCAATAAGAAAGTCAGAGGGATACAGTAAACCTGAAGTGAAGCATCGGAATCTATAACTAGTGTCACATGAATGGTTCAAAACATAGTCAGTAAGAAGAGTCAGTTATCTTGTACTTAAGTCGGCATTGTGCCTTTTGTATTTAATGCCGATGCAATTTCTGTGTTTCATCCTCAATAAGAAGGTCAGAGGGATACAGTAAACCTGAAGTAAAGCATCGGAATCTATAACTAGTGTCACAGGAATGTTTCAAAACATAGACAGTAAGAAGAGTCAGTTTTCTTGTACCTAAGCCGGCATTGTGCCTCTTGTATTTAATTCCGATGCAATTTCTGTGTTTCGTCGTCAATAAGATGGTCCAAGGGATACAGTAAACCTGAAGTGAAGCATCGGAATCTATAACTAGTGTCACATGAATGGTTCAAATCATAGACAGTAAGAAGAGTCAGTTTTCTTGTACTTAAGTTGGCATTGTCCCGTTTGTATATAATTCCGATGCAATTTCTGTGTTTCATCGTCAATAAGATGTTCAGAGGGTACAGTAAACCTGAAGTGAAGCATCAGAATCTATAACTAGTGTCACAGGAATGGTTCTAAACATAGACAGTAAGAAGAGTCAGTTTTCTTGTTCTTAAGTCTGCATTGTGCCTTTTGTATTTAATTGCGATGCAATTTCTGTGTTTCATCGTTAATAAGAAGGTCAGAGGGATACAGTAAACCTGCAGTGATGCATCTGAGTCTACAACTAGTGTCACAGGAATGGTTCAAAACATTTTTGTATTTAATTCCGATGCTATTTCTGTGTTTCATCGTCAATAAGAAGGCCAGAGGGATACAGTAAACCTGAAGTGAAGCATCGGAATATATAACTAGTGTCACAGGAAATTTTCAAAACATAGTCAGTAAGAAGAGTCAGTTTTCTTGTACTTAAATCGGCATTATGCCTTTTGTATTCAATTTCGATGCAATTTCAGTGCTTCATCGTCATTAAGAAGGTCAGAGGGATAGAGTAAACCTGCAGTCAAGCATCCGAATCCATAACTAGTGTCACAAGAATGGTTCAAAACATAGACAGTAAGAAGAGCCAGTCTTCTTGTACTTGAGTCGGCATTGTGCCTTTTGTATTTAATTCTGATGCAATCTCTGTGTTTCATCGACAATAAGGAGGTCAGAGGGATACAGTAAACCTGGAGTGAAGCATCGGAATCTATAACTAGTGTCACAGGAATAGTTCAAAACATAGACAGTAAGAAGAGCCAGTCTTCTTGTACTTGGGCCGGAATTGTGCCTTTTGTATTTCATTCCGATGCAATTTCTGTGTTTCAGCGTCAATAAGAAGGTCAGAGGGATACAGTAAACCTGAAGTGAAGCATCGGAATCTGTAACTAGTGTCACAGGAATGGTTCAAATCATAGACAGTAAGAAGAGTCAGTTTTCTAGTACTTCAGTCGGCGTAGTGCCTTTTGTATATAATTCCGATGCAATTTCTGTGTTTCATCGTCAGTAAATAGGTCAGACTGATACAGTAAACACGAAGTGAAGCATCGGAATCTATAAGTAGTGTCACAGGAATGGTTCAAAACATAGACAGTAAGAAGAGTCGGTTTTCTTGTACTTAAGTCGTCATTGTGCCTTTTGTATTTAATTCCGATGTGGTTTCGGAGTTTCATCGTCAATAAGGAGGTCGGAGGGATACAGTAAACCTGAAGTGAAGCATCGGAATCTCTAACTAGTGTCGCAGGAATGGTTCAAAACATAGACAGTAAGAAGAGCCAGTCTTCTTGTACTTGAGTCGGCATTGTGCCTTTTGTATTTAATTCCGATGCAATTTGTGTGTTTCATCGACAATAAGAAGGTCAGAGGGATACAGTAAACCTGAAGAGAAGCATCGGAATCTATAACTAGTGTCACAGGAAATGTTCATAACATAGTCAGTAAGAAGAGTCAGTTTTCTTGTACTTAAATCGGCATTGTGCCTTTTGTATTTAATTCCGATGCAATTTCTGTGTTTCATCGTCAATAAGAATGTCAGAGAGATACAGTAAACCTGAAGTCGAGCATCCGAATCCATAACTAGTGTCACAAGAATGGTTCAAAACATAGACAGTAAGAAGAGCCAATCTTCTTGTACTTGAGTCGGCATTGTGCCTTTTTTATTTAATTCCGATTCAATTTCTGTGTTTCACCGACAATAATTTGGTCAGAGGGATACAGTAAACCTGAAGTAAAGCATCGGAATCTATAACTAGTGTCACAGGAATGGTTCAAAACATGGACAGTAAGAAGAGCCAGTCTTCTTGTACTAGAGTCGGAATTGTGCCTTTTGTATTTAATTCCGATGCAATATCTGTGTTTCATCGTCAATAAGAGGGTTAGAGGGATACAGTATACCTGAAGTGAAGCATCGGAATCTATAACTTGTGTCACAGGTATGCTTCAAAACATAGTGAGTAAGATGAGACAGTCTTCTTGTACTTAAGTCGGCATTGAGCCTTTTGTATTTAATTCCGATGCAATTTCTGTGTTTCATCGTCAATATAAGGTCAGAGGGATACAGTAAACCTGAAGTGAAGCGTCGGGATCTATAACTAGTGTCACAGGAATGGTTCAAAACATAGACAGTAAGAAGAGTCTGTTTTCTTGTAATTAAGTCGGCATTGTGCCTTTTGTATTTAATTCCGATGCAATTTCTGTATTTCATCGTCAATAAGAAAGTCAGAGGGATACAGTAAACCTGAAGTGAAGCATCGGAATCTATAACTAGTGTCACATGAATGGTTCAAAACATAGTCCACAAGAAGAGTCAGTTATCTTGTACTTAAGTCGGCATTGTGCCTTTTGTATTTAATGCCGATGCAATTTCTGTGTTTCATCCTCAATAAGAAGGTCAGAGGGATACAGTAAACCTGAAGTGAAGCATCGGAATCTATAACTAGTGTCACAGGAATGTTTCAAAGCATAGACAGTAAGAAGAGTCAGTTTTCTTGTACCTAAGCCGGCATTGTGCCTTTTGTATTTAATTCCGATGCAACTTCTGTGTTTCGTCGTCAATAAGATGGTCCAAGGGATACAGTAAACCTGAAGTGAAGCATCGGAATCTATAACTAGTGTCACATGAATGGTTCAAATCATAGACAGTAAGAAGAGTCAGTTTTCTTGTACTTAAGTTGGCATTGTCCCGTTTGTATTTAATTCCGATGCAATTTCTGTGTTTCATCGTCAATAAGATGGTCAGAGGGTACAGTAAAACTGAAGTGAAGCATCGGAATCTATAACTAGTGTCACAGGAATGGTTCTAAACATAGACAGTAAGAAGAGTCAGTTTTCTTGTACTTAAGTCTGCATTGTGCCTTTTGTATTTAATTGCGATGCAATTTCTGTGTTTCATCGTTAATAAGAAGGTCAGAGGGATACAGTAAACTTGCAGTGATGCATCTGAATCTACAACTAGCGTCACAGGAATGGTTCAAAACATTTTTGTATTTAATTCCGATGCTATTTCTGTGTTTCATCGTCAATAAGAAGGCCAGAGGGATACAGTAAACCTGAAGTGAAGCATCGGAATATATAACTAGTGTCACAGGAAATTTTCAAAACATAGTCAGTAAGAAGAGTCTTTTTTCTTGTACTTAAATCGGCATTATGCCTTTTGTATTCAATTTCGATGCAATTTCAGTGTTTCATCGTCATTAAGAAGGTCAGAGGGATAGAGTAAACCTGAAGTCAAGCATCCGAATCCATAACTAGTGTCACAAGAATGGTTCAAAACATAGACAGTAAGAAGAGCCAGTCTTCTTGTACTTGAGTCGGCATTGTGCCTTTTGTATTTAATTCTGATGCAATCTCTGTGTTTCATCGACAATAAGGAGGTCAGAGGGATACAGTAAACCTGAAGTGAAGCATCGGAATCTATAACTAGTGTCACAGGAATAGTTCAAAACATAGACAGTAAGAAGAGCCAGTCTTCTTGTACTTGGGTCGGAATTGTGCCTTTTGTATTTCATTCCGATGCAATTTTTGTGTTTCAGCGTCAATAAGAAGGTCAGAGGGATACAGTAAACCTGAAGTGAAGCATCGGAATCTGTAACTAGTGTCACAGGAATGGTTCAAATCATAGACAGTAAGAAGAGTCAGTTTTCTAGTACTTCAGTCGGCATAGTGCCTTTTGTATATAATTCCGATGCAATTTCTGTGTTTCATCGTCAGTAAATAGGTCAGACTGATACAGTAAACACGAAGTGAAGCATCGGACTCTATAACTAGTGTCACAGGTATGGTTCAAAACATAGACAGTAAGAAGAGTCGGTTTTCTTGTACTTAAGTCGTCATTGTGCCTCTTGTATTTAATTCCGATGTAGTTTCGGAGTTTCATCGTCAATAAGGAGGTTGGAGGGATACAGTAAACCTGAAGTGAAGCATCGGAATCTCTAACTAGTGTCGCTGGAATGGTTCAAAACATAGACAGTAAGAAGAGCCAGTCTTCTTGTACTTGAGTCGGCATTGTGCCTTTTGTATTTAATTCCGATGCAATTTGTGTGTTTCATCGACAATAAGAAGGTCAGAGGGATACAGTAAACCTGAAGAGAAGCATCGGAAACTGTAACTAGTGTCACAGGAAATGTTCATAACATAGTCAGTAAGAAGAGTCAGTTTTCTTGTACTTAAATCGGCATTGTGCCTTTTGTATTTAATTCCGATGCAATTTCTGTGTTTCATCGTCAATAAGAATGTAAGAGAGATACAGTAAACCTGAAGTCGAGCATCCGAATCCATAACTAGTGTCACAAGAATGGTTCAAAACATAGACAGTAAGAAGAGCCAGTCTTCTTGTACTTGAGTCGGCATTGTGCCTTTTTTATTTAATTCCGATGCAATTTCTGTGTTTCACCGACAATAAGGTGGTCAGAGGGATACAGTAAACCTGAAGTAAAGCATCGGAATCTATAACTAGTGTCACAGGAATGGTTCAAAACATAGACAGTAAGAAGAGCCAGTCTTCTTGTACTAGAGTCGGAATTGTGCCTTTTGTATTTAATTCCGATGCAATATCTGTGTTTCATCGTCAATAAGAAGGTCAGAGGGATGCAGTATACCTGAAGTGAAGCATCGGAATCTATAACTTGTGTCACAGGTATGCTTCAAAACATAGTGAGTAAGATGAGACAGTCTTCTTGTACTTAAGTCGGCATTGAGCCTTTTGTATTTAATTCCGATGCAATTTCTGTGTTTCATCGCCAATATAAGGTCAGAGGGATACAGTAAACCTGAAGTGAAGCATCGGAATCTCTAACTAGTGTCACAGGAATGGTTCAAAACATAGACAGTAAGAAGAGCCAGTCTTCTAGAACTTGAGTCGGCATTGTGCCTTTTGTATTTAAATCCGATGCAATTTCAGTGTTTCATCGTCAATAAGAAGGACAGAGGGATACAGTAAACTTGAAGTGAAGCATCGGAATCTGTAACTAGTGTCAAAGGATTGGGTCAAAAAATAGACAGAAAGAAGAGTCAGTTTTCCTGTAGTTAAGTCGGCATTGTGCCTTTACTATTTAATTCCGATGCAATTTCTGTGTTTCATCGTCGATAAGAAGGTCAGAGGGATACAGTAAACCTGAAGTGAAGCATCGGAATCTATAACTAGTGTCACAGGAATGGTTCAAATCATAGACAGTAAGAATAGTCAGTTTTCTTTTATTTAAGTCGGCATTGTGCCATTTGTATTTAATTCCGATGCAATTTCTGTGTTTCGTCGTCAATAAGAAGGTCCATGGGATACAGTAAAGAAGTGAAGCATCGAAATCTAAAACCGGTCTCACAGAAAAGGTTCAAAACATAGACAGTATGAAGAGCAAGCCTTCTTGTACTTGAGTCGGCATTGTGCCTTTTGTATTTAATTCCGATGCAATTTCTGTGTTTCATCGTCAATAAGAAGGTCAGAGGGATACAGTAAACCTCAAGTGAAGAATCGGAATCTATAACTAGTGTCACATGATGGTTCAACACATAGACAGTAAGAAGAGTCAGTTATCTTGTACTTATGTCGATATTGTGCCTTTTGTATTTAATTCCGATGCTATTTCTGTGTTTCATCGTCAATGAGAAGGTCAGAGGGATACAGTAAACCTGAAGTGAAGCATCGAAATCTATAACTAGTGTCACAGGAATGGTTCAAAACATAGACAGTAAGAAAAGTCAGTTATCTTGATCTTAAGAAGGCATTGTGCCTTTTGTAAATATTTCCGATGCAATTTTTGTGTTTCATCGTCAATAAGGTGGTCAGAGGGATACAGTAAACCTGAAGTGAAGCATCGGAATCTATAACTAGTGTCACAGGAATGGTTCAAAAGATAGACAGTAAGAAGAGTCAGTTTTCTTGTACTTAAGTCGGCATAGTGCCTTTTGTATATAATTCCAATGCAATTTCTGTGTTTCATCGTCAATAAGAAGGTCAGACCGATACAGTAAACATGAAGTGAAGCATCGGAATCTATAACTAGTGTCACAGGAATGGTTCAAAACATAGACAGTAAGAAGAGTCGGTTATCTTGTACATAAGTCGTCATTGTGCCTTATGTATTTAATTCCGATGTAATTTCTGAGTTTCATCGTCAATAAGGAGGTCGGAGGGATACAGTAAACCTGAAGTGAAGCATCGGAATCTATAACTAGTGTCACAGGAATGGCTCAAAACATAGACAGTAAGAAGAGCCAGTCTTCTTGTACTTGAGTCGGCTTTGTGAACTTTGTATTTAATTCCGATGCAATTTCTGTGTTCATCGACAATAAGTAGGGCAGAGGGATGCAGCAAAACTGAAGTGAAGCATCGGAATCTATAACTAGTGTCACAGGAAGTGTTCAAAACATAGTCAGTAGAAAGAGTCAGTTTTCTTGTACTAAAATCGGCATTGTGCCTTTTGTATTAATTTCCGATGCAATTTCTGTGTTTCATCGTCAATAAGAAGGTGAGAGGGATGCAGTAAACCTGAAGTCGAGCATCCGAAACCATAACTAGTGTCACAAGAATGGTTCAGAACATAGACAGTAAGAAGAGCCAGTCTTCTTGTACTTGAGTCGGCATTGTGCCTTTTGTATTTAATTCCCATGCAATTTCTGTGATTTATCGATAATAAGGAGCCCAGAGGGATACAGTAAACCTGAAGTGAAGCATCGGAATCTATAACTAGTGTCACAGGAATGGTTCAAAGCATAGACAGTAAGAGGATCCAGTCTTCTTGTACTTGATTCGGAATTGTGCCTTTTGTATTTAATTCCGATGCAATTTCTGTGTTTCATCGTCGATAAGAAGGTCCATGGGATACAGTAAACCTGAAGTGAAGCATCGGAATCTAAATCCGGTCTCACAGGAAAGGTTCAACACATAGACAGTATGAAGAGCCAGAATTCTTGTACTTGAGTCGGCATTGTGCCTTTTGTTTTTAATTCCGATGCAATTTCTGTGTTTTATCGTCAATACGAAGGTCAAAGGGATACAGCAAACCTGAAGTGAAGCATCGGAATCTATAACTAGTGTCACAGGAATGGTTCAAAAAATAGACAGTAAGAAGAGTCTGTTTTCGTGTACTTAAGTCGGCATTGTGATTTTTGTATTTAATTCCGATGCAATTCCTGTGTTTCATCGTCGATAAGAAGGTCGGAGGGATACAGTAAACCTGAAGTGAAGCTTCGGAATCTATAACTAGTGTCACAGGAATGGTTCAAATCATAGACAGTAAAAAGAGTCAGTTTTCATTTACTTCAGTCGGCATTCTGCCTTTTGTATTTAATTCCCATGCAATTTCTGTGTTTCGTCGTCAATAAGAAGGTCCATGGGATACAGTTAACCTGAAGTGAAGCATCGGAATCTAAAACCGGTCTCACAGGAAAGGTTCAAAGCATAGACAGTATGAAGAGCCTGCCTTGTTGTACTTGAGTCGGCATTGTGCCTCTTGTATTTAATTCCGATGCAATTACTGTGTTTCATCGTCAATAAGAAGGTCAGAGGGATGCAGTAAACCTGAAGTGAAGCATCGGAATTTATAACTTGTGTCACACGAATGGTTCAAAACATAGAGAGTAAGATGAGACAGTCTTCTTGTACTTAAGTCGGCATTGAGCCTTTTGTATTTAATGCCCATGCAATTTCTGTGTTTCATCGTCAATATAAGGTCAGAGGGATACAGTAAACCTGAAGTGAAGCATCGGATTCTATAACTAGTGTCACTGGAATGGTTCAAAACATAGACAGTAAGAAGAGTCAGTTTTCTTGTACATAACTCGGCATTGTGCCTTTTGTATTTAATTCCGATGCAATTTCTGTGTTTCATCGTAGATAAGAAGGACAGAGGGATACAGTAAACATGAAGTGAAGCATCGGAATCTATAACTAGTGTCACAGGATTGGTTCAAAACATAGACAGAAAGAAGAGTCACTTTTCTCGTACTTAAGTCGGCATTGTGCTTCTTCTATTTAATTCCGATGCAATTTCTGTGTTTCATCGTCGATAAGAAGGTCGGAGGGATACAGTAAACCTGAAGTGAAGCTTCGGAATCTATAACTAGTGTCACAGGAATGGTTCAAATCATAGACAGTAAAAAGAGTCAGTTTTCATTTACTTCAGTCGGCATTCTGCCTTTTGTATTTAATTCCCATGCAATTTCTGTGTTTCGTCGTCAATAAGAAGGTCCATGGGATACAGTAAACCTGAAGTGAAGCATCGGAATCTAAATCCGGTCTCACAGGAAAGGTTCAACACATAGACAGTATGAAGAGCCAGAATTCTTGTACTTGAGTCGGCATTGTGCCTTTTGTTTTTAATTCCGATGCAATTTCTGTGTTTTATCGTCAATACGAAGGTCAAAGGGATACAGCAAACCTGAAGTGAAGCATCGGAATCTATAACTAGTGTCACAGGAATGGTTCAAAAAATAGACAGTAAGAAGAGTCTGTTTTCGTGTACTTAAGTCGGCATTGTGATTTTTGTATTTAATTCCGATGCAATTCCTGTGTTTCATCGTCAATAAGTAGGTCAGAGGGTACAGAGAACCTGTAGTGAAGCATCGGAATCTATAACTAGAGTCACAGGAATGGTTCAAAACATAGACAGTAAGAAGAGTCAGTTGTCTTGTACTTAAGTCGGCATTGTGCCTTTTGTATATAATTCCGATGCAATTTCTGTGTTTCGTCGTCAATAAGAAGGTCCATGGGATACAGTTAACCTGAAGTGAAGCATCGGAATCTAAAACCGGTCTCACAGGAAAGGTTCAAAGCATAGACAGTATGAAGAGCCTGCCTTGTTGTACTTGAGTCGGCATTGTGCCTCTTGTATTTAATTCCGATGCAATTACTGTGTTTCATCGTCAATAAGAAGGTCAGAGGGATGCAGTAAACCTGAAGTGAAGCATCGAAATCTATAACTAGTGTAAAAGGAATGGTTCAAAGCATAGACAGTAAGAAGAGTCAGTTTTCTTGTACTTAAGTCGGCATTGTGCCTTTTGTATTTAATTCCGATGCAATTTCTGTGTTTCATCGTCAATAAGACGGTCAGAGGGATACAGTAAACCTGAAGTGAAGCATCGGAATCTATAACTACTGTCACAGGAATGGTTCAAAACAAAGACAGTAAGAAGAGTCAGTTTTCTTGTACTTAAGTCAGCATTGTGCCTTTTGTATTTAATTCCGATGCAATTTCTGTGTTTCATCGTCAATAAGAAAGTCAGAGGGATACAGAAAATCTGAGGTGAAGCATCGGAATCTATAACTAGTGTCACACGAATGGTTCAAAACATAGACAGTAAGAAGAGTCAGTTATCTTGTACTTAAGTCGATATTGTGCATTTTGTATTTACTTCCGATGCCATTTCTGAGTTTCATCGTCAATAAGAAGGTCAGAGGGTACAGTGAACCTGTAGTGAAGCATCGGAATCTATAACTAGAGTCACAGGAATGGTTCAAAACATAGACAGTAAGAAGAGTCAGTTGTCTTGTACTTAAGTCGGCATTGTGCCTTTTGTATATAATTCCGATGCAATTTCTGTGTTTCGTCGTCAATAAGAAGGTCCATGGGATACAGTTAACCTGAAGTGAAGCATCGGAATCTAAAACCGGTCTCACAGGAAAGGTTCAAGGCATAGACAGTATGAAGAGCCTGCCTTGTTGTACTTGAGTCGGCATTGTGCCTCTTGTATTTAATTCCGATGCAATTACTGTGTTTCATCGTCAATAAGAAGGTCAGAGGGATACAGTAAACCTGAAGTGAAGCATTGGAATCTATAACTAGTGTCACAGGAATGGTTCAAAACATAGACAGTAAGAAGAGTCAGTTTTCTTGTACTTCAGTCGGCATAGTGCGTTTTGTATATAATTCCGATGCAATTTCTGTGTTTCATCGTCAGTAAGAAGGTCAGACTGATACAGTAAACCTGAAGTGAAGCTTCGGAACCTGTAACTAGTGTCACATGAATGGTTCAACACATAGACAGTAAGAAGAGTCAGTTATCTTGTACTTAAGTCGATATTGTGCATTTTGTATTTAATTCCGATGCTATTTCTGAGTTTCATCGTCAATAAGAAGGTCAGAGGGATACAGTAAACCTGAAGTGAAGCATCGGAATCCATAACTAGTGTCAAAGGAATGGTTCAAAACATAGACAGTAAGAACAGTCAGTTATCTTGTACTTAAGTAGGCATTGTGCCTTTTGTATTTAATTCCGATGCAATTTCTGTGTTTCATCGTCAATAAGAAGGTCAGAGGGATACAGTAAACCTGAAGTGAAGCATTGGAATCTATAACTAGTGTCACAGGATAGGTTCAAAAAATAGACAGAAAGAAGAGTCAGTTTTCTTGTACTTAAGTCGGCATTGTGCCTATTCTATTAAATTCCGATGCAATTTCTATGTTTCATCGGCTATAAGAAGGTCAGAGGGATACAGTAAACCTGAAGTGAAGCATCGGAATCTATAACTAGTGTCACAGGAAATGTTCAAAACATAGTCAGTAAGAAGAGACAGTTTTCTTGTACATAAATCGGCATTGTGCCTTTTGTATTTAATTCCGATGCAATTTCTGTGTTTCATCGACAATAAGGAGGTCAGAGAGATACAGTAAACCTGAAGTGAAGCATCGGAATCTGTAACTTGTGTCACAGGAATGCTTCAAAACATAGAGAGTAAGATGAGACAGTCTTCTTGTACTTAAGTCGGTATTCAGCATTTTGTATTTAATTTCGATGCCATTTCTGTGTTTCATCGTCAATATAAAGTCAGAGGGATACAGTAAACCTGAAGTGAAGCATCGGAATCTATAACTAGTGTCACAGGAATGGTTCAAAACATAGACAGTAAGAAGTGTCAGTTTTCTTGTACATAAGTCAGCATTGTGCCTTTTGTATTTAATTCCGATGCAATTTCTGTGTTTCATCGTCGATAAGAAGGTCAGAGGGATACAGTAAACCTGAAGTGAAGCATCGGAATCTATAACTAGTGTCACAGGAAAGGTTCAAAACATGGACAGTATGAAGAGCCAGCCTTCTTGTACTTGAGTCGGCATTGTGCCTTTTGTATTTAATTCCAATGCAATTTCTGTGTTTTATTGTCAATAAGAAGCTCAGAGGGATACAGTAAACCTGAAGTGAAGCATTGGAATCTATAACTAGTGTCACAGGAATGGTTCAAAGCATAGACAGTAAGAAGAGCCAGTCTTCTTGTACTTGAGTCGGAATTGTGCCTTTTATATTTAATTCCGATGCAATTTCTGTGTTTCATCGTCAATAAGAAGGTCAGAGGGATACAGTAAACCTGAAGTGAAGCATCGAAATCTATCACTTGTGTCACAGGAATACTTCAAATCATAGACAGTAAGATGAGACAGTCTTCTTGTACTTAAGTCGGCATTGAGCCTTTTGTATTTAATTCCGATGCAATTTCTGTGTTTCATCGTCAATATAAGGTCAGAGGGATACAGTAAAACTGAAGTGAAGCATCGGAATCCATAACTAGTGTCACAGGAATGGTTCAAAACATAGACAGTAAGAAGAGTCAGTTTTCTTGTACATAAGTCGGCATTGTGTCTTTTGTATGTAATTCCGATGCAATTTCTGTGTTTCATCGTCGATAAGAAGGTCAGAGGGATACAGTAAACCTGAAGTGAAGCATCGGAATCTATAACTAGTGTCACAGGAAAGGTTCAAAACATGGACAGTATGAAGAGCCGGCCTTCTTGTACTTGAGCCGGCATTGTGCCTTTTGTATTTAATTCCAATGCAATTTCTGTGTTTTATTGTCAATAAGAAGCTCAGAGGGATACAGTAAACCTGAAGTGAAGCATTGGAATCAATAACTAGTGTCACAGGAATGGTTCAAAGCATAGACTGTAAGAAGAGCCAGTCTTCTTGTACTTGAGTCGGAATTGTGCCTTTTGTATTTAATTCCGATGCAATTTCTGTGTTTCATCGTCAATAAGAAGGTCAGAGGGATACAGTAAACCTGAAGTGAAGCATCGGAATCTATAATTTGTGTCACAGGAATACTTCAAATCATAGACAGTAAGATGAGACAGTCTTCTTGTACTTAAGTCGGCATTGAGCCTTTTGTACTTAATTCCGATGCAATTTCTGTGTTTCATCGTCAATATAAGGTCAGAGGGATACAGTAAAACTGAAGTGAAGCATCGGAATCCATAACTAGTGTCACAGGAATGGTTCAAAACATAGACAGTAAGAAGAGTCAGTTTTCTTGTACATAAGTCGGCATTGTGCCTTTTGTATATAGTTCCGATGCAATTTCTGTGTTTCATCGTCAGTAAGAAGGTCAGAGTGATACAGTAAACATGACGTGAAGCATCGGAATCTATAACTAGTGTCACAGGAATGGTTCAAAGCATAGACAGTAAGAAGAGTCAGTTTTCTTGTACATAAGTCAGCATTGTGCCTTTTGTATTTAATTCCGATGCAATTTCTGTGTTTCATCGTCAATACGAAGGACAGAGGGATACAGTAAACCTGAAGTAAAGCATCGGTATCTATTACTAGTGTTACAGGATTGGTTCAAAAAATACACAGAATGAAGAGTCAGTTTTCTTGTACTTAAGTCGGCAGTGTGCCTTTTCTATTTAATTCCGATTCAATTTCTGTGTTTCATCGTCGATAAGAAGGTCAGAGGGATACAGTAAACCTGAAGTGAAGCATCGGAATCTATAACTAGTGTCACAGGAAAGGTTCAAAACATGGACAGTATGAAGAGCCAACCTTCTTGTACTTGAGTCGGCATTGTGCCTTTTGTATTTAATTCCGATGCAATTTGTGTGTTTCATCGTCGATAAGAAGGTCAGAGGGATACAGTAAACCTGAAGTGAAGCATCGGAATCTATAACTAGTGTCACAGGAAAGGTTCAAAACATGGACAGTATGAAGAGCCAACCTTCTTGTACTTGAGTCGGCATTGTGCCTTTTGTATTTAATTCCGATGCAATTTGTGTGTTTCATCATCAATAAGGAGGTTAGAGGGATACAGTATACCTGAAGTGAAGCTTCGGAACCTGTAACTAGTGTCACATGAATGGTTCAACACATAGACAGTAAAAACAGTCAGTTATCTTGTACTTAAGTAGGCATTGTGCCTTTTGTAATTAATTCCGATGCAATTTCTGTGTTTCATCGTCAATAAGAAGGTCAGAGGGATACAGTAAACCTGAAGTGAAGCATCGGAATCTAAATCCGGTCTCACAGGAAAGGTTCAACACATAGACAGTATGAAGAGCCAGCCTTCTTGTACTTAAGTCGCCATTGTGCATTTTGTATTAAATTCCGATGCAATTTCTATGAATCAAATTCAATAAGAATGTCAGAGGGATACAGTCGACCTGAAGTGAAGCATTGGAATCTATAACTAGTGTCACAGGAGTGGTTCAAATCATAGACAGTAAGAAGAGCCAGTCTTCTTGTACTTGAGCCGGAATTGTGCCTTTTGTATTTAATTCCGATGCTATTGCTGTGTTTCATCGTCAATAAGAAGGTCAGAGGGATACAGTAAACCTGAAGTGAAGCATCGGAATCTATAACTTGTGTCACAGGAATGCTTCAAATCATAGAGAGTAAGATGAGACAGTCTTCTTGTACTTAGTCGGCATTGAGCCTTTTGTATTTAATTCCGATGCAATTTCGGTGTTTCATCGTCAATATAAGGTCAGAGGGATACAGTAAACCTGAAGTGAAGCATCGGAAGCTATAACTAGTGTCACAGGAATGGTTCAATACTCAGACAGTAAGAAGAGTCAGTTTTCTTGTACATAAGTCGGCATTGTGGCTTTTGTATTTAATTCCGATGCAATTTCTGTGTTTCATCGTCAATAAGAAGGACAGAGGGATACAGCAAACCTGAAGTGAAGCATCGGAATCTATAACTAGTTTCACAGGATTGGTTCAAAAAATAGACAGAAAGAAGAGTCAGTATTCTTGTACTTAAGTCGACATTGTGCCTTTTCTATTTAATTCCGATGCAATTTCTGTGTTTCGTCGTCAATAAGAAGGTCCAAGGGATACAGTAAACCTGAAGTGAAGCATCGGAATCTAAATCCGGTCTCACAGGAAAGGTTCAACACATAGACAGTATGAAGAGCCAGCCTTCTTGTACTTGAGTCGGCATTGTGCCTTTTGTATTTAATTCCGATGCAATTTGTGTGTTTCATCATCAATAAGAAGGTTAGAGGGATACAGTATATCTGAAGTGAAGCTTCGGAACCTGTAACTAGTGTCACATGAATGGTTCAAAACATAGACAGTAAGAAGAGTCAGTCTTCTTGTACTTAAGTCGCCATTGTGCATTTTGTAATAAATTACGATGCAATTTCTATGAATCAAATTCAATAAGAATGTCAGAGGGATACAGTCGACCTGAAGTGAAGCATTGGAATCTATAACTAGTGTCACAGGAGTGGTTCAAATCATAGACAGTAAGAAGAGCCAGTCTTCTTGTACTTGAGCCGGAATTGTGCCTTTTGTATTTAATTCCGATGCTATTGCTGTGTTTCATCGTCAATAAGAAGGTCAGAGCGATACAGTAAACCTGAAGTGAAGCATCGGAATCTATAACTTGTGTCACAGGAATGCTTCAAATCATAGAGAGTAAGATGAGACAGTCTTCTTGTACTTAGTCGGCATTGAGCCTTTTGTATTTAATTCCGATGCAATTTCGGTGTTTCATCGTCAATATAAGGTCAGAGGGATACAGTAAACCTGAAGTGAAGCATCGGAATCTATAACTAGTGTCACAGGAATGGTTCAAAACATAGACAGTAAGAAGAGTCACTTTTCTTGTACATAAGTCGGCATTGTGGCTTTTGTATTTAATTCCGATGCAATTTCTGTGTTTCATCGTCAATAAGAAGGACAGATGGATACAGTAAACCCGAAGCGAAGCATCGGAATCTATAACTAGTGTCACAGGAATGGTTCAAAACATAGACAGTAAGAAGAGTCAGTTTTCTTGTACATAAGTCGGCAATGTGCCTTTTGTATTTAATTCCGATGCAATTTCTGTGTATCATCGTCAATAAGAAGGACAGAGGGATACAGTAAACCTGAAGTGAAACATCGGAATCTATAACTAGTGTCACAGGATTGGTTCAAAAAAAAGACAGAAAGAAGAGTCAGTTTTCTTGTACTTAAGTCTTCATTGTGCCTTTTCTATTTAATTCCGATGCAATTTCTGTGTTTCGTCGTCAATAAGAAGGTCCAAGGGATACAGTGAACCTGAAGTGAAGCATCGGAATCTAAATCCGGTCTCACAGGAAAGGTTCAACACATAGACAGTATGAAGAGCCAGCCTTCTAGTACTTGAGTCGGCATTGTGCCTTTTGTATTTAATTCCGATGCAATTTGTGTGTTTCATCGTCAATAAGAAGGTCAGAGGGATACAGTAAACCTGAAGTGAAGCTTCGGAACCTGTAACTAGTGTCACATGAATGGTTCAACACATAGGCAGTAAGAAGAGTCAGTTATCTTGTACTTAAGTCGTCATTGTGCATTTTGTATTTATTTCCGATGTAATTTCTGAGTTTCATCGTCAATAAGGAGGTCGGAGGCAAACAGTAAACCTGAAGTGAAGCATCGGAATCTCTAACTAGTGTCACAGGAATGGTTCAAAACATAGACAGTAAGAAGAGTCACTTTTCTTGTACATAAGTCGGCATTGTGGCTTTTGTATTTAATTCCGATGCAATTTCTGTGTTTCATCGTCAATAAGAAGGACAGAGGGATACAGTAAACCCGAAGTGAAGCATCGGAATCTATAACTAGTGTCACAGGAATGGTTCAAAACATAGACAGTAAGAAGAGTCAGTTTTCTTGTACATAAGTCGGCAATGTGCCTTTTGTATTTAATTCCGATGCAATTTCTGTGTATCATCGTCAATAAGAAGGACAGAGGGATACAGTAAACCTGAAGTGAAACATCGGAATCTATAACTAGTGTCACAGGATTGGTTCAAAAAATAGACAGAAAGAAGAGTCAGTTTTCTTGTACTTAAGTCTTCATTGTGCCTTTTCTATTTAATTCCGATGCAAATTCTGTGTTTCGTCGTCAATAAGAAGGTCCAAGGGATACAGTAAACCTGAAGTGAAGCATCGGAATCTAAATCCGGTCTCACAGGAAAGGTTCAACACATAGACAGTATGAAGAGCCAGCCTTCTAGTACTTGAGTCGGCATTGTGCCTTTTGTATTTAATTCCGATGCAATTTGTGTGTTTCATCGTCAATAAGAAGGTCAGAGGGATACAGTAAACCTGAAGTGAAGCTTCGGAACCTGTAACTAGTGTCACATGAATGGTTCAAAACATAGACAGTAAGAAGAGCCGGTCTTCTTGTAGTTGAGTCGGCATTGTAATTTTTGTATTTAATTCCGATGCAATTTCTGTGTTTCATCGACAATAAGAAGGTCAGAGGGATACAGTAAACCAGAAGCGATGCATCGGGATCCATAACTAGTGTCACAGGAATGGTTCAAAACATAGACAGTAAGAAGAGTCAGTCTTCGTGTACTTACGTTACCATTGTGCATTTTGTATTAAATTCCGATGCAATTTCTATGAATCAAATTCAATAAGAATGTCAGAGGGATACAGTCAACCTGAAGTGAAGCATTGGAATCTATAACTAGTGTCACAGGAGTGGTTCAAATCATAGACAGTAAGAAGAGTCAGTTTTCTTGTACTTAAATCGCCATTGTGCCTTTTGTATTTAATTCCGATGCAATTTCTGTGTTTCATCGACAATAAGGATTTCAGACGGATACAGTAAACCTGAAGTGAAGCATCGGATTCTATAACTAGTGTCACAGGAATGGTTCAAAACATAGACAGTAAGAAGAGCCAGTCTTCTTGTACTTGAGTCGGATATGTGTCTTTTGTATTTAATTCCGATGCAATTTCTGTGTTTCATCGTCAATAAGAACGTCACAGGGATACAGTAAACCTGAAGTGAAGCATCGGAATCTATAACTTGTGTCACAGGAATGCTTCAATACATAGAGAGTAAGATGAGACTGTCTTCTTGTACTTTAGTCTGCATTGAGCCTTTGTATTTAATTCCGATGCAATTTCTGTGTTTCATCGTCAATATAAAGTCAGAGGGATACAGTAAACCTGAAGTGAAGCATCGGAATCTATAACTAGTGTCACAGGAACGGTTCAAAACATAGACAGTAAGAAGAGTCAGTTATCTTGTACTTAAGTCGATATTGTGCATTTTGTAATTAATTCCGATGCTATTGCTGTGTTTCATCGTCAATAAGAAGGTCAGAGGGATACAGTAAACCTGAAGTGAAGCATCGGAATCTATAACTTGTGTCACAGGAATGCTTCAAATCATAGAGAGTAAGATGAGACAGTCTTCTTGTACTTAAGTCGGCATTGAGCCTTTTGTATTTAATTCCGAAGCAATTTCGGTGTTTCATCGTCAATAAGAAGGTCAGAGGGATACAGTAAACCAGAAGTGAAGCATTGGAATCTATAACTAGTGTCACAGGAATGGTTCAAAACATAGACCGTAAGAAGAGTCAGTTTTCTTGTACTTCAGTCGGCATAGTGCCTTTTGCATTTATTTCCGATGTAATTTCTGAGTTTCATCGTCAATAAGGAGGTCGGAGGGATACAGTAAACCTGAAGTGAAGATTCGGAATCTATAACTAGTGTCACAGGAATGGTTCAAAACATAGACAGTAAGAAGAGCCAGTCTTCTTGTACTTGAGTCGGAATTGTGCCTTTTGTATTTACTTCCGATGCAATTTCTGTGTTTCATCGTCAACAAGAAGGTCAGAGGGATACAGTAAACCTGAAGTGAAGCATTGGAGTCTATAACTTGTGTCACAGGAATGCTTCAAAACATAGAGAGTAAGATGAGACAGTCTTCTTGTACTTAAGTCGGCATTGAGCCTTTTGTATTTAATTCCGATGCAATTTCTGTGTTTCATCGTCAACATAAAGTCAGAGGGATACAGTAAACCTGAAGTGAAGCATTGGAATCTATAACTAGTGTCACAGGATTGGTTCAAAACATAGACAGTAAGAGGAGTCAGTTTTCTTGTACATAAGTCAGCATTGTGCCTTTTGTATTTAATTCCGATGCAATTTCTGTGTTTCATCGTCAATACGAAGGACAGAGGGATACAGTAAACCTGAACTAAAGCTTCGGAATCTATTACTAGTGTCACAGGAAAGGTTCAAAACATGGACAGTATGAAGAGCCAGCCTTCTTGTACTTGAGTCGGCACTGTGCCTTTTGTATTTAATTCCAATGCAATTTCTGTGTTTCATTGTCAATAAGAAGCTCAGAGGGATACAGTAAACCTGAAGTGAAGCATTGGAATCTATAAGTAGTGTCACAGGAATGGTTCAAAGCATAGACAGTAAGAGGAGCCAGTCTTCTTGTACTTGAGTCGGAATTGTGCCTTTTGTATTTAATTCCGATGCAATTTCTGTGTTTCATCGTCAATAAGAAGGTCAGAGGGATACAGTAAACCTGAAGTGAAGCATCGGAATCTATAACTTGTGCCACAGGAGTGCTTCAAATCATAGAGAGTAAGATGAGACAGTCTTCTTGTACTTAAGTCGGCATTGAGCCTTTTGTATTTAATTCCGATGCAATTTCTGTGTTTCATCGTCAATATAAGGTCAGAGGGATACAGTAAACCTGAAGTGAAGCATCGGAATCTATAACTAGTGTCACAGGAATGGTTCAAAACATAGACAGTAAGAAGAGTCAGTTTTCTTGTACATAAGTCGGCAATGTGCCTTTTGTATTTAATTCCGATGCAATTTCTGTGTTTCATCGTCAATAAGAAGGACAGAGGGATACAGTAAACCTGAAGTGAAACATCGGAATCTATAACTAGTGTCACAGGAATGGTTCAAAACATAGACAGTAAGAAGAGTCAGTTTTCTTGTACTTAAGTCGGCATTGTGCCTATTGTATTTAATTCCGATGCAATTTCTGTGTTTCATCGTCAATAAGAAGGTCAGAGGGATACAGTAAACCTGAAGTGAAGCATCGGAATCTATAACTAGTGTCACAGGAATGGTTCAAATCATGGACAGTAAGAACAGTCAGTTATCTTGAACTTAAGAATGCATTGTGCCTTTTGTAATTAATTCCGATGCAATTTTTGTGTTTAATCGTCAATAAGAAGGTCGGAGGGATACAGTAAACCTGGAGTGAAGCATCGGAATCTATAACTAGTGTCACAGGAATGGTTCAAAACATAGACAGTAAGAAGAGTCAGTTTTCTTGTACTTCAGTCAGCATAGTGTCTTTTGCATACAATTCCGATGCAATTTCTGTGTTTCATCGTCAATAAGAAGGTCAGACTGATACAGTAAACATGAAGTGAAGCATCGGACTCTATAACTAGTGTCACAGGAATGGTTTAAACATAGACAGTAAGAAGAGTCGGTTCTCTTGTACTTAAGTCGTCATTGTGCCTTTTGTATTTAATTCCGATGTAATTTCTGAGTTTCATCGTCAATAAGGAGGTCGGAGGGATACAGTAAACCAGAAGTGAAGCACCGGAATCTATAACTAGTGTCACAGGAATGGTTCAAAACATAGACAGTAAGAAGAGCCAGTCTTCTTGTACTGAGTCGGCATTGTGCCTTTTGTATTTAATTCCGATGCAATTTCTGTGTTTCATCGTCAATACGAAGGTCAGAGAGATACAGCAAACCTGAAGTGAAGCATCGGGATCCATAACTAGTGTCACAGGAATGGCTGAAAACATAGACAGTAAGAGGAGTCAGTCTTCTTGTACTTAAGTCTTCATTGTGCCTTTTGTATTAAATTCCGATGCAATTTCTATGTTTCATCTTCAATAAGAAGGTCAAAGGGATACAGTAAACCTGAAGTGAAGCATCGGAAACTGTAACTAGTGTCACAGGAGTGGTTCAAATCATAGACAGTAAGAAGAGTCAGTTTTCTTGTACTTAAGTCGGCATTGTGCCTTTTGTATTTAATTCCGATGCAATTTCTGTGTTTCATCGTCAATAAGAAGGTCGAAGTGATACAGTAAACCTGAAGTGAAGCATCGGAATCTATAACTAGTGTCACCGGAATGGTACAGAACATAGACAGTAAGAAGGGTCAGTTTTCTTGTGCTTGAGTCGGATTTGTGTCCTTTGTATATAATTCCGATGCAATTTCTGTGTTCATCGACAATAAGAAGGGCAGAGGGATACAGCAAACCTGAAGCGAAGCATCGGAATCTATAACTAGTGTCACAGGAAATGTTCAAAACATAGTCAGTAAGAAGAGTCAGTTTTCTTGTACCTAAATCGTTATTGTGCCTTTTGTATTTAATTCTGATGCAATTTCTGTGTTTCATCGTCAATAAGATGGTCAGAGGGATATAGTGAGCCTGAAGTCGAGCATCCGAATCCATAACTAGTGTCTCAAGAATGGTTCAAAACATAGACAGTAAGAAGAGCCAGTCTTCTTGTACTTGAGTCGGCATTGTGCCTTTTGTATTTAATTCCGATGCAATTTCTGTGTTTCATCTACAATAAAGAGGTCAGAGGGATACAGTAAACCTGAAGTGAAGCATCGGAATCTATAACTAGTGTCACAGGAATGGTTCAAAACATAGACAGTAAGAAGAGCCAGTCTTCTTGTACTTGAGTCGGAATTGTGCCTTTTGTATTTAATTCCGATGCAATTTCTGTGTTTCCTCGTCAATAAGAAGGTCAGAGGCATACAGTAAACCTGAAGTGAAGCATCGGAATCTATAACTAGTGTCACAGGAATGTTTCAAATCATAGACAGTAAGAAGAGTCAGTTTTCTTTTACTTAAGTCGGCAGTGTGCCTTTTGTATTTAGTTCCGATGCAATTTCTGTGTTTCATCGTCAATAAGAAGGACAGAGGGATACAGTAAACCTGAAGTGAAACATCCGAATCTATAACTAGTGTCACAGGATTGGTTCAAAAAATAGACAGAAAGAAGAGTCACTTTTCTTGTACTTAAGTCATCATTGTGCCTTTTCTATTTAATTCCGATGCAATTTCTGTGTTTCAACGTCGATAAGAAGTTCAGAGGGATACAGTAAACCTGAAGTGAAGCATCGGAATCTATAACTAGTGTCACAGGAAAGGTTCAAAACATAGACAGTCCGAAGAGCCAGCCTTCTTGTACTTGAGTCGGCATTGTGCCTTTTGTATTTAATTCCGATGCAATTTCTGTGTTTCATCGTCAATAAGAAGGTCAGAGGGATACAGTAAACCCAAAGTGAAGCATCGGATTCTATAAGTAGTGTCAAAGGAATGGTTCAAAACATAGACAGTAAGAAGAGTCAGTTTTCTTGTACTTAAGTCGGCATTGTGCCTATTGTATTTAATTCCGATGCAATTTCTGTGTTTCATCGTCAATAAGAAGGTCAGAGGGATACAGTAAACCTTAAGTGAAGCATCGGAATCTATAACTAGTGTCACAGGAATGGTTCAAAACATGGACAGTAAGAACAGTCAGTTATCTTGAACTTAAGAATGCATTGTGCCTTTTGTAATTAATTCCGATGCAATTTCTGTGTTTCATCGTCAATAAGAAGGTCAGAGGGATACAGTAAACCTGAAGTGAAGCATCGGTATCTATAACTTGTGCCACAGGAATGCTTCAAATCATAGAGAGTAAGATGAGACAGTCTTCTTGTACTTAAGTCGGCATTGAGCCTTTTGAATTTAATTCCGATGCAATTTCTGTGTTTCATCGTCAATATAAGGTCAGAGGGATACAGTAAACCTGAAGTGAAGCATCGGAATCTATAACTAGTCTCACAGGAATGGTTCAAAACATAGACAGTAAGAAGAGTCAGTTTTCCTGTACATAAGTCGGCAATGTGCCTTTTGTATTTAATTCCGATGCAATTTCTGTGTTTCATCGTCAATAAGAAGGACAGAGGGATACAGTAAACCTGAAGTGAAACATCGGAATCTATAACTAGTGTCACAGGATTGGTTCAAAAAATAGACAGAAAGACGAGTCAGTTTTCTTGTACTTAAGTCATCATTGTGCCTTTTCTATTTAATTCCGATGCAATTTCTGTGTTTCATCGTCGATAAGAAGGTCAGAGGGATACAGTAAACCTGAAGTGAAGCATCGGAATCTATAACTAGTGTCACAGGAAAGGTTCAAAACATAGACAGTCTGAAGAGCCAGCCTTCTTGTACTTGAGTCGGCATTGTGCCTTTTGTATTTAATTCCGATGCAATTTCTGTGTTTCATCGTCAATAAGAAGGTCAGAGGGACACAGTAAACCCGAAGTGAAGCATCGGATTATATAACTAGTGTCACAGGAATGGTTCAAAACATAGACAGCAAGAAGAGTCAGTTTTCTTGTACTTAAGTCGGCATTGTGCCTATTGTATTTAATTCCGATGCAATTTCTGTGTTTCATCGTCAATAAGAAGGTCAGAGGGATACAGTAAACCTGAAGTGAAGCATCGGAATCTATAACTAGTGTCACAGGAATGGTTCAAAACATGGACAGTAAGAACAGTCAGTTATCTTGAACTTAAGAATGCATTGTGCCTTTTGTAATTAATTCCGATGCAATTTTTGTGTTTAATCGTCAATAAGAAGGTCAGAGGGATACAGTAAACCTGGAGTGAAGCATCGGAATCTATAACTAGTGTCACAGGAATGGTTCAAAACATAGACAGTAAGAAGAGCCAGTCTTCTTGTGCTGAGTCGGCATTGTGCCTTTTGTATTTAATTCCGATGCAATTTCTGTGTTTCATCGTCAATACGAAGGTCAGAGAGATACAGCAAACCTGAAGTGAAGCATCGGGATCCATAACTAGTGTCACAGGAATGGCTGAAAACATAGTCAGTAAGAAGAGTCAGTCTTCTTGTACTTAAGTCTTCATTGTGCCTTTTGTATTAAATTCCGATGCAATTTCTGTGTTTCATCTTCAATAAGAAGGTCAAAGGGATACAGTAAACCTGAAGTGAAGCATCGGAAACTGTAACTAGTGTCACAGGAGTGGTTCAAATCATAGACAGTAAGAAGAGTCAGTTTTCTTGTACTTAAGTCGGCATTGTGCCTTTTGTATTTAATTCCGATGCAATTTCTGTGTTTCATCGTCAATAAGAAAGTCAAAGGGATACTGTAAACCTGAGGTGAAGCATAGGAATCTATAACTAGTGTCACATGAATGGTTGATAACATAGACAGTAAGAAGAGCCAGTTATTTTGTACTTAAGTCGGCATTGTGCCTTTTGTATTTAATTCCGATGCAATTTCTGTGTTTCATCGTCAATATGAAGGCCAGAGGGATACAGTAAAGCTGAAGTGAAGCATCGGAATCTATAACTAGTGTCACCGGAATGGTTCAAAGCATAGACAGTAAGAAGAGTCAGTTTTCTTGTACTTAAGTCAGCATAGTGCCTTTTGCATGCAATTCCGATGCAATTTCTGTGTTTCATCGTCAATAAGAAGGTCAGACTGATACAGTAAACATGAAGTGAAGCATCGGACTCTATAACTAGTGTCACAGGAATGGTGCAAACATAGACAGTAAGAAGAGTCGGTTCTCTTGTACTTAAGTCGTCATTGTGCCTTTTGTATTTAATTCCGATGTAATTTCTGAGTTTCATCGTCATTAAGGAGGACGGAGGGATACAGTAAACCAGAAGTGAAGCACCGGAATCTATAACTAGTGTCACAGGAATGGTTCAAAGCATAGACAGTAAGAAGAGCCAGTCTTCTTGTGCTGAGTCGGCATTGTGCCTTTTGTATTTAATTCCGATGCAATTTCTGTGTTTCATCGTCAATACGAAGGTCAGAGAGATACAGCAAACCTGAAGTGAAGCATCGGGATCCATAACTAGTGTCACAGGAATGGCTGAAAACATAGGCAGTAAGAAGAGTCAGTCTTCTTGTACTTAAGTCTTCATTGTGCCTTTTGTATTAAATTCCGATGCAATTTCTGTGTTTCATCTTCAATAAGAAGGTCAAAGGGATACAGTAAACCTGAAGTGAAGCATCGGAAACTGTAACTAGTGTCACAGGAGTGGTTCAAATCATAGACAGTAAGAAGAGTCAGTTTTCTTGTACTTAAGTCGGCATTGTGCCTTTTGTATTTAATTCCGATGCAATTTCTGTGTTTCATCGTCAATAAAAAGGTCAGAGGGATACAGTAATCCTGATGTGAAGCATCGGAATCTATAACTAGTGTCACAGGAATGGTACAGAACATAGACAGTAAGAAGGGTCAGTTTTCTTGTGCTTGAGTCGGATTTGTGCCCTTTGTATATAATTCCGATGCAATTTCTGTGTTCATCGACAATAAGAAGGGCAGAGGGATACAGCAATCCTGAAGTGAAGCATCGGAATCTATAACTAGTGTCACAGGAAATGTTCAAAACATAGTCAGTAAGAAGAGTCAGTTTTCTTGTACTTAAATCGTTATTGTGCCTTTTGTATTTAATTCCGATGCAATTTCTGTGTTTCATCGTCAATAAGATGGTCAGAGGGATATAGTAAGCCTGAAGTCGAGCATCCGAATCCATAACCAGTGTCACAAGAATAATTCAAAACATAGACAGTAAGAAGAGCCAGTCTTCTTGTACTTGAGTCTTCATTGTGCCTTTTGTATATAATTCTGATGCAATTTCTGTGTTTCATCGACAATAAGGAGGTCAGAGGGATACAGTAAACCTGAAGTGAAGCATCGGAATCTATAACTAGTGTCACAGGAATGGTTCAAAACATAGACAGTAAGAAGAGCCAGTCTTCTTGTACTTGAGTCGGAATTGTGCCTTTTGTATTTAATTCCGATGCAATTTCTGTGTTTCATCGTCAATAAGAAGGTCAGAGGGATACAGTAAACCTGAAGTGAAGCATCGGAATCTATAACTAGTGTCACAGGAATGTTTCAAATCATAGACAGTAAGAAGAGTCAGTTTTCTTTTACTTAAGTCGGCTTTGTGCCTTTTGTATTTATATCCAATGCAATTTCTGTGTTTCATCGTCAATAAGAAGGTCCATGGGATACAGTACACCTGAAGTGAAGCATCGGAATCTAGTATCGGTCTCACAGGAAAGGCTCAAAGCATAGACAGTATGAAGAGCCAGCCTTCTTTTACTTGAGTCGGCATTGTGCTTTTGTATTTAATTCCGATGCAATTTCTGTGTTTCATCGTCAATAAGGAGGTCAGAGGGATACAGTAAATCTGAAGTGAAGCATCGGAGTCTATAACTAGTGTCACATGAATGGTTCAATACATAGACAGTAAGAAGAGTCAGTTATCTTGTACTTAAGTCGGCATTGTGCCTTTTGTTATTAATTCCGATGCAATTTCTGTGTTTCATCGTCAATAAGAAGGTCAGAGGGATACAGTAAACCTGAAGTGAAGCATCGGAATCTATAACTAGTGTCACAGGAATGGTTCAAAACATAGCCAGTAAGAAGAGTCAGTTTTCTAGTACTTAAGTCGGCATTGTGCCTATTGTATTTAATTCCAATGCAATTTCTGTGTTTCATCGTCAATAAGAAGGTCAGAGGGATACAGTAAAGCTCAAGTGAAGCATCGGAATCTATAACTAGTGTCACAGGAATGGTTCAAAGCTTAGACAGTAAGAAGTGTCTGTTTTCTTGTACTTAAGTCGGCATTGTGCCTTTTCTATTTAAATCCGATGCAATTTGTGTGTTTCATCGTCAATAAGAAGGTCAGAGCGATACAGTAAACCTCAAGTGAAGCATCGGAATCTATAACTAGTGTCACAGGAATGGTTCAAAACATAGACAGTAAGAAGGGTCAGTTTTCTTGTACTTAAGTCGATATTGTGCCTTTTGTATTTAATTCAGATGCTATTTCTGTGTTTCATCGTCAATATGAAGGTCAGAGGGATACAGTAAACCTGAACTGAAGCATCGGAATCTATAACTAGTGTCACAGGAATGCTTCAAAACATAGACAGTAAGAAGAGTCAGATTTCTTGTACTTAAGTCGGCATTGTGCCTTTTGTATTTAATTCCGATTCAATTCCAGTGTTTCATCGTCAATAAGAAGGTCACAGGGATACAGTAAACCTGAAGTGAATCAACGGAATCTATAACTAGTGTCACATGCTTGGTTCAAAATATAGACAGTAAGAAGATTCAGTTTTCTTGCACTTACGTCGGCATTGTGCCTTTTGTATTTTATTCCGATGCAATTTCAGTGTTTCATCGTCAATAAGAAGGTCAGAGGGATACAGTAGACCTGAATTAAAGCTTCGGAATCTATAATTAGTGACACAGGAATGGTTCAAAACGCAGACAGTACGAAGAGTCAGTTTTCTTGGACTTAAGTCGGCATTGTGCCTTTTGTATTTAATTCCGATGCAACTTCTGTGTATCATTAACAATAAGAAGGTCAGAGGGATACAGTAAACCTGAAATGAAGCATCGGAATCTATAACTAGTGTCACAGGAATGGTTCAAAACATAGACAGTAAGAAGAGTCAGTTTTCTTGTATTTAAGTAGGCATTGTTCCATTTCTATTTAACTCCGATGCAATTTCTATGTTTCATCGTCAATAAGACGGTCAGAGGGATACAGTAAACTTGAAGTGAAGCATCGAAATCAATAACTAGTGTCACAGGAATGGTACAAAACATTGACAGTAAGAAAAGTCAGTTTTCTTGTACTTAAGTCGGCATTTTGCCTTTTGTATTTAATTCCGATGCAATTTCTGTGTTTCATCAACAATAAGAATGTCGGAGGGATACGGTAAACCTGAAGTGAAGCATCGGAATCTATAACTAGTGTCACATGACTGATTCAAATCATAGACAGTAAGAAGAGTCAGTTTTCTTGTACTTAAGTCGGCATTGTGCTTTTTGTATTTAATTCCAATGCAATTTCTGTGTTTCATCGTCAATAAGAAGGTCAGAGGGATACAGTAAACCTGAAGTGAATCAACGGAATGTATAACTAGTGTCACATGATTGGTTCAAAATATAGACAGTAAGAAGGTTCAGTTTTCTTGTACTTAAGTCGGCATTGTGCCTTTTGTGTTTAATTCCGATGCAATTTCAGTGTTTCATCGTCAATAAGAAGGTCAGAGGGATACAGTAGACCTGAAGTGAAGCATCGGAATCTATAACTAGTGACACAGGAATGGTTCAAAACATAGACAGTAAGAAGAGTCTGTTTTCTTGTACTTAAGTCGGCATTGTGCCTTTTGTATTTAATTCCGATGCAATTTCTGTGTTTAATCAACAATAAGAAGGTCAGAGGGATACAGTAAACCTGAAATGAAGCATCGGAATCTATAACTAGTGTCACAGGAATAGTTCAAAACATAGACAGTAAGAAGAGTCAGTTTTCTTGTATTTAAGTCGGGATTGTTCCTTTTCTATTTAATTCCGATTCAATTTCTATGTTTCATCGTCAGTAAGACGGTCAGAGGGTTCAGTAAACCTGAAGTGAAGCATCGGAATCTATAACTAGTGTCACAGGAATGGTACAAAACATAGACAGTAAGAAGAGTCAGGTTTCTTGTACTTAGGTCGGCATTTTGCCTTTTGTATTTAATTCCGATGCAATTTCTGTGTTTCATCAACAATACGAAGGACAGAGGGATACGGTAAACCTGAAGTGAAGCATCGGAATCTATAACTAGTGTCACAGGAATGGTTCAAAACTTAGACAGTAAGAAGAGTCAGTTTTCTTGTACTTAAGTCGGCATTGTGCCTTTTGTATTTAATTCCGAAGCAATTTCTGTGTTTCATCGTCAATAAGAAGGTCAGAGGGATACAGTAAACCTGAAGTGAAGCATCGGAATCTATAACTAATGTCACATGACTGGTTCAAAGCATAGACAGTAAGAAGAGTCAGTTTTCTTGTACTTAAGTCGGCATTGTGCTTTTTGTATTTAATTCCGATGCAATTTCTGTGTTGCATCGTCAATAAGAAGGTCAGAGGGATACAGTAAACCTGAAGTGAAGCATCGCAATCTATAAGTAGTGTCACAGGAATGGTTCAAAACATAGACAGTAAAAAGAGTCAGTTTTCTTGTACTTTAGTCGGCATTGTGCCTTTTGTATTTCATTCCGAAGCTATTTCTGTGTTTCATCGTCAATAAGAATGTCTGAGGGATACAGTAAACCTGAAGTGAAGCATCGGAATCTATAACAAGTGTCACAGGACTGGATCAAATCATAGACTGTAAGGAGAGTCAGTTTTATCGTACTTAAGACGGCATTGTACCTTTTCTATTTAAATCCAATGCAATTTCTGTGTTTCATCGTCAATAAGAAGGTCAGAGGGATACGGTAAACCTGAAGTGAAGCATCGGAATCTATAACTAGTGTCACAGGAATTGTTCAAAACATAGACAGTAAAAAGGGTCAGTTTTCTTGTACTTAAGTCTGCATTGTGCCTTTTGCATTTAATTCCGATGCAATTTCTGTGTCTCATCGTCAATAAGAATGTCAGAGGGATACAGCAAACCTCAAGTGTTGCATCGGAATCTATAACTAGTGTCACAGGAATGCTTCAAAGCATAGACAGTAAGAAGAGTCAGTTTTGTTGTACATAAGTCGGCATTGTGCCTTTTGTATTTAATTCCGATGCAATTTCTGTGTTTCATCGTCCATATGAAGGTCAGAGGGATACAGTAAACCTGAAGTGAAGCATCGGAACCTATAACTAGAGTCACATGAATAGTTCAACACATACACAGTAAGAAGAGTCAGTTATCTAGTACTTAAGTCGATATTGTGCCTTTTGTATTTAATTCCGATGCTATTTCTGTGTTTCATCGTCAATAAGAAGGTCAGAGGGATACAGTAAACCTGAACTGAAGCATCGGAATCTATAACCAGTGTCACAGGAATGTTCAAAACATAGACAGTAAGAAGAGTCAGTTTTCTTGTACTTAAGTCGGTATTGTGCCTTTTGTATTTAATTCCGAAGCAATTTCTGTGTTTCATCGTAAATAAGGTCAGAGGGATACAGTAAACCCGAAGTGAATCAACGGAATCTATAACTAGTGTCACATGATTGGTTCAAAATATAGACAGTAAGAAGATTCACTTTTCTTGTACTTAAGTCGGCATTGTGCCTTTTGTATTTAATTCCGATGCAATTTCAATGTTTCATCGTCAATACGAAGGTCAGAGGGATACAGTAGACCTGAAGTGAAGCATCGGAATCTATACCTAGTGACACAGGAATGGTTCAACACATAGACAGTGAGAAGAGTCAGTTTTCTTGTACTTAAGTCGGCATTGTTCCTTTTCTATTTAATTCCGATGCAATTTCTATGTTTCATCGTCAATAAGACAGTCAGAGGGATACAGTAAACCTGAAGTGAAGCATCGGAATCTGTAACTAGTGTCACAGGAATGGTTCAAAACATAGACAGTGAGAAGAGTCAGTTTTCTTGTACTTAAGTCTGCATTGTGCCTTTTGTATTTGATTCCGATGCAATTTCTGTGTTTCATCGCCAATAAGATGGTCAGAGGGATACAGTAAACCTGAAGTGAAGCATCGGAATCTATAACTAGTGTCACATGAATGGTTCAACGCACAGGCAGTAAGAAGAGTCAGTTATCTAGTACTTAAGTCGATATTGTGCCTTTTGTATTTAGTTCCGATGCAATTTCTGTGTTTCATCGTCAATAAGAAGGTCAGAGGGATACAGTAAACCTGAAGTGAAGCATCGGAATCTATAACCAGTGTTACAGGAATGGTTCAAAACATAGACAGTAAGAAGAGTCAGTTTTCTTGTACATAAGTCGGCATTGTGCCTTTTGTATTTAATTCCGATGCAATTTCTGTGTTTCATCGTCAATAAGAAGGTCAGACGGATACAGTGAATCTGAAGTGAAGCATCGGAATCTATAACTAGTGTCACATGAATGGTTCAACGCACAGGCAGTAAGAAGAGTCAGTTATCTAGTACTTAAGTCGATATTGTGCCTTTTGTATTTAGTTCCGATGCAATTTCTGTGTTTCATCGTCAATAAGAAGGTCAGAGGGATACAGTAAACCTGAAGTGAAGCATCGGAATCTATAACCAGTGTTACAGGAATGGTTCAAAACATAGACAGTAAGAAGAGTCAGTTTTCTTGTACTTAAGTCTGCATTGTGCCTTTTGTATTTGATTCCGATGCAATTTCTGTGTTTCATCGCCAATAAGATGGTCAGAGGGATACAGTAAACCTGAAGTGAAGCATCGGAATCTATAACTAGTGTCACATGAATGGTTCAACGCACAGGCAGTAAGAAGAGTCAGTTATCTAGTACTTAAGTCGATATTGTGCCTTTTGTATTAAATTCCGATGCAATTTCTGTGTTTCATCTTCAATAAGAAGGTCAAAGGGATACAGTAAACCTGAAGTGAAGCATCGGAAACTGTAACTAGTGTCACAGGAGTGGTTCAAATCATAGACAGTAAGAAGAGTCAGTTTTCTTGTACTTAAGTCGGCATTGTGCCTTTTGTATTTAATTCCGATGCAATTTCTGTGTTTCATCGTCAATAAAAAGGTCAGAGGGATACAGTAATCCTGATGTGAAGCATCGGAATCTATAACTAGTGTCACAGGAATGGTACAGAACATAGACAGTAAGAAGGGTCAGTTTTCTTGTGCTTGAGTCGGATTTGTGCCCTTTGTATATAATTCCGATGCAATTTCTGTGTTCATCGACAATAAGAAGGGCAGAGGGATACAGCAATCCTGAAGTGAAGCATCGGAATCTATAACTAGTGTCACAGGAAATGTTCAAAACATAGTCAGTAAGAAGAGTCAGTTTTCTTGTACTTAAATCGTTATTGTGCCTTTTGTATTTAATTCCGATGCAATTTCTGTGTTTCATCGTCAATAAGATGGTCAGAGGGATATAGTAAGCCTGAAGTCGAGCATCCGAATCCATAACCAGTGTCACAAGAATAATTCAAAACATAGACAGTAAGAAGAGCCAGTCTTCTTGTACTTGAGTCTTCATTGTGCCTTTTGTATATAATTCTGATGCAATTTCTGTGTTTCATCGACAATAAGGAGGTCAGAGGGATACAGTAAACCTGAAGTGAAGCATCGGAATCTATAACTAGTGTCACAGGAATGGTTCAAAACATAGACAGTAAGAAGAGCCAGTCTTCTTGTACTTGAGTCGGAATTGTGCCTTTTGTATTTAATTCCGATGCAATTTCTGTGTTTCATCGTCAATAAGAAGGTCAGAGGGATACAGTAAACCTGAAGTGAAGCATCGGAATCTATAACTAGTGTCACAGGAATGTTTCAAATCATAGACAGTAAGAAGAGTCAGTTTTCTTTTACTTAAGTCGGCTTTGTGCCTTTTGTATTTATATCCAATGCAATTTCTGTGTTTCATCGTCAATAAGAAGGTCCATGGGATACAGTACACCTGAAGTGAAGCATCGGAATCTAGTATCGGTCTCACAGGAAAGGCTCAAAGCATAGACAGTATGAAGAGCCAGCCTTCTTTTACTTGAGTCGGCATTGTGCTTTTGTATTTAATTCCGATGCAATTTCTGTGTTTCATCGTCAATAAGGAGGTCAGAGGGATACAGTAAATCTGAAGTGAAGCATCGGAGTCTATAACTAGTGTCACATGAATGGTTCAATACATAGACAGTAAGAAGAGTCAGTTATCTTGTACTTAAGTCGGCATTGTGCCTTTTGTTATTAATTCCGATGCAATTTCTGTGTTTCATCGTCAATAAGAAGGTCAGAGGGATACAGTAAACCTGAAGTGAAGCATCGGAATCTATAACTAGTGTCACAGGAATGGTTCAAAACATAGCCAGTAAGAAGAGTCAGTTTTCTAGTACTTAAGTCGGCATTGTGCCTATTGTATTTAATTCCAATGCAATTTCTGTGTTTCATCGTCAATAAGAAGGTCAGAGGGATACAGTAAAGCTCAAGTGAAGCATCGGAATCTATAACTAGTGTCACAGGAATGGTTCAAAGCTTAGACAGTAAGAAGTGTCTGTTTTCTTGTACTTAAGTCGGCATTGTGCCTTTTCTATTTAAATCCGATGCAATTTGTGTGTTTCATCGTCAATAAGAAGGTCAGAGCGATACAGTAAACCTCAAGTGAAGCATCGGAATCTATAACTAGTGTCACAGGAATGGTTCAAAACATAGACAGTAAGAAGGGTCAGTTTTCTTGTACTTAAGTCGATATTGTGCCTTTTGTATTTAATTCAGATGCTATTTCTGTGTTTCATCGTCAATATGAAGGTCAGAGGGATACAGTAAACCTGAACTGAAGCATCGGAATCTATAACTAGTGTCACAGGAATGCTTCAAAACATAGACAGTAAGAAGAGTCAGATTTCTTGTACTTAAGTCGGCATTGTGCCTTTTGTATTTAATTCCGATTCAATTCCAGTGTTTCATCGTCAATAAGAAGGTCACAGGGATACAGTAAACCTGAAGTGAATCAACGGAATCTATAACTAGTGTCACATGCTTGGTTCAAAATATAGACAGTAAGAAGATTCAGTTTTCTTGCACTTACGTCGGCATTGTGCCTTTTGTATTTTATTCCGATGCAATTTCAGTGTTTCATCGTCAATAAGAAGGTCAGAGGGATACAGTAGACCTGAATTAAAGCTTCGGAATCTATAATTAGTGACACAGGAATGGTTCAAAACGCAGACAGTACGAAGAGTCAGTTTTCTTGGACTTAAGTCGGCATTGTGCCTTTTGTATTTAATTCCGATGCAACTTCTGTGTATCATTAACAATAAGAAGGTCAGAGGGATACAGTAAACCTGAAATGAAGCATCGGAATCTATAACTAGTGTCACAGGAATGGTTCAAAACATAGACAGTAAGAAGAGTCAGTTTTCTTGTATTTAAGTAGGCATTGTTCCATTTCTATTTAACTCCGATGCAATTTCTATGTTTCATCGTCAATAAGACGGTCAGAGGGATACAGTAAACTTGAAGTGAAGCATCGAAATCAATAACTAGTGTCACAGGAATGGTACAAAACATTGACAGTAAGAAAAGTCAGTTTTCTTGTACTTAAGTCGGCATTTTGCCTTTTGTATTTAATTCCGATGCAATTTCTGTGTTTCATCAACAATAAGAATGTCGGAGGGATACGGTAAACCTGAAGTGAAGCATCGGAATCTATAACTAGTGTCACATGACTGATTCAAATCATAGACAGTAAGAAGAGTCAGTTTTCTTGTACTTAAGTCGGCATTGTGCTTTTTGTATTTAATTCCAATGCAATTTCTGTGTTTCATCCTCAATAAGAAGGTCAGAGGGATACAGTAAACCTGAAGTGAATCAACGGAATGTATAACTAGTGTCACATGATTGGTTCAAAATATAGACAGTAAGAAGGTTCAGTTTTCTGGTACTTAAGTCGGCATTGTGCCTTTTGTGTTTAATTCCGATGCAATTTCAGTGTTTCATCGTCAATAAGAAGGTCAGAGGGATACAGTAGACCTGAAGTGAAGCATCGGAATCTATAACTAGTGACACAGGAATGGTTCAAAACATAGACAGTAAGAAGAGTCTGTTTTCTTGTACTTAAGTCGGCATTGTGCCTTTTGTATTTAATTCCGATGCAATTTCTGTGTTTAATCAACAATAAGAAGGTCAGAGGGATACAGTAAACCTGAAATGAAGCATCGGAATCTATAACTAGTGTCACAGGAATAGTTCAAAACATAGACAGTAAGAAGAGTCAGTTTTCTTGTATTTAAGTCGGGATTGTTCCTTTTCTATTTAATTCCGATTCAATTTCTATGTTTCATCGTCAGTAAGACGGTCAGAGGGTTCAGTAAACCTGAAGTGAAGCATCGGAATCTATAACTAGTGTCACAGGAATGGTACAAAACATAGACAGTAAGAAGAGTCAGGTTTCTTGTACTTAGGTCGGCATTTTGCCTTTTGTATTTAATTCCGATGCAATTTCTGTGTTTCATCAACAATACGAAGGACAGAGGGATACGGTAAACCTGAAGTGAAGCATCGGAATCTATAACTAGTGTCACAGGAATGGTTCAAAACTTAGACAGCAAGAAGAGTCAGTTTTCTTGTACTTAAGTCGGCATTGTGCCTTTTGTATTTAATTCCGAAGCAATTTCTGTGTTTCATCGTCAATAAGAAGGTCAGAGGGATACAGTAAACCTGAAGTGAAGCATCGGAATCTATAACTAATGTCACATGACTGGTTCAAAGCATAGACAGTAAGAAGAGTCAGTTTTCTTGTACTTAAGTCGGCATTGTGCTTTTTGTATTTAATTCCGATGCAATTTCTGTGTTGCATCGTCAATAAGAAGGTCAGAGGGATACAGTAAACCTGAAGTGAAGCATCGCAATCTATAAGTAGTGTCACAGGAATGGTTCAAAACATAGACAGTAAAAAGAGTCAGTTTTCTTGTACTTTAGTCGGCATTGTGCCTTTTGTATTTCATTCCGAAGCTATTTCTGTGTTTCATCGTCAATAAGAATGTCAGAGGGATACAGTAAACCTGAAGTGAAGCATCGGAATCTATAACAAGTGTCACAGGACTGGATCAAATCATAGACTGTAAGGAGAGTCAGTTTTATCGTACTTAAGACGGCATTGTACCTTTTCTATTTAAATCCAATGCAATTTCTGTGTTTCATCGTCAATAAGAAGGTCAGAGGGATACGGTAAACCTGAAGTGAAGCATCGGAATCTATAACTAGTGTCACAGGAATTGTTCAAAACATAGACAGTAAAAAGGGTCAGTTTTCTTGTACTTAAGTCTGCATTGTGCCTTTTGCATTTAATTCCGATGCAATTTCTGTGTCTCATCGTCAATAAGAATGTCAGAGGGATACAGCAAACCTCAAGTGTTGCATCGGAATCTATAACTAGTGTCACAGGAATGCTTCAAAGCATAGACAGTAAGAAGAGTCAGTTTTCTTGTACATAAGTCGGCATTGTGCCTTTTGTATTTAATTCCGATGCAATTTCTGTGTTTCATCGTCCATATGAAGGTCAGAGGGATACAGTAAACCTGAAGTGAAGCATCGGAACCTATAACTAGAGTCACATGAATAGTTCAACACATACACAGTAAGAAGAGTCAGTTATCTAGTACTTAAGTCGATATTGTGCCTTTTGTATTTAATTCCGATGCTATTTCTGTGTTTCATCGTCAATAAGAAGGTCAGAGGGATACAGTAAACCTGAACTGAAGCATCGGAATCTATAACCAGTGTCACAGGAATGTTCAAAACATAGACAGTAAGAAGAGTCAGTTTTCTTGTACTTAAGTCGGTATTGTGCCTTTTGTATTTAATTCCGAAGCAATTTCTGTGTTTCATCGTAAATAAGGTCAGAGGGATACAGTAAACCCGAAGTGAATCAACGGAATCTATAACTAGTGTCACATGATTGGTTCAAAATATAGACAGTAAGAAGATTCACTTTTCTTGTACTTAAGTCGGCATTGTGCCTTTTGTATTTAATTCCGATGCAATTTCAATGTTTCATCGTCAATACGAAGGTCAGAGGGATACAGTAGACCTGAAGTGAAGCATCGGAATCTATACCTAGTGACACAGGAATGGTTCAACACATAGACAGTGAGAAGAGTCAGTTTTCTTGTACTTAAGTCGGCATTGTTCCTTTTCTATTTAATTCCGATGCAATTTCTATGTTTCATCGTCAATAAGACAGTCAGAGGGATACAGTAAACCTGAAGTGAAGCATCGGAATCTGTAACTAGTGTCACAGGAATGGTTCAAAACATAGACAGTGAGAAGAGTCAGTTTTCTTGTACTTAAGTCTGCATTGTGCCTTTTGTATTTGATTCCGATGCAATTTCTGTGTTTCATCGCCAATAAGATGGTCAGAGGGATACAGTAAACCTGAAGTGAAGCATCGGAATCTATAACTAGTGTCACATGAATGGTTCAACGCACAGGCAGTAAGAAGAGTCAGTTATCTAGTACTTAAGTCGATATTGTGCCTTTTGTATTTAGTTCCGATGCAATTTCTGTGTTTCATCGTCAATAAGAAGGTCAGAGGGATACAGTAAACCTGAAGTGAAGCATCGGAATCTATAACCAGTGTTACAGGAATGGTTCAAAACATAGACAGTAAGAAGAGTCAGTTTTCTTGTACATAAGTCGGCATTGTGCCTTTTGTATTTAATTCCGATGCAATTTCTGTGTTTCATCGTCAATAAGAAGGTCAGACGGATACAGTGAATCTGAAGTGAAGCATCGGAATCTATAACTAGTGTCACATGAATAGTTCAACACATAGACAGTAAGAAGAGTCAGTTATCTAGTACTTAAGTCGATATTGTGCCTTTTGTATTTAATTCCGATGCTATTTCTGTGTTTCATCGTCAATAAGAAGGTCAGAGGGATACAGTAAACCTGAAGTGAGCATCGGAATCTATAACTAGTGACACAGGAATGGTTCAAAACATAGACAGTAAGAAGAGTCAGTTTTCCTGTACTTCAGTCGGCATTGTGCCTTTTGTATTTAATTCCGATGCAATTTCTGCGTTTCATCAACAATAAGAAAGTCAGAGGGATACAGTAAACCTGAAATGAAGTATCGGAATCTATAACTAGTGTCACAGGAATGGTTCAAAACATAGACAGTAAGAAGAGTCAGTTTTCTTGTACTTAAGTCGGCATTGTTCCTTTTCTATTTAATTCCGATGCAATTTCTATGTTTCATCGTCAATACGACAGTCAGAGGGATACAGTTAACCTGAAGTGAAGCATCGGAATCTATAACTAGTGTCACAGGAATGGTACAAAACATAGACATTACGAAGAGTCAGTTTTCTTGTACTTAAGTCGGCATTTCGCCTTTTGTATTTAATTCCGTTGCAATTTCTGTGTTTCACCGTCAATAAGAGGGTCAGAGGGATACAGTAAACCTGAGGTGAAGCATCAGAATCTATAACTAGTGTCACAGGAATGGTTTAAAACATAGACAGTTAGGAGAGTCAGTTTTCTTGTACTTAAGTCTGCATTGTGCCTTTTGTATTTGATTCCGATGCAATTTCTGTGTTTCATCGTCAATAAGATGGTCAGAGGGATACAGTAAACTTGAAGTGAAGCATCGGAATCTATAACTAGTGTCACATTAATGGTTCAACACATAGACAGTAAGAAGAGTCAGTTATCTAGTACTTAAATCGATATTGTGCCTCTTGTATTTAATTCCGATACTATTTCTGTGTTGCATCGACAATAAGACGGTCAGAGGGATACAGTAAACCTGAAGTGAAGCATCAGAATCTATAACTAGTGTCACATGAATGGTTCAACACATAGACATTAAGAAGAGTCAGTTATCTTGTACTTAAGTCGATATTGTGTCTTTTGTATTTAATTCCGATGCTATTTCTGTGTTTCATCGTCAATAAGAGGGTCAGAGGGATACAGTAAACCTGAACTGAAGCATCGGAATCTATAACTAGTGTCACAGGAATGGTACAAAACATAGACATTAAGAAGAGTCAGTTTTCTTGTACTTAAGTCGGCATTTCTGCCTTTTGTATTTAATTCCGTTGCAATTTCTGTGTTTCATCGTCAATAAGAGGGTCAGAGGGATACAGTAAACCTGAGGTGAAGCATCAGAAGCTATAACTAGTGCCACAGGAATGGTTTAAGGTATAGACTGCAAGGAGAGTCAGTTCTATTGTACTTAAGTCGGCATTGTGCTTTTCTACTTTAATCCGATGCAATTTCTGTGTTTCATCGTCAATAAGAAGGTCAGAGGGATACAGTAAACCTGAAGTGAAGCATCGGAATCTATAACTAGTGTCACATGAATGGTTCAACACATAGACAGTAAGAAGAGTCAGTTATCTTGTACATAGGTCGATATTGTGTCTTTTTCATTTAATCCCGATGCTATTTCTGTGTTTCATCGTCAATAAGAAGGTCAGAGGAATACAGTAAACCTGAACGGAAGCATCGGAATCTATAACTAGTGTCACAGGAATGGTTTAAAACATAGACAGTAAGAAGAGTCAGTTTTCTTGTACTTAAGTCGGCATTGTGCCATTTGTATTTAATTCTGAAGCAATTTCTGTGTTTCATCGTCAATAAGAAGGTCAGAGGGATACAGTAAACCTGAAGTTAAGCATCGGAATCTATAACTAGTATCACATGAATGGTTCAAAATATAGACAGTAAGAAGTGTCAGTTTTCTTACACTTAAGTCGGCATTGTGCCTTTTGTATTTAGTTCCGGTGCAATTTCAGTGTTTCATCGTCAATAAGAAGGTCAGAAGGATACAGTAGCACTGAAGTGAAGCATCGGAATCTATAACTAGTGTCACAAGAATGGTTCAAAACATAGACAGTAAGAAGAGTCAGTTTCCTTGTACTTAAGTCGGCATTGTGAATTTTGTATTTAATTCCGATGCAATTTCTGTGTTTCATCAACAATAAGAAGGTCAGAGGGATACAGTAAACCTGAAGTGAAGGATCGGAATCTATAACTAGTGTCAAAGGAATGGTTCAAAACATAGACAGAAAGAAGAGTCAGTTTTCTTGTACTTAAGTCAGCATTCTTCCATTTCAATTTAATTCCGATGCAATTTCTATGTTTCATCGCCAACAAGACGGTGAGAGGGATACAGTAAACCTAAAAGTGAAGCATCGGAATCTATAACTAGTGACACAGGAATGGTTCAAAACATAGACAGTAAGAAGAGTCAGTTTTCTTGTAGTTTAGTTGGCATTGTGCCTTTTGTATTTAATTCCGATGCAATTTCTGTGTTTCATCAACAATACGAAGGTCAGAGGGATACAGTAATCCTGAAGTGAAGCATCGGAATCTATAACTAGTGTCACAGGAATGGTTCAGAAACTTAGACAGTAAGAAGAGTCAGTTTTCTTGTACTTAAGTCGGCATTGTGCTTTTTGTATTTGATTCCGATGCAATTTCTGTGTTTCATCGTCAATAAGAAGGTCAGAGGGATACAGTAAACCTGAAGTGAAGCATCGGAATCAATATTTAGTGTCACAGGAATGGTTCAAAACATAGACAGTAAGAAGAGTCAGTTTTCTTGAACTTAAGTTGGCATTGTGCCTTTTGTATTTAATTCCGATGCAATTTCTGTGTTTCATCGTCTATAAGAAGGTCAGAGGGATACAGTAAACCTGAAGTGAAACATCGGAATTTATAACTTGTGTCACAGGAATGGTTCAAAACATAGACAGTAAGAAGAGTCAGGTGTCTTGTACTTAATTCGGCGTTGTGCCTTTTGTAGTTAATTCCGATGCAATTTCTGTGTTTCATCGTCAATAAGAAGGTCAGAAGGATACAGTAAACCTGAAGTGAAGCATCGGAATCTATAACTAGTGTCACAGGAATGGTTCAAATCATAGACAGTAAGAAGAGTCAGTTTTCTTGCACGTAAGTCGGCATTGTGCCTTTTGTATTGAATTCCGATGCAATCTCCGTGTTTCATCGTCAATAAGAAGGTCAGAGGGATACAGTAAAACTGAAGTCAAGCATCGGAATGTATAACTAGTGTCACAGGAATGGCTCAGAACATAGACCGTAAGAAGAGTCAGTCTTCTTGTACTTAAGTCAGCATTGTGCCTTTTATAATTAGTTCCCAAGCAATTTCTGTGGTTCATCGTCAATAAGAAGGTCAGAGAGATACAGTAAATCTGAAGTGAATCTCCGGAATCTATAACTAGTGTCACACGAGTGGTTCAAAACATAGACAGTAAGAAGAGTCAGTTTTCTTGTACTTAAGAGTGCATTGTGCCATTTGTATTTAATTCCGATGCAATATCTGTGTTTCATCGTCTATAAGAAGGTCAGAGGGATACAGTAAACCTGAAGTGAAGCATCGGAATCTATAACTAGTGTCACAGGATTGGTTCAAAATATAGACAGTAAGAAGAGTCAGTTTCCTTGTACTTAAGTCGGCATTGTGAATTTTGTATTTAATTCCGATGCAATTTCTGTGTTTCATCAACAATAAGAAGGTCAGAGGGATACAGTAAACCTGAAGTGAAGCATCGGAATCTATAACTAGTATCACATGAATGGTTCAAAATATAGACAAGAAGAGGAGTCAGTTTTCTTACACTTAAGGCGGCATTGTGCCTTTTGTATTTAGTTCCGGTGCAATTTCAGTGTTTCATCGTCAATAAGAAGGTCAGAAGGATACAGTAGCACTGAAGTGAAGCATCGGAATCTATAACTAGTGTCACAAGAATGGTTCAAAACATAGACAGTAAGAAGAGTCAGTTTCCTTGTACTTAAGTCGGCATTGTGAATTTTGTATTTAATTCCGATGCAATTTCTGTGTTTCATCAACAATAAGAAGGTCAGAGGGATACAGTAAACCTGAAGTGAAGCATCGGAATCTATAACTAGTGTCAAAGGAATGGTTCAAAACATAGACAGAAAGAAGAGTCAGTTTTCTTGTACTTAAGTCAGCATTGTTTCATTTCAATTTAATTCCGATGCAATTTCTATGTTTCATCGCCAACAAGACGGTCAGAGGGATACAGTAAACCTAAAAGTGAAGCATCGGAATCTATAACTAGTGACACAGGAATGGTTCAAAACATAGACAGTAAGAAGAGTCAGTTTTCTTGTACTTTAGTTGGCATTGTGCCTTTTGTATTTAATTCCGATGCAATTTCTGTGTTTCATCAACAATACGAAGATCAGAGGGATACAGTAATCCTGAAGTGAAGCATCGGAATCTATAACTAGTGTCACAGGAATGGTTCAGAAACTTAGACAGTAAGAAGAGTCAGTTTTCTTGTACTTAAGTCGGCATTGTGCTTTTTGTATTTGGTTCCGATGCAATTTCTGTGTTTCATCGTCAATAAGAAGGTCAGAGGGATACAGTAAACCTGAAGTGAAGCATCGGAATCAATATTTAGTGTCACAGGAATGGTTCAAAACATAGACAGTAAGAAGAGTCAGTTTTCTTGAACTTAAGTTGGCATTGTGCCTTTTGTATTTAATTCCGATGCAATTTCTGTCTTTCATCGTCTATAAGAAGGTCAGAGGGATACAGTAAACCTGAAGTGAAACATCGGAATTTATAACTTGTGTCACAGGAATGGTTCAAAACATAGACAGTAAGAAGAGTCAGGTTTCTTGTACTTAATTCGGCGTTGTGCCTTTTGTAGTTAATTCCGATGCAATTTCTGTGTTTCATCGTCAATAAGAAGGTCAGAAGGATACAGTAAACCTGAAGTGAAGCATCGGAATCTATAACCAGTGTCACAGGAATGGTTCAAATCATAGACAGTAAGAAGAGTCAGTTTTCTTGCACGTAAGTCGGCATTGTGCCTTTTGTATTGAATTCCGATGCAATCTCCGTGTTTCATCGTCAATAAGAAGGTCAGAGGGATACAGTAAAACTGAAGTCAAGCATCGGAATGTATAACTAGTGTCACAGGAATGGCTCAGAACATAGACCGTAAGAAGAGTCAGTCTTCTTGTACTTAAGTCAGCATTGTGCCTTTTATAATTAGTTCCCAAACAATTTCTGTGGTTCATCGTCAATAAGAAGGTCAGAGAGATACAGTAAATCTGAAGTGAATCTCCGGAATCTATAACTAGTGTCACAGGAGTGGTTCAAAACATAGACAGTAAGAAGAGTCAGTTTTCTTGTACTTAAGTCGGCATTGTTCCTTTTCTATTTCCTTCCGATGCATTTTCTATGTTTCATCGTCAATAAGACGGTTAGAGGGATACAGTAAACCTGATGTGAAGCATCGGAATCTATAACTAGTGTCACAGGAATGGTTCAAAACATAGACATTAAGAAGAGTCAGTTATCTTGTACTTAAGTCGATATTGTGTCTTTTGTATTTAATTCCGATGCTATTTCTGTGTTTCATCGTCAATGAGAGGGTCAGAGGGATACAGTAAACCTGAACTGAACCATCGGAATATATAACTAGTGTCACAGGAATGGTTCAAATCATAGACAGTTAGAAGAGTCAGTTTTCTTGTACTTAAGTCGGCATTGTGCCTTTTGTATTTCATTCCGATGCAATTTCTGTGTTTCACCGTCAATAAGAAGGTCAGAGGGATACAGTAAACCTGATGTGAAGCATCGGAATCTATAAATAGTGTTACCGGAATGGTTCAAAACATAGACAGTAAGAAGAGTCAGTTTTCTTGTACTTAAGTCGGCATTTCGCCTTTTGTATTTAATTCCGTTGCAATTTCTGTGTTTCATCGTCAATAAGAGGGTCAGAGGGACACAGTAAACCTGAGGGGAAGCATCAGAATCTATAACTAGTGTCACAGGAATGGTTTAAAGCATAGACTGTAAGGAGAGTCAGTTCTATTGTACTTAAGTCGGCATTGTGCTTTTCTATTTTAATCCGATGCAATTTCTGTGTTTCATCGTCAATAAGATGGTCAGAGGGATACAGTAAACCTGAAGTGAAGCATCGGAATCTATAACTAGTGTCACATGAATGGTTCAACACATAGACAGTAAGAAGAGTCAGTTATCTTGTACATAAGTCGATATTGTGTCTTTTTTATTTAATCCCGATGCTATTTCTGTGTTTCATCGTCAATAAGAAGGTCAGAGGAATACAGTAAACCTGAACGGAAGCATCGGAATCTATAACTAGTGTCACAGGAATGGTTTAAAACATAGACAGTAAGAAGAGTCAGTTTTCTTGTACTTAAGTCGGCATTGTGCCATTTGTATTTAATTCTGAAGCAATTTCTGTGTTTCATCGTCAATAAGAAGGTCAGAGGGATACAGTAGCACTGAAGTGAAGCATCGGAATCTATAACTAGTGTCACAAGAATGGTTCAAAACATAGACAGTAAGAAGAGTCAGTTTCCTTGTACTTAAGTCGGCATTGTGAATTTTGTATTTAATTCCGATGCAATTTCTGTGTTTCATCAACAATAAGAAGGTCAGAGGGATACAGTAAACCTAAAGTGAAGCATCGGAATCTATATCTAGTGTCAAAGGAATGGTTCAAAACATAGACAGAAAGAAGAGTCAGTTTTCTTGTACTTAAGTCAGCATTGTTCCATTTCAATTTAATTCCGATGCAATTTCTATGTTTCATCGCCAACAAGACGGTCAGAGGGATACAGTAAACCTAAAAGTGAAGCATCGGAATCTATAACTAGTGACACAGGAATGGTTCAAAACATAGACAGTAAGAAGAGTCAGTTTTCTTGTACTTTAGTTGGCATTGTGCCTTTTGTATTTAATTCCGATGCAATTTCTGTGTTTCATCAACAATACGAGGGTCAGAGGGATACAGTAATCCTGAAGTGAAGCATCGGAATCTATAACTAGTGTCACAGGAATGGTTCAGAGACTTAGACAGTAAGAAGAGTCAGTTTTCTTGTACTTAAGTCGGCATTGTGCTTTTTGTATTTGATTCCGATGCAATTTCTGTGTTTCATCGTCAATAAGAAGGTCAGAGGGATACAGTAAACCTGAAGTGAAGCATCGGAATCAATATTTAGTGTCACAGGAATGGTTCAAAACATAGACAGTAAGAAGAGTCAGTTTTCTTGAACTTAAGTCGGCATTGTGCCTTTTGTATTTAATTCCGATGCAATTTCTGTGTTTCATCGTCTATAAGAAGGTCAGAGGGATACAGTAAACCTGAAGTGAAACATCGGAATTTATAACTTGTGTCACAGGAGTGGTTCAAAACATAGACAGTAAGAAGAGTCAGGTGTCTTGTACTTAATTCGGCGTTGTGCTTTTTGTAGTTAATTCCGATGCAATTTCTGTGTTTCATCGTCAATAAGAAGGTCAGAAGGATACAGTAAACCTGAAGTGAAGCATCGGAATCTATAACTAGTGTCACAGGAATGGTTCAAATCATAGACAGTAAGAAGAGTCAGTTTTCTTGCACGTAAGTCGGCATTGTGCCTTTTATATTTAATTCCGATGCAATCTCCGTGTTTCATCGTCAATAAGAAGGTCAGAGGGATACAGTAAAACTGAAGTGAAGCATCGGAATGTATAACTAGTGTCACAGGAATGGCTCAGAACATAGACCGTAAGAAGAGTCAGTCTTCTTGTACTTAAGTCAGCATTGTGCCTTTTATAATTAGTTCCCAAGCAATTTCTGTGGTTCATCGTCAATAAGAAGGTCAGAGGGATGCAGTAAATCTGAAGTGAATCTCCGGAATCTATAACTAGTGTCACAGGAGTGGTTCAAAACATAGACAGTAAGAAGAGTCAGTTTTCTTGTACTTAAGAGTGCATTGTGCCATTTGTATTTAATTCCGATGCAATATCTGTGTTTCATCGTCTATAAGAAGGTCAGAGGGATTCAGTAAACCTGAAGTGAAGCATCGGAATCTATAACTAGTGTCACAGGATTGGTTCAAAATATAGACAGTAAGAAGAGTCAGTTTCCTTGTACTTAAGTCGGCATTGTGAATTTTGTATTTAATTCCGATGCAATTTCTGTGTTTCATCAACAATAAGAAGGTCAGAGGGATACAGTAAACTTGAAGTGAAGCATCGGAATCTATAACTAGTATCACATGAATGGTTCAAAATATAGACAGTAAGAAGAGTCAGTTTTCTTACACTTAAGTCGGCATTGTGCCTTTTGTATTTAGTTCCGGTGCAATTTCAGTGTTTCATCGTCAATAAGAAGGTCAGAAGGATACAGTAGCACTGAAGTGAAGCATCGGAATCTATAACTAGTGTCACAAGAATGGTTCAAAACATAGACAGTAAGAAGAGTCAGTTTCCTTGTACTTAAGTCGGCATTGTGAATTTTGTATTTAATTCCGATGCAATTTCTGTGTTTCATCAACAATAAGAAGGTCAGAGGGAAACAGTAAACCTGAAGTGAAGCATCGGAATCTATAACTAGTGTCAAAGGAATGGTTCAAAACATAGACAGAAAGAAGAGTCAGTTTTCTTGTACTTAAGTCAGCATTGTTCCATTTCAATTTAATTCCGAAGCAATTTCTATGTTTCATCGCCAACAAGACGGTCAGAGGGATACAGTAAACCTAAAAGTGAAGCATCGGAATCTATAACTAGTGACACAGGAATGGTTCAAAACATAGACAGTAAGAAGAGTCAGTTTTCTTGTACTTTAGTTGGCATTGTGCCTTTTGTATTTAATTCCGATGCAATTTCTGTGTTTCATCAACAATACGAAGGTCAGAGGGATACAGTAATCCTGAAGTGAAGCATCGGAATCTATAACTAGTGTCACAGGAATGGTTCAGAAACTTAGACAGTAAGAAGAGTCAGTTTTCTTGTACTTAAGTCGGCATTGTGCTTTTTGTATTTGATTCCGATGCAATTTCTGTGTTTCATCGTCAATAAGAAGGTCAGAGGGATACAGTAAACCTGAAGTGAAGCATCGGAATCAATATTTAGTGTCACAGGAATGGTTCAAAACATAGACAGTAAGAAGAGTCAGTTTTCTTGAACTTAAGTTGGCATTGTGCCTTTTGTATTTAATTCCGATGAAATTTCTGTGTTTCATCGTCTATAAGAAGGTCAGAGGGATACAGTAAACCTGAAGTGAAACATCGGAATTTATAACTTGTGTCACAGGAATGGTTCAAAACATAGACAGCAAGAAGAGTCAGGTGTCTTGTACTTAATTCGGCGTTGTGCCTTTTGTAGTTAATTCCGATGCAATTTCTGTGTTTCATCGTCAATAAGAAGGTCAGAAGGATACAGTAAACCTGAAGTGAAGCATCGAAATCTAGAACTAGTGTCACAGGAATGGTTCAAATCATAGACAGTAAGAAGAGTCAGTTTTCTTGCACGTAAGTCGGCATTGTGCCTTTTGTATTGAATTCCGATGCAATCTCCGTGTTTCATCGTCAATAAGAAGGTCAGAGGGATACAGTAAAACTGAAGTCAAGCATCGGAATGTATAACTAGTGTCACAGGAATGGCTCAGAACATAGACCGTAAGAAGAGTCAGTCTTCTTGTACTTAAGTCAGCATTGTGCCTTTTATAATTAGTTCCCAAGCAATTTCTGTGGTTCATCGTCAATAAGAAGGTCAGAGAGATACAGTAAATCTGAAGTGAATCTCCGGAATCTATAACTAGTGTCACAGGAGTGGTTCAAAACATAGACAGTAAGAAGAGTCAGTTTTCTTGTACTTAAGTCGGCATTGTTCCTTTTCTATTTCCTTCCGATGCATTTTCTATGTTTCATCGTCAATAAGACGGTTAGAGGGATACAGTAAACCTGATGTGAAGCATCGGAATCTATAACTAGTGTCACAGGAATGGTTCAAAACATAGACATTAAGAAGAGTCAGTTATCTTGTACTTAAGTCGATATTGTGTCTTTTGTATTTAATTCCGATGCTATTTCTGTGTTTCATCGTCAATAAGAAGGTCAGAAGGGTACAGTAGCACTGAAGTGAAGCATCGGAATCTATAACTAGTGTCACAAGAATGGTTCAAAACATAGACAGTAAGAAGAGTCAGTTTCCTTGTACTTAAGTCGGCATTGTGAATTTTGTATTTAATTCCGATGCAATTTCTGTGTTTCATCAACAATAAGAAGGTCAGAGGGATACAGTAAACCTGAAGTGAAGCATCGGAATCTATAACTAGTGTCAAAGGAATGGTTCAAAACATAGACAGAAAAAAGAGTCAGTTTTCTTGTACTTAAGTCAGCATTGTTCCATTTCAATTTAATTCCGATGCAATTTCTATGTTTCATCGCCAACAAGACGGTCAGAGGGATACAGTAAACCTAAAAGTGAAGCATCGGAATCTATAACTAGTGACACAGGAATGGTTCAAAACATAGACAGTAAGAAGAGTCAGTTTTCTTGTACTTTAGTTGGCATTGTGCCTTTTGTATTTAATTCCGATGCAATTTCTGTGTTTCATCAACAATACGAGGGTCAGAGGGATACAGTAATCCTGAAGTGAAGCATCGGAATCTATAACTAGTGTCACAGGAATGGTTCAGAAACTTAGACAGTAAGAAGAGTCAGTTTTCTTGTACTTAAGTCGGCATTGTGCTTTTTGTATTTGATTCCGATGCAATTTCTGTGTTTCATCGTCAATAAGAAGGTCAGAGGGATACAGTAAACCTGAAGTGAAGCATCGGAATCAATATTTAGTGTCACAGGAATGGTTCAAAACATAGACAGTAAGAAGAGTCAGTTTTCTTGAACTTAAGTCGGCATTGTGCCTTTTCTATTTCCTTCCGATGCATTTTCTATGTTTCATCGTCAATAAGACGGTTAGAGGGATACAGTAAACCTGATGTGAAGCATCGGAATCTATAACTAGTGTCACAGGAATGGTTCAAAACATAGACATTAAGAAGAGTCAGTTATCTTGTACTTAAGTCGATATTGTGTCTTTTGTATTTAATTCCGATGCTATTTCTGTGTTTCATCGTCAATAAGAAGGTCAGAAGGATACAGTAGCACTGAAGTGAAGCATCGGAATCTATAACTAGTGTCACAAGAATGGTTCAAAACATAGACAGTAAGAAGAGTCAGTTTCCTTGTACTGAAGTCGGCATTGTGAATTTTGTATTTAATTCCGATGCAATTTCTGTGTTTCATCAACAATAAGAAGGTCAGAGGGATACAGTTAACCTGAAGTGAAGCATCGGAATCAATATTTAGTGTCACAGGAATGGTTCAAAACATAGACAGTAAGAAGAGTCAGTTTTCTTGAACTTAAGTCGGCATTGTGCCTTTTGTATTTAATTCCGATGCAATTTCTGTGTTTCATCGTCTATAAGAAGGTCAGAGGGATACAGTAAACCTGAAGTGAAACATCGGAATTTATAACTTGTGTCACAGGAATGGTTCAAAACATAGACAGTAAGAAGAGTCAGGTGTCTTGTACTTAATTCGGCGTTGTGCCTTTTGTAGTTAATTCCGATGCAATTTCTGTGTTTCATCGTCAATAAGAAGGTCAGAAGGATACAGTAAACCTGAAGTGAAGCATCGGAATCTATAACTAGTGTCACAGGAATGGTTCAAATCATAGACAGTAAGAAGAGTCAGTTTTCTTGCACGTAAGTCGGCATTGTGCCTTTTATATTTAATTCCGATGCAATCTCCGTGTTTCATCGTCAATAAGAAGGTCAGAGGGATACAGTAAAACTGAAGTGAAGCATCGGAATGTATAACTAGTGTCACAGGAATGGCTCAGAACATAGACCGTAAGAAGAGTCAGTCTTCTTGTACTTAAGTCAGCATTGTGCCTTTTATAATTAGTTCCCAAGCAATTTCTGTGGTTCATCGTCAATAAGAAGGTCAGAGGGATACAGTAAATCTGAAGTGAATCTCCGGAATCTATAACTAGTGTCACAGGAGTGGTTCAAAACATAGACAGTAAGAAGAGTCAGTTTTCTTGTACTTAAGTCGGCATTGTTCCTTTTCTATTTCCTTCCGATGCATTTTCTATGTTTCATCGTCAATAAGACGGTTAGAGGGATACAGTAAACCTGATGTGAAGCATCGGAATCTATAACTAGTGTCACGGGAATGGTTCAAATTATAGACAGTAAGTAGAGTCAGTTTTCTTGTACTTAAGTCGGCATTGTGCCTTTTGTATTTGATTCCGATGCAATTTCTGTGTTTCATCAACAATATGAAGGTCAGAGGGATACAGTAAACTTAAGTGAAGCATCGGAATCTATAACTAGTGTCACAGGTATGGTTCAAAACGTAGACAGTAAGAAGAGTCAGTTTTCTTGTACTTAAGTCGGCATTGTGCCTTTTGTATTTAATTCCGAAGCAATTTCTGTGTTTCATCGTCAATAAGAAGGTCAGAGGGATACAGTAAACTTGAAGTGAAGCATCGGAATCTATAACTAGTATCACATAAATGGTTCAAAACATAGACAGTGAGAAGAGTCAGTTTTCTTGTACTTAAGTCGGCATTGTGCTTTTTGTATTTATTTCCGATGGAATTGCAGTGTTTCATCGTCAATAAGAAGGTCAGAGGGATACAGAAACCCTGAAGTGAAGCATCGGAATTTATACTTAGTGTCACAGGAATGGTTCAAAACATATACAGTAAGAAGGGTCAGTTTTCTTGAACTTAAGTCGGCATTGTGCCTTTTCTATTTAATTCCGATGCAATATCTGTGTTTCATCGTCAATAACAAGGTCAGAGAGATACAGTAATCCTGAAGTGAAGCATCGGAATCTATAACTAGTGTCACAGGAATAGTTCAAATCACAGACAGTAAGGAGAGTCAATTTTCTTGTACTTAAGTCGGCATTGTTCCTTTTCTATTTAATTCCAAAGCAATTTCAATGTTTCATCGTCAATAAGAAGGTCAGAGGGATACATTAAACCTGAAGTGAAGCATTGGAATCTATAACTAGTGTCACAGGAATGGATCAACACATAGACAGTAAGAAGAGTAAGTTTTCTTGTAATTAAGTCGGCATTGTGCCTTTTGTATTTAATTCCGATGCAATTTCTGTGTTTCATCGTCAATATGAAGGTCAGAGGGATACAGTAAACCTGAAGTGAAGCATCGGAATCTATAAGTAGTGTCACAGGAATGGTTCAAAACATAGACAGTAAGAAGAGTCAGTTTTCTTGTACTTAAGGCGGCATTGTGCCTTTTGTATTTAAGTCCGATGCAATTTCAGTGTTTCATCGTCAATAAGAAGGTCGGAGGGATACAGTGAATCTGAAGTGAAGCATCGGAATCTATAACTAGTGTCACAGGAATGGTACAAAACATAGACAGTAAGAAGAGTCAGTTTTCTTGTACTTAAGTCGCCGTTGTGAGTTTTGTATTTAATTCCGATGCAATTTCTGTGTTTCATCGTCAATAAGAAGGTCAGACGGATACAGTAGACCAGAAGTGAAGCATCGGAATCTATAACTAGTGTCACAGGAATGGTTCAAAGCATAGACAGTAAGAAGAGTCAGTTTACTTGTACTTAAATCTGCATTGTGCATTCTGTATTTGATTCCGATGCAATTTCAGTGTTTCATCGTCAATAAGAAGGTCAGAGGGATTGAGTAAACATGAAGTGAAGCATCGGAATCTATAACTAGTTTCACATGAATGATTCAACACAAAGACGGTAAGAAGAGTCAGTTATCTTGTACTTAAGTCGATATTGTGTCTTTTGTATTTAATTCCGATGGTATTTCTGTGTTTCATCGTCAATAAGAAGGTCAGAGGGATACAGTAAACCTGAACCGAAGCATCGGAATCTATTACTAGTGTCACAGGAATGGTTCAAAACATAGACAGTAAGAAGAGTCAGTTTTCTTGTACTTAAGTCGGCATTGTGCCTTTTGTATTTAATTCCGAAGCAGTTTCTGTGTTTCATCGTCAATAAGAAGGTCAGAGGGATACAGTAAACCTGAAGTGAATCATCGGAATCTATAACTAGTGTCACATGAATGGGTCAACACATAGACAGTAAGAAGAGTCAGTTTTCTTGTACTTAAGTCGTCATTGTGCCTTTTGTATTTAATTCCGGTGCAATTTCAGCGTTTCATCGTCAATAAGATGGTCAGAGGGATACAGTAGACCTGAAGTGAAGCAACGGAATCTGTAACTAGTGTCACAGGAATGGTTCAAATCATAGACAGTAAGAAGAGTCAGTTTTCTTGTACTTAAGTCGGCATTGTGAATTTTGTATATAATTCCGATGCAATTTCAGTGTTTCATCGTCAATAAGAAGGTCAGAGGGATACAGTAAACCTGAAGTGAAGCATCGGAATCTATATTTAGTGTCACAGGAATGGTTCAAAACATATACGGTTAGAAGAGTCAGTTTTCCTGAACTTAAGTCGGCATTGTGCCTTTTCTATTTAATTCCGTTGCAATATCTGTGTTTCATCGTCAATAACAAGGTCAGAGAGATACAGAAAACCTGAAGTGAAGCATCGGAATCTATAACTAGTGACACAGGAATGGTTCAAATCATAGACAGTAAGAAGAGTCAATTTTCTTGTACTTAAGTCGGCATTGTTCCTTTTCTATTTAATTCCGATGCAATTTCAATCTTTCATCGTCAATAAGAAGGTCAGAGGGATACAGTAAACCTGAAGTGAAGCATCAGAATCTATAACTAGTGTCACAGGAATGGATCAACACACAGACAGTAAGAAGAGTCAGTTTTCTTGTACTTCGGTCGGCATTGTGCCTTTTGTATATAATTCCGAAGCAATTTCTGTGTTTCATCGTCAATAAGAAGGTCAGAGGGATACAGTAAACCTGAAGTGAAGCATCGGAATTTATAACGTGTGTCACAGGAATGGTTCAAAACATATACAGTAAGAGCAGTTAGTTTTCTTGTACTTAAGTCGGCGTTGTGCCTTTTGTATTTAATTCCGATGCAATTTCTGTGTTTCATCGTCAATAAGAAGGTCAGAGGGATACAGTAAACCAGAAGTAAAGCATCGGAATCTATAAGTAGTGTCACAGGAATGGTTCAAATCATAGACAGTAAGATGAATCAGTTTTCTTGAACTTAAGTCGGCATTGTGCATTTTCTATTTAATTTCGATTCAGTTTCTGAGATTCATCGTCAATAAGAAGGTCTGAGGGATACAGTAGACCAGAAGTGAAGCATCGGAATCTATATCTAGTGTCACAGGAATGGTTCAAAGCATAGACAGTAAGAAGAGTCAGTTTTCTTGTACTTAAGACGGCATTGTGCCTTTTGTATTTGATTCCGATGCAATTTCTGTGTTTCATCGTCAATAAGAAGGTCAGAGGGATTCAGTAAACATGAAGTGAAGCATTGGAATCTATAACTAGTGTCACATGAATGGTTCAACACATAGACAGTCAGAGGAGTCAGTTATCTTGTACTTAAGTCGATATTGTGTCTTTTGTATTTAATTCCGATGCTATTTCTGTGTTTCATCGTCAATAAGAAGGTCAGAGGGATACAGTAAACATGAAGTGAAGAATCGGAATCTATAACTAGTGTCACAGGAGTGGTTCAAAACATAGACAGTAAGAAGAGTCAGTTTTCTTGTACTTAAGTCGGCATTGTGAATTTTGTATTTAATTCCGATGCAATTTCTGTGTTTCATCAACAATAAGAAGGTCAGAGGGATACAGTAAACCTGAAGTGAAGCATCGGAATCTATAACTAGTGTCACAAGAATGGTTGAAAACATAGACAGTAAGAAGAGTCAGTTTTCTTGTACTTAAGTCGGCATTGTTTTTTTCTATTTAATTCCGATGCAATTTCTATGTTTCATCGTCAATAAGACGGTCAGAGGGATACAGTGAACCTGAAGTGAAGCATCGGAATCAATAACTAGTGTCACAGGAGTGGTTCAAAACATAGACAGTAAGAAGAGTCAGTCTTCTTGTACTTAAGTCGGCATTGTGCTTTTTGTATTTAATTCCGATGCAATTTCTGTGTTTCATCGTCAATAAGAAGGTCAGAGGGATACAGTAAACCTGAAGTGAAGCATCGGAATCTATATTTAGTGTCACAGGAATGGTTCAAAACATAGACAGTAACAAGAGTCAGTTTTCTTGAACTTAAGTCGGCATTGTGCCTTTTGTATTTAATTCCGATGCAATTTCTGTGTTTCATCGTCAATAAGAAGGTCAGAGGGATACAGTAAACCTGAAGTGAATCATCGGAATCTATAACTAGTGTCACATGAATGGATCAACACATAGACAGTAAGAAGAGTCAGTTTTCTTGTACTTAAGTCGGCATTGTGCCTTTTGTATTTACTTCCGGTGCAATTTCAGTGTTTCATCGTCAATTAGATGGTCAGAGGGATACAGTAGACCTGAAGTGAAGCAACGGAATCTGTAACTAGTGTCACAGGAATGGTTCAAATCATAGACAGTAAGAAGAGTCAATTTTCTTGTACCTAAGTCGGAATTGTTCCTTTTCTATTTAATTCCGATGCAATTTCAATCTTTCATCGTCAATAAGAAGGTCAGAGGGATACAGTAAACCTGAAGTGAAGCATCGGAATCTATAACTAGTGTCACAGGAATTGTTCAAAATTTAGACAGTAAGAAGAGTCTTTTCTTGTACTTCAGTCGGCATTGTGCTTTTTGTATTTAATTCCGATGCAATTTCTGTGTTTCATCGTCAATAAGAAGGTCAGAGGGATACAGTAAACCTGAAGTGAAGCATCGGAATCTATATTTAGTGTCACTGGAATGGTTCAAATCATAGACAGTAAGATGAATCAGTTTTCTTGAACTTAAGTCGGCATTGTGACTTTTCTATTTAATTGCGATGCAATATCTGAGATTCATCGTCAATAAGAAGGTCAGAGGGATACAGTAGACCAGAAGTGAAGCATCGGAATCTATAACTAGTGTCACAGGAATGGTTCAAAGCATAGGCAGAAAGAAGAGTCAGTTTTCTTGTACTTAAGACGGCATTGTGCCTTTTGTATTTGATTCCGATGCAATTTCTGTGTTTCATCGTCAATAAGATGGTCAGAGGGATTCAGTAAACATGAAGTGAAGCATTGGAATCTATAACTAGTGTCACATGAATGGTTCAACACATAGACAGTCAGAGGTGTCAGTTATCTTGTACTTAAGTCGATATTGTGTCTTTTGTATTTAATTCCGATGCTATTTCTGTGTTTCATCGTCAATAAGAAGGTCAGAGGGATACAGTAAACCTGAAGTGAATAATCGGAATCTATAACTAGTGTCACAGGTATGGTTCAAAATATAGACAGTAAGAGGAGTCAGTTTTCTTGTACTTAAGTCGGCATTGTGCCTTTTGTATTTAATTCCGGTGCAATTTCAGTGTTTCATCGTCAATAAGAAGGTCAGAGGGATACAGTAGACCTGAAGTGAAGCATCGGAATCTATAACTAGTGTCACAGGAATGGTTCAAAACATAGACAGTAAGAAGAGTCAGTTTTCTTGTACTTAAATCGGCATTGTGAATTATGTATTTAATTCCGATGCAATTTCAGTGTTTCATCAACAATAAGAAGGTCAGAGGGAACAGTGAACCTGAAGTGAAGCATCGGAATCAATAACTAGTGTCACAGGAATGGTTCAAAACATAGACAGTAAGTAGAGTCAGTCTTCTTGTACTTAAGTCGGCTATGTGCCTTTTGTATTTAATTCCGATGCAATTTCTGTGTTTCATCGCCAATACGAAGGTCAGAGGGATACAGTAAACCTGAAGTGAACCATCGGAATCTATAACTAGTGTCACAGGAATTGTTCAAAATTTAGACAGTAAGAAGAGTCTTTTCTTGTACTTCAGTCGGCATTGTGCTTTTTGTATTTAATTCCGATGCAATTTCTGTGTTTCATCGTCAATAAGAAGGTCAGAGGGATACAGTAAACCTGAAGTGAAGCATCGGAATCTATATTTAGTGTCACAGGAATGGTTAAAAACATAGGCAGTAAGAAGAGTCAGTTTTCTTGAACTTAGGTCGGCATTGTGCCTTTTGTATTTAATTCCGATGCAATTTCTGTGTTTCATCAACAATAAGAAGGTAAGAGGGATACAGTAAACCTGAAGTGAAGCATCGGAATCTATAACTAGTGTCACAGGAATGGTTGAAAACATAGACAGTAAGAAGAGTCAGTTTTCAGGTACTTAAGTCGGCATTGTTCTTTTTCTATTTAATTCCGATGCAATTTCTATGTTTCATCGTCAATAAGACGGTCAGAGGGATACAGTGAACCTGAAGTGAAGCATCGGAATCAATAACTAGTGTCACAGGAATGGTTCAAAACATAGACAGTAAGAAGAGTCAGTCTTCTTGTACTTAAGTCGGCTATGTGCCTTCTGTATTTAATTCCGATGCAATTTCTGTGTTTAATCGCCAATACGAAGGTCAGAGGGATACAGTAAACCTGAAGTGAACCATCGGAATCTGTAACTAGTGTCACAGGAATGGTTCAAAACTTAGACAGTAAGAAGAGTCTTTTCTTGTACTTAAGTCGGCATTGTGCTTTTTGTATTTAATTCCGATGCAATTTCTGTGTTTCATCGTCAATAAGAAGGTCAGAGGGATACAGTAAACCTGAAGTGAAGCATCGGAATCTATATTTAGTGTCACAGGAATGGTTAAAAACATAGGCAGTAAGAAGAGTCAGTTTTCTCGAACTTAGGTCGGCATTGTGCCTTTTGTATTTAATTCCGATGCAATTTCTGTGTTTCATCAACAATAAGAAGGTAAGAGGGATACAGTAAACCTGAAGTGAAGCATCGGAATCTATAACTAGTGTCACAGGAGTGGTTGAAAACATAGACAGTAAGAAGAGTCAGTTTTCTTGTACTTAAGTCGGCATTGTTCTTTTTCTATTTAATTCCGATGCAATTTCTATGTTTCATCGTCAATAAGACGGACAGAGGGATACAGTGAACCTGAAGTGAAGCATCGGAATCAATATCTAGTGTCACAGGAATGGTTCAAAACATAGACAGTAAGAAGAGTCAGTCTTCTTGTACTTTAGTCGGCTATGTGCCTTCTGTATTTAATTCCGATGCAATTTCTGTGTTTCATCGCCAATACGAAGGTCAGAGGGATACAGTAAACCTGAAGTGAACCATCGGAATCTGTAACTAGTGTCACAGGAATGGTTCAAATCTTAGACAGTAAGAAGAGTCTTTTCTTGTACTTAAGTCGGCATTGTGCTTTTTGTATTTAATTCCGATGCAATTTCTGTGTTTCATCGTCAATAAGAAGGTCAGAGGGATACAGTAAACCTGAAGTGAATCATCGGAATCTATAACTAGTGTCACATGAATGGATCAATACATAGACAGTAAGAAGAGTCAGTTTTCTTGTACTTAAGTCGGCATTGTAAATTTTGTATTTAATTCCGATGCAATTTCTGTGTTTCATCAACAATAAGAAGGTCAGAGGGATACAGTAAACCTGAAGTGAAGCATCGGAATCTATAACTAGTGTCACAGGAATGGTTGAAAACATAGACAGTAAGAAGAGTCAGTTTTCTTGTACTTAAGTCGGCATTGTTTTTTTCTATTTAATTCCGATGCAATTTCTATGTTTCATCGTCAATAAGACGGTCAGAGGGATACAGTGAACCTGAAGTGAAGCATCGGAATCAATAACTAGTGTCACAGGAATGGTTCAAAACATAGACAGTAAGAAGAGTCAGTCTTCTTGTACTTAAGTCGGCATTGTGCTTTTTGTATTTAATTCCGATGCAATTTCTGTGTTTCATCGTCAATAAGAAGGTCAGAGGGATACAGTAAACCTGAAGTGAAGCATCGGAATCTATATTTAGTGTCACAGGAATGGTTCAAAACATAGACAGTAAGAAGAGTCAGTTTTCTTGAACTTAAGTCGGCATTGTGCCTTTTGTATTTAATTCCGATGCAATTTCTGTGTTTCATCGTCAATAAGAAGGTCAGAGGGATACAGTAAACCTGAAGTGAATCATCGGAATCTATAACTAGTGTCACATGAATGGTTCAACACATAGACAGTAAGAAGAGTCAGTTTTCTTGTACTTAAGTCGGCATTGTGCCTTTTGTATTTAATTCCGGTGCAATTTCAGTGTTTCATCGTCAATTAGATGGTCAGAGGGATACAGTAGACCTGAAGTGAAGCAACGGAATCTATAACTAGTGTCACAGGAATGGTTCAAATCATAGACAGTAAGAAGAGTCAGTTTTCTTGAACTTAAAACGGCATTGTGAATTTTGTATTTAATTCCGATGCAATTTCTGTGTTTCATCAACAATAAGAAGGTCAGAGGGATACAATAAACCTGAAGTGAAGCATCGGAATCTATAACTAGTGTCACAGGAATGGTTCAAATCATAGACAGTAAGAAGAGTCAGTTTTCTTGAACTTAAAACGGCATTGTAAATTTTGTATTTAATTCCGATGCAATTTCTGTGTTTCATCGTCAATAAGAAGGTTAGAGGGATACAGTAAACCTAAAGTGAAGCACCGGAATCTATATTTAGTGTCACAGGAATGGTTCAAAACATGTACAGTAAGAAGAGTCAGTTTTCTTGAACTGAAGTCGGCATTGTGCCTTTTCTATTTAATTCCGATGCAATTTCTGTGTTTCATCGTCAATAAGAAGGTCAGAGGGATACAGTAAACCTGAAGTGAAGCATCGGAATCTATATTTAGTGTCACAGGTATGGTTCAAAACGTAGACAGTAAGAAGAGTCAGTTTTCTTGTACTTAAGTCGGCATTGTGCCTTTTGTATTTAATTCCGATGCAATTTCTGTGTTTCATCGTCAATAAGAAGGTCAGAGGGATACAGTAAACTTGAAGTGAAGCATCGGAATCTATAACTAGTGTCACATGAATGGTTCAAAACATAGACAGTGAGAAGAGTCAGTTTTCTTGTACTTAAGTCGGCATTGTGCTTTTTGTATTTATTTCCGATGGAATTGCAGTGTTTCATCGTCAATAAGAAGGTCAGAGGGATACAGAAACCCTGAAGTGAAGCATCGGAATTTATAAGTAGTGTCACAGGAATGGTTCAAAACATAGACAGTAAGAAGAGTCAGTTTTCTTGTACTTAAGGCGGCATTGTGCCTTTTCTATTTAATTCCGATGCAATATCTGTGTTTCATCGTCAATATCAAGGTCAGAGAGATACAGTAATCCTGAAGTGAAGCATCGCAATCTATAACTAGTGTCACAGGAATAGTTCAAATCACAGACAGTAAGAAGAGTCAATTTTCTTGTACTTAAGTCGGCATTGTTCCTTTTCTATTTAATTCCAATGCAATTTCAATGTTTCATCGTCAATAAGAAGGTCAGAGGGATACATTAAACCTGAAGTGAAGCATTGGAATCTATAACTAGTGTCACAGGAATGGATCAACACATAGACAGTAAGAAGAGTCAGTTTTCTTGTAATTAAGTCGGCATTGTGCCTTTTGTATTTAATTCCGATGCAATTTCTGTGTTTCATCGTCAATATGAAGGTCAGAGGGATACAGTAAACCTGAAGTGAAGCATCGGAATCTATAAGTAGTGTCACAGGAATGGTTCAAAACATAGACAGTAAGAAGAGTCAGTTTTCTTGTACTTAAGGCGGCATTGTGCCTTTTGTATTTAAGTCCGATGCAATTTCAGTGTTTCATCGTCAATAAGAAGGTCAGAGGGATACAGTGAATCTGAAGTGAAGCATCGGAATCTATAACTAGTGTCACAGGAATGGTACAAAACATAGACAGTAAGAAGAGTCAGTTTTCTTGTACTTAAGTCGCCGTTGTGAGTTTTGTATTTAATTCCGATGCAATTTCTGTGTTTCATCGTCAATAAGAAGGTCAGACGGATACAGTAGACCAGAAGTGAAGCATCGGAATCTATAACTAGTGTCACAGGAATGGTTCAAAGCATAGACAGTAAGAAGAGTCAGTTTTCTTGTACTTAAACCTGCATTGTGCAGTCTGTATTTGATTCCGATGCAATTTCAGTGTTTCATCGTCAATAAGAAGGTCAGAGGGATTGAGTAAACATGAAGTGAAGCATCGGAATCTATAACTAGTTTCACATGAATGATTCAACACAAAGACGGTAAGAAGAGTCAGTTATCTTGTACTTAAGTCGATATTGTGTCTTTTGTATTTAATTCCGATGGTATTTCTGTGTTTCATCGTCAATAAGAAGGTCAGAGGGATACAGTAAACCTGAACCGAAGCATCGGAATCTATTACTAGTGTCACAGGAATGGTTCAAAACATAGACAGTAAGAAGAGTCAGTTTTCTTGTACTTAAGTCGGCATTGTGCCTTTTGCATTTAATTCCGAAGCAGTTTCTGTGTTTCATCGTCAATAAGAAGGTCAGAGGGATACAGTAAACCTGAAGTGAATCATCGGAATCTATAACTAGTGTCACATGAATGGGTCAACACATAGACAGTAAGAAGAGTCAGTTTTCTTGTACTTAAGTCGGCATTGTGCCTTTTGTATTTAATTCCGGTGCAATTTCAGCGTTTCATCGTCAATAAGATGGTCAGAGGGATTCAGTAGACCTGAAGTGAAGCAACGGAATCTGTAACTAGTGTCACAGGAATGGTTCAAATCATAGACAGTAAGAAGAGTCAGTTTTCTTGTACTTAAGTCGGCATTGTGAATTTTGTATATAATTCCGATGCAATTTCAGTGTTTCATCGTCAATAAGAAGGTCAGAGGGATACAGTAAACCTGAAGTGAAGCATCGGAATCTATATTTAGTGTCACAGGAATGGTTCAAAACATATACAGTTAGAAGAGTCAGTTTTCCTGAACTTAAGTCGGCATTGTGCCTTTTCTATTTAATTCCGTTGCAATATCTGTGTTTCATCGTCAATAACAAGGTCAGAGAGATACAGAAAACCTGAAGTGAAGCATCGGAATCTATAACTAGTGTCACAGGAATGGTTCAAATCATAGACAGTAAGAAGAGTCAATTATCTTGTACTTAAGTCGGCGTTGTTCCTTTTCTATTTAATTCCGATGCAATTTCAATCTTTCATCGTCAATAAGAAGGTCAGAGGGATACAGTAAACCTGAAGTGAAGCATCAGAATCTATAACTAGTGTCACAGGAATGGATCAACACACAGACAGTAAGAAGAGTCAGTTTTCTTGTACTTCGGTCGGCATTGTGCCTTTTGTATATAATTCCGAAGCAATTTCTGTGTTTCATCGTCAATAAGAAGGTCAGAGGGATACAGTAAACCTGAAGTGAAGCATCGGAATTTATAACGTGTGTCACAGGAATGGTTCAAAACATATACAGTAAGAGCAGTTAGTTTTCTTGTACTTAAGTCGGCGTTGTGCCTTTTGTATTTAATTCCGATGCAATTTCTGTGTTTCATCGTCAATAAGAAGGTCAGAGGGATACAGTAAACCAGAAGTAAAGCATCGGAATCTATAAGTAGTGTCACAGGAATGGTTCAAATCATAGACAGTAAGATGAATCAGTTTTCTTGAACTTAAGTCGGCATTGTGCATTTTCTATTTAATTTCGATTCAGTTTATGAGATTCATCGTCAATAAGAAGGTCTGAGGGATACTGTAGACCAGAAGTGAAGCATCGGAATCTATATCTAGTGTCACAGGAATGGTTCAAAGCATAGACAGTAAGAAGAGTCAGTTTTCTTGTACTTAAGACGGCATTGTGCCTTTTGTATTTGATTCCGATGCAATTTCTGTGTTTCATCGTCAATAAGAAGGTCAGAGGGATTCAGTAAACATGAAGTGAAGCATTGGAATCTATAACTAGTGTCACAGGAGTGGTTCAAAACATAGACAGTAAGAAGAGTCAGTTTTCTTGTACTTAAGTCGGCATTGTGAATTTTGTATTTAATTCCGATGCAATTTCTGTGTTTCATCAACAATAAGAAGGTCAGAGGGATACAGTGAATCTGAAGTGAAGCATTGGAATCTATAACTAGTGTCACAGGAATGGATCAACACATAGATAGTAAGAAGAGTCAGTTTTCTTGTAATTAAGTCGGCATTGTGCCTTTTGTATTTAATTCCGATGCAATTTCTGTGTTTCATCGTCAATATGAAGGTCAGAGGGATACAGTAAACCTGAAGTGAAGCATCGGAATCTATAAGTAGTGTCACAGGAATGGTTCAAAACATAGACAGTAAGAAGAGTCAGTTTTCTTGTACTTAAGGCGGCATTGTGCCTTTTGTATTTAAGTCCGATGCAATTTCAGTGTTTCATCGTCAATAAGAAGGTCAGAGGGATACAGTGAATCTGAAGTGAAGCATCGGAATCTATAACTAGTGTCACAGGAATGGTACAAAACATAGACAGTAAGAAGAGTCAGTTTTCTTGTACTTAAGTCGGCATTGTGAATTTTGTATTTAATTCCGATACAATTTCTGTGTTTCATCAACAATAAGAAGGTCAGAGGGATACAGTAAACCTGAAGTGAAGCATCGGAATCTATAACTAGTGTTACAGGAATGGTTGAAAACATAGACAGTAAGAAGAGTCAGTTTTCTTGTACTTAAGTCGGCATTGGTTTTTTCTATTTAATTCCGATGCAATTTCTATGTTTCATCGTCAATAAGACGGTCAGAGGGATACAGTGAACCTGAAGTGAAGCATCGGAATCAATAACTAGTGTCACAGGAATGGTTCAAAACATAGACAGTAAGAAGAGTCAGTCTTCTTGTACTTAAGTCGGCATTGTGCTTTTTGTATTTAATTCCGATGCAATTTCTGTGTTTCATCAGTCAATAAGAAGGTCAGAGGGATACAGTAAACCTGAAGTGAAGCATCGGAATCTATATTTAGTGTCACAGGAATGGTTCAAAACATAGACAGTAAGAAGAGTCAGTTTTCTTGAACTTAAGTCGGCATTGTGCCTTTTGTATTTAATTCCGATGCAATTTCTGTGTTTCATCGTCAATAAGAAGGTCAGAGGGATACAGTAAACCTGAAGTGAATCATCGGAATCTATAACTAGTGTCACATGAATGGATCAACACATGGACAGTAAGAAGAGTCAGTTTTCTTGTACTTATGTCGGCATTGTGCCTTTTGTATTTACTTCCGGTGCAATTTCAGTGTTTCATCGTCAATTAGATGGTCAGAGGGATACAGTAGACCTGAAGTGAAGCAACGGAATCTATAACTAGTGTCACAGGAATGGTTCAAATCATAGACAGTAAGAAGAGTCAGTTTTCTTGAACTTAAAACGGCATTGTGAATTTTGTATTTAATTCCGATGCAATTTCTGTGTTTCATCAACAATAAGAAGGTCAGAGGGATACAGTAAACCTGAAGTGAAGCATCGGAATCTATAACTAGTGTCACAGGAATGGTTCAAAACATAGACAGTAAGAAGAGTCAGTTTTCTTGTACTTAAGTCCGCATTGTGCTTTTTGTATTTAATTCCGATGCAATTTCAGTGTTTCATCGTCAATAAGAAGGTCAGAGGGATACAGTAAACCTAAAGTGAAGCACCGGAATCTATATTTAGTGTCACAGGAATGGTTCAAAACATATACAGTAAGAAGAGTCAGTTTTCTTGAACTTAAGTCGGCATTGTGCCTTTTCTATTTAATTCCGAGGCAATATCTGTGTTTCATCGTCAATAACAAGGTCAGAGAGATACAGAAAACCTGAAGTGAAGCATCGAAATCTATAACTAGTGTCACAGGAATGGTTCAAATCATAGACAGTAAGAAGAGTCAATTTTCTTGTACCTAAGTCGGCATTGTTCCTTTTCTATTTAATTCCGATGCAATTTCAATCTTTCATCGTCAATAAGAAGGTCAGAGGGATACAGTAAACCTGAAGTGAAGCATCGGAATCTATAACTAGTGTCACAGGAATGGATCAACACACAGACAGTAAGAAGAGTCAGTCTTCTTGTACTTAAGTCGGCATTGTGCTTTTTGTATTTAATTCCGATGCAATTTCTGTTTTTCATCGTCAATAAGAAGGTCAGAGGGATACAGTAAACCTGAAGTGAAGCATCGGAATCTATATTTAGTGTCACAGGAATGGTTCAAAACATAGACAGTAAGAAGAGTCAGTTTTCTTGAACTTAAGTCGGCATTGTGAGTTTTGTATTTAATTCCGATGCAATTTCTGTGTTTCATCGTCAATAAGAAGGTCAGAGGGATACAGTAAACCTGAAGTGAATCATCGGAATCTATAACTAGTGTCACATGAATGGATCAACACATAGACAGTAAGAAGAGTCAGTTTTCTTGTACTTAAGTCGGCATTGTGCCATTTGTATTTACTTCCGGTGCAATTTCAGTGTTTCATCGTCAATTAGATGGTCAGAGGGATACAGTAGATCTGAAGTGAAGCAACGGAATCTATAACTAGTGTCACAGGAATGGTTCAAATCATAGACATTAAGAAGAGTCCGTTTTCTTGAACTTAAAACGGCATTGTGAATTTTGTATTTAATTCCGATGCAATTTCTGTGTTTCATCAACAATAAGAAGGTCAGAGGGATACAGTAAACCTGAAGTGAAGCATCGGAATCTATAACTAGTGTCACAGGAATGGTTCAAAACATAGACAGTAAGAAGAGTCAGTTTTCTTGTACTTAAGTCCGCATTGTGCTTTTTGTATTTAATTCCGATGCAATTTCAGTGTTTCATCGTCAATAAGAAGGTCAGAGGGATACAGTAAACATAAAGTGAAGCACCGGAATCTATATTTAGTGTCACAGGAATGGTTCAAAACATATACAGTAAGAAGAGTCAGTTTTCTTGAACTTAAGTCGGCATTGTGCCTTTTCTATTTAATTCCGATGCAATATCTGTGTTTCATCGTCAATAACAAGGTCAGAGAGATACAGAAAACCTGAAGTGAAGCATCGGAATCTATAACTAGTGTCACAGGAATGGTTCAAATCATAGACAGTAAGAAGAGTCAATTTTCTTGTACCTAAGTCGGCATTGTTCCTTTTCTATTTAATTCCGATGCAATTTCTATCTTTCATCGTCAATAAGAAGGTCAGAGGGATACAGTAAACCTGAAGTGAAGCATCGGAATCTATAACTAGTGTCACAGGAATGGATCAACACACAGACAGTAAGAAGAGTCAGTTTTCTTGTACTTCAGTCGGCATTGTGCCTTTTGTATATAACTCCGAAGCAATTTCTGTGTTTCATCGTCAATAAGAAGGTCAGAGGGATACAGTAAACCTGAAGTGAAGCATCGGAATTTATAACTTGTGTCACAGGAATGGTTCAAAACATAGACAGTAAGAAGAGTCAGTCTTCTTGTACTTAAGTCGGCATTGTGCTTTTTGTATTTAATTCCGATGCAATTTCTGTGTTTCATCGTCAATAAGAAGGTCAGAGGGATACAGTAAACCTGAAGTGAAGCATCGGAATCTATAAGTAGTGTCACTGGAATGGTTCAAATCATAGACAGTAAGATGAATCAGTTTTCTTGAACTTAAGTCGGCATTGTGCCTTTTCTATTTAATTGCGATGCAATATCTGAGATTCATCGTCAATAAGAAGGTCAGAGGGATACAGTAGACCAGAAGTGAAGCATCGGAATCTATAACTAGTGTCACAGGAATGGTTCAAAGCATAGACAGTCAGAGGTGTCAGTTATCTTGTACTTAAGTCGATATTGTGTCTTTTGTATTTAATTCCGATGCTATTTCTGTGTTTCATCGTCAATAAGTAGGTCAGAGGGATACAGTAAACCTGAAGTGAATAATCGGAATCTATAACTAGTGTCACAGGAATGGTTCAAAATATAGACAGTAAGAGGAGTCAGTTTTCTTGTACTTAAGTCGGCATTGTGCCTTTTGTATTTAATTCCGGTGCAATTTCAGTGTTTCATCGTCAATAAGAAGGTCAGAGGGATACAGTAGACCTGAAGTGAAGCATCGGAATCTATAACTAGTGTCACAGGAATGGTTCAAAACATAGACAGTAAGAAGAGTCAGTTTTCTTGTACTTAAGTCGGCATTGTGAATTATGTATTTAATTCCGATGCAATTTCAGTGTTTCATCAACAATAGGAAGGTCAGAGGGAACAGTGAACCTGAAGTGAAGCATCGGAATCAATAACTAGTGTCACAGGAATGGTTCAAAACATAGACAGTAAGAAGAGTCAGTCTTCTTGTACTTAAGTCGGCTATGTGCCTTTTGTATTTAATTCCGATGCAATTTCTGTGTTTCATCGCCAATACGAAGGTCAGAGGGATACAGTAAACCTGAAGTGAACCATCGGAATCTATAACTAGTGTCACAGGAATTGTTCAAAACTTAGACAGTAAGAAGAGTCTTTTCTTGTACTTCAGTCGGCATTGTGCTTTTTGTATTTAATTCCGATGCAATTTCTGTGTTTCATCGTCAATAAGAAGGTCAGAGGGATACAGTAAACCTGAAGTGAAGCATCGGAATCTATATTTAGTGTCACAGGAATGGTTAAAAACATAGGCAGTAAGAAGAGTCAGTTTTCTTGAACTTAGGTCAGCATTGTGGCTTTTGTATTTAATTCCGATGCAATTTCTGTGTTTCATCAACAATAAGAAGGTAAGAGGGATACAGTAATCCTGAAGTGAATCATCGGAATCTATAACTAGTGTCACATGAATGGATCAATACATAGACAGTAAGAAGAGTCAGTTTTCTTGTACTTAAGTCGGCATTGTGAATTTTGTATTTAATTCCGATGCAATTTCTGTGTTTCATCAACAATAAGAAGGTCAGAGAGATACAGTAAACCTGAAGTGAAGCATCGGAATCTATAACTAGTGTCACAGGAATGGTTGAAAACATAGACAGTAAGAAGAGTCAGTTTTCTTGTACTTAAGTCGGCATTGTTTTTTTCTATTTAATTCCGATGCAATTTCTATGTTTCATCGTCAATAAGACGGTCAGAGGGATACAGTGAACCTGAAGTGAAGCATCGGAATCTATATTTAGTGTCACAGGAATGGTTCAAAACATAGACAGTAAGAAGAGTCAGTCTTCTTGTACTTAAGTCGGCATTGTGCTTTTTGTATTTAATTCCGATGCAATTTCTGTGTTTCATCGTCAATAAGAAGGTCAGAGGGATACAGTAAACCTGAAGTGAAGCATCGGAATCTATATTTAGTGTCACAGGAATGGTTCAAAACATAGACAGTAAGAAGAGTCAGTTTTCTTGAACTTAAGTCGGCATTGTGAGTTTTGTATTTAATTCCGATGCAATTTCTGTGTTTCATCGTCAATAAGAAGGTCAGAGGGATACAGTAAACCTGAAGTGAATCATCGGAATCTATAACTAGTGTCACATGAATGGATCAACACATAGACAGTAAGAAGAGTCAGTTTTCTTGTACTTAAGTCGGCATTGTGCCTTTTGTATTTACTTCCGGTGCAATTTCAGTGTTTCATCGTCAATTAGATGGTCAGAGGGATACAGTAGACCTGAAGTGAAGCAACGGAATCTATAACTAGTGTCACAGGAATGGTTCAAATCATAGACAGTAAGAAGAGTCCGTTTTCTTGAACTTAAAACGGCATTGTGAATTTTGTATTTAATTCCGATGCAATTTCTGTGTTTCATCAACAATAAGAAGGTCAGAGGGATACAGTAAACCTGAAGTGAAGCATCGGAATCTATAACTAGTGTCACAGGAATGGTTCAAAACATAGACAGTAAGAAGAGTCAGTTTTCTTGTACTTAAGTCCGCATTGTGCTTTTTGTATTTAATTCCGATGCAATTTCAGTGTTTCATCGTCAATAAGAAGGTCAGAGGGATACAGTAAACATAAAGTGAAGCACCGGAATCTATATTTAGTGTCACAGGAATGGTTCAAAACATATACAGTAAGAAGAGTCAGTTTTCTTGAACTTAAGTCGGCATTGTGCCTTTTCTATTTAATTCCGATGCAATATCTGTGTTTCATCGTCAATAACAAGGTCAGAGAGATACAGAAAACCTGAAGTGAAGCATCGGAATCTATAACTAGTGTCACAGGAATGGTTCAAATCATAGACAGTAAGAAGAGTCAATTTTCTTGTACCTAAGTCGGCATTGTTCCTTTTCTATTTAATTCCGATGCAATTTCTATCTTTCATCGTCAATAAGAAGGTCAGAGGGATACAGTAAACCTGAAGTGAAGCATCGGAATCTATAACTAGTGTCACAGGAATGGATCAACACACAGACAGTAAGAAGAGTCAGTTTTCTTGTACTTCAGTCGGCATTGATCCTTTTGTATATAACTCCGAAGCAATTTCTGTGTTTCATCGTCAATAAGAAGGTCAGAGGGATACAGTAAACCTGAAGTGAAGCATCGGAATTTATAACTTGTGTCACAGGAATGGTTCAAAACATAGACAGTAAGAAGAGTCAGTCTTCTTGTACTTAAGTCGGCATTGTGCTTTTTGTATTTAATTCCGATGCAATTTCTGTGTTTCATCGTCAATAAGAAGGTCAGAGGGATACAGTAAACCTGAAGTGAAGCATCGGAATCTATAAGTAGTGTCACTGGAATGGTTCAAATCATAGACAGTAAGATGAATCAGTTTTCTTGAACTTAAGTCGGCATTGTGCCTTTTCTATTTAATTGCGATGCAATATCTGAGATTCATCGTCAATAAGAAGGTCAGAGGGATACAGTAGACCAGAAGTGAAGCATCGGAATCTATAACTAGTGTCACAGGAATGGTTCAAAGCATAGACAGTAAGAAGAGTCAGTTTTCTTGTACTTAAGACGGCATTGTGCCTTTTGTATTTGATTCCGATGCAATTTCTGTGTTTCATCGTCAATAAGAAGGTCAGAGGGATTCAGTAAACATGAAGTGAAGCATTGGAATCTATAACTAGTGTCACATGAATGGTTCAACACATAGACAGTCAGAGGTGTCAGTTATCTTGTACTTAAGTCGATATTGTGTCTTTTGTATTTAATTCCGATGCTATTTCTGTGTTTCATCGTCAATAAGTAGGTCAGAGGGATACAGTAAACCTGAAGTGAATAATCGGAATCTATAACTAGTGTCACAGGAATGGTTCAAAATATAGACAGTAAGAGGAGTCAGTTTTCTTGTACTTAAGTCGGCATTGTGCCTTTTGTATTTAATTCCGGTGCAATTTCAGTGTTTCATCGTCAATAAGAAGGTCAGAGGGATACAGTAGACCTGAAGTGAAGCATCGGAATCTATAACTAGTGTCACAGGAATGGTTCAAAACATAGACAGTAAGAAGAGTCAGTTTTCTTGTACTTAAGTCGGCATTGTGAATTATGTATTTAATTCCGATGCAATTTCAGTGTTTCATCAACAATAGGAAGGTCAGAGGGAACAGTGAACCTGAAGTGAAGCATCGGAATCAATAACTAGTCTCACAGGAATGGTTCAAAACATAGACAGTAAGAAGAGTCAGTCTTCTTGTACTTAAGTCGGCTATGTGCCTTTTGTATTTAATTCCGATGCAATTTCTGTGTTTCATCGCCAATACGAAGGTCAGAGGGATACAGTAAACCTGAAGTGAACCATCGGAATCTATAACTAGTGTCACAGGAATTGTTCAAAACTTAGACAGTAAGAAGAGTCTTTTCTTGTACTTCAGTCGGCATTGTGCTTTTTGTATTTAATTCCGATGCAATTTCTGTGTTTCATCGTCAATAAGAAGGTCAGAGGGATACAGTAAACCTGAAGTGAAGCATCGGAATCTATATTTAGTGTCACAGGAATGGTTAAAAACATAGGCAGTAAGAAGAGTCAGTTTTCTTGAACTTAGGTCAGCATTGTGGCTTTTGTATTTAATTCCGATGCAATTTCTGTGTTTCATCAACAATAAGAAGGTAAGAGGGATACAGTAATCCTGAAGTGAAGCATCGGAATCTATAACTAGTGTCACAGGAATGGTTGAAAACATAGACAGTAAGAAGAGTCAGTTTTCTTGTACTTAAGTCGGCATTGTTCTTTTTCTATTTCATTCCGATGCAATTTCTATGTTTCATCGTCAATAAGACGGTCAGAGGGATACAGTGAACCTGAAGAGAAGCATCGGAATCAATAACTAGTGTCACAGGAATGGTTCAAAACATAGACAGTAAGAAGAGTCAGTCTTCTTGTACTTAAGTCGGCTATGGGCCTTTTGTATTTAATTCCGATGCAATTTCTGTGTTTCATCGCCAATACGAAAGTCAGAGGGATACAGTAAACCTGAAGTGAACCATCGGAATCTATAACTAGTGTCACAGGAATGGTTCAAAACTTAGACAGTAAGAATAGTCTTTTCTTGTACTTAAGTCGGCATTGTGTTTTTTGTATTTAATTCCGATGCAATTTCTGTGTTTCATCGTCAATAAGAAGGTCAGAGGGATACAGTAAACCTGAAGTGAATCATCGGAATCTATAACTAGTGTCACATGAATGGATCAATACATAGACAGTAAGAAGAGTCAGTTTTCTTGTACTTAAGTCGGCATTGTGAATTTTGTATTTAATTCCGATGCAATTTCTGTGTTTCATCAACAATAAGAAGGTCAGAGAGATACAGTAAACCTGAAGTGAAGCATCGGAATCTATAACTAGTGTCACAGGAATGGTTGAAAACATAGACAGTAAGAAGAGTCAGTTTTCTTGTACTTAAGTCGGCATTGTTTTTTTCTATTTAATTCCGATGCAATTTCTATGTTTCATCGTCAATAAGACGGTCAGAGGGATACAGTGAACCTGAAGTGAAGCATCGGAATCAATAACTAGTGTCACAGGAATGGTTCAAAACATAGACAGTAAGAAGAGTCAGTCTTCTTGTACTTAAGTCGGCATTGTGCTTTTTGTATTTAATTCCGATGCAATTTCTGTGTTTCATCGTCAATAAGAAGGTCAGAGGGATACAGTAAACCTGAAGTGAAGCATCGGAATCTATATTTAGTGTCACAGGAATGGTTCAAAACATAGACAGTAAGAAGAGTCAGTTTTCTTGAACTTAAGTCGGCATTGTGCCTTTTGTATTTAATTCCGATGCAATTTCTGTGTTTCATCGTCAATAAGAAGGTCAGAGGGATACAGTAAACCTGAAGTGAATCATCGGAATCTATAACTAGTGTCACATGAATGGTTCAACACATAGACAGTAAGAAGAGTCAGTTTCCTTGTACTTAAGTCGGCATTGTGCCTTTTGTATTTAATTCCGGTGCAATTTCAGTGTTTCATCGTCAATTAGATGGTCAGAGGGATACAGTAGACCTGAAGTGAAGCAACGGAAACTATAACTAGTGTCACAGGAATGGTTCAAATCATAGACAGTAAGAAGAGTCAGTTTTCTTGAACTTAAAACGGCATTGTGAATTTTGTATTTAATTCCGATGCAATTTCTGTGTTTCATCAACAATAAGAAGGTCAGAGGGATACAGTAAACCTGAAGTGAAGCATCGGAATCTATAACTAGTGTCACAGGAATGGTTCAAAACATATACAGTAAGAAGAGTCAGTTTTCTTGTACTTAAGTCTGCATTGTGCTTTTTGTATTTAATTCCGATGCAATTTCAGTGTTTCATCGTCAATAAGAAGGTCAGAGGGATACAGTAAACCTAAAGTGAAGCACCGGAATCTATATTTAGTGTCACAGGAATGGTTCAAAACATGTACAGTAAGAAGAGTCAGTTTTCTTGAACTTAAGTCGGCATTGTGCCTTTTCAATTTAATTCCGATGCAATATCTGTGTTTCATCGTCAATAACAAGGTCAGAGAGATACAGAAAACCTGAAGTGAAGCATCGGAATCTATAACTAGTGTCACAGGAATGGTTCAAATCATAGACAGTAAGAAAAGTCAGTTTTCTTGTAATTCAGTCGGCATTGAGCCTTTTGTATATAATTCCGAAGCAATTTCTGTGTTTCATCGTCAATAAGAAGGTCAGAGGGATACAGCAAACCTGAAGTGAAGCATCGGAATTTATAACTTGTGTCAAGGGAATGGTTCAAAACATAGACTGTAAGAGCAGTCAGTTTTCTTGTACTTCAGTCGGCGTTGTGCCTTTTGTATTTAATTCCGATGCAATTTCTGTGTTTCATCGTCAAAAAGAAGGTCAGAGGGATACAGAAAACCTGAAGTGAAGCATCGGAATCTATAAGTAGTGTCTCTGGAACGGTTCAAATCATAGACAGTAAGATGAATCAGTTTTCTTGAATTTAAGTCGGCATTGTGCCTTTTCTATTTAATTCCGATGCAATATCTGAGATTCATCGTCAATAAGAAGGTCAGAGGGATACAGTAGACCAGAAGTGAAGCATCAGAATCTATAACTAGTGTCACAGGAATGGTTCAAAGCATAGACAGTAAGAAGAGTCAGTTTTCTTGTACTTAAGACGGCATTGTGCCTTTTGTATTTGATTCCGATGCAATTTCTGTGTTTCATCGTCAATAAGAAGATCAGAGGGATTCAGTAAACATGAAGTGAAGCATTGGAATCTATAACTAGTGTCACATGAATGGTTCAACACATAGACAGTCACAGGTGTCAGTTATCTTGTACTTAAGTCGATATTGTGTCTTTTGTATTTAATTCCGATGCTATTTCTGTGTTTCATCGTCAATAAGAAGGTCAGAGGGATATAGTAAACCTGAAGTGAATCATCGGAATCTATAACTAGTGTCACAGGAATGGTTCAAAATATAGACAGTAAGAGGAGTCAGTTTTCTTGTACATAAGTCGGCATTGTGCCTTTTGTATTTAATTCCGGTGCAATTTCAGTGTTTCATCGTCAATAAGAAGGTCAGAGGGATACAGTAGACCTGAAGTGAAGCATCAGAATCTATAACTATTGTCACAGGAATGGTTCAAAAGCATAGACAGTAAGAAGAGTCAGTTTTCTTGTGCTTAAGTCTGCATTGTGAATTATGTATTTAATTCCGATGCAATTTCAGTGTTTCATCAACAATAAGAAGGTCAGAGGGAACAGTGAACCTGAAGTGAAGCATCGGAATCAATAACTAGTGTCACAGGAATGGTTCAGAACATAGACAGTAAGAAGAGTCAGTCTTCTTGTACTTAAGTCGGCTATGTGCCTTTTGTATTTAATTCCGATGCAATTTCTGTGTTTCATCGCCAATTCGAAGGTCAGAGGGATACAGTAAACCTGAAGTGAACCATCGGAATCTATAACTAGTGTCACAGGAATTGTTCAAAACTTAGACAGTAAGAAGAGTCTTTTCTTGTACTTCAGTCGGCATTGTGCTTTTTGTATTTAATTCCGATGCAATTTCTGTGTTTCATCGTCAATAAGAAGGTCAGAGGGATACAGTAAACCTGAAGTGAAGCATCGGAACCTATATTTAGTGTCACAGGAATGGTTAAAACATAGGCAGTAAGAAGAGTCAGTTTTCTTGAACTTAAGTCGGCATTGTGCCTTTTGTATATAATTCCGAAGCAATTTCTGTGTTTCATCGTCAATAAGAAGGTCAGAGGGATACAGTAAACCTGAAATGAAGCATCGGAATTTATAACTTGTGTCACATGAATGGTTTAAAACATATACAGTAAGAGCAGTCAGTTTTCATGTACTTAAGTCGGCGTTGTGCCTTCTGTATTTAATTCCGATGCAATTTCTGTGTTTCATCGTCAATAAGAAGGTCAGAGGGATACAGTAAACGTGAAGTAAAGCATCGGAATCTATAAGTAGTGTCACAGGAATAGTTCAAATCATAGACAGTAAGATGAATCAGTTTTCTTGAACTTAAGTCGGCATTGTGCCTTTTCTATTTAATTCCGATTCAATTTCTGAGATTCATCGTCAATAAGAAGGTCAGAGGGATACAGTAGACCAGAAGGGAAGCATCGGAATCTATATATAGTGTCACAGGAATGGTTCAAAGCATAGACAGTAAGAAGAGTCAGTTTTCTTGTACTTAAGACGGCATTGTGCCTTTTGTATTTGATTCCGATGCAATTTCTGTGTTTCATCGTCAATAAGAAGGTCAGAGGGATTCAGTAAACATGAAGTGAAGCATTGGAATCTATAACTAGTGTCACATGAATGGTTCAACACATAGACAGTCAGAGGAGTCAGTTTTCTTGTACTTAAGTCGATATTGTGTCTTTTGTATTTAATTCCGATGCTATTTCTGTGTTTCATCGTCAATAAGACGGTCAGAGGGATACAGTGAACCTGAAGTGAAGCATCGGAATCAATAACTAGTGTCACAGGAATGGTATAAAACATAGACAGTAAGAAGAGTCAGTCTTCTTGTACTTAAGTCGGCATTGTGCTTTTTGTATTTAATTCCGATGCAATTTCTGTGTTTCATCGTCAATAAGAAGGTCAGAGGGATACAGTAAACCTGAAGTGAAGCATCGGAATCTATATTTAGTGGCACAGGAATGGTTCAAAACATAGACAGTAAGAAGAGTCAGTTTTCTCGAACTTAAGTCGGCATTGTGCCTTTTGTATTTAATTCCGATGCAATTTCTGTGTTTCATCGTCAATAAGAAGGTCAGAGGGATACAGTAAACCTGAAGTGAATCATCGGAATCTATAACTAGTGTCACATGAATGGATCAACACATAGACAGTAAGAAGAGTCAGTTTTCTTGTACTTAAGTCGGCATTGTGCCTTTTGTATTTAATTCCGGTGCAATTTCAGTGTTTCATCGTCAATTAGATGGTCAGAGGGATACAGTAGACCTGAAGTGAAGCAACGGAATCTATAACTAGTGTCACAGGAATGGTTCAAATCATAGACAGTAAGAAGAGTCAGTTTTCTTGTACTTAAGTCGGCATTGTGAATTTTGTATTTAATTCCGATGCAATTTCTGTGTTTCATCAACAATAAGAAGGTCAGAGGGATACAGTAAACCTGAAGTGAAGCATCGGAATCTATAACTAGTGTCACAGGAATGGTTCAAAACATAGACAGTAAGAAGAGTCACTTTTCTTGTACTTAAGTCCGCATTGTGCCTTTTGTATTTAATTCCGATGCAATTTCAGTGTTTCATCGTCAATAAGAAGGTCAGAGGGATACAGTAAACCTAAAGTGAAGCATCGGAATCTATATTTAGTGTCACAGGAATGGTTCAAAACATATACAGTAAGAAGAGTCAGTTTTCTTGAACTTAAGTCGGCATTGTGCCTTTTCTATTTAATTCCGATGCAATATCTGTGTTTCATCGTCAATAACAAGGTCAGAGAGATACAGAAAACCTGAAGTGAAGCATCGGAATCTATAACTAGTGTCACAGGAATGGTTCAAATCATAGACAGTAAGAAGAGTCAATTTTCTTGTACCTAAGTCGGCATTGTTCCTTTTCTATTTAATTCCGATGCAATTTTAATCTTTCATCGTCAATAAGAAGGTCAGAGGGATACAGTAAACCTGAAGTGAAGCATCGGAATCTATAACTAGTGTCACAGGAATGGATCAACACACAGACAGTAAGAAGAGTCAGTTTTCTTGTACTTCAGTCGGCATTGTGCCTTTTGTATATAATTCCGAAGCAATTTCTGTGTTTCATCGTCAATAAGAAGGTCAGAGGGATACAGTAAACCTGAAGTGAGGCATCGGAATTTATAACTTGTGTCACAGGAATGGTTCAAAACATAGACAGTAAGAGCAGTCAGTTTTCGTGTACTTAAGTCGGCGTTGTGCCTTTTGTATTTAATTCCGATGCAATTTCTGTGTTTCATCGTCAATAAGAAGGTCAGAGGGATACAGTAAACCTGAAGTGAAGCATCGGAATCTATAAGTAGTGTCACTGGAATGGTTCAAATCATAGACAGTAAGATGAATCAGTTTTCTTGAACTTAAGTCGGCATTGTGCCTTTTCTATTTAATTCCGATGCAATATCTGAGATTCATCGTCAATAAGAAGGTCAGAGGGATACAGTAGACCAGAAGTGAAGCATCGGAATCTATAACTAGTGTCACAGGAATGGTTCAAAGCATAGACAGTAAGAAGAGTCAGTCTTCTTGTACTTAAGACGGCATTGTGCCTTTTGTATTTGATTCCGATGCAATATCTGTGTTTCATCGTCAATAAGAAGGTCAGAGGGATTCAGTAAACGTGAAGTGAAGCATTGGATTCTATAACTAGTGTCACATGAATGGTTCAACACATAGACAGTCAGAGGAGTCAGTTATCTTGTACTTAAGTCGATATTGTGTCATTTGTATTTATTTCCGATGCTATTTCTGTGTTTCATCGTCAATAAGAAGGTCAGAGGGATACAGTAAACCTGAAGTAAATCATCGGAATCTATAACTAGTGTCACAGGAATGGTTCAAAATATAGACAGTAAGAGGAGTCAGTTTTCTTGTACTTCAGTCGACATTGTGCCTTTTGTATTTAATTCCGGTGCAATTTCAGTGTTTCATCGTCAATAAGAAGGTCAGAGGGATACAGTAAACCTGAAGTGAGGCATCGGAATTTATAACTTGTGTCACAGGAATGGTTCAAAACATAGACAGTAAGAGCAGTCAGTTTTCTTGTACTTAAGTCGGCGTTGTGCCTTTTGTATTTAATTCCGATGCAATTTCTGTGTTTCATCGTCAATAAGAAGGTCAGAGGGATACAGTAAACCTGAAGTGAAGCATCGGAATCTATAAGTAGTGTCACTGGAATGGTTCAAATCATAGACAGTAAGATGAATCAGTTTTCTTGAACTTAAGTCGGCATTGTGCCTTTTCTATTTAATTCCGATGCAATATCTGAGATTCATCGTCAATAAGAAGGTCAGAGGGATACAGTAGACCTGAAGTGAAGCATCGGAATCTATAACTAGTGTCACAGGAATGGTTCAAAGCATAGACAGTGAGAAGAGTCAGTTTTCTTGTACTTAAGACGGTATTGTGCCTTTTGTATTTGATTCCGATGCAATTTCTGTGTTTCATCGTCAATAAGAAGGTCAGAGGGATTCAGTAAACATGAAGTGAAGCATTGGATTCTATAACTAGTGTCACATGAATGGTTCAACACATAGACAGTCAGAGGAGTCAGTTATCTTGTACTTAAAACGATATTGTGTCATTTGTATTTATTTCCGATGCTATTTCTGTGTTTTATCGTCAATAAGAAGGTCAGAGGGATACAGTAAACCTGAAGTAAATCATCGGAATCTATAACTAGTGTCACAGGAATGGTTCAAAATATAGACAGTAAGAGGAGTCAGTTTTCTTGTACTTCAGTCGGCATTGTGCCTTTTGTATTTAATTCCGGTGCAATTTCAGTGTTACATCGTCAATAAGAAGGTCAGAGGGATACAGTAGACCTGAAGTGAAGCATCGGAATCTATAACTAGTGTCATAGGAATGGTTCAAAACATAGACAGTAAGAAGAGTCAGTTTTCTTGTACTTAAGTCGGCATTGTGAATTTTGTATTTAATTCCGATGCAATTTCAGTGTTTCATCAACAATAAGAAGGTCAGAGGGAACGGTGAACCTGAAGTGAAGCATCGGAATCAATAACTAGTGTCACAGGAATGGTTCAAAACATAGACAGTAAGAAGAGTCAGTCTTCTTGTACTTAAGTCGGCTATGTGCCTTTTGTATTTAATTCCGATGCAATTTATGTGTTTCATCGCCAATACGAAGGTCAGAGGGATACAGTAAACCTGAAGTGAACCATCGGAATCTATAACTAGTGTCACAGGAATGGTTCAAAACTTAGACAGTCAGAGGAGTCAGTTATCTTGTAATTAAGTCGATATTGTGTCTTTTGTATTTAATTCCGATGCTATTTCTGTGTTTCATCGTCAATAAGAAGGTCAGAGGGATACAGTAAACCTGAAGTGAATCATCGGAATCTATAACTAGCGTCACAGGAATGGTTCAAAATATAGACAGTAAGAGGAGTCAGTTTTCTCGTACTTAAGTCGGCATTGTGCCTTTTGTATTTAATTCCGGTGCAATTTCAGTGTTTCATCGTCAATAAGAAGGTCAGAGGGATACAGTAGACCTGAAGTGAAGCATCGGAATCTATAACTAGTGTCACAGGAATGGTTCAAAACATAGACAGTAAGAATAGTCAGTTTTCTTGTACTTAAGTCGGCATTGTGAATTTTGTATTTAATTCCGATGCAATTTCAGTGATTCATCAACAATAAGAAGGTCAGAGGGAACAGTGAACCTGAAGTGAAGCATCGGAATCAATAACTAGTGTCACAGGAATGGTTCAAAACATAGACAGTAAGAAGAGTCAGTCTTCTTGTACTTATGTCGGCTATGTGCCTTTTCTATTTAATTCCGATGCAATTTCTGTTTCGTCGCCAATACGAAGGTCAGAGGGATACAGTAAACCTGAAGTGAACCATCGGAATCTATAACTAGTGTCACAGGAATGGTTCAAAACTTAGACAGTAAGAAGAGTCTTTTCTTGTACTTAAGTCGGCATTGTGTTTTTTGTATTTAATTCCGATGCAATTTCTGTGTTTCATCGTCAATAAGAAGGTCAGAGGGATACAGTAAACCTGAAGTGAAGCATCGGAATCTATATTTAGTGTCACAGGAATGGTTAAAAACATAGGCAGTAAGAAGAGTCAGTTTTCTTGAACTTAAGTCGGCATTGTGCCTTTTGTATTTAATTCCGATGCAATTTCTGTGTTTCATCAACAATAAGAAGGTCAGAGGGATACAGTAAACCTGAAGTGAAGCATCGGAATCTATAACTAGTGTCACAGGAATGGTTCAAAACATAGACAGTAAGAAGAGTCAGTTTTCTTGTACTTAAGTCGGCATTGTTTTTTTTCTATTTAATTCCGATGCAATTTCTATGTTTCATCGTCAATAAGACGGTCAGAGGGATACAGTGAACCTGAAGTGAAGCATCGGAATCAATAACTAGTGTCACAGGAATGGTTCAAAACATAGACAGTAAGAAGAGTCAGTCTTCTTGTACTTAAGTCGGCTATGTGCCTTTTGTACTTAAGTCCGATGCAATTTCTGTGTTTCATCGCTAATACGAAGGTCAGAGGGATACAGTAAACCTGAAGTGAACCATCGGAATCTATAACTAGTGTCACAGGAATGGTTCAAAACTTAGACAGTAAGAAGAGTCAGTTTTCTTGTACTTAAGTCGGCATTGTGCTTTTTGTATTTAATTCCGATGCAATTTCTGTGTTTCTTCGTCAATTAGAAGGTCAGAGGGATATAGTAAACCTGAAGTGAAGCATCGGAATCTATATTTAGTGTCACAGGAATGGTTCAAAACATAGACAGTAAGAAGAGTCAGTTTTCTTGAACTTAAGTCGGCATTGTGCCTTTTGTATTTAATTCCGATGCAATTTCAGAGTTTCATCGTCAATAAGATGGTAAGAGGGATACAGTAGACCTGAAGTGAAGCAACGGAATCTATAACTAGTGTCACATTAATGGTTCAAATCATAGACAGTAAGAAGAGTCAGTTTTCTTGTACTTAAGTCGGCATTGTGAATTATGTATTTAATTCCGATGCAATTTCTGTGTTTCATCAACAATAAGAAGGTCAGAGGGATACAGTGAACCAGAAGTGAAGCATCGGAATCTATAACTAGTGTCACAGGAATGGTTCAAAACATAGACAGTAAGAAGAGTCAGTTTTCTTGTACTTAAGTCCGCATTGTGCTTATTGTATTTAATTCCGATGCAATTTCAGTGTTTCATCGTCAATAAGAAGGTCAGAGGGATACAGTAAACCTAAAGTGAAGCATCGGAATCTATATTTAGTGTCACAGGAATGGTTCAAAACATATACAGTAAGAAGAGTCAGTTTTCTTGAACTTAAGTCGGCATTGTGCCTTTTCTATTTAATTCCGATGCAATATCTGTGTTTCATCGTCAATAACAAGGTCAGAGAGATACAGAAAACCTGAAGTGAAGCATCGGAATCTATAACTAGTGCCACAGGAATGGTTCAAACCATAGACAGTAAGAAGAGTCAATTTTCCTGTACTTAAGTTGGCATTGTTCCTTTTCTATTTAATTCCGATGCAATTTCAATCTTTCATCGTCAATAAGGAATTCAGAGGGATACAGTAAACCTGAAGTGAAGCATCGGAATCTATAACTAGTGTCACAGGAATGGATCAACACACAGACAGTAAGAAGAGTCAGTTTTCTTGTACTTCAGTCGGCATTGTGCCTTTTGTATATAATTCCGAAGCAATTTCTGTGTTTCATCGTCAATAAGAAGGTCAGAGGGATACAGTAAACCTGAAGGGAAGCATCGGAATTTATAACTTGTGTCACAGGAATGGTTCAAAACATAGACAGTAAGAGCAGTCAGTTTTCTTGTACTTAAGTCGGCGTTGTGCCTTTTGTATTTAATTCCGATGCAATTTCTGTGTTTCATCGTCAATAAGAAGGTCAGAGGGATACAGTAAACCTGTAGTGTAGCATCGGAATCTATAAGTAGTGTCACTGGAATGGTTCAAATCATAGACAGTAAAATGAATCAGTTTTCTTGAACTTAAGTCGGCATTGTGCCTTTTCTATTTAATTCCGATGCAATTTCTGAGATTCATCGTCAATAAGAAGGTCAGAGGGATACAGTAGACCAGAAGTGAATCATCGGAATCTATAACTAGTGTCACAGGAATGGTTCAAACATAGACAGTAAGAAGAGTCAGTTTTCTTGTACTTAAGTCGGCATTGTTTTTTTTCTATTTAATTCCGATGCAATTTCTATGTTTCATCGTCAATAAGACGGTCAGAGGGATACAGTGAACCTGAAGTGAAGCATCGGAATCAATAACTAGTGTCACAGGAATGGTTCATAACATAGACAGTAAGAAGAGTCAGTCTTCTTGTACTTAAGTCGGCTATGTGCCTTTTGTATTTAATTCCGATGCAATTTCTGTGTTTCATCGTCAATAAGAAGGTCAGGGGGATACAGTAAACCTGAAGTGAAGCATCGGAATCTATATTTAGTGTCACAGGAATGGTTCAAAACATAGGCAGTAAGAAGAGTCAGTTTTCTTGTATTTAAGTCGGCATTGTGCCTTTTGTATTTAATTCCGATGCAATTTCTGTGTTTCATCGTCAATAAGAAGGTCAGAGGGATACAGTAGACCTGAAGTGTAGCATCGGTATTTTTAACTTGTGTCACAGGAATGGTTCAAAACATAGGCAGTAAGAGGAGTCAGGTGTCTTGTACTTAAGTCGGCGTTGTGCCTTTTGCATTTCATTCCGATGCAATTTCTGTGTTTCATCGTCATTAAGAAGGTCAGAGGGATACAGTAAACCCGAAGGGAAGCATCGGAATCTATAACTAGTGTCACAGGAATGGTTCAAAACATAGACAGTAAGAAGAGTCAGTTATCTTGTACTTAAGTCGGCATTGTTCCTTTTCTATTTAATTCCTATTCAATTTCTATGTTTCATCGTCAATAAGACAGTCAGAGGGATACAGTTAACCTGAAGTGAAGCATCGGAATCTATAACTAGTGTCACAGGAATGGTACAAAACATAGACAGTAAAAAGAGTCAGTTTTCTTGTACTTAGGACGGCATTTTGCCTTTTGTATTTAATTCCGATGCAATTTCTGTGTTTCATCAACAATAAGAAGGTCAGAGGGATACGGTAAACCTGAAGTGAGCATCGGAATCTATAACTAGTGTCACAGGAATGGTTCAAAACTTAGACAGTAAGAAGAGTCAATTTCTTGTACTTAAGTCGGCATTGTGCCTTTTGTATTTAATTCCGAAGAAATTTCTGTGTTCCATCGTCAATAAGAAGGTCAGAGGGATACAGTAAACCTGAAGTGAAGCATCAGAATCTATAACTAGTGTCACATGACTGGTTCAAAACATAGACAGTAAGAAGAGTCATTTTTCTTGTACTTAAGTCGGCATTGTGCTTTTTGTATTTAATTCCGATGCAATTTCTGTGTTTCATCGTCAATAAGAAGGTCAGAGGGATACAGTAAACCTGAAGTGAAGCATCGGGATCTATAACTAATGTCACAGGAATGGTTCAAAACATAGGCAGTAAGATGAGTCAGTTTTCTTGAACTTAAGTCGGCATTGTGCATTTATAATTAATTCCGATGCAATTTCTGAGTTTCATCGTCAATAAGAAGGTCAGACGGATACAGTAGACCTGAAGTGAAGCTTCGGAAACTATAACTAGTGTCACAGGAATGGTTCAAAACATAGAAAGTAAGAAGAGTCAGTTTTCTTGTACTGAAGTCTGCATTGTGCCTTTTGTATTTGATTCTGATGCAATTTCTGTGTTTCATCGTCAATAAAATGGTCAGAGGGATACAGTAAACCTGATGTGAAGCATCGGAATCTATAACTAGTGTCACAGGAATGGTTCAAAACATAGACAGTAAGAAGAGTCAGTTTTCTTGTACTTAAGTCGGCATTGTTCCTTTTCTCTTTAATTCCGATTCAATTTCTATGTTTCAACGTCAATAAGCAGTCAGAGGGATACAGTAAATCTGAAGTGATGCATCGAAATCTATAACTAGTGTCACAGGAATGGTTCAAAACATAGACAGTAAGAAGAGTCAGTTTTCTTGTACTTAAGTCAGAATTGTTCCTTTTCAATTTAATTCCGACGCAATTTCTATGTTTCATCGTCAATAAGACGGTCAGAGGGATACAATAAACCTAAAAGTGAAGCATCGGAATCAATAACTAGTGTCACAGGAATGGTTCAAAACATAGAAAGTAGGAAGACTCAGTTTTCTTGTACTTTAGTCGGCATTCTGCCATTTGTATTTAATTCCGATGCAATTTCTGTGTTTCATCAACAATACGAAGGTCAGAGGGATACAGTAATCCTGGAGTGAAGTATCGGAATCTATAACTAGTGTCACAGGAATGGTTCAAAAACTTAGACAGTAAGAAGAGTCAGTTTTCTTGTACTTAAGTCGGCATTGTGCTTTTTGTATTTAATTCCGATGCAAATTCTGTTTCATCGTCAATAAGAAGGTCAGAGGGATACAGTAAACCTGAAGTGAAACATCGGAATTTATAACTTGTGTCGCAGGAATGGTTTAAAACATATACAGTAAGAAGAGTCAGGTGTCTTGTACTTAAGTCGGCGTTGTGCCTTTTGTATTTAATTCCGGTGCAATTTCTGTGTTTCATCGTCAATAAGAAGGTCAGAGGGATACAAAAAACCTGAAGTGAAGCATCGGAATCTATAACTAGTGTCACAGGAATGGTTCAAATCATAGACAGTAAGAAGAGTCAATTTTCCTGTACTTAAGTTGGCATTGTTCCTTTTCAATTTAATTCCGATGCAATTTCAATCTTTCATCGTCAATAAGGAATTCAGAGGGATACAGTAAACCTGAATGGAAGCATCGGAATCTATAACTAGTGTCACAGGAATGGATCAACACACAGACAGTAAGAAGAGTCAGTTTTCTTGTACTTCAGTCGGCATTGTGCCTTTTGTATATAATTCCGAAGCAATTTCTGTGTTTCATCGTCAATAAGAAGGTCAGAGGGATACAGTAAACCTGAAGTGAAGCATCGGAATTTATAACTTGTGTCACAGGAATGGTTCAAAACATAGACAGTAAGAGCAGTCAGTTTTCTTGTACTTAAGTCGGCGTTGTGCTTTTTGTATTTAATTCCGATGCAATTTCTGTGTTTCATCGTCAATAAGAAGGTCAGAGGGATACAGTAAACCTGTAGTGAAGCATCGGAATCTATAAGTAGTGGCACTGGAATGGTTCAAATCATAGACAGTAAAATGAATCAGTTTTCTTGAACTTAAGTCGGCATTGTGCCTTTTCTATTTAATTCCGATCCAATTTCTGAGATTCATCGTCAATAAGAAGGTCAGAGGGATACAGTAGACCAGAAGTGAATCATCGGAATCTATAACTAGTGTCACAGGAATGGTTCAAACATAGACAGTAAGAAGAGTCAGTTTTCTTGTACTTAAGACGGCATTGTGCCTTTTGTATTTGATTCCCATGCAATTTCTGTGTTTCATGGTCAATAAGAAGGTCAGAGGGATTCAGTAAACATGAAGTGAAGCATTGGAATCTATAACTAGTGTCACATGAATGGTTCAACACATAGACAGTCAGAGGAGTCAGTTATCTTGTACTTAAGTCGATATTGTGTCTTTTGTATTTAATTCCGATGCTATTTCTGTGTTTCATCGTCAATAAGAAGGTCAGAGGGATACAGTAAACCTGAAGTGAATCATCGGAATCTATAACCAGTGTCACAGGAATGGTTCAAAATATAGACAGTAAGAGGAGTCAGTTTTCTTGTACTTAAGTCGGCATTGTGCCTTTTGTATTTAATTCCGGTGCAATTTCAGTGTTTCATCGTCAATAAGAAGGTCAGAGGGATACAGTAGACCTGAAGTGAAGCATCGGAATCTATAACTAGTGTCACAGGAATGGTTCAAAACATAGACAGTAAGAAGAGTCAGTTTTCTTGTACTTAAGTCGGCATTGTGAATTTTGTATTTAATTCCGTTGCAATTTCTGTGTTTCATCAACAATAAGAAGGTCAGAGAGATACAGTAAACCTGAAGTGAAGCATCGGAATCTATAACTAGTGTCACAGGAATGGTTGAAAACATAGACAGTGAGAAGAGTCAGTTTTCTTGTACTTAAGTCGGCATTGTTTTTTTTCTATTTAATTCCGATGCAATTTCTATGTTTCATCGTCAATAAGACGGTCAGAGGGATACAGTGAACCTGAAGTGAAGCATCGGAATCAATAACTAGTGTCACAGGAATGGTTCAAAACATAGACAGTAAGAAGAGTCAGTCTTCTTGTACTTAAGTCGGCTATGTGCCTTTTGTATTTAATTCCGATGCAATTTCTGTGTTTCATCGCCAATACGAAGGTCAGAGGGATACAGTAAACTTGAAGTGAACCATCGGAATCTATAACTAGTGTCACAGGAATGGTTCAAATCTTAGACAGTAAGAAGAGTCAGTTTTCTTGTACTTAAGTCGGCATTGTGCTTTTTGTATTTAATTCCGATGCAATTTCTGTGTTTCATAGTCAATAAGAAGGTCAGGGGGATACAGTAAACCTGAAGTGAAGCATCGGAATCTATATTTAGTGTCACAGGAATGGTTCAAAACATAGGCAGTAAGAAGAGTCAGTTTTCTTGTATTTAAGTCGGCATTGTGCCTTTTGTATTTAATTCCGATGCAATTTCTGTGTTTCATAGTCAATAAGAAGGTCAGAGGGATACAGTAGACCTGAAGTGTAGCATCGGTATTTTTAACTTGTGTCACAGGAATGGTTCAAAACATAGGCAGTAAGAGGAGTCAGGTGTCTTGTACTTAAGTCGGCGTTGTGCCTTTTGCATTTCATTCCGATGCAATTTCTGTGTTTCATCGTCATTATGAAGGTCAGAGGGATACAGTAAACCCGAAGGCAAGCATCGGAATCTATAACTAGTGTCACAGGAATGGTTCAAAACATAGACAGTAAGAAGAGTCAGTTATCTTGTACTTAAGTCGGCATTGTTCCTTTTCTATTTAATTCCTATTCAATTTCTATGTTTCATCGTCAATAAGACAGTCAGAGGGATACAGTTAACCTGAAGTGATGCATCGGAATCTATAACTAGTGTCACAGGAATGGTACAAAACATAGACAGTAAAAAGAGTCAGTTTTCTTGTACTTAAGACGGCATTTTGCCTTTTGTATTTAATTCCGATGCAATTTCTGTGTTTCATCAACAATAAGAAGGTCAGAGGGATACGGTAAACCTGAAGTGAGCATCGGAATCTATAACTAGTGTCACAGGAATGGTTCAAAACTTAGACAGTAAGAAGAGTCAATTTCTTGTACTTAAGTCGGCATTGTGCCTTTTGTATTTAATTCCGAAGCAATTTCTGTGTTTCATCGTCAATAAGAAGGTCAGAGGGATACAGTAAACCTGAAGTGAAGCATCAGAATCTATAACTAGTGTCACATGACTGGTTCAAAACATAGACAGTAAGAAGAGTCAGTTTTCTTGTACTTAAGTCGGCATTGTGCTTTTTGTATTTAATTCCGATGCAATTTCTGTGTTTCATCGTCAATAAGAAGGTCAGAGGGATACAGTAAACCTGAAGTGAAGCATCGGGATCCATAACTAATGTCACAGGAATGGTTCAAAACATAGGCAGTAAGATGAGTCAGTTTTCTTGAACTTAAGTCGGCATTGTGCATTTATAATTAATTCCGATGCAATTTCTGAGTTTCATCGTCAATAAGAAGGTCAGACGGATACAGTAGACCTGAAGTGAAGCATCGGAAACTATAACTAGTGTCACAGGAATGGTTCAAAACATAGACAGTAAGAAGAGTCAGTTTTCTTGTACTGAAGTCTGCATTGTGCCTTTTGTATTTGATTCTGATGCAATTTCTGTGTTTCATCGTCAATAAAATGGTCAGAGGGATACAGTAAACCTGAAGTGAAGCATCGGAATCTATAACTAGTGTCACAGGAATGGTTCAAAACATAGACAGTAAGAAGAGTCAGTTTTCTTGTACTTAAGTCGGCATTGTTCCTTTTCTCTTTAATTCCGATTCAATTTCTATGTTTCAACGTCAATAAGCAGTCAGAGGGATACAGTAAATCTGAAGTGATGCATCGAAATCTATAACTAGTGTCACAGGAATGGTTCAAAACATAGACAGTAAGAAGAGTCAGTTTTCTTGTACTTAAGTCAGAATTGTTCCTTTTCAATTTAATTCCGACGCAATTTCTATGTTTCATCGTCAATAAGACGGTCAGAGGGATACAATAAACCTAAAAGTGAAGCATCGGAATCAATAACTAGTGTCACAGGAATGGTTCAAAACATAGAAAGTAGGAAGACTCAGTTTTCTTGTACTTTAGTCGGCATTCAGCCATTTGTATTTAATTCCGATGCAATTTCTGTGTTTCATCAACAATACGAAGGTCAGAGGGATACAGTAATCCTGAAGTGAAGTATCGGAATCTATAACTAGTGTCACAGGAATGGTTCAAAAACTTAGACAGTAAGAAGAGTCAGTTTTCTTGTACTTAAGTCGGCATTGTGCTTTTTGTATTTAATTCCGATGCAATTTCTGTTTCATCGTCAGTAAGAAGGTCAGAGGGATACAGTAAACCTGAAGTGAAACATCGGAATTTATAACTTGTGTCGCAGGAATGGTTTAAAACATATACAGTAAGAAGAGTCAGGTGTCTTGTACTTAAGTCGGCGTTGTGCCTTTTGTATTTAATTCCGGTGCAATTTCTGTGTTTCATCGTCAATAAGTAGGTCAGAGGGATACAGTTAACCTGAAGTGAAGCATCGGAATGTATAACTAGTGTCACAGGAATGGTTCAAACATAGACAGTAAGAAGAGTCAGTTTTTTTGTACTTAAGTCGGAATTGTGCCTTTTGTATTTACGTCCGATGCAATTTCAGTGTTTCATCGTCAATAAGAAGGTCAGAGGGATACAGTGAATCTGAAGTGAAGCATCGGAATCTATAACTAGTGTCACAGGAATGGTTCAAAACATAGACAGTAAGAAGAGTCACTTTTCTTGTACTTAAGTCGGCATTGTGTCTTTTGTATCTAATTCCGATGCAATTTCTGTGTTTCATCGTCAATAAGGAGGTCAGAGGGATACAGAAAACCTGAAGTGAAGCATCTGAATCGATAACTAGTGTCACAGGAATGGTTCAAAACATAGACAGTAAGAAGAGTCAGTTTTCGTGCACTTAAGTCGGCATTGTGCCTTTTCTATTTATGTCCGATGAAATTTCTGTGTTTCATCGTCAAAAAGAGTGTCAGAGGGAGACAGTAAACCTGAAGTGAAGCATCGGAATCTATAACCAGTGTCACAGGAATGGTTCAAATCATAGACAGTAAGAAGAGACAGTTTTCTTGTACGTAAGTCGGCATTGTGCCTTTTGTATTTAATTCCGATGCAATCTCTGTGTTTCATCGTCAATAAGAAGGTCAGAGGGATACAGTAAACCTGAAGTGAATCTCCGGAATCTATAACTAGTGTCACATGAATGAATCAATATATAGACAGTAAGAAGAGTCAATTTTCTTGTATTTAAATCGGCGTTGTGTCATTTGTACTTAATTCCGATGCAATTTCAGTGTTTCATCGTCAATGAGAAGGTCAGAGGGATACAGTAAACCTGAAGTGAAGCATCGGAATCGATAACTAGTGTCACAGGAATGGTTCAAAACGTAGACTGTAAGAAGAATCAGTTTTCTTGTACTTAAGTCGGCATTGTGCCCTTTGTATTGAATTCTGATGCAATTTATGTGTTTCATCAACAATAAGAAGGTCAGAGGGATACAGTAAACCTGAAGTGAAGCATCGGAATCTATAACTAGTGTCACATGAATGGTTCAACACAATGACGGTAAGAAGAGTCAGTTATCTTGTGCTTAAGTCGGCGTTGTGCCTTTTGTACTTATTTCCGAAGCAATTTCAGTGTTTCATCGTCAATAAGAAGGTCAGAGGGATTGAGTAAACATGAAGTGAAGCATCGGAATCTATAACTAGTGTCACATGAATGGTTCAACACAAAGACGGTAAGAAGAGTCAGTTATCTTGTACTTAAGTCGATATTGTGTCTTTTGTATTTAATTCCGATGCTATTTCTGTGTTTCATCGTCAATAAGAAGGTCAGAGGGATACAGTAAACCTGAACTGACGCATCGAAATCTATAACTAGTGTCACAGGAATGGTTCAAAACATAGACAGTAAGAAGAGTCAGATTTCTTGTACTTAAGTCGGCATTGTGCCTTTTGTATTTAATCCGATGCAATTTCTGTGTTTCATCGTCAATAAGAAGGTCAGAGGGATTCAGTAAACATGAAGTGAAGCATCGGAATCTATAACTAGTGTCACATGAATGGTTCAACACATAGACAGTAAGAAGAGTCAGTTTTCTTGTACTTAAGTCGGCATTGTGCCTTTTGTATTTAATTCCGGTGCAATTTCAGTGTTTCATCGTCAATAAGATGGTCAGAGGAATACAGTAGACCTGAAGTGAAGCAACGGAATCTATAACTAGTGTCACAGGAATGGTTCAAAACATAGACAGTAAGAAGAGTCAGTTTTCTTGTACTTAAGTCGGCATTGTGAATTTTGTATTTAATTCCGATGCAATTTCTGTGTTTCATCAACAATAAGAAGGTCAGGGAGATACAGTAAACCTGAAGTGAAGCATAGGAATCTATAACTAGTGTCACACGAATTGTTCTAATCATAGACAGTAAGAAGAGTCAAATTTCTTGTACTTAAGTCGGTCTTGTTCCTTTTCTATTTAATTCCGATGCAATTACAATCTTTCATCGTCAATAAGAAGGTCAGAGGGATACAGTAAACCTGAAGTGAAGCATCGGAATCTATAACTAGTGTCACAGGAATGGATCAACACACAGACAGTAAGAAGAGTCAGTTTTCTTGTACTTCGGACGGCATTGTGCCTTTTATATTGCATTCCGAAGCTATTCCTGTGTTTCATCGTCAATAAGAAGGTCAGAATGATACAGCGAATCTGAAGTAAAGCATCGGAATCTGTAACTAGTGTCACAGGAATGGTTCAAAACATAGACAGTAAGAAGAGTCAGTTTTCTTGTACTTAAGTCGGCGTTGTGCCTTTTGTATTTAATTCCGATGCAACTTCTGTGTTTCATCGTCAATACGAAGGTCAGAGGGATACACTAAACCTGAAGTGAAGCATCGGAATCTATAACTAGTGTCACAGGAATGGTTCAAATCATAGACAGTAAGATGATTGAGTTTCCTTGAAATTAAGTGGGCATTGTGCCTTTTCTATTTAATTCCGATGCAATTTCTGAGTTTCATCGTCAATAAGAAGGTCAGAGGGATACAGTAGACCAGAAGTGAAGCATCGGAATCTATAACTAGTGTCACAGGAATGGTTCAAAGCATAGACAGTAAGAAGAGTCAGTTTTCTTGTACTTAAGTCGGCATTTTGCCTTTTGTATTTGATTCCGATGCAATTTCTGTGTTACATCGTCAATAAGAAGGTAAGAGGGATACAGTAAACCTGAAGTGAAGCATCGGAATCTATAACTAGTGTCACAGGAATGGTTCAAAGCATAGGCAGTAAGAAGAGTCAGTTTTCTTGTACTTAAGTCGGCGTTGTGCCTTTTGTATTTAATTCCGATGCAATTTCTGTGTTTCATAGTCAATAAGAAGGTCAGGGGGATACAGTAAACCTGAAGTGAAGCATCGGAATCTATATTTAGTGTCACAGGAATGGTTCAAAACATAGGCAGTAAGAAGAGTCAGTTTTCTTGTATTTAAGTCGGCATTGTGCCTTTTGTATTTAATTCCGATGCAATTTCTGTGTTTCATAGTCAATAAGAAGGTCAGAGGGATACAGTAGACCTGAAGTGTAGCATCGGTATTTTTAACTTGTGTCACAGGAATGGTTCAAAACATAGGCAGTAAGAGGAGTCAGGTGTCTTGTACTTAAGTCGGCGTTGTGCCTTTTGCATTTCATTCCGATGCAATTTCTGTGTTTCATCGTCATTATGAAGGTCAGAGGGATACAGTAAACCCGAAGGCAAGCATCGGAATCTATAACTAGTGTCACAGGAATGGTTCAAAACATAGACAGTAAGAAGAGTCAGTTATCTTGTACTTAAGTCGGCATTGTTCCTTTTCTATTTAATTCCTATTCAATTTCTATGTTTCATCGTCAATAAGACAGTCAGAGGGATACAGTTAACCTGAAGTGATGCATCGGAATCTATAACTAGTGTCACAGGAATGGTACAAAACATAGACAGTAAAAAGAGTCAGTTTTCTTGTACTTAAGACGGCATTTTGCCTTTTGTATTTAATTCCGATGCAATTTCTGTGTTTCATCAACAATAAGAAGGTCAGAGGGATACGGTAAACCTGAAGTGAGCATCGGAATCTATAACTAGTGTCACAGGAATGGTTCAAAACTTAGACAGTAAGAAGAGTCAATTTCTTGTACTTAAGTCGGCATTGTGCCTTTTGTATTTAATTCCGAAGCAATTTCTGTGTTTCATCGTCAATAAGAAGGTCAGAGGGATACAGTAAACCTGAAGTGAAGCATCAGAATCTATAACTAGTGTCACATGACTGGTTCAAAACATAGACAGTAAGAAGAGTCAGTTTTCTTGTACTTAAGTCGGCATTGTGCTTTTTGTATTTAATTCCGATGCAATTTCTGTGTTTCATCGTCAATAAGAAGGTCAGAGGGATACAGTAAACCTGAAGTGAAGCATCGGGATCCATAACTAATGTCGCAGGAATGGTTCAAAACATAGGCAGTAAGATGAGTCAGTTTTCTTGAACTTAAGTCGGCATTGTGCATTTATAATTAATTCCGATGCAATTTCTGAGTTTCATCGTCAATAAGAAGGTCAGACGGATACAGTAGACCTGAAGTGAAGCATCGGAAACTATAACTAGTGTCACAGGAATGGTTCAAAACATAGACAGTAAGAAGAGTCAGTTTTCTTGTACTGAAGTCTGCATTGTGCCTTTTGTATTTGATTCTGATGCAATTTCTGTGTTTCATCGTCAATAAAATGGTCAGAGGGATACAGTAAACCTGAAGTGAAGCATCGGAATCTATAACTAGTGTCACAGGAATGGTTCAAAACATAGACAGTAAGAAGAGTCAGTTTTCTTGTACTTAAGTCGGCATTGTTCCTTTTCTCTTTAATTCCGATTCAATTTCTATGTTTCAACGTCAATAAGCAGTCAGAGGGATACAGTAAATCTGAAGTGATGCATCGAAATCTATAACTAGTGTCACAGGAATGGTTCAAAACATAGACAGTAAGAAGAGTCAGTTTTCTTGTACTTAAGTCAGAATTGCTCCTTTTCAATTTAATTCCGACGCAATTTCTATGTTTCATCGTCAATAAGACGGTCAGAGGGATACAATAAACCTAAAAGTGAAGCATCGGAATCAATAACTAGTGTCACAGGAATGGTTCAAAACATAGAAAGTAGGAAGACTCAGTTTTCTTGTACTTTAGTCGGCATTCTGCCATTTGTATTTAATTCCGATGCAATTTCTGTGTTTCATCAACAATACGAAGGTCAGAGGGATACAGTAATCCTGAAGTGAAGTATCGGAATCTATAACTAGTGTCACAGGAATGGTTCAAAAACTTAGACAGTAAGAAGAGTCAGTTTTCTTGTACTTAAGTCGGCATTGTGCTTTTTGTATTTAATTCCGATGCAATTTCTGTTTCATCGTCAGTAAGAAGGTCAGAGGGATACAGTAAACCTGAAGTGAAACATCGGAATTTATAACTTGTGTCGCAGGAATGGTTTAAAACATATACAGTAAGAAGAGTCAGGTGTCTTGTACTTAAGTCGGCGTTGTGCCTTTTGTATTTAATTCCGGTGCAATTTCTGTGTTTCATCGTCAATAAGTAGGTCAGAGGGATACAGTTAACCTGAAGTGAAGCATCGGAATGTATAACTAGTGTCACAGGAATGGTTCAAACATAGACAGTAAGAAGAGTCAGTTTTCTTGTACTTAAGTCGGCATTGTGCCTTTTGTATTTACGTCCGATGCAATTTCAGTGTTTCATCGTCAATAAGAAGGTCAGAGGGATACAGTGAATCTGAAGTGAAGCATCGGAATCTATAACTAGTGTCACAGGAATGGTTCAAAACATAGACAGTAAGAAGAGTCACTTTTCTTGTACTTAAGTCGGCATTGTGTCTTTTGTATCTAATTCCGATGCAATTTCTGTGTTTCATCGTCAATAAGGAGGTCAGAGGGATACAGAAAACCTGAAGTGAAGCATCTGAATCGATAACTAGTGTCACAGGAATGGTTCAAAACATAGACAGTAAGAAGAGTCAGTTTTCGTGCACTTAAGTCGGCATTGTGCCTTTTCTATTTATGTCCGATGAAATTTCTGTGTTTCATCGTCAAAAAGAGTGTCAGAGGGAGACAGTAAACCTGAAGTGAAGCATCGGAATCTATAACCAGTGTCACAGGAATGGTTCAAATCATAGACAGTAAGAAGAGACAGTTTTCTTGTACGTAAGTCGGCATTGTGCCTTTTGTATTTAATTCCGATGCAATCTCTGTGTTTCATCGTCAATAAGAAGGTCAGAGGGATACAGTAAACCTGAAGTGAATCTCCGGAATCTATAACTAGTGTCACATGAATGAATCAATATATAGACAGTAAGAAGAGTCAATTTTCTTGTATTTAAATCGGCGTTGTGTCATTTGTACTTAATTCCGATGCAATTTCAGTGTTTCATCGTCAATGAGAAGGTCAGAGGGATACAGTAAACCTGAAGTGAAGCATCGGAATCGATAACTAGTGTCACAGGAATGGTTCAAAACGTAGACTGTAAGAAGAATCAGTTTTCTTGTACTTAAGTCGGCATTGTGCCCTTTGTATTGAATTCTGATGCAATTAATGTGTTTCATCAACAATAAGAAGGTCAGAGGGATACAGTAAACCTGAAGTGAAGCATCGGAATCTATAACTAGTGTCACATGAATGGTTCAACACAATGACGGTAAGAAGAGTCAGTTATCTTGTGCTTAAGTCGGCGTTGTGCCTTTTGTACTTATTTCCGATGCAATTTCAGTGTTTCATCGTCAATAAGAAGGTCAGAGGGATTGAGTAAACATGAAGTGAAGCATCGGAATCTATAACTAGTGTCACATGAATGGTTCAACACAAAGACGGTAAGAAGAGTCAGTTATCTTGTACTTAAGTCGATATTGTGTCTTTTGTATTTAATTCCGATGCTATTTCTGTGTTTCATCGTCAATAAGAAGGTCAGAGGGATACAGTAAACCTGAACTGACGCATCGAAATCTATAACTAGTGTCACAGGAATGGTTCAAAACATAGACAGTAAGAAGAGTCAGATTTCTTGTACTTAAGTCGGCATTGTGCCTTTTGTATTTAATCCGATGCAATTTCTGTGTTTCATCGTCAATAAGAAGGTCAGAGGGATTCAGTAAACATGAAGTGAAGCATCGGAATCTATAACTAGTGTCACATGAATGGTTCAACACATAGACAGTAAGAAGAGTCAGTTTTCTTGTACTTAAGTCGGCATTGTGCCTTTTGTATTTAATTCCGGTGCAATTTCAGTGTTTCATCGTCAATAAGATGGTCAGAGGAATACAGTAGACCTGAAGTGAAGCAACGGAATCTATAACTAGTGTCACAGGAATGGTTCAAAACATAGACAGTAAGAAGAGTCAGTTTTCTTGTACTTAAGTCGGCATTGTGAATTTTGTATTTAATTCCGATGCAATTTCTGTGTTTCATCAACAATAAGAAGGTCAGGGAGATACAGTAAACCTGAAGTGAAGCATAGGAATCTATAACTAGTGTCACACGAATTGTTCTAATCATAGACAGTAAGAAGAGTCAAATTTCTTGTACTTAAGTCGGTCTTGTTCCTTTTCTATTTAATTCCGATGCAATTACAATCTTTCATCGTCAATAAGAAGGTCAGAGGGATACAGTAAACCTGAAGTGAAGCATCGGAATCTATAACTAGTGTCACAGGAATGGATCAACACACAGACAGTAAGAAGAGTCAGTTTTCTTGTACTTAAGTCGGCATTTTGCCTTTTGTATTTGATTCCGATGCAATTTCTGTGTTTCATCGTCAATAAGAAGGTAAGAGGGATACAGTAAACCTGAAGTGAAGCATCGGAATCTATAACTAGTGTCACAGGAATGGCTCAAAGCATAGGCAGTAAGAAGAGTCAGTTTTCTTGTACTTAAGTCGGCGTTGTGCCTTTTGTATTTAATTCCGATGCAATTTCTGTGTTTCATCGTCAATAAGAAGGTCAGAGGGATTCAGCAAACATGAAGTGAAGCATCGGAATCTGTAACTAGTGTCACATAAATGGTTCAACACATAGACAGTAAGAGGAGTCAGTTATCTTGTTCTTAAGTCGATATTGTGTCTTCTGTATTTGATTCCGATGCTATTTCTGTGTTTAGTCGTCAATAAGAAGGTCAGAGGGATACAGTAAACCTGAAGTGAATCATCGGAATCTATAACTAGTGTCACAGGAATGGTTCAAAATATAGACAGTAAGAAGAGTCAGTTTTCTTGTACTTAAGTCGGAATTGTGCCTTTTGTATTTAATTCCGGTGCAATTTCAGTGTTTCATCGTCAATAAGAAGGTCAGAGGGATTCAGAGGACCTGAAGTGAAGCATCGCAATCTATAACTAGTGTCACAGGAATGGTTCAAAACATAGACAGTAATAAGAGTCAGTTTTCCTGTACTTAAGTCGGCATTGTGAATTTTGTATTTAATTCCGATGCAATTTCTGTGTTTCATCAACACTGAGAAGGTCTAAGGGATACAGTAAACCTGAAGTGAAGCATCGGAATCTATAACTAGTGTCACAGGAATGGTTCAAAACATAGACAGTAAGAAGAGTCAGTTTTCTTGTACTTAAGTCGGCATTGTTCTTTTTCTATTTAATTCCGATGCAATTTCTATGTTTCATCGTCAATAAGACGGTCAGAGAGATACAGTAAACCTGAAGTGAACCTTCGGAATCAATAACTAGTGTCACAGGAATGGTTCAAAACCGAGACAGTAGGAAGAGTCAGTTTTCTTGTACATAAGTCGGCATAGTGCTTTTTGTATTTAATTCCGATGCAATTTCTGTGTTTCATCGTCAATAAGAAGGTCAGAGGGATACAGTAAACCTGAAGTGAAGCATCGGAATCTATAACTAGTGTCACAGGAATGGTTCAAACATAGACAGTAAGAAGAGTCAGTTTTCTTGTACTTAAGACGGCGTTGTGCCTTTGTATTAATTTCCGATGCAACTTCTGTGTTTCATCGTCAATAAGAAGGTCAGAGGGATACACTAAACCAGAAGTGAAGCATCTGAATTTTTAACTTGTGTCACAGGAATGGTTCAAAACATAGACAGTAAGAGGAGTCAGGTGTCTTGTACTTAAGTTGGCGTTGTGCATTTTGTATTTAATTCCGATGCAATTTCTGTGTTTCATCGTTATTAAGAAGGTCAGAGGGATACAGTAAACCTGAAGAGAAGCATCGTAATCTATAACTAGCGTCACAGGAATGGTCCAAACGTAGACAGTAAGAAGAGTCAGTTTTTTTGTACTTAAGTCGGCATTGTGCGTTTTGTATTTAAGTCCAATGCAATTTCAGTGTTTCATCGTCAATGAGAAGGTCAGAGGGATACAGTGAATCTGAAGTGAAGCATCGGAATCTATAACTAGTGCCACAGGAATGGTTCAAAACATAGACAGTAATAAGAGTCAGTTTTCTTGTACTTAAGTCGGCATTGTGCCTTTTGTATTGAATCCCGAAGCAATTTCTCTGTTTCATCGTCAATAAGAAGGTCAGAGGGATACAGTAAACCTGAAGTGAAGCATCGGAATCTATAAGTAGTGTCACAGGAATGGTTCAAAACATAGACAGTAAGAAGAGTCAGTTTTCTTGTACTTAAGTCGGCATTGTGCCCTTTGTATTTAAGTCCGATGCAATGTCAATGTTTCATCGTCAATAAGAAGGTCAGACGGATAGAGTGAATCTGAAGTGAAGCATCGGAATCTATAACTAGTGTCACAGGAATGGCTCAAAACATAGACAGTAAGAAGAGTCAGTTTTCTTGTACTTACGTCGGCGTTGTGCCTTTTGTATTAATTTCCGATGCAACTTCTGTGTTTCATCGTCAATACGAAGGTCAGAGGGATACACTAAACCTGAAGTGAAGCATCGGAATCTATAACTAGTGTCACAGGAATGGTTCAAAGCATAGACAGTAAGAAGAGCCAGTTTTCTTGTACTTAAGTCTGCATTGTGCCTTTTGTATTTGATTCCGATGCAATTTCTGTGGTTCATCGTCAATAAGAAGGTCAGAGGGATACAGTAAACCTGAAGTGAAGCATCGGAATCTATAACTAGTGTCACCTGAATGGTTCAAAACATAGACAGTAAGAAGAGTCAGTTTTCTTATACTTAAGTCGGCATTGTGCCTTTTGTACTTAATTCCGATGCAATTTCTGTGTTTCATCGTCAATAAGAAGGTCAGAGGGATTCAGTAAACATGAAGTGAAGCATCGGAATCTATAACTAGTGTCACATGAATGGTTCAACACATAGACAGTAAGAGGAGTCAGTTATCTTGTACTTAAGTCGATATTGTGTCTTTTGTATTTGATTCCGATGCTATTTCTGTGTTTCATCGTCAATAAGAAGGTCAGAGGGATACAGTAAACCTGAAGTGAATCATCGGAATCTATAACTAGTGTCACAGGAATGGTTCAAAATATAGACAGTAAGAAGAGTCAGTTTTCTTGTACTTAAGTCGGAATTGTGCCTTTTGTATTTAATTCCGGTGCAATTTCAGTGTTTCATCGTCAATAAGAAGGTCAGAGGGATACAGTAGACCTGAAGTGAAGCATCGCAATCTATAACTAGTGTCACAGGAATGGGTCAAAACATAGACAGTAAGAAGAGTCAGTTTTCCTGTACTTAAGTCGGCATTGTGAATTTTGTATTTAATTCCGATGCTATTTCTGTGCTTCATCAACAATAAGAAGGTCAGAGGGATACAGTAAACCTGAAGTGAAGCATCGGAATCTATAACTAGTGTCACAGGAATGGTTCAAAACATAGACAGTAAGAAGAGTCACTCTTCTTGTACTTATGTCGGCATTGTTCTTTTTCTATTTAATTCCGATGCAATTTCTATGTTTCATCGTCAATAAGACGGTCAGAGGGATACGGTGAACCTGAAGTGAAGCATCGGAATCAATAACTAGTGTCACATTAATGGTTCGAAACTTAGACAGTAGGAAGAATCAGTTTTCTTGTACTTAAGTCGGCATAGTGCTTTTTGTATTTAATTCCGATGCAATTTCTGTGTTTCATCGTCAATAAGAAGGTCAGAGGGATACAGTAAACCTGAAGTGAAGCATCCGAATCTATATTTAGTGACACAGGAGTGGTTCAAAACATAGACAGTAAGAAGAGTCAGTTTTCTTGAACTTAAGTCGGCATTGTGCCTTTTGTATTTCATTCCGATGCGATTACTGTGTTTCATCGTCAATAAGAAGGTCAGAGGGATACACTAAACCAGAAGTGAAGCATCTGAATTTTTAACTTGTGTCACAGGAATGGTTCAAAACATAGACAGTAAGAGGAGTCAGGTGTCTTGTACTTAAGTTGGCGTTGTGCATTTTGTATTTAATTCCGATGCAATTTCTGTGTTTCATCGTTATTAAGAAGGTCAGAGGGATACAGTAAACCTGAAGAGAAGCATCGTAATCTATAACTAGCGTCACAGGAATGGTCCAAACGTAGACAGTAAGAAGAGTCAGTTTTTTTGTACTTAAGTCGGCATTGTGCGTTTTGTATTTAAGTCCAATGCAATTTCAGTGTTTCATCGTCAATGAGAAGGTCAGAGGGATACAGTGAATCTGAAGTGAAGCATCGGAATCTATAACTAGTGCCACAGGAATGGTTCAAAACATAGACAGTAATAAGAGTCAGTTTTCTTGTACTTAAGTCGGCATTGTGCCTTTTGTATTGAATCCCGAAGCAATTTCTCTGTTTCATCGTCAATAAGAAGGTCAGAGGGATACAGTAAACCTGAAGTGAAGCATCGGAATCTATAAGTAGTGTCACAGGAATGGTTCAAAACATAGACAGTAAGAAGAGTCAGTTTTCTTGTACTTAAGTCGGCATTGTGCCCTTTGTATTTAAGTCCGATGCAATGTCAATGTTTCATCGTCAATAAGAAGGTCAGACGGATAGAGTGAATCTGAAGTGAAGCATCGGAATCTATAACTAGTGTCACAGGAATGGCTCAAAACATAGACAGTAAGAAGAGTCAGTTTTCTTGTACTTACGTCGGCGTTGTGCCTTTTGTATTAATTTCCGATGCAACTTCTGTGTTTCATCGTCAATACGAAGGTCAGAGGGATACACTAAACCTGAAGTGAAGCATCGGAATCTATAACTAGTGTCACAGGAATGGTTCAAAGCATAGACAGTAAGAAGAGCCAGTTTTCTTGTACTTAAGTCTGCATTGTGCCTTTTGTATTTGATTCCGATGCAATTTCTGTGGTTCATCGTCAATAAGAAGGTCAGAGGGATACAGTAAACCTGAAGTGAAGCATCGGAATCTATAACTAGTGTCACCTGAATGGTTCAAAACATAGACAGTAAGAAGAGTCAGTTTTCTTATACTTAAGTCGGCATTGTGCCTTTTGTACTTAATTCCGATGCAATTTCTGTGTTTCATCGTCAATAAGAAGGTCAGAGGGATTCAGTAAACATGAAGTGAAGCATCGGAATCTATAACTAGTGTCACATGAATGGTTCAACACATAGACAGTAAGAGGAGTCAGTTATCTTGTACTTAAGTCGATATTGTGTCTTTTGTATTTGATTCCGATGCTATTTCTGTGTTTCATCGTCAATAAGAAGGTCAGAGGGATACAGTAAACCTGAAGTGAATCATCGGAATCTATAACTAGTGTCACAGGAATGGTTCAAAATATAGACAGTAAGAAGAGTCAGTTTTCTTGTACTTAAGTCGGAATTGTGCCTTTTGTATTTAATTCCGGTGCAATTTCAGTGTTTCATCGTCAATAAGAAGGTCAGAGGGATACAGTAGACCTGAAGTGAAGCATCGCAATCTATAACTAGTGTCACAGGAATGGGTCAAAACATAGACAGTAAGAAGAGTCAGTTTTCCTGTACTTAAGTCGGCATTGTGAATTTTGTATTTAATTCCGATGCTATTTCTGTGCTTCATCAACAATAAGAAGGTCAGAGGGATACAGTAAACCTGAAGTGAAGCATCGGAATCTATAACTAGTGTCACAGGAATGGTTCAAAACATAGACAGTAAGAAGAGTCACTCTTCTTGTACTTATGTCGGCATTGTTCTTTTTCTATTTAATTCCGATGCAATTTCTATGTTTCATCGTCAATAAGACGGTCAGAGGGATACGGTGAACCTGAAGTGAAGCATCGGAATCAATAACTAGTGTCACATTAATGGTTCGAAACTTAGACAGTAGGAAGAATCAGTTTTCTTGTACTTAAGTCGGCATAGTGCTTTTTGTATTTAATTCCGATGCAATTTCTGTGTTTCATCGTCAATAAGAAGGTCAGAGGGATACAGTAAACCTGAAGTGAAGCATCCGAATCTATATTTAGTGGCACAGGAGTGGTTCAAAACATAGACAGTAAGAAGAGTCAGTTTTCTTGAACTTAAGTCGGCATTGTGCCTTTTGTATTTCATTCCGATGCAATTACTGTGTTTCATCGTCAATAAGAAGGTCAGAGGGATACAGTAAACCTGAAGTGAAGCATCTTTATTTTTAACTTGTGTCACAGGAATGGTTTAAAACATAGACAGTAAGAGGAGTCAGGTGTCTTGTACTTAAGTCGGCGTTGTGCCTTTTGTATTTAATTCCGATGCAATTTCTGTGTTTCATCGTCATTAAGAAGGTCAGAGGGATACAGTAAACCTGAAGGGAAGCATCGGAATCTATAACTAGTGTCACAGGAATCGTCCAAACGTAGACAGTAAGAAGAGCCAGTTTTTTTGTACTTAAGTCGGCATTGTGCCTTTTGTATTTAAGTTCAATGCAATTTCAGTGTTTCATCGTCAATACGAAGGTCAGAGGGATACAGTGAATCTGAAGTGAAGCATCGGAATCTATAACTAGTGTCACAGGAATGGTTCAAAACATAGACAGTAAGAAGAGTCAGTTTTCTTGTACTTAAGTCGGCATTGTGCCTTTTGTATTTAATTCCGAAGCATTTTCTGTGTTTCATCGTCAATAAGAAGGTCAGAGGGATACAGTAAACCTGAAGTGAAGCATCGGAATCTATAAGTAGTGTCACAGGAATGGTTCAAAACATAGACAGTAAGAAGAGTCAGTTTTCTTGTACTTAAGTCAGCATTGTGCCCTTTGTATTTAAGTCCGATGCAATTTCAGTGTTTCATCGTCAATAAGAAGGTCAGAGGGATACAGTGAATCTGAAGTGAAGTATCGGAATCTATAACTAGTGTCACAGGAACGGTTCAAAACATGGACAGTAAGAAGAGTCAGTTTTCTTGTACTTAAGTCGGCGTTTGGCCTTTTGTATTTAATTCCGATGCAACTTCTGTATTTCATCGTCAATACGAAGGTCAGAGGGATACATTAAACCTGAAGTGAAGCATCGGAATCTATAACTAGTGTCACAGGAATGGTTCAAATCATAGACAGTAAGATGAGTCAGTTTCCTTGAACTTAAGTCGGCATTGTGCCTTTTCTATTTAATTCCGATGCAATTTCTGAGTTTCATCGTCAATAAGAAGGTCAGAGGGATACAGTAGACCAGAAGTGAAGCATCGGAATCTATAACTAGTGTCACAGGAAAAGTTCAAATCATAGACAGTAAGAAGAGTCAGTTTTCTTGTACTTAAGTCTGCATTGTGCCTTTTGTATTTGATTCCGATGCAATTTCTGTGTTTCATCGTCAATAAGAAGGTCAAAGGGATTCAGTAAACATGAAGTGAAGCATCGGAATCTATTACTAGAGTCACATGAATGGTTCAACACACAGACAGTAAGAGGATTCAGTTATCTTGTACTTAAGTCGATATTGTGTCTTTTGTATTTGATTCCGATGCTATTTCTGTGTTTCATCGTCAATAAGAAGGTCAGAGGGATACAGGAAGCCTGAAGTGAATCATCGGAATCTATAACTAGTGTCACAGGAATGGTTCAAAATGTAGACAGTAAGAAGAGTCAGATTTCTTGTACTTAAGTCGGCATTGTGCCTTTTGTATTTAATTCCGGTGCAATTTCAGTGTTTCATCGTCAATAAGAAGGTCAGAGGGATACAGTAGACCTGAAGTGAAGCATCGCAATCTATAACTAGTGTCACAGGAATGGTTCAAAACATAGACAGTAAGAAGAGTCAGTTTTCCTGTACTTAAGTCGGCATTGTGAATTTTGTATTTAATTCCGAAGCAATTTCTGTGTTTCATCGGCAATACGAAGGTCAGAGGGATACAGTAAACCTGAAAGGAACCATCGGAATCTATAACTAGTGTCACAGGAATGGTTCAAAGCATAGACACTAAGAAGAGCCAGTCTTCTTGTACTTGAAACGGCATTGTGCCTTTTGTATTTAATTCCGATGCAATTTCTGTGTTTCATCGTCAACAAGAAGGTCAGAGGGATAGAGTAAACCTGAAGTGAAGCATCGGGATGCATAACTAGTGTCACAGGAATGGTTCAAAACATAGACAGTAAGAAGAGTCAGTTTTCTTGTACTTAAGTCGGCGTTGGGCCTTTTGTATTTAATTCCGATGCAACTTCTGTGTTTCATCGTCAATACGAAGGTCAGAGGCATACACTAAACCCGAAGTGAAGCATCGGAATCTATAACTAGTGTCACAGGAATGGTTCAAATCATAGACAGTAAGATGAGTCAGTTTCCTTGAACTTAAGTCGGCATTGTGCCTTTTCTATTTAATTCCGATGCAATTTCTGAGTTTCATCGTCAATAAGAAGGTCAGAGGGATACAGTAGACCAGAAGTGAAGCATCGGAATCTATAACTAGTGTCACAGGAAAAGTTCAAATCATAGACAGTAAGAAGAGTCAGTTTTCTTTTACTTAAGTCTGCATTGTGCCTTTTGTATTTGATTCCGATGCAATTTCTGTGTTTCATCGTCAATAAGAAGGTCAGAGGGATTCAGTAAACATGAAGTGAAGCATCGGAATCTATTACTAGAGTCACATGAATGGTTCAACACACAGACAGTAAGAGGATTCAGTTATCTTGTACTTAAGTCGATATTGTGTCTTTTGTATTTGATTCCGATGCTATTTCTGTGTTTCATCGTCAATAAGAAGGTCAGAGGGATACAGTAAACCTGAAGTGAATCATCGGAATCTATAACTAGTGTCACAGGAATGGTTCAAAATGTAGACAGTAAGAAGAGTCAGATTTCTTGTACTTAAGTCGGCATTGTGCCTTTTGTATTTAATTCCGGTGCAATTTCAGTGTTTCATCGTCAATAAGAAGGTCAGAGGGATACAGTAGACCTGAAGTGAAGCATCGCAATCTATAACTAGTGTCACAGGAATGGTTCAAAACATAGACAGTAAGAAGAGTCAGTTTTCCTGTACTTAAGTCGGCATTGTGAATTTTGTATTTAATTCCGATGCAATTTCTGTGATTCATCAACAATATGAAGGTCAGAGGGATACAGTAAACCTGAAGTGAAGCATCGGAATCTATAACTAGTGTCACAGGAATGGTTCAAAACACAGACAGTAAGAAGAGTCAGTTTTCTTGTACTTAAGTCGGCATTGTTCTTTTTCTATTTAATTCCGATGCAATTTCTATGTTTCATCGGCAATAGGACGGTCAGAGGGATACAGTGAACCAGAAGTGAAGCATCGGAATCAATAACTAGTGTCACAGGAATGGTTCAAAACATAGACAGTAAGAAGAGTCAGTCTTCTTGTACTTAAGTCGGCATTGTGCCTTTTGAATTTAATTCTGATGCAATTTCTGTGTTTCATCGGCAATACGAAGGTCAGAGGGATACAGTAAACCTGAAAGGAACCATCGGAATCTATAACTAGTGACACAGGAATGGTTCAAAGCATAGACAGTAAGAAGAGCCAGTCTTCTTGTACTTGAAACGGCATTGTGCCTTTTGTATTTAATTCCGATGCAATTTCTGTGTTTCATCGTCAACAAGAAGGTCAGAGGAATAGAGTAAACCTGAAGTGAAGCATCGGGATGCATAACTAGTGTCACAGTAATGGTTCAAAACACAGACAGTAAGAAGAGTCAGTTTTCTTGTACTTAAGTCGGCATTGTTCTTTTTCTATTTAATTCCGATGCAATTTCTGTGTTTCATCGGCAATACGAAGGTCAGAGGGATACAGTGAAACTGAAGTGAAGCATCGTAATCTATAACTAGTGTCACAGGAATGGTTCAAATCATAGACAGTAAGAAGAGTCAGTTTTCTTGTACTTAAGTCGGCATTGTGCCATTTGTATTTAATTCCGAAGCAATTTCTGTGTTTCATCGTCAATAAGAAGGTCAGAGGGATACAGTAAACCTGAACTGAAGCATCGGAATCTATAACTACTGTCACTTGAATGGTTCAAAACATAGACAGTAAGAACAGTCTAATTTCTTGTATTTAAGTCGGCATCGTGTCATTTGTATTTAATTCCGATGCAATTTCAGTGTTTCATCGTCAATAAGAAGGTCAGAGGGATACAGTGAACCTGAAGTGAAGCATCGGATTCAATAACTAGTGTCACAGGAATGGTTGAAAACATAGACAGTAAGAAGATTCAGTCTTCTTGTACTTAAGTCGGCATTGTGCCTTTTGTATTTGATTCCGATGCAATTTCTGTGTTTCATCGTCAATAAGAAGGTCAGAGGGATACAGTAAACCTGAAGCGAAGCATCGGAATTTTCAACTTGTGTCACAGGAATGGTTCAAGACATAGACAGTAAGAGGAGTCAGGTGTCTTGTACTTAAGTCGGCGTTGTGCCTTTTGTGTTTAATTCAGATGCAATTTCTGTGTTTCATCGTCAATAAGAATGTCACAGGGAGACAGTAAACCTGAAGTGAAGCATCGGAATCTATAACTAGTGTCACAGGAATGGTCAAATCATAGACAGTAAGAAGAGTCAGTTTTTTTGCACTTAAGTCGGCATTGTGCCTTTTGTATTTAATTCCGATGCAATTTCTGTGTTTCATCGTCAATAAGAAGGACAGAGGGATACAGTAAACCTGAAGGGAAGCATCGGAATCTATAACTAGTGTCACAGGAATGGTCCAAACATAGACAGTAAGAAGGGTCAGTTCTCTTGTACTTAAGTCAGCATTGTGCCTTTTTTATTTAAGTCCGATGCAATTTCAGTGTTTCATCGTCTATAAGAAGGTCAGAGGGATACTGTGAATCTGAAGTGAAGCATCGGAAACTATAACTAGTGTCACAGGAATGGTTCAAAACATAGACAGTAAGAAGAGTCAGTTATCTTGTACTTAAGTCGATATTGTGCCTTTTGTATTAAATTCCGATGCAATTTCTGTGATTGATCGTCAATAAGAAGGTCAGAGGGATACAGTATACCTGAAGTGAAGCATCGGAATTTATAACTAGTGTCACAGGAATGGTTCATAACATAGACAGTAAGAAGAGTTAGTTTTCTTGTACTTAAGTCGGCATTGTGCCTTTTGTATTTGATTCCGATGCAATTTCTGTGTTTCATCGTCAATAAGAAGGTCAGAGGGATACAGTAAACCTGAAGTGAAGCATCGGAATTTTTAACTTGTGTCACAGGAATGGTTCAAAACATAGACAGTAAGAGAAGTCAGGTGTCTTGTACTTAAGTCGGCGTTGTGCCTTTTGTATTTAATTCCGATGCAATTTCTGTGTTTCATCGTCAATAAGAAGGTCAGAGGGATACAGTAAACCTGAAGGGAAGCATCGGAATCTATAACTAGTGTCACAGGAATGGTCCAAACATAGTTAGTAAAAAGAGTCAGTTTTCTTGTACTTAAGTCGGCATTGTGCCTTTTGTATTTAAGTCCGATGCAATTTCAGTGTTTCATCGTCAATAAGAAGGTCAGAGGGATACAGTAGACCTGAAGTGAAGCATCGCAATCTATAACTAGTGTCACAGGAATGGTTCAAAACATAGACAGTAAGAAGAGTCAGTTTTCCTGTACTTAAGTCGGCATTGTGAATTTTGTATTTAATTCCGAAGCAATTTCTGTGTTTCATCGGCAATACGAAGGTCAGAGGGATACAGTAAACCTGAAAGGAACCATCGGAATCTATAACTAGTGTCACAGGAATGGTTCAAAGCATAGACACTAAGAAGAGCCAGTCTTCTTGTACTTGAAACGGCATTGTGCCTTTTGTATTTAATTCCGATGCAATTTCTGTGTTTCATCGTCAACAAGAAGGTCAGAGGGATAGAGTAAACCTGAAGTGAAGCATCGGGATGCATAACTAGTGTCACAGGAATGGTTCAAAACATAGACAGTAAGAAGAGTCAGTTTTCTTGTACTTAAGTCGGCGTTGGGCCTTTTGTATTTAATTCCGATGCAACTTCTGTGTTTCATCGTCAATACGAAGGTCAGAGGCATACACTAAACCCGAAGTGAAGCATCGGAATCTATAACTAGTGTCACAGGAATGGTTCAAATCATAGACAGTAAGATGAGTCAGTTTCCTTGAACTTAAGTCGGCATTGTGCCTTTTCTATTTAATTCCGATGCAATTTCTGAGTTTCATCGTCAATAAGAAGGTCAGAGGGATACAGTAGACCAGAAGTGAAGCATCGGAATCTATAACTAGTGTCACAGGAAAAGTTCAAATCATAGACAGTAAGAAGAGTCAGTTTTCTTTTACTTAAGTCTGCATTGTGCCTTTTGTATTTGATTCCGATGCAATTTCTGTGTTTCATCGTCAATAAGAAGGTCAGAGGGATTCAGTAAACATGAAGTGAAGCATCGGAATCTATTACTAGAGTCACATGAATGGTTCAACACACAGACAGTAAGAGGATTCAGTTATCTTGTACTTAAGTCGATATTGTGTCTTTTGTATTTGATTCCGATGCTATTTCTGTGTTTCATCGTCAATAAGAAGGTCAGAGGGATACAGTAAACCTGAAGTGAATCATCGGAATCTATAACTAGTGTCACAGGAATGGTTCAAAATGTAGACAGTAAGAAGAGTCAGATTTCTTGTACTTAAGTCGGCATTGTGCCTTTTGTATTTAATTCCGGTGCAATTTCAGTGTTTCATCGTCAATAAGAAGGTCAGAGGGATACAGTAGACCTGAAGTGAAGCATCGCAATCTATAACTAGTGTCACAGGAATGGTTCAAAACATAGACAGTAAGAAGAGTCAGTTTTCCTGTACTTAAGTCGGCATTGTGAATTTTGTATTTAATTCCGATGCAATTTCTGTGATTCATCAACAATATGAAGGTCAGAGGGATACAGTAAACCTGAAGTGAAGCATCGGAATCTATAACTAGTGTCACAGGAATGGTTCAAAACACAGACAGTAAGAAGAGTCAGTTTTCTTGTACTTAAGTCGGCATTGTTCTTTTTCTATTTAATTCCGATGCAATTTCTATGTTTCATCGGCAATAGGACGGTCAGAGGGATACAGTGAACCAGAAGTGAAGCATCGGAATCAATAACTAGTGTCACAGGAATGGTTCAAAACATAGACAGTAAGAAGAGTCAGTCTTCTTGTACTTAAGTCGGCATTGTGCCTTTTGAATTTAATTCTGATGCAATTTCTGTGTTTCATCGGCAATACGAAGGTCAGAGGGATACAGTAAACCTGAAAGGAACCATCGGAATCTATAACTAGTGACACAGGAATGGTTCAAAGCATAGACAGTAAGAAGAGCCAGTCTTCTTGTACTTGAAACGGCATTGTGCCTTTTGTATTTAATTCCGATGCAATTTCTGTGTTTCATCGTCAACAAGAAGGTCAGAGGAATAGAGTAAACCTGAAGTGAAGCATCGGGATGCATAACTAGTGTCACAGTAATGGTTCAAAACACAGACAGTAAGAAGAGTCAGTTTTCTTGTACTTAAGTCGGCATTGTTCTTTTTCTATTTAATTCCGATGCAATTTCTGTGTTTCATCGGCAATACGAAGGTCAGAGGGATACAGTGAAACTGAAGTGAAGCATCGTAATCTATAACTAGTGTCACAGGAATGGTTCAAATCATAGACAGTAAGAAGAGTCAGTTTTCTTGTACTTAAGTCGGCATTGTGCCTTTTGTATTTAATTCCGAAGCAATTTCTGTGTTTCATCGTCAATAAGAAGGTCAGAGGGATACAGTAAACCTGAACTGAAGCATCGGAATCTATAACTACTGTCACTTGAATGGTTCAAAACATAGACAGTAAGAACAGTCTAATTTCTTGTATTTAAGTCGGCATCGTGTCATTTGTATTTAATTCCGATGCAATTTCAGTGTTTCATCGTCAATAAGAAGGTCAGAGGGATACAGTGAACCTGAAGTGAAGCATCGGATTCAATAACTAGTGTCACAGGAATGGTTGAAAACATAGACAGTAAGAAGATTCAGTCTTCTTGTACTTAAGTCGGCATTGTGCCTTTTGTATTTGATTCCGATGCAATTTCTGTGTTTCATCGTCAATAAGAAGGTCAGAGGGATACAGTAAACCTGAAGCGAAGCATCGGAATTTTCAACTTGTGTCACAGGAATGGTTCAAGACATAGACAGTAAGAGGAGTCAGGTGTCTTGTACTTAAGTCGGCGTTGTGCCTTTTGTGTTTAATTCAGATGCAATTTCTGTGTTTCATCGTCAATAAGAATGTCACAGGGAGACAGTAAACCTGAAGTGAAGCATCGGAATCTATAACTAGTGTCACAGGAATGGTCAAATCATAGACAGTAAGAAGAGTCAGTTTTTTTGCACTTAAGTCGGCATTGTGCCTTTTGTATTTAATTCCGATGCAATTTCTGTGTTTCATCGTCAATAAGAAGGACAGAGGGATACAGTAAACCTGAAGGGAAGCATCGGAATCTATAACTAGTGTCACAGGAATGGTCCAAACATAGACAGTAAGAAGGGTCAGTTCTCTTGTACTTAAGTCAGCATTGTGCCTTTTTTATTTAAGTCCGATGCAATTTCAGTGTTTCATCGTCTATAAGAAGGTCAGAGGGATACTGTGAATCTGAAGTGAAGCATCGGAAACTATAACTAGTGTCACAGGAATGGTTCAAAACATAGACAGTAAGAAGAGTCAGTTATCTTGTACTTAAGTCGATATTGTGCCTTTTGTATTAAATTCCGATGCAATTTCTGTGATTGATCGTCAATAAGAAGGTCAGAGGGATACAGTATACCTGAAGTGAAGCATCGGAATTTATAACTAGTGTCACAGGAATGGTTCATAACATAGACAGTAAGAAGAGTTAGTTTTCTTGTACTTAAGTCGGCATTGTGCCTTTTGTATTTGATTCCGATGCAATTTCTGTGTTTCATCGTCAATAAGAAGGTCAGAGGGATACAGTAAACCTGAAGTGAAGCATCGGAATTTTTAACTTGTGTCACAGGAATGGTTCAAAACATAGACAGTAAGAGAAGTCAGGTGTCTTGTACTTAAGTCGGCGTTGTGCCTTTTGTATTTAATTCCGATGCAATTTCTGTGTTTCATCGTCAATAAGAAGGTCAGAGGGATACAGTAAACCTGAAGGGAAGCATCGGAATCTATAACTAGTGTCACAGGAATGGTCCAAACATAGTTAGTAAAAAGAGTCAGTTTTCTTGTACTTAAGTCGGCATTGTGCCTTTTGTATTTAAGTCCGATGCAATTTCAGTGTTTCATCGTCAATAAGAAGGTCAGAGGGATACAGTGAATCTGAAGTGAAGCATCGGAATCTATAACTAGTGTCACAGGAATGGTTCAAAACGTAGACAGTAAGAAGAGTCAGTTTTCATGTACTTAAGTCGGCATTGTGCCTCTTCTATTTAATTCCGATGCAATTTCTGTGTTTCATCGTCAATAAGAATGTCAGAGGGAGACAGTAAACCTGAAGTGAAGCATCGGAATCCATAACTAGTGTCACAGGAATGGTTCAAATCATAGACAGTAAGAAGAGCCAGTTTTCTTGCACTTAAGTCGGCATTGTGCCTTTTGTATTTAATTCCGATGCAATTTCTGTGTTTCATCGTCAATAAGAAGGTCAGAGAGATACAGTTAACCTGAAGTGAAGAATCGGAATCTATAACTAGTGTCACAGGAATAATTCAAAACATAGACAGTAAGAAGAGTCAGTTTTCTTGTACTTCAGTCGGCATTGTGCCTTTTGTATTTAATTCCGATGCAATTTCTGTGATTGATCGTCAATAAGAAGGTCAGAGGGATACAGTAAACCTGAAGTGAAGCATCGGAATCTACAACTAGTGTCACATGAATGGTCCAACACATAGACTGTAAGAAGAGTCAGTTTTCTTGTACTTAAGTCGGCATTGTTCTTTTTCTATTTAATTCCGATTCAATTTCTATGTTTCATCGTCAATAAGACGGTCAGAGGGATACAGTGAACCTGAAGTGAAGCTTCGGAATCAAAAACTAGTGTCACAGGAATGGTTCAAAACATAGACAGTAAGAAGAGTCAGTCTTCTTGTACTTAAGTCGGCATTGTGCCTTTTGTATTAAATTCTGATGCAATTTCTGTGTTTCGTCTCCAATACGAAGGTCAGAGGGATACAGTAAACCTGAAGTGAACCATCGGAATCTATAACTAGTGTCACAGGAATGGTTCAACACTTAGACAGGAAGAAGAGTCAGTTTTCTTGTACTTAAGTCGGCATTGTGCCTTTTGTATTTTATTCCGGTTTCATCGTCAATTAGAAGGTCAGAGGGATACAGTAGACTTGAATTGAAGCATCGGAATCTATAACTAGTGTCACAGGAATGGTTCAAAACATAGACAGTAAGAAGAGTCAGTTTTCTTGCACTTAAGTCGGCATTGTGCCTTTTGTATTTTATTCCGATGCAATTTCTGTAATTCATCAACAATAAGAAGTCAGAGGGATACAGTAAACCTGAAGTGAAGCATCGGAATCCATATCTAGTGTCACAGGAATGGTTCAAAACTTAGACAGTAAGAAGAGTAAGTTTTCTTGTACGTAAGTCTGTATTGTGCCATTTGTATTTAATTCCGAAGCAATTTCTGTGTTTCATCGTCAATAAGAAGGTCAGAGGGATACAGAAAACCTGAAGTGAAGCTTGGGAACCAATAACTAGTGTCACAGGAATGGTTCAAAACATAGACAGTAAGAAGAGTCAGTCTTCTTGTACTTAAGTCGGCATTGTGCCTTTTGTATTAAATTCTGATGCAATTTCTGTGTTTCGTCGGCAATACGAAGGTCAGAAGGATACAGTAAACCTGAAGTGAACCATGGGAATCTGTAACTAGTGTCACAGGAATGGTTCAAAACATAGACAGGAGGAAGAGTCAGTTTTCTTGTACTTAAGTCGGCATTGTGCCTTTTGTATTTAATTCCGGTGCAATTTCAGTGTTTCATCGTCAATAAGAAGGTCAGAGGGATACAGTAGACCTGAAGTGAAGCATCATAATCTATAACTAGTGTCACAGGAATGGTTCAAAACATAGACAGTAAGAAGAGTCAGTTTTCGTGTACTTAAGTCGGCATTGTGCCTCTTCTATTTAATTCCGATGCAATTTCTGTCTTTCATCGTCCATGAGAAGGTCAGAGGGATACAGTTAACCTGAAGTGTAGAATCGGAATCTATAACTAGTGTCACAGGAATAATTCAAAACATAGACAGTAAGAAGAGTCAGTTTTCTTGTACTTAAGTCGGCATTGTGCCTTTTGTATTTAATTGCGATGCAATTTCTGTGTTTCATCGTCAATAAGAAGGTCGGGGGGATACAGTAAACCTGAAGTGAAGCATCGGAATCTATAACTAGTGTCACATGAATGGTCCAACACATAGACTGTAAGAAGAGTCAGTTATCTTGTACTTAAGTCGATATTGTGTCTTTTGTATTTAATTCCGATGCAATTTCTGTGATTGATCGTCAATAAGAAGGTCAGAGGGATACAGTAAACCTGAAGTGAAGCATCGGAATCTATAACTAGTGTCACAGGAATGGTTCATAACATAGACAGTAAGAAGAGTTAGTTTTCTTGTACTTAAGTCGGCATTGTGCCTTTTGTATTTGATTCCGATGCAATTTCTGTGTTTCATCGTCAATAAGAAGGTCAGAGGGATACGGTAAACCTGAAGTGAAGCTTCGGAATCAATAACTAGTGTCACAGGAATGGTTCAAAACATAGACAGTAAGAAGAGTCAGTCTACTTGTACTTAAGTCGGCATTGTGCCTTTTGTATTTAATTCCGATGCAATTTCTGTGTTTCATCGTCAATAAGAAGGTCAGAGAGATACAGTTAACCTGAAGTGAAGAATCGGAATCTGTAACTAGTGTCACAGGAATAATTCAAAATATAGACAGTAAGAAGAGTCAGTTTTCTTGTACTTCAGTCGGCATTGTGCCTTTTGTATTTAATTCCGATGCAATTTCTGTGTTTCATCGTCAATAAGAAGGTCAGAGGGATACAGTAAACCTGAAGTGAAGCATCGGAATCTATAACTAGTGTCACATGAATGGTCCAACACATAGACTGTAAGATGAGTCAGTTATCTTGTACTTAAGTCGATATTGTGCCTTTTGTATTTAATTCCGATGCAATTTCTGTGATTGATCGTCAATAAGAAGGTCAGAGGGATACAGTAAACCTGAAGTGAAGCATCGGAATCTACAACTAGTGTCACAGCAATGGTTCAAAACATAGACAGTAAGAAGAGTCAGTTTTCTTGTACTTAAGTCGGCATTGTTCTTTTTCTATTTAATTCCGATTCAATTTCTATGTTTCATCGTCAATAAGAAGGTCAGAGGGATACAGTGAACCTGAAGTGAAGCTTCGGAATCAATAACTAGTGTCACAGGAATGGTTCAAAACATAGACAATAAGAGGAGTCAGTCTTCTTGTACTTAAGTCGGCATTGTGCCTTTTGTATTAAATTCTGATGCAATTTCTGTGTTTCGTCGGCAATACGAAGGTCAGAGGGATACAGTAAACCTGAAGTGAACCATCGGAATCTATAACTAGTGTCACAGGAATGGTTCAAAACTTAGACAGGAAGAAGAGTCAGTTTTCTTGTACTTAAGTCGGCATTGTGCCTTTTGTATTTAATTCCGGTTTCATCGTCAATTAGAAGGTAAGAGGGATACAGTAGACTTGAAGTGAAGCATCGGAATTTTTAACTAGTGTCACAGGAATGGTTCAAAACATAGACAGTAAGAAGAGTCAGTTTTCTTGCACTTAAGTCGGCATTGTGCCTTTTGTATTTGATTCCGATGCAATTTCTGTAATTCATCAACAATAAGAAGTCAGAGGGATACAGTAAACCTGAAGTGAAGCATCGGAATCCATATCTAGTGTCACAGGAATGGTTTGAAACTTAGACAGTAAGAAGAGTAAGTTTTCTTGTACTTAAGTCTGTATTGTGCCATTTGTATTTAATTCCGTAGCAATTTCTGTGTTTCATCGTCAATAAGAAGGTCAGAGGGATACAGTAAACCTGAAGTGAAGCTTCGGAATCAATAACTAGTGTCACAGGAATGGTTCAAAACATAGACAGTGAGAAGAGTCAGTCTTCTTGTACTTAAGTCGGCATTGTGCCTTTTGTATTAAATTCTGATGCAATTTCTGTGTTTCGTCGGCAATACGAAGAACAGAAGGATACAGTAAACCTGAAGTGAACCATGGGAATCTGTAACTAGTGTCACAGGAATGGTTCAAAACATACACAGGAAGAAGAGTCAGTTTTCTTGTACTTAAGTCGGTATTGTGCCTTTTGTATTTAATTCCGGTGCAACTTCAGTGTTTCATCGTCAATAAGAATCTCAGAGGGAGACAGTAAACCTGAAGTGAAGCATCGGAATCCATAACTAGTGACACAGGAATGGTTCAAATCATAGACAGTAAGAAGAGTCAGTTTTCTTGCACTTAAGTCGGCATTGTGCCTGTGGTATTTAATTCCGATGCAATTTCTGTGTTTCATCGTCAATAAGAAGGTCGGAGGGATACAGTAAACCTGAAGTGAAGCATCGGAATCTATAACTAGTGTCGCATGAATGGTCCAACACATAGACTGTAGGAAGAGTCAGTTATCTTGTACTTAAGTCGATATTGTGTCTTTTGTATTTAATTCCGATGCAATTTCTGTGATTGATCGTCAATAAGAAGGTCAGAGGGATACAGTAAACCTGAAGTTAAGCATCGGAATCTATAACTAGTGTCACAGGAATGGTTCATAACATAGACAGTAAGAAGAGTTAGTTTTCTTGTACTAAAGTCGGCATTGTGCCTTTTGTATTTGATTCCGATGCAATTTCTGTGTTTCATCGTCAATAAGAAGGTCAGAGGGATACAGTAAACCTGAAGGGAAGCATCGGAATCTATAACTAGTGTCACAGGAATGGTTCAAAACATAGACAGTAAGAAGAGTCAGTTTTCGTGTACTTAAGTCGGCATTGTGCCTCTTCTATTTCATTCCGATGCAATTTCTGTGTTTCATCGTCAATAAGAATGTCAGAGGGAGACAGTAAACCTGAAGTGAAGCATCGGAATCCATAACTAGTGTCACAGGAATGGTTCAAATCATAGACAGTAAGAAGAGTCAGTTTTCTTGCACTTAAGTCGGCATTGTGCCTTTTGTATTTAATTCCGATGCAATTTCTGTGTTTCGTCGGCAATACGAAGGTCAGAGGGATACAGTAAACCTGAAGTGAACCATCGGAATCTATAACTAGTGTCACAGGAATGGTTCAAAACTTAGACAGGAAGAAGAGCCAGTTTACTTGTACTTAAGTCGGCATTGTGCCTTTTGTATTTAATTCCGGTGATTTTTCAGTGTTTCATCGTCAATAAGAAGGTTAGAGGGATACAGTAGACCTGAAGTGAAGCATCGGAATCTATAACTAGTGTCACAGGAATGGTTCAAAACATAGACAGTAAGAAGAGTCAGTTTTCTTGCACTTAAGTCGGCATTGTGCCTTTTGTATTTAATGCAGATGCAATTTCTGTGTTTCATCGTCAATAAGAAGGTCAGAGGGGTACAGTAAACCTGAAGTGAAGCATCGGAATCTATAACTAGTGTCACATGAATGGTCCAACACATAGACTGTAAGAAGAGTCAGTTATTTTGTACTTAAGTCGATATTGTGCCTTTTGTATTTAATTCCGATGCAATTTCTGTGATTGATCGTCAATAAGAAGGTCAGAGGGATACAGTAAACCTGAAGTGACACATCGGAATCTATAACTAGTGTCACAGGAATGGTTCAAAACATAGACAGTAAGAAGAGTCAGTTTTCTTGTACTTAAGTCGGCATTGTGCCTTTTGTATTTAATTCCGAAGCAATTTCTGTGTTTCATCGTCAATTAGAAGGTCAGAGGGATACAGTAAACCTGAACTGAAGCATCGGAATCTATAACTAGTGCCACATGAATGGTTGAAAACATAGACACTAAGAACAGTCAGATTTCTTGTATTTAAGTCGGCATTGTCTCATTTGTATTTAATTCCGATGCAATTTCTGTGTTTCATTGACAATAAGAATGTCAGAGGGATACAGCAGACCTGAAGTGAAGCATCGGAATCTATTACTAGTGTCACAGGAATGGTTCTAACCATAGACAGTAAGAAGAGTTAGTTTTCTTGTACTTAAGTCGGCATTGTGCCTTTTGTATTTGATTCCGATGCATTTTCTGTGTTTCATCAACAATAAGAAGGTCAGAGGGATACAGTAAACCTGAAGTGAAGCATCGGAATCTATATCTAGTGTCACAGGAATGGTTCAAAACTTAGACAGTAGGAAGAGTAAGTTTTCTTGTACTTAAGTCTGTATTGTGCCATTTGTATTTAATTCCGAAGCAATTTCTGTGTTTCATCGTCAATAAGAAGGTCAGAGGGATACGGTAAACCTGAAGTGAAGCTTCGGAACCAATAACTAGTGTCACAGGAATGGTTCAAAACATAGACAGTAAGAAGAGTCAGTCTTCTTGTACTTAAGTCGGCATTGTGCCTTTTGTATTTAATTTCGGTGCAATTTCAGTGTTTCATCGTCAATAAGAAGGTCAGAGGGATACAGTAGACCTGAAGTGAAGCATCATATACTATAACTAGTGTCACAGGAATGGTTCAAAACAGAGACAGTAAGAAGAGTCTGTTTTCTTGTACTTAAGTCGGCATTGTTCTTTTTCTATTTAATTCCGATGCAATTTCTATGTTTCATCGTCAATAAGAAGGGCAGAGGGATACAGTAAACCTGAAGTGAAGCATCGGAATCTATATTTAGTGTGACAGGAATGGTTCAAAACATAGACAGTAAGAAGAGTCAGTTTTCTTGAACTTAAGTCGGCATTGTGCCTTTTGTATTTAATTCCGATGCAATTTCTGTGTTTCATCGTCAATAAGAAGGTCAGAGGGATACAGTAAACCTGAAGTGAAGCATCGGAATATTTAACTTGTGTCACAGGAATGGTTGAAATCATAGACAGTAAGAGGAGTCAGGTGTCTTGTACTTAAGTCGGCGTTGTTCCTTTTGTATTTAATTCCGATGCAATTTCTGTGTTTCATCGTCAATAAGGTCAGAGGGGTACAGTAAACCTGAAGGGAAGCATCGGAATCTATAACTAGTGTCACTGGAATGGTCCAAACGTAGACAAAAAGAAGAGTCAGTTTTCTTGTACTTAAGTCGGCATTGTGCCTTTTGTATTTAAGTCCGATGCAATTTCAGTGTTTCATCGTCAATAAGAAGGTCAGAGGGATACAGTGAATCTGAAGTGAAGCATCGGAATCTATAACTAGTGTCACAGGAATGGTTCAAAACTTAGACAGTAAGAAGAGTCAGTTTTCGTGTACCAAAGTCGGCATTGTGCCTCTTCTATATAATTCCGATGCAATTTCTGTGTTTCATCGTCAATAAGACTGTCAGAGGGATACAGTAAACCTGAAGTGAAGCATCGGAATCCATAACTAGTGTCACAGGAATGGTTCACATCATAGACAGTAACAGGAGTCAGTTTTCTTGCACTTAAGTCGGCATTGTGCCTTTTGAATTTAATTCCGATGCAATTTCTGTGTTTCATCGTCAATAAGAAGGTCAGAGGGATACAGTAAACCTGAAGTGAAGAATCGGAATCTATAACTAGTGTCACAGGAATAATTCAAAGCATAGACAGTAAGGAGAGTCAGTTTTCTTGTACTTAAGTCGGCATTGTGCCTTTTGTATTCAATTCCGATGCAATTTCTGTGTTTCATCGTCAATAAGAAGGTCAGAGGGATACAGTAAACCTGAAGTGAAGCATCGGAATCTATAACTAGTGTCACATGAATGGTCCAACACATAGACTGTAAGAAGAGTCAGTTATCTGGTACTTAAGTCGATATTGTGCCTTTTGTATTTAATTCCGATGCAATTTCTGTGATTGATCGTCAATAAGAAGGTCAGAGGGATACAGTAAACCTAAAGTGAAACATCGGAATCTATAACTAGTGTCACAGGAATGGTTCAAAACATAGACAGTAAGAAGAGTCAGTTTTCTTGTACTTAAGACGGCATTGTGCCTTTTGTATTTAATTCCCAAGCAATTTCTGCGTTTCATCGTCAATAAGAGGGTCAGAGGGATACAGTAAACCTGAAGTGAAGCATCGGAATCTATAACTAGTGTCACATGAATCTTTCAAAACATAGACAGTAAGAACAGTAAGATTTATTGTATTTAAGTCGGCATTGTGCCATTTGTATTTAATTCCGATGCAATTTCTGTGTTTCATCGTCAATAAGAATGTCAGAGGGATACAGCAGAGCTGAAGTGAAGCATCGGAATCTATTACTAGTGTCACAGGAATGGTTCTAAACATAGACAGTAAGAAGAGTTAGTTTTCTTGTACTTAAGTCGGCATTGTGCCTTTTGTATTTGATTCCGATGCAATTTCTGTGTTTCATCAACAATAAGAAGGTCAGAGGGATACAGTAAACCTGAAGTGAAGCATCGGAATCTATATCTAGTGTCACAGGAATGGTTCAAAACTTAGACAGTAAGAAGAGTAAGTTTTCTTGCACTTAAGTCTGTATTGTGCCATTTGTATTTAATTCCGAAGCAATTTCTGTGTTTCATCGTCAATAAGAAGGTCACAGGGATACAGTAATCCTGAAGTGAAGCATCGGAATCTATAACTAGTGTCACATGAATGGTTCAAAACATAGACAGTAAGAAGAGTCTGTTTTCTTGTACTTAAGTCGGCATTGTGCTTTTTGTACTTAATTCCGATGCAATTTCAGTGTTTCATCGTCAATAAGAAGGTCAGAGGGATACAGTAAACCTCAAGTGAAGCATCGGAATCGATATTTAGTGTCACAGGAATGGTTCAAAACATAGACAGTAAGAAGAGTCAGTTTTCTTGAACTTAATTCGGCATTGTGCCTTTTCTATTTAATTCCGATGCAATATCTGTGTTTCATCGTCAATAACAAGGTCAGAGGGAGACAGTAAACCTGAAGTGAAGCATCGGAATCTATAACTAGTGTCACAGGAATGGTTCAAAACATAGACAATAAGAAGAGTCCATTTTCTTGTACTTAAGTCGGCATTGTTCCTTTTCTTTTTAATTCCGATGCAATTTCAATGTTTCATCGTCAATAAGAAGGTCAGAGGGATACAGTAAACCAGAAGTGAAGCATCGGAATCTGTAATTAGTGTCACAGGAATAGATCAACACATAGACAGTAAGAAGAGTCAGTTTTCTTGTACTTAAGACGGCATTGCGCCTTTTGTATTTAATTCCGAAGCAATTTCTGTGTTTCATCGTCAATAAGAAGGTCAGAGGGATACAGTAAACCTGAATTGAAGCATCGGAATTTATAACTTGTGTCACAGGAATAGTTCAAAACATAGACAGTAAGAAGAGTCAGTTTTCTTGAACTTAAGTGGCGTTGTGCCGCTTGTATTTAATTCCGATGCAATTTCTGTGTTTCATCGTCAATTAGAAGGTCAGAGGGATACAGTAAACCTGAAGTGAAGCATTGGAATCTATAAGTAGTGTCACAGGAATGGTTCAAAACATAGACAGTAAGAAGAGTCCGTTCTCTTGTACTTATGTCGGCATTGTACCTTTTGTATTTAAGTCCGATGCAATTTCAGTGTTTCATCGTCAATACGAAGGTCAGAGGGATAAAGTGAATTTGAAGTGAAGCATCGGAATCTTTAACTAGTGTCACAGGAATGGTTCAAAACATAGACAGTAAGAAGAGTCAGTTTTCTTGTACTTAAGTCGGCGTTGTGCCTTTTGTATTTAATTCCGATGCAATTTCTGTGTTTCATCGTCAATAGGAAGGTCAGAGGGATACAGTAAACCTGAAGTGAAGCATCGGAATCTATAAGTAGTGTCACAGAAATGGTTCAAAACATAGACAGTAAGAAGAGTCAGTTTTCTTGTACTTAAGTCGGCATTGTGCCTTTTGTATTTAACTCTGATGCAATTTCTGTGTTTCATCGTCAATAAGAAGATCAGAGGGATACAGTAAACCTGAAGTGAAGCATCGGAATCTATAACTAGTGTCACAGGAATGGTTCAAAACATAGACAGTAAGAAGAGACAGTTTTCTTGTATTTAAGTCGGCATTGTGCCTTTTGTATTTAATTCCGAAGCAATTTCTGTGTTTCATCGTCAATAAGAAGGTCAGAGGGATACAGTAAACCTGAAGTGAATCATCGGAATCTATAACTAGTGTCACATGAATGGTTCAAAACATAGACAGTAAGAACAGTCAGATTTCTTGTATTTAAGTCGGCATTGTGCCATTTGTATTTAATTTCGATGCAATTTTTGTGTTTCATCGTCAATAAGAATGTCAGAGGGATACAGCAGACCTGAAGTGAAGCATCGGAATCTATTACTATTGTCACAGGAATGGTTCTAAACATAGACAGTAAGAAGAGTTAGTTTTCTTGTACTTAAGTCTTCATTGTGCCTTTTGTATATGATTCCGATGCAATTTCTGTGTTTCATCAACAATAAGACGGTCAGAGGGATACAGTAAACCAGAAGTGAAGTATTGGGATCTTTAAGTAGTGTCACAGGAATGGTTTAAAACATAGACAGTAAGAAGAGTCCGTTTTCTTGTACTTATGTCGGCATTGTGCATTTTGTATTTAAGTCCGATGCAATTTCAGTGTTTCATCGTCAATAAGAAGGTCAGAGGGATACAGTGAATTTGAAGTGAAGCATCGGAATCTATAACTAGTGTCACAGGAATGGTTCAAAACATAGACAGTAAGAAGAGTCAGTTTGCTTGTACTTAAGTCGGCGTTGTGCCTTTTGTATTTAATTCCGATGCAATTTCTGTGTTTCATCGTCAATAAGAAGGTCAGAAGGATACAGTAAACCTGAAGTGAAGAATCGGAATCTATAAGTAGTGTCACAGAAAAGGTTCAAAACATAGACAGTAAGAAGAGTCAGTTTCCTTGTACATAAGTCGGCATTGTGCCTTTTGTATTTAATTCTGATGCAATTTCTGTGTTTCATCGTCAATAAGAAGGTCAGAGGGATACAGTAAACCTGAAGTGAAGCATCGGAATCTTTAACTAGTGTCACATGAATGGTTCATCACATAGAATGTAAGAAGTGTCAGTTATCTTGTACTTAAGTCGATATTGTGCCTTTTGCATTTAATTCCGATTCAATTTCCGTAATTCATTGCCAATAAGAAGGTCAGAGGGATACAGTAAACCTGAAGTGAAGCATCGGAATCTATAACTAGTGTCACAGGAATGGTTCAAAACATAGACAGTAAGAAGAGACAGTTTTCTTGTATTTAAGTCGGCATTGTGCCTCTTGTATTTAATTCCGAAGCAACTTCTGTGTTTCATCGTCAATAAGAAGGTCAGAGGGGTACAGTAAACCTGAAGTGAATCATCCGAATCTATAACTAGTGTCACATGAATGGTTCAAAATATAGACAGTAAGAAGAGTCAGTTTTCTTGTACTTAAGTTTGCATTGTGCCTTTTGTATTTAATTCCGATGCAATTTCAGTGTTTCATCGTCAATAAGAAGGTCAGAGGGATACAGTAGACCTGTTGTGAAGCATCGGAATCTATAACTAGTGTCACAGGTATGGTTCAAAACAAAGACAGTAAGAAGAGTCAGTTTTCTTGTACTTAAGTCGGCATTGTGCCCTTTGTATTGAATTCCGATGCAATTTCTGTGTTTCATCAACAATAAGAAGGTCAGAGGGATACAGTAAACCTGAAGTGAAGCATCGGAATCTATAACTAGTGTCTCAGGAGTGTTTCAAAACATAGACAGTAAGAAGAGTCAGTTTTCTTGTAGTTAAGTCGGCATTGTTCCTTTTCTATTTAATTCCGATGCAATTTCTATGTTTCATCGTCAATAAGACCGTTAGAGGGATGCAGTAAACCTGAAGTGAAGCATCGGAATCTATAACTAGTGTCACAGGAATGGTTCAAAACATAGACAGTAAGAAGAGTCAGTTTTCTTGTACTTAAGTCGGCATTGTGCCTTTTGTATTTCATTCCGATGCAATTTCTGTGTTTCATCGTCAATAAGGAGGTCAGAGCGATACAGTAAACCTGTAATGAAGCATCTGAAGCTATAACTAGTGTCACAGGAATGGTTCAAAACATAGACAGTAAGAAGAGTCAGTTTTCGTGTACTTAAGTCGGCATTGTGCCTTTTCTATTTAATTCCGATGCAATTTCTGTGTTTCATCGTCAATAAGAAGGTCAGAGGGATACAGTAAACCTGAACTGAAGCATCGGAATCTATAACTAGTGTCACATGAATGGTTCAAAACATAGACAGTAAGAACAGTCAGATTTCTTGCATTTAAGTCGGCATTGTGCCATTTGTATTTAATTCCGATGCAATTTTTGTGTTTCATCGTCAATAAGAATGTCAGAGGGATACAGCAGACCTGAAGTGAAGCATCGGAATCTATTACTAGTGTCACAGGAATGGTTCTAAACATAGACAGTAAGAAGAGTTAGTTTTCTTGTACTTAAGTCGGCATTGTGCCTTTTGTATATGATTCCGATGCAATTTCTGTGTTTCATCAACAATAAGAAGGTCAGAGGGATACAATAAACCTGAAGTGAAGCATCGGAATCTATATCTAGTGTCACAGGAATGGTTCAAAACTTAGACAGTAAGAAGAGTAAGTTTTCTTGTACTTAAGTCTGTATTGTGCCATTTGTATTTAATTCCGAAGCAATTTCAGTGTTTCATCGTCAATAAGAAGGTCAGAGGGATACAGTAATCCTGAAAAGAAGCATCGGAATCTATAACTAGTGTCACATGAATGGTTCAAAACATAGACAGTAAGAAGAGTCTGTTTTCTTGTACTTAAGTCGGCATTGTGCTTTTTGTATTTAATTCCGATGCAATTTCAGTGTTTCATCGTCAATAAGAAGGTCAGAGGGATACAATAAACCTCATGTCAAGCATCGGAATCTATATTTAGTGTCACACGAATGGTTCAAAACATAGACAGTGTGAAGAGTCAGTTTTCTTGAACTTAAGTCGGCATTGTGCCTTTTCTATTTAATTCCGATGCAATATCTGTGTTTCATCGTCAACAACAAGGTCAGAGAGAGACAGTAAACCTGAAGTGAAGCATCGGAATCTATAACTAGTGTCACAGGAATGATTCAAACCATAGACAATAAGAAGAGTCAATTTTCTTGTACTTAAGTCGGCATTGTTCCTTTTCTATTTAATTCCGATGCAATTTCAATGTTTCATCGTCAATAAGAAGGTCAGAGGGATATAGTAAACCTGAAGTGAAGCATCGGAATCTATAATTAGTGTCACAGGAATGGATCAACACATAGACAGTAAGAAGAGTCAGTTTTCTTGTACTTAAGTCGGCATTGTGCCTTTTGTATTAAATTCCGAAGCAATTTCTGTGTTTCATCGTCAATAAGAAGGTCAGAGGGATACAGTAAACCTGAAGTGAAGCATCGGAAGATTATAACTTGTGTCACAGGAATGGTTCAAAACATAGACAGTAAGAAGAGTCAGTTTTCTTGTACTTAAGTCGGCATTGTGCCTTTTGTATTTAATTCTGATGCAATTTCTGTGTTTCATCGTCAATAAGAAGGTCAGAGGGATACAGTAAACCTGAAGTGAAGGATCGGAATCTATAAGTAGTGTCACAGAAATGGTTCAAAACATAGACAGTAAGAAGAGTCAGTTTTCTTGTACTTAAGTCGGCATTGTGCCTTTTGTATTTAATTCTGATGCAATTTCTGTGTTTCATCGTCAATAAGAAGGTCAGAGGGATACAGTAAACCTGAAGTGAAGCATCGGAATCTTTAACTAGTGTCACATGAATGGTTCAACACATAGACTGTAAAAAGTGTCAGTTTTCTTGTACTTAAGTCGATATTGTGCCTTTTGTATTTAATTCCGATGCAATTTCTGTAATTCATTGTCAATAAGAAGGTCAGAGGGATACAGTAAACCTGAAGTGAAGCATCGGAATCTATAACTAGTGTCACAGGAATGGTTCCAAACATAGACAGTAAGAAGAGACAGTTTTCTTGTATTTAAGTCGGCATTGGGCCTTTTGTATTTAATTCCGAAGCAATTTCTGTGTTTCATCGTCAATAAGAAGGTCAGAGGGATACAGTAAACCTGAAGTGAATCATCGGAATCTATAACTAGTGTCACATGAATGGTTCAAAATATAGACAGTAAGAAGAGTCAGTTTTCTTGTACTTAAGTTTGCATTGTGCCTTTTGTATTTAATTCCGATGCAATTTCAGTGTTTCATCGTCAATAAGAAGGTCAGAGGGATACAGTAGACCTGTCGTGAAGCATCGGAATCTATAACTCGTGTCACAGGTATGGTTCAAAACATAGACAGTAAGAAGAGTCAGTTTTCTTGTATTTAAGTCGGCATTGTGCGCTTTGTATTGAAATTCGATGCAATTTCTGTGATTCATCAACAATAAGAAGGTCAGAGGGATACAGTAAACCTGAAGTGAAGCATCGGAATCTATAACTAGTGTCACAGGAGTGTTTCAAAACATAGACAGTAAGAGGAGTCAGTTTTCTTGTAGTTAAGTCGGCATTGTACCTTTTCTATTTAATTCCGATGCAATTTCTATGTTTCATCGTCAATAAGACCGTTAGAGGGATGCAGTAAACCTGAAGTGAAGCATCGGAATCTATAACTAGTGTCACAGGAATGGTTCAAAACATAGACAGTAAGAAGAGTCAGTTTTCTTGTACTTAAGTCGGCATTGTGCCTTTTGTATTTAATTCCGATGCAATTTCTGTGTTTCATCGTCAATAAGGAGGTCAGAGCGATACAGTAAACCTGTAATGAAGCATCTGAAGCTATAACTAGTGTCACAGGAATGGTTCAAGACATAGTCAGTAAGAAGAGTCAGTTTTCGTGTACTTAAGTCGGCATTGTGCCTTTTCTATTTAATTCCAATGCAATTTCTGTGTTTCATCGTCAATAAGAAGGTCAGAGGGATACAGTAAACCTGAAGTGAAGCATCGGAATCTCTAGCTAGTGTCACAGGAATGGTTCAAACAAAGACAGTAAGAAGAGTCAGTTTTCTTGTACTTAAGTCGGCATTGTGCATTTTGTATTTAATTCCGATGCAATTTCTGTGTTTCATCGTCAATAAGAGGGTCAGAGAAATACAGTAAACCTGAAGTGAAGCATCGGAATCTTTAACTAGTGTCACATGAATGGTTCAACACATAGACTGTAAGAAGTGTCAGTTATCTTGTTCTTAAGTCGGTATTGTGCCGTTTTTATTTAATTCCGAAGCAATTTCTGTGTTTCATCATCAAAGGGAAGGTCAGAGGGATACAGTAAACCTGAAGTGAATTATCGGAATCTATAACTAGTGTCACAGGAATGGTTCAAACTTAGACAGTAACAAGAGTCAGTTTTCTTGTACTTAAGTCGGCATTGTGCCTTTTGTATTTAACTCCGAAGCAATTTCTGTGTTTCATCGTCAATAAGAAGGTCAGAGGAATACAGTGAACCTGAAGTGAAGCATCGGAATCTATAACTAGTGTCACATGAATGGTTCAAAACATAGACAGTAAGAAGAGTCAGTTCTCTTGTACTTACGGCGGCATTGTGCTTTTTGTGTTTAATTCCGATGCATGTTCAGTGTTTCATCGTCAATAAGAAGGTCAGAGGGATACAGTAGACCTGAAGTGAAGCATCATATACTATAACTAGTGTCACAGGAATGGTTCAAAACATAGACAGTAAGAAGAGTCAGTTTTCTTGTACTTAAGTCGGCATTGTTCTTTTTCTATTTAATTCCGATGCAATTTCTATGTTTCATCGTCAATAAGAAGGTCAGAGGGATACAGTAAACCTGAAGTGAAGCATCGGAATCTATATTTAGTTTGACAGGAATGGTTCAAAACATAGACAGTAAGAAGAGTCAGTTTTCTTGAACTTAAGTCGGCATTGTGCCTTTTGTATTTAATCCCGATGCAATTTCTGTGTTTCATCGTCAATAAGAAGGTCAGAGGGATACAGTAAACCTGAAGTGAAGCATCGGAATATTTAATTTGTGTCACAGGAATGGTTGAAATCATAGACAGTAAGAAGAGTCAGGTGTCTTGTACGTAAGTCGGCGTTGTGCCTTTTGTATTTAATTCCGATGCAATTTCTGTGTTTCATCGCCAATAAGGTCAGAGGGATACAGTAAACCTGAAGGGAAGCATCGGAATCTATAACTAGTGTCACAGGAATGGTCCAAACGTAGACAGTAAGAAGAGTCAGTTTTCTTGTACTTAAGTCGGCATTGTGCCTTTTGTATTTAAGTCCGATGCAATTTCAGTGTTTCATCGTCAATAAGAAGGTCAGAGGGATACAGTAAACCTGAAGTGAAGCATCGGAATATTTAATTTGTGTCACAGGAATGGTTGAAATCATAGACAGTAAGAAGAGTCAGGTGTCTTGTACGTAAGTCGGCGTTGTGCCTTTTGTATTTAATTCCGATGCAATTTCTGTGTTTCATCGCCAATAAGGTCAGAGGGATACAGTAAACCTGAAGGGAAGCATCGGAATCTATAACTAGTGTCACAGGAATGGTCCAAACGTAGACAGTAAGAAGAGTCAGTTTTCTTGTACTTAAGTCGGCATTGTGCCTTTTGTATTTAAGTCCGATGCAATTTCAGTGTTTCATCGTCAATAAGAAGGTCAGAGGGATACAGTGAATCTGAAGTGAAGCATCGGAATCTATAACTAGTGTCACAGGAATGGTTCAAAACTTAGACAGTAAGAAGAGTCAGTTTTCGTGTACCAAAGTCGGCATTGTGCCTCTTCTATATAATTCCGATGCAATATCTGTGTTTCATCGTCAATAAGACGGTCAGAGGGATACAGTAAACCTGAAGTGAAGCATCGGAATCCATAACTAGTGTCACAGGAGTGGTTCACATCATAGACAGTAAGAGGAGTCAGTTTTCTTGCACTTAAGTCGGCATTGTGCTCTTTGTATTTAATTCCGATGCAATTTCTGTGTTTCATCGTCAATAAGAAGGTCAGAGGGATACAGTAAACCTGAAGTGAAGAATCGGAATCTATAACTAGTGTCACAGGAATAATTCAAAGCATAGACAGTAAGGAGAGTCAGTTTCCTTGTACTTAAGTCGGCGTTGTGCCTCTTGTATTTAATTCCGATGCAATTACCTGTGTTTCATCGTCAATAAGAAGGTCAGAGGGATACAGTGAATTTGAAGTGAAGCATCGGAATCTATAACTAGTGTCACAGGAATGGTTCAAAACATAGACAGTAAGAAGAGTCAGTTTTCTTGTACTTAAGTCGGCGTTGTGCCTTTTGTATTTAATTCCGATGCAATGTCTGTGTTTCATCGCCAATAAGAAGGTCAGAGGGATACAGTAAACCTGAAGTGAAGAATCGGAATCTATAAGTAGTGTCACAGAAATGGTTCAAAACATAGACAGTAAGAAGAGTCAGTTTTCTTGTACTTAAGTCGGCATTGTGCCTTTTGTATTTAATTCTGATGCAATTTCTGTGTTTCATCGTCAATAGGAAGGTCAGAGGGATACAGTAAACCTGAAGTGAAGCATCGGAATCTTTAACTAGTGTCACATGAATGGTTCAACACATAGACTGTAAGAAGTGTCAGTTATCTTGTACTTAAGTCGATATTGTGCCTTTTGTATTTAATTCCGAAACAATTTCTGTGTTTCATCGTCAATAAGAAGGTCAGAGGGATACAGTAAACCTGAAGTGAATCATCGGAATCTATAACTAGTGTCACATGAATGGTTCAAAATATAGACAGTAAGAAGAGTCAGTTTTCTTGTACTTAAGTTTGCATTGTGCCTTTTGTATTTAATTCCGATGCAATTTCAGTGTTTCATCGTCAATAAGAAGGTCAGAGGGATACAGTAGACCTGTCGTGAAGCATCGGAATCTATAACTAGTGTCACAGGTATGGTTCAAAACACAGACAGTAAGAAGAGTCAGTTTTCTTGTACTTAAGTCGGCATTGTGCGCTTTGTATTGAAATTCGATGCAATTTCTGTGATTCATCAACAATAAGAAGGTCAGAGGGATACAGTAAACCTGAAGTGAAGCATCGGAATCTATAACTAGTGTCACAGGAGTGTTTCAAAACATAGACAGTAAGAGGAGTCAGTTTTCTTGTAGTTAAGTCGGCATTGTTCCTTTTCTATTAAATTCCGATGCAATTTCTATGTTTCATCGTCAATAAGACCGTTAGAGGGATGCAGTAAACCTGAAGTGAAGCATCGGAATCTATAACTAGTGTCACAGGAATGGTTCAAAACATAGACAGTAAGAAGAGTCAGTTTTCTTGTACTTAAGTCGGCATTGTGCCTTTTGTATTTAATTCCGATGCAATTTCTGTGTTTCATCGTCAATAAGGAGGTCAGAGCGATACAGTAAACCTGTAATGAAGCATCTGAAGCTATAACTAGTGTCACAGGAATGGTTCAAAACATAGACAGTAAGAAGAGTCAGTTTTCGTGTACTTAAGTCGGCATTGTGCCTTTTCTATTTAATTCCAATGCAATTTCTGTGTTTCATCGTCAATAAGAAGGTCAGAGGGTAACAGTAAACCTGAAGTGAAGCATCGGAATCTATAGCTAGTGTCACAGGAATGGTTCAAACAAAGACAGTAAGAAGAGTCAGTTTTCTTGAACTTAAGTCGGCATTGTGCCTTTTGTATTTAATCCCGATGCAATTTCTGTGTTTCATCGTCAAAGGGAAGGTCAGAGGGATACAGTAAACCTGAAGTGAATTATCGGAATCTATAACTAGTGTCACAGGAATGGTTCAAACTTAGACAGTAACAAGAGTCAGTTTTCTTGTACTTAAGCCGGCATTGTGCCTTTTGTATTTAACTCCGAAGCAATTTCTGTGTTTCATCGTCAATAAGAAGGTCAGAGGGATACAGTGAACCTGAAGTGAAGCATCGGAATCTATAACTTGTGTCACATGAATGGTTCAAAACATAGACAGTAAGAAGAGTCAGTTCTCTTGTACTTAAGGCGGCATTGTGCTTTTTGTGTTTAATTCCGATGCATGTTCAGTGTTTCATCGTCAATAAGAAGGTCAGAGGGATACAGTAGACCTGAAGTGAAGCATCATATACTATAACTAGTGTCACAGGAATGGTTCAAAACATAGACAGTAAGAAGAGTCAGTTTTCTTGTACTTAAGTCGGCATTGTTCTTTTTCTATTTAATTCCGATGCAATTTCTATGTTTCATCGTCAATAAGAAGGTCAGAGGGATACAGTAAACCTGAAGTGAAGCATCGGAATCTATATTTAGTGTGACAGGAATGGTTCAAAACATAGACAGTAAGAAGAGTCAGTTTTCTTGAATTTAAGTCGGCATTGTGCCTTTTGTATTTAATCCCGATGCAATTTCTGTGTATCATCGTCAATATAGAAGGTCAGAGGGATACAGTAAACCTGAAGTGAAGCATCGGAATATTTAACTTGTGTCACAGGAATGGTTGAAATCATAGACAGTAAGAGGAGTCAGGTGTCTTGTACTTAAGTCGGCGTTGTGCCTTTTGTATTTAATTCCGATGCAATTTCTGTGTTTCATCGTCAATAAGGTCAGAGGGATACAGTAAACCTGAAGGGAAGCATCGGAATCTATAACTAGTGTCACAGGAATGGTCCAAACGTAGACAGTAAGAAGAGTTAGTTTTCTTGTACTTAAGTCGGCATTGTGCCTTTTGTATTTAAGTCCGATGCAATTTCAGTGTTTCATCGTCAATAAGAAGATCAGAGGGATACAGTGAATCTGAAGTGAAGCATCGGAATCTATAACTAGTGTCACAGGAATGGTTCAAAACTTAGACAGTAAGAAGAGTCAGTTTTCGTGTACCAAAGTCGGCATTGTGCCTTTTCTATATAATTCCGATGCAATTTCTGTGTTTCATCGTCAATAAGACGATCAGAGGGATACAGTAAACCTGAAGTGAAGCATCGGAATCCATAACTAGTGTCACAGGAATGGTTCACATCATAGACAGTAAGAGGAGTCAGTTTTCTTGCACTTAAGTCGGCATTGTGTCTTTTGTATTTAATTCCGATGCAATTTCTGTGTTTCATCGTCAATAAGAAGGTCAGAGGGATACAGTAAACCAGAAGTGAAGCATCGGAATCTATAACTAATGTCACAGGAATGGTTCAAAACATAGACAGTAAGAAGAGTCAGTTTTCTTGTACTTAAGACGGCATTGTGCCTTTTGTATTTAATTCCCAAGCAATTTCTGTGTTTCATCGTCAATAAGAAGGTCAGAGGGATACAGTAAACCTGAAGTGAAGCATCGGAATCTATAACTAGTGTCACATGAATCTTTCAAAACATAGACAGTAAGAACAGTCAGATTTATTGTATTTAAGTCGTCATTGTGCCATTTGTATTTAATTCCGATGCAATTTCTGTGTTTCATCGTCAATAAGAATGTCAGAGGGATACAGCAGCCCTGAAGTGAAGCATCGGAATCTATTACTAGTGTCACAGGAATGGTTCTAAACATAGACAGTATAAAGAGTTAGTTTTCTTGTACTTAAGTCGGCATTGTGCCTTTTGTATTTGATTCCGATGCAATTTCTGTGCTTCATCAACAATAAGAAGGTCGGAGGGATACAGTAAACCTGAAGTGAAGCATCGGAATCTATATCTAGTGTCACAGGAATGGTTCAAAGCTTAGACAGTAAGAAGAGTAAGTTTTCTTGCACTTAAGTCTGTATTGTGCCATTTGTATGTAATTCCGAAGCAAATTCTGTGTTTCATCGTCAATAAGAAGGTCACAGGGATACAGTAATCCTGAAGTGAAGCATCGGAATCTATAACTAGTGTCACATGAATGGTTCAAAAGATAGACAGTAAGAAGAGACAGTTTTCTTGTATTTAAGTCGGCATTGTGCCTTTTGTATTTAATTCCGAAGCAATTTCTGTGTTTCATCGTCAATAAGAAGGTCAGAGGGATACAGTAAACCTGAAGTGAATCATCGGAATCTATAACTAGTGTCACAGGAGTGTTTCAAAACATAGACAGTAAGAAGAGTCAGTTTTCTTGTAGTTGGGTCGGCATTGTTCCTTTTCTATTTAATTCCGATGCAATTTCTATGTTTCATCGTCAATAAGACCGTTAGAGGGATGCAGTAAACCTGAAGTGAAGCATCGGAATCTATAACTAGTGTCACAGGAATGGTTCAAAACATAGACAGTAAGAAGAGTCAGTTTTCTTGTACATAAGTCGGCATTGTGCCTTTTGTATTTAATTCCGATGCAATTTCTGTGTTTCATCGTCAATAAGGAGGTAAGAGCGATACAGTAAACCTGTAATGAAGCATCTGAAGCTATAACTAGTGTCACAGGAATGGTTCAAAGCATAGACAGTAAGAAGAGTCAGTTTTCGTGTACTTAAGTCGGCATTGTGCCTTTTCTATTTAATTGCGATGCAATTTCTGTGTTTCATCGTCAACAAGAAGGTCAGAGGGATACAGTAAACCTGAACTGAAGCATCGGAATCTATAACTAGTGTCACATGAATGGTTCAAAACATAGACAGTAAGAACAGTCAGATTTCTTGTATTTAAGTCGGCATTGTGCCATTTGTATTTAATTCCGATGCAATTTTTGTGTTTCATCGTCAATAAGAATGTCAGAGGGATACAGCAGACCTAAAGTGAAGCATCGGAATCTATTACTAGTGTCACAGGAATGGTTCTAAACATAGACAGTAAGAAGAGTTAGTTTTCTTGTACTTAAGTCTTCATTGTGCCTTTTGTATATGATTCCGATGCAATTTCTGTGTTTCATCAACAATAAGAAGGTCAGAGGGATACAGTAAACCTGAAGTGAAGCATCGGAATCTATATCTAGTGTCACAGGAATGGTACAAAACGTAGACAGTAAGAAGAGTAAGTTTTCTTGTACTTAAGTCTGTATTGTGCCATTTGTATTTAATTCCGAAGCAATTTCTGTGTTTCATCGTCAATAAGAAGGTCAGAGGGATACAGTAATCCTGAAAAGAAGCATCGGAATCTATAACTAGTGTCACATGAATGGTTCAAAACATAGACAGTAAGAAGAGTCTGTTTTCTTGTACTTAAGTCGGCATTGTGCTTTTTGTATTTAATTCCGATGCAATTTCAGTGTTTCATCGTCAATAAGAAGGTCAGAGGGATACAGTAAGCCTCATGTGAAGCATCGGAATCTATATTTAGTGTCACAGGAATGGTTCAAAACATAGACAGTAAGAAGAGTCAGTTTTCTTGAACTTAAGTCGGCATTGTGCCTTTTCTATTTAATTCCGATGCAATATCTGTGTTTCATCGTCAATAACAACGTCAGAGAGATACAGTAAACCTGAAGTGAAGCATCGGAATCTATAACTAGTGTCACAGGAATGATTCAAACCGTAGACAATAAGAAGAGTCAATTTTCTTGTACTTAAATCGGCATTGTTCGTTTTCTATTTAATTCCGATGCAATTTCAATGTTTCATCGTCAATAAGACGGTCAGAGGGATACAGGAAATCTGAAGTGAAGCATCGGAATCTATAATTAGTGTCACAGGAATGGATCAACACATAGACAGTAAGAAGAGTCAGTTTTCTTGTACTTAAGTCGGCATTGTGCCTTTTGTATTAAATTCCGAAGCAATTTCTGTGTTTCATCGTCAATAAGAAGGTCAGAGGGATACAGTAAACCTGAAGTGAAGAATCGGAATCTATAAGTAGTGTCACAGAAAAGGTTCAAAACATAGACAGTAAGAAAAGTCAATTTCCTTGTACATAAGTCGGCATTGTGCCTTTTGTATTTAATTCTGATGCAATTTCTGTGTTTCATCGTCAATAAGAAGGTCAGAGGGATACAGTAAACCTGAAGTGAAGCATCGGAATCTTTAACTAGTGTCACATGAATGGTTCAACACATAGACTGTACGAAGTGTCAGTTATCTTGTACTTAAGTCGATATTGTGCCTTTTGTATTTAATTCCGATTCAATTTCCGTAATTCATTGTCAATAAGAAGGTCAGAGGGATACAGTAAACCTGAAGTGAAGCATCGGAATCTATAACTAGCGTCACAGGAATGGTTCAAAACATAGACAGTAAGAAGAGACAGTTTTCTTGTATTTAAGTCGGCATTGTGCCTTTTGTATTTAATTCCGAAGCAATTTCTGTGTTTCATCGTCAATAAGAAGGTCAGAGGGATACAGTAAACCTGAAGTGAATCATCCGAATCTATAACTAGTGTCACATGAATGGTTCAAAATGTAGACAGTGAGAAGAGTCAGTTTTCTTGTACTTAAGTTTGCATTGTGCCTTTTGTATTTAATTACGATGCAATTTCAGTGTTTCATCGTCAATAAGAAGGTCAGAGGGATACAGTAGACCTGTTGTGAAGCATCGGAATCTATAACTAGTGTCACAGGTATGGTTCAAAACAAAGACAGTAAGAAGAGTCAGTTTTCTTGTACTTAAGTCGGCATTGTGCCCTTTGTATTTAATTCCGATGCAATTTCTGTGTTTCATCAACAATAAGAAGGTCAGAGGGATACAGTAAACCTGAAGTGAAGCATCGGAATCTATAACTAGTGTCACAGGAGTGTTTCAAAACATAGACAGTAAGAAGAGTCAGTTTTCTTGTAGTTAAGTCGGCATTGTTCCTTTTCTATTTAATTGAGATGCAATTTCTATGTTTCATCGTCAATAAGACCGTTAGAGGGATGCAGTAAACCTGAAGTGAAGCATCGGAATCTATAACTAGTGTCACAGGAATGGTTCAAAACATAGACAGTAAGAAGAGTCAGTTTTCTTGTACTTAAGTCGGCATTGTGCCTTTTGTATTTAATTCCGATGCAATTTCTGTGTTTCATCGTCAATAAGGAGGTCAGAGCGATACAGTAAACCTGTAATAAAGCATCTGAAGCTATAACTAGTGTCACAGGAATGGTTCAAAACATAGACAGTAAGAAGAGTCAGTTTTCTTGAACTTAAGTCGGCATTGTGCCTTTTCTATTTAATTCCGATGCAATATCTGTGTTTCATCGTCAACAACAAGGTCAGAGAGAGACAGTAAACCTGAAGTGAAGCATCGGAATCTATAACTAGTGTCACAGGAATGATTCAAACCATAGACAATAAGAAGAGTCAATTTTCTTGTACTTAAGTCGGCATTGTTCCTTTTCTATTTAATTCCGATGCAATTTCAATGTTTCATCGTCAATAAGAAGGTCAGAGGGATATAGTAAACCTGAAGTGAAGCATCGGAATCTATAATTAGTGTCACAGGAATGGATCAACACATAGACAGTAAGAAGAGTCAGTTTTCTTGTACTTAAGTCGGCATTGTGCCTTTTGTATTAAATTCCGAAGCAATTTCTGTGTTTCATCGTCAATAAGAAGGTCAGAGGGATACAGTAAACCTGAAGTGAAGCATCGGAATTTATAACTTGTGTCACAGGAATGGTTCAAAACATAGACAGTTAGAAGAGTCAGTTTTCTTGTACTTAAGTCGGCGTTGTGCCTCTTGTATTTAATTCCGATGCAATTTCTGTGTTTCATCGTCAATAAGAAGGTCAGAGGGATACAGTGAATTTGAAGTGAAGCATCGGAATCTATAACTAGTGTCACAGGAATGGTTCAAAACATAGACAGTAAGAAGAGTCAGTTTTCTTGTACTTAAGTCGGCGTTGTGCCTTTTGTATTTAATTCCGATGCAATGTCTGTGTTTCATCGTCAATAAGAAGGTCAGAGGGATACAGTAAACCTGAAGTGAAGAATCGGAATCTATAAGTAGTGTCACAGAAATGGTTCAAAACATAGACAGTAAGAAGAGTCAGTTTTCTTGCACTTAAGTCGGCATTGTGCCTTTTGTATTTAATTCTGATGCAATTTCTGTGTTTCATCGTCAATAAGAAGGTCAGAGGGATACAGTAAACCTGAAGTGAAGCATCGGAATCTTTAACTAGTGTCACATGAATGGTTCAACACATAGACTGTAAGAAGTGTCAGTTATCTTGTACTTAAGTCGATATTGTGCCTTTTGTATTTAATTCCGATGCAATTTCTGTAATTCATTGTCAATAAGAAGGTCAGAGGGATACAGTAAACCTGAAGTGAAGCATCGGAATCTATAACTAGTGTCACAGGAATGGTTCAAAACATAGACAGTAAGAAGAGACAGTTTTCTTGTATTTAAGTCGGCATTGTGCCTTTTGTATTTAATTCCGAAGCAATTTCTGTGTTTCATCGTCAATAAGAAGGTCAGAGGGATACAGTAAATTTGAAGTGAATCATCGGAATCTATAACTAGTGTCACATGAATGGTTCAAAATACAGACAGTAAGAAGGGTCAGTTTTCTTGTACTTAAGTTTGCATTGTGCCTTTTGTATTTAATTCCGATGCAATTTCAGTGTTTCATCGTCAATAAGAAGGTCAGAGGGATACAGTAGACCTGTCGTGAAGCATCGGAATCTATAACTAGTGTCACAGGTATGGTTCAAAACATAGACAGTAAGAAGAGTCCGTTCTCTTGTACTTATGTCGGCATTGTACCTTTTGTATTTAAGTCCGATGCAATTTCAGTGTTTCATCGTCAATACGAAGGTCAGAGGGATAAAGTGAATTTGAAGTGAAGCATCGGAATCTTTAACTAGTGTCACAGGAATGGTTCAAAACATAGACAGTAAGAAGAGTCAGTTTTCTTGTACTTAAGTCGGCGTTGTGCCTTTTGTATTTAATTCCGATGCAATTTCTGTGTTTCATCGTCAATAGGAAGGTCAGAGGGATACAGTAAACCTGAAGTGAAGCATCGGAATCTATAACTAGTGTCACAGGAATGGTTCAAAACGTAGACAGTAAGAAGAGTCCGTTTTCTTGTACTTATGTAGGCATTGTACCTTTTGTATTTAAGTCCGATGCAATTTCAGTGTTTCATCGTCAATACCAAGGTCAGAGGGATAAAGTGAATTTGAAGTGAAGCATCGGAATCTTTAACTAGTGTCACAGGAATGGTTCAAAACATAGACAGTATGAAGAGTCAGTTTTCTTGTACTTAAGTCGGCGTTGTGCCTTTTGTATTTAATTCCGATGCAATTTCTGTGTTTCATCGTCAATAGGAAGGTCAGAGGGATACAGTAAACCTGAAGTGAAGCATCGGAATCTATAAGTAGTGTCACAGAAATGGTTCAAAACATAGACAATAAGAAGAGTCAGTTTTCTTGTACTTAAGTCAGCATTGTGCCTTTTGTATTTAACTCTGATGCAATTTCTGTGTTTCATCGTCAATAAGAAGGTCAGAGGGATACAGTAAACCTGAAGTGAAGCATCGGAATCTATAACTAGTGTCACAGGAATGGTTCAAAACATAGACAGTAAGAAGAGACAGTTTTCTTGTATTTATGTCGGCATTGTGCCTTTTGTATTCAATTCCGAAGCAATTTCTGTGTTTCATCGTCAATAAGAAGGTCAGAGGGATACAGTAAACCTGAAGTGAATCATCGGAATCTATAACTAGTGTCACATGAATGGTTCAACATATAGACAGTAAGAAGAGTCAGTTTTCTTGTACTTAAGTTTGCATTGTGCCTTTTGTAATTAATTCCGATGCAATTTCAGTGTTTCATCGTCAATAAGATGGTCAGAGGGATACAGTAGACCTGTTGTGAAGCATCGGAATCTATAACTAGTGTCACAGGAGTGTTTCAAAACATAGACAGTAAGAAGATTCAGTTTTCTTGTAGTTAAGTCGGCATTGTTCCTTTTCTATTTAATTCCGATGCAATTTCTATGTTTCATCGTCAATAAGACCGTTAGAGGGATGCAGTAAACCTGAAGTGAAGCATCGGAATCTATAACTAGTGTCACAGGAATGGTTCAAGACATAGACAGTAAGAAGAGTCAGTTTTCTTGTACTTAAGTCGGCATTGTGCCTTTTGTATTTAATTCCGATGCAATTTCTGTGTTTCATCGTCAATAAGGAGGTCAGAGCGATACAGTAAACCTGTAATGAAGCATCTGAAGCTATAACTAGTGTCACAGGAATGGTTCAAAACATAGACAGTAAGAAGAGTCAGCTTTCGTGTACTTAGGTCGGCATTGTGCCTTTTCTATTTAATTCCGATGCAATTTCTGTGTTTCATCGTCAATAAGAATGTCAGAGGGATACAGCAGACCTGAAGTGAAGCATCGGAATCTATTACCAGTGTCACAGGAATGGTTCTAAACATAGACAGTAAGAAGAGTTAGTTTTCTTGTACTTAAGTCGGCATTGTGCCTTTTGTATATGATTCCGATGCAATTTCTGTGTTTCATCAACAATAAGAAGGTCAGAGGGATACAGTAAACCTGAAGTGAAGCATCGGAATCTATATCTAGTGTCACAGGAATGGTTCAAAACTTAGACAGTAAGAAGAGTAAGTTTTCTTGTACTTAAGTATGTATTGTGCCATTTGTATTTAATTCCGAAGCAATTTCTGTGTTTCATCGTCAATAAGAAGGTCAGAGGGATACAGTAATCCTGAAAAGAAGCATCGGAATCTATAACTAGTGTCACATGAATGGTTCAAAACATAGACAGTAAGAAGAGTCTGTTTTCTTGTACTTAAGTCGGCATTGTGCTTTTTGTATTTAATTCCGATGCAATTTCAGTGTTTCATCGTCAATAAGAAGGTCAGAGGGATACAGTAAACCTCATGTGAAGCATCGGAATCTATATTTAGTGTCACAGGAATGATTCAAAACATAGACAGTAAGAAGAGTCAGTTTCCTTGAACTTAAGTCGGCATGTGCCTTTTCTATTTAATTCCGATGCAATATCTGTGTTTCATCGTCAACAACAAGGTCAGAGAGAGACAGTAAACCTGAAGTGAAGCATCGGAATCTATAACTAGTGTCACAGGAATGCTTCAAACCATAGACAATAAGAAGAGTCAATTTTCTTGTACTTAAGTCGGCATTGTTCCTTTTCTATTTAATTCCGATGCAATTTCAATGTTTCATCGTCAATAAGAAGGTCAGAGGGATATAGTAAACCTGAAGTGAAGCATCGGAATCTATAATTAGTGTCACAGGAATGGATCAACACATAGACAGTAAGAAGAGTCAGTTTTCTTGTACTTAAGTCGGCATTGTGCCTTTTGTATTAAATTCCGAAGCAATTTCTGTGTTTCATCGTCAATAAGAAGGTCAGAGGGATACAGTAAACCTGAAGTGAAGCATCGGAATTTATAACTTGTGTCACAAGAATGGTTCAAAACATAGACAGTTAGAAGAGTCAGTTTTCTTGTACTTAAGTCGGCGTTGTGCCTCTTGTATTTAATTCCGATGCAATTTCTGTGTTTCATCGTCAATAAGAAGGTCAGAGGGATACAGTGAATTTGAAGTGAAGCATCGGAATCTATAACTAGTGTCACAGGAATGGTTCAAAACATAGACAGTAAGAAGAGTCAGTTTTCTTGTACTTAAGTCGGCGTTGTGCCTTTTGTATTTAATTCCGATGCAATTTCTGTGTTTCATCGTCAATAAGAAGGTCAGAGGGATACAGTAAACCTGACGTGAAGCATCGGAACCTTTAACTAGTGTCACATGAATGGTTCAACACATAGACTGTAAGAAGTGTCAGTTATCTTGTACTTAAGTCGATATTGTGCCTTTTGTATTTAATTCCGATGCAATTTCTGTAATTCATTGTCAATAAGAAGGTCAGAGGGATACAGTAAACTTGAAGTGAAGCATCGGAATCTATAACTAGTGTCACAGGAATGGTTCAAATCATAGACAGTAAGAAGAGACAGTTTTCTTGTATTTAAGTCGGCATTGTGCCTTTTGTATTTAATTCCGAAGCAATTTCTGTGTTTCATCGTCAATAAGAAGGTCAGAGGGATACAGTAAACCTGAAGTGAATCATCGGAATCTATAACTAGTGTCACATGAATGGTTCAAAATATAGACAGTAAGAAGAGTCAGTTTTCTTGTACTTAAGTCGGCATGGCGCCTTTTGTATTTAATTCCGATGCAATTTCAGTGTTTCATCGTCAATAAGAAGGTCAGAGGGATACAGTAAACCTGAAGTGAAGCATCGGAATCTATAACTAGTGTCACAGGAGTGTTTCAAAACATAGACAGTAAGAGGAGTCAGTTTTCTTGTAGTTAAGTCGGCATTGTTCCTTTTCTATTTAATTCCGATGCAATTTCTATGTTTCATCGTCAATAAGACCGTTAGAGGGATGCAGTAAACCTGAAGTGAAGCATCGGAATCTATAACTAGTGTCACAGGAATGGTTCAAAACATAGACAGTAAGAAGAGTCAGTTTTCTTGTACTTAAGTCGGCATTGTGCCTTTTGTATTTAATTCCGATGCAATTTCTGTGTTTCATCGTCAATAAGGAGGTCGGAGCGATACAGTAAACCTGTAATGAAGCATCTGAAGCTATAACTAGTGTCACAGGAATGGTTCAAAACATAGACAGTAAGAAGAGTCAGTTTTCGTGTACTTAAGTCGGCATTCTGCCTTTTCTATTTAATTCCAATGCAATTTCTGTGTTTCATCGTCAATAAGAAGGTCAGAGGGATACAGTAAACCTGAAGTGAAGCATCGGAATCTATAGCTAGTGTCACAGGAATGGTTCAAACAAAGACAGTAAGAAGAGTCAGTTTTCTTGTACTTAAGTCGGCATTGTGCCTTTTGTATTTAATTCCGATGCAATTTCTGTGTTTCATCGTCAATAAGAAGGTCAGAGAAATACAGTACACCTGAAGTGAAGCATCGGAATCTTTAACTAGTGACACATGAATGGTTCAAGACATAGACTGTAAGAAGTGTCAGTTATCTTGTACTGAAGTCGGTATTGTGCCGTTTTTATTTAATTCCGAAGCAATTTCTGTGTTTCATCGTCAAAGGGAAGGTCAGAGGGATACAGTAAACCTGAAGTGAATTATCGGAATCTATAACTAGTGTCACAGGAATGGTTCAAACTTAGACAGTAACAAGAGTCAGTTTTCTTGTACTTAAGTCGGCATTGTGCCTTTTGTATTTAACTCCGAAGCAATTTCTGTGTTTCATCGTCAATAAGAAGGTCAGAGGGATACAGTGAACCTGAAGTGAAGCATCGGAATCTATAAGTAGTGTCACATGAATGGTTCAAAACATAGACAGTAAGAAGAGTCAGTTCTCTTGTACTTAAGGCGGCATTGTGCTTTTTGTGTTTAATTCCGATGCATGTTCAGTGTTTCATCGTCAATAACAAGGTCAGAGGGATACAGTAAACCTGAAGTGAAGCATCAGAATCTATATTTAGTGTCACAGGAATGGTTCAAAACATAGAAAGTAAGAAGAGTCATTTTTCTTGTACTTAAGTCGGCATTGTGCCCTTTGTATTAAATTCCGATGCAATTTCTGTGTTTCATCAACAATAAGAAGGTCAGAGGGATACAGTAAACCTGAAGTGAAGCATCGGAATCTATAACTAGTGTCACAGGAGTGTTTCAAATCATAGACAGTAAGAAGAGTCAGTTTTCTTGTGGTAAAGTCGGCATTGTTCCTTTTCCATTTAATTCCGATGCAATTTCTATGTTTCATCGTTAATAAGACTGTTAGAGGGATGCAGTAAACCTGAAGTGAAGCATCGGAATCTATAATTAGTGTCACAGGAATGGTTCAAAACATAGACAGTAGGAAGAGTCAGTTTTCTTGTACTTAAGTCGGCATTGTGCCTTTTGTATTTAATTCCGATGCAATTTCTGTGTTTCATCGTCAATAAGGAGGTCAGAGGGATACAGTAAACCTGTAATGAAGCATCTGAAGCTATAACTAGTGTCACAGGCATGGTTCAAAACATAGACAGTAAGAAGAGTCAGTTCTCGTGTACTTATGTTGGCATTGTGCCTTTTCTATTTAATTCCGATGCAATTTCTGTGTTTCATCGTCAATAAGAAGGTCAGAGGGATACAGTAATCCTGAAGTGAAGCATCGGAATCTATAACTAGTGTCACAGGAATGGTTCAAACATAGACAGTAAGAAGAGTCTGTTTTCTTGTACTTAAGTCGGCATTGTGCCTTTTGTATTTAATTCCGATGCAATTTCTGTGTTTCATCGTCAATAAGGAGGACAGAGGGATACAGTAAACCTGTAATGAAGCATCAGAAGCTATAACTAGTGTCACAGGAATGGTTCAAAACATAGACAGTAAGAAGGGTCAGTTTTCTTGTACTTAAGTCGGCCATGTGCCCTTTGTATTGAATTCCGATGCAATTTCTGTGTTTCATCAGCAATAGGAAGGTCAGAGGGATACAGTAAACCTGAAGTGAAGCATCGGAATCTATAACTAGTGTCACAGGAGTGTTTCAAAACATAGACAGTAAGAAGAGTCAGTTTTCTTGTAGTTAAGTCGGCATTGTTCCTTCTCTATTTAATTCCGATCTAATTTCTATGTTTCATCGTCAATAAGACCGGTAGTGGGATGCAGTAAACCTGAAGTGAAGCATCGGAATCTATAACTAGTGACACAGGAATGGTTCAAAACATAGACAATAAGAAGGGTCAGTTTTCGTGTACTTAAGTCGGCATTGTGCCTTTTCTATTTAATAACGATGCAATTTCTGTGTTTCATCGTCAATAAGAAGGTCAGAGGGAGACAGTAAACCTAAAGTGAAGCATCGGAATCTACAACTAGTGTCACAGGAATGGTTCAAACATAGACAGTAAGAAGAGTCAGTTTTCTTGTACTTATGTCGGTATTGTGCCTTTTGTATTCAATTCCGATGCACTTTCTGTGTTTCATCGTCAGTAAGAAGGTCAGAGGGATGCAGTAAACCTGAAGTGAAGCATCGGAATCTATAACTAGTGTGACAGGAATAGTTCAAAACATAGACAGTAAGAAGTGGCAGTTTTCTTGTACTTAAGTCGGCATTGTGCCTTTTTTAATTAATTCCGAAGCAATTTCTGTGTTTCATCGTCAATAAGAAGGTCAGAGGGATACAGTAAACCTGAAGTGAATCATCGGAGTTTATAACTAGTGTCACAAGAATGGTTCAATATATAGACAGTAAGAAGAGTCAGTTTTCTTGTACTTAAGTCTGCATTGTGCCTTTTGTATTTAATTCCGATGCAATTTCAGTGTTTCAGCGTCAATAAGAAGGTCAGAGGGATACAGTAGACCTGTAGTGAAGCATCGGAATCTATAACTAGTGTCACAGGTATGGTTCAAAACATAGACAGTAAGAAGAGTCAATTTTCTTGTACTTAAGTCGGCCTCGTTCCCTTTGTATTGAATTGCGATGCAATTTCTGTGTTTCATGAACAATAAGAAGGTCAGAGGGATACAGTAAACCTGAAGTGAAGCAACGGAATCTATAACTAGTGTCACAGGAGTGGTTCAATACATAGACAGTAAGAAGAGTTAGTTTTCTTGTAGTTATGTTGGCATTGTTACTTTTCTATTTAATTCCGATGCAATTTCTGTGTTTCACCGTCAATAAGAAGGTCAGAGGAATACAGATAACCTGAAGTGAAGCATCGGAATCTATAACTAAAGTCACATGAATGGGTCAAAATATAGACAGTAAGAAGAGTCAGTTTTCTTCTACTTAAGTCGGCATTGTGCCTCTTGTATTTAATTCCGATGCAATCTCAGTGTTTCATCGTCAATAAGAAGGTCAGAGGGATACAGTAGACCTGTAGTGAAGCATCGGAATCTATAACTAGTGTCACAGGTACGGTTTAAAACATAGACAATAAGAAGAGTCAGTTTTCTTGTACTTAAGTCGGAATTTTCCCTTTGTATTGAATTCCGAAGCAATTTCTGTGTTTCATCAACAATAAGAAGGTCAGAGGCATACAGTAAACCTGAAGTGAAGCATCGGAATCTATAACTAGAGTCACAGGAGTGGTTCAAAACATAGACAGTAAGAAGAGTCAGTTTTCTTGTAGTTAAGTCGGCCTTGTTCCTTTTCTATTTAATTCCGATGCAATTTCCATGTTTCATCGTCAATAAGACCGTTAGAGGGATACAGTGAACCCTAAGTGAAGCATCGTAATCTATAACTAGTGTCACAGGAATGGTTCAAAACAAGGACAGTAAGAAGAGTCAGTTTTCTTGTACTTAAGTCGGCATTGTGCCTTTTGTGTTTAATTCCGATGCAATTTCTGTGTTTCATGAAGAATAAGAAGGTCAGAGGGATACAGTTAACCTGAAGTGAAGCATCGGAATCTATAACTAGTGTCACAGGAATGGTTCAATCTTAGACAGTAAGAAGAGTCAGTTTTCTTGTACTTAAGTCGGCATTGTGCCTCTTGTATTTAACTCCGAAGCAATTTCTGTGTTTCATCGTCAATAAGAAGGTCAGAGGGATACAGTGAACCTGAAGCGAAGCATCGGAATCTATAACTAGTGTCACATGAATGGTTCAAAACATAGACAGTAAGAACAGTCAGTTCTCTTGTACTTAAGTCGGCATTGTGATTTTTGTGTTTAATTCCGATGCATGTTCAGTGTTTCATCGACAATAACAAGGTCAGAGGGATACAGTGAACCTGAAGTGAAGCATCAGAATCTATATTTAGTGTCACAGGAATGGTTCAAAACATAGACAGTAAGAAGAGTCAGTTTTTTTGTACTTAAGGCGGCATTGTGCCTTTTGTATTTGATTCCGATGCAATTTCTGTGTTTCATCGTCAATAAGAAGGTCAGAGAGATACAGTAAACCTGAAGTGAAGCATCGGAATCTATAACTATGGTCACAGGAATGGTTCAAAACATAGACAGTAAGAAGAGTCAGTTTTCTTGTACTTAAGTCGGCAATGTGCCTTTTGTATTTAATTCCGACGCAATTTCTGTGTTTCATCGCCAATAAGAAGGTCAGAGGGATACAGTAAACCTGAAGTGAAGCATCGGAATCTATAACTAGTGTCACAGGAATGGTTGAACACATAGACAGTAAGAAGAGTCAGTTTTCTTGTACTGAAGTCGCCATTGTGCCATTTGTATTTAATTCCGATGCAATTTCTGTGTTTCATCGTCAATAAGAAGGTCAGAGGAATACAGTAAACCTGAAGTGAAGCATCGGAATCTGTAACTAGTGTCACAGGAATGGTTCAAAACACAGACAGTAAGAAGAGTCAGTTTTGTTGTACTTAAGGCGTCATTGTGACATTTACATTTAATTCCGACGTAATATCTGTGTTTCTTCGTCAATAGGAAGGTCAGAGGGATACAGTAAACATGAAGTGAAGCATCGGAATCTATAACTAGTGTCACAGGAATGGTTGAAAACATAGACTGTATGAAGAGTCAGTCTTCTTCTACTTAAGTCGGCATTGTGCCATTTCTATTTAACTCCGATGCAATTTCTGTGTTTCATCGTCAATAAGAAGGTCAGATGGATACAGTAAACCTGAAGTGAAGCATCGGAATCTATAACTAGTGTCACAGGAATGGCTCAAAACATAGACAGTGAGAAGTGTCAGTTTTCTTGTATTTATGTCGGCATTGTGCCTTTTCTATTTAATTCCGATGCAATTTCTGTGTTTCATCGTCAATAAGAAGGTCAGAGGGATACAGTAAACCTGAAGTGAAGCATCGGACTCTACAATTAGTGTCACATGAATGGTTCAAAACATAGACAGTAAGAAGAGTCAGTTTTCCTGTACTTAAGTCGGCATTGTGCGTTTTGTATTTAATTCCGGTGTGAATTCTGTGTTTCATCGTCAATACGAAGGTTAGAGGGATACAGTTACTCTGAAGTGAAGCATCGGAATCTATAAGTAGTGTCACAGGTATGCTTCAAAACATAGACAGTAAGAAGAGTCAGTTTTCTTGTACTTAAGTCGGCATTGTGCCTTTTGTATTAAATCCGATGCAATTACTGTGTTTCATCGTCAATAAGAAGTCAGAGGGATACAGTAAACCTGAAGTGAAGCATCGGAATCTATAACTAGAGTCTCAGGAGTGGTTCTAAACATAGACAGTAAGAAGAGTCAGTTATCCTGTACTTAAGTCGACATTGTGCCTTTTGTATTTAATTCCGTTGCAATTTCAGTGTTTCGTCGTCAATAAGAAGGTCAGAGGGATACAGTAAACCTGAGGTGAAGCATCGGAATCTATAACTAGTGTCACAGGAATGGTTCAAAACATAGAAAGTAAGAGGCGTCAGTTTTCTTGTACTTATGTCAGCATTTTGCCTTCTGTAATTAATTCCGATGAAATTTCTTTGTTTCATCGTCAATAAGAGGGACAGAGGGATACAGTAAACCTGAAGTGAAGCATCAAATCTATAACTAGTGTCACAGGAATGGTTCAAAGCATAGACAGTAAGAAGAGTCAGTTTTCTTGTACTTAAGTCGGCATTGCGCCTTTTCTATTTAATTCCGATGCAATTTCTGTGTTTAATCGTCAATAGGAAGGTCAGAGGGATACAGTAAACCTGAAGTGAATCATCGGAATATATAACTAGTGTCACATGAATGGTTCAAAATATAGACAGTATGAAGAGTCAGTTTTCTAGTACTTAAGTCGGCATTGTGCGTTTTGTATTTAATTCCGATGCAAATTCAGTGTTTCATCGCCAACAAGAAGGTCAGAGGGATACAGTAGACCTGAAGTGAAACATCGGAATCTATAACAAGTGTCACAGGAATGGTTCAAAACATAGACAGTAAGAAGAGTCAGTTTTCTTGTACTTATGTCGGCATTGTGCGTTTTGTATTTAATTCCGATGCAAATTCAGTGTTTCATCGTCAATAAAGAAGGTCAGAGGGATACAGTAGACCTGAAGTGAAACATCGGAATCTATAACTAGTGTCACAGAAGTGGTTCAAAACATAGACAGTAAGAAGAGTCAGTTTTCTTGTACTTAAGTCGACATTGATCCTTTTCTATTTAATTCCGATGCAATTTCTATGTTTCATTGTCAATAAGACGGTTAGAGGGATACAGTAAACCTGAAGTGAAGCATCGGGATGTGTAACTAGTGTCACAGGAGTGGTTCAAAACATAGACAGTAAGAAGAGTCAGTTTTCTTGTACTTAAGTCGACATTGATCCTTTTCTATTTAATTCCGATGCAGTTTCTATGTTTCATCGACAATAAGACGGTTAGAGGGATACAGTTAACCTGAAGTGATGCATCGGAATCTATAACTAGTGTCACAGGAATGGTTCAAAGCATAGATAGTAAGAAGAGTCAGTTTTCTTGTACTGAAGTCAGCATTGTGCACTTTGTATTGAATTCTGATGCAATTTCTGTGTTTCATCAACAATAAGAAGGTCAGAGGGATACAGTAAACCAGAAGTGAAGCATCGGAATCTATAACTAGTGTCACAGGAGTGGTTTGAAACATAGACATAAGGAAGAGTCAGTTTTCTTGTAGTTAAGACGGCATTGTTCCTTTTCTATTTAATTCCGATGCACATTCTATGTTTCATCGTCAATAAGACCGTTAGAAGGATACAGTAAACCTGAAGTGAAGCATCGGAATCTATAACTAGTGTCACAGGAATGGTTCAAAACATAGACAGCAGGAAGAGGCAGTTTTCTTGTACTTAAGTCGGCATTGTGATTTTTGTGTCTAATTCCGAAGCAATTTCTGTGTTTCATCGTCAATAAGAAGGTCAGAAGGATACAGTAAACCTGAAGTGAATCATCGGAATCTATAACTAGTGTCACATGAATGATTTAAGATATAGACAGTAAGAAGAGTCAGTTTTCTTGTACTTAAGTCGGCATTGTGCCTTTTGTATTTAATTCCGATGCAATTTCAGTGTTTCATCGTCAATAAGAAGGTCAGAGGGATACAGTAGACCTGCAGTGAAGCATTGGAATCTATAACTAGTGTCACAGGTATGGTTCAAAACATAGACAGTAAGAAGAGTCAGTTTTCTTGTACTTATGTCGGCATTGTGCACTTTGTATTGAATTCCGATGCAATTTCTGTGTTTCATCAACAATAAGAACGTCAGAGGGATACAGTAAACCAGTATCGGAATCTATAACTAGTGTCACAGGAGTGGTTCAAAACATAGACAGAAAGAAGAGTCAGTTTTCTTGTAGTTAAGTCGGCATTGCTCCTTTTCTATTTAATTCCGATTCAATTTCAATGTTTCATCGTCAATAAGACCGTTAGAGTGTTACAGTAAACCTGAAGTGAAGCATCGGAATCTATAACTAGTGTCACAGGAATGGTTCAAAGCATAGACAGTATGAAGAGTCAGTTTTCGTGTAGTTAAGTCGGCATTGTGCCTTTTCTATTTAATTCCGATGCAATTTCTGCGTTTCATCGTCAATATGAAGGTCAGAGAGATACAGTAAACCTGAAGTGAAGCATCGGAATCTATAACTATGGTCACAGGAATGGTTCAAAACATAGACAGTAAGAAGAGTCAGTTTTCTTGTACTTAAGATGGCAATGTGCCTTTTGTATTTAATTCCGACGCAATTTCTGTGTTTCATCGTCAATAAGAAGGTCAGAGGTATACAGTAGACCTGAAGTGAAGCATCGGAATCTATAGGTAGTGTCACAGGAGTGGTTCAAAACATAGACAGTAAGAAGAGTCAGTTTTCTTGTACTGAATTCGGCATTGTGCCTTTTGTATTTAATTCCGATGGAATTTCTGTGTTTCATCGTCAATAAGAAGGTCAGAGGAATACAGTAAACCTGAAGTGAAGCATCGGAATCTATAACTAGTGTCACAGGAATGGTTGAAAACATAGACTGTATGAAGAGCCAGTCTTCTTGTACTTAAGTCGGCATTGTGCCATTTCTATTTAACTCCGATGCAATTTCTAAGTTTCATCGTCAATACGAAGGTCAGAGGGATACAGTAAACCTGAAGTGAAGCATCGGAATCTATAACTAGTGTCACGGGAATGGCTCATAACATAGACAGTGAGAAGTGTCAGTTTTCTTGTATTTATGTCGGCATTGTGCGTTTTGTATTTATTTCCGATGCGATTTCTGTGTTTCATCGTCAATACGAAGGTCAGAGGGATACAGTAAACCTGAAGTGAAGCATCGGAATCCATAACTAGTGTCACAGGTTTGGTTCAAAACATAGACAGTAAGAAGAGTCAGTTTTCTTGTACTTAAGTCGGCATTGTGCCATTTGTATTAAAACAGATGCAATTTCTGTGTTTCATCGTCAATAAGAAGTCAGAGGGATATAGTAAACCTGAAGTGAAGCATCGGAATCTATTACTAGTGTCTCAGGAATGGTTCAAAACATAGACAGTAAGAAGAGTCAGTTATCTTGTTCTTAAGTCGACATTGTGACTTTTGTATTTAATTCCGTTGCAATTTCAGTGTTTCATCGTCAATAAGAAGGTCAGAGGTGTACAGTAAACATGAGGTGAAGCATCGGAATCTATAACTAGTGTCACAGGAATGGTTCAAAACATAGACAGTAAGAGGCGTCAGTTTTCTTGTACTTATGTCGGCATTTTGCCTTCTGTATTTAATTCCGATGAAATTTCTTTGTTTCATCGTCAATAAGATGGTCAGAGGGATACAGTAAACCTGAAGTGAAGCATCAAATTTATAACTAGTGTCACAGGAATGGTTTAAAGCATAGACAGTAAGAAGAGTCAGATTTCTTGTACTTAAGTCGGCATTGTGCCTTTTCTATTTAATCCCGATGCAATTTCTGTGTTTAATCGTCAAAAAGAAACTCAGAGGGATACAGTAAAAAAGAAGTGAAGCATTGGAATCTATAACTAGTGTCACAGAAATGGATCAAAATATAGACAGTAAGAAGAGTCAGTTTTCTAGTACTGAAGTCGGCATTGTGCCTTTTGTATTTAAATCCGATGAAATTTCTGTGTTTCATCGTCAAAAAGAAGGTAAGAGGGATACAAAAAACCTGAATTGAAGCATCGGAATCTATAACTAGTGTCACAGGATTGGTTCAAACCATAGACAGTAAGAAGAGTCAGTTTTCGTGTACTGAAGTCGGCATTGTGCCTTTTGTATTTAATTCCGATGCAATTTCTGTATTTCATCGTCAATAAGAAGGTCAGAGGGATACAGTAAACCTGAAGTGAAGCATCGGAATCTATAATTAGTGTCACAGGAATGGTTCAATCATAGAAAGTAAGAAGAGTCAGTTTTCTTGTACTTATGTCGGCATTGTGCCTTTTGTATTTAATTCCGATGCAATTTCTGTGTTTCACCGTCAATAAGAAGGTCAGAGGGATACAGTAAACCTGAAGTGAATCATCGGAATACATAACTAGTGTCACATGAATGGTTCAAAATATAGACAGTATGAAGAGTCAGTTTTCTAGTATTTAAGTCGGCCTTGTGCGTTTTGTATTTAATTCCGATGCAAATTCAGTGTTTTATCGTCAACAAGAAGGTCAGAGGGATACAGTAGACCTGAAGTGAATTATCGGAATCTATAACTAGTGTCACAGGAATGGTTCAAAACATAGACAGTAAGAAGAGTTAGTTTTCTTGTACTTATGTCGGCATTGTGCCTTTTGATTAAATTGCGATGCAATTTCTGTGTTTCATCAACAATAAGAAGGTCAGAGGGATACAGTAAACCTGAAGTGAAGCATCGGAATGTATAACTGGTGTCACAGGAGTGGTTCAAAGCATAGACAGTAAGAAGAGTCAGTTTTCTTATACTTAAGTCGGCATTGATCCTTTTCTATTTAATTCCGATGCAATTTCTATGTTTCATCGTCAATAAGACGGTTAGAGGGATACAGCAAACCTGAAGTGATGCATCGGAATCTATAACTAGTGTCACAGGAATGGTTCAAATCATAGATAGTAAGAAGAGTCAGTTTTCTTGTACTTAAGTCGGCATTGTGCCCTTTGTATTGAATTCCGATGCAATTTCTGTGTTTCATCAACAATAAGAAGGTCAGAGGGATACAGTAAACCAGAAGTGAAGCATCGGAATCTATAACTAGTGTCACAGGAGTGGTTTAAAACATAGACAGTAAGAAGAGTCAGTTTTCTTGTAGTTAAGACGGCATTGTTCCTTTTCTATTTAATTCCGATGCACATTCTATGTTTCATCGTCAATAAGACCGTTAGAACTATACAGTAAACCTGAAGTGAAGCATCGGAATCTATAACTAGTGTCACAGGAATGGTTCAAAACATAGACAGTAAGAAGAGACAGTTTTCTGGTACTTAAGTCGGCATTGTGCCTTTTCTATTTAATTCCGATGCAATTTCTGTGTTTCATCGTCTATAAGAAGGTCAGAGGGATACAGTAAACCTGAAGTGAAGCATCGGAATCTATAACTAGTGTCACAGGAATGGTTCAAAACATAGACAGCAAGAAGAGACAGTTTTCTTGTACTTAAGTCGGCATTGTGATTTTTGTATTTAATTACGAAGCAATTTCTGTGTTTCATCGTCAATAAGAAGGTCAGAAGGATGCAGTAAACCTGAAGTGAATCATCGGAATCTATAACTAGTGTCACATGAATGATTCAAAATATTGACAGTAAGAAGAGTCAGTTTTCTTGTACTTAAGTCGGCATTGTGCCTTTTGTATTTAATTCCGATGCAATTTCAGTGTTTTATCGTTAATAAGAAGGTCAGAGGGATACAGTAGACCTGCAGTGAAGCATTGGAATCTACAACTAGTGTCACAGGTATGGTTCAAAACATAGACAGTAAGAAGAGTCAGTTTTCTTGAACTTATGTCGGCATTGTGCCCCTTGTATTGAATTCCGATACAATTTCTGTGTTTCATCAACAATAAGAAGGTCAGAGGGATACAGTAAACCTGAAGTAAAGTATCGGAATCTATAACTAGTGTCACAGGAGTGGTGCAAACATAGACAGTAAGAGGAGTCAGTTTTCTTGTAGTTAAGTCGGCATTGATCCTTTTCTATTTAATTCCGATTCAATTTCAATGTTTGATCCTCAATAAGACCGTTAGAGGGATACAGTAAACCTGAAGTGAAGCATCGGAATCTATAACTAGTGTCACAGGAATGGTTCAAAACATAGACAGTAAGAAGAGTCAGTTTTCTTGTACTTAAGTCGGCATTGTGCCTTTGGGGTTTGATTCCGATGCAATTTCTGTGTTTCATCAACAATAAGAAGGTCACAGGGATACAGTAAACCTGAAGTGAAGCATCGGAATCTATAACTAGTGTCACAGGAATGGTTCAAATCTTAGACAGTAAGAAGAGTCAGTTTTCTTGTACTTAAGTCGGCATTGTGCCCTTTGTATTTAATTCCGAAGCAATTTCTGTGTCTCATCGCCAATAAGAAGGTCAGAGGGATACTATGAACCTGAAGTGAAGCATCGGAATCTATAACTAGTGTCACATGAATGGTTCAAATCATAGACAGTAAGAAGAGTCAGTTATCTTAAGTCGGCATTGTGCTTTTTGTATTTAATTTCGATGCAATTTCAGTGTTTCATCGTCAATAAGAAGGTCAGAGGGATACAGTAAACCTGAAGTGAATCATCGGAATCTATATTTAGTGTCACAGGAATTGTTCAAAACATAGACAGTAAGAAGAGTCTGTTGTCTTGAAGTTAATTCGGCATTGTGCCCTTTCTATTTAATTCCGATGCAATTTCTGTGTTTCATCGTCAATAACAAGGTCAGAGGGATACAGTAAACCTGAAGTGATGCATCGGAATCTATAACTAGTGTCACAGGAATATTTCAAAACATAGACAGTAAGAAGAGTCAATTTTCTTGTACTTAAGTCGGCATTGTTCCTTTTCTATTTAATTCCGATGCAATTTCTATGTTTCATCGTCAATAAGACGGTTAGAGGGATACAGTAAACCTGAAGTGATGCATCGGAATCTATGACTAGTGTCACAGGAATGGTTCAAAGCATAGATAGTAAGAAGAGTCAGTTTTCTTGTACTTAAGTCGGCATTGTGCCCTTTGTATTGAATTCCAATGCAATTTCTGTGTTTCATCAACAATAAGACGGTCAGAGGGATACAGTAAACCAGATGTGAAGCATCGGAATCTATAACTAGTGTCACAGGAGTGGTTTAAAACATAGACAGTAAGAAGAGTCAGTTTTCTTGTAGTTAAGACGGCATTGTTCCTTTTCTATTTAATTCCGATGCACATTCTATGTTTCATCGTCAATAAGACCGTTAGAACTATACAGTAAACCTGAAGTGAAGCATCGGAATCTATAACTAGTGTCACAGGATGGTTCAAAACATAGACAGTAAGAAGAGACAGTTTTCTTGTACTTAAGTCGGCATTGTGCCTTTTGTATTTAATTCCGATGCAATATCTGTGTCTCATCGTCAATAAGGACGTCAGAGGGATACAGTAAACCTGAAGTGAAGCATTTGAATCTATAACTAGTGTCACAGGAATGGTTCAAAACATAGACAGTAAGAAGAGTCAGTTTTCGTGTACTTAAGTCGGCATTGTGCCTTTTCTATTTAATTCCGATGCAATATCTGTGTTTCATCGTCAATAAGAAGGTCAGAGGGATACAGTAAACCTGAAGTGAAGCATCGGAATCTATAACTAGTGTCACAGGAATGGTTCAAAACATAGACAGCAAGAAGAGACAGTTTTCTTGTACTTAAGTCGGCATTGTGATTTTTGTATTTAATTACGAAACAATTTCTGTGTTTCATCGTCAATAAGAAGGTCAGAAGGATACAGTAAACCTGAAGTGAATCATCGGAATCTATAACTAGTGTCACATGAATGATTAAAAATATAGACAGTAAGAAGAGTCAGTTTTCTTGTACTTAAGTCGGCATTGTGCCTTTTGTATTTAATTCCGATGCAATTTCAGTGTTTTATCGTTAATAAGAAGGTCAGAGGGATACAGTAGACCTGCAGTGAAGCATTGGAATCTACAACTAGTGTCACAGGTATGGTTCAAAACATAGACAGTAAGAAGAGTCAGTTTTCTTGAACTTATGTCGGCATTGTGCCCTTTGTATTGAATTCCGATGCAATTTCTGTGTTTCATCAACAATAAGAAGGTCAGAGGGATACAGTAAACCTGAAGTAAAGTATCGGAATCTATAACTAGTGTCACAGGAGTGGTTCAAAACATAGACAGTAAGAGGAGTCAGTTTTCTTGTAGTTAAGTCGGCATTGTTCCTTTTCTATTTAATTCCGATTCAATTTCAATGTTTGATCGTCAATAAGACCGTTAGAGGGATACAGTAAACCTGAAGTGAAGCATCGGAATCTATAACTAGTGTCAAAGGAATGGTTCAAAACATAGACAGTAAGAAGAGTCAGTTTTCTTGTACTTACGTCGGCATTGTGCCTTTGGGGTTTGATTCCGATGCAATTTCTGTGTTTCATCAACAATAAGAAGGTCACAGGGATACAGTAAACCTTAAGTGAAGCATCGGAATCTATAACTAGTGTCACAGGAATGGTTCAAATCTTAGAGAGTAAGAAGAGTCAGTTTTCTTGTACTTAAGTCGGCATTGTGCCCTTTGTATTTAATTCCGAAGCAATTTCTGTGTCTCATCGTCAATAAGAAGGTCAGAGGGATACTATGAACCTGAAGTGAAGCATCGGAATCTATAACTAGTGTCACATGAATGGTTCAAATCATAGACAGTAAGAAGAGTCAGTTCTCTTGTACTTAAGTCGGCATTGTGCTTTTTGTATTTAATTCCGATGCAATTTCAGTGTTTCATCGTCAATAAGAAGGTCAGAGGGATACAGTTAACCTGAAGTGAATCATCGGAATCTATATTTAGTGTCACAGGAATTGTTCAAAACATAGACAGTAAGAAGAGTCTGTTGTCTTGAAGTTAAGTCGGCATTGGGCCCTTTCTATTTAATTCCGATGCAATTTCTGTGTTTCATCGTCAATAACAAGGTCAGAGGGATACAGTAAACCTGAAGTGATGCATCGGAATCTATAACTAGTGTCACAGGAATATTTCAAAACATAGACAGTAAGAAGAGTCAATTTTCTTGTACTTAAGTCGGCATTGTTCCTTTTCTATTTAATTCCGATGCAATTTCTATGTTTCAACGTCAATAAGAATGTCAGAGGGATACAGTAATAATGAAGTGAAGCATCGGAATCTATAACTAGTGTCACTGGAATGGATCAACACATAGACAGTAAGAAGAGTCAGTTTTCTCGTACTTAAGTCGGCATTGTGCCTTTTGTATTAAATTCCGAAGCAATTCCTGTGATTCATTGTCAATTTGAAGGTCAGAGGGATACAGTAAACCTGGAGTAAAGCATCGGAGTCTATAACTAGTGCCACATGAATGGTTCAAAACATAGACAGTAAGAAGAGTCAGTTTTCTTGTACTTAAGTCGGCATTGTGCCTTTTGTATTTAATTCCGATGCAATTTCTGTGTTTCATCGTCAATAAGAGGGTCAGAGGGATACAGTAAACCTGAAGTGAAGCATCGGAATCTATAACTATCGTCACAGGAATGGTTCAAAACTTAGACAGTAAGAAGAGTCAGTTCTCATGTACTTAAGTCGGCATTGTGACATTTGTATTTAAGTCCGATGCAATTTCAGTGTTTCATCGTCAATACGAAGGTCAGAGGGATACAGTGAATTTGAAGTGAAGCATCGGAATCTATAACTACTGTCTCAGGAGTGGTTCAGAGCATAGACAGTTAGAAGAGTCAGTTTTCTTGTACTTATGTCAGCAATGTGCCTTTTGTATTTAATTCCGATGCAATTTCTGTGTTTCATCGTCAATAAGAAGGTCAGAGGGATACAGTAAACCTGAAGTGAAGCATCTGAATCTATAACTAGTGTCACAGGAATGGTTCAAAACATAGACAGTAAGAGAGTCAGTTTTCTTGTACTTAAGTCGGCATTGTGCCTTTTGTGTTTAATTCCGATGCAATTTCTGTGTTTCATCGTCAATAAGAAGGTCGAAGGAATACATTAAACCAGAAGTGAAACATCGGAATCTATAACTAGTGTCACAGGAATGGTTTAAAACATAGACAGTGAGAAGAGTCAGTTTTCTTGTACTTAAGTCGGCATTGTGCCTTTTCTATTTAATTCCGATGCAATTTCTGTGTTTCATCGTCAATAAGAAGGTCAGAGGGACTCTATGAACCTGAAGTGAAGCATCGGAATCTATAACTAGTGTCACATGAATGGTTCAAATCATAGACAGTAAGAAGAGTCAGTTATCTTGTACTTAAGTCGGCATTGTGCTTTTTGTATTTAATTCCGATGCAATTTCAGTGTTTCATCGTCAATAAGAAGGTCAGAGGGATACAGTAAACCTGAAGTGAATCATCGGAATCTATATTTAGTGTCACAGGAATTGTTCAAAACATAGACAGTAAGAAGAGTCTGTTGTCTTGAAGTTAAGTCGGCATTGTGCCCTTTCTATTTAATTCCGATGCAATTTCTGTGTTTCATCGTCAATAACAAAGTCAGAGGGATACAGTAAACATGAAGTGATGCATCGGAATCTATAACTAGTGTCACAGGAATATTTCAAATCATAGACGGTAAGAAGAGTCAATTTTCTTGTACTTAAGTCGGCATTGTTCCTTTTCTATTTAATTCCGATGCAATTTCTATGTTTCATCGTCAATAAGACGGTTAGAGGGATACAGTAAACCTGAAGTGATGCATCGGAATCTATAACTAGTGTCACAGGAATGGTTCAAAGCATAGATAGTAAGAAGAGTCAGTTTTCTTGTACTTAAGTCGGCATTGTGCCCTTTGTATTGAATTCCAATGCAATTTCTGTGTTTCATCAACAATAAGACGGTCAGAGGGATACAGTAAACCAGAAGTGAAGCATCGGAATCAATAACTAGTGTCACAGGAGTGGTTTAAAACATAGACAGTAAGAAGAGTCAGTTATCTTGTAGTTAAGACGGCATTGTTGCTTTTCTATTTAATTCCGATGCACATTCTATGTTTCATCGTCAATAAGACCGTTAGAACTATACAGTAAACCTGAAGTGAAGCATCGGAATCTATAACTAGTGTCACAGGAATGGTTCAAAACATAGACAGTAAGAAGAGACAGTTATCTTGTACTTAAGTCGGCATTGTGCTTTTTGTATTCAATTCCGATGCAATTTCAGTGTCTCATCGTCAATAAGGACGTCAGAGGGATACAGTAAACCTGAAGTGAAGCATTTGAATCTATAACTAGTGTCACAGGAATGGTTCAAAACATAGACAGTAAGAAGAGTCAGTTTTCGTGTACTTAAGTCGGCATTGTGCCTTTTCTATTTAATTCCGATGCAATTTCTGTGTTTCATCGTCAATAAGAAGGTCAGAGGGATACAGTAAACCTGAAGTGAAGCATCGGAATCTATAACTAGTGTCACAGGAATGGTTCAAAAATAGACAGCAAGAAGAGACAGTTTTCTTGTACTTAAGTCGGCATTGTGATTTTTGTATTTAATTACGAAGCAATTTCTGTGTTTCATCGTCAATAAGAAGGTCAGAAGGATACAGTAAACCTGAAGTGAATCATCGGAATCTATAACTAGTGTCACATGAATGATTCAAAATATAGACAGTAAGAAGAGTCAGTTTTCTTGTACTTAAGTCGGCATTGTGCCTTTTGTATTTAATTCCGATGCAATTTCAGTGTTTTATCGTTAATAAGAAGGTCAGAGGGATACAGTAGACCAGCAGTGAAGCATTGGAATCTACAACTAGTGTCACAGGTATGGTTCAAAACATAGACAGTAAGAAGAGTCAGTTTTCTTGAACTTATGTCGGCATTGTGCCCTTTGTATTGAATTCCGATGCAATTTCTGTGTTTCATCAACAATAAGAAGGTCAGAGGGATACAGTAAACCTGAAGTAAAGTATCGGAATCTATAACTAGTGTCACAGGAGTAGTTCAAAACATAGAAAGTAAGAGGAGTCAGTTTTCTTGTAGTTAAGTCGGCATTGTTCCTTTTCTATTTAATTCCGATTCAATTTCAATGTTTGATCGTCAATAAGACCGTTAGAGGGATACAGTAAACCTGAAGTGAAGCATCGGAATCTATAACTAGTGTCACAGGAATGGTTCAAAACATAGACAGTGAGAAGAGTCAGTTTTCTTGTACTTACGTCGGCATTGTGAGTTTGGGGTTTGATTCCGATGCAATTTCTGTGTTTCATCAACAATAAGAAGGTCACAGGGATACAGTAAACCTGAAGTGAAGCATCGGAATCTATAACTAGTGTCACAGGAATGGTTCAAATCTTAGACAGTAAGAAGAGTCAGTTTTCTTGTACTTAAGTCGGCATTGTGCCCTTTGTATTTAATTCCGAAGCAATTTCTGTGTCTCATCGTCAATAAGAAGGTCAGAGGGATACTATGAACCTGAAGTGAAGCATCGGAATCTATAACTAGTGTCACATGAGTGGTTCAAATCATAGACAGTAAGAAGAGTCAGTTCTCTTGTACTTAAGTCGGCATTGTGCTTTTTGTATTTAATTCCGATGCAATTTCAGTGTTTCATCGTCAATAAGAAGGTCAGAGGGATACAGTAAACCTGAAGTGAATCATCGGAATCTATATTTAGTGTCACAGGAATTGTTCAAAACATAGACAGTAAGAAGAGTCTGTTGTCTTGAAGTTAAGTCGGCATTGTGCCCTTTCTATTTAATTCCGATGCAATTTCTGTGTTTCATCGTCAATAACAAGGTCACAGGGATACAGTAAACCTGAAGTGTTGCATCGGAATCTATAACTAGTGTCACAGGAATATTTCAAAACATAGACAGTAAGAAGAGTCAATTTTCTTGTACTTAAGTCGGCATTGTTCCTTTTCTATTTAATTCCGATGCAATTTCTATGCTTCAACGTCAATAAGAATGTCAGAGGGATACAGTAATAATGAAGTGAAGCAGCGGAATCCATAACTAGTGTCACTGGAATGGATCAACACATAGACAGTAAGAAGAGTCAGTTTTCTCGTACTTAAGTCGGCATTGTGCCTTTTGTATTAAATTCCGAAGCAATTCCTGTGATTCATTGTCAATATGAAGGTCAGAGGGATACAGTAAACCTGGAGTAAAGCATCGGAGTCTATAACTAGTGAGACATGAATGGTTCAAAACATAGACAGTAAGAAGAGTCAGTTTTCTTGTACTTAAGTCGGCATTGTGCCTTTTGTATTTAATTCCGATGCAATTTCTGTGTTTCATCGTCAATAAGAAGGTCAGAGGGATACAGTAAACCTGAAGTGAAGCATCGGAATCTATAACTATCGTCACAGGAATGGTTCAAAACTTAGACAGTAAGAAGAGTCAGTTCTCATGTACTTAAGTCGGCATTGTGACATTTGTATTTATGTCCGATGCAATTTCAGTGTTTCATCGTCAATACGAAGGTCAGAGGGATACAGTGAATTTGAAGTGAAGCATCGGAATCTATAACTACTGTCTCAGGAGTGGTTCAGAGCATAGACAGTAAGAAGAGTCAGTTTTCTTGTACTTATGTCAGCAATGTGCCTTTTGTATTTAATTCCGATGCAATTTCTGTGTTTCATCGTCAGTAAGAAGGTCAGAGGGATACAGTAAACCTGAAGTGAAGCATCTGAATCTATAACTAGTGTCACAGGAATGGTTCAAAACATAGACAGTAAGAAGAGTCAGTTTTCTTGTACTTAAGTCGGCATTGTGCCTTTTGTGTTTAATTCCGATGCAATTTCTGTGTTTCATCGTCAATAAGAAGGTCGAAGGAATACATTAAACCTGAAGTGAAACATCGGAATCTATAACTAGTGTCACAGGAATGGTTTAAAACATAGACAGTGAGAAGAGTCAGTTTTCTTGTACTTAAGTCGGCATTGTGCCTTTTCTATTTAATTCCGATGCAATTTCTGTGTTTCATCGTCAATAAGAAGGTCAGAGGGATGCAGTAAATCTGAAGTGAATCATCGGAATCTATCACTAGTGTCACATGAATGATTCAAAGTATAGACAGTAAGAAGAGTCAGTTTTCTTGTAATTATGTCGGCATTGTGCCCTTTTTATTGAATTCCGATGCGATTTCTGTGTTTCATCAGCAATAAAAAGGTCAGAGGGATACAGTGAACCAGAAGTGAAGCATCGAAATCTATAACTAGTATCACATGAATGGTTCAAAACATAGACAGTAAGAAGAGTCAGTTCTCTTGTACTTAAGTCGGCATTGTGCTTTTTGTATTTAATTCCGATGCAATTTCAGTGTTTCATCGTCAATAAGAAGGTCAGAGGGATACAGTAATCCTGAAGTGAAGCATCGGATTCTATATTTAGTGTCACAGGTATGGTTCAAAACATAGGCAGTAAGAAGAGTGAATTGTCTTGAACATAAGTCGGCATTGTGCCTTTTCTATTTAATTCCGATGCAATTTCTGTGTTTCATCGTCAATAACAAGGTCAGAGGAATACAGCAAACCTGACGTGATGCATCGGAATCTATAACAAGTGTCACAGGAATGGTTCAAATCATAGACAGTAAGAAGAGTCAATTTTGTTGTACTTAAGTCGGCATTGTTCCTTTTCTATTTAATTCCGATGCAATTTCTATGTTTCATCGTCCATAAGAATGTCAGAGGGATACAGTAAACCTGAAGTGAAGCATCGGAATCTATAACTAGTGTCACTGGAATGGCTCAACACATAGACAGTAAGAAGAGTAAGTTTTCTTGTACTTAAGTCGGCATTGTGCCTTTTGTATTAAATTCCGAAGCAATTTCTGTGATTCATTGTCGATAAGAAGGTCAGAGGGAGAAAGTAAACCTGGAGTAAAGCATCGGAATCCATAACAAGTGTCACATGAATCGTTCAAAACATAGACAGTAAGAAGAGTCAGTTTTCTTGTACTTAAGTTGGCATTGTGCCTTTTGTATTTAATTCCGATGCAATTTCTGTGTTTCATCGTCAATAAGAAGGTCGAAGGAATACAGTAACCGCGAGTGAAGCATCGGAATCTATAACTAGTGTCACAGGTATGGTTCAAAGCATAGACCGTAAGAAGAGTCAGTTTTGTTGTACTTAAGTCGTCATTGTTCCATTTATATTTAATTCCGACGCAATATCTGTGTTTCTTCGTCAATAAGAAGGTCAGAGGGATACAGTAAACCTGAAGTGAAGCATCGGAATCTATAACTAGTGTCACAGGAATGGTTTAAAACATAGACTGTATGAAGAGTCAGTCTTCTTGTACTTAAGTCGGCATTGTGCCTTTTGTATTTAACTCCGACGCAATATCTGTGTATCTTCGTCAATAAGAAGGTCAGAGGGATACAGTAAACCTGAAGTGAAGCATCTGAATCTATAACTAGTGTCACAGGAATGGTTCAAAACATAGACAGTAAGAAGAGTCAGTTTTCTTGTACTTAAGTCGGCATTGTGCCTTTGGGGTTTGATTCCGATGCAATTTCTGTGTTTCATCAACAATAAGAAGGTCAGAGGGATACAGTAAACCTGAAGTGAAGCATCGGAATCTATAACTAGTGTCACAGGAATGGTTCAAAACATAGACAGTAAGAAGAGTCAGTTCTCTTGTACTTAAGTCGGCATTGTGCTTTTTGTATTTAATTCCGATGCAATTTCAGTGTTTCATCGTCAATAAGAAGGTCAGAGGGATACAGTAAACCTGAAATGAAGCATCGGAATCTATATTTAGTGTCACAGGAATGGTTCAAAACATAGACAGTAAGAAGTGTCAGTTGTCTTGAACTTAAGACGGCATTGTGCCTTTTCTGTTTAATTCCGATGCAATTTCTGTGTTTCATCGTCAATTACAAGGTCAGAGGGATACAGTAAACCTGAAGTGATGCATCGGAATCTATAACTAGTGTCACAGGAATGGTTCAAAACATAGTTAGTAAGAAGAGTCAATTTTCTTGTAATTAAGTCGACATTGTTCCTTTTTTATTTAATTCCGATGCAATTTCTATGTTTCATCGTCAATAAGAAGGTCAGAGGGATACAGTAAACCTGAAGTGAAGCATTGAAATCTATAACTAGTGTCACTGGAATGGATCAACACATAGACAGTCAGAAGAGTCAGTTTTCTTGTACTTAAGTCGGCATTGTGCCTTTTGTATTAAATTCCGAAGCAATTTCTGTGATTCATTGTCAATAAGAACTTCAGAGGGAGACAGTAAACCTGGAGTATAGCGTCGGAATCTATAACTAGTGTCACATGAATGGTTCAAAACATAGACAGTAAGAAGAGTCAGTTTTCTTGTACTTAAGTCGGCATTGTGCCTTTTGTATTTAATTCCGATGCAATTTCTGTGTTTCATCGTCAATAAGAAGGTCAGAGGGATACAGTAAACCTGAAGTGATGCATCGGAATCTATAACTATGGTCACAGGAATGGTTCAAAACGTAAACAGTAAGAAGAGTCAGTTTTCTTGTACTTAAGTCGGCATTGTGCCATTTCTATTTAAGTCCGATGCAATTTCAGTGTTTCATCGTCAATAAGAAGGTCAGAGGGATACAGTGAATTTGAAGTGAAGCATCGGAATCAATAACTAGTGTCTTAGGAGTGGTTCAAAGCATAGACAGTAAGAAGAGTCAGTTTTCTTGTACTTAAGTCGGCAATGTTACTTTTGTATTTAATTCCGTTGCAATTTCTGTGTTTCATCGTCAATAAGAAGGTCAGAGGGATACAGTAAACCAGAAGTGAAGCATCTGAATCTATAACTAGTGTCACAGGAATGGTTCAAAACATAGACAGTATGAAGGGTCAGTTTTCTTGTACTTAAGTCGGCATTGTGCGTTTTGTATTTAATTCCGATGCAATTTCTGTGTTTCATCGTCAATAAGAAGGTCGAAGGAATACAGTAAACCTGAAGTGAAGCCTCGGAATCTATAACTAGTGTCACAGGTATGGTTCGAAACATAGACAGTAAGAAAAGTCAGTTTTGTTGTACTTAAGTCGTCATTGTGCCATTTATATTTAATTCCGACGCAATATCTGTGTCTCTTCGTCAATAAGAAGGTCAGAGGGATACACTAAACCTGAAGTGAAGCATCGGAATCTATAACTAGTGTCACAGGAATGGTTTAAAACATAGACTGTATGAAGAGTCAGTCCTCTTGTACTTAAGTCGGAATAGTGATTTTTTTATTTATTTCCGATGCAATTTCTGTAATTCATCGTCAATAAGAAGGTCGAAGGAGTACAGTAAACCTAAAGTGAAGCATCGGAATCTATAACTAGTGCCACAGATATGGTTCAAAACATAGACAGTAAGAAGAGTCAGTTTTGTTGTACTTAAGTCGTCATTGTACGATTTATATTTAAATCCGACGCAATTTCTGTGTTTCATCGTCAATAAGAAGGTCAGAGGGATATAGTAAACCTGAAGTGAAGCATCTGAATCTATAACTAGTGTCACAGGAATGGTTCAAAACATAGACAGTAAGTAGGGTCAGTTTTCTTGTACTTGAGTCGGTATTGTGCCTTTCGTATTTAACTCCGATGCAATTTCTGTGTTTCATCGTCAATAAGAAGGTCAGAGGGATGCAGTAAATCTGAAGTGAATCATCGGAATCTATCACTAGTGTCACATGAATGATTCAAAGTATAGACAGTAAGAAGAGTCAGTTTTCTTGTACTTAAGTCGGCATTGTGCCTTTTGTGTTTAATTCCGATGCAATTTCTGTGTTTCATCGTCAATAAGAAGGTCGAAGGAATACATTAAACCTGAAGTGAAACATCGGAATCTATAACTAGTGTCACAGGAATGGTTTAAAACATAGACAGTGAGAAGAGTCAGTTTTCTTGTACTTAAGTCGGCATTGTGCCTTTTCTATTTAATTCCGATGCAATTTCTGTGTTTCATCGTCAATAAGAAGGTCAGAGGGATGCAGTAAATCTGAAGTGAATCATCGGAATCTATCACTAGTGTCACATGAATGATTCAAAGTATAGACAGTAAGAAGAGTCAGTTTTCTTGTAATTATGTCGGCATTGTGCCCTTTTTATTGAATTCCGATGCAATTTCTGTGTTTCATCAGCAATAAAAAGGTCAGAGGGATGCAGTGAACCAGAAGTGAAGCATCGGAATCTATAACTAGTATCACATGAATGGTTCAAAACATAGACAGTAAGAAGAGTCAGTTCTCTTGTACTTAAGTCGGCATTGTGCTTTTTGTATTTAATTCCGATGCAATTTCAGTGTTTCATCGTCAATAAGAAGGTCAGAGGGATACAGTAATCCTGAAATGATGCATCGGATTCTATATTTAGTGTCACAGGTATGGTTCAAAACATAGGCAGTAAGAAGAGTCAATTGTCTTGAACATAAGTCGGCATTGTGCCTTTTCTATTTAATTCCGATGCAATTTCTGTGTTTCATCGTCAATAACAAGGTCAGAGGAATACAGCAAACCTGAAGTGATGCATCGGAATCTATAACAAGTGTCACAGGAATGGTTCAAATCATAGACAGTAAGAAGAGTCAATTTTGTTGTACTTAAGTCGGCATTGTTCCTTTTCTATTTAATTCCGATGCAATTTCTATGTTTCATCGTCAATAAGAATGTCAGAGGGATACAGTAAACCTGAAGTGAAGCATCGGAATCTATAACTAGTGTCACTGGAATGGCTCAACACATAGACAGTAAGAAGAGTCAGTTTTCTTGTACTTAAGTCGGCATTGTGCTTTTTGTATTAAATTCGGAAGCAATTTCTGTGATTCATTGTCAATAAGAAGGTCAGAGGGAGACAGTAAACCTGGAGTAAAGCATCGGAATCCATAACAAGTGTCACATGAATCGTTCAAAACATAGACAGTAAGAAGAGTCAGTTTTCTTGTACTTAAGTCGGCATTGTGCCTTTTGTAATTAATTCCGATGCAATTTCTGTGATTCATTGTCAATAAGAAGGTCAGAGGGATACAGTAAACCTGAAGTGAAGCATCTGAATCAATAACTAGTGTCAGAGGAATGATTCAAAACATAGACAGTGAGAAGAGTCAGTTTTCTTGTACTTAAGTTGGCATTGTGCCTTTTGTATTTAATTCCGATGCAATTTCTGTGTTTCATCGTCAATAAGAAGGTCGAAGGAATACAGTAACCGCGAGTGAAGCATCTTAATCTATAACTAGTGTCACAGGTATGGTTCAAAGCATAGACCGTAAGAAGAGTCAGTTTTGTTGTACTTAAGTCGTCATTGTTCCATTTATATTTAATTCCGACGCAATATCTGTGTTTCTTCGTCAATAAGAAGGTCAGAGGGATACAGTAAACCAGAAGTGAAGCATCGGAATCTATAACTAGTGTCACAGGAATGGTTTAAAACATAGACTGTATGAAGAGTCAGTCTTCTTGTACTTAAGTCGGCATTGTGCCTTTTGTATTTAACTCCGATGCAATTTCTGTGTTTCATCGTCAATAAGAAGGTCAGAGGGATACAGTAAACCTGAAGTGAAGCATCGGAATCTATAACTAGTGTCACAGGAATGGTTCAAAACATAGGCAGTGAGAAGAGTCAGTTTTCTTGTACTTAAGTCGGCATTGTGCATTTTCTATTTAATTCCGATGAAATTTCTGTGTTTCATCAACAATAAGAAGGTCAGAGGGATACAGTAAACCTGAAGTGAAGCATCGGAATCTATAACTAGTGTCACAGGAATGGTTTAAAGCATAGACTGTATGAAGAGTCAGTCTTCTTGTACTTAAGTCGGCATTGTGCCTTTTGCATTTAATTCCGATGCAATTTCTGTGTTTCATCGCCAATAAGAAGGTCAGAGGGATACAGTAAACCTGAAGTGAAGCATCGGAATCTATAACTATGGTCACAGGAATGGTTTAAAACATAGACAATAAGAAGAGTCAGTTTTCTTGCACTTAAGTCGGCATTGTGCCATTTGTATTTAAGTCCGATGCAATTTCAGTGCTTCATCGTCAATAAGAAGGTCAGAGAGATACAGTGAATTTGAAGTGAAGCTTCTGAATCAATAACTAGTGTCTCAGGAGTGGTTCAAAGCATAGACAGTAAGAAGAGTCAGTTTTCTTGTACTTAAGTAGGCATTGTGCCTTTTGTATTTAATTCCGATGCAATTTCTGTGTTTCATCGTCAATAAGAAGGTCAGAGGGATACAGTAAACCTGAAGTGAAGCATCGGAATCTATAACTAGTGTCACAGAAGTGGTTCAAAACATAGACAGTGAGAAGAGTCAGTTTTCTTGTACTTAAGTCGGCATTGTGCCTTTTCTATTTAATTCCGATGCAATTTCTGTGTTTCATCAACAATAAGAAGGTCAGAGGGATACAGTAAACCTGAAGTGACGTATCGGAATCTATAACTCGTGTCACAGGAGTGGTTCAAAACATAGACAGTAAGAAGAGTCAGTTTTCTTTTAGTTAAGTCGGCATTGTTAATTTTCTATTTAATTCCGATGCAATTTCAATGTTTCATCGTCAATAAGACCGTTAGAGGGATACAGTAAACCTGAAGTGAAGCATCTGAATCTATAACTAGTGTCACAGGAATGGTTCAAAACATAGACAGTAAGAAGAGTCAGTTTTCTTGTACTTAAGTCGGCATTGTGATTTTGGGGTTTGATTCCGATGCAATTTCTGTGTTTCATCAACAATAAGAAGGTCAGAGGGATACAGTAAACCTGAAGTGAAGCATCGGAATCTATAACTAGTGTCACAGGAATGGTTCAAAACATAGACAGTAAGAAGAGTCAGTTCTCTTGTACTTAAGTCGGCATTGTGCTTTTTGTATTTAATTCCGATGCAATTTCAGTGTTTCATCGTCAATAAGAAGGTCAGAGGGATACAGTAAACCTGAAGTGAAGTATCGGAATCTATATTTAGTGTCACAGGAATGGTTCAAAACATAGACAGTAAGGAGTGTCAGTTGTCTTGAACTTAAGTCGGCATTGTGCCCTTTCTGTTTAATTCCGATGCAATTTCTGTGTTTCATCGTCAATTACAAGGTCAGAGGGATACAGTAAACCTGAAGTGATGCATCGGAATCTATAACTAGTGTCACAGGAATGGTTCAAAACATAGACAGTAAGAAGAGTCAATTTTCTTTTAATTAAGTCGACATTGTTCCTTTTTTATTTAATTCCGATGCAATTTCTATGTTTCATCGTCAATAAGAAGGTCAGAGGGATACAGTAAACCTGAAGTGAAGCATTGGAATCCATAACTAGTGTCACTGCTATGGATCAACACATAGACAGTCAGAAGAGTCAGTTTTCTTGTACTTAAGTCGGCATTGTGCCTTTTGTATTAAATTCCGAAGCAATTTCTGTGATTCATTGTCAACAAGAAGGTCAGAGGGAGACAGTAAACCTGGAGTATAGCGTCGGAATCTATAACTAGTGTCACATGAATGGTTCAAAACATAGACAGTAAGAAGAGTCAGTTTTCTTGTACTTAAGTCGGCATTGTGCCTTTTGTATTTAATTCCGATGCAATTTCTGTGTTTCATCGTCAATAAGAAGGTCAGAGGGATACAGTAAACCTGAAGTGATGCATCGGAATCTATAACTATGGTCACAGGAATGGTTCAAAACGTAAACAGTAAGAAGAGTCAGTTTTCTTGTACTTAAGTCGGCATTGTGCCATTTCTATTTAAGTCCGATGCAATTTCAGTGTTTCATCGTCAATAAGAAGGTCAGAGGGACACAGTGAATTTGAAGTGAAGCATCGGAATCAATAACTAGTGTCTCAAGAGTGGTTCAAAGCATAGACAGTAAGAAGAGTCAGTTTTCTTGTACTTAAGTCGGCAATGTTCCTTTTGTATTTAATTCCGTTGCAATTTCTGTGTTTCATCGTCAATAAGAAGGTCAGAGGGATACAGTAAACCTGAAGTGAAGCATCTGAATCTATAACTAGTGTCACAGGAATGGTTCAAAACATAGACAGTATGAAGGGTCAGTTTTCTTGTACTTAAGTCGGCATTGTGCGTTTTGTATTTAATTCCGATGCAATTTCTGTGTTTCATCGTCAATAAGAAGGTCGAAGGAATACAGTAAACCTGAAGTGAAGCCTCGGAATCTATAACTAGTGTCACAGGTATGGTTCGAAACATAGACAGTAAGAAAAGTCAGTTTTGTTGTACTTAAGTCGTCATTGTGCCATTTATATTTAATTCCGACGCAATATCTGTGTTTCTTCGTCAATAAGAAGGTCAGAGGGATACACTAAACCTGAAGTGAAGCATCGGAATCTATAACTAGTGTCACAGGAATGGTTTAAAACATAGACTGTATGAAGAGTCAGTCCTCTTGTACTTAAGTCGGAATTGTGATTTTTTTATTTATTTCCGATGCAATTTCTGTAATTCATCGTCAATAAGAAGGTCGAAGGAGTACAGTAAACCTAAAGTGAAGCATCGGAATCTATAACTAGTGTCACAGATATGGTTCAAAACATAGACAGTAAGAAGAGTCAGTTTTGTTGTACTTAAGTCGTCATTGTACGATTTATATTTAAATCCGACGCAATTTCTGTGTTTCATCGTCAATAAGAAGGTCAGAGGGATACAGTAAACCTGAAGTGAAGCATCTGAATCTATAACTAGTGTCACAGGAATGGTTCAAAACATAGACAGTAAGTAGGGTCAGTTTTCTTGTACTTAAGTCGGTATTGTGCCTTTCGTATTTAACTCCGATGCAATTTCTGTGTTTCATCGTCAATAAGAAGGTCAGAGGGATACAGTAAACCTGAAGTGAAGCATCGGAATCTATAACTAGTGTCACAGGAATGGTTCAAAACATAGACAGTGAGAAGAGTCAGTTGTCTTGAACTTAAGTCGGCATTGTGCCTTATCTGTTTCATTCCGATGCAATTTCTGTGTTTCATCGTCAATTACAAGGTCAGATGGATACAGTAAACCTGAAGTGATGAATCGGAATCTATAACTAGTGTCACAGGAATGGTTCAAAACATAGACAGTAAGAAGAGTCAATTTTCTTGTACTTATGTCGGCATTGTTCCTTTTTTATTTAATTCCGATGCAATTTCTATGTTTCATCGTCAATAAGAAGGTCAGAGGGATACAGTAAACCTGAAGTGAAGCATTGGAATCTATAACTAGTGTCACTGGAATGGATCAACACATAGACAGTAAGAAGAGTCAGTTTTCTTGTACTTAAGTCGGCATTGTGCCTTTTGTATTAATTTCCGAAGCAATTTCTGTGATTCATTGTCAATAAGAAGGTCAGAGGGAGACAGTAAACCTGGAGTAAAGCATCGGAATCTATAACTAGTGTCACATGAATGGTTCAAAACATGGACAGTAAGAAGAGTCAGTTTTCTTGTACTTAAGTCGGCATTGTGCCATTTCTATTTAAGTCCGACGCAATTTCAGTGTTTCATCGTCAATAAGAAGGTCAGAGGGATACAGTGAATTTGATGTGAAGCATAGGAATCAATAACTAGTGTCTCAGGAGTGGTTCAAAGCATAGACAGTAAGAAGAGTCAGTTTTCTTGTACTTAAGTCGGCAATGTTCCTTTTGTATTCAATTCCGTTGCAATTTCTGTGTTTCATCGTCAATAAGAAGGTCAGAGGGATACAGTAAACCTGAAGTGAAGCATCTGAATCTATAACTAGTGTCACAGGAATGGTTCAAAACATAGACAGTAAGAAGGGTCAGTTTTCTTGTACTTAAGTCGGCATTGTGCGTTTTGTAATTAATTCCGATGCAATTTCTGTGTTTCATCGTCAATAAGAAGGTCGAAGGAATACAGTAAACCTGAAGTGAAGCATCGGAATCTATAACTAGTGTCACAGGTATGGTTCGAAACATAGACAGTAAGAAAAGTCAGTTTTGTTGTACTTAAGTCGTCATTGTGCCATTTATATTTAATTCCGACGCAATATCTGTGTTTCTTCGTCAATAAGAAGGTCAGAGGGATACACTAAACCTGAAGTGAAGCATCGGAATCTATAACTAGTGTCACAGGAATGGTTTAAAACATAGACTGTATGAAGAGTCAGTCCTCTTGTACTTAAGTCGGAATTGGGCCTTTTTTATTTATTTCCGATGCAATTTCTGTGTTTCATCGTCAATAAGAAGGTCGAAGGAGTACAGTAAACCTAAAGTGAAGCATCGGAATCTATAACTAGTGTCACAGATATGGTTAAAAACATAGACAGTAAGAAGAGTCAGTTTTGTTGTACTTAAGTCGTCATTGTACGATTTATATTTAATTCCGACGCAATTTATGTGTTTCATCGTCAATAAGAAGGTCAGAGGGATACAGTAAACCTGAAGTGAAGCATCTGAATCTATAACTAGTGTCACAGGAATGGTTCAAAACATAGACAGTGAGAAGAGTCAGTTTTCTTGCACTTAAGTCGGCATTGTGCCTTTTCTATTTAATTCCGATGCAATTTCTGTGTTTCATCAACAATAAGAAGGTCAGAGGGATAGAGTAAACCTCAAGTGAAGTATCGGAATCTATAACTAGTGTCACAGGAGTGGTTCAAAACATAGACAGTAAGAAGTGTCAGTTTTCTTATAGTTAAGTCGGCATTGTTAATTTTCTATTTAATTCCGATGCAATTTCTGTGTTTCATCGTCAATAAGAAGGTCAGAGGGATACAGTAAACCTGAAGTGAAGCATCGGAATCTATAACTATGGTCACAGGAATGGTTTAAAACATAGACAATAAGAAGAGTCAGTTTTCTTGCACTTAAGTCGGCATTGTGCCATTTGTATTTAAGTCCGATGCAATTTCAGTGTTTCATCGTCAATAAGAAGGTCAGAGGGATACAGTGAATTTGAAGTGAAGCATCGGAATCTATAACTAGTGTCTCAGGAGTGGTTCAAAGCATAGACAGTAAGAAGAGGCAGTTTTCTTGTACTTAAGTCGGCAAAGTTCCTTTTGTATTTAATTCCGATGCAATTTCTGTGTTTCATCGTCAATAAGAAGGTCACAGGGATACAGTAAACCTGAAGTGAAGCATCTGTATCTATAACTAGTGTCAGAGGAATGGTTCAAAACATAGACAGTAAGAAGAGTCAGTTTTCTTGTACTTAAGTCGGCATTGTGCCTTTTGTATTTAATTCCGATGCAATATCTGTGTTTCTTCGTCAATAAGAAAGTCAGAGGGATACAGGAAACCTGAAGTGAAGCATCGGAATCTAAAACTAGTGTCACAGGAATGGTTTAAAACATAGACTGTATGAAGAGTCAGTCTTCTTGTACTTAAGTCGGCATTTTGCTTTTTGTATTTAACTCCGATGCAATTTCTGTGTTTCATCGTCAATAAGAAGGTCAGAGGGATACAGTAAACCTTAAGTGAAGCATCGGAATCTATAACTAGTGTCACAGAAGTGGTTCAAAACATAGACAGTGAGAAGAGTCAGTTTTCTTGTACTTAAGTCGGCATTGTGCCTTTTCTATTTAATTCCGATGCAATTTCTGTGTTTCATCGTCAAAGGGAAGGTCAGAGAAATACAGTAAACCTGAAGTGAATTATCGGAATCTATAACTAGTGTCACAGGAATGGTTCAAACTTAGACAGTAACAAGAGTCAGTTTTCTTGTACTTAAGTCGGCATTGTGCCTTTTGTATTTAACTCCGAAGCAATTTCTGTGTTTCATCGTCAATAAGAAGGTCAGAGGGATACAGTGAACCTGAAGTGAAGCATCGGAATCTATAACTAGTGTCACATGAATGGTTCAAAACATAGACAGTAAGAAGAGTCAGTTCTCTTGTACTTAAGGCGGCATTGTGCTTTTTGTGTTTAATTCCGATGCATGTTCAGTGTTTCATCGTCAATAACAAGGTCAGAGGGATACAGTAAACCTGAAGTGAAGCATCAGAATCTATATTTAGTGTCACAGGAATGGTTCAAAACATAGAAAGTAAGAAGAGTCATTTTTCTTGTACTTAAGTCAGCATTGTGCCCTTTGTATTAAATTCCGATGCAATTTCTGTGTTTCATCAACAATAAGAAGGTCAGAGGGATACAGTAAACCTGAAGTGAAGCATCGGAATCTATAACTAGTGTCACAGGAGAGTTTCAAAACATAGACAGTAAGAAGAGTCAGTTTTCTTGTGGTAAAGTCGGCATTGTTCCTTTTCCATTTAATTCCGATGCAATTTCTATGTTTCATCGTTAATAAGACCGTTAAAGGGATGCAGTAAACCTGAAGTGAAGCATCGGAATCTATAACTATTGTCACAGGAATGGTTCAAAACATAGACAGTAGGAAGAGTCAGTTTTCTTGTACTTAAGTCGGCATTGTGCCTTTTGTATTTAATTCCGATGCAATTTCTGTGTTTCATCGTCAATAAGGAGGTCAGAAGGATACAGTAAACCTGTAATGAAGCATCTGAAGCTATAACTAGTGTCACAGGCATGGTTCAAAACATAGACAGTAAGAAGAGTCAGTTCTCGTGTACTTATGTTGGCATTGTGCCTTTTCTATTTAATTCCGATGCAATTTCTGTGTTTCATCGTCAATAAGAAGGTCAGAGGGATACAGTAATCCTGAAGTGAAGCATCGGAATCTATAACTAGTGTCACAGGAATGGTTCAAACATAGACAGTAAGAAGAGTCTGTTTTCTTGTACTTAAGTCGGCATTGTGCCTTTTGTATTTAATTCCGATGCAATTTCTGTGTTTCATCGTCAATAAGGAGGACAGAGGGATACAGTAAACCTGTAATGAAGCATCAGAAGCTATAACTAGTGTCACAGGAATGGTTCAAAACATAGACAGTAAGAAGAGTCAGTTTTCGTGCACTTAAGTTTGCATTGTGCCTTTTGTATTTAATTCCGATGCAATTTCAGTGTTTCATCGTCAATAAGATGGTCAGAGGGATACAGTAAACCTGTAATGAAGCATCAGAAGCTATAACTAGTGTCACAGGTATGGTTCAAAACATAGACAGTAAGAAGAGTCAGTTTTCTTGTACTTAAGTCGGCCATGTGCCCTTTGTATTGAATTCCGATGCAATTTCTGTGTTTCATCAACAATAGGAAGGTCAGAGGGATACAGTAAACCTGAAGTGAAGCATCGGAATCTATAACTAGTGTCACAGGAGTGTTTCAAAACATAGACAGTAAGAAGAGTCAGTTTTCTTGTAGTTAAGTCGGCATTGTTCCTTCTCTATTTAATTCCGATGTAATTTCTATGTTTCATCGTCAATAAGACCGGTAGTGGGATGCAGTAAACCTGAAGTGAAGCATCGGAATCTAAAACTAGTGACACAGGAATGGTTCAAAACATAGACAATAAGAAGAGTCAGTTTTCGTGTACTTAAGTCGGCATTGTGCCTTTTCTATATAATAACGATGCAATTTCTGTGTTTTATCGTCAATAAGAAGGTCAGAGGGAGACAGTAAACCTAAAGTGAAGCATCGGAATCTATAACTAGTGTCACAGGAATGGTTCAAACATAGACAGTAAGAAGAGTCAGTTTTCTTGTACTTATGTCGGTATTGTGCCTTTTGTATTCAATTCCGATGCAATTTCTGTGTTTCATCGTCAGTAAGAAGGTCAGAGGGATGCAGTAAACCTGAAGTGAAGCATCGGAATCTATAACTAGTGTCACAGGAGTGTTTCAAAACATAGACAGTAAGAAGAGTCAGTTTTCTTGTAGTTAAGTCGGCATTGTTCCTTCTCTATTTAATTCCGATGTAATTTCTATGTTTCATCGTCAATAAGACCGGTAGTGGGATGCAGTAAACCTGAAGTGAAGCATCGGAATCTAAAACTAGTGACACAGGAATGGTTCAAAACATAGACAATAAGAAGAGTCAGTTTTCGTGTACTTAAGTCGGCATTGTGCCTTTTCTATTTAATAACGATGCAATTTCTGTGTTTTATCGTCAATAAGAAGGTCAGAGGGAGACAGTAAACCTAAAGTGAAGCATCGGAATCTATAACTAGTGTCACAGGAATGGTTCAAACATAGACAGTAAGAAGAGTCAGTTTTCTTGTACTTATGTCGGTATTGTGCCTTTTGTATTCAATTCCGATGCAATTTCTGTGTTTCATCGTCAATAAGAAGGTCAGAGGGATACAGTAAACCTGAAGTGAATCATCGGAGGTTATAACTAGTGTCACAAGAATGGTTCAATATATAGACAGTAAGAAGAGTCAGTTTTCTTGTACTTAAGTCTGCATTGTGCCTTTTGTATTTAATTCCGATGCAATTTCAGTGTTTCAGCGTCAATAAGAAGGTCAGAGGGATACAGTAGACCTGTAGTGAGGCATCGGAATCTATAACTAGAGTCACAGGAGTAATTCAAAACATAGACAGTAAGAAGAGTCAGTTTTCTTGTAGTTAAGTCGGCCTTGTTCCTTTTCTATTTAATTCCGATGCAATTTCCATGTTTCATCGTCAATAAGACCGTTAGAGGGATACAGTAAACCCTAAGTGAAGCATCGTAATCTATAACTAGTGTCACAGGAATGGTTCAAAACAAGGACAGTAAGAAGAGTCAGTTTTCTTGTACTTAAGTCGGCATTGTGCCTTTTGTGTTTAATTCCGATGCAATTTCTGTGTTTCATGAAGAATAAGAAGGTCAGAGGGATACAGTTAACCATAAGTGAAGCATCGGAATCTATAACTAGTGTCACAGGAATGGTTCAAACTTAGACAGTAAGAAGAGTCAGTTTTCTTGTACTTAAGTCGGCGTTGTGCCTCTTGCATTTAACTCCGAAGCAATTTCTGTGTTTCATCGTCAATAAGAAGGTCAGAGGGATACAGTGAACCTGAAGCGAAGCATCGGAATCGTATAACTAGTGTCACATGAATGGTTCAAAACATAGACAGTAAGAACAGTCAGTTCTCTTGTACTTAAGTCGGCATTGTGATTTTTGTGTTTAATTCCGATGCATGTTCAGTGTTTCATCGACAACAACAAGGTCAGAGGGATACAGTGAACCTGAAGTGAAGCATCAGAATCTATATTTAGTGTCACAGGAATGGTTCAAAACATAGACAGTAAGAAGAGTCAGTTTTTTGTACTTAAGGCGGCATTGTGCCTTTTGTATTTGATTCCGATGCAATTTCTGTGTTTCATCGTCAATAAGAAGGTCAGAGAGATACAGTAAACCTGAAGTGAAGCATCGGAATCTATAACTATGGTCACAGGAATGGTTCAAAACATAGACAGTAAGAAGAGTCAGTTTTCTTGTACTTAAGTCGGCAATGTGCCTTTTGTATTTAATTCCGACGCAATTTCTGTGTTTCATCGCCAATAAGAAGGTCAGAGGGATACAGTAAACCTGAAGTGAAGCATCGGAATCTATAACTAGTGTCACAGGAATGGTTGAACACATAGACAGTAAGAAGAGTCAGTTTTCTTGTACTGAAGTCGCCATTGTGCCATTTGTATTTAATTCCGATGCAATTTCTGTGTTTCATCGTCAATAAGAAGGTCAGAGGAATACAGTAAACCTGAAGTGAAGCATCGGAATCTGTAACTAGTGTCACAGGAATGGTTCAAAACATAGACAGTAAGAAGAGTCACTTTTGTTGTACTTAAGGCGTCATTGTGACATTTATATTTAATTCCGACGTAATATCTGTGTTTCTTCGTCAATAGGAAGGTCAGAGGGATACAGTAAACCTAAAGTGAAGCATCGGAATCTATAACTAGTCTCACAGGAATGGTTGAAAACATAGACTGTATGAAGAGTCAGTCTTCTTCTACTTAAGTCGGCATTGTGCCATTTCTATTTAACTCCGATGCAATATCTGTGTTTCATCGTCAATAAGAAGGTCAGATGGATACAGTAAACCTGAAGTGAAGCATCGGAATCTATAACTAGTGTCACAGGAATGGCTCAAAACATAGACAGTGAGAAGTGTCAGTTTTCTTGTATTTATGTCGGCATTGTGCCTTTTCTATTTAATTCCGATGCAATTTCTGTGTTTCATCGTCAATAAGAAGGTCAGAGGGATACAGTAAACCTGAAGTGAAGCATCGGACTCTACAATTAGTGTCACATGAATGGTTCAAAACATAGACAGTAAGAAGAGTCAGTTTTCCTGTACTTAAGTCGGCATTGTGCGTTTTGTATTTAATTCCGTTGTGATTTCTGTGTTTCATCGTCAATACGAAGGTCAGAGGGATATAGTTACTCTGAAGTGAAGCATCGGAATCTATAAGTAGTGTCACAGGTATGCTTCAAAACATAGACAGTAAGAAGAGTCAGTTTTCTTGTACTTAAGTCGGCATTGTGCCTTTTGTATTAAATCCGATGCAATTTCTGTGTTTCATCGTCAATAAGAAGTCAGAGGGATACAGTAAACCTGAAGTGAAGCATCGGAATCTATAACTAGAGTCTCAGGAATGGTTCTAAACATAGACAGTAAGAAGAGTCAGTTATCCTGTACTTAAGTCGACATTGTGCCTTTTGTATTTAATTCCGTTGCAATTTCGGTGTTTCGTCGTCAATAAGAAGGTCAGAGGGATACAGTAAACCTGAGGTGAAGCATCGGAATCTATAACTAGTGTCACAGGAATGGTTCAAAGCATAGACAGTAAGAAGAGTCAGTTTTCTTGTACTTCAGTAGGCATTGTGACTTTTCTATTTAATTCCGATGCAATTTCTATGTTTCATCGTCAATAAGAGGGTCAGAGGGATACAGTAAACCTGAAGTGAAGCATCGGAATCTATAACTAGTGTCACAGGAATGGTTCAAAACATAGAAAGTAAGAGGCGTCAGTTTTCTTGTACTTATGTCGGCATTTTGCATTCTGTAATTAATTCCGATGAAATTTCTTTGTTTCATCGTCAATAAGAGGGTCAGAGGGATACAGTAAACCTGAAGTGAAGCATCAAATCTATAACTAGTGTCACAGGAATGGTTCGAAGCATAGACAGTAAGAAGAGTCAGTTTTCTTGTACTTAAGTCGGCATTGCGCCTTTTCTATTTAATTCCGATGCAATTTCTGTGTTTAATCGTCAATAAGAAACTCAGAGGGATACAGTAAAAATGAAGTGAAGCATCGGAATCTATAACTAGTGTCACAGGAATGGATCAAAACATAGACATTAAGAAGCGTCAGTGATCGTGCACTTAAGTCGGCATTGTGCCTTTTGTATTTAATTCCGATGCTATTTCTGTGTTTCATCGTCAATAAGAAGGTCAGAGGGATACAGTAAACCTGAAGTGAATCATCGGAATATATAACTAGTGTCACATGAATGGTTCAAAATATAGACAGTATGAAGAGTCAGTTTTCTAGTACTCAAGTCGGCATTGTGCGTTTTGAATTTAATTCCGATGCAAATTCAGTGTTTCATCGTCAACAAGAAGGTCAGAGGGATACAGTAGACCTGAAGTGAAACATCGGAATCTATAACAAGTGTCACAGGAATGGTTCAAAACGTAGACAGTAAGAATAGTCAGTTTTCTTGTACTTATGTCGGCATTGTGCGTTTTGTATTTAATTCCGATGCAAATTCAGTGTTTCATCGTCAATAAAGAAGGTCAGAGGGATACAGTAGACCTGAAGTGAAACATCGGAATCTATAACTAGTGTCACAGAAGTGGTTCAAAACATAGACAGTAAGAAGAGTCAGTTTTCTTGTACTTAAGTCGACATTGATCCTTTTCTATTTAATTCCGATGCAATTTCTATGTTTCATTGTCAATAAGACGGTTAGAGGGTCACAGTAAACCTGAAGTGAAGCATCGGGATGTGTAACTAGTGTCACAGGAGTGGTTCAAAACATAGACAGTAAGAAGAGTCAGTTTTCTTGTACTTAAGTCGACATTGATCCTTTTTATTTAATTCCGATGCAGTTTCTATGTTTCATCGACAATAAGACGGTTAGAGGGATACAGTAAACCTGAAGTGATGCATCGGAATCTATAACTAGTGTCACAGGAATGGTTCAAAGCATAGATAGTAAGAAGAGTCAGTTTTCTTGTACTGAAGTCGGCATTGTGCACTTTGTATTGAATTCTGATGCAATTTCTGTGTTTCATCAACAATAAGAAGGTCAGAGGGATAAAGTAAACCAGAAGTGAAGCATCGGAATCTATAACTAGTGTCACAGGAGTGGTTTAAAACATAGACATAAGGAAGAGTCAGTTTTCTTGTAGTTAAGACGGCATTGTTCCTTTTCTATTTAATTCCGATGCACATTCTATGTTTCATCGTCAATAAGACCGTTAGAAGGATACAGTAAACCTGAAGTGAAGCATCGGAATCTATAACTAGTGTCACAGGAATGGTTCAAAACAAAGACAGTAAGAAGAGACAGTTTTCTTGTACTTAAGTCGGCATTGTGCCTTTTTTATTTAATTCCGATGCAATTTCTGTGTTTCATCGTCAATAAGAAGGTCAGAGGGATACAGTAAACCTGAAGTGAAGCATCTGAATCTATAACTAGTGTCACAGGAATGGTTCAAAACATAGACAGTAAGAAGAGTCAGTTTTCTTGTACTTAAGTCGGCATCGAGCCTTTTGTATTTAATTCCGATGCAATATCTGTGTTTCATCGTCAACAAGAAGGTCAGAGGGATACAGTAAACCTGAAGTGAAGCATCGGAATCTTTAACTAGTGACACATTAATGGTTCAACACATAGACTGTAAGAAGTGTCAGTTATCTTGTACTTAAGTCGATATTGTGCCCTTTGTATTTCATTCCGATGCAATGTCTGTGTTTCATCGTCAATAAGAAGGTCTGAGGGATACAGTAAACCTGAAGTGAAGCATCGGAATCTATAACTAGTGTCACAGGAATGGTTCAAAACATAGACAGCAGGAAGAGACAGTTTTCTTGTACTTAAGTCGGCATTGTGATTTTTGTATTTAATTCCGAAGCAATTTCTGTGTTTCATCGTCAATAAGAAGGTCAGAAGGATACAGTAAACCTGAAGTGAATCATCGGAATCTATAACTAGTGTCACATGAATGATTCAAGTTATAGACAGTAAGAAGAGTCAGTTTTCTTGTACTTAAGTCGGCATTGTGCCTTTTGTATTTAATTCCGATGCAATTTCAGTGTTTCATCGTCAATAAGAAGGTCAGAGGGATACAGTAGACCTGCAGTGAAGCATTGGAATCTATAACTAGTGTCACAGGTATGGTTAAAACATAGACAGTAGGTAGAGTCAGTTTTCTTGTACTTATGTCGGCATTGTGCACTTTGTATTGAATTCCGATGCAATTTCTGTGTTTCATCAACAATAAGAACGTCAGAGGGATACAGTAAACCAGAAGTAAAGTATCGGAATCTATAACTAGTGTCACAGGAGTGGTTCAAAACATAGACAGTAAGAAGAGTCAGTTTTCTTGTAGTTAAGTCGGCATTGTTCCTTTTCTATTTAATTCCGATTCAATTTCAATGTTTCATCGTCAATAAGACCGTTAGAGGGATACAGTAAACCTGAAGTGAAGCATCGGAATCTATAACTAGTGTCACAGGAATGGTTCAAAGCATAGACAGTATGAAGAGTCAGTTTTCGTGTAGTTAAGTCGGCATTGTGCCTTTTCTATTTAATTCCGATGCAATTTCTGCGTTTCATCGTCAATATGAAGGTCAGAGAGATACAGTAAACCTGAAGTGGAGCATCGGAATCTATAACTATGGTCACAGGAATGGTTCAAAACATAGACAGTAAGAAGAGTCAGTTTTCTTGTACTTAAGTCGGCAATGTGCCTTTTGTATTTAATTCCGACGCAATTTCTGTGTTTCATCGTCAATAAGAAGGTCAGAGGTATACAGTAGACCTGAAGTGAAGCATCGGAATCTATAACTAGTGTCACAGGAGTGGTTCAAAACATAGACAGTAAGAAGAGTCAGTTTTCTTGTACTGAATTCGGCATTGTGCCTTTTGTATTTAATTCCGATCTAATTTCTGTGTTTCATCGTCAATAAGAAGGTCAGAGGAATACAGTTAACCTGAAGTGAAGCATCGGAATCTATTACTAGTGTCACAGGAATGGTTGAAAACATAGACTGTATGAAGAGTCAGTCTTCTTGTACTTAAGTCGGCATTGTGCCATTTCTATTTAACTCCGATGCAATTTCTAAGTTTCATCATCAATGCGAAGGTCAGAGGGATACAGTAAACCTGAAGTGAAGCATCGGAATCTATAACTAGTGTCACGGGAATGGCTCATAACATAGACAGTGAGAAGTGTCAGTTTTCTTGTATTTATGTCGGCATTGTGCGTTTTGTATTTATTTCCGATGCGATTTCTGTGTTTCATCGCCAATACGAAGGTCAGAGGGATACAGTAAACCTGAAGTGAAGCATCGGAATCTATAACTAGTGTCACAGGTTTGGTTCAAAACATAGACAGTAAGAAGAGTCAGTTTTCTTGTACTTAAGTCGGCATTGTGCCATTTGTATTAAAACAGATGCAATTTCTGTGTTTCATCGTCAATAAGAAGTCAGAGGGATATAGTAAACCTGAAGTGAAGCATCGGAATCTATTACTAGTGTCTCAGGAATGGTTCAAAACATAGACAGTAAGAAGAGTCAGTTATCTTGTACTTAAGTCGACATTGTGACTTTTGTATTTAATTCCGTTGCAATTTCAGTGTTTCATCGTCAATAAGAAGGTCAGAGGTGTACAGTAAACATGAGGTGAAGCATCGGAATCTATAACTAGTGTCACAGGAATGGTTCAAAACATAGACAGTAAGAGGCGTCAGTTTTCTTGTACTTATGTCGGCATTTTGCCTTCTGTATTTAATTCCGATGAAATTTCTTTGTTTCATCGTCAATACGATGGTCAGAGGGATACAGTAAACCTGAAGTGAAGCATCAAATCTATAACTAGTGTCACAGGAATGGTTTAAAGCATAGACAGTAAGAAGAGTCAGATTTCTTGTAGTTAAGTCGGCATTGTGCTTTTTCTATTTAATCCCGATGCAATTTCTGTGTTTAATCGTCAAAAAGAAACTCAGAGGGATACAGTAAAAAAGAAGTGAAGCATTGGAATCTATAACTAGTGTCACAGGAATGGATCAAAATATAGACAGTAAGAAGAGTCAGTTTTCTAGTACTGAAGTCGGCATTGTGCCTTTTGTATTTAACTCCGATGAAATTTCTGTGTTTCATCGTCAATAAGAAGGTAAGAGGGATACAAAAAACCTGAATTGAAGCATCGGAATCTATAACTAGTGTCACAGGATTGGTTCAAATCATAGACAGTAAGAAGAGTCAGTTTTCGTGTACTGAAGTCGGCATTGTGCCTTTTGTATTTAATTCCGATGCAATTTCTGTATTTCATCGTCAATAAGAAGGTCAGAGGGATACAGTAAACCTGAAGTGAATCATCGGAATACATAACTAGTGTCACATGAATGGTTCAAAATATAGACAGTATGAAGAGTCAGTTTTCTAGTATTTAAGTCGGCCTTGTGCGTTTTGTATTTAATTCCGATGCAAATTCAGTGTTTCATCGTCAACAACAAGGTCAGAGGGATACAGTAGACCTGAAGTGAATTATCGGAATCTATAACTAGTGTCACAGGAATGGTTCAAAACATAGACAGTAAGAAGAGTTAGTTTTCTTGTACTTAAGTCGGCATTGTGCCCTTTGTATTGAATTCCGATGCAATTTCTGTGTTTCATCAACAATAAGAAGGTCAGAGGGATACAGTAAACCAGAAGTGAAGCATCGGAATCTATAACTAGTGTCACAGGAGTGGTTTAAAACATAGACAGTAAGAAGAGTCAGTTTTCTTGTAGTTAAGACGGCATTGTTCCTTTTCTATTTAATTCCGATGCACATTCTATGTTTCATCGTCAATAAGACCGTTAGAACTATACAGTAAACCTGAAGTGAAGCATCGGAATCTATAACTAGTGTCACAGGAATGGTTCAAAACATAGACAGTAAGAAGAGACAGTTTTCTGGTACTTAAGTCGGCATTGTGCCTGTTGTATTTAATTCCGATGCAATATCTGTGTCTCATCGTCAATAAGGACGTCAGAGGGATACAGTAAACCTGAAGTGAAGCATTTGAATCTATAACTAGTGTCACAGGAATGGTTCAAAACATAGACAGCAAGAAGAGACAGTTTTCTTGTACTTAAGTCGGCATTGTGATTTTTGTATTTCATTACGAAGCAATTTCTGTGTTTCATCGTCAATAAGAAGGTCAGAAGGATACAGTAAACCTGAAGTGAATCATCGGAATCTATAACTAGTGTCACATGAATGATTCAAAATATTGACATTAAGAAGAGTCAGTTTTCTTGTACTTAAGTCGGCATTGTGCCTTTTGTATTTAATTCCGATGCAATTTCAGTGTTTTATCGTTAATAAGAAGGTCAGAGGGATACAGTAGACCTGCAGTGAAGCATTGGAATCTACAACTAGTGTCACAGGTATGGTTCAAAACATAGACAGTAAGAAGAGTCAGTTTTCTTGAACTTATGTCGGCATTGTGCCCTTTAAATTGAATTCCGATACAATTTCTGTGTTTCATCAACAATAAGATGGTCAGAATGATACAGTAAACCTGAAGTAAAGTATCGGAATCTATAACTAGTGTCACAGGAGTGGTTCAAAACATAGACAGTAAGAGGAGTCAGTTTTCTTGTAGTTAAGTCGGCATTGATCCTTTTCTATTTAATTCCGATTCAATTTCAATGTTTGATCGTCAATAAGACCGTTAGAGGGATACAGTAAACCTGAAGTGAAGCATCGGAATCTATAACTAGTGTCACAGGAATGGTTCAAAACATAGACAGTAAGAAGAGTCAGTTTTCTTGTACTTAAGTCGGCATTGTGCCTTTGGGGTTTGATTCCGATGCAATTTCTGTGTTTCATCAACAATAAGAAGGTCACAGGGATACAGTAAACCTGAAGTGAAGCATCGGAATCTATAACTAGTGTCACAGGAATGGTTCAAATCTTAGACAGTAAGAAGAGTCAGTTTTCTTGTACTTAAGTCGGCATTGTGCCCTTTGTATTTAATTCCGAAGCAATTTCTGTGTCTCATCGTCAATAAGAAGGTCAGAGGGATACTATGAACCTGAAGTGAAGCATCGGAATCTATAACTAGTGTCACATGAATGGTTCAAATCATAGACAGTATGAAGAGTCAGTTATCTTGTACTTAAGTCGGCATTTTGCTTTTTGTATTTAATTCCGATGCAATTTCAGTGTTTCATCGTCGATAAGAAGGTCAGAGGGATACAGTAAACCTGAAGTGAATCATCGGAATCTATATTTAGTGTCACAGGAATTGTTCAAAACATAGACAGTAAGAAGAGTCTGTTGTCTTGAAGTTAAGTCGGCATTGTGCCCTTTCTATTTAATTCCGATGCAATTTCTGTGTTTCATCGTCAATAACAAGGTCAGAGGGATACAGTAAACCTGAAGTGATGCATCGGAATCTATAACTAGTGTCACAGGAATATTTCAAAACATATACAGTAAGAAGAGTCAATTTTCTTGTACTTAAGTCGGCATTGTTCCTTTTCTATTTAATTCCGATGCAATTTCTATGTTTCATCGTCAATAAGACGGTTAGAGGGATACAGTAAACCTGAAGTGATGCATTGGAATCTATAACTAGTGTCACAGGAATGGTTCAAAGCATAGATAGTAAGAAGAGTCAGTTTTCTTGTACTTAAGTCGGCATTGTGCCCTTTGTATTGAATTCCGATGCAATTTCTGTGTTTCATCAACAATAAGACGGTCAGAGGGATACAGTAAACCAGAAGTGAAGCATCGGAATCTATAACTAGTGTCACAGGAGTGGTTTAAAACATAGACAGTAAGAAGAGTCAGTTTTCTTGTAGTTAAGACGGCATTGTTACTTTTCTATTTAATTCCGATGCACATTCTATGTTTCATCGTCAATAAGACCGTTAGAACTATACAGTAAACCTGAAGTGAAGCATCGGAATCTATAACTAGTGTCACAGGAATGGTTCAAAACATAGACAGTAAGAAGAGACAGTTTTCTTGTACTTAAGTCGGCATTGTGCCTTTTGTATTTAATTCCGATGCAATATCTGTGTCTCATCGTCAATAAGGACGTCAGAGGGATACAGTAAACCTGAAGTGAAGCATTTGAATCTATAACTAGTGTCACAGGAATGGTTCAAAACATAGACAGTAAGAAGAGTCAGTTTTCGTGTACTTAAGTCGGCATTGAGCCTTTTCTATTTAATTCCGATGCAATTTCTGTGTTTCATCGTCAATAAGAAGGTCAGAGGGATACAGTAAACCTGAAGTGAAGCATCGGAATCTATAACTAGTGTCACAGGAATGGTTCAAAACATAGACAGCAAGAAGAGACAGTTTTCTTGTACCTAAGTCGGCATTGTGATTTTTGTATTTAATTACGAAGCAATTTCTGTGTTTCATCGGCAATAAAAAGGTCAGAAGGATACAGTAAACCTGAAGTGAATCATCGGAATCTATAACTAGTGTCACATGAATGATTCAAAATATAGACAGTAAGAAGAGTCAGTTTTCTTGTACTTAAGTCGGCATTGTGCCTTTTGTATTTAATTCCGATGCAATTTCAGTGTTTTATCGTTAATAAGGTCAGAGGGATACAGTAGACCTGCAGTGAAGCATTGGAATCTACAACTAGTGTCACAGGTATGGTTCAAAGCATAGACAGTAAGAAGAGTCAGTTTTCTTGAACTTATGTCGGCATTGTGCCGTTTGTATCGAATTCCGATGCAATTTCTGTGTTTCATCAACAATAAGAAGGTCAGAGGGATACAGTAAACCTGAAGTAAAGTATCGGAATCTATAACTAGTGTCACAGGAGTTGTTCAAAACATAGACAGTAAGAGGAGTCAGTTTTCTTGTAGTTAAGTCGGCATTGTTCCTTTTCTATTTAATTCCGATTCAATTTCAATGTTTGATTGTCAATAAGACCGTTAGAGGGATACAGTAAACCTGAAGTGAAGCATCGGAATCTATAACTAGTGTCACAGGAATGGTTCAAAACATAGACAGTAACAAGAGTCAGTTTTCTTGTACTTAAGTCGGCATTGTGCCTTTGGGGTTTGATTCCGATGCAATTTCTGTGTTTCATCAACAATAAGAAGGTCACAGGGATACAGTAAACCTGAAGTGAAGCATCGGAATCTATAACTAGTGTCACAGGAATGGTTCAAATCTTAGACAGTAAGAAGAGTCAGTTTTCTTGTACTTAAGTCGGCATTGTGCCCTTTGTATTTAATTCCGAAGCAATTTCTGTGTCTCATCGTCAATAAGAAAGTCAGAGGGATACTATGAACCTGAAGTGAAGCATCGGAATCTATAACTAGTGTCACATGAATGGTTCAAATCATAGACAGTAAGAAGAGTCAGTTCCCTTGTACTTAAGTCGGCATTGTGCTTTTTGTATTTAATTCCGATGCAATTTCAGTGTTTCATCGTCAATAAGAAGGTCAGAGGGATACAGTAAACCTGAAGTGAATCATCGGAATCTATATTTAGTGTCACAGGAATTGTTCAAAACATAGACAGTAAGAAGAGTCTGTTGTCTTGAAGTTAAGTCGGCATTGTGCCCTTTCTATTTAATTCCGATGCAATTTCTGTGTTTCATCGTCAATAACAAGGTCAGAGGGATACAGTAAACCTGAAGTGATGCATCGGAATCTATAACTAGTGTCACAGGAATGGATCAAAACATAGACAGCAAGAAGAGACAGTTTTCTTGTACTTAAGTCGGCATTGTGATTTTTGTATTTAATTACGAAGCAATTTCTGTGTTTCATCGTCAATAAGAAGGTCAGAAGGATACAGTAAACCTGAAGTGAATCATCGGAATCTATAACTAGTGTCACATGAATGATTCAAAATATAGACAGTAAGAAGAGTCAGTTTTCTTGTACTTAAGTCGGCATTGTGCCTTTTGTATTTAATTCCGATGCAATTTCAGTGTTTTATCGTTAATAAGAAGGTCAGAGGGATACAGTAGACCTGCAGTGAAGCATTGGAATCTACAACTAGTGTCACATGAATGGTTCAAAACATAGACAGTAAGAAGAGTCAGTTCTCATGTACTTAAGTCGGCATTGTGACATTTGTATTTAAGTCCGATGCAATTTCAGTGTTTCATCGTCAATACGAAGGTCAGAGGGATACAGTGAATTTGAAGTGAAGCATCAGAATCTATAACTACTGTCTCAGGAGTGGTTCAGAGCATAGACAGTAAGAAGAGTCAGTTTTCTTGTACTTATGTCAGCAATGTGCCTTTTGTATTTAATTCCGATGCAATTTCTGTGTTTCATCGTCAATAAGAAGGTCAGAGGGATACAGTAAACCTGAAGTGAAGCATCTGAATCTATAACTAGTGTCACAGGAATGGTTCAAAACATAGACGGTAAGAAGAGTCAGTTTTCTTGTACTTAAGTCGGCATTGTGCCTTTTGTGTTTAATTCCGATGCAATTTCTGTGTTTCATCGTCAATAAGATGGTCGAAGGAATACATTAAACCTGAAGTGAAACATCGGAATCTATAACTAGTGTCACAGGAATGGTTTAAAACATAGACAGTGAGAAGAGTCAGTTTTCTTGTACTTAAGTCGGCATTGTGCCTTTTCTATTTAATTCCGATGCAATTTCTGTGTTTCATCGTCAATAAGAAGGTCAGAGCGATGCAGTAAACCTGAAGTGAATCATCGGAATCTATCACTAGTGTCACATGAATGATTCAAAATATAGACAGTAAGAAGAGTCAGTTGTCTTGTAATTATGTCGGCATTGTGCCTTTTTTATTGAATTCCGATGCAATTTCTGTGTTTCATCAGCAATAAAAAGGTCAGAGGGATACAGTGAACCAGAAGTGAAGCATCGGAATCTATAACTAGTATCACATGAATGGTTCAAAACATAGACAGTAAGAAGAGTAAGTTCTCTTGTACTTAAGTCGGCATTGTGCTTTTTGTATTTAATTCCGATGCAATTTCAGTGTTTCATCGTCAATAAGAAGGTCAGAGGGATACAGTAATCCTGAAGTGAAGCATCGGATTCTATATTTAGTGTCACAGGAATGGTTCAAAACATAGGCAGTAAGAAGAGTTAATTGTCTTGAACATAAGTCGGCATTGTGCCTTTTCTATTTAATTCCGATGCAATTTCTGTGTTTCATCGCCAATAACAAGGTCAGAGGAATACAGCAAACCTGAAGTGATGCATCGGAATCTATAACAAGCGTCACAGGAATGGTTCAAATCATAGACAGTAAGAAGAGTCAATTTTGTTGTACTTAAGTCGGCATTGTTCCTTTTCTATTTAATTCCGATGCAATTTCTATGTTTCATCGTCAATAAGAATGTCAGAGGGATACAGTAAACCTGAAGTGAAGCCTCGGAATCTATAACTAGTGTCACTGGAATGGCTCAACACATAGACAGTAAGAAGAGTCAGTTTTCTTGTACTTAAGTCGGCATTGTGCCTTTTGTATTAAATTCCGAAGCAATTTCTGTGATTCATTGTCAATAAGAAGGTCAGAGGGAGTCAGTAAACCTGGAGTAAAGCATCGGAATCCATAACAAGTGTCACATGAATCGTTCAAAACATAGACAGTAAGAAGAGTCAGTTTTCGTGTACTTAAGTCGGCATTGAGCCTTTTCTATTTAATTCCGATGCAATTTCTGTGTTTCATCGTCAATAAGAAGGTCAGAGGGATACAGTAAACCTGAAGTGAAGCATCGGAATCTATAACTAGTGTCACAGGAATGGTTCAAAACATAGACAGCAAGAAGAGACAATTTTCTTGTACCTAAGTCGGCATTGTGATTTTTGTATTTAATTACGAAGCAATTTCTGTGTTTCATCGGCAATAAAAAGGTCAGAAGGATACAGTAAACCTGAAGTGAATCATCGGAATCTATAACTAGTGTCACATGAATGATTCAAAATATAGACAGTAAGAAGAGTCAGTTTTCTTGTACTTAAGTCGGCATTGTGCCTTTTGTATTTAATTCCGATGCAATTTCAGTGTTTTATCGTTAATAAGGTCAGAGGGATACAGTAGACCTGCAGTGAAGCATTGGAATCTACAACTAGTGTCACAGGTATGGTTCAAAGCATAGACAGTAAGAAGAGTCAGTTTTCTTGAACTTATGTCGGCATTGTGCCGTTTGTATTGAATTCCGATGCAATTTCTGTGTTTCATCAACAATAAGAAGGTCAGAGGGATACAGTAAACCTGAAGTAAAGTATCGGAATCTATAACTAGTGTCACAGGAGTTGTTCAAAACATAGACAGTAAGAGGAGTCAGTTTTCTTGTAGTTAAGTCGGCATTGTTCCTTTTCTATTTAATTCCGATTCAATTTCAATGTTTGATTGTCAATAAGACCGTTAGAGGGATACAGTAAACCTGAAGTGAAGCATCGGAATCTATAACTAGTGTCACAGGAATGGTTCAAAACATAGACAGTAACAAGAGTCAGTTTTCTTGTACTTAAGTCGGCATTGTGCCTTTGGGGTTTGATTCCGATGCAATTTCTGTGTTTCATCAACAATAAGAAGGTCACAGGGATACAGTAAACCTGAAGTGAAGCATCGGAATCTATAACTAGTGTCACAGGAATGGTTCAAATCTTAGACAGTAAGAAGAGTCAGTTTTCTTGTACTTAAGTCGGCATTGTGCCCTTTGTATTTAATTCCGAAGCAATTTCTGTGTCTCATCGTCAATAAGAAAGTCAGAGGGATACTATGAACCTGAAGTGAAGCATCGGAATCTATAACTAGTGTCACATGAATGGTTCAAATCATAGACAGTAAGAAGAGTCAGTTCCCTTGTACTTAAGTCGGCATTGTGCTTTTTGTATTTAATTCCGATGCAATTTCAGTGTTTCATCGTCAATAAGAAGGTCAGAGGGATACAGTAAACCTGAAGTGAATCATCGGAATCTATATTTAGTGTCACAGGAATTGTTCAAAACATAGACAGTAAGAAGAGTCTGTTGTCTTGAAGTTAAGTCGGCATTGTGCCCTTTCTATTTAATTCCGATGCAATTTCTGTGTTTCATCGTCAATAACAAGGTCAGAGGGATACAGTAAACCTGAAGTGATGCATCGGAATCTATAACTAGTGTCACAGGAATGGATCAAAACATAGACAGCAAGAAGAGACAGTTTTCTTGTACTTAAGTCGGCATTGTGATTTTTGTATTTAATTACGAAGCAATTTCTGTGTTTCATCGTCAATAAGAAGGTCAGAAGGATACAGTAAACCTGAAGTGAATCATCGGAATCTATAACTAGTGTCACATGAATGATTCAAAATATAGACAGTAAGAAGAGTCAGTTTTCTTGTACTTAAGTCGGCATTGTGCCTTTTGTATTTAATTCCGATGCAATTTCAGTGTTTTATCGTTAATAAGAAGGTCAGAGGGATACAGTAGACCTGCAGTGAAGCATTGGAATCTACAACTAGTGTCACATGAATGGTTCAAAACATAGACAGTAAGAAGAGTCAGTTCTCATGTACTTAAGTCGGCATTGTGACATTTGTATTTAAGTCCGATGCAATTTCAGTGTTTCATCGTCAATACGAAGGTCAGAGGGATACAGTGAATTTGAAGTGAAGCATCAGAATCTATAACTACTGTCTCAGGAGTGGTTCAGAGCATAGACAGTAAGAAGAGTCAGTTTTCTTGTACTTATGTCAGCAATGTGCCTTTTGTATTTAATTCCGATGCAATTTCTGTGTTTCATCGTCAATAAGAAGGTCAGAGGGATACAGTAAACCTGAAGTGAAGCATCTGAATCTATAACTAGTGTCACAGGAATGGTTCAAAACATAGACAGTAAGAAGAGTCAGTTTTCTTGTACTTAAGTCGGCATTGTGCCTTTTGTGTTTAATTCCGATGCAATTTCTGTGTTTCATCGTCAATAAGATGGTCGAAGGAATACATTAAACCTGAAGTGAAACATCGGAATCTATAACTAGTGTCACAGGAATGGTTTAAAACATAGACAGTGAGAAGAGTCAGTTTTCTTGTACTTAAGTCGGCATTGTGCCTTTTCTATTTAATTCCGATGCAATTTCTGTGTTTCATCGTCAATAAGAAGGTCAGAGCGATGCAGTAAACCTGAAGTGAATCATCGGAATCTATCACTAGTGTCACATGAATGATTCAAAATATAGGCAGTAAGAAGAGTCAGTTGTCTTGTAATTATGTCGGCATTGTGCCTTTTTTATTGAATTCCGATGCAATTTCTGTGTTTCATCAGCAATAAAAAGGTCAGAGGGATACAGTGAACCAGAAGTGAAGCATCGGAATCTATAACTAGTATCACATGAATGGTTCAAAACATAGACAGTAAGAAGAGTAAGTTCTCTTGTACTTAAGTCGGCATTGTGCTTTTTGTATTTAATTCCGATGCAATTTCAGTGTTTCATCGTCAATAAGAAGGTCAGAGGGATACAGTAATCCTGAAGTGAAGCATCGGATTCTATATTTAGTGTCACAGGAATGGTTCAAAACATAGGCAGTAAGAAGAGTTAATTGTCTTGAACATAAGTCGGCATTGTGCCTTTTCTATTTAATTCCGATGCAATTTCTGTGTTTCATCGTCAATAACAAGGTCAGAGGAATACAGCAAACCTGAAGTGATGCATCGGAATCTATAACAAGCGTCACAGGAATGGTTCAAATCATAGACAGTAAGAAGAGTCAATTTTGTTGTACTTAAGTCGGCATTGTTCCTTTTCTATTTAATTCCGATGCAATTTCTATGTTTCATCGTCAATAAGAATGTCAGAGGGATACAGTAAACCTGAAGTGAAGCATCGGAATCTATAACTAGTGTCACTGGAATGGCTCAACACATAGACAGTAAGAAGAGTCAGTTTTCTTGTACTTAAGTCGGCATTGTGCCTTTTGTATTAAATTCCGAAGCAATTTCTGTGATTCATTGTCAATAAGAAGGTCAGAGGGAGTCAGTAAACCTGGAGTAAAGCATCGGAATCCATAACAAGTGTCACATGAATCGTTCAAAACATAGACAGTAAGAAGAGTCAGTTTTCTTGTACTTAAGTCGGCATTGTGCCTTTTGTAATTAATTCCGATGCAATTTCTGTGATTCATTGTCAATAAGAAGGTCAGAGGGATACAGTAAACCTGAAGTGAAGCATCTGAATCAATAACTAGTGTCAGAGGAATGATTCAAAACATAGACAGTAAGAAGAGTCAGTTTTCTTGTACTTAAGTTGGCATTGTGCCTTTTGTATTTAATTCCGATGCAATTTCTGTGTTTCATCGTCAATAAGAAGGTCGAAGGAATACAGTAACCGCGAGTGAAGCATCGGAATCTATAACTAGTGTCACAGGTATGGTTCAAAGCATAGACCGTAAGAAGAGTCAGTTTTGTTGTACTTAAGTCGTCATTGTTCCATTTATATTTAATTCCGACGCAATATCTGTGTTTCTTCGTCAATAAGAAGGTCAGAGGGATACAGTAAACCTGAAGTGAAGCATCGGAATCTATAACTAGTGTCACAGGAATGGTTTAAAACATAGACTGTATGAAGAGTCAGTCTTCTTGTACTTAAGTCGGCATTGTGCCTTTTGTATTTAACTCCGATGCAATTTCTGTGTTTCATCGTCAATAAGAAGGTCAGAGGGATACAGTAAACCTGAAGTGAAGCATCGGAATCTATAACTAGTGTCACAGGAATGGTTCAAAACATAGGCAGTGAGAAGAGTCAGTTTTCTTGTACTTAAGTCGGCATTGTGCATTTTCTATTTAATTCCGATGAAATTTCTGTGTTTCATCAACAATAAGAAGGTCAGAGGGATACAGTAAATCTGAAGTGAAGCATCGGAATCTATAACTAGTGTCACAGGAATGGTTTAAAGCATAGACTGTATGAAGAGTCAGTCTTCTTGTACTTAAGTCGGCATTGTGCCTTTTGTATTTAATTCCGATGCAATTTCAGTGTTTCATCGTCAATAAGAAGGTCAGAGGGATACAGTGAATTTGAAGTGAAGCATCGGAATCAATAACTAGTGTCTCAGGTGTGGTTCAAAGCATAGACAGTAAGAAGAGTCGGTTTTCTTGTACTTAAGTAGGCATTGTGCCTTTTGTATTAAATTCCGATGCAATTTCTGTGTATCATCGTCAATAAGAAGGTCAGAGGGATACAGTAAACCTTAAGTGAAGCATCGGAATCTATAACTAGTGTCACAGAAGTGGTTCAAAACATAGACAGTGAGAAGAGTCAGTTTTCTTGTACTTAAGTCGGCATTGTGCCTTTTCTATTTAATTCCGATGCAATTTCTGTGTTTCATCAACAATAAGAAGGTCAGAGGGATACAGTAAACCTGAAGTGAAGTATCGGAATCTATAACTCGTGTCACAGGAGTGGTTCAAAACATAGACAGTAAGAAGAGTCAGTTTTCTTTTAGTTATGTCGGCATTGTTAATTTTCTATTTAATTCCGATGCAATTTCAATGTTTCATCGTCTATAAGACCGTTAGAGGGATACAGTAAACCTGAAGTGAAGCATCTGAATCTATAACTAGTGTCACAGGAATGGTTCAAAACATAGACAGTAAGAAGAGTCAGTTTTCTTGTACTTAAGTCGGCATTGTGCCTTTGGGGTTTGATTCCGATGCAATTTCTGTGTTTCATCAACAATAAGAAGGTCAGAGGGATACAGTAAACCTGAAGTGAAGCATCGGAATCTATAACTAGTGTCACATGAATGGTTCAAAACATAGACAGTAAGAAGAGTCAGTTCTCTTGTACTTAAGTCGGCATTGTGCTTTTTGTATTTAATTCCGATGCAATTTCAGTGTTTCATCGTCAATAAGAAGGTCAGAGGGATACAGTAAACCTGAAGTGAAGCATCGGAATCTATATTTAGTGTCACAGGAATAGTTCAAAACATAGACAGTAAGAAGTGTCAGTTGTCTTGAACTTAAGTCGGCATTGTGCCTTCTCTATTTAATTCCGATGCAATTTCTGTGTTTCATCGTCAATTACAAGGTCAGAGGGATACAGTAAACCTGAAGTGATGCATCGGAATCTATAACTAGTGTCACAGGAATGGTTCAAAACATAGACAGTAAGAAGAGTCAATTTTCTTGTAATTATGTCGACATTGTTCCTTTTTTATTTAATTCCGATGCAATTTCTATGTTTCATCGTCAATAAGAAGGTCAGAGGGATACAGTAAACCTGAAGTGAAGCATTGGAATCTATAACTAGTGTCACTGGAATGGATCAACACATAGACAGTCAGAAGAGTCAGTTTTCTTGTACTTAAGTCGGCATTGTGCCTTTTGTATTAAATTCCGAAGCAATTTCTGTGATTCATTGTCAATAAGAAGGTCAGAAGGAGACAGTAAACCTGGAGTATAGCGTCGGAATCTATAACTAGTGTCACATGAATGGTTCAAAACATAGACAGTAAGAAGAGTCAGTTTTCTTGTACTTAAGTCGGCATTGTGCCTTTTGTATTTAATTCCGATGCAATTTCTGTGTTTCATCGTCAATAAGAAGGTCAGAGGGATACAGTAAACCTGAAGTGATGCATCGGAATCTATAACTATGGTCACAGGAATGGTTCAAAACGTAAACAGTAAGAAGAGTCAGTTTTCTTGTACTTAAGTCGGCATTGTGCCATTTCTATTTAAGTACGATGCAATTTCAGTGTTTCATCGTCAATAAGAAGGTCAGAGGGATACAGTGAATTTGAAGTGAAGCATCGGAATCAATAACTAGTGTCTCAGGAGTGGTTCAAAGCATAGACAGTAAGAAGAGTCAGTTTTCTTGTACTTAAGTCGGCAATGTTCCTTTTGTATTTAATTCCGTCGCAATTTCTGTGTTTCATCGTCAATAAGAAGGTCAGAGGGATACAGTAAACCTGAAGTGAAGCATCTGAATCTATAACTAGTGTCACAGGAATGGTTCAAAACATAGACAGTATGAAGGGTCAGTTTTCTTGTACTTAAGTCGGCATTGTGCGTTTTGTATTTAATTCCGATGCAATTTCCGTGTTTCATCAACAATAGGAAGGTCAGAGGGATACAGTAAACCTGAAGTGAAGCATCGAAATCTATAACTAGTGTCACTGGAATGGCTCAACACATAGACAGTAAGAAGAGTCAGTTTTCTTGTACTTAAGTCGGCATTGTGCCTTTTGTATTAAATTCCGAAGCAATTTCTGTGATTCATTGTCAATAAGAAGGTCAGAGGGAGACAGTAAACCTGGAGTAAAGCATCGGAATCCATAACAAGTGTCACATGAATCGTTCAAAACATAGACAGTAAGAAGAGTCAGTTTTATTGTACTTAAGTCGGCATTGTGCCTTTTGTAATTAATTCCGATGCAATTTCTGTGATTCATTGTCAATAAGAAGGTCAGAGGGATACAGTAAACCTGAAGTGAAGCATCTGAATCAATAACTAGTGTCAGAGGAATGATTCAAAACATAGACAGTAAGAAGAGTCAGTTTTCTTGTACTTAAGTTGGCATTGTGCCCTTTGTATTTAATTCCGATGCAATTTCTGTGTTTCATCGTCAATAAGAAGGTCGAAGGAATACAGTAACCGCGAGTGAAGCATCGGAATCTATAACTAGTGTCACAGGTATGGTTCAAAGCATAGACCGTAAGAAGAGTCAGTTTTGTTGTACTTAAGTCGTCATTGTTCCATTTATATTTAATTCCGACGCAATATCTGTGTTTCTTCGTCAATAAGAAGGTCAGAGGGATACAGTAAACCTGAAGTGAAGCATCGGAATCTATAACTAGTGTCACAGGAATGGTTTAAAACATAGACTGTATGAAGAGTCAGTCTTCTTGTACTTAAGTCGGCATTGTGCCTTTTGTATTTAACTCCGATGCAATTTCTGTGTTTCATCGTCAATAAGAAGGTCAGAGGGATACAGTAAACCTGAAGTGAAGCATCGGAATCTATAACTAGTGTCACAGGAATGGTTCAAAACATAGGCAGTGAGAAGAGTCAGTTTTCTTGTACTTAAGTCGGCATTGTGCATTTTCTATTTAATTCCGATGAAATTTCTGTGTTTCATCAACAATAAGAAGGTCAGAGGGATACAGTAAACCTGAAGTGAAGCATCGGAATCTATAACTAGTGTCACTGGAATGGCTCAACACATAGACAGTAAGAAGAGTCAGTTTTCTTGTACTTAAGTCGGCATTGTGCCTTTTGTATTTAATTCCGATGCAATTTCTGTGTTTCATCGTCAATAAGAAGGTCGAAGGAATACAGTAACCGCGAGTGAAGCATCGGAATCTATAACTAGTGTCACAGGTATGGTTCAAAGCATAGACCGTAAGAAGAGTCAGTTTTGTTGTACTTAAGTCGTCATTGTTCCATTTATATTTAATTCCGACGCAATATCTGTGTTTCTTCGTCAATAAGAAGGTCAGAGGGATACAGTAAACCTGAAGTGAAGCATCGGAATCTATAACTAGTGTCACAGGAATGGTTTAAAACATAGACTGTATGAAGAGTCAGTCTTCTTGTACTTAAGTCGGCATTGTGCCTTTTGTATTTAACTCCGATGCAATTTCTGTGTTTCATCGTCAATAAGAAGGTCAGAGGGATACAGTAAACCTGAAGTGAAGCATCGGAATCTATAACTAGTGTCACAGGAATGGTTCAAAACATAGGCAGTGAGAAGAGTCAGTTTTCTTGTACTTAAGTCGGCATTGTGCATTTTCTATTTAATTCCGATGAAATTTCTGTGTTTCATCAACAATAAGAAGGTCAGAGGGATACAGTAAATCTGAAGTGAAGCATCGGAATCTATAACTAGTGTCACAGGAATGGTTTAAAGCATAGACTGTATGAAGAGTCAGTCTTCTTGTACTTAAGTCGGCATTGTGCCTTTTGTATTTAATTCCGATGCAATTTCAGTGTTTCATCGTCAATAAGAAGGTCAGAGGGATACAGTGAATTTGAAGTGAAGCATCGGAATCAATAACTAGTGTCTCAGGTGTGGTTCAAAGCATAGACAGTAAGAAGAGTCGGTTTTCTTGTACTTAAGTAGGCATTGTGCCTTTTGTATTAAATTCCGATGCAATTTCTGTGTATCATCGTCAATAAGAAGGTCAGAGGGATACAGTAAACCTTAAGTGAAGCATCGGAATTTATAACTAGTGTCACAGAAGTGGTTCAAAACATAGACAGTGAGAAGAGTCAGTTTTCTTGTACTTAAGTCGGCATTGTGCCTTTTCTATTTAATTCCGATGCAATTTCTGTGTTTCATCAACAATAAGAAGGTCAGAGGGATACAGTAAACCTGAAGTGAAGTATCGGAATCTATAACTCGTGTCACAGGAGTGGTTCAAAACATAGACAGTAAGAAGAGTCAGTTTTCTTTTAGTTATGTCGGCATTGTTAATTTTCTATTTAATTCCGATGCAATTTCAATGTTTCATCGTCTATAAGACCGTTAGAGGGATACAGTAAACCTGAAGTGAAGCATCTGAATCTATAACTAGTGTCACAGGAATGGTTCAAAACATAGACAGTAAGAAGAGTCAGTTTTCTTGTACTTAAGTCGGCATTGTGCCTTTGGGGTTTGATTCCGATGCAATTTCTGTGTTTCATCAACAATAAGAAGGTCAGAGGGATACAGTAAACCTGAAGTGAAGCATCGGAATCTATAACTAGTGTCACATGAATGGTTCAAAACATAGACAGTAAGAAGAGTCAGTTCTCTTGTACTTAAGTCGGCATTGTGCTTTTTGTATTTAATTCCGATGCAATTTCAGTGTTTCATCGTCAATAAGAAGGTCAGAGGGATACAGTAAACCTGAAGTGAAGCATCGGAATCTATATTTAGTGTCACAGGAATAGTTCAAAACATAGACAGTAAGAAGTGTCAGTTGTCTTGAACTTAAGTCGGCATTGTGCCTTTTCTATTTAATTCCGATGCAATTTCTGTGTTTCATCGTCAATTACAAGGTCAGAGGGATACAGTAAACCTGAAGTGATGCATCGGAATCTATAACTAGTGTCACAGGAATGGTTCAAAACATAGACAGTAAGAAGAGTCAATTTTCTTGTAATTAAGTCGACATTGTTCCTTTTTTATTTAATTCCGATGCAATTTCTATGTTTCATCGTCAATAAGAAGGTCAGAGGGATACAGTAAACCTGAAGTGAAGCATTGGAATCTATAACTAGTGTCACTGGAATGGATCAACACATAGACAGTCAGAAGAGTCAGTTTTCTTGTACTTAAGTCGGCATTGTGCCTTTTGTATTAAATTCCGAAGCAATTTCTGTGATTCATTGTCAATAAGAAGGTCAGAAGGAGACAGTATACCTGGAGTATAGCGTCGGAATCTATAACTAGTGTCACATGAATGGTTCAAAACATAGACAGTAAGAAGAGTCAGTTTTCTTGTACTTAAGTCGGCATTGTGCCTTTTGTATTTAATTCCGATGCAATTTCTGTGTTTCATCGTCAATAAGAAGGTCAGAGGGATACAGTAAACCTGAAGTGATGCATCGGAATCTATAACTATGGTCACAGGAATGGTTCAAAACGTAAACAGTAAGAAGAGTCAGTTTTCTTGTACTTAAGTCGGCATTGTGCCATTTGTATTTAAGTACGATGCAATTTCAGTGTTTCATCGTCAATAAGAAGGTCAGAGGGATACAGTGAATTTGAAGTGAAGCATCGGAATCAATAACTAGTGTCTCAGGAGTGGTTCAAAGCATAGACAGTAAGAAGAGTCAGTTTTCTTGTACTTAAGTCGGCAATGTTCCTTTTGTATTTAATTCCGTCGCAATTTCTGTGTTTCATCGTCAATAAGAAGGTCAGAGGGATACAGTAAACCTGAAGTGAAGCATCTGAATCTATAACTAGTGTCACAGGAATGGTTCAAAACATAGACAGTATGAAGGGTCAGTTTTCTTGTACTTAAGTCGGCATTGTGCGTTTTGTATTTAATTCCGATGCAATTTCTGTGTTTCATCAACAATAGGAAGGTCAGAGGGATACAGTAAACCTGAAGTGAAGCATCGAAATCTATAACTAGTGTCACTGGAATGGCTCAACACATAGACAGTAAGAAGAGTCAGTTTTCTTGTACTTAAGTCGGCATTGTGCCTTTTGTATTAAATTCCGAAGCAATTTCTGTGATTCATTGTCAATAAGAAGGTCAGAGGGAGACAGTAAACCTGGAGTAAAGCATCGGAATCCATAACAAGTGTCACATGAATCGTTCAAAACATAGACAGTAAGAAGAGTCAGTTTTATTGTACTTAAGTCGGCATTGTGCCTTTTGTAATTAATTCCGATGCAATTTCTGTGATTCATTGTCAATAAGAAGGTCAGAGGGATACAGTAAACCTGAAGTGAAGCATCTGAATCAATAACTAGTGTCAGAGGAATGATTCAAAACATAGACAGTAAGAAGAGTCAGTTTTCTTGTACTTAAGTTGGCATTGTGCCTTTTGTATTTAATTCCGATGCAATTTCTGTGTTTCATCGTCAATAAGAAGGTCGAAGGAATACAGTAACCGCGAGTGAAGCATCGGAATCTATAACTAGTGTCACAGGTATGGTTCAAAGCATAGACCGTAAGAAGAGTCAGTTTTGTTGTACTTAAGTCGTCATTGTTCCATTTATATTTAATTCCGACGCAATATCTGTGTTTCTTCGTCAATAAGAAGGTCAGAGGGATACAGTAAACCTGAAGTGAAGCATCGGAATCTATAACTAGTGTCACAGGAATGGTTTAAAACATAGACTGTATGAAGAGTCAGTCTTCTTGTACTTAAGTCGGCATTGTGCCTTTTGTATTTAACTCCGATGCAATTTCTGTGTTTCATCGTCAATAAGAAGGTCAGAGGGATACAGTAAACCTGAAGTGAAGCATCGGAATCTATAACTAGTGTCACAGGAATGGTTCAAAACATAGGCAGTGAGAAGAGTCAGTTTTCTTGTACTTAAGTCGGCATTGTGCATTTTCTATTTAATTCCGATGAAATTTCTGTGTTTCATCAACAATAAGAAGGTCAGAGGGATACAGTAAACCTGAAGTGAAGCATCGGAATCTATAACTAGTGTCACTGGAATGGCTCAACACATAGACAGTAAGAAGAGTCAGTTTTCTTGTACTTAAGTCGGCATTGTGCCTTTTGTATTAAATTCCGAAGCAATTTCTGTGATTCATTGTCAATAAGAAGGTCAGAGGGAGACAGCAAACCTGGAGTAAAGCATCGGAATCCATAACAAGTGTCACATGAATCGTTCAAAACATAGACAGTAAGAAGAGTCAGTTTTCTTGTACTTAAGTCGGCTTTGTTCCTTTTGTAATTAATTCCGATGCAATTTCTGTGATTCATTGTCAATAAGAAGGTCAGAGGGATACAGTAAACCTGAAGTGAAGCATCTGAATCAATAACTAGTGTCAGAGGAATGATTCAAAACATAGACAGTAAGAAGAGTCAGTTTTCTTGTACTTAAGTTGGCATTGTGCCTTTTGTATTTAATTCCGATGCAATTTCTGTGTTTCATCGTCAATAAGAAGGTCGAAGGAATACAGTAACCGCGAGTGAAGCATCGGAATCTATAACTAGTGTCACAGGTATGGTTCAAAGCATAGACCGTAAGAAGAGTCAGTTTTGTTGTACTTAAGTCGTCATTGTTCCATTTATATTTAATTCCGACGCAATATCTGTGTTTCTTCGTCAATAAGAAGGTCAGAGGGATACAGTAAACCTGAAGTGAAGCATCGGAATCTATAACTAGTGTCACAGGAATGGTTTAAACATAGACTGTATGAAGAGTCAGTCTTCTTGTACTTAAGTCGGCATTGTGCCTTTTGTATTTAACTCCGATGCAATTTCTGTGTTTCAATGTCAATAAGAAGGTCAGAGGGATACAGTAAACCTGAAGTGAAGCATCGGAATCTATAACTAGTGTCACAGGAATGGTTCAAAACATAGGCAGTGAGAAGAGTCAGTTTTCTCGTACTTAAGTCGGCATTGTGCATTTTCTATTTAATTCCGATGAAATTTCTGTGTTTCATCAACAATAAGAAGGTCAGAGGGATACAGTAAACCTGAAGTGAAGCATCGGAATCTATAACTAGTGTCACAGGAATGGTTTAAAGCATAGACTGTATGAAGAGTCAGTCTTCTTGTACTTAAGTCGGCATTGTGCCTTTTGTATTTAATTCCGATGCAATTTCAGTGTTTCATCGTCAATAAGAAGGTCAGAGGGATACAGTGAATTTGAAGTGAAGCATCGGAATCAATAACTAGTGTCTCAGGAGTGGTTAAAAGCATAGACAGTAAGAAGAGTCAGTTTTCTTGTACTTAAGTAGGCATTGTGCCTTTTGTATTTAATTCCGATGCAATTTCTGTGTTTCATCGTCAATAAGAAGGTCAGAGGGATACAGTAAACCTTAAGTGAAGCATCGGAATCTATAACTAGTGTCACAGAAGTGGTTCAAAACATAGACAGTGAGAAGAGTCAGTTTTCTTGTACTTAAGTCGGCATTGTGCCTTTTCTATTTAATTCCGATGCAATTTCTGTGTTTCATCAACAATAAGAAGGTCAGAGGGATACAGTAAACCTGAAGTGAAGTATCGGAATCTATAACTCGTGTCACAGGAGTGGTTCAAAACATAGACAGTAAGAAGAGTCAGTTTTCTTTTAGTTATGTCGGCATTGTTAATTTTCTATTTAATTCCGATGCAATTTCAATGTTTCATCGTCTATAAGACCGTTAGAGGGATACAGTAAACCTGAAGTGAAGCATCTGAATCTATAACTAGTGTCACAGGAATGGTTCAAAACATAGACAGTAAGAAGAGTCAGTTTTCTTGTACTTAAGTCGGCATTGTGCCTTTGGGGTTTGATTCCGATGCAATTTCTGTGTTTCATCAACAATAACAAGGTCAGAGGGATACAGTAAACCTGAAGTGAAGCATCGGAATCTATAACTAGTGTCACAGGAATGGTTCAAAACATAGACAGTAAGAAGAGTCAATTTTCTTGTAATTAAGTCGACATTGTTCCTTTTTTATTTAATTCCGATGCAATTTCTATGTTTCATCGTCAATAAGAAGGTCAGAGGGATACAGTAAACCTGAAGTGATGCATCGGAATCTATAACTAGTGTCACAGGAATGGTTCAAAACATAGACAGTAAGAAGAGTCAATTTTCTTGTAATTAAGTCGACATTGTTCCTTTTTTATTTAATTCCGATGCAATTTCTATGTTTCATCGTCAATAAGAAGGTCAGAGGGATACAGTAAACCTGAAGTGAAGCATTGGAATCTATAACTAGTGTCACTGGAATGGATCAACACATAGACAGTCAGAAGAGTCAGTTTTCTTGTACTTAAGTCGGCATTGTGCCTTTTGTATTAAATTCCGAAGCAATTTCTGTGATTCATTGTCAATAAGAAGGTCAGAGGGAGACAGTAAACCTGGAGTATAGCGTCGGAATCTATAACTAGTGTCACATGAATGGTTCAAAACATAGACAGTAAGAAGGGTCAGTTTTCTTGTACTTAAGTCGGCATTGTGCCTTTTGTATTTAATTCCGATGCAATTTCTGTGTTTCATCGTCAATAAGAAGGTCAGAGGGATACAGTAAACCTGAAGTGATGCATCGGAATCTATAACTATGGTCACAGGAATGGTTCAAAACGTAAACAGTAAGAAGAGTCAGTTTTCTTGTACTTAAGTCGGCATTGAGCCATTTCTATTTAAGTACGATGCAATTTCAGTGTTTCATCGTCAATAAGAAGGTCAGAGGGATACAGTGAATTTGAAGTGAAGCATCGGAATCAATAACTAGTGTCTCAGGAGTGGTTCAAAGCATAGACAGTAAGAAGAGTCAGTTTTCTTGTACTTAAGTCGGCAATGTTCCTTTTGTATTTAATTCCGTCGCAATTTCTGTGTTTCATCGTCAATAAGAAGGTCAGAGGGATACAGTAAACCTGAAGTGAAGCATCTGAATCTATAACTAGTGTCACAGGAATGGTTCAAAACATAGACAGTATGAAGGGTCAGTTTTCTTGTACTTAAGTCGGCATTGTGCGTTTTGTATTTATTTCCGATGCAATTTCTGTGTTTCATCGTCAATAAGAAGGTCGAAGGAATACAGTAAACCTGAAGTGAAGCCTCGGAATCTATAACTAGTGTCACAGGTATGGTTCGAAACATAGACAGTAAGAAAAGTCAGTTTTGTTGTACTTAAGTCGTCATTGTGCCATTTATATTTAATTCCGACGCAATATCTGTGTTTCTTCGTCAATAAGAAGGTCAGAGGGATACACTAAACCTGAAGTGAAGCATCGGAATCTATAACTAGTGTCACAGGAATGGTTTAAAACATAGACTGTATGAAGAGTCAGTCCTCTTGTACTTAAGTCGGAATTGTGATTTTTTTATTTATTTCCGATGCAATTTCTGTAATTCATCGTCAATAAGAAGGTCGAAGGAGTACAGTAAACCTAAAGTGAAGCATCGGAATCTATAACTAGTGTCACAGATATGGTTCAAAACATAGACAGTAAGAAGAGTCAGTTTTGTTGTACTTAAGTCGTCATTGTACGATTTATATTTAAATCCGACGCAATTTCTGTGTTTCATCGTCAATAAGAAGGTCAGAGGGATACAGTAAACCTGAAGTGAAGCATCTGAATCTATAACTAGTGTCACAGGAATGGTTCAAAACATAGACAGTAAGGAGGGTCAGTTTTCTAGTACTTAAGTCGGTATTGTGCCTTTCGTATTTAACTCCGATGCAATTTCTGTGTTTCATCGTCAATAAGAAGGTCAGAGGGATACAGTAAACCTAAAGTGAAGCATCGGAATCTATAACTAGTGTCACAGGAATGGTTCAAAACATAGACAGTGAGAAGAGTCAGTTTTCTTGTACTTAAGTCGGCATTGTGATTTTTGTATTTAATTCCGATGCAATTTCAGTTTTTCATCGTCAATAAGAAGGTCAGAGGGATACAGTAAACCTGAAGTGAAGCATCGGAATCTATATTTAGTGTCACAGGAATGGTTCAAAACATAGACAGTAAGAAGTGTCAGTTGTCTTGAACTTAAGTCGGCATTGTGCCTTTTCTATTTAATTCCGATGCAATTTCTGTGTTTCATCGTCAATTACAAGGTCAGAGGGATACAGTAAACCTGAAGTGATGCATCGGAATCTATAACTAGTGTCACAGGAATGGTTCAAAACATAGACAGTAAGAAGAGTCAATTTTCTTGTACTTATGTCGGCATTGTTCCTTTTTTATTTAATTCCGATGCAATTTCTATGTTTCATCGTCAATAAGAAGGTCAGAGGGATACAGTAAACCTGAAGTGAAGCATTGGAATCTATAACTAGTGTCACTGGAATGGATCAACACATAGACAGTAAGAAGAGTCAGTTTTCTTGTACTTAAGTCGGCATTGTGCCTTTTGTATTAAATTCCGAAGCAATTTCTGTGATTCATTGTCAATAAGAAGGTCAGAGGGAGACAGTAAACCTGGAGTAAAGCATCGGAATCTATAACTAGTGTCACATGAATGGTTCAAAACATAGACAGTAAGAAGAGTCAGTTTTCTTGTACTTAAGTCGGCATTGTGCCTTTTGTATTTAATTCCGATGCAATTTCTGTGTTTCATCGTCAATAAGAAGCTCAGAGGGATACAGTAAACCTGAAGTGATGCATCGGAATCTATAACTAGTGTCTCAGGAATGGTTCAAACATAAACAGTACGAAGAGTCAGTTTTCTTGTACTTAAGTCGGCATTGTGCCATATCTATTTAAGTCCGACGCAATTTCAGTGTTTCATCGTCAATAAGAAGGTCAGAGGGATACAGTGAGTTTGATGTGAAGCATCGGAATCAATAACTAGTGTCTCAGGAGTGGTTCAAAGCATAGACAGTAAGAAGAGTCAGTTTTCTTGTACTTATGTCGGCAATGTTCCTTTTGTATTCAATTCCGTTGCAATTTCTGTGTTTCATCGTCAATAAGAAGGTCAGAGGGATACAGTAAACCTGAAGTGAAGCATCTGAATCTATAACTAGTGTCACAGGAATGGTTCAAAACATAGACAGTAAGAAGGGTCAGTTTTCTTGTACTTAAGTCGGCATTGTGCGTTTTGTATTTAATTCCGATGCAATTTCTGTGTTTCATCGTCAATAAGAAGGTCGAAGGAATACAGTAAACCTGAAGTGAAGCATCGGAATCTATAACTAGTGTCACAGGTATGGTTCGAAACATAGACAGTAAGAAAAGTCAGTTTTGTTGTACTTAAGTCGTCATTGTGCCATTTATATTTAATTCCGACGCAATATCTGTGTTTCTTCGTCAATAAGAAGGTCAGAGGGATACACTAAACCTGAAGTGAAGCATCGGAATCTATAACTAGTGTCACAGGAATGGTTTAAAACATAGACTGTATGAAGAGTCAGTCCTCTTGTACTTAAGTCGGAATTGGGCCTTTTTTATTTATTTCCGATGCAATTTCTGTGTTTCATCGTCAATAAGAAGGTCGAAGGAGTACAGTAAACCTAAAGTGAAGCATCGGAATCTATAACTAGTGTCACAGATATGGTTCAAAACATAGACAGTAAGAAGAGTCAGTTTTGTTGTAGTTAAGTCGTCATTGTACGATTTATATTTAATTCCGACGCAATTTCTGTGTTTCATCGTCAATAAGAAGGTCAGAGGGATACAGTAAACCTGAAGTGAAGCATCTGAATCTATAACTAGTGTCACAGGAATGGTTCAAAACATAGACAGTAAGAAGAGTCAGTTTTCTTGTACTTAAGTTGGCATTGTGCCTTTTGTATTTAATTCCGATGCAATTTCTGTGTTTCATCGTCAATAAGAAGGTCGAAGGAATACAGTAACCGCGAGTGAAGCATCGGAATGTATAACTAGGGTCACAGGTATGGTTCAAAGCATAGACCGTAAGAAGAGTCAGTTTTGTTGTACTTAAGTCGTCATTGTTCCATTTATATTTAATTCCGACGCAATATCTGTGTTTCTTCGTCAATAAGAAGGTCAGAGGGATACAGTAAACCTGAAGTGAAGCATCGGAATCTATAACTAGTGTCACAGGAATGGTTTAAAACATAGACAATAAGAAGAGTCAGTTTTCTTGCACTTAAGTCGGCATTGTGCCATTTGTATTCAAGTCCCATGCAATTTCAGTGTTTCATCGTCAATAAGAAGGTCAGAGGGATACAGTGAATTTGAAGTGAAGGATCGGAATCTATAACTAGTGTCTCAGGAGTGGTTCAAAGCATAGACAGTAAGAAGAGGCAGTTTTCTTGTACTTAAGTCGGCAAAGTTCCTTTTGTATTTAATTCCGATGCAATTTCTGTGTTTCATCGTCAATAAGAAGGTCACAGGGATACAGTAAACCTGAAGTGAAGCATCTGTATCTATAACTAGTGTCAGAGGAATGGTTCAAAACATAGACAGTAAGAAGAGTCAGTTTTCTTGTACTTAAGTCGGCATTGTGCCTTTTGTATTTAATTCCGATGCAATATCTGTGTTTCTTCGTCAATAAGAAAGTCAGAGGGATACAGGAAACCTGAAGTGAAGCATCGGAATCTAAAACTAGTGTCACAGGAATGGTTTAAAACATAGACTGTATGAAGAGTCAGTCTTCTTGTACTTAAGTCGGCATTGTGCTTTTTGTATTTAACTCCGATGCAATTTCTGTGTTTCATCGTCAATAAGAAGGTCAGAGGTATACAGTAAACCTTAAGTGAAGCATCGGAATCTATAACTAGTGTCACAGAAGTGGTTCAAAACATAGACAGTGAGAAGAGTCAGTTTTCTTGTACTTAAGTCGGCATTGTGCCTTTTCTATTTAATTCCGATGCAATTTCTGTGTTTCATCAACAATAAGAAGGTCAGAGGGATAGAGTAAACCTGAAGTGAAGTATCGGAATCTATAACTCGTGTCACAGGAGTAGTTCAAAACATAGACAGTAAGAAGAGTCAGTTTTCTTTTAGTTAAGTCGGCATTGTTAATTTTCTATTTAATTCCGATGCAATTTCAATGTTTCATCGTCAATAAGACCGTTAGAGGGATACAGTAAACCTGAAGTGAAGCATCGGAATCTATAACTAGTGTCACAGGAATGGTTCAAAACATAGACAGTAAGAAGAGTCAGTTTTCTTGTACTTAAGTCGGCATTGTGCCTTTGGGGTTTGATTCCGATGCAATTTCTGTGTTTCATCAACAATAAGAAGGTCAGAGGGATACAGTAAACCTGAAGTGAAGCATCGGAATCTATAACTAGTGTCACAGGAATGGTTCAAAACATAGACAGTAAGAAGAGTCAGTTCTCTTGTACTTAAGTCGTCATTGTGCTTTTTGTATTTAATTCCGATGCAATTTCAGTGTTTCATCGTCAATAAGAAGGTCAGAGGCATACAGTAAACCTGAAGTGAAGCATCGGAATCTATATTTAGTGTCACAGGAATGGTTCAAAACATAGACAGTAAGAAGTGTCAGTTGTCTTGAACTTAAGTCGGCATTGTGCCTCTTCTATTTAATTCCGATGCAATTTCTGGGTTTCATCGTCAATTACAAGGTCAGAGGGATACAGTAAACCTGAAGTGATGCATCGGAATCTATAACTAGTGTCACAGGAATTGTTCAAAACATAGACAGTAAGAAGAGTCAATTTTCTTGTACTTAAGTCGGCATTGTTCCTTTTTTATTTAATTCCGATGCAATTTCTATGTTTCATCGTCAATACGAAGGTCAGAGGGATACAGTAAACCTGAAGTGAAGCATTGGAATCTATAACTAGTGTCACTGGAATGGATCAACACATAGACAGTAAGAAGAGTCAGTTTTCTTGTACTTAAGTCGGCATTGTGCCTTTTGTATTAAATTCCGAAGCAATTTCTGTGATTCATTTTCAATAAGAAGGTCAGAGGGAGACAGTAAACCTGGAGTATAGCATCGGAATCTATAACTAGTGTCACATGAATGGTTCAAAACATAGACAGTAAGAAGAGTCAGTTTTCTTGTACTTAAGTCGGCATTGTGCCTTTTGTATTTAATTCCGATGCAATTTCTGTGTCTCATCGTCAATAAGAAGGTCAGAGGGATACAGTAAACCTGAAGTGATGCATCGGAATCTATAACTATGGTCACAGGAATGGTTCAAAACATAAACAGTAAGAAGAGTCAGTTTTCTTGTACTTAAGTCGGCATTGTGCCATTTCTATTTAAGTCCGATGCAATTTCAGTGTTTCATCGTCAATAAGAAGGTCAGAGGGATACAGTGAATTTGAAGTGAAGCATCGGAATCAATAACTAGTGTCTCAGGAGTGGTTCAAAGCATAGACAGTAAGAAGAGTCAGTTTTCTTGTACTTAAGTCGGCAATGTTCCTTTTGTATTTAATTCCGTTGCAATTTCTGTGTTTCATCGTCAATAAGAAGGTCAGAGGGATACAGTAAACCTGAAGTGAAGCATCTGAATCTGTAACTAGTGTCACAGGAATGGTTCAAAACATAGACAGTAAGAAGTGTCAGTTGTCTTGAACTTAAGTCGGCATTGTGCCTTTTCTATTTAATTCCGATGCAATTTCTGTGTTTCATCGTCAATTACAAGGTCAGAGGGATACAGTAAACCTGAAGTGAAGCCTCGGAATCTATAACTAGTGTCACAGGTATGGTTCGAAACATAGACAGTAAGAAAAGTCAGTTTTGTTGTACTTAAGTCGTCTTTGTGCCATTTATATTTAATTCCGACGCAATATCTGTGTTTCTTCGTCAATAAGAAGGTCAGAGGGATACACTAAACCTGAAGTGAAGCATCGGAATCTATAACTAGTGTCACAGGAATGGTTTAAAACATAGACTGTATGAAGAGTCAGTCCTCTTGTACTTAAGGCGGAATTGTGCCTTTTTTATTTATTTCCGATGCAATTTCTGTGTTTCATCGTCAATAAGAAGGTCGAAGGAGTACAGTAAACCTAAAGTGAAGCATCGGAATCTATAACTAGTGTCACAGATATGGTTCAAAACACAGACAGTAAGAAGAGTCAGTTTTGTTGTACTTAAGTCGTCATTGTACGATTTATATTTAAATCCGACGCAATTTCTGTGTTTCATCGTCAATAAGAAGGTCAGAGGGATACAGTAAACCTGAAGTGAAGCATCTGAATCTATAACTAGTGTCACAGGAATGGTTCAAAACATAGACAGTAAGAAGGGTCAGTTTTCTTGTACTTAAGTCGGTATTGTGCCTTTCGTATTTAACTCCGATGCAATTTCTGTGTTTCATCGTCAATAAGAAGGTCAGAGGGATACAGTAAACCTGAAGTGAAGCATCGGAATCAATAACTAGTGTCACAGGAATGGTTCAAAACATAGGCAGTGAGAAGAGTCAGTTTTGTTGTACTTAAGTCGTCATTGTACGATTTATATTTAATTCCGACGCAATTTCTGTGTTTCATCGTCAATAAGAAGGTCAGAGGGATACAGTAAACCTGAAGTGAAGCATCTGAATCCATAACTAGTGTCACAGGAATGGTTCAAAACATAGACAGTAAGAAGAGTCAGTTTTCTTGTACTTAAGTCGGTATTGTGCCTTTCGTATTTAACTCCGATGCAATTTCTCTGTTTCATCGTCCATAAGAAGGTCAGAGGGATACAGTAAACCTGAAGTGAAGCATCGGAATTTATAACTAGTGTCACAGGAATGGTTCAAAACATAGACAGTGAGAAGAGTCAGTTTTCTTGTACTTAAGTCGGCATTGTGCCTTTTCTATTTAATTCCGATGCAATTTCTGTGTTTCATCGTCAATAAGAAGGTCAGAGGGATACAGTAAACCTGAAGTGAAGCAACGGACTCTACAATTAGTGTCACATGAATGGTTCAAAACGTAGGCAGTAAGAACAGTCAGTTTTCTTGTACTTAAGTCGGCATTGTGACTTTTGTATTAAATTCCGAAGCAATTTCTGTGATTCATTGTCAATAAGAAGGTCAGAGGGAGACAGTAAACCTGGAGTAAAGCGTAGGAATCTATAACTAGTGTCACATGAATGGTTCAAAACATAGACAGTAAGAAGAGTCAGTTTTCTTGTACTTAAGTCGGCATTGTGCCCTTTGTATTTAATTCCGATGCAATTTCTGTGTTTCATCGTCAATAAGAAGCTCAGAGGGATACAGTAAACCTGAAGTGATGCATCGGAATCTATAACTATGGTCACAGGAATGGTTCAAACATAAACAGTAAGAAGAGTCAGTTTTCTTGTACTTAAGTCGGCATTGTGCCATTTCTATTTAAGTCCGATGCAATTTCAGTGTTTCATCGTCAATAAGAAGGTCAGAGGGATACAGTGAATTTGATGTGAGGCATCGGAATCAATAACTAGTGTCTCAGGAGTGGTTCAAAGCATAGACAGTAAGAAGAGTCAGTTTTCTTGTACTTAAGTCGGCAATGTTCCTTTTGTATTTAATTCCGTTGCAATTTCTGTGTTTCATCGTCAATAAGAAGGTCAGAGGGATACTGTAAACCTGAAGTGAAGCATCTGAATCTATAACTAGTGTCACAGGAATGGTTCAAAACATAGACAGTAAGAATGGTCAGTTTTCTTGTACTTAAGTCGGCATTGTGCGTTTTGTATTTAATTCCGATGCAATTTCTGTGTTTCATCGTCAATAAGAAGGTCGAAGGAATACAGTAAACCTGAAGTGAAGCATTGGAATCTATAACTAGTGTCACAGGTATGGTTCGAAACATAGACAGTAAGAAAAGTCAGTTTTGTTGTACTTAAGTCGCCATTGTGCCATTTATATTTAATTCCGACGCAATATCTGTGTTTCTTCGTCAATAAGAAGGTCAGAGGGATACACTAAACCTGAAGTGAAGCATCGGAATCTATAACTAGTGTCACAGGAATGGTTTAAAACATAGACTGTATGAAAGTCAGTCGTCTTGTACTTAAGTCGGAATTGGGCCTTTTTTATTTATTTCCGATGCAATTTCTGTGTTTCATCGTCAATAAGAAGGTCGAAGGAGTACAGTAAATCTAAAGTGAAGCATAGGAATCTATAACTAGTGTCACAGATATGATTCAAAACATAGACAGTAAGAAGAGTCAGTTTTGTTGTACTTAAGTCGTCATTGTACGATTTATATTTAATTCCGACGCAATTTCTGTGTTTCATCGTCAATAAGAAGGTCAGAGGGATACAGTAAACCTGAAGTGAAGCATCTGAATCTATAACTAGTGTCACAGGAATGGTTCAAAACATAGACAGTAAGAAGAGTCAGTTTTCTTGTACTTAAGTCGGTATTGTGCCTTTCGTATTTAACTCCGATGCAATTTCTCTGTTTCATCGTCCATAAGAAGGTCAGAGGGATACAGTAAACCTGAAGTGAAGCATCGGAATCTATAACTAGTGTCACAGGAATGGTTCAAAACATAGACAGTGAGAAGAGTCAGTTTTCTTGTACTTAAGTCGGCATTGTGCCTTTTCTATTTAATTCCGATGCAATTTCTGTGTTTCATCGTCAATAAGAAGGTCAGAGGGATACAGTAAACCTGAAGTGAAGCAACGGACTCTACAATTAGTGTCACATGAATGGTTCAAAACGTAGGCAGTAAGAACAGTCAGTTTTCTTGTACTTAAGTCGGCATTGTGCGTTTTGCATTTAATTCCGATGCGATTTCGGTGTTTCATCGTCAATAAGAAGGTCAGAGGGATACAGTAAACCTGAAGTGAAGCATCTGAATCTATAACTAGTGTCACAGGAATGGTTCAAAACGTAGAAAGTAAGAAGAGTCAGTTTTCTTGTACTTAAGTCGACATTGTGCCTTTTGTATTTAATTCCGTTGCAATTTCAGTGTTTCATCGTCAATAAGAAGGTCAGAGGGATACAGTAAACCTGAGGTGAAGCATCGGAATCTGTAACTAGTGTCACAGGAATGGTTCAAAACATAGACAGTAAGAAGAGCCAGTTTTCGTGTACTTAAGTCGGCATTGTGCCTTTTGTATTTAATTCCGATGCAATTTCTGTGATTCATCGTCAATAAGAAGGTCAGAGGGATACAGCAAACCTGAAGTGAATCATCGGAATCTATATCAAGTGTTACAGGAGAGGTTCAAAACATAGACAGTAAAAGGCGTCAGTTTTCTTGTACTTAAGTCGGCATTTTGCCTTTTGTATTTAATTCCGACGAAATTTCTTTGTTTCATCGTCAATAAGAGGGTCAGAGGGATACAGTAAACCTGAAGTGAAGCATCGAATGTATAACTAGTGTCACAGGAATGGTTCAAAACATGGACAGTAAGAAGAGTCAGTTTTCTTGTACTTAAGTCGGCATTGTGCCTTTTCTATTTAATTCCGATGCAATTTCTGTGTTTAATCGTCAATAAGAATGTCAGAGGGATACAGTAAAAATGAAGTGAAGCATCGGAATCTATTACTTGTGTCACAGGAATGGATCAAAATATAGACAGTAAGAAGAGTCAGTCTTCTAGTACTTAAGTCGGTATTGTGCCTTTTGTATTTACCTCTGTTGAGATTTCTGTGTTTCATCGTCAATAAGAAGGTCAGAGGGATACAGTAGACCTGAAGAGAAGCATCGGATTCTATAACTAGTGTCACAGGAATGGTTCAAAGCATAGACAGTAAGAAGAGTCAGTTTTCTTGTACTTATGTCGGCATTGTGCCTTTTGTATTGAATTCAGATGCAATTTCTGTGTTTCATCAACAATAAGAAGGTCAGAGGGATACAGTAAACCTGAAGTGAAGCATCGGAATTTATAACTAGTGTCACAGGAGTGGTTCAAAACATAGACAGTAAGAAGAATCAGTTTTCTTGTACTTAAGTCGGCATTGATCCTTTTCTATTTAATTCCGATGCAATTTCTATGTTTCATCGTCAATAAGACGGTTAGAGGGATACAGTAAACCTGAAGTGAAGCATCGGAATCTATAATTAGTGTCACAGGAATGGTTCAAAGCATAGATAGTAAGAAGAGTCAGTTTTCTTGTACTTAAGACGGCATTGTGCCTTTTCTATTTAATTCCGATGCAATTTCTGTGTTTAATCGTCAATAAGAATGTCAGAGGGATACAGTAAAAATGAAGTGAAGCATCGGAATCTATTACTTGTGTCACAGGAATGGATCAAAATATAGACAGTAAGAAGAGTCAGTTTTCTAGTACTTAAGTCGACATTGTGCCTTTTGTATTTAATTCCGTTGCAATTTCAGTGTTACATCGTCAATAAGAAGGTCAGAGGGATACAGTAAACCTGAGGTGAAGCATCGGAATCTATAACTAGTCTCACAGGAATGGTACAAAACATAGACAGTAAGAAGAGTCAGTTTTCTTGTACTTAAGTCGGCATTGTGCCTTTTCTATTTAATTCCGATGCAATTTCTGTGTTTAATCGTCAATAAGAATGTCAGAGGGATACAGTAAAAATGAAGTGAAGCATCGGAATCTATTACTTGTGTCACAGGAATGGATCAAAATATTGACGGTAAGAAGAGTCAGTTTTCTAGTACTTAAGTCGGTATTGTGCCTTTTGTATTTAACTCCGTTGAGATTTCTGTGTTTCATCGTCAATATGAAGGTCCGAGGGATACAGTTAACCTGAAGTGAAGCATCGGAATCTATAACTAGTGTCACATGAATGTTTCAAAATAAAGACAGTATGAAGAGTCAGTTTTCTAGTACTTAAGTCGGCATAGTGCCTTTGTATTTAATTCCGATGCAATTTCAGTGTTTCATCGTCAATAAGAAGGTCAGAGGGATACAGTAGACCTGAAGAGAAGCATCGGATTCTATAACTAGTGTCACAGGAATGGTTCAAAGCATAGACAGTAAGAAGAGTCAGTTTTCTTGTACTTATGTCGGCATTGTGCCTTTTGTATTGAATTCAGATGCAATTTCTGTGTTTCATCAACAATAAGAAGGTCAGAGGGATACAGTAAACCTGAAGTGAAGCATCGGAATTTATAACTAGTGTCACAGGAGTGGTTCAAAACATAGACAGTAAGAAGAATCAGTTTTCTTGTACTTAAGTCGGCATTGATCCTTTTCTATTTAATTCCGATGCAATTTCTATGTTTCATCGTCAATAAGACGGTTAGAGGGATACAGTAAACCTGAAGTGAAGCATCGGAATCTATAATTAGTGTCCCAGGAATGGTTCAAAGCATAGATAGTAAGAAGAGTCAGTTTTCTTGTACTTAAGTCGGCATTGTGCCATTTGTATTTGATTCCGACGCAATTTCTGTGTTTCATCAACAATAAGAAGGTCAGAGGGATACAGTTAACCTGAAGTGAAGCATCGGAAACTATAACTAGTGTCACATGAATGGTTCGAAACATAGACAGTAAGAAGAGTCAGTTTTCTTGTACTGAAGTCAGTATTGTGCTTTTTGTATTTAATTCCGATGCAATATCAGTGTTTCATCGTCAATAAGAAGGTCAGAGGGATACAGTAAACCTGCTGTGAAGCATCGGAGTCTATATTTAGTGGCACAGGAATGGTTCAAAACAAAGACAGTAAGAAGAGTCAGTTTTCTTGAACTTAAGTCGGCATTGTGCCTTTTCTATTTAATTCCAATGCAATTTTTGTGTTTCATCGTCAAGAACAAGGTCAGAGGGATACAGTAAACCCGAAGCGAAGCATCGAATCTATAACTAGTGTCACAGGAGTGGTTCTAAACATAGACAGTAAGAAGAGGCAATTTTCTTGTACTTAAGTCGTCATTGTTCCTATTCTATTTAATTCCGATGCAATTTCTATGTTTCATCGTCAATAAGAAGGTCAGAGGGATACAGTAAACCTGAAGTGAAGCGTCATAATCTATACCTAGTGTCTCAGGAATGGTTCAACACATAGACAGTAAGAAGAGTCAGTTTTCTTGTACTTAAGTCGGCATTTTGCCATTTGTATTTAAGTCACATACAATTTCAGTGTTTCATCGACAATAAGAAGGTCAGAGGGATACAGTGAATTTGAAGTGAAGCATCGGAATATATAACTAGTGTCTCAGGAGTGGTTCAAAGCATAGACAGTAAGAAGAGTCAGTTTTCTTGTACTTAAGTCGGCAATGTGCCCTTTGTATTTAATTCCGATGCAATTTCTGTGTTTCATCGTCAATAAGAAGGTCAGAAGGATACAGTAAACCTGAAGTGAAGCATCTGAATCTATAAGTAGTGTCACAGGAATGGTTCAAAACATAGACAGTAAGACGAGTCAGTTTTCTTGTACTTAAGTCGGCATTGTGCCTTTTGTATTTCATTCCGATGCAATTTCTGTGTTTCATCGTCAATAAGAAGGTCGAAGGAATACAGTAAACCTGAAGTGAAGCATCGGAATCTATATCTAGTGTCACAGGTATGGTTCAAAACATAGACAGTAAGAAGAGTTAGTTTTGTTGTACTTAAGTCGTCATTTGCCATTTATATTTAATTCCGACGCAATATCTGTGTTTCTTCGGCAATAAGAAGGTCAGAGGGATACAGTAAACCTGAAGTGAAGCATCGGAATCTATAACTAGTGTTACAGGAATGGTTCAAAACATAGACTGTATGAAGAGTCAGTTTTCTTGTACTTAAGTCGGCATTGTGCCTTTTGTATTTAACTCCGATGCAATTTCTGTGTTTCATCGTCAATAAGAAGGTCAGAGGGTACAGTAAACCTGAAGTGAAGCATCGGAATCTATAACTAGTGTCACAGGATTGGTTCAAAACATAGACAGTGAGAAGAGTCAGTTTTCTTCTACTTAAGTCGGCATTGTGCCTTTTCCATTTAATTCCGATGCAATTTTTGTGTTTCGTCGTCAATAAGAAGGTCAGAGGGATACAGTAAACCTGAAGTGAAGCAACGGAATCTATAACTAGTGTCACACGAATGGTTCAAAACATAGACAGTAAGAAGAGTCAGTTTTCTAGTACTTTAGTCGGTATTGTGCCTTTTCTATTTAATTCCGATGCAATTTCTGTGTTTAATCGTCAATAAGAAGGTCAGAGGGATACAGTAGACCTGAAGTGAAGCATCGGGATCTATAACTAGTGTCACAGGAATGGCTCAAAGCATAGATAGTAAGACGAGTCAGTTTTCTTGTACTTAAGTCGGCATTGTGCCATTTGTATTTGATTCCGTTGCAATTTCTGTGTTTCATCGTCAATAAGAAGGTCAGAGGGGTACAGTAAACCTGAAGTGAAGCATCGGAATCTATAACTAGTGTCACATGAATGGTTCAGAACATAGATAGTAAGAAGAGTCAGTTTTCTTGTACTGTAGTCGGCATTGTGCTTTTTGTATTTAATTCCGATGCAATTTCTATGTTTCATCGTCAATAAGAAGGTCAGAGGGATACAGTAAACCTGAAGTGAAGCGTCATAATCTATAACTAGTGTCTCAGGAATGGATCAACACATAGACAGTAAGAAGAGTCAGTTTTCTTGTACTTAAGTCGGCATTGTGCCTTTTGTATTTTTTTCCGAAGCAATTTATGTGATTCATTGACTATAAGAAGGTCAGAGGGATACAGTAAACCTGGAGTAAAGCATCGGAATCAATAACTAGTGTCACATGAATGGTTCAAAACATAGACAGTAAGAAGAGTCAGGTTTCTGGTACTTAAGTCGGCATTGTGCCTTTTGTATTTAATTCCGACGCAATTTCTGTGTTTCATCGTCAATAAGAAGGTCAGAGGGATACAGTAAACCTGAAGTGAAGCATCGGAATCTATAACTAGTGTCACAGGAATGGTTCAAATATAGACAGTAAGAAGAGTCAGTTTTCTTGTACTTAAGTCGGCGTTGTGCCTCTTGTATTTAATTCCGATGCAATTTCTGTGTTTCATCGTCAATAAGAAGGTCCGAGGGATACAGTAAACCTGAAGTGAAGCATCTGAATCTATAACTAGTGTCACAGGAATGGTTCAAAACATAGACAGTAAGAAGAGTCTATTTTCTTGTACTTAAGTCGGCTTTGTGCCTTTTGTATTTAATTCCGATGCAATTTCTGTGTTTCATCGCAATAAGGAGGTCAGAGGAATACAGTAAACCTGAAGTAAAGCATCGGAATCTATAACTAGTGTCACAGGAATGGTTCAAAACATAGACAGTAAGAAGAGTCAGTTTTCTTGTACTTAAGTCGTCATTGTGCCATTTGTATTTAATTCCGACGCAATATCTGTGTTTCTTCGTCAATAAGAAGGTCAGAGGGATACAGTAAACCTGAAGTGAAGCATCGGAATTTACAATTAGTGTCACATGAATGGTTCAAAACATAAACAGTAAGAAGAGTCAGTTTTCTTGTACTTAAGACCGCATTGTGCCTTTTGTATTTAATTCCGATGCAAATTCCGTGTTCCATCGTCAATAAGCAGGTCAGAGGGATACAGTAAACCTGAAGTGAAGCATCGGAAACTATAACTAGTGTCACAGGAATGGTTCAAAACACAGACAGTAAGAAGAGTCACTTTTCGTGTACTTAAGTCGGAATTGTGCCTTTTGTATTTGATTCCGATGCAATTTCTGTGTTTCATCGACAAAAAGAAGGTCAGAGGGATACAGTAAACCTGAAGTGAAGCATCGGAATCTATAACTAGTGTCACAGGAATGGTTCAAACGTAGACAGTAAGAAGAGTCAGTTTTCCTGTACTTAAGTCGGCGTTGTGCCTTTTGTATTTATATTCGATGCAATTTCTGTGTTTCATCGTCAATAAGAAGGTCATAGGGATACAGTAAACCTGAAGTGAAGCATCGGAATCCATAACTATGGTCACAGGAATGGTTCAAAACGTAGACATTAAGAAGAGTCAGTCTTCTAGTACTTAAGTCGGCATTGTGACTTTTCTATTTAATTCTGATGCAATTTCTGTGTTTCATCGTCAATAAGAAGGTCAGAGGGAAACAGTAAACCTGAAGTGAGCATCGGAATCTATATCTAGTGTCACAGGAAAGGTTCAAAACATAGACAGTAAGAGGCGTTAGTTTTCTTGTACTTAAGTATGCATTTTGCCTTTTGTATTTAATTCCGGTGAAATTTCTTTGTTTCATCGTCAATAAGAAGGTCAGAGGGATACAGTAAATCTGAAGTGAAGCATCGGAATCTATAACTAGTGTCACAGGAATGGTTCAATCATAGACTGTAAGAAGAGTCAGTTTTCTTGTACTTAAGTCGGCATTGTGCCTTTTGTACTTAATTCCGATGCAATTTCAATGTTTCATCGTCAATAAGAAGGTCAGAGGGATACAGTAGACCTGAAGTGAAGCATCGGGATCTATAACTAGTGTCACAGAAATGGCTCAAAGCATAGATAGTAAGACGAGTCAGTTTTCTTGTACTGTAGTCGGCATTGTGCTTTTTGTATTTAATTCCGATGCAATTTCTATGTTTCATCGTCAATAAGAAGGTCAGAGGGATACAGTAAACCTGAAGTGAAGCGTCATAATCTATAACTAGTGTCTCAGGAATGGATCAACACATAGACAGTAAGAAGAGTCAGTTTTCTTGTACTTAAGTCGGCATTGTGCCTTTTGTATTTTTTTCCGAAGCAATTTCTGTGATTCATTGACTATAAGAAGGTCAGAGGGATACAGTAAACCTGGAGTAAAGCATCGGAATCAATAACTAGTGTCACATGAATGGTTCAAAACATAGACAGTAAGAAGAGTCAGGTTTCTGGTACTTAAGTCGGCATTGTGCCTTTTGTATTTAATTCCGACGCAATTTCTGTGTTTCATCGTCAATAAGAAGGTCAGAGGGATACAGTAAACCTGAAGTGAAGCATCGGAATCTATAACTAGTGTCACAGGAATGGTTCAAATATAGACAGTAAGAAGAGTCAGTTTTCTTGTACTTAAGTCGGCGTTGTGCCTCTTGTATTTAATTCCGATGCAATTTCTGTGTTTCATCGTCAATAAGAGGGTCCGAGGGATACAGTAAACCTGAAGTGAAGCATCTGAATCTATAACTAGTGTCACAGGAATGGTTCAAAACATAGACAGTAAGAAGAGTCTATTTTCTTGTACTTAAGTCGGCTTTGTGCCTTTTGTATTTAATTCCGATGCAATTTCTGTGTTTCATCGCAATAAGGAGGTCAGAGGAATACAGTAAACCTGAAGTAAAGCATCGGAATCTATAACTAGTGTCACAGGAATGGTTCAAAACATAGACAGTAAGAAGAGTCAGTTTTCTTGTACTGAAGTCGTCATTGTGCCATATGTATTTAATTCCGACGCAATATCTGTGTTTCTTCGTCAATAAGAAGGTCAGAGGGATACAGTAAACCTGAAGTGAAGCATCGGAATTTACAATTAGTGTCACATGAATGGTTCAAAACATAAACAGTAAGAAGAGTCAGTTTTCTTGTACTTAAGACCGCATTGTGCCTTTTGTATTTAATTCCGATGCAAATTCCGTGTTCCATCGTCAATAAGCGGGTCAGAGGGATACAGTAAACCTGAAGTGAAGCATCGGAAACTATAACTAGTGTCACAGGAATGGTTCAAAACACAGACAGTAAGAAGAGTCACTTTTCGTGTACTTAAGTCGGAATTGTGCCTTTTGTATTTGATTCCGATGCAATTTCTGTGTTTCATCGTCAAAAAGAAGGTCAGAGGGATACAGTAAACCTGAAGTGAAGCATCGGAATCTACAACTAGTGTCACAGGAATGGTTCAAACGTAGACAGTAAGAAGAGTCAGTTTTCCTGTACTTAAGTCGGCGTTGTGCCTTTTGTATTTATATTCGATGCAATTTCTGTGTTTCATCGTCAATAAGAAGGTCATAGGGATAACGTAAACCTGAAGTGAAGCATCGGAATCCATAACTATGGTCACAGGAATGGTTCAAAACGTAGACATTAAGAAGAGTCAGTTTTCTTGTACTTAAGTCGGCATTGTGCCATTTGTATTTACGTCCGATACAATTCCAGTGTTTCATCGTCAATAAGAAGGTCAGAGGGATACAGTGAATCTAAAGTGAAGCATCAGAGTCTATAACTAGTGTCACAGGACTGGTTCAAAGCATAGACAGTAAGAAGAGTCAGTTTTCTTGTACTTAAGTCGGCATTGTGCCTTTAGTACTTAATTCCGATGCAATTTCCGTGTTTCATCGTCAATAAGATGGTCAGAGGAATACAGTAAACCTGAAGTGAAGCATCGGAATCTATAACTAGTGTCACAGGAATGGTTCAAAGCATAGACAGTAAGAAGAGTCAGTTTTCTTGTACTTAAGTCGGCGTCGGGCCTTTTCTATTTAATTCCGATGCAATTTCTGTGTTTAATCGTCAATTAGAAAGTCAGAGGGTTACAGTAAATATGAAGTGAAGCATCGGAATCTATAACTAGTGTCACAGGAATGGTTCAAAACATAGACAGTAAGAAGAGTCAGTTTTCTTGTACTTAAGTCGGCATTGTGCCTTTTGTATTTAACTCCGATGAAATTTCTGTGTTTCATCGTCAATAAGGAGGTCAGAGGAATACAGTAAACCTGAAGTGAAGCATCGGAATCTATAACTAGTGTCACAGGAATGGTTCAAATCATAGACAGTAAGAAGAGTCAGTATTCTTGTACTTAAGTCGGCATTGTGCCTTTTGAATTTAATTGCGATGCAATTTCTGTGTTTCATCGTCAACAAAAAAGTCGGAGGGATGCAGTAAAGCTGAAGTGAAGCATCGGAATCTATAAGTAGTGTCTCAGGAATGGTTCAAATCATAGACAGTAAGAAGAGTCAGTTTTCTTGTACTTAAGTCGGCATTGTGACTTTTGTAATAAATCCGATGCAATTTCTGTGTTTCATCGTCAATAAGAAGGTCAGAGGGATACAGTAAACCTGAGGTGAAGCATCGGAATCTATAACTTGTGTCACAGGAATGGTTCACAACATAGACAGTAAGAAGAGTCATTTTTCTTGTACTTAAGTCGGCATTGTGCCTTTTGTAATTAACTCCGATGAAATTTCTGTGTTTCATCGTCAATAAGGAGGTCAGAGGAATACAGTAAACCTGAAGTGAAGCATCGGAATCCATAACTAGTGTCACAGGAATGGTTCAAATCATAGACAGTAAAAAGAGTCAGTATTCTTGTACTTAAGTCGGCATTGTGCCTTTTGTATTTAATTGCGATGCAATTTCTGTGTTTCATCGTCAACAAAAAAGTCGGAGGGATACAGTAAACCTGAAGTGAAGCATCGAAATCTATAACTAGTGTCTCAGGAATGGTTCAAAACATAGACAGTAAGAAAAGTCAGTTTTCTTGTACTTAAGTCGACATTGTGCCTTTTGTATTTAATTCCGTTGCAATTTCAGTGTTTCATCGTCAATGAGAAGGTCAGAGGGATACAGTAAACCTGAGGTGAAGCATCGGAATCTATAACTTGTGTCACAGGAATGGTTCACAACATAGACAGTAAGAAGAGTCATTTTTCTTGTACTTAAGTCGGCATTGTGGCTTTTCTATTTAAATCCGATGCAATTTCTGTGTTTCATCGTCAATAAGAAGGTCAGAGGGATGTAGTAAACCTGAAGTGAAGCATCGGAATCTATAACTAGCGTCACAGGAATGGTTCAGAACATAGACAGTAAGAAGAGTCAGTTTTCTTGTACTTAAGTGGGCATTGTGCCTTTTGTATTTACTTCCGATGAAATTTCTGTGCTTCAGCGTCAATAAGAAGGTCAGAGGGATACAGTAAACCTGAGGTGAAGCATCGGAATCTATAACTAGAGTCACAGGAATGGTTCAAAACGTAGACAGTAAGAAGAGTTAGTTTTCTTGTACATAAGTCGGCATTGTGCTTTTTTTATTTAATTCCGATGCGATTTCTACGTTTCATCGTCAATGAGAAGGTCAGAGGATTACAGTAAACGTGAAGTGAAGCATCGGAATCTATATCTAGCGTCACAGGAATGCTTCAAAACATAGACAGTAAGAAGAGTCTGTTTTCTTGTACTTAAGTCGGCATTCTGCATTTTGTATTTAATTCCGATGCAATTTCTGTGTTTCATCGTCAATAAGAAGGTCGGAGCGATACAGTAAACCTGAAGTGAAGATTCGGAATCTATAACTAGTGTCACAGGAAAGGTTCAAACATAGACAGTAAAAAGAGTCACTTTTCTTGTACTTAAGTCGGCATTGTGCCTTTTGAGTTTTATTCCGATGCAATATCTGTGTTTCTGCTTCAACAAGAAGATCAGAGGGATACAGTAAACCTGAGGTGAAGCATCGGAATCTATAACTAGTGTCACAGGAATGGTTCAAATCATAGAAAGTAAGAAGAGTCAGTTTTCTTGTACTTAAGTCGGCATTGATCCTTTTCTATTTAATTCCGATGCAATTTCTATGTTTCGTCGTCAATAAGACGGTTAGAGGGATACAGTAGACCTGTAGTGAAGCATCGGAATCTACGACTAGTGTCACAGGAATGGCTCAAAGCATAGATAGTAAGAAGAGTCAGTTTTCTTGTACTTAAGTCGGCATTGTGCCATTTGTATTTGATTCCGTTGCAATTTCTGTGTTTCATCAACAATAAGAAGGTCAGAGGGAAACAGTAAATCTGAAGTGAAGCATCGGAATCTATAACTAGTGTCACAGGAATGGTTCAAAACTTAGACAGTAAGAAGAGTCAGTTATCTTGTACTTAAGTCGACATTGTGCCTTTTGTAATTAATTCCGAAGCAATTTCTGTGTTTCATCGTCAATAAAAAGGTCAGAGGGATACAGTTAACCTGAAGTGAAGCATCGGAATCTATAACTAATGTCACATGAATGGTTCAAAACATAGACAGTAAGAAGAGTCAGTTTTATTGAACTGTAGTCGGCATTGTGCTGTTTGTATTTAATTCCGATGCAATTTCTATGTTTCATCGTCAATAAGAGTGTCAGAGCAATACAGTAAAACTGAAGTGATGCGTCATAATCTATAACTAGTGTCTCAGGAAAGGATTAACACATAGACAGTAAGAAGAGTCAGTTTTCTTGTACTTAAGTCGGCATTGTGCCTTTTGTATTTTTTTCCGAAGCAATTTCTGTGATTCATTGACTATAAGAAAGTCAGAGGGATACAGTAAACCTTAAGTGAAGCATCGGAATCTATAACTAGTGTCACAGGAATGGTTCAAATATAGACAGTAAGAAGAGTCAGTTTTCTTGACTTAAGTCGGCGTTGTGCCTCTTGTATTTAATTCCGATGCAATTTCTGTGTTTCATCGCAATAAGGAGGTCAGAGGAATACAGTAAACCTGAAGTAAAGCATCGGAATCTATAACTAGTGTCACAGGAATGGTTCAAAACATAGACAGTAAAAAGAGTCAGTTTTCTTGTACTTAAAACGTCAGTGTGCCATTTGTATTTAATTCCGACGCAATATCTGTGTTTCTTCGTCAATAAGAAGGTCAGAGGGATACAGTAAACCTGAAGTGAAGCATCGGTATCTACAATTAGTGTCACATGAATAGTTCAAAACATAGACAGTAAGAAGAGTCAGTTTTCTTGTACTTAAGTCCGCATTGTGCCTTTTGTATTTAATTCCGATGCAAATTCTGTGTTCCATCGTCAATAAGAAGGTCAGATGGATACAGTAAACCTGAAGTGAAGCAATGGAAACTATAACTAGTGTCACAGGAATGGTTCAAAACACAGACAGTGAGAAGAGTCAATTTTCGTGTACTTACGTCGGCATTGTGCCTTCTGTATTTGATTCCGATGCAATTTCTGTGTTTCATCGTCAATAAGAAGGTCAGAGGGATACAGTAAACCTGAAGTGAAGCATCTGAATCTATAACTAGTGTCACAGGAATGGTTCTAAACACAGACAGTAAGAAGAGTCAGTTTTCTTGTACTTAAGTCGGCATTGTGCCTTTAGTACTTAATACCGATGCAATTCCCGTGTTTCATCGTCAATAAGATGGTCAGAGGAATACAGTAAACCTGAAGTGAAGCATCGGAATCTATAACTAGTGTCACAGGAATGGTTCAAAACGTAGAGAGTAAGAAGAGTCAGTTTTCTTGTACTTAAAACGTCAGTGTGCCATTTGTATTTAATTCCGACGCAATATCTGTGTTTCCTAGTCAATAAGAAGGTCAGAGGGATATAGTAAACCTGAAGTGAAGCATCGGAATCTATAACTAGTGTCACAGGAATGGTTCAAAACATAGAGAGTATGAGGTGTCAGTTATCTTGTACTTAAGTCGGCATTGTGCCTTTTGTATTTACCTCCGTTGCAATTTCAGTGTTTCATCGTCAATAAGAAGGTCAGAGGGATACAGTAAACCTGAGGTGAAGCATCGGAATCTATAACTAGTGTCACAGGAATGGTTCAAAACACAGACAGTAAGAGGCGTAAGTTTTCTTGTACTTAAGTCGGCATTTTGCCATTTGTATTTAATTCCGATGAAATTTCTGGGTTTCATCGTCAATAAGAAGGTCAGAGGGATACAGTAAACCTGAAGTGAAGCATCGAATTTATAACTAGTGTCACAGGAATGGTTCAAAGCATAGACAGTAAGAAGAGTCAGTTTTCTTGTACTTAAGTCGGCATCGGGCCTTTTCTATTTAATTCCGATGCAATTTCTGTGTTTAATCGTCAATTAGAAAGTCAGAGGGATACAGTAAATATGAAGTGAAGCATCGGAATCTATAACTAGTGTCACAGGAATGGTTCAAAACATAGACAGTAAGAAGAGTCAGTTTTCTTGTACTTAAGTCGGCATTGCGCCTTTTGTATTTAACTCCGATGAAATTTCTGTGTTTCATCGTCAATAAGAAGGTCAGAGGGATACAGTAAACCTGAAGTGAAGAATCGGAATCTATAACTAGTGTCACAGGAATGGATCAACACATAGACAGTAAGAAGAGTCAGTTTTCTTGTACTTAAGTCGGCATTGTGCCTTTTGTATTTAATTCCGAACCAAATTCTGTGATTCATTGTCAATAAGAAGGTCAGAGGGATACAGTAAACCTGGAGTAAAGCATCGGAATCAATAACTAGTGTCACATGAATGGTTCAAAGCATAGACAGTAAGAAGAGTCAGTTTTCTTGTACTTAAGTCGGCACTGTGACTTTTCTATTTAAATCCGATGCAATTTCTGTGTTTCATCGTCAATAAGAAGGTCAGAGGGATACAGTGAACCTGAAGTGAAGCATCGGAATCTATAACTAGTGTCACAGGAATGGTTCAAAACATAGACAGTAAGAAAAGTCAGTTTTCATGTACTTAAGTCGGCATTGTGCCTTTTGTTTTTAATTCCGACGCAATTTCTGTGTTTAATCGTCAATTAGAAAGTCAGAGGGATACAGTAAATATGAAGTGAAGCATCGGAATCTATAACTAGTGTCACAGGAATGGTTCAAAATATTGACAGTAAGAAGAGTCAGTTTTCTTGTACTTAAGTCGGCATTGTGCCTTTTGTATTTAACTCCGATGAAATTTCTGTGTTTCATCGTCAATAAGAAGGTCAGAGGGATACAGTAAACCTGAAGTGAAGAATCGGAATCTATAACTAGTGTCACAGGAATGGATCAACACATAGACAGTAAGAGGAGTCAGTTTTCTTGTACTTAAGTCGGCATTGTGCCTTTTGTATTTAATTCCGAATTAAATTCTGTGATTCATTGTCAATAAGAAGGTCAGAGGGATACAGTAAACCTGGAGTAAAGCATCGGAATCTATAACTAGTGTCACATGAATGGTTCAAAACATAGACGGTAAGAAGAGTCAGTTTTCTTGTACTTCAGTCGGCATTGTGCCTTTTCTATTTAATTCCGATGGAATTTCTGTGTTTCATCGTCAATAAGGAGGTCAGAGGAATACAGGAAACCTGAAGTGAAGCATCGGAATCTATAACTAGTGTCACAGGAATGGTTCAAATCATAGACAGTAAGAAGAGTCAGTTGTCTTGTACATAAGTCGGCATTGTGCCTTTTGTATTTAATTCCGATGCAATTTCTGTGTTTCATCGTCAACAAGAAAGTCGGAGGGATACAGTAAAGCTGAAGTGAAGCATCGGAATCTATAACTAGTGTCTCAGGAATGGTTCAAATCATAGACAGTAAGAAGAGTCAGTTTTCTTGTACTTAATTCGGCATTGTGCCTTTTGTAATAAATCCGATGCAATTTCTGTGTTTCATCGTCAATAAGAAGGTCAGAGGGATACAGTAAACCTGAAGTGAAGCATCGGAATCTATAACTAGTGTCTCAGGAATGGTTCAAAACATAGACAGTAAGAAAAGTCGGTTTTCTTGGACTTACGTCGACATTGTACCTTTTGTATTTAATTCCGTTGCAATTTCAGTGTTTTATCGTCAATATGAAGGTCAGAGGGATACAGTAAACCTGAGGTGAAGCATCGGAATCTATAACTTGTGTCACAGGAATGGTTCAAAACATGGCCAGTAAGAAGACTCATTTTTCTTGTACTTAAGTCGGCATTGTGACTTTTCTATTTAAATCCGATGCAATTTCTGTGTTTCATCGTCAATAAGAAGGTCAGAGGGATGCAGTAAACCTGAAGTGAAGCATCGGAATCTATATCTAGCGTCACAGGCATGCTTCAAAACATAGACAGTAAGAAGAGTCTGTTTTCTTGTACTTAAGTCGGCATTGTGCCTTTTGTATTTAATTCCGATGCAATTTCTGTGTTTCGTCGTCAATAAGAAGGTCAGAGGGATACAGTAAACCTGAAGTGAAGCATCGGAATCTATAACTAGTGTCACAGGAATGGTTCATAACATAAACGGTAAGAAGAGTCAGTTTTCTTGTACTTATGTCGGCGTTGTGCCTCTTGTATTTATTTCCGATACAATTTCTGTGTTTCATCGTCAATAAGAAGGTCAGAGGGATACAGTGAACCTGAAGTGAAGCACCGGAATCTATAACTAGTGTCACAGGAATGATTCAAAACATAGACAGTAAGAAAAGTCAGTTTTCATGTACTTAAGTCGGCATTGTGCCTTTTGTATTTAATTCCGATGCAATATCAGTGTTTCATCGCCAATGAGAAGGTCAGAGGGATACGGTGAAACTGAAATGAAGCATCGGAATCTATAACTAGTGTCACAGGAAGGGTCCAAACATAGACAGTAAGAAGAGTCAGTTTTCTTGTACTTAAGTCGGCATTGTGCCTTTTGAGTTTAATTCCGATGCAATATCTGTGTTTCTTCTTCAACAAGAAGGTCAGAGGGATACAGTAAACCTGAGGTGAAGCATCGGAATCTATAACTAGTGTCACAGGAATGGTTCAATACATAGATAGTAAGAAGAGTCAGTTTTCTTGTACTTAAGTCGGCATTGTGCCTTTTGTGTTTCATTCCGATGCAATATCTGTGTTTCTTCTTCAACAAGAGGGTCAGAGGGATACAGTAAACCTGAAGTGAAGCAACTGAATCTATAACTAGTGTCACAGGAATGGTTCAAAACATAGACAGTAAGAAGAGTCAGTTTTCTTGTACTTAAGTCGGCATTGTTCATTTTGTATTTAATTCCCATGCAATTTCAGTGTTTCATCGTCAATAAGAAGGTCAGGGGGATACAGTAAACCTGGAGTAAAGCATCGGAATCTATAACTAGTGTCACATGAATGGTTCAAAACATAGACAGTAAGAAGAGTCAGTTTTCTTGTACTTAAGTCGGCATTGTGCCTTTTCTATTTAATTCCGATGGAATTTCTGTGTTTCATCGTCAATAAGGAGGTCAGAGGAATACAGGAAACCTGAAGTGAAGCATCGGAATCTATAACTAGTGTCACAGGAATGGTTCAAATCATTGACAGTAAGAAGAGTCAGTTTTCTTGTACTTAAGTCGGCATTGTGCCTTTTGTATTTAATTCCGATGCAATTTCTGTGTTTCATCGCCAACAAGAAAGTCGGAGGGATACAGTAAAGCTGAAGTGAAGCATCGGAATCTATATCTAGTGTCTCAGGAATGGTTCAAATCATAGACAGTAAGAAGAGTCAGTTTTCTTGTACTTAATTCGGCATTGTGCCTTTTTTAATAAATCCGATGCAATTTCTGTGTTTCATCGTCAATAAGAAGGTCAGAGGGATACAGTAAACCTGAAGTGAAGCATCTGAATCTATAATTAGTGTCTCAGGAATGGTTCAAAACATAGACAGTAAGAAAAGTCAGTTTTCTTGTACTTAAGTCGACATTGTGCCTATTGTATTTAATTCCGTTGCAATTTCAGTGTTTTATCGTCAATAAGAAGGTCAGAGGGACACAGTAAACCTGAGGTGAAGCATCGGAATCTATAACTTGTGTCACAGGAATGGTTCAAAACATAGACAGTATGAAGAGTCATTTTTCTTGTACTTAAGTCGGCATTGTGACTTTTCTATTTAAATCCGATGCAATTTCTGTGTTTCATCGTCAATAAGAAGGTCAGATGGATGCAGTAAACCTGAAGTGAAGCATCGGAATCTCTATCTAGCGTCACAGGAATGCTTCAAAACATAGACAGTAAGAAGAGTCTGTTTTCTTGTACTTAAGTCGGCATTGTGCCTTTTGTATTTAATTCCGATGCAATTTCTGTGTTTCATCGTCAATAAGAAGGTCAGAGGGATACAGTAAACCTGAAGTGAAGCATCGGAATCTATAACTAGTGTCACAGGCATGGTTCAAAACATAAACAGTAAGAAGAGTCAGTTTTCTTGTACTTATGTCGGCGTTGTGCCTCTTGTATTTATTTCCGATACAATTTCTGTGTTTCATCGTCAATAAGAAGGTCAGAGGGATACAGTGAACCTGAAGTGAAGCACCGGAATCTATAACTAGTGTCACAGGAATGGTTCAAAACATAGACAGTAAGAAAAATCAGTTTTCATGTACTTAAGTCGGCATTGTGCCTTTTGTATTTAATTCCGATGCAATATCAGTGTTTCATCGCCAATAAGAAGGTCAGAGGGATACAGTGAAACTGAAATGAAGCATCGGAATCTATAACTAGTGTCACAGGAAGGGTCCAAACATAGACAGTAAAAAGAGTCAGTTTTCTTGTACTTAAGTCGGCATTGTGCCTTTTGAGTTTAATTCCGATGCAATATCTGTGTTTCTTCTTCAACACGAAGGTCAGAGGGATACAGTAAACCTGAGGTGAAGCATCGGAATCTATAACTAGTGTCACAGGAATGGTTCAATACATAGACAGTAAGAAGAGTCAGTTTTCTTGTACTTAAGTCGGCATTGTGCCTTTTGTGTTTAATTCCGATGCAATATCTGTGTTTCATCTTCAACAAGAAGGTCAGAGGGATACAGTAAACCTGAAGTGAAGCAACGGAATCTATAACTAGTGTCACAGGAATGGTTCAAATTATAGACAGTAAGAAGAGTCAGTTTTCTTGTACTTAAGTCGGCATTGTTCATTTTATATTTAATTCCCATGCAATTTCAGTGTTTCATCGTCAATAAGAACGTCAGAGGGATTCAGTAAACCAGAAGTGAAGCATCGGAATCTATAACTAGTGTCTCAGGAATGGTTCAAATCGTAGACAGTAAGAAGAGTCAGTTTTCTTGTACTTAAGTCGACATTGTGCCTTTTGTATTTAATTCCGTTGCAATTTCAGTGTTTCATCGTCAATAAGAAGGTCAGAGGGAGACAGTAAACCTGAGGTGAAGCATCGGAATCTATAACTTGTGCCACAGGAATGGTTCAAAACATAGACAGTAAGAAGAGTCATTTTTCTTGTACTTAAGTCGGCACTGTGACTTTTCTATTTAAATCCGATGCAATTTCTGTGTTTCGTCGTCAATAAGAAGGTCAGAGGGATACAGTAAACCTGAAGTGAAGCATCGGAATCTATAACTAGCGTCACAGGAATGGTTCAAAACATAGACAGTAAGAAGAGTCAGTTTTCTTGTCCTTATGTCGGCGTTGTGACTCTTGTATTTATGTCCGATACAATTTCTGTGTTTCATCGTCAATAAGACGGTCAGAGTGATACAGTGAACCTGAAGTGAAGCATCGGAATCTATAACTAGTGTCACAGGAATGGTTCAAAACATAGACAGTAAGAAAATTCAGTTTTCATGTACTTAAGTCGGCATTGTGCCTTTTGTATTTAATTCCGATGCAATTTCAGCGTCTTATCGTCAATAAGACGGTCAGAGGGATACAGTGAACCTGAAGTGAAGCATCGGAATCTATAACTAGTGTCACAGGAATGGTTCAAAACATACACAGTAACAAAAGTCAGTTTTCATGTACTTAAGTCGGCATTGTGCCTTTTGTATTTCATTCCGATGCAATTTCAGTGTTTCATCGCCAATAAGAAGGTCAGAGGGATACAGTGAACCTGAAATGAAGCATCGGAATCTATAACTAGTGTCACAGGAATGGTTCAAACATGGACAGTAAGAAGAGTCAGTTTTCTTGCACTTAAGTCGGCATTGTGCCTTTTGAGTTTAATTCCGATGCATTATCTGTGTTTCTTCTTCAACAAGAAGGTCAGAGGGATACAGTAAACCTGAAGTGAAGCATCGGAATCTATAACTAGTGTCACAGGAATGGTTCAATACATAGACAGTAAGAAGAGTCAGTTTTCTTGTACTGAAGTCGGCATTGTGCCTTTTGTGTTTAATTCCGATGCAATATTTGTGTTTCTTCTTTAACAAGAAGGTCAGAGGGATACAGTAAACCTGAAGTGAAGCATCGGAATCTATAACTAGAGTCACAGGAGTGGTTCAAAGCATAGACAGTAAGAAAAGTCAGATTTCTTGTACTTATGTCGGCATTGTGCTTTTTGTATTTAATTCCGATGCAATTTCTGTGTTTCATCGTCAATAAGAAGGTCAGAGGGATACAGTAAAGCTGAAGTGAAGCATCGGAATCTATAACTAGTGTCTCAGGAATGGTTCAAAACATAGACAGTAAGAAGAGTCAGTTTTCTTGTACTTAAGTCGGCATTGTGCCTTTTGTATTAAATCCGATGCAATTTCTGTGTTTCAACCCCAATATGAAGGTCAGAGGGATACAGTAAACCTGAAGTGAAGCATCGGAATCTATAACTAGTGTCTCAGGAATGGTTCAAAACATAGACAGTAAGAAGAGTCAGTTTTCTTGTACTTAAGTCGACATTGTGCCTTTTGTATTTAATTCCGTTGCAATTTCAGTGTTTCATCGTCAAATAAGAAGGTCAGAGGGATACAGTAAAGCTGAAGTGAAGCATCGGAATCTATAACTAGTGTCTCAGGAATGGTTCAAAACATAGACAGTAAGAAGAGTCAGTTTACTTGTACTTAAGTCGGCATTGTGCCTTTTGTATTAAATCCGATGCAATTTCTGTGTTTCATCGTCAATATGAAGGTCAGAGGGATACAGTAAACCTGAGGTGAAGCATCGGATTCTATAACCAGCGTCACAGGAATCGTTCAAATCATAGACAGTAAGAAGAGTCAGTTTTCTTGTACTTAAGTCGGCATTGTGCCTTTTGTAGCTAATTCCGATGAAATTTCTGTGTTTCATCGTCAATAAGAAGGTCAGAGGGATACAGTAAACCTGAAGTGAAGCATCAAATCTATAACTATTGTCACAGGAATGGTTCAAAGCATAGACAGTAGGAAGAGTCAGTTTTCTTGTACTTGAGTCGGCATTGTGCCTTTTCTATTTAATTCCGATGCAATTTCTGTGTTTAATCGTCAATAAGAAAGTCAGAGGGGTACAGTAAAAATAAAGTGAAGCATCAGAATCTATAACTAGTGTCACAGGAATGGTTCAAAACATAGACAGTAAGAAGAGTCAGTTTTCTTGTACATAAGTCGGTATGTGCCTTTTGTAATTAACTCCGATGAGATTTCTGTGTTTCATCGTCAATAAGAAGGTCAGAGGGATACAGTAAACCTGAAGTGAAGCATCAGAATCTATAACTAGTGTCTCAGGAATGGTTCAAAACATAGACAGTAAGAAGAGTCAGTTTTCTTGTACTTAAGTCGGCATTGTGCCTTTTGTAAGTAACTCCGATGAAATTTCTGTGTTCATCGTCAATAAGAAGGTCAGAGGGATACAGTAAACCTGAAGTGAAGCATTGGAATCTATAACTAGTGTCACAGGAATGGTTCAAAACATAGTAAGAAGAGTCAGTTTTCTTGTACTTAAGTCGGCATTGTTCCTTTTGTATTTAATTGCGATGCAATTTTTGTGTTTCATCGTCAATAAGAAGGTCGGAGGGATACAGTAAACTTTAAGTGAAGCATCGGAATCTATAACTAGTGTCTCAGGAATGGTTCAAAACATAGACAGTAAGAAGAGTCAGTTTTCTTGTTCTTAAGTCGGCATTGTGCCTTTTCTATTAAATCCGATGCAATTTCTGTGTTTCATCGTCAATATGAAGGTCAGAGGGATACAGTAAACCAGAAGTGAAGCATCGGAATTTATAACTAGTGTCTCAGGAATGGTTCAAAACATAGACAGTAAGAAGAGTCAGTTTTCTTGTACTTAAGTCGGCATTGTGCCTTTTGTAATTAACTCCGATGAAATTTCTGTGTTTCATCGTCAATAAGAAGGTCAGAGGGATACAGTAAACCTGAAGTGAAGCATCGGAATCTATAACTAGTGTCACAGGAATGGTTCAAAACATAGTAAGAAGAGTCAGTTTTCTTGTACTTAAGTCGGCATTGTTCCTTCTGTATTTAATTCCGATGCAATTTCTGTGTTTCATCGTCAATAAGAAGGTCGGAGGGATACAGTAAACCTTAAGTGAAGCATCGGAATCTATAACTAGTGTCTCAGGAATGGTTCAAAACATAGACAGTAAGAAGAGTCAGTTTTCTTGTACTTAAGTCGGCATTGTGCCTTTTCTATTAAATCCGATGCAATTTCTGTGTTTCATCGTCAATATGAAGGTCAGAGGGATACAGTAAACCTGAAGTGAAGCATCGGAATCTATAACTAGTGTCTCAGGAATGGTTCAAAACATAGACAGTAAGAAGAGTCATTTTTCTTGTACTTAAGTCGGCATTGTGCCTTTTGTATTTAATTCCGATGCAATTTCAGTGTTTCATCGTCAATAAGAAGGTCAGAGGGATACAGTGAACCTGAAATGAAGCATCGGAATCTATAACTAGTGTCACAGGATTGGTTCAACACATAGACAGTAAGAAGAGTCAGTTTTCTTGTACTTAAGTCGGCATTGTGCCTTTTGTATTTAATTTCGATGCAATTTCTGTGTCTCATCGTCAATAAGAAGGTCAGAGGGATACAGTAAAGCTGAAGTGAAGCATCGGTATCTATAACTAGTGTCTCAGGAATGGTTCAAAACATAGACAGTAAGAAGAGTCAGTTTTCTTGTACTTAAGTCGACATTGTGCCTTTTGTATTTAATTCCGTTGCAATTTCAGTGTTTCATCGTCAATAAGAAGGTCAGAGGGATATAGTAAACCTGAGGTGAAGCATCGGAATCTATAACTTGTGCCACAGGAATGGTTCAAAACATAGACAGTAAGAAGAGTCATTTTTCTCGTTCTTAAGTCGGCATTGTGACTTTTCTATTTAAATCCGATGCAATTTCTGTGTTTCATCGTCAATAAGAAGGTCAGAGGGATACAGTAAACATGAAGTGAAGCATCGGAATCTATAATTAGCGTCACAGGAATGGTTCAAAACATAGACATTAGGAAGAGTCAGTTTTCTTGTACTTAAGTCGGCATTGTGCCATTTGTATTTAATTCCGATGAAATTTTTGTGTTTCATCGTCAATAAGAAGGTCAGAGGGATACAGTAAATCTGAAGTGAAGCATCGGAATCTATAACTAGAGTCACAGGAATGGTTCAAAACATAGACAGTAAGAAGAGTTAGTTTTCTTGTACATAAGTCGGCATTGTGCTTTTTTTAAATTACTTCCGATGCGATTTCTGCGTTTCATCGTCAATAAGAAGGTCAGAGGGATACAGTAAACCTGAGGTGAAGCATCGGAATCTATAACTAGTGTCACAGGAGCGGTTCAAAACATAGTAAGAAGAGTCAGTTTTCTTGTACTTAAGTCGGCATTGTTCTTTTTGTAATTAATTCCGATGCAATTTTTGTGTTTCATCGTCAATAAGAAGGTCAGAGGGATACAGTAAACCTTAAGTGAAGGATCGGAATCTATAACTAGTGTCTCAGGAATGGTTCAAAACATAGACAGTAAGAAGAGTCAGTTTTCTTGTACTTAAGTCGGCATTGTGCCTTTTCTATTACATCCGATGCAATTTCTGTGTTTCATCGTCAATATGAAGGTCAGAGGGATACAGTAAACCTGAAGTGAAGCATCGGAATCTATAACTAGTGTCTCAGGAATGGTTCAAAACATAGACAGTAAGAAGAGTCAGTTTTCTTGTACTTAAGTAGGCATTGTGCCTTTTGTAATTAACTCCGATGAAATTTCTGTGTTTCATCGTCAATAAGAAGGTCAGAGGGATACAGTAAACCTGAAGTGAAGCATCGGAATCTATAACTAGTGTCACAGGAATGGTTCAAAACACAGTAAGAAGAGTCAGTTTTCTTGTACTTAAGTCGGCATTGTTCCTTCTGTATTTAATTCCGATGCAATTTCTGTGTTTCATCGTCAATAAGAAGGTCGGAGGGATACAGTAAACCTTATGTGAAGCATCGGAATCTATAACTAGTGTCTCAGGAATGGTTCAAAACATAGACAGTAAGAAGAGTCAGTTTTCTTGTATTTAAGTCGGCATTGTGCCTTTTCTATTAAATCCGATGCAATTTCTGTGTTTCATCGTCAATATGACGGTCAGAGGGATACAGTAAACCTGAAGTGAAGCATCGGAATCTATAACTAGTGTCTCAGGAATGGTTCAAAACATAGACAGTAAGAAGAGTCATTTTTCTTGTACTTAAGTCGGCATTGTGCCTTTTGTATTTAATTCCGATGCAATTTCAGTGTTTCATCGTCAATAAGAAGGTCACAGGGATACAGTGAACCTGAAATGAAGCATCGGAATCTATAACTAGTGTCTCAGGAATGGTTCAAAACATAGACAGTAAGAAGAGTCAGTTTTCTTGTACTTAAGTCGACATTGTGCCTTTTGTATTTAATTCCGTTGCAATTTCAGTGTTTCATCGTCAATAAGAAGGTCAGAGGGATATAGTAAACCTGAGGTGAAGCATCGGAATCTATAACTTGTGCCACAGGAAGGGTTCAAAACATAGACAGTAAGAAGAGTCATTTTTCTCGTCCTTAAGTCGGCATTGTGACTTTTCTATTTAAATCCGATGCAATTTCTGTGTTTCATCGTCAATAAGAAGGTCAGAGGGATACAGTAAACATGAAGTGAAGCATCGGAATCTATAATTAGCGTCACAGGAATGGTTCAAAACATAGACAGTGAGAAGAGTCAGTTTTCTTGTACTTAAGTCGGCATTGTGCCATTTGTATTTAATTCCGATGAAATTTCTGTGTTTCATCGTCAATAAGAAGGTCAGAGGGATACAGTAAACCTGAAGTGAAGCATCGGAATCTATAACTAGAGTCACAGGAATGGTTCAAAACATAGACAGTAAGAAGAGTTAGTTTTCTTGTACATAAGTCGGCATTGTGCTTTTTTTAAATTACTTCCGATGCGATTTCTGCGTTTCATCGTCAATAAGAAGGTCAGAGGGATACAGTAAACCTGAAGTGAAGCATCGGAATCTATGACTAGAGTCACAGGAATGGTTCAAAGCATAGACAGTAAGAAAAGTCAGATTTCTTGTACTTATGTCGGCATTGTGCTTTTTGTATTTAATTCCGATGCTATTTCTGTGTTTCATCGTCAATAAGAAGGTCAGAGGGATACAGTAAAGCTGAAGTGAAGCATCGGAATCTATAACTAGTGTCTCAGGAATGGTTCAAAACATAGACAGTAAGAAGAGTCAGTTTTCTTGTACTTAAGTCGACATTGTGCCTTTTGTATTTAATTCCGTTGCAATTTCAGTGCTTCATCGTCAATAAGAAGGTCAGAGGGTTACAGTAAACCTGAGGTGAAGTATCGGAATCTATAACAAGTGCCACAGGAATGGTTCAAAACATTGACAGTATGAAGAGTCAGTTTTCTTGTACCTAAGTCGGCATTGTGAATTTTCAATTTAATTCCGATGCAATTTCTATGTATCATCGTCAATAAGAAGGTCAGAGGGATACAGTAAACCTGAAGTGCAGCATCGGAATCTTTAACTAGCGTCACAGGAATCGTTCAAAACATAGACAGTAAGAAGAGTCAGTTTTCTTGTACTTAAGTCGGCATTGTGCCTTTTGTATTTAATTCCGATGAAATTTCTGTGTTTCATCGTCAATAAGAAGGTCAGAGGGATACAGTAAACCTGAAGCGAAGCATCGAATCTATAACTAGTGTCACAGGAATGGTTCAAAGCGTAGACAGTAAGAAGAGTCAGTTTTCTTGTACTTAAGTCGGCATTGTGCCCTTTCTATTTCATTCCGATGCAATTTCTGTGTTTAATCGTCAATAAGAAAGTCAGAGGGATACAGTAAAAATGAAGTGATGCATCGGAATCTATAACTAGTGTCACAGGAATGGTTCAAAACATAGACAGTAAGAAGGGTCAGTTTTCTTGTACTTAAGTCGGCATTGTGCCTTTTGTATTTAACTCCGATGAAATTTCTGTGTTTCATCGTCAATAAGAAGGTCAGATGGATACAATAAACCTGAAGTGAAGCATCGGAATCCATAACTAGTGTCACAGGAATGGTTCAAAACATAGTAAGAAGAGTCAGTTTTCTTGTACTTAAGTCGGCATTGTTCCTTTTGTATTTAATTCCGATGCAATTTCTGTGTTTCATCGTCAATAAGAAGGTCTCAGGGATACAGTAAACCTGAAGTGAAGCATCGGAATCTATAACTAGTGTCACAGGAATGGTTCAAAACATAGACAGTAAGAAGAGTCAGTTTTCTTGTACATAAGTAGGCATTGTGCCTTTTGTATTTAATTCCGATGCAATATCTGTGTTTCATCAACAATAACAAGGTCAGAGGGATACAGTAAACCCGAAGTGAAGCATCGGAATCTATAACTAGCGTCACAGGAATGGTTCAAAGCATAGACAGTAAGAAGAGTCATTTTTCTTGTACTTAAGTCGGCATTGTGACTTTTCTATTTTAATCCGATGCAATTTCAGTGTTTCATCGTCAATAAGAAGGTCAGAGGGATACAGTGAACCTGAAATGAAGCATCGGAATCTATAACTAGTGTCACAGGATTGGTTCAAAACATAGACAGTAAGAAGAGTCAGTTTTCTTGTACTTAAGTCGGCATTGTGCCTTTTGTATTTAATTTCGATGCAATTTCTGTGTCTCATCGTCAATAAGAAGGTCAGAGGGATACAGTAAAGCTGAAGGGAAGCATCGGAATCTATAACTAGTGTCTCAGGAATGGTTCAAAACATAGACAGTAAGAAGAATCAGTTTTCTTGTACATAAGTCGACATTGCGCCTTTTGTATTTAATTCCGTTGCAATTTCAGTGTTTCATCGTCAATAAGAAGGTCAGAGGGATATAGTAAACCTGAGGTGAAGCATCGGAATTTATAACTTGTGCCACAGGAATGGTTCAAAACATAGACAGTAAGAAGAGTCATTTTTCTTGTACTTAAGTCGGCATTGTGACTTTTCTATTTAAATCCGAAGCAATTTCTGTGTTTCATCGTCAATAAGAAGGTCAGAGGGATACAGTAAACCTGAAGTGAAGCATCGTAATCTGTAATTAGCGTCACAGGAATGGTTCAAAACATAGACAGTAAGAAGAGTCAGTTTTCTTGTACTTAAGTCGGCATTGTGCCATTTGTATTTAATTCCAATGAAATTTCTGTGTTTCATCGTCAATAAGAAGGTCAGAGGGATACAGTAAAGCTGAAGTGAAGCATCGGAATCTATATCTAGTTTCTCAGGAATGGTTCAAATCATAGACAGTAAGAAGAGTCAGTTTTCTTATACTTAAGTCGGCATTGTGCCTTTTGTATTAAATCCGATGCAATTTCTGTGGTTCATCGTCAATATGAAGGTCAGAGGGATACAGTAAACCTGAAGTGAAGCATCGGAATCTATAACTAGTGTCTCAGGAATGGTTCAAAACATAGACATTAAGAAGAGTCAGTTTTCTTGTACTTAAGTCGACGTTGTGCCATTTGTATTTAATTCCGTTGCAATTTCAGTGTTCCATCGTCAATAAGAAGGTCAGAGGGATACAGTAAACCTGAGGTGAAGCATCAGAATCTATAACTAGTGTCTCAGAAATGGTTCAAAACATAGACAGTAAGAGGAGACAGTTGTCTTGTACTTAAGTCGACATTGTGCCTTTTGTATTTAATTCCGTTGCAATTTCGGTGTTTCATCGTCAATAAGAAGGTCAGAGGGATACAGTAAACCTGAGGTGAAGTATCGGAATCTATAACAAGTGTCACAGGAATGGTTCAAAACATTGACAGTAAGAGGAGTCAGTTTTCTTGTACCTAAGTCGGCATTGTGAATTTTCAATTTAATTCCGATGCAATTTCTGTGTATCATCGTCAATAAGAAGGTCAAAGGGATACAGTAAACCTGAAGTGCAGCATCGGAAACTTTAACTAGCGTCACAGGAATCGTTCAAAACATAGACAGTAGGAAGAGTCAGTTTTCTTGTACTTAAGTCGGCATTGTGCCTTTTGTATTTAATTCCGATGAAATTTCTGTGTTTCATCGTCAATAAGAGGGTCAGAGGGATACAGTAAACCTGAAGCGAAGCATCGAATCTATAACTAGTGTCACAGGAATGGTTCAAAGCATAGACAGTAAGAAGAGTCAGTTTTCTTGTACTTAAGTCGGCATTGTGCGCTTTCTATTTCATTCCGATGCAATTTCTGTGTTTAATCGTCAATAAGAAAGTCAGAGGGATACAGTAAAAATGAAGTGAAGCATCGGAATCTATAACTAGTGCCACACGAATGGATCAAAACATAGACAGTAAGAAGAGGCAGTTTTCTTGTACTTAAGTCGGCATTGTGCCTTTTGTATTTAACTCCGATGAAATTTCTGTGTTCCATCGTCAATAATAAGGTCAGAGGGATACAGTAAACCTGAAGTGAAGCATCGGAATCCATAACTAGTGTCACAGGAATGGTTCAAAACATAGTAAGAAGAGTCAGTTTTCTTGTACTTAAGTCGGCATTGTTCCTTTTGTATTTAATTCCGATGCAATTTCTGTGTTTCATCGTCAATAAGAAGGTCAGAGGGATACAGTAAACCTTAAGTGAAGCATCGGAATCTATAACTAGTGTCACAGGAATGGTTCAATCATAGACAGTTAGAAGAGTCAGTTTTCTTGTACTTACGTCGGCATTGTGCCTTCTGTATTTAATTCCGATGCAATTTCTGTGGTTCATCGTCAATAAGAAGGTCTGAGGGATACAGTACACCTGCAGTGAAGCATCGGAATCTATAACTAGTGTCACAGGAATGGTTCAAAGCATAGACAGTAAGAAGAGTCAGTTTTCTTGTACATAAGTAGGCATTGTGCCTTTTGTATTTAATTCCGATGCAATATCTGTGTTTCATCAACAATAAGAAGGTCAGAGGGATACAGTAAACCCGAAGTGAAGCATCGGAATCTATAACTACCGTCACAGGAATGGTTCAAAACATAGACAGTAAGAAGAGTCAGTTTTCTTGTACTTAAGTCGGCATTGTGCCTTTTGTATTTAATTCCGATGAAATTTCTGTGTTTCATCGTCAATAAGAAGGTCAGAGGGATACAGTAAACCTGAAGTGAAGCATCGGATTCTATAACTAGAGTCACAGGAATGGTTCAAAACATAGACAGTAAGAAGAGTTAGTTTTCTTGTACATAAGTCGGCATTGTGCTTTTTTTATTTAATTCCGATGCAATTTAAGTGTTTCATCGTCAATAAGAAGGTCAGAGGGATACAGTGAACCTGAAATGAAGCACCGGAATCTATAACTAGTGTCACAGGAATGGTTCAAACATGGACAGTAAGAAGAGTCAGTTTTCTTGTACTTAAGTCGGCATTGTGCCTTTTGAGTTTAATTCCGATGCATTATCTGTGTTTCTTCTTCAACAAGAAGGTCAGAGGGATACAGTAAACCTGAAGTGAAGCATCGGAATCTATAACTAGTGTCACAGGAATGGTTCAAACATGGACAGTAAGAAGAGTCAGTTTTCTTGTACTTAAGTCGGCATTGTGCCTTTTGAGTTTAATTCCGATGCATTATCTGTGTTTCTTCTTCAACAAGAAGGTCAGAGGGATACAGTAAACCTGAAGTGAAGCATCGGAATCTATAACTAGAGTCACAGGAATGGTTCAAATCATAGACAGTAAGAAAAGTCAGATTTCTTGTACTTATGTCGGCATTGTGCTTTTTGTATTTAATTCCGATGCAATTTCTGTGTTTCATCGTCAATAAGAAGGTCAGAGGGATACAGTAAAGCTGAAGTGAAGCATCGGAATCTATAACTAGTGTCTCAGGAATGGTTCAAAACATTGACAGTAAGAAGAGTCAGTTTTCTTGTACTTAAGTCGGCATTGTGCCTTTTGTATTAAATTCGATGCAATATCTGTGTTTCATCGTCAATATGAAGGTCAGAGGGATACAGTGAACCTGAAGTGAAGCATCGGAATCTATAACTAGTGTCTCAGGAATGGTTCAAAACATAGACAGTAAGAAGAGTCTGTTTTCTTGTACTTAAGTCGACATTGTGCCTTTTGTATTTAATTCCGCTGCAATTTCAGTGTTTCATCGTCAATAAGAAGGTCAGAGGGATACAGTAAACCTGAGGTGAAGCATCGGAATCTATAACTAGTGTCACAGGAATGGTTTAAAACATTGACAGTAAGAAGAGTCAGTTTTCTTGTACTGAAGTCGGCATTGTGACTTTTCTATTTAATTCCGATGCAATTCCTGTGTTTCATCGTCAATAAGGAGGTCAGAGGGATACAGTAAACCTGAAGTGAAGCATCGGAATCTATAACTAGCGTCACAGGAATCGTTCAAAACATAGACAGTAAGAAGAGTCAGTTTCTTGTACTTAAGTCGGCATTGTGCCTTTTGTATTTAATTCCGATGAAATTTCTGTGTTTCATCGTCAATAAGAAGGTCAGAGGGATACAGTAAACCTGAAGTGAAGCATCGAATCTATAACTAGTGTCACAGGAATGGTTCAAAGCATAGACAGTAGGAAGAGTCAGTTTTCTTGTACTTAAGTCGGCATTGTGCCTTTTCTATTTAATTCCGATGCAATCTCTGTGTTTAATCGTCAATAAGAAAGTTAGAGGGATACAGCAAAAATAAAGTGAAGCATCGGAATCTATAACTAGTGTCACAGGAATGGTTCAAAACATAGACAGTAAGAAGAGTCAGTTTTCTTGTACTTAAGTCGGCATTATGCCTTGTGTAATTAACTCCGATGAAATTTCTGTGTTTCATCGTCAATAAGAAGGTCAGAGGGATACAGTAAACCTGAAGTGAAGCATCGGAATCTAAAACTAGTGTTACAGGAATGGTTCACAACATAGTAAAAAGAGTCAGTTTTCTTGTACTTAAGTCGGCATTGTTCCTTTTGTATTTAATTCCGATGAAATTTCTGTGTTTCATCGTCAATAAGAAGGTCAGAGGGATACAGTAAACCTTAGGTGAAGCATCGGAATCTATAACTAGTGTCTCAAGAATGGTTCAAAACATAGACAGTAAGAAGAGTCAGTTTTCTTGTACTTAAGTCGGCATTGTTCCTTTTGTATTTAATTCCGATGCAATTTCTGTGTTTCATCGTCAATAAGAAGGTCAGAAGGATACAGTAAACCTTAAGTGAAGCATCGGAATCTATAACTAGTGTCTCAGGAATGGTTCAAAACATAGACAGTAAGAAGAGTCAGTTTTCTTGTACTCATGTTGGCATTGTGCCTTTTATATTTAATTCCGATGCAATTTCTGTGTTTCATCGTCAATAAGAAGTTCAGTGGGATACAGTAAACCTAAAGTGAAGCATCGGAATTTATAACTAGTGTCACAGGAATGCTTCAAAACATAGACAGTAAGAAGAGTCAGTTTTCTTGTACTTAAGACGGCATTGCGCCCTTTCTATTTAATTCTGATACAATTTCTGTGTTTCATCGTCAATAAGAAGGTCAGAGGGATACAGTAAACCTGAGGTGATGCATCGGAATCTATAACTAGTGTCACAAGGAATGGCTCAAATCATAGACAGTAAGAAGAGTCAGTTATCTTGTACTTAAGTCTTCATTGTGCCTTTTGTGTTTAATTCCGAAGCAATATCTGTGTTTCATCGTCAATAAAAAGGTCAGAGGGATACAGTAAACCTGAAGTGAAGCATCGGAATCTATAACAAGTGTCACAGGAATGGTTCAAAACACAGACAGTAAGAAGAGTCAGTCTTCTTGTACTTAAGTCGGCATTGTGCCTTTTGTATTAAACTTCGCTGCAATTTCAGTGTTTCATCATCAATAAGAAGGTCAGAGGGATACAGTGAACCTGAAGTGAAGCATCGGAATCTATTACTAGTGTCACAGGAATGGTTCGAAACATAGACAGTAAGAAGAGTCAGTTTTCTTGTACTTAAGTCAGCATTGTGCCTTTTGTATTTAAATCCAATGCAATTTCTGTACTTCATCGTCAATAAGAAGGTCAGAGGGATACAGTTAACCTGCAGTGAAGCATTGGAATCTGTAACTAGTGTCACAGGAATGGTTCAAAACATAGAGAGTAAGAACAGACAGTTTTCTTGTACTTAAGTCGGCATTGTGCCTTTTGTATTTAATTCCAATGCAATTTCTGTGTTTCATCGTCAATAAGAAGGTCAGAGGGATACAGTAACCCTGAAGAGAAGCATCGGAATCTATATCTAGTGTCACAGGAATGGTTCAAGGCATAGACAGTAAGAAGAGTCAGTTTTCTTGTACTTAAGTCGGCATTGTGCCTTTTGTATTTAATTCCGATGCAATATCTGTGTTTGATCGTCAATAAGAAGGTCAGAGCGATACAGTAAACCTGAAGTGAAGCATCGAAATCAATAACTAGTGTCACAGGAATGGTTCAAAACGTAGACTGTAGAAGAGTCATTATTCTTGTACTTAAGTCGGCACTGTGTCCTTTGTATTTAATTCAGATACAATTTCTGTGTTTCACCGTCAATAAGAAGGTCAGTGGTATACAGTAAACCTGAAGTGAAGCATCGGAATCTATAACTAGTGTCACAGGAATGGTGCAAGACATAGACAGTAAGAACAGTTAGTTTTCTTGTACTTAAGTCGGCATTGTGCCTTTTGTACTTAATTCCGATGCAATATCTGTGTTTCATCGTCACTAAGACGGTCAGAGGGATACAGTAAACCTGAAGTGAAGCATCGGAATCTATAACTAGTGTCACAGGAATGGTCAAAATATAGACTGTAAGAAGAGTCATTTTTCTTGTACTTAAGACGGCATTGTTTTTTTTTGTATTTAATTCCGATACATTTTCTGTGTTTCATCGTCAATAAGAAGGTCAGTGGGATACAGTAAACCTGAAGTGAAGCATCGGAATCTATTACTAGTGTCACAGGAATGGTGCAAGACATAGACAGTAAGAACAGTTAGTTTTCTTGTACTTAAGTCGGCATTGTGCCTTTTGTACTTAATTCCGATGCAATATCTGTGTTTCATCGTCACTAAGACGGTCAGAGGGATACAGTAAACCTGAAGTGAAGCATCGGAATCTATAACTAGTGTCACAGGAATGGTTCAAAACATGGACAGTTAGAAGAGTCAGTTTTCTTGTACTGAAGTCGATATTGTGCGTCTTGTATTTAATTCCGATGCAATATCTGTGTTTCATCGTCAATAAGAAGGGCAGAGGGATACAGTAAACCTGAAGTATAGCATCGGTATCTATAACGAGTGTCACATGAATGGTTCAAAACATCGATTTTTAGAAGAGTCAGTTTTCTTGTACATAAGTCGGCAGTGTACCTTTCGTAATTAATTCCGATGCAATTTCTGTGTTTCATCGTCAATAAGAAGGTCAGAGGGATACAGTAAACCTGAAGTGAAGCATCGGAATTTATAACTAGTGTCACAGGAATGCTTCAAAACATAGACAGTAAGAAGAGTCAGTTTTCTTGTACTTAAGACGGCATTGTGCCTTTTCTATTTAATTCTGATACAATTTCTGTGTTTCATCGTCAATAAGAAGGTCAGAGGGATACAGTAAACCTGAGGTGAAGCATCGGAATCTATAACTAGTGTCACAAGGAATGGCTCAAATCATAGACAGTAAGAAGAGTCAGTTATCTTGTACTTAAGTCGGCATTGTGCCTTTTGTATTTAATTCCGAAGCAATATCTGTGTTTCATCGTCAATAAAAAGGTCAGAGGGATACAGTAAACCTGAAGTGAAGCATCGGAATCTATAACAAGTGTCACAGGAATGGTTCAAAACACAGACAGTAAGAAAAGTCAGTCTTCTTGTACTTAAGTCGGCATTGTGCCTTTTGTATTAAACTTCGCTGCAATTTCAGTGTTTCATCATCAATAAGAAAGTCAGAGGGATACAGTGAACCTGAAGTGAAGCATCGGAATCTATTACTAGTGTCACAGGAATGGTTCAAAACATAGACAGTAAGAAGAGTCAGCTTTCTTGTACTTAAGTCGGCATTGTGCCTTTTGTATTTAAATCCAATGCAATTTCTGTACTTCATCGTCAATAAGAAGGTCAGAGGGATACAGTTAACCTGCAGTGAAGCATTGGAATCTGTAACTAGTGTCACAGGAATGGTTAAAAACATAGAGAGTAAGAACAGACAGTATTCTTGTACTTAAGTCGGCATTGTGCCTTTTGTATTTAATTCCAATGCAATTTCTGTGTTTCATCGTCAATAAGAAGGTCAGAGGGATACACTAAACCTGAAGTGAAGCATCGGAATCTATAACGAGTGTCACATGAATGGTTCAAAACATAGTAAGTGAAAAGAGTCAGTTTTCTTGTACTTACGTCAGCATTGTGCCATTTGTATTTAATTCCGATGCCATTTCTGTGTTTCATCGTCAATAAGAAGGTCAGAGGGATAGAGGAAACCTAAAGTGAAGAATCGGAATCTATAACTAGTGTCACAGGAATGGTTCAAAACATAGACTTTAAGTAGAGTCAGTTTTCTTGTACTTAAGTCGGCATTGTGCCTTTTGTACTTAATTCCGATGCAATATCTGTGTTTCATCGTCACTAAGACGGTCAGAGGGATACAGTAAACCTGAAGTGAAGCATCGGAATCTATAACTAGTGTCACAGGAATGGTTCAAAACATAGACAGTTAGAAGAGTCAGTTTTCTTGTACTGAAGTCGATATTGTGCGTCTTGTATTTAATTCCGATGCAATATCTGTGTTTCATCGTCAATAAGAAGGGCAGAGGGATACAGTAAACCTGAAGTGAAGCATCGGAATCTATAACTAGTGTCACAGGAATGGTTCAAACCATAGACTGTAAGAAGAGTCAGTTTTCTTGTACTTAAGTCGGCATTGTGCTATTTGTATTTAACTCCGATGCAATTTCTGTGTTTCATCGTCAATAAGAAGTTCAGTGGTATACAGTAAACCTGAAGTGAGGCATTGGAATCTATAACTAGTGTCACAGGAATGGTCAAAATATAGACTGTAAGAAGAGTCATTTTTCTTGTACTTAAGTCAGCATTGTTTTTTTTGTATTTAATTCCGATACATTTTCTGTGTTTCATCGTCAATAAGAAGGTCAGTGGGATACAGTAAACCTGAAGTGAAGCATCGGAATCTATAACTAGTGTCTCAGGAATGGTGCAAGACATAGACAGTAAGAACAGTTAGTTTTCTTGTACTTAAGTAGGCATTGTGCCTTTTGTACTTAATTCCGGTGCAATATCTGTGTTTCATCGTCACTAAGACGGTCAGAGGGATACAGTAAACCTGAAGTGAAGCATCGGAATCTATAACTAGTGTCACAGGAATGGTCAAAATATAGACTGTAAGAAGAGTCATTTTTCTTGTACTTAAGTCAGCATTGTTTTTTTTGTATTTAATTCCGATACATTTTCTGTGTTTCATCGTCAATAAGAAGGTCAGTGGGATACAGTAAACCTGAAGTGAAGCATCGGAATCTATAACTAGTGTCACAGGAATGGTGCAAGACATAGACAGTAAGAACAGTTAGTTTTCTTGTACTTAAGTCGGCATTGTGCCTTTTGTACTTAATTCCGATGCAATATCTGTGTTTCATCGTCACTAAGACGGTCAGAGGGATACAGTAAACCTGAAGTGAAGCATCGGAATCTATAACTAGTGTCACAGGAATGGTTCAAAACATAGACAGTTAGAAGAGTCAGTTTTCTTGTACTGAAGTCGATATTGTGCGTCTTGTATTTAATTCCGATGCAATATCTGTGTTTCATCGTCAATAAGAAGGGCAGAGGGATACAGTAAACCTGAAGTGAAGCATCGGAATCTATAACTAGTGTCACAGGAATGGTTCAAACCATAGACTGTAAGAAGAGTCAGTTTTCTTGTACTTAAGTCGGCATTGTGCTATTTGTATTTAACTCCGATGCAATTTCTGTGTTTCATCGTCAATAAGAAGTTCAGTGGTATACAGTAAACCTGAAGTGAGGCATTGGAATCTATAACTAGTGTCACAGGAATGGTTCAAAACATAGAGAGTAAGAAGAGTCAGTTTTCTTGTACCGAAGTCGGCATTGTGCCTTTTGTATTTAATTCCGATGCAATTTCTGTGTTTCATCGTCAATAAGGAGGTCAGAGGGATACAGTAAACCTGAAGTGAAGCATCGGAATCTATAACAAGTGTCACAGGAATGGTTCAAAACATAGACAGTAAGAAGAGTCAGTCTTCTTGTACTTAAGTCGGCATTGTGCCTTTCGTATTAAATTCCGATGCAATTTCAGTGTTTCATCATCAATAAGAATGTCAGAGGGATACAGTGAACCTGAAGTGAAGCATCGGAATCTATAACTAGTGTCACAGGAATGGTTCAAAACTTAGACAGTAAGAAGAGTCAGTTTTCTTGTACTTAAGTCGGCATTGTGCGTTTTGTATTTCATTCCGATGCAATATCTGTGTTTCATCGTCAATAAGATGGTAAGAGGGATACAGTAAACCTGAAGTGAAGCATCCGAATCTATAACTAGTGTCACAGGAATGGTTCAAAACATAGACAGTTAGAAGAGTCAGTTTTCTTGTACTTAAGTCGATATTGTGCGTCTTGTATTTAATTCCGATGCAATATCTGTGTTTCATCGTCAATAAGAAGGGCAGAGGGATACAGTAAACCTGAAGTGAAGCATCGGAATCTATAACTAGTGTCACAGGAATGGTTCAAACCACAGAGTGTAAGAAGAGTCAGTTTTCTTGTACTTAAGTCGGCATTGTGCCATTTGTATTTAACTCCGATGCAATTTCTGTGTTTCATCGTCAATAAGAAGTTCAGTGGGATACAGTAAACCTGAAGTGAGGCATTGGAATCTATAACTAGTGTCACAGGAATGGTTCAAAACGTAGAGAGTAAGAAGAGTCAGTTTTCTTGTACCTAAGTCGGCATTGTGCCTTTTGTATTTAATTCCGATGCAATTTCTGTGTTTCATCGTCAATAAGGAGGTCAGAGGGATACAGTAAACCTGAAGTGAAGCATCGGAATCTATAACAAGTGTCACAGGAATGGTTCAAAACATAGACAGTAAGAAGCGTCAGTCTTCTTGTACTTAAGTCGGCATTGTGCCTCTTGTATTTAATTCCGATGCAATTTCTGTGTTTCATCGTCAATAAGAAGGTCAGAGGGATACACTAAACCTGAAGTGAAGCATCGGAATCTATAACTAGTGTCACATGAATGGTTCAAAACATAGACAGTGAGAAGAGTCAGTTTTCTTGTACTTAAGTCAGCATTGTGCCTTTTGTTTTTAATTCGGATGCCATTTCTGTGTTTCATCGTCAATAAGAAGGTCAGAGGGATAGAGTAAACCTGAAGCGAAGCATCGGAATCTATTACTAGTGTCACAGGAATGGTTCAAAACATAGACAGTAAGAAGAGTCAGTTTTCTTATACTTAAGTCGGCATTGTGCCTTTTGTATTTAATTCCGATGCAATATCTGTGTTTCATCGGCAATAAGAAGGTCAGAGGGATACAGTAACCCTGAAGTGAAGCATCGGAATCTATTACTAGTGTCACAGGAATGGTTCAAGGCATAGACAGTAAGAAGAGTCAGTTTTCTTGTACTTAAGTCGGCATTGTGCCTTTTGTATTTAATTCCGATGCAATATCTGTGTTTCATCGCCAATAAGAAGGTCAGATGGATACAGTAAGTCTGAAGTGAAGCATCGAAATCGATAACTAGTGTCACAGAAATGGTTCAAAACGCAGACTGTAGAAGAGTAATTACTCTTGTACTTAAGTCGGCACTGTGCCTTTTGTATTTAATTCAGATACAATTTCTGTGTTTCACCGTCAATAAGAAGGTCAGTGGGATACAGTAAACCTGAAGTGAAGCATCGGAATCTATAACTAGTGTCACAGGAATGGTGCAAGACATAGACAGTAAGAACAGTCAGTTTTCTTGTACTTAAGTCGGCATTGTGCCTTTTGTACTTAATTCCGATGCAATATCTGTGTTTCATCGTCAATAAGACGGTCAGAGGGATACAGTAAACCTGAAGTGAAGCATCGGAATCTATAACTAGTGTCACAGGAATGGTCAAAACATGGACTGTAAGAAGAATCATTTTTCTTGTACTTAAGTCGGTATTGTGCCTTTTGTATTTAATTCCGATACATTTTCTGTGTTTCATCGTCAATAAGAAGGTCAGTGGGATACAGTAAACCTGAAGTGAAGCATCGGAATCTATAACTAGTGTCACAGGAATTGTTCAAAACATAGACAGTTAGAGGAGTCAGTTTTCTTGTACTTAAGTCGGCATTGTGCGTTTTTTATTTTATTCCGATGCAATATCTGTGTTTCATCGTCAATAAGAAGGTCAGAGGGATACAGTAAACCTGAAGTGAAGCATCGGAATCTATAACTAGTGTCACAGGAATGGTTCAAAACATAAACAGTTAGAAGAGTCAGTTTTCTTGTACTTAAGTCGATATTGTGCGTCTTGTATTTAATTCCGATGCAATATCTGTGTTTCATCGTCAATAAGAAGGTCAGACGGATACAGTAAACCTGAAGTGTAGCATCGGAATCTATAACTAGTGTCACAGGAATGGTTCAAAACGTAGACTGTAAGAAGAGTCAGTTTTCTTGTACTTAAGTCGGCATTGTGCCATTTGTAATTAATTCCGATGCAATTGCTGTGTTTCATCGTCAATAAGAAGTTCAGTGGGATACAGTAAACCTGAAGTGAAGCATTGGAATCTATAACTAGTGTCACAGGAATGGTTCAAAACATAGACAGTAAGAAGAGTCAGTCTTCTTGTACTTAAGTCGGCATTGTGCCTTTCGTATTAAATTCCGATGCAATTTCAGTGTTTCATCATCAATAAGAATGTCAGAGGGATACAGTGAACCTGAAGTGAAGCATCGGAATCTATAACTAGTGTCACAGGAATGGTTCAAAACTTAGACAGTAAGAAGAGTCAGTTTTCTTGTACTTAAGTCGGCATTGTGCGTTTTGTATTTCATTCCGATGCAATATCTGTGTTTCATCGTCAATAAGATGGTAAGAGGGATACAGTAAACCTGAAGTGAAGCATCCGAATCTATAACTAGTGTCACAGGAATGGTTCAAAACATAGACAGTTAGAAGAGTCAGTTTTCTTGTACTTTAGTCGATATTGTGCGTCTTGTATTTAATTCCGATGCAATATCTGTGTTTCATCGTCAATAAGAAGGGCAGAGGGATACAGTAAACCTGAAGTGAGGCATTGGAATCTATAACTAGTGTCACAGGAATGGTTCAAAACATAAAGAGTAAGAAGAGTCAGTTTTCTTGTACCGAAGTTGGCATTGTGCCTTTTGTATTTAGTTCCGATGCAATTTCTGTGTTTCATCGTCAATAAGGAGGTCAGAGGGATACAGTAAACCTGAAGTGAAGCATCGGAATCTATAACAAGTGTCACAGGAATGGTTCAAAACATAGACAGTAAGAAGAGTCAGTCTTCTTGTACTTAAGTCGGCATTGTGCCTTTCGTATTAAATTCCGATGCAATTTCAGTGTTTCATCATCAATAAGAATGTCAGAGGGATACAGTGAACCTGAAGTGAAGCATCGGAATCTATAACTAGTGTCACAGGAATGGTTCAAAACTTAGACAGTAAGAAGAGTCAGTTTTCTTGTACTTAAGTCGGCATTGTGCGTTTTGTATTTCATTCCGATGCAATATCTGTGTTTCATCGTCAATAAGATGGTAAGAGGGATACAGTAAACCTGAAGTGAAGCATCCGAATCTATAACTAGTGTCACAGGAATGGTTCAAAACATAGACAGTTAGAAGAGTCAGTTTTCTTGTACTTAAGTCGATATTGTGCGTCTTGTATTTAATTCCGATGCAATATCTGTGTTTCATCGTCAATAAGAAGGGCAGAGGGATACAGTAAACCTGAAGTGAAGCATCGGAATCTATAACTAGTGTCACAGGAATGGTTCAAACCATAGAGTGTAAGAAGAGTCAGTTTTCTTGTACTTAAGTCGGCATTGTGCCATTTGTATTTAATTCCGATGCAATTTCTGTGTTTCATCGTCAATAAGAAGTTCAGTGGGATACAGTAAACCTGAAGTGAGTCATTGGAATCTATAACTAGTGTCACAGGAATGGTTCAAAACGTAGAGAGTGAGAAGAGTCAGTTTTCTTGTACCTAAGTCGGCATTGTGCCTTTTGTATTTAATTCCGATGCAATTTCTGTGTTTCATCGTCAATAAGGAGGTCAGAGGGATACAGTAAACCTGAAGTGAAGCATCGGAATCTATAACAAGTGTCACAGGAATGGTTCAAAACATAGACAGTAAGAAGCGTCAGTCTTCTTGTACTTAAGTCGGCATTGTGCCTCTTGTATTTAATTCCGATGCAATTTCTGTGTTTCATCGTCAATAAGAAGGGCAGAGGGATACACTAAACCTGAAGTGAAGCATCGGAATCTATAACTAGTGTCACATGAATGGTTCAAAACATAGACAGTGAGAAGAGTCAGTTTTCTTGTACTTAAGTCAGCATTGTGCCTTTTGTTTTTAATTCGGATGCCATTTCTGTGTTTCATCGTCAATAAGAAGGTCAGAGGGATAGAGTAAACCTGAAGTGAAGCATCGGAATCTATTACTAGTGTCACAGGAATGGTTCAAAACATAGACAGTAAGAAGAGTCAGTTTTCTTATACTTAAGTCGGCATTGTGCCTTTTGTATTTAATTCCGATGCAATATCTGTGTTTCATCGGCAATAAGAAGGTCAGAGGGATACAGTAACCCTGAAGTGAAGCATCGGAATCTATTACTAGTGTCACAGGAATGGTTCAAGGCATAGACAGTAAGAAGAGTCAGTTTTCTTGTACTTAAGTCGGCATTGTGCCTTTTGTACTTAATTCCGATGCAATATCTGTGTTTCATCGTCAATAAGAAGGTCAGATGGATACAGTAAACCTGAAGTGAAGCATCGAAATCGATAACTGGTGTCACAGAAATGGTTCAAAACGCAGACTGTAGAAGAGTAATTACTCTTGTACTTAAGTCGGCACTGTGCCTTTTGTATTTAATTCAGATACAATATCTGTGTTTCACCGTCAATAAGAAGGTCAGTGGGATACAGTAAACCTGAAGTGAAGCATCGGAATCTATAACTAGTGTCACAGGAATGGTGCAAGACATAGACAGTAAGAACAGTCAGTTTTCTTGTACTTAAGTCGGCATTGTGCCTTTTGTACTTAATTCCGATGCAATATCTGTGTTTCATCGTCAATAAGACGGTCAGAGGGATACAGTAAACCTGAAGTGAAGCATCGGAATCTATAACTAGTGTCACAGGAATGGTCAAAACATGGACTGTAAGAAGAATCATTTTTCTTGTACTTAAGTCGGTATTGTGCCTTTTGTATTTAATTCCGATACATTTTCTGTGTTTCATCGTCAATAAGAAGGTCAGTGGGATACAGTAAACCTGAAGTGAAGCATCGGAATCTATAACTAGTGTCACAGGAATGGTTCAAAACATAGACAGTTAGAGGAGTCAGTTTTCTTGTACTTAAGTCGGCATTGTGCGTTTTTTATTTTATTCCGATGCAATATCTGTGTTTCATCGTCAATAAGAAGGTCAGAGGGATACAGTAAACCTGAAGTGTAGCATCGGAATCTATAACTAGTGTCACAGGAATGGTTCAAAACGTAGACTGTAAGAAGAGTCAGTTTTCTTGTACTTAAGTCGGCATTGTGCCATTTGTAATTAATTCCGATGCAATTGCTGTGTTTCATCGTCAATAAGAAGTTCAGTGGGATACAGTAAACCTGAAGTGAAGCATTGGAATCTATAACTAGTGTCACAGGAATGGTTCAAAATATAGAGAGTAAGAAGAGTCAGTTTTCTTGTACTTAAGTCGGCATTGTGCCTTTTGTATTTAATTCTGATGCAATTTCTGTGTTTCATCGTCAATAAAAAGGTCAGAGGGATACAGTAAACCTGAAGTTAAGCATCGGAATCAGTAACTACTGTCACAGGAATGCTTCAAAACATACACATTAAGAAGAGTCAATTTTCTTGTACTTAAGTCGACATTGAACCTTTTGTATTTAAAACCGATGCAATTTCTGTGTTTCATCGTCAATAAGAAGGTCAGAGGGATACAGTAAACCTGAAGTGAAGCATCGGAATCTATAACTAGTGTCACAGGAATGCTTCAAAACATAGACAGTAAGAAGAGTCAGTTTTCTTGTACTTAAGACGGCATTGTGCCATTTCTATTTAATTCTGATACAATTTCTGTGTTTCATCGTCAATAAGAAGGTCAGAGGGATACAGTATCCCTGAAGTGTAGCATCGGAATCTATAACTAGTGTAACAGGAATGGTTCAAAACATAGACAGTAAGAAGAGTCAGTCTTCTTGTACTTAAGTCGGCATTGTGCCTTTTGTATTCCATTCCGATGCAATTTCTGTGTTTCATCGTCAATAAGAAGGTCAGTGGGATACAGTAAACCTGAAGTGAAGCATCGGAATCTATAACTAGTGTCTCAGGAATGGTGCAAGACATAGACAGTAAGAACAGTTAGTTTTCTTGTACTTAAGTAGGCATTGTGCCTTTTGTACTTAATTCCGGTGCAATATCTGTGTTTCATCGTCACTAAGACGGTCAGAGGGATACAGTAAACCTGAAGTGAAGCATCGGAATCTATAACTAGTGTCACAGGAATGGTCAAAATATAGACTGTAAGAAGAGTCATTTTTCTTGTACTTAAGTCAGCATTGTTTTTTTTGTATTTAATTCCGATACATTTTCTGTGTTTCATCGTCAATAAGAAGGTCAGTGGGATACAGTAAACCTGAAGTGAAGCATCGGAATCTATAACTAGTGTCACAGGAATGGTGCAAGACATAGACAGTAAGAACAGTTAGTTTTCTTGTACTTAAGTCGGCATTGTGCCTTTTGTACTTAATTCCGATGCAATATCTGTGTTTCATCGTCACTAAGACGGTCAGAGGGATACAGTAAACCTGAAGTGAAGCATCGGAATCTATAACTAGTGTCACAGGAATGGTTCAAAACATAGACAGTTAGAAGAGTCAGTTTTCTTGTACTGAAGTCGATATTGTGCGTCTTGTATTTAATTCCGATGCAATATCTGTGTTTCATCGTCAATAAGAAGGGCAGAGGGATACAGTAAACCTGAAGTGAAGCATCGGAATCTATAACTAGTGTCACAGGAATGGTTCAAACCATAGACTGTAAGAAGAGTCAGTTTTCTTGTACTTAAGTCGGCATTGTGCTATTTGTATTTAACTCCGATGCAATTTCTGCGTTTCATCGTCAATAAGAAGTTCAGTGGTATACAGTAAACCTGAAGTGAGGCATTGGAATCTATAACTAGTGTCACAGGAATGGTTCAAAACATAGAGAGTAAGAAGAGTCAGTTTTCTTGTACCGAAGTCGGCATTGTGCCTTTTGTATTTAATTCCGATGCAATTTCTGTGTTTCATCGTCAATAAGGAGGTCAGAGGGATACAGTAAACCTGAAGTGAAGCATCGGAATCTATAACAAGTGTCACAGGAATGGTTCAAAACATAGACAGTAAGAAGAGTCAGTCTTCTTGTACTTAAGTCGGCATTGTGCCTTTCGTATTAAATTCCGATGCAATTTCAGTGTTTCATCATCAATAAGAATGTCAGAGGGATACAGTGAACCTGAAGTGAAGCATCGGAATCTATAACTAGTGTCACAGGAATGGTTCAAAACTTAGACAGTAAGAAGAGTCAGTTTTCTTGTACTTAAGTCGGCATTGTGCGTTTTGTATTTCATTCCGATGCAATATCTGTGTTTCATCGTCAATAAGATGGTAAGAGGGATACAGTAAACCTGAAGTGAAGCATCCGAATCTATAACTAGTGTCACAGGAATGGTTCAAAACATAGACAGTTAGAAGAGTCAGTTTTCTTGTACTTAAGTCGATATTGTGCGTCTTGTATTTAATTCCGATGCAATATCTGTGTTTCATCGTCAATAAGAAGGGCAGAGGGATACAGTAAACCTGAAGTGAAGCATCGGAATCTATAACTAGTGTCACAGGAATGGTTCAAACCACAGAGTGTAAGAAGAGTCAGTTTTCTTGTACTTAAGTCGGCATTGTGCCATTTGTATTTAACTCCGATGCAATTTCTGTGTTTCATCGTCAATAAGAAGTTCAGTGGGATACAGTAAACCTGAAGTGAGGCATTGGAATCTATAACTAGTGTCACAGGAATGGTTCAAAACGTAGAGAGTAAGAAGAGTCAGTTTTCTTGTACCTAAGTCGGCATTGTGCCTTTTGTATTTAATTCCGATGCAATTTCTGTGTTTCATCGTCAATAAGGAGGTCAGAGGGATACAGTAAACCTGAAGTGAAGCATCGGAATCTATAACAAGTGTCACAGGAATGGTTCAAAACATAGACAGTAAGAAGCGTCAGTCTTCTTGTACTTAAGTCGGCATTGTGCCTCTTGTATTTAATTCCGATGCAATTTCTGTGTTTCATCGTCAATAAGAAGGTCAGAGGGATACACTAAACCTGAAGTGAAGCATCGGAATCTATAACTAGTGTCACATGAATGGTTCAAAACATAGACAGTGAGAAGAGTCAGTTTTCTTGTACTTAAGTCAGCATTGTGCCTTTTGTTTTTAATTCGGATGCCATTTCTGTGTTTCATCGTCAATAAGAAGGTCAGAGGGATAGAGTAAACCTGAAGCGAAGCATCGGAATCTATTACTAGTGTCACAGGAATGGTTCAAAACATAGACAGTAAGAAGAGTCAGTTTTCTTATACTTAAGTCGGCATTGTGCCTTTTGTATTTAATTCCGATGCAATATCTGTGTTTCATCGGCAATAAGAAGGTCAGAGGGATACAGTAACCCTGAAGTGAAGCATCGGAATCTATTACTAGTGTCACAGGAATGGTTCAAGGCATAGACAGTAAGAAGAGTCAGTTTTCTTGTACTTAAGTCGGCATTGTGCCTTTTGTATTTAATTCCGATGCAATATCTGTGTTTCATCGTCAATAAGAAGGTCAGATGGATACAGTAAGTCTGAAGTGAAGCATCGAAATCGATAACTAGTGTCACAGAAATGGTTCAAAACGCAGACTGTAGAAGAGTAATTACTCTTGTACTTAAGTCGGCACTGTGCCTTTTGTATTTAATTCAGATACAATTTCTGTGTTTCACCGTCAATAAGAAGGTCAGTGGGATACAGTAAACCTGAAGTGAAGCATCGGAATCTATAACTAGTGTCACAGGAATGGTGCAAGACATAGACAGTAAGAACAGTCAGTTTTCTTGTACTTAAGTCGGCATTGTGCCTTTTGTACTTAATTCCGATGCAATATCTGTGTTTCATCGTCAATAAGACGGTCAGAGGGATACAGTAAACCTGAAGTGAAGCATCGGAATCTATAACTAGTGTCACAGGAATGGTCAAAACATGGACTGTAAGAAGAATCATTTTTCTTGTACTTAAGTCGGTATTGTGCCTTTTGTATTTAATTCCGATACATTTTCTGTGTTTCATCGTCAATAAGAAGGTCAGTGGGATACAGTAAACCTGAAGTGAAGCATCGGAATCTATAACTAGTGTCACAGGAATTGTTCAAAACATAGACAGTTAGAGGAGTCAGTTTTCTTGTACTTAAGTCGGCATTGTGCGTTTTTTATTTTATTCCGATGCAATATCTGTGTTTCATCGTCAATAAGAAGGTCAGAGGGATACAGTAAACCTGAAGTGAAGCATCGGAATCTATAACTAGTGTCACAGGAATGGTTCAAAACATAAACAGTTAGAAGAGTCAGTTTTCTTGTACTTAAGTCGATATTGTGCGTCTTGTATTTAATTCCGATGCAATATCTGTGTTTCATCGTCAATAAGAAGGTCAGACGGATACAGTAAACCTGAAGTGTAGCATCGGAATCTATAACTAGTGTCACAGGAATGGTTCAAAACGTAGACTGTAAGAAGAGTCAGTTTTCTTGTACTTAAGTCGGCATTGTGCCATTTGTAATTAATTCCGATGCAATTGCTGTGTTTCATCGTCAATAAGAAGTTCAGTGGGATACAGTAAACCTGAAGTGAAGCATTGGAATCTATAACTAGTGTCACAGGAATGGTTCAAAACATAGACAGTAAGAAGAGTCAGTCTTCTTGTACTTAAGTCGGCATTGTGCCTTTCGTATTAAATTCCGATGCAATTTCAGTGTTTCATCATCAATAAGAATGTCAGAGGGATACAGTGAACCTGAAGTGAAGCATCGGAATCTATAACTAGTGTCACAGGAATGGTTCAAAACTTAGACAGTAAGAAGAGTCAGTTTTCTTGTACTTAAGTCGGCATTGTGCGTTTTGTATTTCATTCCGATGCAATATCTGTGTTTCATCGTCAATAAGATGGTAAGAGGGATACAGTAAACCTGAAGTGAAGCATCCGAATCTATAACTAGTGTCACAGGAATGGTTCAAAACATAGACAGTTAGAAGAGTCAGTTTTCTTGTACTTTAGTCGATATTGTGCGTCTTGTATTTAATTCCGATGCAATATCTGTGTTTCATCGTCAATAAGAAGGGCAGAGGGATACAGTAAACCTGAAGTGAGGCATTGGAATCTATAACTAGTGTCACAGGAATGGTTCAAAACATAAAGAGTAAGAAGAGTCAGTTTTCTTGTACCGAAGTTGGCATTGTGCCTTTTGTATTTAGTTCCGATGCAATTTCTGTGTTTCATCGTCAATAAGGAGGTCAGAGGGATACAGTAAACCTGAAGTGAAGCATCGGAATCTATAACAAGTGTCACAGGAATGGTTCAAAACATAGACAGTAAGAAGAGTCAGTCTTCTTGTACTTAAGTCGGCATTGTGCCTTTCGTATTAAATTCCGATGCAATTTCAGTGTTTCATCATCAATAAGAATGTCAGAGGGATACAGTGAACCTGAAGTGAAGCATCGGAATCTATAACTAGTGTCACAGGAATGGTTCAAAACTTAGACAGTAAGAAGAGTCAGTTTTCTTGTACTTAAGTCGGCATTGTGCGTTTTGTATTTCATTCCGATGCAATATCTGTGTTTCATCGTCAATAAGATGGTAAGAGGGATACAGTAAACCTGAAGTGAAGCATCCGAATCTATAACTAGTGTCACAGGAATGGTTCAAAACATAGACAGTTAGAAGAGTCAGTTTTCTTGTACTTAAGTCGATATTGTGCGTCTTGTATTTAATTCCGATGCAATATCTGTGTTTCATCGTCAATAAGAAGGGCAGAGGGATACAGTAAACCTGAAGTGAAGCATCGGAATCTATAACTAGTGTCACAGGAATGGTTCAAACCATAGAGTGTAAGAAGAGTCAGTTTTCTTGTACTTAAGTCGGCATTGTGCCATTTGTATTTAATTCCGATGCAATTTCTGTGTTTCATCGTCAATAAGAAGTTCAGTGGGATACAGTAAACCTGAAGTGAGTCATTGGAATCTATAACTAGTGTCACAGGAATGGTTCAAAACGTAGAGAGTGAGAAGAGCCAGTTTTCTTGTACCTAAGTCGGCATTGTGCCTTTTGTATTTAATTCCGATGCAATTTCTGTGTTTCATCGTCAATAAGGAGGTCAGAGGGATACAGTAAACCTGAAGTGAAGCATCGGAATCTATAACAAGTGTCACAGGAATGGTTCAAAACATAGACAGTAAGAAGCGTCAGTCTTCTTGTACTTAAGTCGGCATTGTGCCTCTTGTATTTAATTCCGATGCAATTTCTGTGTTTCATCGTCAATAAGAAGGGCAGAGGGATACACTAAACCTGAAGTGAAGCATCGGAATCTATAACTAGTGTCACATGAATGGTTCAAAACATAGACAGTGAGAAGAGTCAGTTTTCTTGTACTTAAGTCAGCATTGTGCCTTTTGTTTTTAATTCGGATGCCATTTCTGTGTTTCATCGTCAATAAGAAGGTCAGAGGGATAGAGTAAACCTGAAGTGAAGCATCGGAATCTATTACTAGTGTCACAGGAATGGTTCAAAACATAGACAGTAAGAAGAGTCAGTTTTCTTATACTTAAGTCGGCATTGTGCCTTTTGTATTTAATTCCGACGCAATATCTGTGTTTCATCGGCAATAAGAAGGTCAGAGGGATACAGTAACCCTGAAGTGAAGCATCGGAATCTATTACTAGTGTCACAGGAATGGTTCAAGGCATAGACAGTAAGAAGAGTCAGTTTTCTTGTACTTAAGTCGGCATTGTGCCTTTTGTATTTAATTCCGATGCAATATCTGTGTTTCATCGTCAATAAGAAGGTCAGATGGATACAGTAAACCTGAAGTGAAGCATCGAAATCGATAACTGGTGTCACAGAAATGGTTCAAAACGCAGACTGTAGAAGAGTAATTACTCTTGTACTTAAGTCGGCACTGTGCCTTTTGTATTTAATTCAGATACAATATCTGTGTTTCACCGTCAATAAGAAGGTCAGTGGGATACAGTAAACCTGAAGTGAAGCATCGGAATCTATAACTAGTGTCACAGGAATGGTGCAAGACATAGACAGTAAGAACAGTCAGTTTTCTTGTACTTAAGTCGGCATTGTGCCTTTTGTACTTAATTCCGATGCAATATCTGTGTTTCATCGTCAATAAGACGGTCAGAGGGATACAGTAAACCTGAAGTGAAGCATCGGAATCTATAACTAGTGTCACAGGAATGGTCAAAACATGGACTGTAAGAAGAATCATTTTTCTTGTACTTAAGTCGGTATTGTGCCTTTTGTATTTAATTCCGATACATTTTCTGTGTTTCATCGTCAATAAGAAGGTCAGTGGGATACAGTAAACCTGAAGTGAAGCATCGGAATCTATAACTAGTGTCACAGGAATGGTTCAAAACATAGACAGTTAGAGGAGTCAGTTTTCTTGTACTTAAGTCGGCATTGTGCGTTTTTTATTTTATTCCGATGCAATATCTGTGTTTCATCGTCAATAAGAAGGTCAGAGGGATACAGTAAACCTGAAGTGTAGCATCGGAATCTATAACTAGTGTCACAGGAATGGTTCAAAACGTAGACTGTAAGAAGAGTCAGTTTTCTTGTACTTAAGTCGGCATTGTGCCATTTGTAATTAATTCCGATGCAATTGCTGTGTTTCATCGTCAATAAGAAGTTCAGTGGGATACAGTAAACCTGAAGTGAAGCATTGGAATCTATAACTAGTGTCACAGGAATGGTTCAAAATATAGAGAGTAAGAAGAGTCAGTTTTCTTGTACTTAAGTCGGCATTGTGCCTTTTGTATTTAATTCCGATGCAATTTCTGTGTTTCATCGTCAATAAAAAGGTCAGAGGGATACAGTAAACCTGAAGTTAAGCATCGGAATCAGTAACTACTGTCACAGGAATGCTTCAAAACATACACATTAAGAAGAGTCAATTTTCTTGTACTTAAGTCGACATTGAACCTTTTGTATTTAAAACCGATGCAATTTCTGTGTTTCATCGTCAATAAGAAGGTCAGAGGGATACAGTAAACCTGAAGTGAAGCATCGGAATCTATAACTAGTGTCACAGGAATGCTTCAAAACATAGACAGTAAGAAGAGTCAGTTTTCTTGTACTTAAGACGGCATTGTGCCATTTCTATTTAATTCTGATACAATTTCTGTGTTTCATCGTCAATAAGAAGGTCAGAGGGATACAGTATCCCTGAAGTGTAGCATCGGAATCTATAACTAGTGTAACAGGAATGGTTCAAAACACAGACAGTAAGAAGAGTCAGTTATCTTGTACTTAAGTCGGCATTGTGCTTTTGTATTTAATTCCGAAGCAATTTCGGTGTTTCATCGTCAATAAGAAGGTCAGAGGGATTCAGTAAACCTGAAGTAAAGCATCGGAATCTATAACGAGTGTCACATGAATGGTTCAAAACATAGACATTAAGAAGTGCCAGTTTTCTTGTACTTAAGTAGGCATTGTGCCTTTTGTATTTAATTCCGATGCAATTTCAGTGTTTCATCGTCAATAAGAATGTCAGAGGCATACAGTAAACCTGAAGTGAAGCATCGGAATCTATTACTAGTGTCAGAGGAATGATTCAAAACATAGACAGTAAGAAGACTCAGTTTTATTGTACTTAAGTCGGCATTGTGCCTTTTGTATTTAGTTCCGATGCAATTTCTGTGTTTCATCGTCAATAAGAAGGTCAGAGTGATTCAGTAAACCTGAAGTGAAGCATCGGAATCTATAACTAGTGTCACATGAATGGTTCAAAACAAAGACATTAAGAAGAGTCAGTTTTCTTGTACTTAAGTCAGCATTGTGAATTTTGTATTTAATTCCGATGCAATTTTTGTGTTTCATCGGCAATAAGAAGGTCAGAGGGATACAGTATACATGAAATGAAGCATCGGAATCTATAACTAGTGTCACAGGAATGGTTCAAAACATAGACAGTAATAAGAGTCAGTTTTCTTGTACTTAAGTCGCCATTTTGCCTTATGTATTTAATTGCGATGTAAATTCTGTGTTTCATCGTCACTAAGAATGTCAGAGGCATACAGTAAACTTGAAGTGAAGCATCGGAATCTATAACTAGTGTCACAGGAATGGTTCAAAACATAGACAGTAAGAAGAGTCAGTTCTCTTGTACTTAAGTCGGCACAGTGCCTTTTGTATTTAATCCCGATGCCATTTCTGTGTTTCATCATCAATAAGAAGGTCCAATGGATACAGTGAACCTGAAGTTAGGCATCGGAATCTATAACTAGTGTCACAGGAATGGTTCAAAACTTAGTAAGTAAGAAGAGTCAGTTTTTTTGTACTTAAGTCGGCATTCTGCCTCTTGTATTTAAATCCGATGCAATTTCTGTGTTTCATCGTCAATAAGAAGGTCAGAGGGATCCAGTAAATCTGAAGAGAAGCATCGGAATCTATAACTAGTGTCACATGAATGGTCCAAACATAGACAGTAAGAAGAGTCAGTTTTCTTGTACTTAAGTCGGCATTGTGCGTTTTGTATTTAATTCCGATGCAATTTCTGTGTTTCATCGTCAATAACAAGGTCAGAGGGATACAGTAAACCTGAAGTGAAGCATCGGAATCTATAACTAGTGTCACAGGAATGGTTCAAAACATAGACAGTAAGAGGAGTCAGTTTTCTTGTACTTAAGTCGGCATTGTGCCTTTTGTATTTAATTCCGATGCAATTTCTGTGTTTCATCGTCAATAAGAAGGTCAGAGGGATACAGTAAACCGGAAGTGAAGCATAGGAATCTATAACTAGTTTCACAGAAATGGTTCAAAACATAGAAAGTGAGAAGAGTCAGTTTTCTTGTACTTGAGTCGGCATTGTGCCTTTTGTATTTATTTCCGATACATTTTCTGTGTTTCATCGTCAATAAGAAGGTCAGAGGGATACAGAAAACCTGAAGTGAAGCATCGGAATCTATAACTAGTGTCATAGGAATGGCACAAAACATAAACTGTAAGAAGAGTCATTTTTCTTGTACTTAAGACGGCATTGTGCCTTTTGTATTTAATTCCGATACAATTTCTGTGTTTCATCGACAATTAGAAGGTCTGTGGGATACAGTAAACCTGAAGTGAAGCATCGGAATCTATAACTAGTGTCACAGGAATCTTTCAAACACAGAAAGTTAGAAGAGTTAGTTTTCTTGTACTTAAGTCGGCATTGTGCTTTTTCTATTTAATTCCGATGCAACTTCTATGTTTCATCGTCAATAAGAAGGTCGGAGGGATACAGTAAACCTGAAGTGAAGCATCGAAATCAATAACTAGTGTCACACGAATTGTTCAAAGTATATACAGTAAGAAGAGTCAGTTTTCTTGTACTTAAGTCGGCATTGTGCCTTTTGTATTTAATTCCGATGCAATTTTAGTGTTTCATCGTCAATAAGAAGGTCAGAGGCATACAGTAAACCTGAAGTGTAGCATCAGAATCTATAAGTAGTGTCACAGAAATGGTTCAAAACATAGACAGTAAGAAGAGTCAGTTTTCTTGTACTTAAGTCGGCATTGTGCCTTTTGTATTTAATTCCGATGCAATTTCAGTGTCTCATCGTCAATAAGAAGCTCAGAGGGATACAGTAAACCTGCAGTGAAGCTACGGAATCTATAACTAGTGTCACATGAATGGTTCAAACATAGACAGTAAGAAGAGTCAGTTTTCTTGTACTTAAGTCGGCATTGTGCCTTTTGTATTTAATTCTGATGCAATTTCTGTGTTTCATCGTCAATAAGAAGGTCAGAGGGATACAGTACACATGAAGTGAATCATCGGAATCTACAACTAGTGTCACAGGAATGGTTCAATGCATAGACAGTAAGAAGAGTCAGTTTTCTTGTACTTAAGTCGGCATTGTGCATTTTATATTTAATTCCGATGCAATTTCTGTGTTTCATCGTCAATAAGATGGTCAGAGGGATACAGTAAACCTGAAGTGCAGCATCGGAATCTATAACTAGTGTCACAGGAATGGTTCAAAACATTGACAGTAAGAATTGTCAGTTATCTTGTACTTAAGTCGACATTGTGCATTTTGTATTGAATTCCGAAGCAATTTCTGTGTTTCATCGTCAATAAGAAGGTCAGAGGGATACAGTATACATGAAATGAAGCATCGGAATCTGTAACTAGTGTCACAGGAATGGTTCAAAACATAGACAGTAATAAGAGTCAGTTTTCTTGTACTTAAGTCGGCATTTTGCCTTATGTATTTAATTACGATGTAAATTCTGTGTTTCATCGTCACTAAGAATGTCAGAGGCATACAGTAAACTTGAAGTGAAGCATCGGAATCTATAACTAGTGTCACAGGAATGGTTCAAAACATAGACAGTAAGAAGAGTCAGTTTTCTTGCACTTAAGTCGGCACAGTGCCTATTGTATTTAATTCCGATGCCATTTCTGTGTTTCATCATCAATAAGAAGGTCCAATGGATACAGTGAACCTGAAGTTAAGCATCGGAATCTATAACTAGTGTCACAGGAATGGTTCAAAACTTAGTAAGTAAGAAGAGTCAGTTTTTTTGTACTTAAGTCGGCATTCTGCCTCTTGTATTTAAATCCGATGCAATTTCTGTGTTTCATCGTCAATAAGAAGGTCAGAGGGATACAGTAAATCTGAAGAGAAGCATCGGAATCTATAACTAGTGTCACATGAATGGTCCAAAACATAGACAGTAAGAAGAGTCAGTTTTCTTGTACTTAAGTCGGCATTGTGCGTTTTGTATTTAATTCCGATGCAATTTCTGTGTTTCATCGTCAATAACAAGGTCACAGGGATACAGTAAACCTGAAGTGAAGCATCGAAATCTATAACTAGTGTCACAGGAATGGTTCAAAGCATAGACAGTAAGAGGAGTCAGTTTTCTTGTACTTAAGTCGGCATTGTGCCTTTTGTATTTAATTCCGATGCAATTTCTGTGTTTCATCGTCAATAAGAAGGTCAGAGGGATACAGTAAACCGGAAGTGAAGCATAGGAATCTATAACTAGTTTCACAGAAATGGTTCAAACCATAGAATGTGAGAAGAGTCAGTTTTCTTGTACTTGAGTCGGCATTGTGCCTTTTGTATTTATTTCCGATACATTTTCTGTGTTTCATCGTCAATAAGAAGGTCAGAGGGATACAGAAAACCTGAAGTGAAGCATCGGAATCTATAACTAGTGTCATAGGAATGGCACAAAACATAAACTGTAAGAAGAGTCATTTTTCTTGTACTTAAGACGGCATTGTGCCTTTTGTATTTAATTCCGATACAATTTCTGTGTTTCATCGACAATTAGAAGGTCTGTTTGATACAGTAAACCTGAAGTGAAGCATCGGAATCTATAACTAGTGTCACAGGAATCTTTCAAACACAGAAAGTTAGAAGAGTTAGTTTTCTTGTACGTAAGTCGGCATTGTGCTTTTTCTATTTAATTCCGATGCAATTTCTATGTTTCATCGTCAATAAGAAGGTCGGAGGGATACAGTAAACCTGAAGTGAAAAATCGAAATCAATAACTAGTGTCACAGGAATTGTTCAAAGTATATACAGTAAGAAGAGTCAGTTTTCTTGTACTTAAGTCGGCATTGTGCCTTTTGTATTTAATTCCGATGCAATTTTAGTGTTTCATCGTCAATAAGAAGGTCAGAGGCATACAGTAAACCTGAAGTGTAGCATCGGAATCTATAAGTAGTGTCACAGAAATGGTTCAAAACATAGACAGTAAGAAGAGTCAGTTTTCTTGTACTTAAGTCGGCATTGTGCCTTTTGTATTTAATTCCGATGCAATTTCAGTGTCTCATCGTCAATAAGAAGCTCAGAGGGATACAGTAAACCTGCAGTGAAGCAACGGAATCTATAACTAGTGTCACATGAATGGTTCAAACATAGACAGTAAGAAGAGTCAGTTTTCTTGTACTTAAGTCGGCATTGTGCCTTTTGTATTTAATTCCGATGCAATTTCTGTGTTTCATCGTCAATAAGAAGGTCAGAGGGATACAGTAAACATGAAGTGAATCATCGGAATCTACAACTAGTGTCACAGGTATGGTTCAATGCATAGACAGTAAGAAGAGTCAGTTTTCTTGTACTTAAGTCGGCATTGTGCATTTTATATTTAATTCCGATGCAATTTCTGTGTTTCATCGTCAATAAGATGGTCAGAGGGATACAGTAAACCTGAAGTGCAGCATCGGAATCTATAACTAGTGTCACAGGAATGGTTCAAAACATTGACAGTAAGAATTGTCAGTTATCTTGTACTTAAGTCGGCATTGTGCATTTTGTATTGAATTCCGAAGCAATTTCTGTGTTTCATCGTCAATAAGAAGGTCAGAGGGATACAGTAAACCTGAAGTGAAGCATCGGAATATATAACGAGTGTCACATGAATGGTCCAAAACATAGACAGTAAGAAGGGTCAGTTTTCTTGTACTTAAGTAAGCATTGAGCCTTTTGTATTCAAAACCGATGCAATTTCTGTGTTTCATCGTCAATAATGAGGTCGGAGGGATACAGTAAACCTGAAGTGAAGCATCGGAATCTATAACTAGTGCAACAGGAATGGTTCAAAACATAGACAATAAGAAGAGACAGTTATCTTGTACTTAAGTCGGTATTGTGCCTTTTGCATTTAATTCCGTTGCAATATCTGTGTTTCGTCGTCAATAAGAAGGTCAGAGGGATACAGTAAACCTGAAGTGAAGCATCGGAATCTATAACTAGTGTCACAGGCAAGGTTCCAAACATAGACTATAAAAAGAGTCTGTTATCTTGTACTTAAGTCGGCATTGTGCCTTTTGTATATAATTCCGAAGCAATTTCTGTGTTTCATCGTCAATAAGAAGGTCAGAGGGATACAGTAAACCTGAAGTAAAGCATCGGAATCTATAACGAGTGTCACATGAATGGTTCAAAACATAGACATTAAGAAGAGTCAGTTTTCTTGTACTTAAGTCGGCTTTGTACCTTTCGTATTTAATTCCGATGCAACTTCTGTGTTTCATCGTCAATAAGAAGGTCAGAGGGATACAGTAAACCTGAAGTGAAGCATCGGAATCTATAACTAGTGTCACAGGAATGCTTCAAAACATAGACAGTAAGAAGAGTCAGTTCTCTTGTACTTAAGACGGCATTGCGCCTTTTCTATTTAATTCTGACACAATTTCTGTGTTTCATCGTCAATACGAAGGTCAGAGGGATACAGTATCCCTGAAGTGTAGCATCGGAATCTATAACTAGTGTAACAGGAATGGTTCAAAATACAGACAGTAAGAAGAGTCAGTTATCTTGTACTTAAGTCGGCATTGTGCCTTTTGTATTTAATTCCGAAGCAATTTCTGTGTTTCATCGTCAATAAGATGGTCAGAGGGATACAGTAAACCTGAAGTAAAGCATCGGAATCTATAACGAGTGTCACATGAATGGTTCAAAACATAGACATTAAGAAGTGTCAGTTTTCTTGTACTTAAGTCAGCATTGTGAATTTTGTATTTAATTCCGATGCAATTTTTGTGTTTCATCGGCAATAAGAAGGTCAGAGGGATACAGTAAACATGAAATGAAGCATCGGAATCTATAACTAGTGTCACAGGAATTTTTCAAAACATAGACAGTAATAAGAGTCAGTTTTCTTGTACTTAAGTCGACATTGTGCCTTTTGTATTTAATTCCGATGCCATTTCTGTGTTTCATCGTCAATAAGAAGGTCCAATGGATACAGTGAACCTGAAGTTAAGCATCGGAATCTATAACTAGTGTCACAGGAATGGTTCAAAACATAGACAGTGTGAGGAGTCAGTTTTCTTGTACTTAAGTCGGCATTGTGCCTTTTGTATTTAATTCCGATGCAATTTCTGTGTTTCATCGTCAATAAGAAGGCCAGAGGGACACGGTAAACCTGAAGTAAAGCATCGGAATCTATAACGAGTGTCACATGAATGGTTCAAAACATAGACAGTAAGAATTGTCAGTTATCTTGTACTTAAGTCCTCATTGTGCATTTTGTATTTAATTCCGAAGCAATTTCTGTGTTTCATCGTCAATAAGAAGGTCAGAGGGATACAGAAAACCTGAAGTGAAGCATCGGAATCTATAACTAATGTCATAAGAATGGCGCAAAACATAAACTGTAAGAAGAGTCATTTTTCTTGTACTTAAGTCGGCATTGTGCCTTTTGTATTTAATTCTGTAGCTATGTCTGTGTTTCATCGTCAATAAAAAGGTCAGAGGGATACAGTAAACCTGAAGTAAAGCAACGGAATCTATAACGAGTGGGACATGAATGGTTCAAAACATAGGCGGTAAGAAGAGTAAGTTTTCTTGTACTTAAGTCGGCATTGTGCATTTTGTATTTAATTCCGATGCAATTTCTGTGTTTCATCGTCAACAAGAAGGTCAAAGGGATACAGTAAACCTCAAGTGAAGCATCGGAAGCTAGTGTCCTGGAATGGTTCAAAACATGGCCAGTAAGAAGAGTCAGTTTTCTTGTACTTAAGTCTGCATTGTGCCTTTTGTATTTAATTCCGATGCAATTTCTGTGTTTCATCGTCAATAAGAAGGTCAGAGTGATTCAGTAAACTTGAAGTGAAGCATCGGAATCTATAACTAGTGTCAGAGGAATGATTCAAAACATAGACAGTAAGAAGCCTCAGTTTTCTTGTACTTAAGTCGGCATTGTGCCTTTTGTATTTAATTCCGATGCAATTTCTGTGTTTCATCGTCAATAAAAAGGTCAGAGTGATTCAGTAAACTTGAAGTGAAGCATCGGAATCTATAACTAGTGTCACATGAATGGTTCAAAACAAAGACAGTAAGATGAGTCAGTTTTCTTGTACTTAAGTCAGCATTGTGAATTTTGTATTTAATTCCGATGCAATTTTTGTGTTTCATCGGCAATAAGAAGGTCAGAGTGATACAGTAAACATGAAATGAAGCATCGGAATCTATAACTAGTGTCACAGGAATGGTTCAAAACATAGACAGTAATGAGAGTCAGTTTTCTTGTACTTAAGTCGACATTGTGCCTTTTGTATTTAATTCCGATGCCATTTCTGTGTTTCATCGTCAATAAGAAGGTCCAATGGATACAGTGAACCTGAAGTTAAGCATCGGAATCTATAACTAGTGTCACAGGAATGGTTCAAAACATAGACAGTAATAAGAGTCAGTTTTCTTGTACTTAAGTCGACATTGTGCCTTTTGTATTTAATTCCGATGCCATTTCTGTGTTTCATCGTCAATAAGAAGGTCCAATGGATACAGTGAACCTGAAGTTAAGCATCGGAATCTATAACTAGTGTCACAGGAATGGTTCAAAACATAGACAGTATGAGGAGTCAGTTTTCTTGTACTTAAGTCGGCATTGTGCCTTTTGTATTTAATTCCGATGCAATTTCTGTGTTTCATCGTCAATAAGAAGGCCAGAGGGACACGGTAAACCTGAAGTAAAGCATTGGAATCTATAACGAGTGTCACATGAATGGTTCAAAACATAGACAGTAAGAATTGTCAGTTATCTTGTACTTAAGTCGGCATTGTGCATTTTGTATTCAATTCCGAAGCAATTTCTGTGTTTCATCGTCAATAAGAAGGTCAGAGGGATACAGAAAACCTGAAGTGAAGCATCGGAATCTACAACTAGTGTCATAGGAATGGCACAAAGCATAAACTGTAAGAAGAGTCATTTTTCTTGTACTTAATTCGGCATTGTGCCTTTTGTATTTAATTCCGATACAATTTCTGTGTTTCATCGTCAATTAGAAGGTCTGTGTGATACAGTAAACCTGAAGTGAAGCATCGTAATCTATAACTAGTGTCACAGGAATGTTTCAAACACAGAAAGTTAGAAGAGTTAGTTTTCTTGTACTTAAGTCGGCATTGTGCTTTTTCTAGTTAATTCCGATTCAATTTCTATGTTTAATCGTCAATAAGAAGGTCGGAGGGATATAGTAAACCTGAAGTGAAGCATCAAAATCAATAACTAGTGTCACAGGAATTGTTCAAAGCATTTACAGTAAGAAGAATCAGTTTTCTTGTACTTAAGTCGGCATTGTGCCTTTTGTATGTAAGCCCGATGCAATTTCTGTGTTTCATCGTCAATAAGAAGGTCAGAGGTATACAGCAAACCTGTAGTGAAGCATCGGATTCTATAACTAGTGTCACAGGTATGGTTCAAAACATAGACAGTAAGAAGAGCCAGTTTTCTTGTACTTAAGTCGGCATTGTGCCTTTTGCATTTAATTCCGATGCAATTTCTGTATTTAATCGTCAATAAGAAGGTCAGAGGGATACAGTACACCTTGAGGTTAGCATCGGAATCTATAACTAGTGTCACATGAATGGTTCAAAGCATAGACAGTAAGAAGAGTCGTTTTACTTGTACTTAAGTCGGCTTTGTGCCTTTTATATTAAATTCCGATGCAATTTCTGTATTTCATCGCCAATAAGAAGGTCAGAGGGATACAGTAATCCTGAAGTGCAGCATCGGAATCTATAACTAGTGGCACAGGAATGGTTAAAAACATTGACAGTAAGAAGAGTCAGTTTTCTTGCACTTAATCGTCATTGTGCCATTTGTATTTAATTCCGACGCAATATCTGTGTTTCGTAGTCAATAAGAAGGTCAGAGGGATATAGTAAACCTGAAGTGAAGCATCGGAATCTATAACTAGTGTCACAGGAATGGTTCAAAACATAGACTGTATGAGGTGTCAGTTATCATGTACTTCAGTCGGCATTGTGCCTTTTGTATTTACCTCCGTTGCAATTTCAGTGTTTCATCGTCAATAGGAAGGTCAGAGGGATACAGTAAACCTGAGGTGAAGCATCGGAATCTATAACTAGTGTCACAGGAATGGTTCAAAACACAGACAGTAAGAGGCGTCAGTTTTCTTGTACTTAAGTCGGCATTTTGCCTTTTGTATTTAATTCCGATGAAATTTCTGTGTTTCATCACCAATAAGAAGGTCAGAGGGATACAGTAAACCTGAAGTGAAGCATCGAATCTATAACTAGTGTCACAGGAATGGTTCAAAGCATAGACAGTAAGAAGAGTCAGTTTTCTTGTACTTAAGTCGGCATCGGGCCTTTTCTATTAATTCCGATGCAATTTCTGTGTTTAATCGTCAATTAGATAGTCAGAGGGATACAGTAAATATGAAGTGAAGCATCGGAATCTATAACTAGTGTCACAGGAATGGTTCAAAACATAGACAGTAAGAAGAGTCAGTTTTCTTGTACTTAAGTCGGCATTGTGCCTTTTGTATTTAACTCCGATGAAATTTCTGTGTTTCATCGTCAATAACAAGGTCAGAGGGATACAGTAAACCTGAAGTGAAGAATCGGAATCCATAACTAGTGTCACAGGAATGGATCAACACATAGACAGTAAGAAGAGTCAGTTTTCTTGTACTTATGTCGGCATTGTGCCTTTTGTATTTAATTTCGAACCAAACTCTGTGATTCATTGTCAATAAGAAGGTCAGAGGGATACAGTAAACCTGGAGTGAAGCATCGGAGTCTATAACTAGTGTCACATGAATGGTTCAAAACATAGACAGTAAGAAGAGTCAGTTTTCTTGTACTTAAGTCGGCATTGTGCCTTTTCTATTTAATTCCGATGGAATTTCTGTCTTTCATCGTCAATAAGGAGGTCAGAGGAATACAGTAAACCTGAAGTGAAGCATCGGAATCTATAACTAGTGTCACAGGAATGGTTCAAATCATAGACAGTAAGAAGAGTCAGTTTTCTTGTACTTAAGTCGGCATTGTGCCTTTTGTATTTAATTCCGATGCCATTTCTGTGTTTCATCGTCAACATGAAAGTCGGAGGGATACAGTAAAGCTGAAGTGAAGCATCGGAAGCTATAACTAGTGTCTCAGGAATTTTTCAAATCATAGACAGTAAGAAGAGTCAGTTTTCTTGTACTTAAGTCGGCATTGTGCTTTTTGTAATAAATCCGATGCAATTTCTGTGTTTCATCGTCAATAAGAAGGTCAGAGGGATACAGTAAACCTGAAGTGAAGCATCGGAACCTATAACTAGTGTCTCAGGAATGGTTCAAAACATAGACAGTAAGAAAAGTCAGTTTTCTTGTACTTAAGTCGACATTGTGCCTTTTGTATTTAATTCCGTTGCAATTTCAGTGTTTTATCGTCAATAAGAAGGTCAGAGGGATACAGTAAACCTGAGGTGAAGCATCGGAATCTATAACTTGTGTCACAGGAATGGTTCAAAACATAGACAGTAAGAAGAGTCATTTTTCTTGTACTTAAGTCAGCATTGTGACTTTTCTATTTAAATCCGATGCAATTTCTGTGTTTCATCGTCAATAAGAAGGTCAGAGGGATGCAGTAAACCTGAAGTGAAGCATCGGAATCTATAACTAGTGTCTCAGGAATGGTTCAAAACATAGACAGTAAGAAAAGTCAGTTTTCTTGTACTTAAGTCGACATTGTGCCTTTTGTATTTAATTCCGTTGCAATTTCTGTGTTTCATCGTCAATAAGACGGTCAGAGGGATACAGTAAACCTGAGGTGAAGCATCGGAATCTATAACTAGAGTCACAGGAATGGTTCAAAACATAGACAGTAAGAAAAGTTAGTTTTCTTGTACATAAGTCGGCATTGTGCTTTTTTTATTTAATTCCGATGCGATTTCTGCGTTTCATCGTCAATGAGAAGGTCAGAGGGATACAGTAAACATGAAGTGAAGCATCGGAATCTATAACTAGTGTCACAGGAATGGTTCAAAGCATAAACAGTAAGAAGAGTCAGTTTTCTTGAACTTATGTCGGCGTTGTGCCTCTTGTATTTATTTCCGATACAATTTCTGTGTTTCATCGTCAATAAGAAGGTCAGAGGGATACAGTGAACCTGAAGTGAAGCATCGGAATCTATAACTAGTGTCACAGGAATGGTTCAAAACATAGACAGTAAGAAAAGTCAGTTTTCATGTACTTAAGTCGGCATTGTGCCTTTTGTATTTAATTCCGATGCAATATCAGTGTTTCATCGTCAATAAGAAGGTCAGAGGGATACAGTGAAACTGAAATGAAGCATCGGAATCTATAACTAGTGTCACAGGAAGGGTTCAGACATAGACAGTAAGAAGAGTCAGTTTTCTTGTACTTAAGTCGGCATTGTGCCTTTTGAGTTTAATTCCGATGCAATATCTGTGTTTCTTCTTCATCAAGAAGGTCAGAGGGATACAGTAAACCTGAGGTGAAGCATCGGAATCTATAACTAGTGTCACAGGAATGGTTCAATACACAGACAGTAAGAAGAGTCAGTTTTCTTGTACTTAAGTCGGCATTGTGCCTTTTGTGTTTAATTCCGATGCAATATCTGTGTTTCTTCTTCAACAAGAAGGTCAGAGCGATACAGTAAACCTGAAGTAAAGCAACGGAATCTATAACTAGTGTCACAGGAATGGTTCAAAACATAGACAGTAAGAAGAGTCAGTTTTCTTGTACTTAAGTCGGCATTGTTCATTTTGTATTTAATTCCCATGCAATTTCAGTGTTTCATCGTCAATAAGAAGGTCAGAGGGATACAGTAAACCTGAAGTGAAGCATCGGAATTTATAACTAGTGTCTCAGGAATGGTTCAAATCATAGACAGTAAGAAGAGTCAGTTTTCTTGTACTTAAGTCGACATTGTGCCTTTTGTATTTAATTCCGTTGCAATGTCAGTGTTTCATCGTCAATAAGAAGGTCATAGGGATACAGTAAACCTGAGGTGAAGCATCGGAATCTATAACTTGTGCCACAGGAATGGTTCAAAACATAGACAGTAAGAAGAGTCATTTTTCTTGTACTTAAGTCGGCATTGTGACTTTTCTATTTAAATCCGATGCAATTTCAGTGTTTCATCGTCAATAAGAAGGTCAGAGGGATACAGTAAACCTGAAGTGAAGCATCGGAATCTATAACTAGCGTCACAGGAAAGGTTCAAAACATAGACAGTAAGAAGAGTCAGTTTTCTTGTTCTTATGTCGGCGTTGTGCCTCTTGTATTTATTTCCGGTATAATTTCTGTGTTTCATCGTCAATAAGAAGGTCAGAGGGATACAGTGAACCTGAAGTGAAGCATCGGAATCTATAACTAGTGTCACAGGAATGGTTCAAATCATAGACAGTAAGAAAAGTCAGTTTTCATGTACTTAAGTCGGCATTGTGCCTTTTGTATTTAATTCCAATGCAATTTCAGTGTTTCATCGTCAATAAGAAGGTCAGAGGGATACAGTGAACCTGAAGTGAAGCATCGGAATCTATAACTAGTGTCACAGGAATGGTTCAAAACATAGACAGTAACAAAAGTCAGTTTTCATGTACTTAAGTCGGCATTGTGCCTTTTGTATTTCATTCCGATGCAATTTCATGTGTTTCATCGTCAATAAGAAGGTCAGAGGGATACAGTGAACCTGAAATGAAGCATCGGAATCTATAACTAGTGTCACAGGAATGGTTCAAACATGGACAGTAAGAAGAGTCAGTTTTCTTGTACTTAAGTCGGCATTGTGCCTTTTGAGTTTAATTCCGATGCATTATCTGTGTTTCTTCTTCAACAAGAAGGTCAGAGGGATACAGTAAACCTGAAGTGAAGCATCGGAATCTATAACTAGTGTCACAGGAATGGTTCAATACATAGACAGTAAGAAGAGTGAGTTTTCTTGTACTTTAGTCGGCATTGTGCCTTTTGTGTTGAATTCCGATGCAATATCTGTGTTTCTTCTTCAACAAGAAGGTCAAAGGGATACAGTAAACCTGAAGTGAAGCATCGGAATCTATAACTAGAGTCACAGGAATGGTTCAAAGCATAGACAGTAGGAAAAGTCAGATTTCTTGTACTTATGTCGGCATTGTGCTTTTTGTATTTAATTCCGATGCAATTTCTGTGTTTCATCGTCAATAAGCAGGCGAGTGGGATACAGTAAAGCTGAAGTGAAGCATCGGAATCTATAACTAGTGTCTCAGGAATGGTTCAAAACATAGACAGTAAGAAAAGTCAGTTTTCTTGTACTTAAGTCGGCATTGTGCCATTTGTATTAAATCCGATGCAATTTCTGTGTTTCAACCCCAATATGAAGGTCAGAGGGATACAGTAAGCCTGAAGTGAAGCATCGGAATCTATAACTAGTGTCTCAGGAATGGTTCAAAACATAGACAGTAAGGAGAGTCAGTTTTCTTGTACTTAAGTCGACATTGTGCCTTTTGTATTTAATTCCGTTGCAATTTCAGTGTTTCATCGTCAATAAGAAGATCAGAGCGATACAGTAAACCTGAGGTGAAGCATCGGAATCTATAACTAGTGTCACAGGAATGGTTTAAAACATTGACAGTGAGAAGAGTCAGTTTTCTTCTACTGAAGTCGACATTGTGACTTTTCTATTTAATTCCGATGCAATTCCTGTGTTTCATCGTCAATAAGAAGGTCAGAGGGATACAGTAAACCTGAGGTGAAGCATCTGATTCTATAACTAGCGTCACAGGAATCGTTCAAAACATAGACAGTAAGAAGAGTCAGTTTTCTTGTACTTAAGTCGGCATTGTGCTTTTTGTATCTAATTCCGTTGAAATTTCTGTGTTTCATCGTCAATAAGAAGGTCAGAGGGATACAGTAAACCCGAAGTGAAGCATCGAATCTATGACTATTGTCACAGGAATGGTTCAAAGCATAGACAGTAGGAAGAGTCACTTTTCTTGTACTTAAGTCGGCATTGTGCCTTTTCTATTTAATTCCGATGCAATTTCTGTGTTTAATCGTCAATAAGGAAGTCAGAGGGATACAGTAAAAATAAAGTGAAGCATCGGAATCTATAACTAGTGTCACAGGAATGGTTCAAAACATAGTAAGAAGAGTCAGTTTTCTTGTACTTAAGTCGGCATTGTTCCTTTTGTATTTAATTCCGATGCAATTTCTGTGTTTCATCGTCAATAAGAAGGTCAGAGGGATACAGTAAACCTTAAGTGAAGCATCGGAATCTATAACTAGTGTCTCAGGAATGGTTCAAAACATAGACAGTAAGAAGCGTCAGTTTTCTTGTACTTATGTCGGCATTGTGCCTTTTCTATTAAACCCGATGCAATTTCTGTGTTTCATCGTCAATATGAAGGTCAGAGGGATACAGTAAACCTGAAGTGAAGCATCAGAATCTATAACTAGTGTCTCAGGAATGGTTCAAAACATAGACAGTAAGAAGAGTCAGTTTTCTTGTACTTAAGTCGGCATTGTGCCTTTTGTAATTAACTCCGATGAAATTTCTGTGTTTCATCGTCAATAAGTAGGTCAAAGGGATACAGTAAACCTGAAGTGAAGCATCGGAATCTATAACTAGTGTCATAGGAATGGTTCAAAACATAGTAAGAAGAGTCAGTTTTCTTGTACTTAAGTCGGCATTGTTCCTTTTGTATTTAATTCCGATGCAATTTCTGTGTTTCATCGTCAATAAGAAGGTCGGAGGGATACAGTAAACCTTAAGTGAAGCATCGGAATCTATAACTAGTGTCTCAGGAATGGTTCATAACATAGACAGTAAGAAGAGTCAGTTTTCTTGTACTTAAGTCGGCATTGTGCCTTTTCTTTTAAATCCGATGCAATTTCTGTGTTTCATCGTCAATAAGAAGGTCAGAGGGATACAGTAAACCTGAAGTGAAGCATCGGAATCTATAACTAGTGTCACAGGAATGGTTCAAAACATAGTAAGAAGAGTCAGTTTTCTTGTACTTAAGTCGGCATTGTTCCTTTTGTATTTAATTCCGATGCAATATCTGTGTTTCATCGTCAATAAGAAGGTCAGAGGGATACAGTAAACCTTAAGTGAAGCATCGGAATCTATAACTAGTGTCTCAGGAATGGTTCAAAACATAGACAGTAAGAAGCGTCAGTTTTCTTGTACTTATGTCGGCATTGTGCCTTTTCTATTAAACCCGATGCAATTTCTGTGTTTCATCGTCAATATGAAGATCAGAGGGATACAGTAAACCTGAAGTGAAGCATCAGAATCTATAACTAGTGTCTCAGGAATGGTTCAAAACATAGACAGTAAGAAGAGTCATTTTTCTTGTACTTAAGTCGGCATTGTGCCTTTTGTATTTAATTCCGATGCAATTTCAGTGTTTCATCGTCAATAAGAAGGTCAGAGGGATACAGTGAACCTGAAATGAAGTATCGGACTCTATAACTAGTGTCACAGGATTGGTTCAAAACATGGAAAGTAAGAAGAGTCAGTTTTCTTGTACTTAAGTCGACATTGTGCCTTTTGTATTTAATTCCGTTGCAATTTCAGTGTTTCATCGTCAATAAGAAGGTCAGAGGGATATAGTAAACCTGAGGTGAAGCATCGGAATCTATAACTTGTGCCACAGGAATGGTTCAAAACATAGACAGTAAGAAGAGTCATTTTTCTCAAACTTAAGTCGGCATTGTGACTTTTCTATTTAAATCCGATGCAATTTCTGTGATTCATCGTCAATAAGAAGGGCAGAGGGATACAGTAAACATGAAGTGAAGCATCGGAATCTATAATTAGCCTCACAGGAATGGTTCAAAACATAGACGGTAAGAAGAGTCAGTTTTCTTGTACTTAAGTCGGCATTGAGTTATTTGTATTTAATTCCGATGAAATTTCTGTGTTTCATCGTCAATAAGAAGGTCAGAGGGATACAGTAAACCTGAAGTGAAGCATCGGAATCTATAACTAGAGTCACAGGAATGGTTCAAAACATAGACAGTAAGAAGAGTTAGTTTTCTTGTACATAAGTCGGCATTGTGCTTTTTTAAAATTACTTCCGATGCGATTTCTGCGTTTCATCGTCAATAAGACGGTCAGAGGGATACAGTAAACCTGCAGTGAAGCATCGTTATCTATAACTAGAGACACAGGAATGGTTCCAAGCATAGACAGTAAGAAAAGTCAGATTTCTTGTACTTATGTCGGCATTGTGCTTTTTGTATTTAATTCCGATGCAATTTCTGTGTATCATCGTCAATAAGAAGGTCAGAGGGATACAGTAAAGCTGAAGTGAAGCATCGGAATCTATAACTAGTGTCTAAGGAATGGTTCAAAACATAGACAGTAAGAAGAGTCAGTTTTCTTGTACTTAAGTCGACATTGTGCCTTTTGTATTAAATCCGATGCAATTTCTGTGTTTCATCGTCAGTATGAAGGTCAGAGGGATACAGTAAACCTGAAGTGAAGCATCGGAATCTATAACTAGTGTCTCAGGAATGGTTCAAAACATAGACAGTCAGAAGAGTCAGTTTTCTTGTACTTAAGTCGACATTGTGCCTTTTGTATTTAATTCCGTTGCAATTTCAGTGTTTCATCGTCAATAAGAAGGTAAGAGGGATACAGTAAACCTGAGGTGAAGCATCGGAATCTATAACTAGTGTCTCAGGAATGGTTCAAAACATAGACAGTAAGAAGCGTCAGTTTTCTTGTACTTATGTCGGCATTGTGCCTTTTCTATTAAACCCGATGCAATTTCTGTGTTTCATCGTCAATATGAAGGTCAGAGGGATACAGTAAACCTGAAGTGAAGCATCAGAATCTATAACTAGTGTCTCAGGAATGGTTCAAAACATAGACAGTAAGAAGAGTCAGTTTTCTTGTACTTAAGTCGGCATTGTGCCTTTTGTAATTAACTCCGATGAAATTTCTGTGTTTCATCGTCAATAAGTAGGTCAAAGGGATACAGTAAACCTGAAGTGAAGCATCGGAATCTATAACTAGTGTCATAGGAATGGTTCAAAACATAGTAAGAAGAGTCAGTTTTCTTGTACTTAAGTCGGCATTGTTCCTTTTGTATTTAATTCCGATGCAATTTCTGTGTTTCATCGTCAATAAGAAGGTCGGAGGGATACAGTAAACCTTAAGTGAAGCATCGGAATCTATAACTAGTGTCTCAGGAATGGTTCAAAACATAGACAGTAAGAAGAGTCAGTTTTCTTGTACTTAAGTCGGCATTGTGCCTTTTCTTTTAAATCCGATGCAATTTCTGTGTTTCATCGTCAATAAGAAGGTCAGAGGGATACAGTAAACCTGAAGTGAAGCATCGGAATCTATAACTAGTGTCACAGGAATGGTTCAAAACATAGTAAGAAGAGTCAGTTTTCTTGTACTTAAGTCGGCATTGTTCCTTTTGTATTTAATTCCGATGCAATATCTGTGTTTCATCGTCAATAAGAAGGTCAGAGGGATACAGTAAACCTTAAGTGAAGCATCGGAATCTATAACTAGTGTCTCAGGAATGGTTCAAAACATAGACAGTAAGAAGCGTCAGTTTTCTTGTACTTATGTCGGCATTGTGCCTTTTCTATTAAACCCGATGCAATTTCTGTGTTTCATCGTCAATATGAAGATCAGAGGGATACAGTAAACCTGAAGTGAAGTATCGGAATCTATAACTAGTGTCTCAGGAATGGTTCAAAACATAGACAGTAAGAAGAGTCATTTTTCTTGTACTTAAGTCGGCATTGTGCCTTTTGTATTTAATTCCGATGCAATTTCAGTGTTTCATCGTCAATAAGAAGGTCAGAGGGATACAGTGAACCTGAAATGAAGTATCGGACTCTATAACTAGTGTCACAGGATTGGTTCAAAACATGGAAAGTAAGAAGAGTCAGTTTTCTTGTACTTAAGTCGACATTGTGCCTTTTGTATTTAATTCCGTTGCAATTTCAGTGTTTCATCGTCAATAAGAAGGTCAGAGGGATATAGTAAACCTGAGGTGAAGCATCGGAATCTATAACTTGTGCCACAGGAATGGTTCAAAACATAGACAGTAAGAAGAGTCATTTTTCTCAAACTTAAGTCGGCATTGTGACTTTTCTATTTAAATCCGATGCAATTTCTGTGATTCATCGTCAATAAGAAGGGCAGAGGGATACAGTAAACATGAAGTGAAGCATCGGAATCTATAATTAGCCTCACAGGAATGGTTCAAAACATAGACGGTAAGAAGAGTCAGTTTTCTTGTACTTAAGTCGGCATTGAGTTATTTGTATTTAATTCCGATGAAATTTCTGTGTTTCATCGTCAATAAGAAGGTCAGAGGGATACAGTAAACCTGAAGTGAAGCATCGGAATCTATAACTAGAGTCACAGGAATGGTTCAAAACATAGACAGTAAGAAGAGTTAGTTTTCTTGTACATAAGTCGGCATTGTGCTTTTTTAAAATTACTTCCGATGCGATTTCTGCGTTTCATCGTCAATAAGACGGTCAGAGGGATACAGTAAACCTGCAGTGAAGCATCGTTATCTATAACTAGAGACACAGGAATGGTTCCAAGCATAGACAGTAAGAAAAGTCAGATTTCTTGTACTTATGTCGGCATTGTGCTTTTTGTATTTAATTCCGATGCAATTTCTGTGTATCATCGTCAATAAGAAGGTCAGAGGGATACAGTAAAGCTGAAGTGAAGCATCGGAATCTATAACTAGTGTCTAAGGAATGGTTCAAAACATAGACAGTAAGAAGAGTCAGTTTTCTTGTACTTAAGTTGACATTGTGCCTTTTGTATTAAATCCGATGCAATTTCTGTGTTTCATCGTCAGTATGAAGGTCAGAGGGATACAGTAAACCTGAAGTGAAGCATCGGAATCTATAACTAGTGTCTCAGGAATGGTTCAAAACATAGACAGTCAGAAGAGTCAGTTTTCTTGTACTTAAGTCGACATTGTGCCTTTTGTATTTAATTCCGTTGCAATTTCAGTGTTTCATCGTCAATAAGAAGGTAAGAGGGATACAGTAAACCTGAGGTGAAGCATCGGAATCTATAACTAGTGTCTCAGGAATGGTTCAAAACATAGACAGTAAGAAGCGTCAGTTTTCTTGTACTTATGTCGGCATTGTGCCTTTTCTATTAAACCCGATGCAATTTCTGTGTTTCATCGTCAATATGAAGGTCAGAGGGATACAGTAAACCTGAAGTGAAGCATCAGAATCTATAACTAGTGTCTCAGGAATGGTTCAAAACATAGACAGTAAGAAGAGTCAGTTTTCTTGTACTTAAGTCGGCATTGTGCCTTTTGTAATTAACTCCGATGAAATTTCTGTGTTTAATCGTCAATAAGTAGGTCAAAGGGATACAGTAAACCTGAAGTGAAGCATCGGAATCTGTAACTAGTGTCATAGGAATGGTTCAAAACATAGTAAGAAGAGTCAGTTTTCTTGTACTTAAGTCGGCATTGTTCCTTTTGTATTTAATTCCGATGATATTTCTGTGTTTCATCGTCAATAAGAAGGTCGGAGGGATACAGTAAACCTTAAGTGAAGCATCGGAATCTATAACTAGAGTCTCAGGAATGGTTCAAAACATAGACAGTAAGAAGAGTCAGTTTTCTTGTACTTAAGTCGGCATTGTGCCTTTTCTTTTAAATCCGATGCAATTTCTGTGTTTCATCGTCAATAAGAAGGTCAGAGGGATACAGTAAACCTGAAGTGAAGCATCGGAATCTATAACTAGTGTCACAGGAATGGTTCAAAACATAGTAAGAAGAGTCAGTTTTCTTGTACTTAAGTCGGCATTGTTCCTTTTGTATTTAATTCCGATGCAATATCTGTGTTTCATCGTCAATAAGAAGGTCAGAGGGATACAGTAAACCTTAAGTGAAGCATCGGAATCTATAACTAGTGTCTCAGGAATGGTTCAAAACATAGACAGTAAGAAGCGTCAGTTTTCTTGTACTTATGTCGGCATTGTGCCTTTTCTATTAAACCCGATGCAATTTCTGTGTTTCATCGTCAATATGAAGATCAGAGGGATACAGTAAACCTGAAGTGAAGCATCAGAATCTATAACTAGTGTCTCAGGAATGGTTCAAAACATAGACAGTAAGAAGAGTCAGTTTTCTTGTACTTAAGTCGGCATTGTGCCTTTTGTAATTAACTCCGATGAAATTTCTGTGTTTCATCGTCAATAAGTAGGTCAGAGGGATACAGTAAACCTGAAGTGAAGCATCGGAATCTATAACTAGTGTCATAGGAATGGTTCAAAACATAGTAAGAAGAGTCAGTTTTCTTGTACTTAAGTCGGCATTGTTCCTTTTGTATTTAATTCCGATGCAATTTCTGTGTTTCATCGTCAATAAGAAGGTCGGAGGGATACAGTAAACCTTAAGTGAAGCATCGGAATCTATAACTAGTGTCTCAGGAATGGTTCAAAACATAGACAGTAAGAAGAGTCAGTTTTCTTGTACTTAAGTCGGCATTGTGCCTTTTCTTTTAAATCCGATGCAATTTCTGTGTTTCATCGTCAATATGAAGGTCAGAGGGATACAGTAAACCTGAAGTGAAGTATCGGAATCTATAACTAGTGTCTCAGGAATGGTTCAAAACATAGACAGTAAGAAGAGTCATTTTTCTTGTACTTAAGTCGGCATTGTGCCTTTTGTATTTAATTCCGATGCAATTTCAGTGTTTCATCGTCAATAAGAAGGTCAGAGGGATACAGTGAACCTGAAATGAAGTATCGGACTCTATAACTAGTGTCACAGGATTGGTTCAAAACATGGAAAGTAAGAAGAGTCAGTTTTCTTGTACTTAAGTCGACATTGTGCCTTTTGTATTTAATTCCGTTGCAATTTCAGTGTTTCATCGTCAATAAGAAGGTCAGAGGGATATAGTAAACCTGAGGTGAAGCATCGGAATCTATAACTTGTGCCACAGGAATGGTTCAAAACATAGACAGTAAGAAGAGTCATTTTTCTCAAACTTAAGTCGGCATTGTGACTTTTCTATTTAAATCCGATGCAATTTCTGTGATTCATCGTCAATAAGAAGGGCAGAGGGATACAGTAAACATGAAGTGAAGCATCGGAATCTATAATTAGCCTCACAGGAATGGTTCAAAACATAGACGGTAAGAAGAGTCAGTTTTCTTGTACTTAAGTCGGCATTGAGTTATTTGTATTTAATTCCGATGAAATTTCTGTGTTTCATCGTCAATAAGAAGGTCAGAGGGATACAGTAAACCTGAAGTGAAGCATCGGAATCTATAACTAGAGTCACAGGAATGGTTCAAAACATAGACAGTAAGAAGAGTTAGTTTTCTTGTACATAAGTCGGCATTGTGCTTTTTTAAAATTACTTCCGATGCGATTTCTGCGTTTCATCGTCAATAAGGCTGTCAGAGGGATACAGTAAACCTGCAGTGAAGCATCGTTATCTATAACTAGAGACACAGGAATGGTTCCAAGCATAGACAGTAAGAAAAGTCAGATTTCTTGTACTTATGTCGGCATTGTGCTTTTTGTATTTAATTCCGATGCAATTTCTGTGTATCATCGTCAATAAGAAGGTCAGAGGGATACAGTAAAGCTGAAGTGAAGCATCGGAATCTATAACTAGTGTCTAAGGAATGGTTCAAAACATAGACAGTAAGAAGAGTCAGTTTTCTTGTACTTAAGTCGACATTGTGCCTTTTGTATTAAATCCGATGCAATTTCTGTGTTTCATCGTCAGTATGAAGGTCAGAGGGATACAGTAAACCTGAAGTGAAGCATCGGAATCTATAACTAGTGTCTCAGGAATGGTTCAAAACATAGACAGTCAGAAGAGTCAGTTTTCTTGTACTTAAGTCGACATTGTGCCTTTTGTATTTAATTCCGTTGCAATTTCAGTGTTTCATCGTCAATAAGAAGGTAAGAGGGATACAGTAAACCTGAGGTGAAGCATCGGAATCTATAACTAGTGTCTCAGGAATGGTTCAAAACATAGACAGTAAGAAGCGTCAGTTTTCTTGTACTTATGTCGGCATTGTGCCTTTTCTATTAAACCCGATGCAATTTCTGTGTTTCATCGTCAATATGAAGGTCAGAGGGATACAGTAAACCTGAAGTGAAGCATCAGAATCTATAACTAGTGTCTCAGGAATGGTTCAAAACATAGACAGTAAGAAGAGTCAGTTTTCTTGTACTTAAGTCGGCATTGTGCCTTTTGTAATTAACTCCGATGAAATTTCTGTGTTTAATCGTCAATAAGTAGGTCAAAGGGATACAGTAAACCTGAAGTGAAGCATCGGAATCTATAACTAGTGTCATAGGAATGGTTCAAAACATAGTAAGAAGAGTCAGTTTTCTTGTACTTAAGTCGGCATTGTTCCTTTTGTATTTAATTCCGATGATATTTCTGTGTTTCATCGTCAATAAGAAGGTCGGAGGGATACAGTAAACCTTAAGTGAAGCATCGGAATCTATAACTAGTGTCTCAGGAATGGTTCAAAACATAGACAGTAAGAAGAGTCAGTTTTCTTGTACTTAAGTCGGCATTGTGCCTTTTCTTTTAAATCCGATGCAATTTCTGTGTTTCATCGTCAATAAGAAGGTCAGAGGGATACAGTAAACCTGAAGTGAAGCATCGGAATCTATAACTAGTGTCACAGGAATGGTTCAAAACATAGTAAGAAGAGTCAGTTTTCTTGTACTTAAGTCGGCATTGTTCCTTTTGTATTTAATTCCGATGCAATATCTGTGTTTCATCGTCAATAAGAAGGTCAGAGGGATACAGTAAACCTTAAGTGAAGCATCGGAATCTATAACTAGTGTCTCAGGAATGGTTCAAAACATAGACAGTAAGAAGCGTCAGTTTCCTTGTACTTATGTCGGCATTGTGCCTTTTCTATTAAACCCGATGCAATTTCTGTGTTTCATCGTCAATATGAAGATCAGAGGGATACAGTAAACCTGAAGTGAAGCATCAGAATCTATAACTAGTGTCTCAGGAATGGTTCAAAACATAGACAGTAAGAAGAGTCAGTTTTCTTGTACTTAAGTCGGCATTGTGCCTTTTGTAATTAACTCCGATGAAATTTCTGTGTTTCATCGTAGATAAGTAGGTCAGAGGGATACAGTAAACCTGAAGTGAAGCATCGGAATCTATAACTAGTGTCATAGGAATGGTTCAAAACATAGTAAGAAGAGTCAGTTTTCTTGTACTTAAGTCGGCATTGTTCCTTTTGTATTTAATTCCGATGCAATTTCTGTGTTTCATCGTCAATAAGAAGGTCGGAGGGATACAGTAAACCTTAAGTGAAGCATCGGAATCTATAACTAGTGTCTCAGGAATGGTTCAAAACATAGACAGTAAGAAGAGTCAGTTTTCTTGTACTTAAGTCGGCATTGTGCCTTTTCTTTTAAATCCGATGCAATTTCTGTGTTTCATCGTCAATATGAAGGTCAGAGGGATACAGTGAACCTGAAATGAAGTATCGGACTCTATAACTAGTGTCACAGGATTGGTTCAAAACATGGAAAGTAAGAAGAGTCAGTTTTCTTGTACTTAAGTCGACATTGTGCCTTTTGTATTTAATTCCGTTGCAATTTCAGTGTTTCATCGTCAATAAGAAGGTCAGAGGGATATAGTAAACCTGAGGTGAAGCATCGGAATCTATAACTTGTGCCACAGGAATGGTTCAAAACATAGACAGTAAGAAGAGTCATTTTTCTCAAACTTAAGTCGGCATTGTGACTTTTCTATTTAAATCCGATGCAATTTCTGTGATTCATCGTCAATAAGAAGGGCAGAGGGATACAGTAAACATGAAGTGAAGCATCGGAATCTATAATTAGCCTCACAGGAATGGTTCAAAACATAGACGGTAAGAAGAGTCAGTTTTCTTGTACTTAAGTCGGCATTGAGTTATTTGTATTTAATTCCGATGAAATTTCTGTGTTTCATCGTCAATAAGAAGGTCAGAGGGATACAGTAAACCTGAAGTGAAGCATCGGAATCTATAACTAGAGTCACAGGAATGGTTCAAAACATAGACAGTAAGAAGAGTTAGTTTTCTTGTACATAAGTCGGCATTGTGCTTTTTTAAAATTACTTCCGATGCGATTTCTGCGTTTCATCGTCAATAAGACGGTCAGAGGGATACAGTAAACCTGCAGTGAAGCATCGTTATCTATAACTAGAGACACAGGAATGGTTCCAAGCATAGACAGTAAGAAAAGTCAGATTTCTTGTACTTATGTCGGCATTGTGCTTTTTGTATTTAATTCCGATGCAATTTCTGTGTATCATCGTCAATAAGAAGGTCAGAGGGATACAGTAAAGCTGAAGTGAAGCATCGGAATCTATAACTAGTGTCTAAGGAATGGTTCAAAACATAGACAGTAAGAAGAGTCAGTTTTCTTGTACTTAAGTCGACATTGTGCCTTTTGTATTAAATCCGATGCAATTTCTGTGTTTCATCGTCAGTATGAAGGTCAGAGGGATACAGTAAACCTGAAGTGAAGCATCGGAATCTATAACTAGTGTCTCAGGAATGGTTCAAAACATAGACAGTCAGAAGAGTCAGTTTTCTTGTACTTAAGTCGACATTGTGCCTTTTGTATTTAATTCCGTTGCAAATTCAGTGTTTCATCGTCAATAAGAAGGTAAGAGGGATACAGTAAACCTGAGGTGAAGCATCGGAATCTATAACTAGTGTCACAGAAATGGTTTAAAACATTGACAGTAAGAAGAGTCAGTTTTCTTGTACTGAAGTCGGCATTGTGACTTTTCTATTTAATTCCGATGCAATTCCTGTGTTTCATCGTCAATAAGAAGGTCAGAGGGATACAGTAAACCTTAGGTGAAGCATCGGAATCTATAACTAGCGTCACAGGAATCGTTCAAAGCATAGACAGTAAGAAGAGACAGTTTTCTTGTACTTAACTCGGCATTGTGCCTTTTGTATCTAATTCAGATGAAATTTCTGTGTTTCATCGTCAATAAGATGGTCAGAGGGATACAGTAAACCTGAAGTGAAGCATCGAATCTATAACTATTGCCACAGGAATGGTTCAAAGCATAGACAGTAGGAAGAGTCAGTTTTCTTGTATTTAAGTCGGCATTGTGCCTTTTCTATTTAATTCCGATGCAATTTCTGTGTTTAATCGTCAATAAGAAAGTCAGAGGGTTACAGTGAAAATAAAGTGAAGCATCGGAATCTATAACTAGTGTCACAGGAATGTTTCAAACATAGACTGTAAGAAGAATCAGTTTTCTTGTACTTAAGTCGGCATTGTGCCTTTTGTAATTAACTCCGATTAAATTTCTGTGTTTCATCGTCAATAAGAAGGTCAGAGGGATACAGTAAACCTGATGTGAAGCATCGGAATCTATAACTAGTGTCACAGGAAAGGTTCAAAACATCGTAAGAAGAGTCAGTTTTCTTGTACTTAAGTCGGCATTGTTCCTTTTGTATTTAATTCCGATGCAATTTCTGTGTTTCATCGTCAATAAGAAGGTCAGAGGGATACAGTAAACCTTAAGTGAAGCATCGGAATCTATAACTAGTGTCTCAGGAATGGTTCAAAACATAGACAGTAAGAAGAGTCAGTTTTCTTGTACTTAAGTCGACATTGTGCCTTTTGTATTTAATTCCGTTGCAATTTCAGTGTTTCATCGTCAATAAGAAGGTCAGAGGGATACAGTAAACCTGAGGTGAAGTATCGGCATCTATAACAAGTGTCACAGGAATGGTTCAAAACATTGACAGTAAGAAGAGTCAGTTTTCTTGTACCTAAGTCGGCATTGTGAATTTTCAATTTAATTCCGATGCAATATCTGTGTATCATCGTCAATAAGAAGGTCAGAGGGATACAGTAAACCTGAAGTGCAGCATCGGAATCTTTAACTAGCGTCACAGGAATCGTTCAAAACATAGACAGTAGGAAGAGTCAGTTTTCTTGTACTTAAGTCGGCATTGTGCCCTTTGTATTTAATTCTAATGAAATTTCTGTGTTTCATCGTCAATAAGAAGGTCAGAGGGATACAGTATACCTGAAGCGAAGCATCGAATCTATAACTAGTGTCACAGGAATGGTTCAAAGCATAGACAGTGAGAAGAGTCTGTTTTCTTGTACTTAAGTCGACATTGTGCCCTTTCTATTTCATTCCGATGCAATTTCTGTGTTTAATCGTCAATAAGAAAGTCAGAGGGATACAGTAAAAATAAAGTGAAGCATCGGAATCTATAACTAGTGTCACAGGAATGGTTCAAAACATAGACAGTAAGAAGAGTCAGTTTTCTTGTACTTAAGTCGGCATTGTGCCTTTTGTATTTAACTCCGATGAAATTTCTGTGTTTCATCGTCAATAAGAAGGTCAGAGGGATACAGTAAACCTGAAGTGAAGCATCGGAATCCATAACTAGTGTCACAGGAATGGTTCAAAACATAGAAAGAAGAGTCAGTTTTCTTTTACTTAAGTCGGCATTGTTCCTTTTGTATTTAATTCCGATGCAATTTCTGTGTTTCATCGTCAATAAGAAGGTCTGAGGGATACAGTAAACCGGAAGTGAAGCATCGGAATCTATAACTAGTGTCACAGGAATGGTTCAAAACATAGACAGTAAGAAGAGTCAGTTTTCTTGTACATAAGTAGGCATTGTGCCTTTTGTATTTAATTCCAATGCAATATCTGTGTTTCATCAACAATAACAAGGTCAGAGGGATACAGTAAACCCGAAGTGAAGCATCGGAATCTATAACTAGCGTCACAGGAATGGTTCAAAACATAGACAGTAAGAAGAGTCATTTTTCTTGTACTTAAGTCGGCATTGTGACTTTTCTATTTAAATCCGATGCAATTTCAGTGTTTCATCGTCAATAAGAAGGTCAGAGGGATACAGTGAACCTGAAATGAAGCATCGGAATCTATAACTAGTGTCACAGGATTGGTTCAAAACATAGACAGTAAGAAGAGTCAGTTTTCTTGTACTTAAGTCGGCATTGTGCCTTTTGTATTTAATTTCGATGCAATTTCTGTGTCTCATCGTCAATAAGAAGGTCAGAGGGATACAGTAAAGCTGAAGTGAAGCATCGGAATCTATAACTAGTGTCTCAGGAATGGTTCAAAACATAGACAGTAAGAAGAGTCAGTTTTCTTGTACTTAAGTCGACATTGTGGCTTTTGTATTTAATTCCGTTGCAATTTCAGTGTTTCATCGTCAATAAGAAGGTCAGAGGGATATATTAAACCTGAGGTGAAGCATCGGAATCTATAACTTGTGCCACAGGAATGGTTCAAAACATAGACAGTAAGAAGAGTCATTTTTCTTGTACTTATGTCGGCATTGTGACTTTTCTATTTAAATCCGATGCAATTTCTGTGTTTCATCGTCAATAAGAAGGTCAGAGGGATACAGTAAACCTGAAGTGAAGCATCGGAATCTATAATTAGCGTCACAGGAATGGTTCAAAACATAGACAGTAAGAAGAGTCAGTTTTCTTGTACTTAAGTCGGCATTGTGCTTTTTTTAAATTACTTCCGATGCGATTTCTGCGTTTCATCGTCAATAAGAAGGTCAGAGGGATACAGTAAACCTGAAGTGAAGCATCGGAATCTATAACTAGAGTCACAGGAATGGTTCAAAGCATAGACAGTAAGAAAAGTCAGATTTCTTGTACTTATGTCGGCATTGTGCTTTTTGTATTTAATTCCGATGCAATTTCTGTGTTTCATCGTCAATAAGAAGGTCAGAGTGATACAGTAAACCTTAAGTGAAGCATCGGAATCTATAACTAGTGTCTCAGGAATGGTTCAAAAAATAGACAGTAAGAAGAGTCAGTTTTCTTGTACTTAAGTCGGCATTGTGCCTTTTGTATTTAACTCCGATGAAATTTCTGTGTTTCATCGTCAATAAGAAGGTCAGAGGGATACAGTAAACCTGAAGTGAAGCATCGGAATCCATAACTAGTGTCACAGGAATGGTTCAAAACATAGAAAGAAGAGTCAGTTTTCTTGTACATAAGTCGGCATTGTACCTTTTGTATTTAATTCCGATGCAATATCTGTGTTTCATCGTCAATAAGAAGGTCAGAGGGATACAGTAAACCTGCGGTGAAGCATCGGAATCTATAACTAGTGTCACAGGAATGGTTTAAAACATTGACAGTAAGAAGAGTCAGTTTTCTTGTACTGAAGTCGGCATTGTGACTTTTCTATTTCATTCCGATGCAATTCCTGTGTTTCATCGTCAATAAGAAGGTCAGAGGGATACAGTAAACCTGAGGTGAAGCATCGGAATCTATAACTAGCGTCACAGGAATCGTTCAAAACATAGTTAGTAAGAAGAGTCAGTTTTCTTGCACTTAAGTCGGCATTGTGCCTTTTGTATCTAATTCCGATGAAATTTCTGTGTTTCATAGTCAATAAGAAGGTCAGAGGGATACAGTAAACCTGAAGTGAAGCATCGAATCTATAACTATTGTCACAAGAATGGTTCTAAGCATAGACAGTAGGAAGAGTCAGTTTTCTTGTACTTAAGTCGGCATTGTGCCTTTTCTATTTAATTCCGATGCAATTTCTGTGTTAATTCGTCAATACGAAAGTCAGAGGGATACAGTAGAAATAAAGTGAAGCATCGGAATCTATAACTAGTGTCACAGGAATGGTTCAAAACATAGACTGTAAGAAGAGTCAGTTTTGTTGTACTTAAGTCGGCATTGTGCCTTTTGTAATTAACTCCGATGAAATTTCTGTGTTTCATCGTCAATAAGAAGGTCAGAGGGATACAGTAAACCTGATGTGAAGCATCGGAATCTATAACTTGTGTCACAGGAATGGTTCAAAACATAGTAAGAAGAGTCAATTTTCTTGTACTTAAGTCGGCATTGTTCCTTTTGTATCTAATTCCGATGCAATTTCTGTGTTTCATCGTCAATAAGAAGGTCAGAGGGATACAGTAAACCTTAAGTGAAGCATCGGAATCTATAACTAGTGTCTCAGGAATGGTTTAAAACATTGACAGTAAGAAGAGTCAGTTTTCTTGTACTGAAGTCGGCATTGTGACTTTTCTATTTAATTCCGATGCAATTCCTGTGTTTCATCGTCAATAAGAAGGTCAGAGGGATACAGTAAACCTGAGGTGAAGCATCGGAATCTATAACTAGCGTCACAGGAATCGTTCAAAACATAGTTAGTAAGAAGAGTCAGTTTTCTTGCACTGAAGTCGGCATTGTGCCTTTTGTATCTAATTCCGATGAAATTTCTGTGTTTCATCGTCAATAAGAAGGTCAGAGGGATACAGTAAACCTGAAGTGAAGCATCGAATCTATAACTATTGTCACAAGAATGGTTCTAAGCATAGACAGTAGGAAGAGTCAGTTATCTTGTACTTAAGTCGGCATTGTGCCTTTTCTATTTAATTCCGATGCAATTTCTGTGTTAATTCGTCAATACGAAAGTCAGAGGGATACAGTAGAAATAAAGTGAAGCATCGGAATCTATAACTAGTGTCACAGGAATGGTTCAAAACATAGACTGTAAGAAGAGTCAGTTTTCTTGTACTTAAGTCGGCATTGTGCCTTTTGTAATTAACTCCGATGAAATTTCTGTATTTCATCGTCAATAAGAAGGTCAGAGGGATACAGTAAACCTGATGTGAAGCATCGGAATCTATAACTTGTGTCACAGGAATGGTTCAAAACATAGTAAGAAGAGTCAATTTTCTTGTACTTAAGTCGGCATTGTTCCTTTTGTATTTAATTCCGATGCAATTTCTGTGTTTCATCGTCAATAAGAAGGTCAGAGGGATACAGTAAACCTTAAGTGAAGCATCGGAATCTATAACTAGTGTCTCAGGAATGGTTCAAAAAATAGACAGTAAGAAGAGTCAGTTTTCTTGTACTTAAGTCGACATTGTGCCTTTTGTATTTAATTCCGTTGCAATTTCGGTGTTTCATCGTCAATAAGAAGGTCAGAGGGATACAGTAAACCTGAGGTGAAGTATCGGAATCTATAACAAGTGTCACAGGAATGGTTCAAAACATTGACAGTAAGAAGAGTCAGTTTTGTTGTACCTAAGTCGGCATTGTGAATTTTCAATTTAATTCCGATGCAATTTCTGTGTATCATCGTCAATAAGAAGGTCAGAGGGATACAGTAAACCTGAAGTGCAGCATCGGAAACTTTAACTATCGTCACAGGAATCGTTCAAAACATAGACAGTAGGAAGAGTCAGTTTTCTTGTACTTAAGTCGGCATTGTGCCTTTTGTATTTAATTCCGATGAAATTTCTGTGTTTCATCGTCAATAAGAAGGTCAGAGGGATACAGTAAACCAGAAGCGAAGCATCGAATCTATAACTAGTGTCACAGGAATGGTTCAAAGCATAGACAGTAAGAAGAGTCAGTTTTCTTGTACTTAAGTCGGCATTGTGCCCTTTCTATTTCATTCCGATGCAATTTCTGTGTTTAATCGTCAATAAGAAAGTCAGAGGGATACAGTAGAAATGAAGTGAAGCATCGGAATCTATAACTAGTGTCACAGGAATGGTTCAAAACATAGACAGTAAGAAGAGTCAGTTTTCTTGTACTTAAATCGGCATTGTGCCTTTTGTATTTAACTCCGATGAAATTTCTGTGTTTCATCGTCAATAAGAAGGTCAGAGGGATACAGTAAACCTGAAGTGAAGCATCGGAATCCATAACTAGTGTCACAGGAATGGTTCAAAACATAGTAATAAGAGTCAGTTTTCTTGTACTTAAGTCGGCATTGTTCCTTTTGTATTTAATTCCGATGCAATTTCTGTGTTTCATCGTCAATAAGGAGGTCAGAGGGATACAGTAAACCTTAAGTGAAGCATCGGAATCTGTAACTAGTGTCACAGGAATGGTTCAATCATAGACAGTTAGAAGAGTCAGTTTTCTTGTACTTAAGTCGGCATTGTGCCTTCTGTATTTAATTCCGATGCAATTTCTGTGGTTCATCGTCAATAAGAAGGTCTGAGGGATACAGTAAACCTGAAGTGAAGCATCGGAATCTATAACTAGTGTCACAGGAATGGTTCAAAGCATAGACAGTAAGAAGAGTCAGTTTTCTTGTACATAAGTAGGCATTGTGCCTTTTGTATTTAATTCCGATGCAATATCAGTGTTTCATCAACAATAAGAAGGTCAGAGGGATACAGTAAACCCGAAGTGAAGCATCGGAATCTATAACTACCGTCACAGGAATGGTTCAAAGTATAGACAGTAAGAAGAGTCAGTTTTCTTGTACTTAAGTCGGCATTGTGCATTTTGTATTTAATTCCGATGAAATTTCTGTGTTTCATCGTCAATAAGAAGGTCAGAGGGATACAGTAAACCTGAAGTGAAGCATCGGAATCTATAACTAGAGTCACAGGAATGGTTCAAATCATAGACAGTAAGAAAAGTCAGATTTCTTGTACTTATGTCGGCATTGTGTTTTTGTATTTAATTCCGATGCAATTTCTGTGTTTCATTGTCAATAAGAAGGTCAGAGGGATACAGTAAAGCTGAAGTGAAGCATCGGAATCTATAACTAGTGTCACAGGAATGGTTTAAAACATTCACAGTAAGAAGAGTCAGTTTTCTTGTACTGAAGTCGGCATTGTGACTTTTCTATTTAAATCCGATGCAATTCCTGTGTTTCATCGTCAATGAGGAGGTCAGAGGGATACAGTAAACCTGAAGTGAAGCATCGGAATCTATAACTAGCGTCACAGGAATCGTTCAAAACATAGACAGTAAGAAGGGCCAGTTTTCTTGTACTTAAGTCGGCATTGTGCCTTTTGTATTTAATTCCGATGAAATTTCTGTGTTTCATCGTCAATAAGAAGGTCAGAGGGATACAGTAAACCTGAAGTGAAGCATCGAATCTATAACTAGTGTCACAGGAATGGTTCAAAGCATAGACAGTAGGAAGAGTCAGTTTTCTTGTACTTAAGTCGGCATTGTGCCTTTTCTATTTAATTCCGATGCAATTTCTGTGTTCAATCGTCAATAAGAAAGTCAGAGGGATACAGTAAAAATAAAGTGAAGCATCGGAATCTATAACTAGTGTCACAGGAATGGTTCAAAACATAGACAGTAAGAAGAATCAGTTTTCTTGTACTTAAGTCGGCATTGTGCCTTTTGTAATTAACTCCGATGAAATTTCTGTGTTTCATCGTCAATAAGAAGGTCATAGGGATACAGTAAACCTGAAGTGAAGCATCGGAATCTATAACTAGTGTTACAGGAATGGTTCAAAACATAGTAAAAAGTGTCAGTTTTCTTGTACTTAAGTCGGCATTGTTCCTTTTGTATTTAATTCCGATGCAATTTCTGTGTTTCATCGTCAATAAGAAGCTCAGAGGGATACAGTAAACCTTAGGTGAAGCATCGGAATCTATAACTAGTGACTCAGGAATGGTTCAAAACATAGACAGTAAGAAGAGTCAGTTTTCTTGTACATAAGTCGGCATTGTTCCTTTTGTATTTAATTCCGATGCAATTTCTGTGTTTCATCGTCAATAAGAAGGTCAGAAGGATACAGTAAACCTTAAGTGAAGCATCGGAATCTATAACTAGTGTCTCAGGAATGGTTCAAAACATAGACAGTAAGAAGAGTCAGTTTTCTTGTACTTAAGTTGGCATTGTGCCTTTTCTATTAAATCCGATGCAATTTCTGTGTATCATCGTCAATATGAAGGTCAGAGGGATAAAGTAAACCTGAAGTGAAGTACGGAATCTATAACTAGTGTCTCAGGAATGGTTCAAAACACAGACAAAAAAAGAAGGGTCAGTTTTCTTGTACTTAAGTCGACATTGTGCCTTTTGTATTTAATTCCGTTGCAATTTCAGTGTTTCATCGTCAATAAGAAGGTCAGAGGGATACAGTAATCCTGAGGTGAAGTATCGGAATCTATAACAAGTGTCACAGGAATGGTAAAAACATTGACAGTAAGAAGAGTAAGTTTTCTTGTACTTAAGTCGGCATTGTGCCCTTTCTATTTCATTCCGATGCAATTTTTGTGTTTAATCGTCATTAAGAAAGTCAAAGGGATACAGTAAAAATGAAGTGTAGCATCGGAATCTGTAACTAGTGTCACAGGAATCGTTCAAAACATAGACAGTACGAAGAGTCAGTTTTCTTGTACTTAAGTCGGCATTGTGCCTTTTGTATTTAATTCCGATGAAATTTCTGTGTTTCATCGTCAATAAGAAGGTCAGAGGGATACAGTAAACCTGAAGTGAAGCATCGGAATCTATAACTAGTGTCACAGGAATGGTTCAAAACATAGTAAGAAGAGTCAGTTTTCATGTACTTAAGTCGGCATTGTTCCTTTTGTATTGAATTCCGATGCAATTTCTGTGTATCACCGTCAATAAGAAGGTCAGAGGGATACAGTAAACCTGAAGTGAAGCATCGGAATCTGTAACTAGTGTCACAGGAATGGTTCAAAACATAGACAGTAAGAAGAGTCAATTTTCTTGTACATAAGTAGGCGTTGTGCCTTTTGTATTTAATTCCGATGCAATATCTGTGTTTCATCAACAATAAGAAGGCCAGAGGGATACAGTAAACCCGAAGTGAAGCATCGGAATCTATAATTAGTGTCACATGAATGGTTTAAAGATAGTCAGTAAGAAGAGTCAGTTTTCTTGTACTTAAGTCAGCATTGTGCCTTTTGTATTTAATTCCGAAGCAATTTCTGTGTTTCATCGTCAATAAGACGCTCAGAGGAATACAGTAAACCTGAAGTGAAGCATCGGAATCTATAACTAGTGTCACAGGAATGGTTCAAAACATAGACAGTAAGAAAAGTTAGTTTTCTTGTACTTAAGTCGGCATTGTGCTTTTTGTATTTAATTCCGATGCGATTTCTGCGTTTCATCGTCAATAAGAAGGTCAGAGGGATACAGTAAACCTGAAGTGAAGCATCGGAATGTATATCTAGTGTCACAGGAATGCTTCAAAACATAGACAGTGAGAAGAGTCTGTTTTCTTGTACTTATGTCGGCATTGTGCCTTTTGTATTTAATTCCGATGCAATTTCAGTGTTTCATCGTCAATAAGAAGGTCAGAGGGATACAGTAAACCTGAAGTGAAGCATCGGAATCTATAAGTAGTGTCACAGGAATGGTTCAAAACATAGACAGTAATAAGAGTCAATTTTCTTGTACTTAAGTCGGCATTGAGACTTTTTTATTTAATTCCGATGTAATTTCTGTGTTTCATCGTCAATAAGAAGGTCAGAGGGAGACAGTAAACCTGAAGTGTAGCATCAGAATCTATACCTAGTGTCACAGGAATGGTTCAAAACATGGGCATTAAGAAGAGTCAGTTTTCTTGTACTTAAGTCATCATTGTACCTTACGTATTTGATTCCGATGCAATTTCTGTATTTCATCGTCAAAAAGAAGGTCAGAGGGATACAGTAAACCTGAAGTGAAGCATCGGAATCTATAACTAGTGTCACAGGAATGGTTCAAATTATAGACAATAAGAAGAGTCGGTTTTCTTGTACTATAGTCGGCATTGTGCCTTTTGTATGTAATTCCTATGCAATATCTGTGTTTCATCGTCTATAAGAGGGTCAGAGGGATACAGTAAATCTGAAGTGAAGCATCGGAATCTATAACTAGTGTCACAGGAAAGGTTCCAAACATAGACTGTAAGAAGAGTCAGTTTTCATGTACTTAAGTCGGCATTGTGCCTTTTATATTTAATTCCGATGCAATTTCTGTGTTTCATCGTCAATAAGAAGTTCAGTGGGATACAGTAAACCTAAAGTGAAGCATCGGAATCTATAACTAGTATCACAGGAATGGTTTAAGACATAGACAGTAAGAAGAGTCAGTTTTCTTTTACTTAAGTCGGCATTGTGCCTTTTGTATTTAATTCCGATGCAATATCTGTGTTTCATCGTCAATAAGAAGGTCAGTGGGATACAGTAAACCTGAAGTGAAGCAACGGAATCTATAACTAGTGTATCAGGAATGGTTCAAAACAGAGACAGTAAGAAGAGTCAGTTATCTTGTACTTAAGTCGGCATTGTGCCTTTTGTATTTAATTCCGAAGCAATTTCTGTGTTTCATCGTCAATAAAAAGGTCAGAGGGATACAGTAAACCTGAAGTAAAGCATCGGAACCTATAACGAGTGTCACATGAATGGTTCAAAACATAGACAGTAAGAAGAGTCAGTTTTCTTGTACTTATGTCGGCATTGTGCCTTTTGTATTTAATTCCGATGCAATTTCTGTGTTACATCGTCAATAAGGAGGTCAGAGGGATACAGTAAATCTGAAGTGAAGCATCGGAATCTATAACAAGTGTCACAGGAATGGTTCAAAACACAGACAGTAAGAAGAGTCAGTCTTCTTGTACTTAAGTCGGCATTGTGCCTTTTGTATTAAACTCCGATGCAATTTCTGTGTTTCATCATCAATAAGAAGGTCAGAGGGATACAGTGAACCTGAAGTGAAGCATCGGAATCTATAATCAGTGTCACAGGAATGGTTCAAAACATAGACAGTAAGAAGAGTCAGTTTTCTTGTACTTAAGTCGGCATTGTGCCTTTTGTATTTAAATCCAATGCAATTTCTGTGTTTCATCGTCAATAAGAAGGTCAGAGGGATACAGTAAACCTGAAGTGAAGCATTGGAATCTGTAACTAGTGTCACAGGAATGGTTAAAAACATAGAGAGTAAGGAGAGACAGTTTTCTTGTACTTAAGTCGGCATTGAGCCTTTTGTATTTAATTCCAATGCAATTTCTGTGTTTCATCGTCAATAAGAAGGTCAGAGGGATACACTAAACCTGAAGTGAAGCATCGGAATCTATAACTAGTGTCACATGAATGGTTCAAAACATAGACAGTGAGAAGAGCCAGTTTTCTTGTACTTAAGTCAGCATTGTGCCATTTCTATTTAATTCCGATGCCATTTCTGTGTTTCATCGTCAATAAGAAGGTCAGAGGGATAGAGGAAACCTAAAGTGAAGCATCGGAATCTATAACTAGTGTCACAGGAATGGTTCAAAACATAGACTGTAAGAAGAGTCAGTTTTCTTGTACTTAAGTCAGCATTGTGCCTTTTGTATTTAATTCCGATGCAATATCTGTGTTTCATCGGCAATAAGAAGGTCAGAGGGATACAGTAACCCTGAAGTTAAGCATCGGAATCTATAACTAGTGTCACAGGAATGGTTCAAGGCATAGACAGTAAGAAGAGTCAGTTTTCTTGTACTTAAGTCGGCATTGTGCCTTTTGCATTTAATTCCGATGCAATATCTGTGTTTCATCGTCAATAAGAAGGTCAGAGGGATACAGTAAACCTGAAGTGAAGCATCGAAATCAATAACTAGTGTCACAGGAATGGTTCAAAACCTAGACTGTAGAAGAGTCATTATTCTTGTACTTTAGTCGGCACTGTGTCTTTTGTATTTAATTCAGATACAATTTCTGTGTTTCACCGTCAATAAGAAGGTCAGTGGGATACAGTAAACCTGAAGTGAAGCATCGGAATCTATAACTAGTGTCACAGGAATGGTTCAAAACATAGACAGTTAGATGAGTCAGTTTTCTTGTACTTAAGTCGGCATTGTGCGTTTTATATTTAATTCCGATGCAATATCTGTGTTTCATCGTCAATAAGAAGGTAAGAGGGATACAGTAAACTGAAGTGAAGCATCGGAATCTATAACTAGTGTCACAGGAATGGTTCAAAACATAGACAGTTAGAAGAGTCAGTTTTCTTGTACTTATGTCGATATTGTGCGTCTTGTATTTAATTCCGATGCAATATCTGTGTTTCATCGTCAATAAGAAGGGCAGAGGGATACAGTAAACCTGAAGTGAAGCATCGGAATCTATAACAAGTGTCACAGGAATGGTTCAAAACATAGACAGTAAGAAGAGTCAGTCTTCTTGTACTTAAGTCGGCATTGTGCGTTTTGCATTAAATTCCGATGCAATTTCAGTGTTTCATCATCAATAAGATTGTCAGAGGGATACAGTGAACCTGAAGTGAAGCATCGGAATCTATAGCTAGTGTCACAGGAATGGTTCAAAACTTAGACAGTAAGAAGAGTCAGTTTTCTTGTACTTAAGTCGGCATTGTGCGTTTTGTATTTAATTCCGATGCAATATCTGTGTTTCATCGTCAATAAGAAGGTAAGAGGGATTCAGTAAACCTGAAGTGAAGCATCGGATCTATAACTAGTGTCACAGGAATGGTTCAAAACATAGACAGTTAGAAGAGTCAGTTTTCTTGTACTTAAGTCGATATTGTGCGTCTTGTATTTAATTCCGATGCAATATCTGTGTTTCATCGTCAATAAGAAGGGCAGAGGGATACAGTAAACTTGAAGTGAAGCATCGGAATCTATAACTAGTGTCACAGGAATGGTTCAAACCATAGACTGTAAGAAGAGACAGTTTTCTTGTACTTAAGTCGGGATTGTGCCATTTGTATTTAACTCCGATGCAATTTCTGTGTTTCATCGTCAATAAGAAGGTCAGAAGGATACAGTAAACCTTAAGTGAAGCATCGGAATATATAACTAGTGTCTCAGGAATGGTTCAAAACATAGACAGTAAGAAGAGTCAGTTTTCTTGTACTTAAGTTGGCATTGTGCCTTTTCTATTAAATCCGATGCAATTTCTGTGTTTCATCGTCAATATGAAGGTCAGAGGGATACAGTAAACCTGAAGTGAAGTACGGAATCTATAACTAGTGTCTCAGGAATGGTTCAAAACACAGACAAAAAAAGAAGAGTCAGTTTTCTTGTACTTAAGTCGACATTGTGCCTTTTGTATTTAATTCCGTTGCAATTTCAGTGTTTCATCGTCAATAAGAAGGTCAGAGGGATACAGTAATCCTGAGGTGAAGTATCGGAATCTATAACAAGTGTCACAGGAATGGTTCAAAACATTGACAGTAAGAAGAGTCAGTTTTCTTGTACTTAAGTCGGCATTGTGAATTTTCTATTTAATTCCGATGCAATTTCTGTGTATCATCGTCAATAAGAAGGTCAGAGGGATACAGTAAACCTGAAGTGAAGCATCAGAATCTATAACTAGTGTCACAGGAATGGTTCAAGGCATAGACAGTAAGAAGAGTCAGTTTTCTTGTACTTAAGTCGGCATTGTTCCTTTTGTATTTAATTCCGATGCAATTTCTGTGTTTCATCGTCAATAAGAAGGTCAGAGGGATACAGTAAACCTTAGGTGAAGCATCGGAATCTATAACTAGTGACTCAGGAATGGTTCAAAACATAGACAGTAAGAAGAGTCAGTTTTCTTGTACATAAGTCGGCATTGTTCCTTTTGTATTTAATTCCGATGCAATTTCTGTGTTTCATCGTCAATAAGAAGGTCAGAAGGATACAGTAAACCTTAAGTGAAGCATCGGAATCTATAACTAGTGTCTCAGGAATGGTTCAAAACATAGACAGTAAGAAGAGTCAGTTTTCTTGTACTTGAGTTGGCATTGTGCCTTTTCTATTAAATCCGATGCAATTTCTGTGTTTCATCGTCAATATGAAGGTCAGAGGGATACAGTAAACCTGAAGTGAAGTACGGAATCTATAACTAGTGTCTCAGGAATGGTTCAAAACACAGACAAAAAAAGAAGAGTCAGTTTTCTTGTACTTAAGTCGACATTGTGCCTTTTGTGTTTAATTCCGTTGCAATTTCAGTGTTTCATCGTCAATAAGAAGGTAAAAGGGATACAGTAATCCTGAGGTGAAGTATCGGAATCTATGACAAGTGTCACAGGAATGGTTCAAAACATTGACAGTAAGAAGAGTCAGTTTTCTTGTACTTAAGTCGGCATTGTGAATTTTCTATTTAATTCCGATGCAATTTCTGTGTATCATTGTCAATAAGAAGGTCAGAGGGATACAGTAAACCTGAAGTGAAACATCGGAATCTATAACTAGCGTCACAGGAATCGTTCAAAACATAGACAGTAGGAAGAGTCAGTTTTCTTGTACTTAAGTCGGCATTGTGCCTTTTGTATTTAATTCCGATGCAATTTCTGTGTTCCATCGTCAATAAGAAGGTCAGAGGGATACAGTGAACCTGAAGTGAAGCATCGAATCTATAACTAGTGTCACAGGAATGGTTCAAAGCATAGACAGTAAGATGAGTCAATTTTCTTGTACTTAAGTCGGCATTGTGCCCTTTCTATTTCATTCCGATGCAATTTTTGTGTTTAATCGTCATTAAGAAAGTCAAAGGGATACAGTAAAAATGAAGTGAAGCATCGGAATCTGTAACTAGTGTCACAGGAATCGTTCAAAACATAGACAGTAGGAAGAGTCAGTTTTCTTGTACTTAAGTCGGCATTGTGCCTTTTGTATTTAATTCCGATGAAATTTCTGTGTTTCATCGTCAATAAGAAGGTCAGAGGGATACAGTAAACCTGAAGTGAAGCATCGGAATCTATAACTAGTGTCACAGGAATGGTTCAAAACATAGTAAGAAGAGTCAGTTTTCTTGTACTTAAGTCGGCATTGTTCCTTTTGTATTTAATTCCGATGCAATTTCTGTGTATCATCGTCAATAAGAAGGTCAGAGGGATACAGTAAACCTGAAGTGAAGCATCGGAATCTGTAACTAGTGTCACAGGAATCGTTCAAAACATAGACAGTAGGAAGAGTCAGTTTTCTTGTACTTAAGTCGGCATTGTGCCTTTTGTATTTAATTCCGATGCAATTTCTGTATATCATCGTCAATAAGAAGGTCAGAGGGATACAGTAAACCTGAAGTGAAGCATCGGAATCTATAACTAGTGTCACAGGAATGGTTCAAATTACAGACAATAAGAAGAGTCGGTTTTCTTGTACTATAGTCGGCATTGTGCCTTTTGTATGTAATTCCTATGCAATATCTGTGTTTCATCGTCTATAAGAGGGTCAGAGGGATACACTAAACCTAAAGTGAAGCATCGGAATCTATAACTAGTATCACAGGAATGGTTCAAAACATAGACAGTAAGAAGAGTCAGTTTTCTTTTACTTAAGTCGGCATTGTGCCTTCTGTATTTAATTCCGATGCAATATCTGTGTTTCATCGTCAATAAGAAGGTCAGAGGGATACAGTAAACCTGAAGTGAAGCAACGGAATCTATAACTAGTGTATCAGGAATGGTTCAAAACACAGACAGTAAGAAGAGTCAGTTATCTTGTACTTAAGTCGGCATTGTGCCTTTTGTATTTAATTCCGATGAAATTTCTGTGTTTCATCGTCAATAAGAAGGTCAGAGGGATACAGTAAACCTGAAGTAAAGCATCGGAATCTATAACGAGTGTCACATGAATGGTTCAAAACATAGACATTAAGAAGAGTCAGTTTTCTTGTACATAAGTCGGCAGTGTACCTTTCGTAATTAATTCCGATGCAATTTCTGTGTATCATCGTCAATAAGAAGGTCAGAGGGATACAGTAAACCTGAAGTGAAACATCGGAATCTATAACTAGCGTCACAGGAATGGTTCAAATTACAGACAATAAGAAGAGTCGGTTTTCTTGTACTATAGTCGGCATTGTGCCTTTTGTATGTAATTCCTATGCAATATCTGTGTTTCATCGTCTATAAGAGGGTCAGAGGGATACACTAAACCTAAAGTGAAGCATCGGAATCTATAACTAGTATCACAGGAATGGTTCAAAACATAGACAGTAAGAAGAGTCAGTTTTCTTGTACTTAAGACGGCATTGTGCCTTTTCTATTTAATTCTGATACAATTTCTGTGTTTCATCGTCAATAAGAAGGTCAGAGGGATACAGTAAACCTGAAGTGAAGCATCAGAATCTATAACTAGTGTCACAAGGAATGGCTCAAATCATAGACAGTAAGAAGAGTCAGTTATCTTGTACTTAAGTCGGCATTGTGCCTTTTGTATTTAATTCCGAAGCAATTTCTGTGTTTCATCGTCAATAAAAAGGTCAGAGGGATACAGTAAACCTGAAGTAAAGCATCGGAACCTATAACGAGTGTCACATGAATGGTTCAAAACATAGACAGTAAGAAGAGTCAGTTTTCTTGTACTTATGTCGGCATTGTGCCTTTTGTATTTAATTCCGATGCAATTTCTGTGTTTCATCGTCAATAAGGAGGTCAGAGGGATACAGTAAACCTGAAGTGAAGCATCGGAATCTATAACAAGTGTCACAGGAATGGTTCAAAACACAGACAGTAAGAAGAGTCAGTCTTCTTGTAATTAAGTCGGCATTGTGCCTTTTGTATTAAACTCCGATGCAATTTCTGTGTTTCATCATCAATAAGAAGGTCAGAGGGATACAGTGAACCTGAAGTGAAGCATCGGAATCTATAATCAGTGTCACAGGAATGCTTCAAAACATTGACAGTAAGAAGAGTCAGTTTTCTTGTACTTAAGTCGGCATTGTGCCTTTTGTATTTAAATCCAATGCAATTTCGGTGCTTCATCGTCAATAAGAAGGTCAGAGGGATAGAGTAAACCTGAAGTGAAGCATTGGAATCTGTAACTAGTGTCACAGGAATGGTTAAAAACATAGAGAGTAAGAACAGACAGTTTTCTTGTACTTAAGTCGGCATTGTGCGTTTTGTATTTAATTCCGATGCAATATCTGTGTTTCATCGTCAATAAGAAGGTAAGAGGGATACAGTAAACTGAAGTGAAGCATCGGAATCTATAACTAGTGTCACAGGAATGGTTCAACACATAGACAGTTAGAAGAGTCAGTTTTCTTGTACTTAAGTCGATATTGTGCGTCTTGTATTTAATTCCGATGCAATATCTGTGTTTCATCGTCAATAAGAAGGGCAGAGGGATACAGTAAACCTGAAGTGAAGCAACGGAATCTATAACAAGTGTCACAGGAATGGTTCAAAACATAGACAGTAAGAAGAGTCAGTCTTCTTGTACTTAAGTCGGCATTGTGCGTTTTGCATTAAATTCAGATACAATTTCTGTGTTTCACCGTCAATAAGAAGGTCAGTGGGATACAGTAAACCTGAAGTGATGCATCGGAATCTATAACAAGTGTCACAGGAATGGTGCAAGACATAGACAGTAAGAACAGTCAGTTTTCTTGTACTTAAGTCGGCATTGTGCCTTTTGTACTTAATTCCGATGCAATATCTGTGTTTCATCGTCAATAAGACGGTCAGAGGGATACAGTAAACCTGAAGTGAAGCATCGGAATCTATAACTAGTGTCACAGGAATGGTTCAAAACATAGACAGTTAGATGAGTCAGTTTTCTTGTACTTAAGTCGGCATTGTGCGTTTTATATTTAATTCCGATGCAATATCTGTGTTTCATCGTCAATAAGAAGGTAAGAGGGATACAGTAAACTGAAGTGAAGCATCGGAATCTATAACTAGTGTCACAGGAATGGTTCAAAACATAGACAGTTAGAAGAGTCAGTTTTCTTGTACTTAAGTCGATATTGTGCGTCTTGTATTTAATTCCGATGCAATATCTGTGTTTCATCGTCAATAAGAAGGGCAGAGGGATACAGTAAACCTGAAGTGAGGCATCGGAATCTATAACAAGTGTCACAGGAATGGTTCAAAACATAGACAGTAAGAAGAGTCAGTCTTCTTGTACTTAAGTCGGCATTGTGCGTTTTGCATTAAATTCCGATGCAATTTCAGTGTTTCATCATCAATAAGAATGTCAGAGGGATACAGTCAACCTGAAGTGAAGCATCGGAATCTATAACTAGTGTCACAGGAATGGTTCAAAACTTAGACAGTAAGAAGAGTCAGTTTTCTTGTACTTAAGTCGGCATTGTGCGTTTTGTATTTAATTCCGATGCAATATCTGTGTTTCATCGTCAATAAGAAGGTAAGAGGGATTCAGTAAACCTGAAGTGAAGCATCGGATCTATAACTAGTGTCACAGGAATGGTTCAAAACATAGACAGTTAGAAGAGTCAGTTTTCTTGTACTTAAGTCGATATTGTGCGTCTTGTATTTAATTCCGATGCAATATCTGTGTTTCATCGTCAATAAGAAGGGCGGAGGGATACAGTAAACTTGAAGTGAAGTATCGGAATCTATAACTAGTGTCACAGGAATGGTTCAAACCATAGACTGTAAGAAGAGTCAGTTTTCTTGTACTTAAGTCGGGATTGTGCCATTTGTATTTAACTCCGATGCAATTTCTGTGTTTCATCGTCAATAAGAAGTTCAGTGGGATACAGTAAACCTGAAGTGAGGCATTGGAATCTATAACTAGTGTCACAGGAATGGTTCAAAACATAGAGAGTAAGAAGAGTCAGTTCTCTTGTACCTAAACCGGCATTGTGCCTTTTGTATTTAATTCCGATGCAATATCTGTGTTTCATCGTCAATAAGGAGGTCAGAGGGATACAGTAAACCTGAAGTGAAGCATCGGAATCTATAACAAGTGTCACAGGAATGGTTCAAAACATAGACAGTAAGAAGAGTCAGTTTTCTTGTACTTAAGTCAGCATTGTGCCTTTTGTTTTTAATTCGGATTCCATTTCTGTGTTTCATCGTCAATAAGAAGGTCAGAGGGATAGAGTAAACCTGAAGTGAAGCATCGGAATCTATTACTAGTGTCACAGGAATGGTTCAAAACATAGACAGTAAGAAGAGTCAGTTTTCTTATACTTAAGTCGGCATTGTGCCTTTTGTATTTAATTCCGATGCAATATCTGTGTTTCATCGGCAATAAGAAGGTCAGAGGGATACAGTAACCCTGAAGCGAAGCATCGGAATCTATAACTAGTGTCACAGGAATGGTTCAAGGCATAGACAGTAAGAAGAGTCAGTTTTCTTGTACTTAAGTCGGCATTGTGCCTTTTGTACTTAATTCCGATGCAATATCTGTGTTTCATCGTCAATAAGACGGTCAGAGGGATACAGTAAACCTGAAGTGAAGCATCGGAATCTATAACTAGTGTCACAGGAATGGTCAAAACATGGACTGTAAGAAGAGTCATTTTTCTTGTACTTAAGTCGGTATTGTGCCTTTTGTATTTAATTCCGATACATTTTCTGTGTTTCATCGTCAATAAGAAGGTCAGTGGGATACAGTAAACCTGAAGTGAAGCATCGGAATCTATAACTAGATTCACAGGAATGATTCAAAACATAGACAGTTAGAGGAGTCAGTTTTCTTGTACTTAAGTCGGCATTGTGCGTTTTGTATTTAATTCCGATGCAATATCTGTGTTTCATCGTCAACAAGAAGGTCAGAGGGATACAGTAAACCTGAAGTGAAGCATCGGAATCTATAACTAGTGTCACAGGAATGGTTCAAAACATAAACAGTTAGAAGAGTCAGTTTTCTTGTACTTAAGTCGATATTGTGCGTCTTGTATTTAATTCCGATGCAATATCTGTGTTTCATCGTCAATAAGAAGGTCAGACGGATACAGTAAACCTGAAGTGAAGCATCGGAATCTATAACTAGTGACACAGGAATGGTTCAAAACATAGACTGTAAGAAGAGTCAGTTTTCTTGTACTTAAGTCGGCATTGTGCCATTTGTAATTAATTCCGATGCAATTTCTGTGTTTCATCGTCAATAAGAAGTTCAGTGGGATACAGTAAACCTGAAGTGAAGCATTGGAATCTATAACTAGTGTCACAGGAATGGTTCAAAACATAGAGAGTAAGAAGAGTCAGTTTTCTTGTACTTAAGTCGGCATTGTGCCTTTTGTATTTAATTCCGATGCAGTTTCTGTGTTTCATCGTCAATAAGGAGGTCAGAGGGATACAGTAAACCTGAAGTGAAACATCGGAATCAATAACTACTGTCACAGGAATGGTTCAAAACATACACATTAAGAAGAGTCAATTTTCTTGTACTTAAGTCGGCATTGAGCAATTTCTGTGTTTCATCGTCAATAATAAGGTCGGAGGGATACAGTAACCCTGAAGTGAAGCATCGGAATCTATAGCTAGTGCAACAGGAATGGTTCAAAACATAGACAATAAGAAGAGACAGTTATCTTGTACTTAAGTCGGTATTGTGCCTTTTGTAATTAATTCCGATGCAATATCTGTGTTTCGTCGTCAATAAGAAGGTCAAAGGGATACAGTAAACCTGAAGTGAAGCATCGGAATCTATAACTAGTGTCACAGGAATGGTTCAAAACATAGACAGTAAGAGGAGTCAGTTTTCTTGTACGTAAGTCGGCATTGTGCCTTTTGTATTTAATTCCGAAGCAATTTCTGTGTTTCATCGTCAATAAGAAGGTCAGAGGGATACAGTAAACCTGAAGTAAAGCATCGGAATCTATAACGAGTGTCACATGAATGGTTCAAAACATAGACATTAAGAAGTGGCAGTTTTCTTGTACTTAAGTCGGCATTGTGCCTTTTGTATTTAATTCCGATGCAAATTCAGTGTTTCATCGTCAATAAGAATGTCAGCGGCATACAGTAAACCTGAAGTGAAGCATCGGAATCTATAACTAGTGTCAGAGGAATGATTGAAAACATAGACAGTAAGAAGGCTCAGTTTTATTGTACTTAAGTCGGCATTGTGCCTTTTGTATTTAGTTCCGATGCAATTTCTGTGTTTCATCGTCAATAAGAAGGTCAGAGTGATTCAGTAAACCTGAAGTGAAGCATCGGAATCTATAACGAGTGTCACATGAATGGTTCAAGACATAGACATTAAGAAGAGTCAGTTTTCTTGTACTTAAGTCGCCATTGTACCTTTCGTATTTAATTCCGATGCAATTTCTGTGTTCCACCGTCAATAAGAAGGTTAGAGGGATACAGTAAACCTGAAGTGACGCATCGGAATCTATAACTAGTGTCACAGGAATGCTTCAAAACATAGACAGAAAGAAGAGTCAGTTTTCTTGTACTTAAGACGGCATCGTGCCTTTTCTATTTAATTCTGATACAATTTCTGTGTTTCATCGTCAATAAGAAGGTCAGAGGGATACAGTATCCCTGAAGTGAAGCATCGGAATCTATAACTAGTGTAACAGGAATGGTTCAAAACACAGACAGTAAGAAGAGTCAGTTATCTTGTACTTAAGTCGGCATTGTGCCTTTTGTATTTAATTCCGAAGCAATTTCTGTGTTTCATCGTCAATAAGAAGGTCAGAGGGATACAGTAAACCTGAAGTAAAGCATCGGAATCTATAACGAGTGTCACATGAATGGTTCAAAACATAGACATTAAGAAGTGGCAGTTTTCTTGTACTTAAGTCGGCATTGTGCCTTTTGTATTTAATTCCGATGCAAATTCAGTGTTTCATCGTCAATAAGAATGTCAGCGGCATACAGTAAACCTGAAGTGAAGCATCGGAATCTATAACTAGTGTCAGAGGAATGATTGAAAACATAGACAGTAAGAAGGCTCAGTTTTATTGTACTTAAGTCGGCATTGTGCCTTTTGTATTTAGTTCCGATGCAATTTCTGTGTTTCATCGTCAATAAGAAGGTCAGAGTGATTCAGTAAACCTGAAGTGAAGCATCGGAATCTATAACTAGTGTCACATGAATGGTTCAAAACAAAGACAGTAAGAAGAGTCAGTTTTCTTGTACTTAATTCGGCATTGCGTATTTTGTATTTAATTCCGATGTAATTTCTGTGTTTGATCGTCAATAATGAGGTCAGAGGGATACAGTAAACCTGAAGTGAAGCATCGGAATCTATAACTAGTGTCACAGGAATGGTTCAAAACATAGACAGTAAGAAGAGTCAGTTTTCTTGTACTTAAGTCGGCATAGTGCCTTTTGTATTTAATTCCGATGCCATTTCTGTGTTTCATCATCAATAAGAAGGTCAGAGGGATACAGTGAACCTGAAGTTAAGCATCGGAATCTATAACTAGTGTCACAGGAATGGTTCAAAACTTAGTAAGTAAGAAGAGTCAGTTTTTTTGTACTTAAGTCGGCATTCTGCCTCTTGTATTTAATTCCGATGCAATTTCTGTGTTTCATCGTCAATAAGAAGGTCAGAGGGATTCAGTAAATCTGAAGAGAAGCATCGGAATCTATAACTAGTGTCACATGAATGGTCCAAAACATAGACAGTAAGAAGAGTCAGTTTTCTTGTACTTAAGTCGGCATTGTGCCTTTTGTATTTAATTCCGATGCAATTTCTGTGTTTCATCGTCAATAAGAAGGTCAGAGGGATACAGTAAACCTGAAGTGAAGCGTCGGAATCTATAACTAGTGTCACAGGAATGGTTCAAAACATAGACAGTAAGAGGAGTCAGTTTTCTTGTACGTAAGTCGGCATTGTGCCTTTTGTATTTAATTCCGATGCAATTTCTGTGTTTCATCGTCAATAAGAAGGTCAGAGGGATACAGTAAACCGGAAGTGAAGCATAGGAATCTACAACTAGTTTCACAGAAATGGTTCAGAACATAGAAAGTAAGAAGAGTCAGTTTTCTTGTACTTGAGTCGGCATTGTGCCTTTTGTATTTATTTCCGATACGTTTTCTGTGTTTCATTGTCAATAAGAAGGTCAGAGGGATACAGAAAACCTGAAGTGAAACATCGGAATCTATAACTAGTGTCATAGGAATGGCACAAAACATAAACTGTAAGAAGAGTCATTTTTCTTGTACTTAAGTCGGCATTGTGCCTTTTGTATTTATTTCCGATACAATTTCTGTGTTTCTTCGACAATTAGAAGGTCTGTGGGATACAGTATACCTGAAGTGAAGCATCGGAATCTATAACTAGTGTCACAGGAATGTTTCAAACACAGAAAGTTAGAAGAGTTAGTTTTCTTGTACTTAAGTCGGCATTGTGCTTTTTCTATTTCATACCGATGCAATTTCTATGTTTCATCGTCAATAAGAAGGTCGGAGGGATACAGGAAACCTGAAGTGAAGCATCGAAATCAATAACTAGTGTCACAGGAATTGTTCAAAGCATATACAGTAAGAAGAGTCAGTTTTCTTGTACTTAAGTCGGCATTGTGTCTTTTGTATTTAAGCCCGATGCAATTTCTGTGTTTCATCGTCAATAAGACGGTTAGAGGTATACAGCAAACCTGAAGTGAAGCATCGGATTCTATAACTAGTGTCACAGGAATGGTTCAAGGCATAGACAGTAAGAAGAGTCAGTTTTCTTGTACTTAAAGCGGCATTGTGCCTTTTGTACTTAATTCCGATGCAATATCTGTGTTTCATCGTCAATAAGACGGTCAGAGGGATACAGTAAACCTGGAGTGAAGCATCGGAATCTATAACTAGTGTCACAGGAATGGTCAAAACATGGACTGTAAGAAGAGTCATTTTTCTTGTACTTAAGTCGGTATTGTGCCTTTTGTATTTAATTCCGATACATTTTCTGTGTTTCATCGTCAATAAGAAGGTCAGTGGGATACAGTAAACCTGAAGTGAAGCATCGGAATCTATAACTAGTGTCACAGGAATGGTTCAAAACATAGACAGTTAGAGGAGTCAGTTTTCTTGTACTTAAGTCGGCATTGTGCGTTTTGTATTTAATTCCGATGCAATATCTGTGTTTCATCGTCAATAAGAAGGTCAGAGGGATACAGTAAACCTGAAGTGAAGCATTGGAATCTATAACTAGTGTCACAGGAATGGTTCAAA